>NC_138102.1:74340032-75694199 GCF_964146895.1 Miniopterus schreibersii | reverse complement strand
CATGGGACAACGCTCCAACCAACTGAGCACACTGGCCAGGGCGATACAGGAATGTTTTTAATATATTTCTATATATTGATGTCATCCATGTGTATGTGATTTTTATTGTTATATCATATTTGATTTGTTGCCTCATAATCTAACTCTTTCCTTGTTCTTGGGCTTTTGAATTGTTTCTAATTTTTCCTTTTTTTTTTTAAGCCTCGCCTGAGGACATGCTGTTTTTAATTTATTTTATTTTTTTTAATTTAAATTGATTTCAGAGACAGAGGATGGGAGAGGAAAAGAGAGACAGAGAAATATTGATGTGAGAGTGAAACATCAATCAGTTGCCTCCCACACATGGCCCAACCGGCGATCCAACCGGCAACCTGGGTATGTGCCCTGACCAGGAATTGAACCCATGACCCTTTGGTGTATGGGACGACATGACGCTCCAACCAACTGAGCCTCACCAGCCAGGGCTCTAATTTTTCTTAATTATAAAAAGCATTGCTTTGAAAATATTTTGTATAGATTACTTCCTTTTCTCTCTTGGTTTATTTCTGTAATAATATTTCCTAAATTGTTTTTACTGGGTAAAGGGGGATTGAGTACATTCATAATTATAATTATCAACAGATTACTCTTCAGAAAGTTGTAGCTTAGGTTATCACTTATGAATCACCTATGGTAAATGTACCTCTTTTTTCATAGTTTGCCAAATAGTTTTGCTAATATGGCCGTATAGTTTTCTCTTTGTAGTTAACCTAAAAATAAAAAGCCAAAGTGAGAGGCAACAAGCATTTATTTGAGATACAAGGGAATTGTAGTTCTGGGAAGCACTGATTCAGGCAGAAACTGAATACTGTAGTGTTCCAATTATGGGATGAAGGCAAGGGGTTTTTATGAGAAAGGGAAGAGAAATAATTACATGAATCGAAGGAAGGAAGGAAGGAATTTCTCCTGGTGCTAATAAGCTATGTTATTCTTTAGCTATACATGGTGGTGCTAATTCTAAAGAATGTCAATATTTAAATTCAGTGTTTTAAATTTTTAAAAATAAACTTTATATTTAAAAACAGTTTGGGATTGTTGATGTAAGAACATCCAAACCTGTAGAGAATTTTTATAAAAACTTATTTGAGCCAAACAGGATTTGCCTGGAAGCAAGAACTCAACAGACTGAGAAAAATGCTTCAGAGAATGGCAGTTTGCAGCTTCTTTTATGCATTTGGAATTAAGGAGGGAATTTAAGGAAGATTATATGAAGATGTGAGAAAGCAAGGGGGGATTGGATTACAGGATAATTAAAATTATGTTCTCTTTTGAAGGTGGTTATGTTGAAAAAGAGGCATTTCAAAGGTGTATTAACCTACATGCACAGAAACAGTAGACAGGGCTTGCTTAAGGCAAAGATAAACCTTTTATTAAGGAAGTTATATGTCTGCGGTGTTCCCACAGTGACCTCCTCAGTTAGGAATTTATGATAACCTCACCTTATGAGGTTATTTTCCTTTTTCATCAAGCAGATTTTCAGAAAAATTACAAAGATAGTACATAGGGTTTCCGTATATCCTACAACCTGTTTCTTAACTATCGTAGTTAATAAACCAATATTGATTTGTATCATTAACTAAAGTCCATACTTTATTCAGATTTTCTTGGTTTTTACCCAAAGTGCTTTTTCTGTTCCAGGATACCACATTACATTTAGCCTTTATGTTTCTTTAGGCTCTTCTTGCATGTGACAGTTTCTCAGACTTTCCTTGTTTTTGATGACAATGACAGTTTTGAGGAGTATTGGGCAGGTGTTTTATAGAAGTTTGGATTTGGTTGATGTTTTTCTTATGGGTAGATATGGGTTTTGAGGAGGACTATCACAGAGGTAAATCTGTTTTTATCACTTGCTGTCATGTGACTTACCACTGTTGATGCTGACTGTGATCACCTAGTTGAGGTAGTATTTTTCAGGTTTCTCCTCTGTCAAGTTACCACTCTTTTCACGCTGTTCTCTGGAAGGAAGTCATTATGTTCAAATCGCACTTAAGGAGTGGGGACTTATTTTCCACTTGCTAATTATTGGAAATTGTTCTGCACAAGAGATTTGTCTGTTCTCTCCCACTTATTTGTTACTCAATCATTTATATTAGTATGGCCTCATTGATATTGTACCTACAGGTCTCCACATTTTCTGAGGAGAAATCTACTGTCATTTGAATTGTTTTTTTGACTGTAGTTTGTGTTATTTTTTTCTGGCTACTTTCAAGATTTTTTCTTCAATTTTCAGAAATGTGACTATAATGTATCTTAGGATTCCTTTGGGTCTATGCTGTTTGGGGTTGGTTTAGCTGTATGAATGTGTGGGGTTATGTTTTCTGTTAAATTTGGGAAATATTTAACCATTATTTCTTGAGATGCTTTTTCAGCTGCATTCTCTTTCTCCCGTCTTTCTGGAACTCTTATTACACAAATGTTCGATCTTTTGTTACAGTCCCACATGTCCTTGAGTCTCTATTCATATTTTCTCTCTGTTCAAATTGGGCAATTTCTATTATTCTGTCTTTTAAAAATATATATATATATATATATCTTTATTGATTTGAGAGAGAGAAAGGGAAAGGGAAATGATGAGAGAGTCATTAATCAGCTGCCTCCTGCATGCCCCTGACTGGGGGTTGAGCCCGCAACCTGGGCATGTGCTCTGACGGGGACTCGAACCTCGATCTCCTGGATCCTAGGTCGATGCTCAACCGCTGAGCCACGCCTGGCCAGGCTCTATTACTCTGTCTTTAAGTTCACTGCTTCTTTCTTCCATCCTCTACATTCTCCTATTTATCCGATCCACTGGGATTTTTATGTTGGTTATGGTACTTTTTGGTTTTAAAATTTCCACTGGGTTCTTTTTTATAGCTTGTGTTTCTTGGCTGACACTTTGTATTTTTTCATTTGTTTTAAGTGTATTTGTAATTGCTCACTGAAGCAGTTTCATGAGTGCTGTTTTAAATTTCTATTCAGATAATTGAAACATCTGTGCTTATTTAGGTGTTGGCATCTGTTGATTATCTTTACTTATTCAGTTTGAGATCTTATTGGCTCTTGATATAATGAGTGATTTTTCCTGAAATTTGGGCATTATGTTATAATACTCCAGTCTAAATCTTATTTAAATCTGTGTATTAGCAGGCCTCTTCAGGCACTGCTTCATTAGTGAAGAGGGGTACTGCCTCATTACCACCGGGTGGGATTGGAAGTCCAGGCTCTCCACTTATCCTCTGTTGGCACCCTAGGGGGAGGGAGGGTCTCCTTGTTACTGCTACAGTGGAGGGAGTTCAGCCTCTCTGCTAGGCCTCCACCCTGGCTGGAGGTAGAGGGGTGCTTCATTACTGCTTCCATGTGACCTCCACTGGCAACATATGGGGGGCTTTCTGTGGTGCTGCTGAGCGGTGGTAAAGTCCTGACTCTCTGCAGTTCCTCTTCTGGTACTGTTCCCTCCAGGAGGGGAACATCCATCTTGTGCCTGACGGATGAGTGAAGTGGAAGTCCAGACACAAGTGTTCTCCACTGGCACAGATCGGTGGGGGGCAGTGTGGGGGTATTGTTCCTGGTTTAGGGGAAGAGGTTGGGATACCTCGTTATACCTAGGCAGGGATGGAAGTCTGGACTTTCTACTTGGTCTTCACTGGTGGGTGTGGGATGAGGTCTCACTTTTTTCTGTGGTGTTTGTCTGGAGTAGAGCAGAGTTCTGGTCTCTAAAAGTTTTCTGTTTTGCTACCCTTTCATAGTCCTTTGGCTAGAGTGCATTGCATGTAATAAGAGAGAATGTTTTGTGAAACTTTAATTGCATGTGTTAGTTTGTTACTGGGGTTTTCTTTTCAGGCATGTTTTTTATTGTTGGTCATGGTTAAGGCTTGTAAGTGTGTCCACAACTCTTCTCACTTGGAATCTTAGGTCACTGGTCTCTAATTGTTCTGAACCCAGGTACAGGGAGTGGCATGTTTAGTCTTCACTAAAGCCCAGGTTAGATGCACCTACCCATCCATGAACAGTGAGACAACTGGAGTGAAAGCAGGGCTTTCCCAAAGATAGGGTTCAGCCTAAATGTTGTTTGTCTATGAGGAAATCTAGTATTAAAGAACATCTTAGAGTAAGGCTGAAATGATCTTTTCTAGAGAGAAATCATTATTCCCTCTGTAGGGGCAGGAAAAGAACAAAATAAAACTAACTTTGTTTTTAAGGAGTTCACCCGCTCATCACTTAAAAGTCAGCATTTCCTCTCTATCTTTCCTTTTGATTCAAGACAAAGAATATAGTAGCAGGGCAGGAAAGTGATTTATAATTTTTTAAACATTGGTTGGATATTTATTTACGAATATTTGTTGAGTGCCTACTGTATGTAGAAGATAAAGCAGTGAACAAAACACACAGGAACCCTGCTTTCAAAAAAGCTTACATTCTAGTGTCATGAAGTTGTCAGCTCTGAAGTAAATACCAGGGCAACAGCAAGCCTCTTCCTTTGCACTCATAACTTTCTCAACATAGGATTATAATGGAAACTCAGTAGACTTTCCCAACATACATATGATACGATAGTGTAGTGTGTGTATGTTAGATATATCAGGGCCTACATTTTGAAAAATGCCTATTTATAGAGAAACATAACTGTTGCTTTTAAAAAAAATAAAAATACAAAAACTTTTCCCCCCACTTATAAATACTATGGTAGAAAGCTAGTTTTTTTTTCTTTTTAAATGAGAACATTTATTGAGCGACTAATTGTTAAAATTGTTAAGATGAACTGGGTGCTAATACACCTGCCCTCTTGGGTTTATGTGTTGCTCTTCGGGGAATCCATGCTTGAATCTGAGGTATAAATTTTTAGGTACCTAATTCAACTGCTCCAAGTGGTATTTTATATTTTTAACCTTGGCACTCCAGTTCTACTTTCTCTTGTAGCTACATTTGCCACTGGTCAACTTCTGAAAGTGGCAGGCCTTAGAGCCCACAACGATGGCACAGTGTCTGTGTCTTATTGCAAATGATGATGTCCCTTCTTCATCTCACTTCTGATTATTACACAAAGAATAAAGAAGGGAAAAAATAATCCATAACCCTAACACCTAAAGAAAATTATTGTTAAAATTTTGTTGCATTTTCTTCTAATTTTATCTACATAATTTATATGTATATGTACACACACATACACAAATGATTGTATATATATTTATAATTTTAAAGTGTTTTTAAAATACATATATTCTATTACTTGATTTTTTATTAAACATTAATTTTTATATGAATATATGGCCTTTAAAAATATGATTTTGAAATGAATTTCTCCATGAAAGTCTTAATTGTTGTTCTATCAGTAGGACCAATTAAAGACCACATTAGAGCTTTGGGGGAGAAATTCTTTGTTGGGGGAGAGGGTAAAATTGGGTAAAATTTTTTTATTGAAAAACATACAACTTGGAATGAATTTGAGGCAAGTTGTGCCATAAGAAGATTTTCTTTAAGTGGCTAAACAAAGTTTAAAAAGTAAGTAACAATAAAAGAAAATGTTTCTGGTACAAAATAATACTGTATGATACCTGGATAGATAGGACAAGGGTCTCAAGGCCTGAGCCATTCTTACTAAATACTATTCTTGCTAAATGTTAAAATATAGCATGGTATTTTGCAGACCAACTGTGAACAGGATAAGCTTGATAGGAACCCAACCTGTAAGTGCAGCATGTAATTGACCAAGTAGTGTATATAAGCAACGGTTAAGTCTCCCTTCTGGGAGGCAGAGCTTTGGATATGAATCTCATCTCTTTTACTTGCTGCAAGTAAACAGAACTACCTTGCATAAACCATGTCTCGTCTTTTAATGGAGCACCCCTAGTGGCAAACCCCTTGTGGTAGGTAATACACCATTTTGCAATAGTTCAACTTTTAAGTACATATTGCTGGCTGTCCATAGTCCCCACAGGGTTGCAATGCCCCACTTCAACAACATACTGTCAGTTCCTAAAGAAAACTACTTAGAAATAGGCAGAACTTAGATGTTCCTTCATTTGACTAATTCCATCTAAGTTTAGATGTTCAGAAGGGCTTAGATATACCAGAGTAAGTAAGCCACATGGAACATGCTACTTGGTCAATTTTTATTTTTTATTTTTTTCCTTTTTATTGACTTTCTTGGGGTGACACTGATTAGCAAAACTATACAGGTTTTAGATACACAGTTCTACAACACATAACCTGTACACTGTATTGTGTGTTCACCATCCCAAGTCAAGTCTCTGTACATCACTATTTATCCCCCCATACCCTCCTCCATCCACCCCACCCCACCTCCTGCCTGCACTCACCACACTGTTGTCTGTGTCCATGAGTTTTTTCTCTTTTCTTTTCTTTTTTAATCCTTCCACTCTCCGCTCCCCCCGGCCCCCTCCACACACAGCTGTCAGCTTGCTCTCTATGAGTCTGTCTCTATTTTGCTTGTTAATTTGTTAGATCTCACATATAGTGAAATCATATGGTACTTGTCTTTCTCTGACTGGCTTATTTCACTTATAATGTTCTCCAGGTTCATCCATGCTGTTGCAAAGGTTAAGATTTCCCTTTTTTATGGCCAAGTAGTATTCCATTGTGTAAATGTACCACAGCTTTTTTATCCACTCATCTACTGATGGACACTTGGGCTGCTTCCAAATCTTGGCTATTGTAAATAATGCTGCAATGAACATAGGGGTGCATATATTCTTTCAAATTAGCGTTTCAGGTTTCTTTGGGTAAATTCTCAGAAATGGAGTTGCTGGGTGATAAGGAAGTTCACTTTTAAAAATTTTTGTTTAATTTTTTAAATTTATTGATTTTAAAGAGAGAAAAACATCAATTTGTTGTTCTACTTATTTATGCATTCATTGGTTGCTTCTTGTATGTACTCTGCCCTGGGATTGCAACCTTGGCATATCAAGACGATGCTCTAACCAAATGACCTACCTGGCCATGGCCATTTTTAATTGTTGGAGGTAACTCCATACTGCTTTCCACAGTGGTTGCACCAATCTGCATTCCCACCAACAGTGCACGAGGGTTCCCTTTTCTCCACATCCTCACGAACACTTGTTATTTTCATTTATTGATTATAGTCATTGTGACATGTGTGAGGTGATATCTCATTGTGGTTTTTTTAAATAATTTTTTTTATTTTTCAATTACAGCTGATGTGTACAGTATTATATTAGTTTCAGGTATACAACTCAGTGATTAGACATTTACATAACTTATAAAGTGATCGCCCTGGTAAATCTAGTAACCATTCTGACACTATAGTTATTACAATATCATTGACTATATTCCCTGTGCTGTACTTTATATTCCCATGACTATTCTGTACCTACCAATATGTACTTCTTAATCCCCTTATTTTTTTACGAATCCCCCCAATTCCCCTCCCATCTGGCAAACGTCAGAATGTTCTCCATATCTATGAGTCTGTTTCTGTTCTGCTTGTTTATTCTGTTTTTTAAATTTTTATATTACTTTTGTTTAAAATATTACAAATGGCCTGGCCAGGCGTGGCTCAGTTGGTTGAGTGTTGGCCTAGGATCCAGGCGATCAGGGTTCGATTCCCGGTCAGGGCATATGCCCAGGTTGTGGGCTCAATCAGTGACTCTCTCATCATTGATGTTTCTATCTCTCTCTCTCCCTCTCCTCTCCTCTCTCTGAAATCAATAAAGATATACTTAAAAAAAATTAAATATTACAGATGTCCCTTTTTCTCTCCAATGACCCAATCCACCCAGTCCTATCCCGCTCCCCAGTCCCTCTCCCCACCATTGTCAGTGTCCTTGGGTTGTGCATATATGCATATAAATTCTTTGGTTACTCTCTCCCCCTCCAACCACCCGCCCTCCTCCATCCCTCTGACATTCATCAGTCTGATCTATGCTTCCATGTCATTGAATCTATTCTGTTCATCAGTTTATTAAGTTCTTTAGATTCCACACATAAGTGAGATCATGTGATGTTTGTCTTTCTGTGCCTGGCTTATTTCACTTAGCATAATATTCTCCATAGCCATGCATACTGTCCCAAAGGGTACAAGATCCTTCTTTACTGCTGTGTAGTATTCCATGGTTTATATGTCCCACAGCTTTTTATCCACTCATCTACTGATGGGCACTTGGGCTATTTCCAGATCTTAGCTATTGTAAACTGCACTGCTATGAACATAGGGGTATGTATATTCTTTCTGATTAGTGTTTCAGGATTCTTAGGATATATTTCTAGAAGTGGGATCACTGGATCAAAAGGCAGTTCCATTTCTAATTTTCTGAGGAACCTCCATACTGTTTTCCATAGTGGTTGCCCCAGTCTGCATTCCCACCAGCAATGTACTAGGGTTCCCCTTTCTCCACATTCTTGCCAGCAGGAGTTGTTTGTTGATTTGTTGATGGTAGCCATTCTTACAGGTGTGAAGTGATAACTTCATTATGGTTTTAATTTCCATCTCTCTGATGATTAGCAACGCTGAGCATTTTCTCATGTCTCTTGGCCATCTGTATGTTCTCTTTGGAGAAGTATCTATTCAGGTCCTTAGCCAATTTCTTAATCGGGTTGTTTGTATTCCTCTTGCTGAGTAGTATGAGTTCTTTGTACACTTTGGAAATTAGCCCCTTATCAGATACATCCTTGGCCAATATGTTTTCCCAGGCCGTGGGCTTCCTTTGTATTTTGAGGCTGGTTTCTTTTGTTGTGCAGAAGCTTTTTAGTTTGATGTATTCCCATGTGTTTATTTTTTCTTTTGTTTCGCTTGCCCTAGGAGATGTATCAGTGAAAATTCCAGTACATGGGATGTCTGTGCCTTTACTGCCTATGTTTTCTTCCAGGATTTTTATGGTTTTGTGACTTACATTTAAGTCTTTTATCCATTTTGAGTTTATTTTTGTGTATGGTGAAAGTTGGTGGTCTAGTTTCATTTTTTTGCATGTATCTGTCCAGTTTTCCCAGCACCAGTTATTGAAGAGACTGTCTTTACTCCATTGGATGCTCTTGCCTCCTTTGTCAAATATTATCTGACCATAGTGGCGTGGGTCTATTTCTGGGGCCTCTATTCTGTTGCATTGATCTATATGCCTGTTGTTGTACCAGGCCATTTTGATTACAATGGCTTTGTAGTAGAGTTTGATGGCCGGTAATGTGATTCCTCCAACTCTATTCTTTTTTCTCAAGATGGCTGCAGCTTTTCGGGGTCTTTTTTGGTTCCATATAAATTTTCGAAATGTTTGTTCTAGGCCTGTGAAATATGCTGTTGGTATTTTAATAGGAATTGCATTGAATTTATAAATTGCTTTGGGTAGTATAGACATTTTAATGATATTAATTCTTCCAATCCACGAGCATGGTATATTCTTCCACTTGTTTAAATCTTCCTCTATTTCTTTTTTCAGTGTCACGTAGTTTTCTGAGTACAGGTCTTTTACATCCTTGGTTAAGTTTATTCCTAGGTATCTTAATTTTTTAGTTGCAATGGTAAATGGTATTGTTTTCTTAGCTTCTCTTTCTTTCCGGATGTTGATTTTGTATCCAGCTACCTTGCCAAATTCGTTTATCAAATCTAGTAGTACTTTGATGGAGTCTTTAGGGTTTTCTATGTACAATATCACGTAATCTGCAAATAATGACAGTTTTACTTCCTTCTTTCCAATTTGGACACCTTTTATGTTTCCTTCCTGTCTGATGGCTGTGGCTAGGACTTCCAGTACTATGTTGAATAAGAGTGGTGAAAGTGGACACTCCTGTCTTGTTCCTGTTTTTAATGGAAATAGTTTTAGTGTGTTTTTTGTGTGTTTTTTTTAAATATATCTTTATTGATTTCAGAGAGAGGAAAGGAGAGGGAGAGAGAAACATCAATGATGAGTCATTGATCGAGCCCGCAACCTGGGCATGTGCTCTGACTGGGAATTGAACCCCGATCTCCTGGATCCTAGGTCAACGCTCAACCGCTGAGCCACGCCCGGCCAGGCTGGTTTTAGTTTTTGCCCATTGAGTATGATGTTGGCTGTAGGTTTGTCATATATGACCTTTATTATGTTGAGGTATGATCCCTCTATTTCCACTTTGCTGAGAGTTCGTATCAGAAATGGGTGCTGGATTTTGTGGAATGCTTTTTCTGCATCTATTGATATGATCATATGATTTTTGTCCCTCATTTTGTTTATGTGACATATCACATTTATTGATTTGCGGATGTTGCACCAGCCTTGCATCCCTGGAATAAATCCTACTTGGTCGTGGTATATGATCTTTGTGATATATTGCTGGATCCGGTTTGCTAGTATTTTAGTGAGGATTGTAGCATCTATGTTCATCAGGGATATTGGCATGTAATTTTCTTTTTTTGTAGTGTCTTTATCTAGTTTTGGGGTTAGGATGATGCTGGCCTCATAAAAAGAGTTTGGGAGTTTTCCCTCCTCTTGAATTTTCTGGAATAGTTTGAATAGAATAGGTGTTAATTCTTCTTTGAATGTTTGGTAAAATTCGCCTATAAATCCATCTGGTCCAGGACTTTTGTTCGCTGCGAGTTTTTTTATTACTGCTTCAATTTCAGTAGTTGTTATTGGCCTATTCAGGTTTTCTGTCTCCCTCATTCAGCTTTGGAATATTGTATGTTTCTAGGAATTTGTCCATTTTACCCAGGTTGTCCAATTTGTTGGCATATAGTTGCTCATAGTATTTTCTTACAATCCTCTGTATTTCTGTTCGGTCGGTTGTTATATCTCCTCTTTCATTTCTGATTTTATTTATTTGTGTCCTCTCTCTTTGTTTCTTAGTGAGTCTGGCTAAAGGTGCATCAATCTTATCTTTTCAAAAAAACAGCTATTGGTTTCATTGATTTTTTTGTATTTTTTTTTAGTCTCTTTGTCATTAATTTCTGCTCTGATCTTTATTATTTCCTTCCTTCTGCTTTCTTGGGGCTTTTCTTGCTGTTTTTGTTGTAGTTCTTTTAGTTGTTGTGTTAGATGGTTCGTTAGATCTTTTTCTTGTTTCTTGAGATAGGCCTGTAATGCTATGAATTTTCCTCTGAGGACTGCTTTCGCTGTATCCCATAGATTTTGGGTTGTTCTTTGTTCATTTTTGTTTCTTTCCATGAAGTGTTTGATTTCTTCTTTGACCTGTTTGGTAACCCATTCATTGCTTAATAGCATGCTATTTAACCTCCATGTGTTTGAATATTTTTTAGTTTTTTTTTATAGTGGTTGATTTCTAGTTTCATGGCATTGTGATCCAAGAAGATGCTTGATATGATTTCAATCTTCTTATATTTGTAGAGACTTGCCTTGTGTCCTAACATGTGCTCTATTTTTGAGAATGTTCCATGTGCACTTGAGAAGAATGTGTATTCTGCTGCTTTGGGATGAAATGTTCTGTAAATGTCAATTAAATCCATTAGGTCTAGTGAGTCATTTAAGGTCTGTGTTTCCGTGTTGATTTTTTGTCTTGATGATCTGTCCATTGCTGACAGTGGGGTGTTAAAGTCCCCCATTATGATTGTGTTTCTGTCAATCTCCCTCCTAATGTCCCTCAAGAAATTTTTTATACATTTAGGTGCTCCTATATTGGGTGCATAAATGTTTATAAGGGTTGTTATTTAATCCTGTTGGATTGATCCCTTTAGTATTATGTACTGACCATATCTGTCTCTTGTTATGGTGTTTATTTTGAAGTCTATTTTGTCAGAAATAAGTATTGCTACTCCAGCTTTCTTTTCCTTTCCATTTGCAGGGAATATTTTATTCCATCCCTTCGCTAATAGCCTGCATGAGTCTTTTGCTCTCAGGTGGATCTCTTGTAGCCAGCACATATTTGGGTCCTGTTTTCTTATCCATTCAGCTACTCTATGTCTCTTGATTGGACCATTTATTCCACTTACATTTAAGGTTACTGTCGATATAAACTTATTTAATGCCATTTTCCCCCTTTATTCTGATGTACCTTTTTCTTACTATTCCTTCTTTTTCTTAGAGCAGTCCTTTTAGCATTTCTTGCAGTGCTGCTTCATGGTACTGAAGTCTTTTAGCCTTCTTTTGTCTGTGAAGCTCTTTATTTCACCTTCAATTTTAAATGATAGCCTTGCTGGATAAAGCAATCTTGGTTGCATGTTCTTGCTTTTCATTACTTTGAGAACTTTATGCTACTCCCTTATGGCCTGAAGAGTTTCTGCTGAGAAATCAGCTCTTAGCCTTATGGGGGTTCCCTTGAAGGTCACTGCTTTTTTCTCTCTCTTCCAGCCTTTAATATTTTCTCTTTGTCCTTGACATTTGCCATTTTAATTATGATGTGTCTTGAAGTGGGTCTCTTTGGGTCCCTCTTGTTTGGAACCCTCTGTGCTTCCTGAACTTGTGTGGCTTTCTCTCTCACCAGCCTAGGGAAGTTTTCTGTCACTATTCCCTCACCAAGTTTTCTATCCCTTGCTCTCTTTCCTCCCCCTCTGGCATTTCTATAATGCGAATGTTGTATTGTTTCATGTTGTCCCAAAACTTCCTCAGACTGTCCTGATGTTTTTAAGTGTTTTTTCTTTTTGCTGCTGATTGAGTGATTTTTTTCTACCGTATCTTTTAAGTCACTTATTCTATCCTCTGCTTCATTGAGCCTGCTTTTAATTCCTTCCAGTGTATTCTTGATATCAGATACAGCACTCTTTATTTCTGTCTGATTTTTGTTTGTTATGTATCTTTTTTTTCATGTTTTCACTCTGGTCCTCAAGCTTATCCTCTAGTGCCTTGTTTTTCTCATTAAGTTGAACTTCTTCATAATCAATAGTCTGAACTCTGTTTCCGATAGCTTGTTTTTTTTGTTTTTTGGGTTTTTAAAAAATATATCCGATAGCTTGTTTAACTCCATCTCATCAAAGTCTTTTTCTGGCGATTTTTCCTTTTCTTTAATTTGGGGGTTGTTTCTTTGTCTCCCCAGTTTGGTAGATCTTAGTGTTTGTATCTATGAATTAGATATATTTGCTGTCTCCCAGTCTTGTGGAATGGGATTTTGTTTTGTGAGTCCAGTGGAGTCCAGAGGTGTGTTTTCTTTCTCCTTCTGAGCTCTTTACTCTAGGCATGTCCCTTTTGTGGGTTTCCCTTTTGTGGGTTCTTTGGGCTCTCCTGTTGTGTTTGGGTCTAGATTGTCTTTGATCAGTCCTTGGGAGGACTCTCCTCTCAGGTTGGCTATCTGTGTGTCTCAGCCCCAACCTCGTCGTGTAAGCTGTTGTACGGGTTGTGGACTCTATGATGTTTCTTTAGTGCTCCCTACTTGCACTGTGTCCACTCAGGTCCACTCTGGTTTTTCCAACCTGACTACGTAGTATTTTAGGAGTAAATCGAGTCCACGGTTGGGAGTGGGGGTGCTCTGCTGTTTCTCACAGTGCCACCATTTTCCCTCCTAGTTTGTTTTTTAGATTCCACATGTAAGTGAAATCCTATGGCATTTGTCTTTGTCTGGTTTATTTCACTTAGCATAATACCCTCTAGGTCTGTCTCTGTTACAGATGGCAAGATTTCACTTTTTTATGGCTGAATCATATTCCATTGTATATATGCACCACTTCTTTGCCCATTCATCTATTGTTGAACACTTAGGTTGCTTCCATATCTTGGCTATAGTAAATAATGCTGCAATAAACATGGATGTATATGTCTTTTCAACTTAGTGTTTTGAATTTCTGTGAATAAATGCCCAGAAGTGGAGTTGCTGGGTCCTTCTTTGTCTCTTGTTTTAAAGTGTATTTTGTCTGGGATAAGTATTGCTACCCCATCTTTTTATTTCGTGTTTTTTTTCCCATTTTCATGAAATATGTTTTTTCATCCCTTTACTTTCTGTCTGTGTATTTCAATCTGAAGTAAGTCTCTTGTAGACGTATGTAAGGTGGTCTAGTTTTGTTATCCATTGAGTAATTGTATTTCTTTTGATGGGAGCATTTAATCCTTCTATAGCTTTGCTTGGTAGAGTAATCTTGGTTGTAGGTCCTTGATTTTCATCACTTTGAATATTTCATGCCACTCCCTTCTGGCCTGCCAAGTCTATGGGAGTTCCCTTGTAGGTAGGTAACTAATTGCTTTTCTCTTGCTACTTTTAAGATTCTCTGTCTTTAATCTAAAGTTCTGTTGTTTTAAGCCACCCAGTGTGTGGTAATTTGTTACAGCAGCCCTAGGAAACTTCAGACACTTTAGATAATTTGAGAGAGCATACTGAGATGTAACCTATTTTCTTCAGCGACTTTACTGTAATTTCTTGGTCCATACATTATCTTCAGACATAAGAATCTTCCTAAAATAACTTCTGAGTGTAATCTTAACATCTGTCCAGAGGTTTTAACCTGCCATGAGCTGGCCGTTCCTGGGACAGTTGAGCCACCACAGCAGGATGTGGGATCTTGTTGTGAGCCTTTGCTTGGAGCCACACAGACCTGCCCCTGCTCTGCCACCACCTGGATGTCCACTCTGCACAGAGGCGCAAGGCACCCGAACCCCTGCCCCTGCCGAGGTCTTTATTCTAGCTGCTCCTACCCAGATAACATTAGGGGCTGCTTGCCACTTTCCTCATTATGGTTTTAGTTTTCATTTCTATGATGACTAGTGACTTTGAGCATGTTTTCATATATCTATTGGTCATCTGTATGTCCTCTTTGCAGAAGTGTCTATTCAAGCCCTTTGCCCATTTTTTAATTGGATTGTTTGTTGTTGTCATTTGTTTTGTTGTTGAGTTTTATAAGTTCTTTATAAATTTTGACTATTAACCCCTTATCAGTTGTATTGGTGAATATGTTCTCCCATTCAGTGGACTTTTTATTTTGTTGATGGTTTCCTTTACTGTGCAAAAGCTTTTTAGTTTTATGAAGTCCCATTCATTTTTTTTCTTTTATTTCCCTTGCCCAAGGAGATATATCAGAAAGAAATATTAATATGAAAAATGTTTGAGATTTTACTGCCTATGTTTTCTTCTAAGAATTTTATGGTTTCAAGTTTGACATTTAAGTCTTTAATCCATTTTTAGTTTATTCTTATATATGGTGTAAGAAAGTGGTCTAGTTTCATTTTTTTGCATGGTATTTGTTCAATATTCTCAACACCATTTACTGAATAGACTTACCGCATTGTATGTTCTTGCCTCCTTTGTCAAATATTAATTGACCCTCTGGCATGGCTTTACTTCTGGGCTCTGTTCTGTTCCATTGATCTATATATTTGTTTTTATGCCAGTACCAGGCTTTTTGGATTACCATAGCCTTGTAATATATTTTGATATCAAGTAGAGTGATTTCGCCAACTTTATACTTGTTTCTCAAGATTGCTGTTGCTATTTGGGGTCTTTTGTAGTTCCATATAAATATTTGTTGTAGTTCTGTGAAATACGCCATTGGTATCTTGGTAGGAATTGTGTTGAATCTGTAGATTACTTTGGGTATTGTGGACATTTTAATGATGTTAACTTTTCCTATCCATGAACACAGTATATGCTTCCACTTATTTTTGTCTTTTTCAGTTTCTTTCTTCAGTGTCATAATTTCATGAATACAGGTCTTTTACACCCTTGGTTAAGTTTATTCCTTGGCATTTTATTCTTTGTGATGCAGTTGTGAATGGGATTGTGTTCTTAGTTTCCCTTTCTAATAGTTCACTATTGGTGTATAAAAATGCAACTGATTTGTGGATATTTATTTTGCATCCTGTATTTTACTGAACTCATTTATCAGTTCTAGTAGTAATTTTGGTAGAATCTTTCTAGTACTCTATAAACAGTATCATGTCATCTGCAAATAATAACAGTTTTACTCCTTCCTTTCCATTTTGGATGCCTTTTATTTCTTCTTTTTGCCTGATTGCTGTAGCTAGGACTTCCAGTGTTCTGTCAAATAAAAGTGGTGAAAGCAGGCCAGCCAGTGTGCCTCAGTGGTTGAGTGTTGACTCGTGAACCAGGAGGTCACCAGTTCGATTCCTGGTCAGGGCACATGCCCGGGTTGCAGGCTTGATCCCCAGTGGGAACATGCAGGAGGCAGCCGATCATTGATGTTTCTCTCTCTATCCTTCTCCCTTCCTCTCTATAAAATCAATTAAAATAAACATTTAAAAAGTAAAAAGAGTGGGAAAAGCATCTGTCTGGGTGGCTTAGTTGGTTGGAATGTTGTCGCATATACCAAAAGATTGTTTGTTTGATTTCCAGTCAGGACACATACCTGGGTTGTGGGTTTAATCTCCAGTTAGGGCACATATGAAAGGTAACTAATTGATGTTTATCTCTCACATAGATATTTCTCTTTCTCTCTTTCTCTCCCTTCCTCTCTCTAAAATCAATAAACATATCATCAGTTGAGGATAAAAACAGAACAGAAAGAGTGGCGCCCTTGCTGGTGTTGCTCAGTGGTTAGAGCACTGGCCCACAAACCGAGGGGTCTTGGGTTCGATTTCCAGTCAATGGCACATACCTGGGTTGGCGGTTTCTCCCCAGCCCGAGTCCATTCCAGTACGGGAGGTAGCCAATCGGTGTGTCTGTCTCTCACATTGATGTTTCTCTCTCTTTCTCTCCCCCTCCTTCTCTCCCTTCCATTCTATTTAAAAGCAATGGAGCCCGGCCAGCTGTGGCTCAGCGGTTGAGCATCGACCTAGGATCCAGGCGATCAGGGTTCGATTCCTAGTCAGGGTACATGCCCCGGTTGTGGGCTCGATCCCCAGCAGGGGGCCTGCAGCCAATCAATGACTCTCATCATTGGTTTTTCTATCTCTCTCTCCCTCTCCTTTCCTCTCTCTGAAATCAATAAAGATATACTTAAAAATAAATAAATAATAAAATAAAAGCAATGGAAAAATATCCTTGAGTGAGGATTAACAAAAAATTTAAAAAGAGGGCCTTAGAAATTTGTTTAGGCAGAATGCTCATTGCTGCTCTACAGCATTCAGTATTGTTGAACACTTCTCATTCTATAAGTTGTTGTTTCTGGTTCTCGTCCCCCTTTCTAACCATTGTTTCTTTAGTAACTATTTTTTCTACCACCACTTGTAGTTGTTCCCTAAATTTCTCTCCTTGACTCTCTTTTTGGCCTCTCTTATATTCCATTGGCAAAATGGAATTTCATTGACAGAATTGCCAGATATATTGCTCTGGCTCTGTTTTCTCTCCAAGTTCTATTTCTATATGTTCAACTGCCCATAAGCATCTATAGCCAGAAGTCTTGCTGGTGCCTCAAACTTGTTACATATCAAGCAACTGGTTACTTTGTAAAATTTATTTTTCTTCCTTTGTTCCTTATTTATTTATTTATTTTATTTTTAATATATTTTTACTGATTTCAGAGAGAGGAAGTGAGAGAGAGAAACATCAGTGATGAGAGAGAGTCATTGATTGGCTGTATCCTACGCTCCCCATACTGGGGATCGAGCCCGCAACCCTGGGCATTTGCCCTGACCAGGAATTGAACCGTCATCTCCTGGATCATAGGTCAACGCTCAACCTCTGAGCCCCGCCGGCCAGGCAGTCCTTATTTATTTTAATGATATTACTCATCATGAGTAATGATATTACTCATCTTTCACACAGGCATGGGAACTCATTGTCATCTTGACTCTTCTCTTACATTTATTCAGTTGCCAACCTATTGTCACCCAGTACTCTCCTAGTCTTCTCATTCCCACCTAGTTACCTTCCCTGTCATCCTAGACTACTGCAGTTGCCTTTAATTTCATCACCTTCTGTTTCTTTAACCTTTTGATTCTTTTTATACACCACCAAATTCAGATTCATGAAAGAAAGTTCTGATCACATCATGGCTCCCCTTTGCCCACAAATTAACAGTTAAACTCATTAGTCCAGTATTAAAGGCTCCCCATAATCTGCCTGCCCCAACCTATATTTTCAAATTTTTTACTACTATCATTCACATAGCATTTGCTTCTAATAAACTATTGTTTGTTATTTACATTTTGCACTTCTTAATCCTTTGTTCCTATCTCATGCCTGTCATTCAGGACTGAGTTCCAAGACTGAGTCCACCTTCTGTGTGACGCATCCTCTGATTTCTCATGGTATACGTATATTTTGGTATTTTTTGGAATTTCTATGGTATTTTATTAGTCTTTTCTTTTATGATTCATAAATTTTTACCGTGCACTGTTAGTTATTTTGATAGCCTTATATTCCCTATTAGAATGTAAATTCCTCATTCTTCTCTGTATCCCTAGAGAGCAGATTACCCTGAGATGTTTGGATGAATTAATTTATTGAAGTGATAAGAAAGTTGTAACAGAATGTTGCCATTGTAAAAATGTTCAGGGCCATTACATTTAGTTGTATGGTTTGCACACTGCTCAAAGGCTCCTGGCCAGGGCAGTGAGTGGGGCTCCAAATCTAGATCACATCCCCTCCCCAAGACCAAACCGTGTTTGAAGTTGCCACAGGGCTGCATCTGCCTGGAGGAAGGGAATACTTGTTCTTTGCATGAAGGTGCTATTTGCTGGTTAATCTATGTATCTGCTTGACTATGCATGTCCCTTTTTTTCTTAGCAAAGTACCTGTACCATATAAGCTAATAGTAACCCTGAAAGTATTGACAGTATTAATTGAAGTTTATTATGACAACTACTTGATGTCACATAGAAACTACCAAAAACTTATCTCTTGGAATGAAAAATATGGATTAACCAAGTGTAGAAATAAAGTTATTATACAACCATCTTCTTAATAATTTACTGTTAATTTCAAATCCACAAATATTGTGGCACCCCTGTGCTACTTCTAGAACCATTGACATTACTTGTCATTTTTTGCTTAGATCAAGTTGTTAATATTTCTATTTCTCTTGCTTCCACCTCAGCTCTACCTTTTGGTTAGGGTAATCTGATGTGAGGTAAATGTATTTTTTTTTTACCAAGTTCCTTCAATTCCATTATGGTGGATTCAATGATAGTGACTTCTGGAAGGTTTCAAGTTTGATTTGGGGTTAAACCCTAGAAAAAAAGAATACGTTTATTTTTTTAAACCCATTCCATTTTACTAATATGTCTAGTTAGTTATGTTTGTGTATGTAACATAAAATTTTCACAATCCTATGAAAGATAGATGAACTGTTCCTTCTTAAGTATAGTATAGAGACCAAAGCTTAGAGAGGTTAATTGACTTGGGCACAAGGCAAGCAAATGAGGAAGCTACACTAAAATCCAGGGTTTCTATATCGCTATCCTTTACTTTTTAAAATTGCTGCATCCAGCATTCTTTTAAGGGAATTATTTTGGGCTGATTTGTATATAGGACAAATTAAAAAGTCCTTGCCCATCCGGCATGGCTCAGTGGTTGAGCATCAACCTAGGATCCAGGAAATCCAGGTTTGATTCCCTTTCGGCACATGTCCCGGTTGCAGGCTCAGTCCCCAGCAGGGGGCGTGCAGGAGGCAGCCAATCAATGACTCGTCATTGATGTTTCTGTCTCTCTCCCTCTCCTTTCCTCTCTCTGAAATAAAGACATATATATTTTTAAAAGTCCTTAAACACATAGTTAATGGTTTATTGGTGTGTGTGTGTGTGTGTGTGTGTGTGTGTGTGTGTGTGTGTCTGACATACCGAGTAGAACACTTTCTATCTACTAAGGGTTTCATAAATGAAGTTTATTGCATACTGTTTGTAACTCCTCCAGTGGATCTTCCACATTCTGGAGCAGTGACAGGCCAACCACAATGCACTGATTAAAAAATATATGCTAGAATTCTTCTTTTATTTTATAAGTGGAGCAATATCTAACACTTACCTCTTAACTAAGTGCCAAGTAGGTATGTATTTCACTTGATCCTCACAACCAGTCCTGGAAGTATATATTATTGTCTCCAATGTAACGATGTGTTACTTATGCACAATCAGTTTTCATTCAAATCTGGGTCTAATACCAACTACTCTGTGGCCTATGATACTTGCTACTTGATATGTGAAGAATGTTCAGAATATCTTATCACATAAAAGCTTTCAGAGACTATATATCTATTATTACATAGATATAGCTATAGATATATACCATCTTGGCATTAGGGAAACAAGGTAAGTCATTCCACAGACTGGCATAGTAAATCTTAACTGCTGTAGACTGTTTCCACTGCCACTGAAGCTCTGTACCAGCAGGGGGCCAGAGTGGTGCTGGAAAGTGAGAAAAAGAATGATATTCTTGGTTTTAAGAGACTGCTCTGGGGTTTTGGAGGTACAGTAAATAGAAGTAGGAGTGGCACCTAATTTTTGCTATTCAGCTTCCTATTTTCTAAAAAATAACAGGAAGAGATGGGAAGCAAAGTAATTTAAGAGAGAAACCAGAATAATTAAGTTTTATTATCTTGTTGAAATTAATTACAAGACCTTTTACAAAGTTCCAAATTTGGCCAAGAATTAGCAATTAATGGACATTGTAAATGTGTTTTTCATTTTATAAGTTCACTTCAATTTCTGTGCAACTTGGACCTCTCTAAAGCATTTCTCCTATAGCATTTCTTTTATATTCTGCTTTTATTTTTTTACTTAAAATTTTTTTTTAATTTATTGATTTTTTTTTTTTTTGAGAGAGAGAGAGAGAAGGAAAGAAAGAAAGAGAGAAAGAGATAGATTTGTTGCTCCATTTAGTTATGCATTCATTGGTTGATTCTTGTATGTGCCCTGACCAGAGACTGAACCTGCAACCTTCCTCTAAACAATTGACCTGCCCGGCCAGGGCTCTATATTCTGCTTGTATGAAAGCAATTTGAATATAAAGATATTCAAAGAAACTTTCGGGGCCACAGTGGTAATTCTGTCTGAAATGGAAATTATGAGAAGGAAGAACTAGAAATACTATGGTATATGGGTAGCAGGACAAGCTCCCAAAACAATGAACAGGTTCTTTTCTTTGGGGCCCCCTTATTGTCATAGGCTATTGAAGAATAAATCAAATGTTATTTTGTATCTACACTTTTGTGTTTAGGAATAGAAAAAAATAGAGAAACAAAAGCATGAATGAGATGTGAAGGGAAAATAGCAGTGGGAATAAGAGAGATGTAAATACCACTTTAAAAAAAAAAAGATCCCTCCTTGGCTGGGTGGCTCACTTAGTTAGAGTGTCATCCTGTACACCAAAAATTTGTGGGTTCGATTCCTGATCAGGGCACATACCTAGGTTGCAAGTTTGATCCCCATCTGGGGCAGGTACAGGAGGCAACTGATTGATGTTTCTCTCTCACATCAATATATCTTTTTCTCTCTCCTCTGTCTCTCTCTCTCTCTCTCAACATATCCTCGGCTGAGGATTAAAAATAAATTTTAGCCCAGCTGGGCATGGCTCAGCGGTTGAGCATCGACCTAGGATCCAGGTGATCAGGGTTGCACATTCCTGGGTTGCGGGCTCAATCCCCAGTCCGGGGGTATGCAGGAGGCAGCCGATCATTGACTCTCTATCATTGATGTCTCTGTCTCTCCCCCTCTCTCTCTCTTCCTCTCTCTGAAATCAATAAAGATATAAAATAAAATAAAAAAGAAATTTAAAAAAATTAAAAAAAAAAAACTCGCCCGGCGTGGCGTGGCTCAGCGGTTGAGCGTCGACCTAGGATCCAGGAGATCGGGGTTCAATTCCCGGTCAGGGCACATGCCTGGGTTGCGGGCTGCGGCCGATCAATGACTCTCTCATCACTGATGTTTCTAGCTCTCTCTCTCCCTCTCCTTTCCTCTCTCTGAAATCAATAAGGATATATTTAAAAACAAAAAAAACCAAAAAAAAAAACCTCAAAAAATAAATAAATACATAAATTTTAAAAGATAAATAAAGATCTCCAGTTAGCAAAATTACAATAGGTCCACAGTACTTTTTAGCATACTGTAACATACAGTGTGGGGCAAAAGTAGGTTTACAGTTGTTCATATGGAAAATAATACAATAATTTATAAATAATACAAGAATAAACTTTTACATACTCACAACTGTAAACTTACTTTTGCCTCACACTTTGTATATATACATATACATATACATATACATATACATGTATTTTATGATGTAAAACTAATAGTCATTTCTGCTATAACACTTGTTTTGAAAACACAAATTTGTTCCAACGTGATTAATATATTAGGAAATAATTTGAGCATAATGCAGATTTCTCATTTGCTTTTGTGCAGTTTCATTCATGAGAAACACTACATTAATGTAGAAAACCACCCAGCTGAACCAAGCCACGAGGAATACACAAAATGTACATATGCACACACCTACAATACCTACCAGCCATCTCAGTGTACCACATTATGAGTCACATCCATCCATATTTGATGGTAAAACTTTCCAGCTGATTTCAGATGACACTATTTCTACTGTTTCAAAATAACTCACAAGCTACAAGTCTTCTAATACTGATTTTCACAAGCAATGTCAGGTCTTTTTCAAGATGAAGTGCCATATTTATATATTTTCTAACCATTTAATGTGTAAAACTTTGCTACTGCTTTTATTGGGTTCCTACCTGTGTAAAAAAATTTTTTATTGATTTGAGAGAGGGAGGGAGAGAGAGAGAAAGAAACATTGATATGAGAGAAACATCATTTGGTTGCCTCCCCCATGCACCCCTACTGGGGACCAAACCAGAAACCTGGGCATGTACCCTGACTGGGAATCGAACCAGCAGCCTTTCAGTGCATGGGGACAACGCTCAACCAACTGAGCCATGCCAGCCAGGGCAGGTTCCTACCCCTTTTTAAAAAATTAATACATTTATTTATTAATTTATTTATTTTTATTTATCTTTATTGTTGAAAGTATTATAGATATCCTCCTTTTTTCCCCATTGATCCCCTCCACCCTATATCCACCATCCCCAGACCTTCACCACACTATTGTCTGTGTCCATGGGTTATGCATATATGCATATAAGTTCTTTGATTAATCTCTCCCCACCCACTCCTCCACCCTTTCCTTCCCACTGAGATTCATCAGTCTGTTCCATGCTTCCATGTCTCTGGATCTCTTTTGTTCCTCAGTCTATTTTGTTTATTAGATTCCACATATGAGTGAGATCATGTAAAACTGAATCAAGAAGAATCAGAAAACTTGAAAAGGCTAATAGCAACTGATGAAATCAAAGCAGTAATAAAAAAAACTCCCAGTAAACAAAAGCCCTCGTCTGGACTGCTTCACAGAGGAGCTTTCTAATTCTTTAAGTTGTAGCGTTGGATAGTTTACTAAAAAATTTTCTTGCTTTTTGAGGTAGGCCTTGTAGTGCTATGAACTCCCCTCTTAGGATTACTTTTGCTGTGTCCCATAGATTTTGGGTTGTGTGTTCATTTTCATTTGTTTCCAAGAGGTTTTTGATTTTTTTCTTGATCTTATTGGTAACCCATTCATTGTTTAATAACATGTTATTTAGCCTCCATGTGTTTGAGTGTTTTTGAGTGTTTTTACTGCAGTTGATATCTAATTTCATGCCCTTGTGATCTGAGATGTTTGATATGATTTCAATCTTCTTGAACTTGTAGAGACTGGTTTTGTGTCCTAACATGTGGTCTCTCTGAGAATGGTCCACGTGCACTTGAGAGGAATGTATATTCTCCAGCTTTGGGGTGAAATGTTCTGTAAATGTCAGTTAAATCCCATCTAATCTAGTGTGCCATTCAGTCACTGTTTCTGTGTTGACTTTTTGTCTGCAAGATCTATCCAGTGAAGTCAATGGGGTATTAAAGTCCAGGACTATTACTGTATTGCTGTTGATCTCTCCCTTAAAGTCCTTAAGGTTATTACTGATAGGTCCTTATTTATTGCCAGTTTAATTCTTTATGCCTATGTTTCTCTCTCTATTTCTTCTTATTGTTACATCAATCCCTTTAACATTTTTTGCAATGCTTCTATTTCTACTTCTAATCACAGCAGTCCCTTAAACATTTTCTGCAATGCTGGTTTGGTGGTGATAAACTCCTTTAGCCTTTTTTTGTCTGGGAAGCTCTTTATTTCACCATCTACTTTGAATGATAGCTGTGCTGGATAGAGCAATCTTGTTTTCAGATTCTTGTTTTGCATTACCTTGAATACTTAATGCCATTCCCTTCTGGCCTGTAGAGTTTCTGATGAGAAGTTAGCTTACAACCTTATGGGAGCTCCTTTTTAGGTGACAGATTGCTTTTCTCTTGCTGCTTTTAATATTCTTGTCTTGAATTGTTGAGATTTTAATTATGATGTGTCTGGGTGTGGGCCTCTTTGGATTCTTCTTGCTTGGGACTATCTGTGCTTCCTGAACTTGTGTGACTTTTTCCTTTACCAGGTTAGGGAAGTTTTCTGCCATTATTTCTTCAAACAGGCTCTCGAACCCTTGCTTACTTTTGACCGCCTCTGGCACTCCTATGACACAATATTCTTACATTTCATGTTGTCTCACAGCTCCCTCAGACTGTCCTTCTGTTTTTTAAATATTTTTTCTTTTTGGATCTCTGATTAAGTGATTCTTTCTACTCTGCCTTCTAATTCACCGATCCAATCCTCAGCTTCCTCTAATCTGCTGTTTATTCCTTCCAATGTATTCTTTATTTCTGCTATGTCATTCTTAATGTCCTTCATAGTTTCCATATCTTTTTTCATGCTGTTAAACATCCTTACAATCAGTATTCTGAACTCTATATCTGATAGATTGCTTATCTCTGTTTTATTTAGCTCTTTTTCTGGAGACTTCTCTTGTTCTTTCTTTTAGTACTTGTTTTTTTGTCTCCCTATTTGGGTTTGTTTCTGTGTATTAGGTAGGCATGATAGGACTCTCAGTCTTTTTGGATGGTCTCTGGTGCAGGCCAATGTCAGGTGCTGTTTGTGAGTGGCCCTGAGTACCCTGTTTGGGGCTATCAACAACCCCAGGCTTGAGGTCCCCTCTGTTGGGGCTGGGTATGTTTGGACATGACCAAGATGCCAAAGTCTTCTTTTCCAAGTCCTGGGTCCAGAAGCAGATCAGGCCAAGACACAAAGCACTCTGAAGTCTGCCTCTGCCTGCAGGCTGATTAATCTGATTCTCTTAATGAGCCTCAGGCTGTAGAAAAACTCCACAGGGTGGGATGGCTGATTGGTGAAAGGTTTTCCAGCAGGGTGGGGCAATTGCTTCCCCCTCAGGCAAAAGATGCTTGGAAGGTAAGTGTCTGCCTCTGCAGCATGGGGAATGACTCAGCACAGGAATTTAGAGGGGTGCCCTCTGAGCTCTATCTCCAGAGCCCACGATCCTAGATTCTCCTCACACAGCTCCAATCCACCCTGCCCTGCCTCTGCTGGAGCCCAAGGTGAGTGGCTGAACCCAAAACTTTGTGCCTTGGCTCTTTAAGAGGGTGCCTGTATTTCCAGCCATTTCTCCCTGGCAGGCAGAAACCATGCTACTTTTCACAGCCAGATGTTATGTAGCCACCTTTCTCAGTTCTGGTGCTCTTGGCTGGGAAGCCCAGCCTGGGGTTTAGGCCCCAGAGTCCTCAGTGGGAACCCCCCACAGCTGAAATATCCCTCCATACCTTCAACTGGTGCCTGTGGGAGCCCAGCTAGCCCTCCCATTCCTCCGTACTTCCTGCCAGTCTCTATGTGGTCTCCACTTTTCCTCCTTGGTTATGAGGGTGCTTCCCAGCTAGTCTTCAGTTGCAGTTGATTATTCAGGATGGTTTTTCTATATTTTAGTTGTAATTCCAGTTTGGTCCCAGGAGAGTGTCAGTGTAGTTTCTATTCAGTCTGCCGCCATCTTTAATCTCAGGTTGTTACCTTTTAAAAAAAAATGTCTCTGACAAAGTTTTTGAATATTGATCTCCAACCTCATGTTCCCCATAATTCCTGTGGCTCTTATTGCATGACTTTATATAGCATGGTGATTTTTAGGAACACCTATGTCATGTTGTAGCAAAACTGACTATGTATGTTAATTATAGATCATTTGAAAACCATACATGAATACAAGAAGAAAATAATCAACAGTGATCCAACATTAACATTTTGGTAATCTTTCTATGTCCATGTGAAAGGAGATGTTTATGTAAAAAATAGGATAAAGATTTGAGCATGTATTTTTTTTACTAGGTTTAGCATCCTGGATTTTTCTAACTTGATATTTTTTGATAAATATATTATTTCTTTAAATGTTTTTAAAGAACATGATCATCACATTCTGTCTGGATGAATGAACTACATTCAGCGTTTAGCAGGTGTGCTGAATCCCCTATGGCTGCGCTGGTTGTGTGAACAACTACTTTGTTTGGTCAGTGCTTATACCCTATATGTCCTTCATAGTATTCCAGGATGGTACTTTGTATATCTGCGATGTCTGTGGTGACTTCTCTTTCATTTCTGATTATTTTTATATGGGTGTTTTCTCTTTTTTCCTTAGTGAGTCTAGCCAGGGGTTTGTCAATTTTATTAATCTTTTCTTTCTTTTTCTCCAACTTCCAGCATTTATTTTTCCCCATAATTTGGATGCAATTAACTGTAGCAAGACAGTGCTCAATACTATTGAAGCCTCACTTTAGGTTCTTAACCTACCTCAGTATTTGTAAATGTGAACTCACATCCCAGTAAAATCAGAAAACTAAAATTTGACATACCAACAAATTTACTCAATATTGATGTAACTACAAAGTTCTATATGGTAACATGTGGACTTTAATATAACAGAATTTGGCCTTTATAAAGTAGTTTACACATAACAAAGTTACTGTTTATCTGTCCTAACCTACTTAGTATTACACCAACAGATCCCCTCCCATAGCTTTTACTGTGTAAACAGATGATTCCTCCCCTTCAGTGGAAAAAAACCCCACAACAAAACCAAAGTTCCCACCCCCAAAAAAACAACCATTAGAATTATTCAATTCTAAAGTATCAGTAGATATAACACCAGAGATAGGTAACTCTGAAGTCTTCTACCTAAGTAGTATAACAGAAAGTTGCAGTGTTGACCAAAAGAACACACAGATTTCTCATTAAACTTTGTTTTAATGGGTCTCAAAATTCTGTGACAGATTTTTGGTCAAGTTGTTTCCACTAAAACATACTGATTTTAAAAACTAATAACTTAAAAACTGCCATACACACAAAAAAACATATGGTCCACAAAACATTCTCCTTTCCTTCTGAAGGTTTTACCATGCATTGTAATAATTTACCAGTCTTTTACTATTAAACTTAAATGGCCAATTGAGACAAACAGTTCTGAGACTGTTTTTCCACCACTAATTAAGACTGGGGTGGCAGGTATTGGAGATAATATTTCCTTAGCCTTCTGAGCTTTCTGGGCAGACTTGATGACTTTGCCAGCTCCAGCTGCCTTCTTCTCTACTGCTTTGATGACACCAACAGCAACTGTCTGTCTCATGTCATGAACAGCAAAACAGCCCAGAGGAAGGTAGTCAGAGAAGCTCTCAACACACATGGGCTTGCCAGGCACCATATCAATGATGGCAGCATCACCAGATTTCAAAAACTTAGGACCATCTTCCAGCTTTTCCCCAGAACAATGATCAATCTTCTACTAAAGCTCAGCAAATTTGCAAGTAATATAAGCTGTGTGACAGTCCAGTACAGGTGCATATCCAGCACTGATTTGGCCTGGATGGTTCAGGATAATCACCTGAGCTGTTAAGCCAGCTGCTTCCATTGGTGGATCATTTTTGCTGCCACCAGCCACACTGCTGTGACGAATATCTTTGAAAGACACGTTGTTGACATTGAAGCCCACATCGTCCCCAGGAAGAGCTTCACTCAAAGCTTCATGGTGCATTTCAACAGACTTTACTTTAGTTGTAACATTGACTGGAGCAAAGGTGACCACCATGCTGAGTTTGAGAACACCAGTCTCCACTCAGCCCCTCGGCCCACAGGGACAGTACCAATACCACCAATTTTGTAGACATCCTGGAGGGGGAGACACAGGGGCTTGTCAGCTGGACAAGTTGGTGGTAGGATGCAATCCAGAGCTTTAAGCAGGGTGGTTCCACTGGCATTGCCATCTTTACAGGTGACTTTCCATCCCTTGAACCAGGTATATTAGCACTTGGCTCCAGCATATTGTCACCATTCCAACTAGAAATTGGCACAAATGCTACTGTGTCAGAGTTGTAGCCAATTTTCTTAATGTAGGTGCTGACTTCTTTAACAATTTCCTCATATCTCTTCTGGCTATAGAGTGGCTAGGTGGAATCCATTTTGTTAACACCAACAATCAGTTTCATACCCAGTGTGTAATCCAGAAGGGCATGTTCACGGGTCTGCCCATTCTTGGAGATAGCTGCTTCAAATTCACCGACATCAGCAGCAACAATCAGGGCAGCACAATCAGCCTGAGATGTGCCTGTAATCATGTTTTTGATGAAGTCTGTGTGTCCTGGGGGATCAATGATGGCTACATAATACTTGCTGGTCTCAAATTTCCACAGGGAGATATCAATGGTGATAACACGCTCACGTACAGCTTTCAGTTTATCCAAGACCCAGGCATACTTGAAGGAGCCCTTCCCCATCTCAGCAGCCTTCTTCTCAAATTTTTCGATGGTTCTTTTGTCTATCCCACATTTGTAGGTCAGATGGCCAGTAGTGGTAGTCTTGACGGAATCTACGTGTCCAGTGACAATGATGTTGATATGAGTCTTTTCCCATTTTGGGTTTGACTTAGTGGTGGTTTTCACGACACCTTTGTCCTCTCACGAGCCTGGGACAAAACCCTTGAACAGCTTCCTCTGCTAGTCCTATTAATCTTTTCAAAGAACCAGTTCTTCGTTGTATTAATTTTTTGTATAGTCTTTTTGTTTTCTATTTCATTCAATTCTGCTTTAGTTTTTATGATTCCCTTTCTTCTGCTGACTTTGGGTTGCTTTTGTTCTTCTTTTTCTAGTACTTTAAGATGTAATGTTAGGATCTTTACTTGGGATTTCTCATTTCTTGAGATAGCCTGTAATGATATAAACTTCCCTCTTATTACTGCTTTCGCTGCATCCCAGAAGTTTTGATATGTTGTGTTGTCATTCTCATTTGTCTCTAAACATAATCTTTTCATCTCTCCTTTTATTTCTTCTTTAACCCAGTTATTTTTTAGTACTATGTTGTTTAATCTCCAGGTATTTGTGGGTCTCTTTACTTTCTTTTTGCAGTTGATTTCTAATTTCAAGACATCCTGTTTAGAGAATATGCTTGGTATAATTTCAGTCTTCTTGAATTTGTTGAGGCTAGTTTTGTGGCCCAACATATGGTCTGTCCTTGAGAATGGTCCATGTGACTATAGGAGAATGTATAATCTGATGTTCTGGAATGAAAGACATTTTAAGCGTCAATTATGTCCATTTGGTCTAGTGTGTCATTTAAGGCCAATATTTCTTTATTGATTTTCTGTTTGGATGATCTGTCTCTAGCTGTCAATGGAGTGTTAAGGTCCCCAACTATGATTGTGTTTTAATCTGTTTTTCTCTTTAGTTCTGTGAGTAGTTGCTTTATATATTTCTGTGCTCCTTGATTGGTGCATATATTTTAAGAATTATTACGTTTCTTGATTAATGTCCCCTTTATCGTTATAAAATGACATCTTTATCTATTGTTATCTTTGTTATTTTGAAATTTACTTTGTCAGATATAAGTATGGCTACACCTGCCTTTCTGCGGATATTATTTGCTTGGAGAATCATTTTCCACCCTTTCACTTTGAATCTACCTTCATCTTTGCAGCTTAGATATGTCCTGAAGGCAGCATGTGGTTGGGTTTTGTTTTTTATTCACTCTGATACTCTGTGTCTCTTTATTGGTGAATTCAGACCATTTATATTTAGGATAATTATTGATGTATGAGGATTCCCTGTAGCCATTTTATCTTTTATTTTCTGGTAACTCTGTGCCTCCTTTGGTTCTTTTCCTTTGTGTTTCTGTCTGTTGTTTTTGTTTGGTGGTGTTCTATACTTCTTTCCCCTGCTTCCTCTTTTTTTTAAGCTATGTGTCTTAATTTGGGGGTTTTTGTGTGTGTTTACCATTAGGTTTATGAAAAGTAAAGTTGCATTATATAGTAGGTTTTTTTCCCTTTAAATGCATCTGATCTCCATCCTCCTTTGCCAGTTCAGACATTTACCCCCTCCCCTTCTATGTTTTTGTTGTCACAAATTATCCCTGTTTATGCTGTAAGTTTTTGGTGATCTTACTCATAGTGTTGTGACCTTATGCTATTTGTTTCAGGTAGAATAACTCCCTTGATTATTTCCTGCAATAGAGGTTTCATGGTGAGAAATCCCCTCAGCTTCTGTATGCCTAGAAAAGTCTTTATTTCTTTTTCATATTTAAAGGATAACTTTGTCGGATATATTATTCTTGGCTGGTAATTTCTCTCAGTCATTTGAACATTTGGTTCCACTCTCTTATGGCTAGTAAAGTTTTTGTTGAGAAATCAAATGATACTCTGATGGGATTTTCTTTGTAGGTCACTTCCTTCTTTTCCCTGGCTGCTTTGAGAATTTTTTCTTTGTCTTCAATTTTTGACAGTTTTAATACAATGTGCCTTGGAGAGGACCTCTTTGGGTTGAGGTAATGAGGTGTCCTGAATTTGAGGATCTAGTTCTTTCCATAGGTTTGGGAAGTTCTCATCCACTATTTGTTTAAATAGACTCTCCATCCCCTTCTCCCTCTCTTCTTCTTATGGAATGCCTAGTATTCTAATATTGCTTTTTCTAATGGAGTCAGATAGTTTTTGTAGAGCTCTTTCATTTTTCTTTATGCTCAAGTCTCTTTCTTCTTCCCTCTGCATCATTTCTAGATTCCTATCTTTGATGTCACTAATTCTTTCCTCCATCTGATTGGCTCTTTTTCCTATGCTCACTCCTACTCTCCTTAATTTCATGCTTCATTTCCAGGATTTTTTATTGGTTCTTTTTTCAAAGTTTCATTCTCTTTGGTAAAGCACTTACTTTGTTCCTTAATTTGTTTTCTGAATGTATTGAATTGCATGTCTATTTTCTCACATCTCGAGTTTTTCCAGAACTGCCATCTTAAATTCTCTGTCTTTTACATCACATATTTCCATGTGTTCCAGCTTGCTTTCTGGAGATTTTCTGTTTTCTTTTTGAGCTTCCTCGTTACCGTAGTTATTCATGGTATTTGCTGGTCTCCGCTGTCTAGGCATCTGTGTGTTGTTGACCTTCTTGTAGCAGCATTCTCTGAAGAGGTATTTCTATTATTTTCCAATTGGTAGTGCAGAATCCTCTCTGGGCCAAGCCGGTTGCCAGCTTCTGGCTGCAGGGCTGCATATGTGGCCATCTGGGCTCTCTTCCCTTTTTGCCTCCCCATTTACTCCAAGTTGCCCATTTTTAGATACTTCAATGTGCAGGTCTCTCAGGCATGCTTCTATATTGAGCAGGGGGTCCTTTGTTATGGTTTATCAACTTGCTGAAGTTTCAGGGGGAGAGGCAGCATGGGTCTCTCATGCCGCCATTCCTCTGACCAAGATCGGAGTATTCTTTTTAATTTTCAAGTATTAAGAGGGGTTTTTTAAAGAATATTTGCTTATTCCTTGAAAAAATTTTAAGTAACTTCTAATTTTATCATCTTGTGTTCAGAGGATGAAGCTTGTACCTTGTCTCCTTTGGTAATTTATTGGTTTCTTTGTGGTCTAATATAAGGTCACTTTTTGTTATTTCTTTGTATGCATCTTAAAAATGGTATTTAGCAGGTATCAAATATAAACTACATGCAATCATAGGTACTCAGTCTTATATATTTTAAATATCATGTCTTTATTTTGTGTCTTAGAATCATAGATAGATGTAGCATCTCCCAATTTTAAAGTTGCTTATGAAAATTAACCTTGTGGTTATTCTTAGGTACCTGCGCCCCCCTCCCCCCCCCACACACAAATTCTTTATTTCTTCAGTTATGCTGGAATTCTTAGTATAACCTTACACTCAGGAAGTACTAGGCATCTGATTCCTTTTAGTGATTTGGTATAATCTCCATTTCTTTAAAAATAGGAAATAAAACTCTAGCCCTGGCCAGTGTGGTTGGGCATCATTCTGTGCATGTAAAGGTTGCCATTTTGATTCCCAGTTAGAGCACATGCCTGGGTTGTGGGCTCAATTCCTGGTAGTGGGTGTGCAGGAGGCAGCTAATTGATGTTTCATTCCCACATTGATGTTTCTCTCTCTCTCCCCCTCTCCTTTCCTCTCTCTCTAAAGATCAATAAAAATGTTTTTTAAAAAACCTCTAAATTCTAAAACAACTACTAATTGAAGGAATAATCGGCAGACTAATCTCTAGTCCTCTTTGGTGCCTATTTCTTAGGTGTTAAGATGCAAATTAGCTTATATTTAAATTTTAAAAATCTAAATGAACCAGATTAAGAAACAAATGTTTTTAAATAGAAAATATGTATATTAGGAAGTATATATTAAATGTATGATGTATAGATTAAGAAATAAATCAAGCTTTATTTGCTTATCTTTCTTAAGGATTGTAAACAACTATTTAAAGATATTTACCTTTCACTTTATTTAAGCTCATATTCTTAGAGATATTTTAGTTCTGCAGAGAGTAGGATTAAAATAATAATAGGGCTAATAACTAATTCCATCAGCTCTGTAATTGGGATGTCTGTCATCAGAAGAATCCAAGAATTTTTATTGGTAACACATAGTAGAAGACAGAGAACCCAAAAATCTTTGGAGCTAGGACAAAATACTTGAAAACAGGCTCCGAGTAGCATTCTCACAGATCCAGCATGTATTCTAAGCTGTATACATTGCCTCCTAATTCCAAAGACTCCTACAAATGCCACATAAGCTTGTCACCAACCATCTCACTCAGCTTTCTACCTAATTCCTCATTCCAAACCTTACAGAGAGATCCATAATTTCAAGATATTTTACTCTGTAATTATACATGTATAATAATGGAAAACAAAGTTTTTGTAGCCTTTAGCCTTGTAAATTTTCATTGAAGAGATATTATTCATCCTCACCAATGCTTATATGTGTGTATTGGGCGGGGGGAGACTTTCTAAACAAAATAATTACATTGGGTTTGCACATGAATGGTATAAACAGTTCGTTTTTTATTTATTTTAATCCTTACCTGCTTATTGATTTCAGAGAGTGGGGGAGGAGAGAGAGAGAGAAAAACATCAATGTGAGAGAGAAACATCGATCAGTTGCCATCCCATACGAACCCCCACTAGGGATTGAACCCTCAACCTATGTATCTTCCCTGACCAGGAATCAAACTGGAAACCTTTTGTTGTATGGGATGACACTACAACCAACTGAGCCACGCTGGCCAGGGTTAAGTTGTTCTATTTATTATCTTTAGTGTCAATATTTTTTATGTTCTTTGTAGTTTCCCTTTTATAATTGCAGGTGTTAATTCTAAATTTCAAAATATACCCTATTTAAAAATACATTAATTTTTCACAAAATTACTCTTAAAATTAAATTATGAATACTCTGATTCTAAAATCTCCTTTTTAAATTTCAAAATTAAATTTTTTGCATATTTAAATTTCAAGATAAAATTTTTTGAGTACTTGCTACGCTTTCTTATTATGATTGGGAATACCGTCCTCCCTGAGAAACTAACCTATTAGCAGATAAATCTGTTATTATCACTATCACTATGCCTTTATTAGAAACCTTTATTTAAATTTTTAAACAAGATAGTCAGACCAGTTTAATCTGTTGACAAAACCCGTGCATGAACAAGTATAGGACTTAAAGGGAAAAAATGTGATGAGAAAAGTTTTTGTTTATCCCTAGATTCTTTTTTTGGCCAAGAATTAAATTTGCCTCAGCTTAATTTTCTTATACACCTTCTTGTGACATTGCAAGATTTGGAGAGAGGAAGAAAAAGAGGGCGCTATGACTCTGGTTATGTTTCTAAAAAGGGTGTTAGAGAGGGAGAAGAGAACACATAAGCAAGCTGGTTTGACCAGAAACAGAACTGCCTGTGACAGATTAAAAGACAAGCAACGCTTGGAATCTGAGAGCAAGCAAAGAGAGTGGAAATTTACAGCTGCCCTGTGTGAGTGTTCAAGCGATCATTTTCTGCTAACGTTTTCCGGTGGTAACTGTTACTCTTCAAAGAGAGAGGCAGAAAGTCAAGACGGGATTGTGGAAACTCTTTTCTCTGCCACGCTTTGGTAATAGGAATCTCCTGTTGAATGGAAGATAAAGGCTCCTTCATCTGAAGTCCTTTTAGTCGGAGAGAGAGCTGTCTTCAGCACCTCACCATGTGTCTACTTTTTGTTGCTTAGATGAGCCTGGGATTTCTATAACATTTGGTGAGTATCAACCAGGTTGTCTATACCAGTTCATAGAAATGGAATTGATATGGTAAACTTTAGTTTCAGTTAAGGTTTTACAGTTATTGCTTATATATTCATTTTAAATCATGTTGTTACCTTGTTTCTTTTTAAATGATAAACTGCTGTTACTAGGAGAGGTTTAAAAAAACAAAGACTACAAAACAATACTCCTCTGTTGCCTAAGACACTTGAATCACTACCAACTATTCTCTGTTTGTGAAATATCTTATTTTGGAAATGGGCTTTATTTACAAAGAGTTTCCAAAAATAAAATAATGGAAGTATATAATTTTTCATGTTTCTCTTTCAACTTCGTGAAAATTCAAGTTATCTTTGTCTAGTGTCTAAAATATCAGTGTGATGTTTGGTTTTTTCAGTTATTATAAATTACAGCATTCTCTCATTCAAGTGGTACATGATTTCTTGAAAGTTCTGTAATGAAAATAAAATTAGACAGTTTACATATCAGATTTACCATTTGATACAAAATTAATGCACATGGATTTTAAATTAAGGAACAATGCAGTTATTTTGTTCTTATAGCTGATACCAAGCTATCATATAATGTTGGTCCACTGGAGAACTAGGATAACCAGATGCATATATGTATGTAAGCAATAGAGCAGAAAAAAGAAAAAGAAACTCTTAAAATAGGTATTCACATTCTGATACAAACTTAACATAGGAGACTCTATGCAAATTTTATGTCATTTTAAAGTCATCAGTGGAAGGCATGTAATCATTCTTCTGTTGGAGGAAGGAAGTATATATTATTAGCTGCTAAAATGAGTCATTATGTAAAGATGCAGCATTCTAAGGAAAGTTTTTAATCTACTCTGTGCCAGCCTCAAAAACATCTTATTGATTCAAGTGAGTTCTTTAAGACAGAACAACTTAGCTGAAATGAAAACTTCATCAGTCAGTAAACATATTAAAAGGATTTGTACCCTAGACGTAATATAAAATGGCTGTACTTTCTCTAATATTTCCTTTATGTGTACAGAAACCAGTAGAACAGGTTTTGTTTTGTGGAATTTATTTTTATTTATTTATTTATTTGTTTGTTTATTTATCTGTTGATCTATGTATAATAAGAAACTCAGCTGGTCTGTGGAAACCTTTTCTGGACCAGTATCTTATACTTAAAGTCAAAAGTAAATAAAATAGAGATAATATCACAAACCAACTTTTACTTCTTTACAGAATTTCCCACACTTAATCCTTCTTGGACTGATGGAGGACTGGCACACAGCTTCATAATCTTCAAAATAGTTTTTATTTTAAACTAGTAATTCATTGTTATTATGTTAGTGGCACCATTTCTCAAGCTCAGATCGAAATAAAGAATACGTCATCCCCAGTTTACAAATGTTTTGTACTTGAAAAGTTTATTTGTGAGTTGGTTGTTGGGAATTTGGCTTCCATCTTCCCTGGGAAACAATTTAATAAATTATTGTTTGGCTTTTATTATAGCCTAAGAATATATTTTACTCACAGAGTAGCAAAACCATCGCCATCCTGAAAAATATTAGAAAATCAGTTCTAGTGATGAAACTAAATATAAAAACAATTATGTTGTATAAAACATCTTTATCCTAAATATTAATGCTTAAAGTAAAGCAAGTTTACTAAGAGATGGATGGGTATTTAGAAGAATGTTTATAAATAGGATTTCTGGATACTTTTAAGAGCTTTCAAGATTGATTGCACTGTTTATGAGATCTAAGCTCACGTTAAAATCAGTGATTGTTCTTTTCCTCGCTATAGGAATATTTTTTCTTTCTTTTTTAAAAAAATATGTCTTTATTGATTTCATAGAGAGGAAGGGTCAGGGGGAGAAAGTGACAGAAACATCAATGATGAGAGAGTCATTGATCGGCTGCTTCATGCATGCCCCCCACTGGGGATCAAGCCCGACACCCAGGCATGTGCCCCCACTGGGAATCGAACCTCAATCTCTCGGATCCTAGGTCAATGCTCAACTGCTGAGTCATACCAGCCGGGTGCTACAGGAATATCTCTAACCACTGCTTTTATGCTTATCATTCATTTCTGAGGTCTAGCCCAGTGTCTGACACATAAGTAGGTACCTAATAAATAGTTACTAGATGAAAACTAAACTCTTTATTTTGTTCACACAAAAAATGGAACTGAGTAATTTTTCCAAAGTATCCTGAAAAGGAAAAGGGTTTTAGGGCACACAGTTTTCATTATGAGAGAGATGACCTGACAAGAACTGATTGAATTGTGAGACTCTAACAAAGCATTGGTAGTACAGAATAGGTCTATTAGGGGAAAAAGAAAAGACCATAGTATAACTTGGTGGAAATCCTGAATGAGGAGGAATGCTGATGAGGGAAGGCAATTTACCAACTAGGTATCTTGAGTACATAAGACATTGTGAAAAAGGTGTCAACTTTAAAAGAATTTTGTATTTGCTTATGTGTACCATGACCCATAATAAGAAATGTAGCCTATTTGGAAATTCCAGTTAAGTTGCAAATTAAGGTTAGTTACACTGGCCCTAAAAGTTCCTCTGAAGTGCCAATATATAAAATTTTTAAATTACTAATGCAATGAACAGATGTAAAAAACAATAACAAAATAAATAATACAATGAATGCAGATTACGCTTATATGATTCTTAGAGATAGAAAAACTTTTCCACTTGATTCAAAAACACTTTCTTTAATTTTTTAAAAATTAAAATAAACCTACCACTACATTAAAAAATTTCAGAACAGTTCAGGAATTACCATTATTTTATGTGGCAAATTATTTAAAAACTAATGATTTTGAGTAGTCCTAAATGGCATATAATAGGTGCTTAATAAATATTTATTGGATGATTGAATAAAATAAGAAGGTGGAGTCGTTTAGACAGTTTTTCATTTCTGAAATATGGATGTCTGTGTTTACATATACATGTACATATATATTAAAATGTGGCTTAACGATAATATTTACTGATGTTTCTTTAACAAGAAAAAAAAGCTATTAAAACGATATTGGCATGCTTTTTTTTTATGATCCTATTTAGTATTCCATCGGTAATTAAAATAATTGGTTTAAACTGAAATCTTTACTGCTTGTAAATGAGATAATATACTTTTCAGTTTTGTGACTTATATGTCTTAAATTTCTAGCAGAAACTCATTTAGGCTCTTCTAGCTTTGGAAGTATGAAAGGCTATATTAACCTACCCAGCCAGAAAAACTACACACCTGGAAGTCTATAGGGTACAAGCTATCTTCAGCTAAATTACTTTCATCTCTATTCTCACTTGTTAATGTTTTTATAGATTGACAGTTCATAGACAGGCACAGGGGCTTACTGAAGCTAATGAAATAGTTATATTTCCCACTATAATCAAAAACCTTGTCTTAATACCAATAACAGTATCTAATCAAAATTTGGTGATTATTATGTATAATATGTATGTACTTAAAGGAAAAACTAAAAAAAAAGTGAATTTTGAGTTTCCTTTGATAATTCTGTTATGAAGAAAATAACCATTGTTTGATTATAGTTACTAGTTTTTGAGAATACTAACCTAGCTTCAGATCTCAGCTATAAATTGAGATTGTGAAATTTGAATATAAAATATCATTTATTGACAGTCATTAATAGCTAATAGATGTAGAAAATTTTAGCTTCAACAAATGACTGGAGTTGTCAACAGAAATGTTACTACAAACCTAATGAATGAAGTTACTAGTTGTTTTTTCTGGAAAAGTAACCTAGAAGGTTATTTATGTATAACAATAAACAAATTAGTAATTCTATGTCTTTGTAACTTCATATACTAATTCTATTTTAAAATTATTTCAGTGATTACAATAAAGGAGCAGTTCCCAAGGACATGGCTTTCTCTTATAAAAGAGTTTTTATTCTGATGTAAGCCTGATCAAGGCTTCCAGATGAATGAGGATGCCTACAAAACATTTTACAGGTTTTCAATTTCTATGTAAATTTGTCATATTTAGAAAATGTATCTCCTTCAAACTCTTTTTTAAAAAATATATATCTTTATTGATTTCAGAGAGAGGAAGGAAGAGGGAAAGAGAGAGAAACATCAATGATGTGAGAGAGTCATTGACCGGCTGCCTCCTGCAGGGCCCGTGCTGGGGATTGAGCCTGCAGCCCAGGCATGTGCCCTGACTAGGAATCAAACCGCGGTCTCCTGGGTACTAGGTCGATGCTCAACCGCTGAGCCACTCCTGGCCAGGCATCCCTCAAACTCTTAATAAAACGTATAAAAACAAAATAATTCTTAGTCATTTTCAACAGAGAAAAAGGATAATCAATGAAAGTCCTCATTTATACTTTATTTTCTATTGATTCTCATTTATTTCTATAGGTATTCAAGTACAAAGTTCAGTTGTGATGCCTTCTAATGATAATTAGGATGTGTATTTTAAAATGGGATCATTGAAGGATAGAAGACATTGATTGGAAGAAACTTTGAATATGCTTTATAATGGATTTGGTGTTATACGTAACTAGAATGATATGCTTTGTGCTTTGTAATTTACTATCTCTGTGAAGGCAATTCTGAAGTATGATTTTGGGGTTGGAGAGAGAGAGACCTACCTAAATACAGTAGAACTTTTAGGTACCCATTTTTTAATTTTAAATTTATATTTAATCAGATTTACCCATTTTAAGAGAACAGTTCATTGAATATTAACTAACATATACACTTATGTAAGCTTCATCCCATTAAAAAAAGTGAATCTTATAGGCCTGATCATTTGCCATAGATGCACTTTTGATTGCATTATTTCTCTCTGTTGAGTCCTATTTGGAATACAGATAAAAGAATGGTAATTCCTGAACTTTTCTGAATTTTTTCATGTGATGGCAAGTTCTTTTTTTCTTTTCTTTTCCTTTATTTTAGTTTAAGAGGTACCTGTGCCTTCAGTTTAAAATAGCAAACTCAAAGAAAGAATTTTGGAAATGTTCCTGTCTTACTCATTGTTGATTGTAAAATAAACTTAAGTAAAAGGAAAGAAGGCTCATTTCTGAATTTGCTTTCTTACAGTGAGTTAGCAGTTTGGTTATACTTTTTATGATTTACCTATGGAAATCTTGAAATTTTTTTTGTCTTCCTAGATAAATTTCCCAGTCCTTTAAACTTCTGTGAAATCCTTTGAAATTAGAACTGTTATTGAACAGCACAGTTGGAGATTAGACATAAAGGCCTAGAAATGCTCATTAGCCTCCTGCAGATAGACATTTACTCCCCTTTAAAACATTTTAAGGGATAACAATGAGGGCGTTTAATGCTCCAAATGGGTTCTTGTAGCTTCCCTTTCTCTCTTCCCCTTCAAACACTTCTCTCCACTTATGTCACTGAACATATTCAGATGACTCACTCAAGTGATTGATTTTGGGCCATCTTTAATGGCATTCAGAGTTAAAAAACAAGAAATATTTTACTGTGTATTAGGAAAGGGAATGCTGCCAAAATTCACTACAAAATCTACGGGGACTTAGTTCCCTGGGAGCAGAGCAGAATGATCTTTTTTGGCTTTTTCTCCAGAATCTGAGCCAAGTACTACTCTTGATGAAATTTCATAGCCAAAGTACCAGAAATCATATTTGTTTGACTGATGCTTTGAAAAGACATACTGATCAGATACTCCACAGTTTGAATTTTTTAAGAAAGCTTATTTAATCATTAAAAATATCATTTATGAGGCATTTCCATTATAAAAGCATTTGCATGATTTATTAAGCAAAGTTTGGAAAAAACAGAAAATTTGAAGGAAGAAAATATCCATAGCCAATAATCCAGAAATGCAATCACTGTGTGTTTTTGTTTTGTTTTTTAAGTAATTTTTAAAAGATATATCTTTATTGATTTCAGAGAGAGGAAGGGAGAGGGAGAGAGAGAGTTGAAACATCAATGATGAGAGAGTCATTGATCAGATGCCACCTGCACTCCCCTGACTGGGGATCGAGCCTGCAACCCGGGCATGTGCCCTGACCGGAAATCGAACCATGATCTCCTGGATCCTAGGTTGACGCTCAACCGCTGAGCCAAGCCGCCCTGGGCACTGTGTGTTTTAAAATTATTTTTTCTATGCATAGGTTTTGTCTATTTGTGTTCTTGTTTGCCTTTACATAGTTGTAGTTATACTCTATAATGTAAGATGCTGTTTTTAACATTTCCATTTTTTAAATGCTTTGTAAACATTTTCATAGCCATATACTGTATTTTATCAAACTTAAAGCCATTGGTTATAAGGCATATACTTTATGTACCTCTAAGAAAGGAAAACAAAGCTGTCAGTTACTATAAGGTCCCATTAATTGTTAAGGAGCAGAATTGTTACTAAGTCAGAGGTTGTGAACATTTAATGTTTCTAGATCTGTTACTGGGGAGATGATGAAGAGACCTTGGTTCTTGTCTTCTTGAGGGAAAGATTTCAATCAAGAGACAAAGTGTAAAAGAGCAAGCAAGAACTCATTGGCTACAACAAAAACATACTTAGGGTGGTGAAACAAGGTGCATAGAAGAAGTAACAGGAAAGCCTAGACTGGGCTGCTTTGGCTCACTGAAAAGTCAGACAGAAGGGGGCCTTAGAGACAGGTTCAGGGGGTTATCCCGGGACTAGCTGCCACTGCCCATTGCTCCCCTGGTTGTAAGTCTTGTGGGGTCCCCTCGGAGGGATAGAGGGATGGAGATGGCACTGGTATGCTCCCTGGGTCCATTGTCCTGAGCGTGTGTATCTCTTTCTTGCAAGTAGAAATCCTAGGGGAAGTCTCAGAGGAGTGGCTCAATGGAATATTCATCAGCTTTCCAGGTGTGCACTTTTAGGGTTGTGGTCTCCACTGACTGGTTGGTGCCAAGGCAGGGGGGCACTAGTCAATGTAGCTGGTCCCGAGGTAGCCACGGTGTCACTTGTCCAGTTTTGCTGCTTTTCTGGGCCTGGAAATGAAATACAACTGAGGCCTAGATGTTATCTTTAAGGAGGAAAAGGTCAGGGGGCTCTAAACCACATAACGAGCTATGTGAAAAGTCAGGAGGTCCAAACTGCATTATCAGCAATAGGCTAGGGGAGGATAGGTTACCCTGAGGGTGAGGTTTCTGTTTTCCCAGTTTTCCCCTTGGTAGGCATCAGAGGCATTTTGTCTTTGCGAATTTCTATACCTGGCCCATCGTCCTTGCTCTGCTCGTGTCTGCCTGACTACCTATATAACAGATCCATTTTACTATAGTACTAATTTATTTTCCCACCAGTAAGAAAACAGGGCCTGTTGCATCTGACCGTCAGTAGAATTGAATTTTCATTGAACAACAACAAAAAACTTTTTATATGATAGACAAAGTAGTCTTTCACTTTGACTTTGCTTTTTTTTTTCATTATAGAGAATAAACACATTTACTGTGTTTAACTGTATTTTCTCCTTTGTGATTTTTTCCATTATCTATATATTATTTCCTTAATAATTTCCTTTACTCATCTTAAGAGATCTCCTTTTATAATGATATTAGCCTTCTAGCTTTTATATTCTTATCTCAGAATTTCTCTTATTTGTTATTTGTCTGTAATTTTATTTCATCCTTAAAAATTCAAAAATTTTATTAGATTTGTAGCATATTTATATCGACTCTGATTTGTCAATCTTTCTCTTTGAGATTATTTTATTACTTCTAAAATTAGAGAAATAATTTTACATCAAGAAATTTAAAAGCCACTTATGTTAACATCTCTATGTGGGCTCTTATGTTCTGTTGGTCTGTGTGTTTGCGTGTGTGTGCCAGTTTTTACTTATAGTACTTCATAACATTTTTTATTTCATTTCCTCCTAAGTAATCTTTCTTTTTAAAATTTGTTGTCCTTGCTTTTTGGTATGCCTAGTTGAGTTACCAAAAATGTTTTTTGGACTTGTGATTGGAATTGTATCGAACCAAAGACTTGCAGAATAATTTACATTTTAATAACATTCAGTTTTTCTATTCAAAACAAGATAGGTTTTCCTACTCAGATATTTTCTAGCTTAGTTATGTTTGTTTTTCCTCAAACCTCTATTGTTTCGGGAAAGAAGAAAAGTACTCATAATAAATAATGCAGAAAAACACCAAGATGGAAAAATTTTAAATGTATTAGAAATTTAATAATTCAGATAATGCCATTAACATTAGCTGAACCACAGTCCAGAAATCATTCTCTGTATATATACAGTTTAAAAGATGGCTTGCTGAAGGATTGAATAGATAAATAAATAGATCTTGTATATCTTTAAAAGCATGTCTTTCATTTGTTAGTTTTCTACTTTAGGAACAAGTACTTATCCTTATTTTGGATTATCATTGTCAATTTTCCATAGTGATAGATTCTTTTATAACTTTTAATTTTGCAATAACTATAGATTCACATGCAGTTATAAGAAACAATACAAAGAGATTCCGTATACCCTTCATCCAGTTTCCCCCATAATGACATCTTGCATAACTATAGTACAGTATCAGGAGAAAATTGACATTGATAACAATTTACAGACCTTATTTAGATTTCATTAATTTTATATGCATTCATTTTACATGTGTGTATATTTAATTCTTTTGCAGTTTTATCATATGTGTAGATTCATGTGAACATCACCACAATCAAAATACAGAACAGTTCCATTATAAGGATCTCTTCTACACTTTCTTGCCACAGTGACCTCCCATTCTCATCCCTTCCATAACAGTCCTTGACAACCACTGTTCTCCATCTTTATGATTTTAACATTTTAAGAATATGGAATGGAATCATTCAACATATAACTTTTTCAGATTGTGTTTTTTTCATTCACCATAATTCCCTTGAGATCTAAGTAGCTGAATATAGCAATAGTTTGTTTCTTTTCATTGCTGAGTTGAAGTCCATGATATGGATGTATCACAATTGAACCATTGGTCCTTTGAAGGACATCTGGGTAGTTTCCAAATTTTTGCTATTACAAATAATGCTGCTTTGAAAATTTGTGTACAGGTTTTAGTGTGAAAATAATTTTTCATTTCTCTGTGATCAGAGTGGGTTGTAAGGTGGTCACATGTGTAAGAAACTGCCATATTCTTTTTTAGAGCTGCTATGCCATTTTACGTTCCCACCAGCAGTGTATGAGTAACCTAGTTTCTTTGCATCCTTACCAGCATTTCACTATTTTTTTATTTTAGTCATTTTCAGATGTGTGTAATAATATCTCATTATGGTTTTAATTTATATTACCCTAATGGTTAATGATGTTGAACAAGTTTTCACGTGCTTATTTGCTATCTGTATATCTTCTTTGGTGAACTGTCTGTTCATATCTTTTGTCCATTTTCTAATTGGATAATTGGTTATTTTACTGTTGAGTTTTGAGAATTCTTTAGATATTCTAATTACAGGGGGTTTGTGGGGGTTTTTTATATGCCTTGGTTTTGTGGGCTTTAAATATGGTATAATAATATACTTTTATATTTAACTTTTTAAATTAAAGTTTTGTAGTTTTTTCAAGTAGAGATCTGGTATAGCTATCGTATGCATTTAGTTGTCAGTGTGAATGGGATATGTTTTTCATTATATTTTTCTAACTGGTATTGCTTATGTATGAAAACTAGTAGTTAATGTATATTTATCATGTATTCGACTACTTTACTCAACTCTTATTAAATCCAAACTTACTTTAGTTGTTCATCTTAGGTTTTTAAAGTATATAATCATATTGTCTATGAATTGCAATTTTGTCACATCCTTCCCAGATTTTGTACAAATTTTTGTTTTATATTTTAATGCATTGAACAGAACATATAATAATGAGAGTGTGATAGTAATGCTTTTTGTGTCTCTTTTCAGTGATAAAGCCTCCATTAACAATGGTTTTTTAAATTCAGCTGAAATTTATATATCTCTCTATATTTTTATTTTTATTGACAAGAATTGTAATTAGGATCTACATTGAACATATTTTAACTGAAAATAATTTAAACTACTTTTCTAGTAACTCCTGTTCCCATTTCTATCAGTAGCTTTTCTAAACTTTTTTCTCTTAAAGTTCCTACCATACTCCCCTGCTCTTTATCTCCCTTCAGCAGTGACTTGTTCTACTTAGCAGAGAAAATCATGGTCACAGAATAAAAATAGATATATAATATAGTCTTTATTTTACCCAACATGTATAAAATGTTATTCAGTTTATAAAGGAAATGGACATATATGTTTATTATATATTATATGTAATCTATAAATATATGTCCTATTTACAATAATAATTAGATAATACAATACACTATATAAAGGGTGGGGAAAAGTAGGTTTCTAGTTCATATGGAAAAATAATACAATAATTAATAAATAATAATACAAGAATAAACTGTTTCAATAAACTCACAACTGTAAACCTACATTTGCCCCCCCCCCGTATTTATATAAAATCTACACCACACTCACATATAAAAACTTCGTATTGTCTTGTATTCATGTTGTAATATTGCTGGCCATATATTTATGCATCTCTTTACTCTGAACATTTTTGTGCCATTTTGTTTTACTTATGTCCCTTGCTAGTTTATAGCTGAATTGTGTGTTTGTGTACGCCTCTTGATATTTTTAGTAGTAGAATTTAACACATTTGCATATATTATAATTACTGATGTTTGCTTTTATCCCTTCCATATTGTTTCATATTCTCTAATTACTATTTGCTTGTTCTTTTCTTTTTCCACTCCTGATTCTTACTGATTCAGTCAAATTTTTTTTGTTTCTTTTCCTCCCCTTTTGGTATTTGAAAGTTCTGCCTCTTACATCTGTTGTTATTCCTTGAACAGAGTACAAAATCTATAAAATAATTTTACTTATTTGTATTATTCCAGGTTATTATTATTGTTATTTTCTGTTACATTTTGCCTCTATCAAAATACTTTAGGAATACTTTTTTAACAATGGTATTAAGCATCAAAGACTTATCAGCCTTGATTTAGACTTAACTTAAATTTTATCAGTTTCTTTGCTCAACTCCATGTCTTTTTCAACGTTTTTATTTTCCTGTTTCTCTGTTCTCTTCCTGTAGCCCCTCTCCATTTCCAGGCTTAGGTAATTTCACTTTGTTCTCACAAGAACATAACATTTTGACAGAGTATAGAACTCTAGATTAAAAATATTTTCCTCTAGAAACATGTAAACAGTGTTTCACTGTTTTTTAACATTTGATTTCAAGTTTCTTCTTTATAAAGGCCAGTTCTTAGGTGCTACACTGGATTTTCCCCCCTTTGGAAGTTTGTAGGATTTCTCTTTAGTGTTAGAGTTCAGAAATTTTTTAATGTTCTTGGAGTGGGCATTTTCGAATTCCTCTTGTATAACTGTTAGTTTACATAAATCTGAAGACATGTGCCATTGTTCAGCTCAAGGAAACTTCTTTTCTTCACTGATTTATTTATTACTCTCTCTTGCTCAACTATCTCTGGTTTTTTCCTTTAAGAATTTCTATTCTATCAATATTGGCTCTCCAGCTCTATCCTGTATATTTCTAACCTTTCTCTGAATGGGTTCTTCTTTGTTTTTATTTGGTTTACTCTCCTTTTCAGGAGATTTCCATGGCTTGTCTTCAATTTGCTTTTTGTTTTTCAATTCTATACCATTCTGCCAGTCAGCTATTTTACTGCATTTTTAGTTATGCAGGCTTTTAGTTTTAAGAAACTTTTTTTGTTCACTGTTTACTTCTTTTGCATAGCAGCCTGTTCTTATTTTATGGACATGATAGCATATCATATTTTGGGGGAGATATTAAATTTTTTTTCTTGTTTTAATTCTTTTCTTTTCCTTTTCCCCAGGGATTTGCTTTGTTTATGTTGCATTTCCTTGACTCCCCTCAAATGCCTGATGATTCTTGATTGTGATTTATATTTTTAAGCAAAGGACTATATTAATTAGCATTGGGAGGTGGTATGGCTTTCTTCAACTACCTAAAAAATGGGCCAAGTATAGAAATGGGAAATTTAAAAGAAAGGAAAAAGAAAGTTTAAAAGCCAAGTAAGTATATGAAAAAATGTTCATTCTTGTTAGTAATTGTAAACTACAAATTAAAATAATAATAGGGTAACCTTTTATAACTGTCACATTGGCAAAAAAATTACATTCTGATAGTTGCAGCTGTTGGGAAGGATAAAGCACAATTGGGACTCAGGCCAGTGAGAATATAATTAGTATAACAACTTAGGAAAGCAATGTGGCCATTTCTAGTAAAGATGATGATGCTGTTTGTGCCCTTTGAATGCATATTAGAGCAGTGTTTTTGAAACTTTAGCTTTTAACTCATTACCAGGCACTGAAATCAGTTTAACAGATAATGATCAGTACTTTTTTTTTAAATGATGTAGGATAGAAGAGGTAGAATAGAATGGAAAATATCCAGAGGGTAGGTATTGTTTCATGAAACACTTATATAATCATTTATACATTACTTGTTCTAGGTCATAATGTCAAATGCATTCCTTACTACAAATCACTCTAAAAAAAGGGTAAAACCACTGCCCTAGAGAAATTCTCATACAAATGTACAAGTAGACATGCAAAAGAATCTGTATTACAGTCATGTTTATAACAGTAAGCAATTGAAAACAATTAGAACTCAGAGAATTGGTAAATAAATTGTGATATAGTCATATAATGGGATGTTATACAGCAGGTAAGATGAATAAATTAGAGATTTTATGTATCATTACAAATAAATCTCATTATGTTGAGGAAGGAAAAAGGAACTAATGGTATGATACCATTTATCTAAAGCTAAAGCATACACAACAATATCACATATTGTCTATAAATGTTAGTTAAAATGTGAAAACATATATAGGAAGGATAAGTGATAAATAGGCACAGTATGAGCAGGTTGCTTCAGTTGTTTTTGTTTTTTAGGCTAGGTGGTAAATATAGAAAAATGCATTACATTGTTCTTTATTTCTTCTGTATATCCCAAATATTTTATTTATTTATTTATTTATCTATCTATTTATTTATTTATTTTAATCCTCACCAGAGGATATTTTTTCCATTGCTTTTTAGAGAGAGTGGATGGAAGGGCGAGAGAGAGAGAGAGAGAGATGGCGGGGAGAGGGAGAGAGAAACATTGATGTGAGAGAGACACATCAACTGGTTGCACATGCCCCTACCAGGGGCAAGGGATTGAGCCTGCAATCAAGGTATATGCCCTTAGCCAGAATCCAACCCGGGACCCTTCAGTTCACAGGCCGACGCTCTAACCACTGAGCGAAACTGGCTAGGGCCCAAATATTTTATTTAAACTAAGTTAAATGAAAATGCATAGGCAGAAATGTCCTGTTGAAGCATTTTGATTATCTTGACCTTGTCATAATCCATTTGTGAGTCAATTGCTATAGCCAAGGCAGTGGAGGAAATACTCTGACCACATCTGGGTCCTGTTCCCATCCTTTTGGTAGGGTGGGGTGGGAAGTAGAATAGACCTGTCTCATCACCAGAACAAACAGTGACCAGATAGCTACCAGAGATTTTCTTTTTGTTTCACTTTTCTGGTTCAGTTGTTTCCATCCTTATTTTCTTGGAGATTTTTGGGGCAGTTTCCTTTTTAACTTATTTAGTTGAATTCTTATTTATTTTTATTCCCATAGGGATTAATTATAATTGTAGATTCTCACCCTCCCACATGTCCTCCCAACAATATCAAGGCTCCCTCTCAAGAACTATATCTGATTTTTAGCACTTATTTTGTTGAATCCTTGTGGGCTTGATTCCATCTCATCTTTTTGTAATTTTTTAGTAACTGTACACAATTTATTAATACATAAATATATTGGCTGGAGATTTAATTATGAGGTTATAGACTTTCCCCCTCAGAACTCTGTAGATTGTTTCCATGGTCCTGACATTTAGTTTTATGGAAGTCTAAAGATGACTTAATTTTTATCCATTTTTAAAGGTCATTTTGTAGGAATGAGCTCTAAAAGAGAAATGTTTGTTTCTTTTAAAAGCCATAAGACACTTGGAGGTCTCATCATTTATCTCAGTGAGAAAAATCCTTTAAATGACCATGTTTAATCTTTTTTCTGCCCAAGCTGTTATATCTTGTTATATCTTTGAGTATTGCTTCTGCTCCATTTTTCAGTTCCTTTTGTTTTGTTACTGGCTTCCTTCACCTCTCCCTATTGTTGTAACAACCTGTTTTGTTGTTGTTGTTTTAAATACATCTTTTTTATTTCAAAGAGAGGAAGGCAGAGGGAGAGAGAGAGTTGAAACATCAATGATGAGAGAATTGTCATTGATCAGCTGCCTCCTGCACACCCCCGACTGGGGCTCAAGCCCGCAACCCGGGCATGTGTCCTGACTGGGAATCGAACCTTGATCTCCTGGATCCTACGTCGATGCTCAACTGCTAAGCCATGCCCAGCCAGTCTCTCTCTCTCTCTCCCCCTCTCTCTCTCTCTCTCTCTCTCTATATATATATATATATATATATATATAGTGTATGTGTACACACACACACACACACACTTAGTATCTTTTCTTCATCATTTTAGTTTCTTTCACCTTTTCTAGCATTCTGGCTAAACTCTGTGTGTGTCTGTCCCCCACTGCATTTTGAGCCCTCTGAGACTTACTCATTTTGAATATCATAATTCAATACCTGGCACATTATAGGTGTTCAGTAAATATTTTCTGAATGAATAAATATAGATCTACTAATTTTGTATCTTTCATTTGTCCTCAATCGGTTTTCTGTGGGATCATTGCTGGTCAATGCAGATTTGGACTGTAATACTGCACTGGGTGAGAGGGGTTAATTTGTATGTATATGAACGTGTTTTTGATCTTTTATCTTGGCCAGCTCTCTTTTTGTATAAATCCTTTTCTTTTTTTCTTTTTTCTTTTTTTTTCAATTTTGTCTGTTCTGCCTCCTACAGAGAATTAATTTTGAAAGCAGCCTTCCCTGTCAAAGTCCACAGGGCATTTCTCTTATTTTCTTGTTCTACTTTTTCCCCCCCTTTAAATAGAGCTTATGTTTTGTGTTGTTTATTCTGTTTATTTATTCTTGAAGGTGGGAAAGTACAACAGGGCAAGTGTCAGTTCACTGGCATTTGTGTGCTGCATGACCCACTGTCAGCACTAATGCTGGAGGGCAGGTTGGTGTTCGAGGCCCCAACACAGTTTTCAGTGCCCAGGAGACATTCATCTGGTGTCAGTCTGTCAAACTAACATGGAATCTTTCCTTGTTCCTATTTCCTGCTTTGCTGAAATATAATGTATGTTCTAAAAACTCTGAGGTAAACTTTATGAAAAAATTACTACTACCAATTTATCCCCATAAGGCACCACTTTCAGGACTCCTTCATGCCTTTTGTCTCCATCTTAAGCACTTTATTTTCGACCATGATGGATATGAGGAGTTAAAGATTCAGAATGAATATGGACAAGCGATAAATAACCTAGAATTCACTGTATATGGCCTACTTTTAAAATGTTATATTCTATCTTTCATTAAAAACTCCCTCTTAGCCTGGCTGAGCATGGCTAAGGATCTAGGAGATCGCGGTTCAATTCCCAGGCAGGGTACATGCCCGGGTTGTGGGCTTGATCCATCTGCAGTTGGAGTGCAGGAGGCAGCCAATTAATGATGACTCGCTCATCGTTGATGTTTCCATCTCTCTCTCTCCCTCTCTCTTCCTCTCTCTGAAATCAATAAAGATATATTTACCAAAAAAAAAAACAAAACACAACAAAAAACCCTCTTACATTATAGAGGTTCCTCAAAAATTTAAAAATAGAACTATCATATCATCCAGCAATTTCACTTGTGGATATTTACCTGAAGAAAATGAAAACAGTAATTCAGAATAATATATGTACTTCCATGTTCATTGCAGCATTATTTACAATAGCCAAGATATGAAAACAACCTAAGTGTCCACTGATGGATGAATGTGTGTGTATATATATGTATACACACACATATATACATATATATACACACAATGGAACATTATTCAGTCATTAAAAAGAATAAAATTTTGTCATTTGTGACAACATGGATGTACATTTAGGGAATTATGCTAAGTGAAATAAGTCAGACAGAGAAAGGTAATACTATATGATCTCATCCATATGTCTAAAAAACAACAACACAAAAACAAAAACAAACATATAAAGAGAACAGATTGGTGGTTGTCAAAGACGGGGGTGGGGGGGGTGGTAGTGGATGAAATGAGTTGAGGAAGCCCAAAGGTACAAACTTCCAGTTATAAAATTAGTAAGTCATGGAGATAAAATAAAAAATAAAATAAGGTAGCCCAGCCGGTGTTGCTCAGTGGTTGAGCGTTGACCCATCAACCAGGAGGTCACCATTCAATTCCCGAACAGGGCACATGCCCGGGCTTCAGACTCGATCCCCAGTAGGGGGTGTGCAGGAGACAGCCACTTAATGATTCTGTCTCACTGATGTTTCTATTTATCTCTCCCTCTCCCTCCCTCTCTCTGAAATCAATAAAAACATTTTTAAAAAATTTTAATAAAATAAGCTAATCAAACTGGTGTTAACAAATAAATATGATGTATTTTTCCCAATGCATTTGGCAAAATTTTTCTTGATATCTTCATGAATGAAATGGAAAATTATGAACTAAATGATATGACTACAATTCACAAACTAAAAAAAAGGAGTATCACCCCAATAAATTCAATAAAAAGGGGAAAAAGAACCCCTTTAATTTACAGATAGAACAAATGATACCCAGATAAGGGTGATAACGTCTGAATCTTAATGATCACTTATCAACTCAGAAATAGGTGGAGGTTTAAGTACCATGTGTTTGTTTAGGCCTGATTATTAACAGGTATTATTGAGTGCCAGTTGGCTCACTTATTAAATAAAGGTGGGGTAAATGATATGATTGAGGTGGGTGCACATGCAGTGACCAGCACAGTTGCCCAGATTATAGAAAGGGGAGTCTCGAGTTTGAAATTTATGGGGACAGGTGTTCAGTCCAGGGGTGAGGTGGGGCTAGCTATGTTCTGAAGAGAACAGCCCAGGAAAGAGAGCTTCACATTAATTTGTAGGGGACCTGGGGACTGTAACTTCATGGTTTGAGTATGGGTTTTGATTTCCCTCAAAGTAGGAGTCCCAGAATTGAAGACTAATGATCCTATGAAATTTAAAACATTGTTAAACTAATTTTATGTTATAGTTATTATAGTAAATAGGTACATTTAAAATATGAAAATAATTCAAAAAAAGGAAAACTGTATTAGAGGCATTATATATATTGTATGTTAATTCCCATTGTTACATAATCTCATCGTCCCTAAAATGTTTGCTTTTTCACTTAATAATAAGCTCCAAAGAGCAGGGATTGTGTTTTTCTACCCCTAGTACTTAGCAAGGTGCCTGTGCTTAGCACTTACTCAGATTCTTTGTTGACTAAGGGAATGAATAAGTGAAGAAACCAACAGGCAAATGAACAGTTAGGATACAGTGAATCAGGAAATGCTGGTTAACTACTATATTAACATGATGTCCTGAAAACTTTTGTAATTTTGGTGGAATTAGCTTGTTACAGTGAGAATTGAGCAGAGCAATAGGTAATGGACAAAAATCATGTCATATCATATGTATGATACCATATCATAATTTGTAGTCTGTTTTGATGTCAGGGAGCACGTATTTAGTTGAAATTCCTATGGTTGACTCTCTGTTCCTTAGTGTAGTAGAACTACATAGAGAAAGACAAGTACACAAATGCATTTAGCCTTTTAAAAAATTTTTCATGCTAAATATTTGGACATTGAGTACTTAACATTCAAAAATTAACATTTAAAAAAATAAAAATGTGGCCTGGCCGGAGTCGCTCAGTGGTAGAGCGTCAACTCATGAACCAAAAGGTCACGATTTGATTCCCAGTCAGGGCACATGACCTGGTTGTGGGCTCAATCCCCAGTAAGAGGCTTGCAGGAGGCACCTGACCTATGAGCCTCTCTCATTGATGTTTCTATCTCTCCCTCTCTCTTCCTCTCTCTCTAAAAAAAAATCAATAAAAACATTTTTTTTTAAAAAAAGAAAAATGTGTAAGTGGCTCAAGAAGTTAGATGTGTCTAGGATGCTTAATAAAGACAAAATTATATCTGTTACTATACTGTTCTCTGTAGTGAATTCATTAACTGTCATGGAACTTTTTGTAATAATAGCAACTAAACATTATAGAATACCTCACTTCTACCAGGCCCTTTGCAAGTTCCTCTGCATACCTTTAATCCTTACAACAGTCCTAAGAGGGAGATGTTATTATCACCATTTACAGGTAAGATCACAGAGCCTTAGATCACACTGTGCCCAAGATCACCCAGGTAGGAAGCAACAGATTGCTTGCTCTGCCCAACCATCTAATGATTGTTTCAGCACCCACCCCACCTTTACATTACATAAACTTTTAAATATACTTTGCCTGTATTTATGTTTAGGCCTGCTTATTAAAAAAAAACAAAAAACCTCATACATCTTTATCATTTTATTCTTGCGTTTTATAAAGGGACAGAACACAATGTTCTTCCAGTGTTCTTTCTTTTTTGCCTCTGACACCACCACTGAGTTCACAGTGTGATCTTCACATGCTTGATCTTTCAGTGCTCTGTCAACTATCAGCTTTAGAGGCTGACTGGGGTCCTTTAACATGCTTTTCAAACTTATCCTTGCCCTTAAAGTGGACAAGTTCCCCCTCATATCTACCCTCCCACATTGGGAAGTTAAGGCATCCCTACTGAAAACATGAAATGTTTTTTAAACCTTTTGTTTATCATCAAAATTTATACCAACAGTGTTGATTTATACTTCATAACATATGTATCCCATTAGAATTTTTTATCACAAACAATACTGAAGGAATTTATTGGAAGGATACAAGGTAATTCACAGATCTGTCAAATACTAGGAAACCAGATTTAGGAAGTAGGAATATACAAGCATGAGGGATCAAGAACCAAGGTTAAGATACAGGAATAGCTGGTTAGAAGAGTGCTGTTATCAACTGGTAAACATGTTTGTGTACACATTTACATATAATATTGTTCATTGTTAATAAGAAAAATATTAGGAAAAAAAATAACTGAAAAGTCCATCAATAAGGCATTGGTAAAATAAATTATAATAAGAATAATTATATATCTGTATAATGAAATACTGTATTGCTATAAAAATATAGATCTAAACATGCACTTATAGAATGATATTCAAGATATAAAAAGTTGGGGAAAGTTGCAAATACTATATTTAGTACTATTCTAATTTTATTTTAAAATATATTTAATTTTATATGTATAGAAAAAATTCAGGAGTAGTATGTACCAAACTGATGATAGTTGTTATCTCTGGGTCATTGGTTTATGGGAGCCTTTGATTTATTTATTACATCATATTTCTGTAATGCTTGAAATATTTTTGCTAATAACTGTTAAAGTAAATGAATATGTATGTACTAACTGGAGCCTTCAATTATAAGATTTTTCCCCCCCAATACTTACATTTTTAGTATAAATAAGTCAATGACAGCCATATTTGGCTTTCTTTGCTCTATTGTAAATAGATGTTCTCAAAAACAAGAATTTACACTCCTTTCCCCACTCTCCTCACCCTCTGCTATGGTATTCCTCATTTCATCAATGAGTATAGTCAGCTGAATATTTGAAGAGTAAAGAACAGATTCTAAATAATTTTACATGGCAATTTTGTGATTACTGTTTAGTAGCATGCTTTTACATATTGCTTTACCATAGTATGCAGATCTTAATCCCACTTTAGTTTTACATGTTTTATCTACTATTATCATCACTTTTTTAGTCACAATATTGTTTTAAATATCAGCTTATTCTCTAAAGGTACTTTTTCCCCCATTCTCACATAATCCTTGTGTTTCTATTATAATAAATATTTTTAACTTTGAGGAAAAACTTTTAGGTAAAGTTTTAAAAATATTTTGTATGTGTTTAAATTTGGCATAAAACTTGATAAAACTCATTTTAGTTGGATTTTAATATCTCAAATACTGAATTGAAAACTTATGTCATTTTAGTCTAACAGTTTAATCATGTTAAGAATTAAATTCATAATTTTTTGTTTTTTTATTTGTTTTTAGCATTCCATATTGGACGAAGAGATTTCTGTAGATGAAAAAATGCCTTTGTTTAGTAAATCACATAAAAATCCAGCAGAAATTGTGAAAATTCTGAAAGACAACTTAGCCATTTTGGAAAAGCAAGACAAAAAGACAGACAAGGTATGAGCTAAAACAATAACATTATTATTAAAATATATTTATTCCAAGACCAAAAACCAACATAAAATTTTAATGAATTTTACCCAAAATATGATCTGTGATAGGACACATAGGGTCTCTGTAAATACATTTAAATTGATTTCAGGTTTTATGCATCTGATAATTGTTGAGTCTGTTGTCTTGAACTCTTAGCATATCAGGACAGCACTCTAACCAATTAAAATTTCTTTTATTTTTAAATTTATTGACTTTAGAGAGATTGAGAGGAAGGGCGGGAGAGAGAGAGAAAGTAAGGAAAACACTGATTTGTTGTTCCACTTATTTTTATTTATTTATTTCCCTATCTATTTAGTCCATCATTTAAAAAAAAAATTTTTTTTTGCCTTTTTTCTTTATTGTTGAAAGTATTACAGATGTTCCCCTTCCCCCCCAGTTGAAACCCTCCACCAGGCATCGACCCCCGTTCCCCCAGGTCTTCTCCACGTTATTGTCTGTGTCCATAGGTCATGTATATATGCATCTAAGTTCTTTGATTAATCTCTCTCCCACACCTACTCCCACCCCCACCTTCTGCTTATTTATGCATTTATTGATTATTTTTTTTGTGTGTCCTGACTGGGGATCAAACCTGCAACCTTGATATATTAGGACAATGCTCTAACCAACTGAGTCACCTGTCCAGGGCTGTCTTGAGCTCTTGATTCACTATCTGGAGCCTCTGACCAACCCTGGATCCCTCTAGACTACATAGCTTAAAAATCTAAGGGTTATACCAGTGCAGTGTTATACTGGCATGAAGAGTAAAAGTTTCTATTTAAAGATCGACTGATAGTTTTGACTGCAATGCAACCTCATTTTAACATTGCTTTAAGGTCCTACTAAGCAGAGCTTCCTCATAAGAAGGGCTTTTTAGTGTTTTAGTTATTCCCTTGAAGGGATGTTGAATCCTACATATTTGATTTCTCTCTACAGTGACTAGTTTATGGCAAGATTCAATTTATCTATAAAAAAAATACCCTTGAGTGTATAGTGTATTTCTGTCTCAGTGTATGATACAATCTTGTGTTCTTGTAAGGATGTAGAGATGTATTTTTCATCCTACATCTTGTAAGTAATATAAAAATATAATTTAATCCTAGTGTACTTTGTAATATTGAGCCAAATATTGGTCCAAATAGGAAAAAAAAAAAAAAAATCTTCAAAGAATAATTCTAAATGACAAAAGAGAGAAAAAATTATAAAAACATAAAAGGATAATTGTCTTCGTTAGTAATCAGGAAAAGTCCAATTAACTGCAGTATATTCATAATATACATATTCTACCTTGGCAAAATTGTCTGATGGTGTTAAGTGTTGACAAGTATGGAAAGCAATAAGAACTTTGATCCACTGTGAGTGATAAAGTATAAATTGGTTTTTGGAAACCAGTTTAATATATTATCTAATTCCAGGACATTTTTTTCACCCCAAAAGAAACCCCATTAGCAGTCATTTCTCATTCTCCTCTCAACAGGCCCTAACACACACCAATCTGTTTTCTACCTCTATAGATTTTGATATTATTATTTAAATTTAATGAGGGTTTTGTTTTTTTAAGTTTCATTGATAGCAAAAAAGATAATTTCTGTGGATTGACAAAGTTTATGGGTTTTGACAACTTATGATTTTATACCTAGTCCATCAAAAAAAATCAGAAAAACCATAGCAAATGATTTAAAGACTACTAGCTACTGATAAGTCTTTAAAATGAAGTCAATTTAATTTTTAAGAGTTAAATTTAGAATTAATTACTAGCAAAGTGGACTATGTCTGAGTATGATTTAAGAGAAGATTATTTTCAATTATGCTGACTAAATAGAAATACTAGAGATCTTTTTTAAATATAAATTTTAGTAGCTTTTTAAAATAAAATAGCAGTGCTTACTAAAAGGTTTTTGTTTATAACTATACAGTGTTCTTTGATCATAAATAGGCACTAATAAGTGATTTTTGTTTGTTTATTTGTTTATAGCCTGAAAATTGTTATTCACTTAAGACTTAGCATATTTTTTGGTCACTAGGCTTCGGAAGAAGTGTCGAAATCACTGCAAGCGATGAAAGAAATTCTGTGTGGTACAAATGACAAGGAACCCCCTACAGAGACTGTGGCTCAGCTAGCACAAGAACTCTACAGTAGTGGGCTGCTGGTGACACTGATAGCTGACCTGCAGCTGATAGACTTTGAGGTAATGTATCTGTAAGAGCATTATATCTCTGCTTTTCAATTTTAATATATATGACTATTAATATTTGACTTTAATTTTTTTATTAGTTTGTTTTTGTTTTAAATCCTCACTCAAGGATATTTTTTCCATTGATTTTTTTAGAGAGAGTGGAAGGGAGGGAAAGAGACAGAGAGAGAGAAACATTGATGTGAGAGAGACACATCGATTGGTTGCCTCCTGCACACGCCCCAACCGGAGCCAGGGATCAAGCCTGCAACCCTTCAGTCTGCTAGCCGATGCTCTAACCACTGAGCAAAACCAGCCAGAGCTACTGTTTATTATTTTAAAACAGTTTTTTTCTAAAACTCTAAAATCACTTTAATCTTTTTAAAAATTAAAAATTATTTTTAATTACAGTTGACATACAATATTAAGATGTACAGCATAATAATTAGACGTTTATATAACTTATGGAGTGATCACCTCGATGAGTCTAGTGCCCATCTGACACCACACAGAGTTATTACAATATTATTAACTATATTCATTATGCTGTACTTTATATTCCCATGACTGTTTTTATAACTGGCAATTTGTACATCTTAATCCCCTCCCCTTTTCACCCATCACCTCCAACCCCCCTTCCATCTGACAACCATGAATTTGTTCTCTGTATCTGAGTTTGTTTCTGTCTTGTTTGTTAGTTTGTTTTTAGATTCCACATATAAGTGAAATAATTTGGTATTTGTCTTTCTACTTATTTCACTTAGCATAATACCCTAGGTCCATCCATGTTGTCACAAATGGCAAGATTTCATTCTTTTTTATGTGATTAATATTCCATTGTATATATGTTCCACTTTTTCTTTACATTCATCTATTGATGGACACTTACGTTGCTTCCATATCTTGGCTATTGTAAGTAATGCTGAAATGAACATATGTTTGCTTATGTCTTTTTAAGTTAGTGTTTTGGATTTCTTCAGATAAATACCCATAAGTGGAATTATTGGGTCATATGGTAGTTCTATGTTTTATTTTTTTGAGGAAACTTCTTTCTATAATGGCTATACCAATTTACGATCCCACCAACAGCGCACAAGGGCTCTCTTTCCTCCACATCCTCACCAACACTTGTTTGTTGAGTTATTGATGATAGTCATTCTGACAGGTGTGAGGTGATATCTCACTATGATTTTAATTTGCATTTCACTCATGATTAGTGACACTGAGCATCTTTCCCTATGTCTCTTAGTCTCTTGGCCATCTGTGTGTCCTCTTTGGAGAAATGGCTCTTCAGGTCCTCTACCCATTTTTTAATCAGATTGTTTTTTTGGAGTTGAGTTATATGAGTTCCTTATATATTTTAGATATTACCCCTTTTCAGATGTATCATTGGCAAATATCTTCCTCCATTCAATAGGTTGTCTTTTCATGTTGTTGATGTTTTCCTTCACTGTGCAAAAACACTTTAGTTTGATGTACTCCTGTTTGTTTATTTTTTCTTTTACTTCCCTTGTCCAAGGAGATAGATCCAAAAAAATACTACTAAGAGTGATGTCAAAGAGTAGCAGTAGCCTATGTTTTCTTCTAGGAGTTTTATGGTTTCAGGTCTTACATTTAAGTTTTTAATCCATTTTTATTTTATTCTTGTATATAGTATAAGAAAGTAATCCTGTTTCTTTCTTTTACATGTCTGTCCAGTTTCTCAACACCATTTATGTATTTATTTGTTTGTTTGTTTATCTATTTAATTTTTGTTGATAGTATTACAAATGTCCCCCATTTCCCCCCCCCCAACACCATTTATTAAAGAGACTGTCTTTACTTCATTGTATATTCTTGCCTCCTTTGTCATAGATCAATTGACCATATAGGCATGGGTTGTTTTGGGGAGTTCTCTATTCTGTTTCATTGCCAGTACCATGTTTTTATGCCAGTACCATGCTGTAGTATAGTTTGATATCCAGTAGCGTGATACCTCCAACTTAGTTCTTCTTTCTCAAGATTTTTTTGGGTATTCAGGGTCTTTTGTGCTTCAATATATATTTTAGGATTATTTGTTCTAGTTCTGTGAAAAATTCCATTGGTAATTTGATAGGAATTTCATTCAAACTCTACATCGCTTTGTGTAGAATGAACATTTTAACAATGTTAATTCTTCCTATCCATGAACACGGTATATCCTTTCATTTATTTTTATCTTCTTCAGTTTCTTTCTGCAGTGTCTTATAGTTTTCTGAGTACAGGTCTTTTACCTCCTTGGTTGAATTTATTCCTGTGTATTTTTTTCTTTTTGATGCAGTTGTAAATGGGATTATTTTCTTAATTTTTCTTTCTCTTTTTATTGGTGTATAAAAATGCAACCCATTTTTGAATATTAATTTTGTATCCTGCTACTTTACTAAATTCATTTATTAGTTCTAATAGTTTTTGGTGGAATCTTTAAGGTTCTCTCTATATAGTATTATGTAATCTGCAAATAATGACAGTTTTACTTTTTCATTTCCAATTGGTATGCCTTCTATTTTGTTTTCTTGTTTTACTCTGACTAGGACTTCAATACAAGTGGCGAGAGTGGACATTCTTGTCTTGTTTCTGATCTTAAGGAAAATGCTTTTAGCTTTTCCCCATTGAGTATATGATGTTAACTGTGGGTTTGTCTTATATGGCCTTTATGTTGAGGTATATTTCTTCTATCTCCACTTTGCTGAGAGGATTTTTTTCTTTTTAGATTTATTGACAAATTAGAAAAGAAAGAGTACAACAGCCCTTCATCTGTAAAATTTAAACATCATAAATTTTGGTATTTAAAATAGTTTTATAATTTAGATATCATTATCATCAAAAACCCAGATGGTTGAATTGATTATTTTTCAGTATATGGCTGGAAGGTCAGAGATGGAACTTAGTAGCACTCAGAGATTTGGTCATCATTTCCCAGGAAAGGCTGTGCCCTTTGCTTCATAGCTATTGTTGATTCTGCGTGAATTTCTCCATAATGTTCTAGATGAGGAGTCCTGGTCCTTCTGCTTCTCTACCCTCTCAGCAGCTTCCCTGCATTATTTGAAGTTATTTTTCAATTTTCTGGAAATTTGTCTGTTTCAGCTGTTATTAGGGCATCTATTTGGATAAGTCCATTATCATTTATTTTCTTTTTACATGCAGCTCACGATAAACAGAACTTTGTAATTGGAAGAAGCTACATAAGTAACCATCCTTTCAGTTTTTTAATGAAGAAACTGAGATTTGCAAAAGCTGAATTACTTTGCTTCCAGAGTACTCAGCAAATAAATTGCAGAAGTAGAATTGGAACTTGTGAACACTGTTAATCTAAATGTGTGTTGTTTTTTGTTTGTTTTATTTTGTTTCGTTAATCCTCACCCAAGAATATTTTTTCATTGATTTTTAGAGAGAGTAGAAGACAGGGAGGAGGGGAGGGGGAGAGAGAAAGAGACAGAGAAGACGAGGGGAGACACTGATATGAGAGAGATTGGTTGCCTCACACATATGCCCTGACCAGGGCCAGGGATGGAACCTGCAACCCATGTATGTGCCCTTGACTGGGAATCAAACCTCCGACCCTTCAGTGCATGGGCCGACATTCTAACCATCTAGCAACACTGCCCAGGGCTAAACGTGTTTTAATCATCTCTGAGACATTTCCTCAGAGACATTAAAGCATCACCCCTCCCCCGCCCTCTCACTACAGAGAACTCTGGCTTTGTCTTCCAGATACTGAGAGTTTTTTATCATAAATGGATGTTGGATTTTGTTAGATGCTTTTTCTGCATCTATTGATATGATCATACGATTTTTATCCTTCAGTTTGTTTATGTGGTGTATCATGTTAATTGATTCGCATACTGAATCAGTCTCGAATCGCATGAATAAATCCCACTTGATCATACTATATGATCTTTTTAATGTATTGCTGAATTCAGTTTACTAATATTTGTTGTTATGTTATTTATTTTTTAATCCTACCCAAGGACATGTTTTTATTGATTTTAGAGAGAGAGAGGAAGGGAGGAAGAAAGGGAAGGAGAGAGAGAGAGAGAGAAAAGAAAAAGAAACATCAATGTGAAAGTAAAACATCAATTGGTTGCCGCCCACAAGTTCCCCAACAGGACATCAAACCCTCAACCTTTTGTGTACAGGACAGCGCTCCAACTGGCCAGACTGTTGAGGATTTTTTCATCTGTGTTCATCAGGTATATTGGTCTATAATTTTTTCTAGTGTGTTTCTCTGGTTTTGATATGAGGGTAATGATGGCCTCATATAATGGATTTGGGAGCCCTCACTCCCCTTCAATTTTTTTAAATAGTTTGAGAAGAATAGGTATTTAGTTTTTCTTGTCTGGGAACTTGAACTGTTTTGTTTTGTTTTATTTTGTTTTGTTTTAAGTATGTCTTTATTGATTTCAGAGAGAGGAAGGGAGAGAGAAAAATGGAAACATCAATGATGAGGGAGTCATTGATCAGCTGCCTCCTGCACATCCCCGACTGGGGATCAAGCCCACAACCCGGGCACGTGCCCTGACCGGGAGTCAAACCAAGATCTCTTGGATCATAGGTCAGTGCTCATCTGCTGAGCCATGCCAGCCGGGCTTTAACCATTTTTTAATAAAGCAAAAAGTTTTTCTATAATTAAGTTTTGTGCAGCTAGGTAGCAAGATTAGTGGCCAATAATAATAATAATAGATTTGGTGAGTGTTTCCTACATATTGTACAATTTTAAGCACTTAATTTTTTAAAAACCCTATGTCATTGGTATTTTATTATTAGCCCCATTTTATAGATAAAGAACCTAAAATTCAAAGATATTAAGTAATTTTCCCCAAATCATTCAGTTACTAAGTGAGTAAGCTTAAGCTGGGATTCAAATGCAGTATCTCCCAAACCTGTTCTCTCATTAAAATATTATAAAATATTTTCCCTATTAAAATATTATACCAATGTTTTAAGAAGTTTGTTAAGTGCTAGTAATATACAGTGTTTATCTCATTTTGAAAGCAATTATACCTAATTTACCTAAATAATAAATTAACTAAATAAAACAGTAATGTACTAACCTAAGTGGTGAATATATAGGGTGTCCCCAGAAAATGTTTACATCCACTTTGAATAATTATAAAGGCAGTGTTTATTAAAATACATTTCCTTTTCAAAATTGAGCTATCAGCTGTTAAAGTGTATATACATTTTTGGGGGCACCCTGTATATAGGCATTTTATTCTCTGTGATATCTTAGAACAGTGATTATTTCATTATTTTAAAAAAGTATAAGCAAGGCAATTTTGGGCTTTGGCTATTTCAGTGGTGGAAGTCTTGATTTTTATTTGTTTGTTGTTTTGTTACTACTACCAGGCTTTGGATACTGTCAGGTAAGTGCTTGGGTCTCCACTAATTCTCAGAGATAGTAGAAAATGGAGATTTCTGAAGTAAATTGCTTTTAGTTTTGTCACAGAGGAAGTGAAAGGAAAACTAATTACAGCAATTAGACCAAGATAAGATCAGGGCTCTGGGGAATCCGTGGAAATACTAGTCCCAGGCTCTCTGGACTGCTTAAATGGGGGAATATTTTTGGCTGACTGGAGCCAAGGAGGAGGAATGCAGAGACTGCTCTGGAGATGTGGAACCAGGTGTGTTGGGTGGAACCAGCACTGACTGAGGAACCCACATGGTCCAGGCTTCAGCTTGTTCTTCCTTTCAGATACACTTGTCTTTTTCTTTCTTTTCCTCCCATATCTATTTCTCTGTCTTTGACATTTTTCTGCCCAATAATCTCTTTTCCTACTTTATCCTCTTGCCAGGCTTGCTCACTCTCCCCCTCATCTTAATCCCCATTTTTTTTTAAAAAGTGGCCATATGTTGAATTTAAGTGGAGTTTTTTTCATTGTGTTTATATACTCTCATGTTTCTTTTATTTAGTTTAAAATCAGTTGTTATGAACATTTTAGGAGCTGTACATAGTGGGAGAATGCTTGACTTGGAATTAGAATTCTTTAGAGTCCCTGACCTGCCATTTGATAGAACATAACCACTTTGAGACTAAATTTTTAAAAAATACGGAACACCTCATGAATTTGCGTATCATCCTTGCACAGGGGCCATGCTAATCTTCTCTGTATTGTTCCAATTTTAGTATATGTGCTGCCAAAGCGAGCACAAGACTAAATTTTTTTATCTATAAAATAGGAGTAATATGAACTTTTAAATATTAAAGTAAATAAAACATACATATTTTTGCTATGAAGAACATTAAATACATGTGCAAACTATATACAAATGTAAGTTAGTATGTTCTCATTTTCTCTTTCTCAAACTGAAGTTAAATGTAAGCTGGCTTATTTCTGTTATAACCTTTGGTGTGTTTGTTTTGTTTATTATTTAGTTTGAAATTTTGTTGATCATTTACCATAAATGGGAAAAATACACATTTATATTTCTATACATCTATTTTTTGTAATTTCTCTGAAAGTAGCAATGTATTAAGTTATTATCATCATTTATTAATGTTAGCTTGAGTTAATTTATGAGATTAGCCCAAACAGCAGTTGGATGCTGGAAGGAATATGACCTAGAATGGTTATGTTTTGAAAACTGAGTCAGGGATGAGATCTTGTCAGGTTCAGTGACCTGGTGAAACCTTGAGCAGCCACAGAATAGCCTAGGTTCAAAGTGTTGCCCAATAATTGGAGAGGTAGAAATAAAACTTTGTTCAGCATAGGGTTAGAAAACAAAAGAGGAACCATAAGAAACACTTATGCAAGTTTTCCTTATTTTACATGTTATACTGAAAATAAATAAATTTAGAGAGGACGTTTATTTCAAACTTACTTGGGGGTTAAAATATTCAGTTGCCTGAAAATTGACTTCTGTGTTATCAAGTGAAAAAAACTTTTACTCTCTAGAATCCTTGGGGGAAAGAAGTATCTTCCTGAATATTTGAATTTTACATGTAGCTAAAGATTAACTCTTCAAATGCAAAGAGTTAGTAGATTATTTTTGTGGACAACTTTATATTTTCTTTATAAAATGCATTATATTATTGCCTCCCACCCATAAAAATATACTATATGTAATAATTTTTACTGATGAATCAAAACTATCATTAGGAAGATCTGTTATTGTGATAGTAGCAGACAGGGTTTTTTCTTCCAGCTTTATTGAGGTGTAATTTCCACACCTAGTGCCATGTCCATTGGTTGACTGAATGAATAGATATAGGAATGAAAATGAGAGACAGAAGCAGAATTAAGGGAATTGAACCAAAGGAAGATGTCCTGAGGTACAACAAATAATAAGCCACTTTTCTTAGTAAATTGTATAGAAGGTAAATCAAGAGTAATAACAGTATCATTTCAGTAAGTGAATAACCTCTCCTGAGGCTTCTTTGAAGAACACAACAGTCATTTGACTATAAAATTTCTAGTATGTTTTTATAACAGGAAAGAAAAAATATTACTTTAGGAATGGGCTGCAGCTTTTGCTAGTTAACCTAAAAGAATGGAGCATTCCTTGACAGAGAAAAAAGGCGAACTTTTGTTTAGAAGACACCTAGATGGACTTTTAGTTGTGAAAGGTGAGGTCTCTAGGCAATGCTTGGACAGAAAAGACTGAAAGAAAAGAGCTTAGATTCCCTTTGCAGAGTAAAGTAACAGAAATTTGAGAAATGCCCTTTCTTGGGCTAAGTTTGATAGGAGTAGGAAATAGAAGAGATTTAGGAGAAGGGCTTGGAGCGAGAGAGAGAAGGCTCTACAACTATGACAGAGGAAAGGGTCTTAAGGAAAAAGATGATCAGGGATGCTGAGGAACCTTTAATAGTAGTGATATGTAGGATTCAATTTTTTTAAATTGTTGACAGTATTACAAATACCCACCATTTCCCCACCACCACCTTTGTCCCACTCCACCCAGCCCCTGCCCCACCCCAGGCCTTCACCACAGTATTGTCTGTCCATGGGCTGTACATATATGTATATAAGCTCCTTTGCTTATCTCTTCCCATTCCCTCTCCCCTCTGAGACCTTTCTACTTGTCCCATGCCTTCCTGCCTCTGGACCTATTTTGTTTGTCAGTTAATTTTGTTCATTGTATTTCAGTATGTAGGATTCAATTTGAAGTTGTTTCTGCCCTGTGCTATAATTACCCTTTGTTACCCTTAAACCTTTGATAAACGAACTATTAAGTGTATGTTGAGTAAAGGAGAAGGGGCGGTTTTCTATGTTTGGGTAACTAGTTGCAGGGGCGCAAGACAAGGAACAGGGATTGAGAGGACACAGGAGTAGGGATTTGCCATACATTTTTATCTAAGCCTTAAAATAGCCGACTAAAAAGAACCACTTCAGCATATTGTTAATGAGGTTTTTAAAAAAAAAAAAAAAAAAGTTGTGGCTGAGATTTCAAGGCTTCTGATTTTATGGGCTCAGGATCAAACTCAGAACAGTGTTTGGGCACTGTTCAAGACACAGCTTTAAATTCTTTGATGTTTTGAAACACAATATGATAAGAGATCAAAGGATGGAAATTTACTACATGTAAGAGTTGATGCATTCATTTTAAAGGCAGAAGTGCCTTGCAAAGCTAAGGTGGATACAAAGTCAACTGTTCAGATTGAATTAGGAAACAGCTCAAAGAAGAAGAAAACTTTCTACTGTCATAATTTAATTTCTTGTGATTGTTTCTTGCTCCAAAAAAATAGGCAAAATAAGAACTCCAGGATCAGCTTTTTAATAAGCCTTTTTATGGTCTTAAGTTTTTGAAAATTTCCATCCCCTAACAATCCTTTTCTGTTGCCTGGCCCTGATTAAAGTGGTTCCTCAACCTTTGGTTTTATTACTATAAAGATGAGAAATCATAAACTCTTAAGATTTAACTATACTTCATGCATTTAACAATTTGGAATGCTTACTATGTGTGTAGGGCATTGATTCTATTTGGTCTCGATTCTGTTTTGTTGTTTATATATTTTGCACCCTGTCATTAGACAAATTAAGTTAAAGAATTTACAATCTCAGGTGGGAAAATACTATATCACATTAAATAGAATTTTATGTTATTACCCTATTATCCTTTTAAAACTAATGAATATAAATGTTAGAAGCATCAGGTCCTTAAACAGAATCATAGCCTGTTAATAGTTTGTATGCCCCCCTATAAAAATTAAGACAATGACCATTGTAGGTTGACCTTGCCATAGTTTTTAAGGAAGGTACCTACCCTAGGGATAAGACTGCCCAGGCCATGAATAAGGTACAAAATATTTTGTCTGCCTAGCCCCTCTGCTTTCTGGGAAAAGTTTCCTCTTTCCCCATCCACGTGGTTGCAGTGGGAGCAACCATTTTGTGCAACATGACACCCTGCCCAACACACAGCTGACTGGCCTAGCAGTGGACACTAGACAAAAGTAGGGCCAAAGGGTTCCTACAGGATTCTGGAATTGGAACTGACTCACAGCACCCTGTCTCTAACCAGGAGGTAAAGATGTTATAGTTTCTCCATCAATGGCCAGGTGTCCTACCATGTAAACTAAAGAAGTAGAGAAGCCAGAGTGCAGAAAAGACAGAGTGAAGAATGAAAAAGATAGGTAGAGAGATGAGGGTGGGGCATGGGCTCCCTCATAGAATTCATGTAATACGTTTATTTAAACTTAAAATTTTTTTGAGAGCAACTAATTCTGAGCTAGCCTGTACTTGGGTTCGCTGAAACTTTCCCAGTATCTATGAATTAGTTTAGTTTGAATTGTAGTCTCCTCCAAGAGTCCTTGCTAATTCATGCAGTGAACACCACTCTTGACCCTCGCAGACTGCTCTGGCTATCTAATTTTGATGCTGAAATTCAGCACAAACATTTGCCCTACCCACCTCGACTCTCCGCACTCCCCTCCCTCAAGCCAACAGACATAGGAGCAGAATAGAGACTTCAGTCCCTACAGTTATGATTCATTTTTTAAAATTAAGGCATAATTTACAAACAGTAACATTCTCTCTTTTTAGTGCACAATTCCATTTCTCCACAAATTCTCCAATGCCCCTCTGTGATCAGCTTCTTCACCTGCTCCAGCCTCCGGCAACCAGTGACCTGTCTTCTGTTGCTGTATTTTTGCCTTTGCAAATGTGTAAATGGAATTATATGAAATGTAGCCTTTTGAGTCTGTCTTCTTTCACTTAGTATAATGCATTTGACCTGTTCCCATGTATCATGTGTTTGTTACTCTTTATTGCTGAGTAGTATTCCATTACATGGATGTGCGACAGATCACTTATCCATTCCCCAGTTGAAGGATATTTGGGGAACTTTCAGTTTCTAGCAATTATAAATAAACCCGTAACCATGTACATGCATTTTTAAATGTGAATGTAGGCTTTTATTTCACTTGGATAAATACCTAGGAGTAGGATTGTTGGGTAGTGTCAGATTTTTTTGTTTGTTTTGGCTTTGGTTTTTTAATTTTAGCCATTCTAGTAAGTGTTAGTGGTATCTCATTGTGGCTTTAATTTTTATTCCTGTAGCAACTTATGTAGAACATCTTTTCAAATGTTTTCTTGCCACAATCTCTCTTCTTTTGTACAGTGTCTATTCAGATCTCTTATCTTCCTTTTATTTGGTTATTGAATTTTGAGAATTCTCTGTATATTCTGTATACATGCCCATGGCAACAATTTTAAAGTGGGTGTTTTTTCCCTAATCCCTGGCCTCTTTTACTCTCTCATTTGCCTTTTCTCCCTTCTGTTATCAATTAGTGAGGGATGCTCTTTATCAGTAGTTACTTTTAATCACTATGACTGCTATTCAGCACTTTTTTCTTCCCTCTTTTTATCTTTTTTTATTTGATTCCAGTTGATACTTAAATATATATCATTCATTCAGCAAGCATTGAGCATCTCCTGTCACAGCTGACCTTTTTTGAATTTGCCAGCTAACACAAGTGCTTCTTCAGCTTTGATATGTACTTAGTTACATTATATGTAATCTTAGAATTACTGGCTAATTTCAGGCAACTTTGTTTATTTATAGATGTTACTGCATTGTCATCAAAGATGTTTTCAAAGTTTTGGTTTTCTGGGGTTTTTTGTGGGGTTGTTTTTTTGTTTTGTTTTTTTTCATTTTTCTGGCCACTTCTAGATCCAGAGCTTGAGATCTGGCAGCCTGAAGGTTGCAGAAAACTGGTTTTGAAATAGTTAAGGTTTTATTCCAGTTATATATAGTGTGATTGGTGGGTGTCTACAACGGTTGCATTTAAGGTAGAGACTATCATTCATCATCTGTACCTGTTTAAATTTTCTCTAATGCTTTCCATTCTGGTCCTTTAATCTGTTTGGAGAAGCTCTTCCTTGTAGCAGAACTTGTTTTTGTTATCCACAGGAGTTTTCTTTGACTTTGCACATATTTGCTAATGAACTAGAAGAATGTTTTCCTCTGTGTAAAAGTTGGATAGAGTTCTGTGGAGCGTCATTTCTACTGTTCACTGGAATGCTATGGAAATGTTCTTGTGGCACTTTACTGGGAAGTATGAAAAACACGCTCATGACATTTCAAAGATTGGTATTCTACAGTATTACTGTGGAGTCTAAAAAGGTTTGAACAAAGCAGATGACTTATTTTATTTATACTTACAGATATATCTCTTTTATACAGTAAAAATATTCTTTAACATTTGTATAAATGAAATTCTTGTAGTATGAACATTTATTTTAGTATTTTAAAATTATTGAGAGCAACTGATTCTAAGGTATCCTTTTAAATTGAAGACATCTCCTAATTTTTCTATTAAAATTTAGATTTTATATAGTGCTTTTCATAAAAGAAGATATAATTTGCTTTCTCATATACCTGTCTCTTCTTCCTTTGAATCCTTCTTCCTTCCTTCCTGGCTCCCTTTCCTTCCTTTCTTCTTTACTCTCTCCTCTCTTTTCTTCCCTCTCTTTTTTTGGGGTGGGGGAGTACCAAATTACTTTATTTGAAGGAATGGTACAAATGAAAGAACGTAAGTGGATGATTTGTACAACTTACAGAAAAGGTAAAGGTAACTCCAACATGCACGTACTGCTTTGGTGACCAGGGACATCACCCCCGTGGCTGTGGGAAGCCAGCCTAAGGCTACCTCTCATCACTGTCTCCCAGCGTGTGATTGTCAAAGAGATACTCTGCCATGCCAAATTCAGGGGCCCTCATCTTGCACAAGTTAGTTACTCCACCCCTCTCTTTATTTTCTCCATGAAATGATGTAAAAGCAATGAATAGTCATAGGTATTTGTTATATTTAATCATTGTCAACATTTTGATGTTCCTCTTTATTTCTCCAAGTCAGATATACTATAACTTATTTAAGCATGCCTAATTCTGCATTTATTGCTTGCTTCTAACTCTTTATTATCATCACTATGATAAAGATCTTTGTTCCTGACACTTTTTTGCTATACTTAAGATTGTTATTTAGGATTATTTTCTAAAGCTAGATTTCCCATTGTAGGATTCTAGGATATCAGTCAGGTATTATTAGATTGCTCTATATCCTCACGAACAATGTAAGATTAAAAGCATTAAATTTTACCATTTAAAAAATTACTAGGTCAATTTACATTTCCCACCAGCAATGTATGAGGGTTCCCTTTTCTCCACATCCTTTTCAATACTTTTTATTTTTTTGTCTTATTGATAATAGTTATTCTAACAGGTGTAAGGTAGAATCTCATTGTGATTTTGATTTGCATTTCCCTTATAACTAGTGATGTTGAGCATCTTTTCATGTGTCTGTTGACCATCTGTACATTTTCCTCGGATAAGTGTCTGTTTAGATATTCTGCTCATTTTTTTTTTGATTGTTTGCTTGTTTTTTGTTATTGAGCTGTGAATTCTTTATATATTTTGGATATTAGCCCTTTATCAGAGGTATCATTTGCAAATATCTTCTCCCACTCAGTTGTCTGCCTTTTTGTTTTGTTGATCATTTCTTTTGTCATACAAAAGCTTTACTCAAAAAATTTGAAAACACCTGTTTAAAAAGACATATGTACCCCTGTGTTCATTACAGCCTTATTTATAATAGCTGAGACAAGGAAACATCCTAGGTGTTCTTCTACTGATTTTTGGATAAAGAGGATGGAATACTACTCAGCCATAAAAAAGGTGAAATGTTACCATTGGGACAATATGGATGGATCTTGAGATTGTTATGCTGAAAGTGAAATAAATCAGATAGAAAAGGACAAGAACCATATGATTTTACTCATATGTGGAATATAAATGAAAAGCAACAACTGAACAAACAATAAAACCTAAACTCATAGATACAAACAACAGAATGGTGGTTATCAGAGGGGAAGGGGCTAGGGGAGGATGGAGAGGGTAAAGGGAGTTACACAAGGAGACTAGACTTCATGTGGTGCGCCACAGTAGAGGGTACAGATTTTGTATTATAATGTTGTACACCTAAAATTTATATAATGTTACTAACCAGTGTTACCCCAACAAATGTAATTTTTAAAAAAATTCTTGGGCCTCTGAGCCAAGATGGCAATTTAGGAGACTCCTGAATTTCCTTACTCCTGTGGATGCTCAGAATGCACAGTTATGTATGGAGGAATTCCCTCTGAGAAAAGTCCAGACACTAGCTGAATGACTCCTACTTGTTGGGTGACTGAGAAAATATCTACATCAAAATGAGTAGGAAATGCTGAGACATACTCTCATCATAAACCTCACCCCTGGCACCATACAATTGGGAGGGAACCCTCAACTCCCAGGTTCTCCCTAAGAAGGAAAGGGTTTAGACCACACATATAGTCTCCCAACTTTTCAGACTGCCTGCCAACTGAGAGATAGGCACTCAAATTACCTATCTGTGCATCTAGTTGCTGGATGTGATTCTCCCAAGAGCCCAAAAGAGGTAGTGGGTACTTCCCCTGATTCTTCTTTCATCTTGCTCCAATAAGAAAACCAAGTTGCCAGTATCTCCCTGGAAAGAGCTCGTACACACATCTAGTGCCCCAAGTTTTATGGCTGCTGCTCGAGGGATAATCCCCCATATAAGCTAGCCCTGGTAGATAATGGAGCTTGCATTCATGAGTCTTATAGAACTATAGTAAAGAAGGAAGCACTTTTTAAATGGACATAGGAACACTACTCATGGCTATACACCTAGGCTCAGTGCAGAAGAAGTAGGCCCAGTTTCTCTGTGGAAGAGATTTGAATGCACGCTTTCCTAGGTACTGCGTGAGGGTTCAACTTTTTAATTTTTTTTTGGTTAATCCTCACCAGAGGATATTTTTTCCATTGCTTTTTAGAGAGAGTGGGAGGGAGGGGGAGAGAGAGAGAAACATTGATGTGAGAGAGACACACTGATGGGTTGCCTCCTGCGTGCACCCAGACCAGCTGGGATTGAACCTGCAACCCAAGTTGAATCTTGAAGACTTGTGCTGAGCAAAAAAAGCCAAATCCAAAAGGTTACACATTGTATGGTTCCATTTACCTACCATTCTTGAAATGACAAAATTATAGGAATGGAAAACAGATTAGTGGTTGCTAGAGGTCATGGATGGGGTAGTGATAGGAGTAAGAGAGATGAGTTGTGGCTATAAAAGGGCAAAAGGAGTCAGTGTGGTATGATGGCTAAGAGCCCAGACTCTGAATTCCACCAGCTTGGGATAATGAAGTCCTGACTCTCCCATATCCCATCTGGCTAAGGTAACCTCACCAGTCCTTAATTTCCTTATTTATAATATGTATATTATAAAGTTGTTACACGGAGTGCCTGGCACAGAGTAAGCACTTAATAAATGTTTGCTGCTATGACATGACAGTGGTAAAGGTGGAGATGTGGGTAGTGGGGGAAGAAGAGGTAATGCTTGATGTAGGCAACGATGTTGTAATATCGAGAGGGGCAGTTATCCTAGAGGCAAATACTCCTGAACTGAATTTTAAAGGATGAATAAGAATTAGCTAGAAAAACAAAGGAAGGAAAAGTATTGAGGACAAACAGAAGAGCATAAACAAGGTATAGAAGCATGAAAGGTTATGTATAATTATATGTAGTACAGCAATTTGGTATTAATAGAAGTTGAAGTAGGAATTGGAAAGTGAGAGAGGCAAGAGGTAGGCAAGGACCAGGTCATAGAAGCTGTTGAATGTTTTTCTGAGCAAAAGAGCTAAAGAGAAGAGAATGGTATGGTCAGACTTGTATTTCTAGTTAGCTCATTCTGCATTGTGAAGGAATCTTTGAAGTAGAGGGTGTAACTGGAAGACACTCTTTATTAATTCATTTAAGAGAAGAAGGCCAGAATCAGGGCCATAGTGATTGAGAGTGGAATGTCACTATTGTCCTATTTTCCATATAAAAAACTCCAGTTCAATAGGAGTTTCAATAGAAGAAGCAGGGTAGCCTCAAGTTGTAGGGTGTGTGAGAACAGAAGTCTTATACGTGTGAGGACGCTAAGAAGCCCTATCCAAAATTGGCTCTAGTTTCTCTGGCTCAGACTAGTTACTAGGACTGAATGGTCCCTTCCATCATCTAGGTTAGATATGAAATCTTACAATCACCTCAGTCAAATATGTCCACCTAATAGAAAGCTCACATTCTGTTTCTTTTTAATGCAGTAAGGTGAGAGGGGAGGGGATAAAGTGGGAGGAAACAATTACCAAGAAGTATATCTAAGGAAAAACAATTTGATTGCATCTTACATTTGCTAAAATATTTTTCATTTATTTTCCCTGATTTGTGAAGGTTGAAAAGTATTAATTGTAATTTTCTTATATAATGCTAAAAGGTTAAAAAAAATAAAGAATTCATTTATGTCATATTCACTATTTTATATTCTTCTGTGCACTTTATTGCTGTGAGAAATAGACTTCTAATTGTCCAAATTTCCCAGTGTAACTCCTATGGAAAGGTACTATATCTATTTTATAGGCTCTGTGTTGAATACTTGAAAGCACAGCTGACTAAAGAGTAAATTAATGGCCCAACTGGCATTGCTCAGTGGTTGAGCATCAACCTATGAACCAGGAGGTCACGGTTCACCTCCTGGTCAGGGCACATCACCATGTTGGGGGCTTGATCCCCAGTGGGGAGCAGACAGCAGATCAGTGACTCTCTCTCATCATTGATGTTTCTCTCTCTCTCTCCCTCTCCCTTCCTCTCTCTGAAATCAATAAAAACTTTTTTTTTTTTAAAGTAAATGAATGGTTTCACATTATGAAGAACAGTGCTATTTGTGTGTGTGTATATGTAAACAGTCTTTGAGATATAATTCACATGTCATACAGTTCACCCATTTCAAGTGTACAATATAATGGTTGGTTGTTTCTTTAACAGGGCAAAAAAGATGTGACCCAGATATTTAACAACATCCTGAGAAGACAGATAGGCACTCGATGTCCTACTGTGGAGTTCATTAGTGCTCATCCTCATATCCTGTTCATGCTCCTCAAAGGGTAGGTACATGGTTTCCTTTAAAGTAGGTTTGAGTTTAGAATAGTTGTTAAAAGTGTATAGCATTAGCCTCATTTGAGATATGATGGGTTTCCTTTTGGAATCACAGTAAAGGTTTTTACCATGCATGAGTTCAGTCTTCCAAATCTCTATCACCATGATTATTTAGGCCACAGCAAAATCCTTTCTTTAGATCTTTATATTTCTTTTTTAAATTATATTTATTGGGGTGATATTGGTTAATAAAATTGTATAAGTTTCAAGGGTACAGTTCTATAATACATAATCTGTATGCTGCATTCTGTATTTACCACCCAAAGTCAAAACTCCTTCCATCACCATATACAGTGTGTATATATATATTTGTTTTAATCTTCACTTAAGGATATTTTTTCCATTGCTTTTCAGAGGGAGTGAGGGGGGGAGAGAGAAAAACATCGATATGAAAGAGACACATTGATTGGTTGCTTCCCACATGAGCCCTGACCAGGGCTGGGACTGAACCTGCAACTGAGGTACATGCTTTTGTCTGGAATCCAACCCAGGACCTTTCGGTCTGAGGACTGACACTAACCACTGAGCCAAACCAGCTAGGGCCACCATATTTTGATCCTTTTACCTTTACTACCTCCATCCTCCCCCCATTTTCCCTCTGGTAACCACCATACTGTTACCTGTCTATGAGTTTTTGTCTTAATTGTTCATGTGTTGTTTTCAGTTTTCTATTCTACATGAGTAAAATCATATGGTCCTTGGCTTTTTCCATCTGACTTATTTTGCTTAGTATGATATTCTCAAGATCCATCCATGTTGTTGCAAAAGGCAATATTTCATCTTTTCTTATGGTTGAGTATTATACCATTGGATATATCTACCACATCTTCTTTATCCAATCATCTATTGAAGGACACTTCAGTTGTTTCCATGTCTTAGCCACCATGAATAATGCTGCAGTGAACATAGAGGTACATATATCTTTATGAATAAAATGTTTTCAAATTTTCAGGTAGCTCCCAGGAGAGGGATTGCTGGGTCACATGATAACTCTATTCTTAATTTTTTGAGGAACCGATTCAACATAGTACTTACTAGAAGTCCTAGCCAGAGCAATCAGGCAACAGAAAGAAATTAAAAGCAACTAAATTGGGAAGAAAGAAGTAAAATTGCCACCTTTTGCAGAAGACATGAGATTCTTTATATATAAAACCCTAAAGACTCCATCAAAAAAACCTATTAGAAACAATAGAAAATACAGTAAATTTGCAGGATACAAAATCAATGTACAAAAATCCATTCCATTTCTATGTATAACAAAGAAATTTTAGAAAAATAAATGAAAAAAAACAACAGTTCCTTTTGCAATTGCAACAAAAATAATAAAATACCTAGGAATAAACTTAACAAAGGATGTGAAGGACCTATACACTGGAAACTATAAGACATTATTAAAATAAATTGAATAAGACACAAAGAAATGGAAAAATATTCTATGTTCATAGATTGGAAGAATCAACATATTACCCAAAGCAATATACAGATTTAATGCAATTGCCATCAAAATCCCAATGGCATTTTTTAAAGAAATAGAACAAAAAAATCATCAGATTTGTGTGGAACCACAGAAGATCCTGAATAGCCAGAGCAATCCTGAGAAAAAAGAAAAAGCTGAGGAATCATTACTCCCTGACTTTAGATTATACTATAAAGTGACAGTAATCAAAACATCATCTTATGTTGGGAATAGGTTTGTGCCTCAAATAAAGACACAAGGAATCGAAAGTAACTCGACGGGCAAACTTTACTTCTGCAGAAGGGTGCAGAGCTACCTAAATCAGGCAAGCAAGCACACTAAACAGGGAGTCCATTCAGCGTTTATCCCTAACGCGACTGCCACTGCACCATGCCCAATTGGTTAGGGTGAGGCTTCACAATCTAAACCAGTAGCCTAATTTGGATAATGCTCACGTGGAGCGGACTTTTGGGATGGACAATTGCCTACACATACTCTGAATACAAATGGGGGGCTGCTACAGTAAAATGGAGGACGCTAAGGTGGGCATTTATTCAGTTTGGCCTATTCTAATCCCTTTGACAGAAAAGATTATTTCATTCTCAGAGTTATCAGCCTATTCCCTGTTTCTGACTTCCTGACTGAATTTTAGAAGGTTGTTTTTTTCCTAGGAGTTTGTCCATTTCGTACAGGTTGTCCAGCTTGTTGGCATATAGTTGTTCATGGTATTTTCTTACAATCCTTTGTATTTCTGTTGGATCAGTTGTTACTTCACCTCTTTCACTTCTGATTTTGTTTATTTGGGTCCTCTCTCTTTGTTTCTTGATGAGTCTGGCTAAAGGTTCATCAATCTTGTTAATCTTTTCAAAGAACCAGCTCTTGGTTTCATTGATCTTTTGTATTGTTTTTTTAGTCTCTATGTCATTTATTTCTGCTCTTACCTTTATTATTTCTTTCCTTCTACTTACTCTGGGCTTTTCTTGTTCTCTTTCTAAGTTTTTAAGTTGTAAGGTTAGAGAGTCTATTAGAAGTTTTTGTTGTTTTTTGAGGTAGGCTTGTAGTGCTCTGAACTTCCCTCTCAGGACTGCTTTCATTGAGTCCCATAGATTTGGAGTTGTGTGTTCATTTTCATTTGTTTCCAGGAAGTTTGATTTTTTTCTTGATCTCTTTGGTAACCCATTCATTGTTTAAAAACATGCTTTTCAACCTCCATGTGTTTAAATGTCGTTTAATGTTTTTATTGTAGTTGATTTCTAATTTCATGCCACTGTGGTCTGATAAGATGCTTGATATGATTTCAGTCTTCTTGAACTTATAGAGACTTGTTTTGTATCCTAACGTGGTCTATCTTTGAGAATGGCCCTTGTGCACTTGAGAAGAATGTATATTCTGCAGCTTTGGGGTAGAATGTTCTGTAAATGTCAGTTAAATCCATCTGATCTAGTGTGTCATTTAGGGTTACTGTTTCCTTGTTGATTTTTTTGTCTGGAAGACCTATCCAGTGAAGTCAGTGGGGTGTTAAAGACCCCTACTATGACTGTATTGCTGTCGATCTCTCCCTTAAAGTCCTCTAGAAGTTTTTTTTATAAATTTATGTGCTCCTACATTGGGTGTATATATGTTTATCAGGGTTATATCCTCTTGTTGGATTGATCCCTTTAGTATTTATATAATGACCTTCCTTGTCTCTCGTTATGGTCTTCATTTTGAAGCCTATTTTGTCTGATATGAGTATTGCTACCCCAGCTTTTTTCCATACCTTCACTCTTGTCCTGTGTGAGAGTTTTGTTCTGAGGTGAATCTCTTATAGACAGCATATATTTGGGTTATGTTTTCTTATCCATTCAACCACCCTGTATTTTTTTAGTGGGGCATTTAATCCATTTACATTTAAGGTTTTATTGAAAGATACTTATCTACTGCCATTTTGTTTCTTTATGTTTCTCATTCTCTTTATTTCTACATCTAATTATAGCAGTCCCTTTAACATTTCCTGTAATGCTGGTTTTGTAGTGATAGTCTTTTAGCCTTTTTTTTTTTTGTCTGGGAAGCTCTTTATTTCACCATCCAGCTTGACTGATAATCTTGCTGGATAGAGTAGTCTTGGTTTCAGATCCTTGTTTTGCATTACCTTGAATACTTCATGCCATTCCCTTCTGGCCTGTAGAGTTTCTGATGAGAAGTCAGCTGAGAGCTTTATGGGGACTCCTTTGTAGGTAACAGATTGCTTCCCTCTTGCTGCCTTTAAGATTCTCTCTTTGTCTTGAATTTTTAGCAATTTAATTATGATGTATCTGTGCATGGGCCTCTTTGGGTTCTTCTTGCTTAGGACTCTCTGTGCCTCCTGAACTTGTGTGACTTTTTCCTTCACCAGGTTAAGGAAGTTTTCTGCCATTATTTCTTCAAACAAATTCTCTATCCCTTGCTTATTCTCTTCCCCTTCTGGCATTCCTATGATATGAATATTGTTAGGTTTCACGGCTCCCTTAGACTGTCCTCCTGTTTTTTAATTGTTTTTTCTTTTTGGATCTCTGATTGAGTCATTTTCTCTACCCTGTCTTCTATATCGCTGACCTGACCCTCAGCTTCCACTAATCTGCTGTTTATTCCTTCCAATGTATTCTTTATTTCTGCTATATCATTCTTAATGTCCTTCATAGTTTCCCTATCTTTTCTCATCATCCTTAAATCAGTATTCTGAACTCTGTATGTGATAGATTGCTTATCTCCATTTCATTTACCTCTTCTGGAGAATTCTCTTATTCTTTAATTTGGGGCTTGTTTTTTGGTCTCCCCATTTTGGCTATCTGTTTCGGGTTGTTTCTACATATTAGGTAGGCCTGCTAGGACTCTCAGTCTTTTTGGACAGTCTCTGGTGCAGGCCATTGTCAGATGCTGTTTGTGACTGGCCTTGAGTACCCTGTGTGGAGCTATCAACAATCCAAGGCTTGTGGCTCTCTCTGCTGGGGCTAGGTGTGTTTGGACATGACCAAGATGCACACCAAAGCCTCCTTTTCCAAGGCCCAGGTCCAGAAGCAGATCAGGCAAATACTCAAAGCACGCAGAGGTCCGCCTCTGCCTGGAGGCTGATTAATTTGAGTGTCTTAATGAGCCTTAGGCTGTAGGCCACGGCAAGGTGTAAACTCCACAGAGTGAGGCAAGAGGTTTTCCAATGGGTGAGGCAATTGCTTCTCCCTCTATCCCCCAGGCAAAAGCTGCCTGGCTGGCAAAGGTTTGCCTGGGAAAGATCTCTACACTATGGAGGAATGACTCAGCACAGGAATCTAAATGGCTGCTTTCTGAACTCTATCTCCAGAGCCCACAACCCTGAATTCTCCACACTCCACTCTAGTCCACTCTGTCCTCCCTCTGCCAGAGCCCAAGGTGAGCCACTGCACACAAAACTTTTTGCTTTGGCCCTTTAAGAGGGTGCCTGAATTTCCAGCCATCTCTCCCTGGCAGGCAGAAACCATGCTGCTTTTCACATCCAGATGTTATGTTGGCATCTTTCTCGGTTCTTGCCCTCTGGGCTAGGCAGCCCAGCATGAGGTTTAGACCCCAGAGTTCTCAGTGGGGTCTAATTCTCAGTGTAATTCCAGTTTCATCCTGGGAGAGTATCAGTGTAGTTTCCACTCAGTCTGGCACTATTTTGACATCTCAGTGAGAACCGTCTTAGTTTTACTAAATATATGTCTCCTAATGTGATGAAATATGAACTATACAGCACCACCTACAGAATATGATTGCCAAAATATTCTATATCACAGTTGAGATACCCCTGTAGACCCTCAATTGGTGCCTGTAGGAGCCCAGCTAGCCCTCTTGTGCCTCCGCACTTCCTATCAGTCTCTACGTGGTCTCCACTTTTCCTCCCTGGTTATGAGAGTGCTCTCCAGCTAATCTTCAGTTGATTATTCAGGATGTTTTTTTTTATATTTTAGTTGTAATTCCAGTTTTGTCCTGGGAGAGTATCAGTGTAGCTTCCACTCAATCTACCACCATTTTGACATCTCTTTGGCCCCTTAATTCTTAAGGGAATTTGAAAAATATGATCTAGTACCCAGGAAGAAGAGAATGGATTTCAATGGACTGCTTATATTCTGTCATGTGTTTCTTTGAAAATTTCTTCTCTTTCATTTTCTCTGTTCTCACTTTCTAGGTCTCCTGTTGGTCAGAGTTGAATCTCCATGATTGATTTCTTATATCTTCTATTTTCTATTTCTTGTCTTTTTGTTTTACTTTTGGAAGATGTTCTTAGTTTTATCTTACATTGAAGATAAATTGTTGAGATCACCTACGCTATTTTCAATTTATAGGAATTCATTTTCGTTCTCTGATTATTTCTATTCCTAGTCTCTTACACTCCCCAGTTCTGTGACTATAGGCAAGTCACTGCACCTTTCCAAGCCTGTTTCCTAATCTATAAAATAAGAATAATTTATAATTTTACCTTCATACTAAATAATAATTTATAATTTTACCTTCATACTAAAATAATGTTGCATTATATTCCATTGACTATGCATTGTCACTAAGAGCTGTATTTTCAGTCAGTGTTCTGCTACTTACTGGCTGTAAGATATTGGGCAACTTATCCAACTTCCTTAAGTGTTGATTTCCTCATTGCAATATAGAGACAATAATAAAACCTACTTCAGTAGGTTGTTATGAGTCTTCAATGAGATAATTAAATTGTTGTGGTGGATGAAGGAAAGTTATTCTCTATAAAACTACTCTAGTCAATAAATACACAAGGAATGATAGAATTAGAAAATCACTTTTTTGTAACCACTAATGAAATGACTGAATCAGGCAGTGTTCTTCAATGAGTGGTAAAACAATTAAGTGTAAAGTTGATGGGGAACTTTATAATGGATTAGGCTATCATCATCTGAACCCATTGCTCAGTCTTAGCATTACTAAATATATGTCTCCTGATATGATGAAATATGAACTATACAGCACCACCTACAGAATATGATTGCCAAAATAAATTGAATCTGAACCTAATAAAGCCTTTAAATATAACCTTCAGTCTAGAAATGTAGGTGATAATGGAACAAGTTAAATGACACCATTAGGAAGCAACCTGACCAACCCAGAACAGAGGAAATTCTGCAGGAAAAGTGACTCAGTTTTCAGCAAGTCAGTGGCATAAAAAGGAGAAAGGGTTCTGTTCTAAATGAAAAGAAACTTTAAAAAACTTAAGTGACATTATACCCAAATATAATAAGTGGACCTTGTTAGGAACTTCATTTGAACAAACCAGTTATGGAAATATTTGGGGGTGAGAATCAAGGAAATTTTAATGTGGACTGGGTATGGGTTTTTAAAGAATTATTGTTAATTTTTAATTGTAATATTACGTTGTGGTTATATAAAAATTATCTTTTTATTTTTGAGATACATACTAAAGTATTTAGGTTTGATATGATGATATTATGTGGAGCTTTAAAATACTCCAGCAAAAAAAAATGGCGGGGAGCATTGGAGAGACAGGTGAAACAAACAGAAAAATATTGACGGTTGTTAAGGCTGGGTGGTGGGTACATTGGGGTTTTTGCCATTTTTACTCTTGTATATGGTTGAAAATTATTGTAATAAAAACTTTTTAAAAGATCATTGGAAGAAATTTATGATTTTAATATTAGACTCTGGAACATCTTCCACTGGTCATGATTCTTTATGGATCACTGAGAAGTTTAGTGACCTCATCCTCAGGTTCTCTCAGTACCCTGGAATGCCACTTACCTCAGCCAGGAGAAAAGCTCATTTAAAAAAGTCTTTACTCATAATCTTTTCATAAAATTTGGGCTGGCTCCAAATCCTTGATACCATATTTTATATCCCATATCCAGATGATTCTTTTTGGTAGACAAGTATCAATTTCTGTCTTGCATTCTTTATGATTAGACTTAGGTTCAATATAGCATGTTACTATCATATCCTAAATAACATCATTGTTTGATGTATAAATGTACCAGTCAAGTTATGGCCTAAGTTTTTATGCCACTTTACAAGAGAGAGTTCAGTAAAAAATGCTGGTCTTTAACAAATTTTTAATTCTCTAGCATTTCAAGCTAAACTAGAAAGAAAATGGTGACAACTAAAGGTGACTCTGGTACAATTGTTCCATTTAAGGCTTCTTGTTACCTGCCCTATCCTCAGGGTCTCCTCTCCCTTCACACTTAAACGGTTCTCAAATCTTATTAAAGATATATTAATGGTAAAAAACAAAAATAAAAAAACCCATGAAATCTAGAAACAGATCTGGGTTGAAAACTTGGTTCTGTCACTTATTAGCTGAGTAACCTTGAGCCTATACTCTCTAAATTTCAATTTCATCATCTGTAAAATTGTAAGAATAATACCTGGTCCTAAGTATTATTAGAAGGAGTAATGAAATAACATAAGTAAAGATATTGAATACAATACCTGGCATATAGCAAGCACATAATAAATGGTATCTATAAAATAGGATGTGAAGGAATGGGTTTAAAGTTTGGGTTATAAAGTAAAAGAAGAATCATTATAATAGAGAATAAAAATCAAAGGAGTCATCACCAAACTGTTGATAATGGTTTCTTTGGGAGGGATAATGGTATGCACTCCCTTTCTATATTATACATTTCTGAAAATGTTTGAATTTTTAAATAATAAACATGTATTACTCTGAACCAGAAAAAATTGAAATGTTTTCAAAATATATGTTCTCTTCATTCCCAATATCACCACTAAAGTTCTGGCCCTATTTATCTCTTGCTTGGACTCTTCTAAACTGGAATCTCAGCTCCCCCATTTTTCAAGCTGTTTTCCATGCCATTTTCCACATTGCCACTGGAAGTGATCACGTCTAGTCGCTAGATTGTTTCTGAAGTTTCATATTTGTCATGGTCCTTGCCCTCAGAAAACTTATCCATAAGTAGAATAAATGAGATAAAAATTTATTCTTTACCAAACATAAGTATATTGTTTTAGGATTTTAAATGTAAAATAGGCTTAACTTATGGAGCACTTTTTTATATAATAGGCAATAACCTATTGACAGTCAATATCCTAGAGGACAGTCAGATTAAAATGATATATGTGTATTGCAGGTCCCTTAAAGGGTAGTGAGGAAAATTAGGAACTTTCATATGTATATTAATGTATTACTAATTTGAAGAAATTGTCATCTCAGAGAATGACACTTCCACTCTTGGGCACACACTACTGGGATGTAATGACAAGTGTTTGACCCAGAGGAGTGTTTTTTAAATATTCTCAAGAATAGTGAGTGCATCATTGATTGTTCCAATAAACTTCAAATGAAGAGCAAAAGAGAACTAAATGAAGAGAAAAAGGGACATAGAAATTGGAGTAGGAGCTTTTTATAGATGGTCTCAGTTTGGAATTTGATGAGAAAATGTTGGTTAGAGATCGTACAGCTTTTTCTTTTTAATCCTCACCCGAGGATATTTTTTCCATTGCTTTTCAGAGCAGGTTGAAGAGAGAGAGAGAGAGAGAGAGAGAGAGAGAGAGACATTGATTGGTTGCCTCCTGCTCAAGCCCCCACCAGGGCCAGAGATTGAGCCTGCAATTGAGGTAAGTGTCCTTGGCCAGAATCGAACCCTGGACCCTTCAGTCCATGGGCCGATGCTCTAACCACTGAGCCAAACCAGCTAAGGTTCATACAGCTTTTTATATAAGCCAAAGTTTGAGTCTCATTAGAGTCCTCTAGTGTTAAGAATTTTAGTCCTCAGATAAATTTTAAAAAGAAGAATTATTATTTTACTCAGAGTTTGAAATTTATTAAATTCATTATATGTCCACTTTCTGAGAAATATTATGCTAGGTACTCTTGGAGATTGGGGTGGGGATAGGGGAAGGTCAATAAATAAGACACCATATGGAGACACAGAGTAAAGGAGAAGAAGAGAAGATAGGTAAAACCTATCCACAGCAATGAAGCTGTTTGTAATGAGGTGAAGAAAACATTTCTAACAACTTATTGCTATGTAACATAATACAGAATGAAAAAACTGCTAAAGTGGAATTACAGATGAGAAGGGAGAGCATAACCCTGAATGGGAGATTAGGAAAGACTTAAAGGAGGAGGAGTCGACATTTGAACTAAGCCTTAAAGATGAGAGAGAATCAGAGGTGGAAACGTAAGGAGAAGGGCATTCTAGGTTGAGAGAATGGCATACTTCATTGAATTAGAGAATACAATAAGTTAGAAGGCCAAATTATGGAAGTTAATAAATATCTTACTAGTAATTCTGAATTTTGTCTCTCACTTAGGTTCTTTCTCTAAGCCAACAGTCTTTATTTTCTTAAATCCTCTGAATAAATGACAATGTTTTTCTCCTTCACAGTTCAGAAGATATACCCCTTTATAGCATGTTTAGTATTTCCCCACCTATAATTCTTTCATATGTGCCAGTAGACTGACTTTCAAATTCTTCTCAGAGAAATTTCTAACACTATAAATGGGCATTTTTTGCCCGGCCGGGCATGGCTCAACAGTTGAGCGTCGACCTAGGATCCAGGCGATAGGGGTTCGATTCCCTGTCAGGGCACATGCCCGGGTTGCGGGCCCGATCCCCAGTCAGGGGCGTGCAGGAGGCAGCCGATCAATGACTCTCTCATCATTGATGTTTCTCTCTCTCCCTCTCCTTTCCTCTCTCTGAAATCAATAAAGATATAAAATATATATAAATGGACATTTTTTATATTCTGTAAATAATCATGGCTTTTGGAATATATTAGCATTTAATGTTAATATTGGTTATTCAAGGAATACTCAAGTGATATTTTAAAATATTATTCAGAATAAAACTGGACAAAAATGAATAAATACCAATCTGATTTAACGAATTCTCTCAGTGTCCTTGTTTGCCATTTCCCCTACCTTATCTATAAATTTTATAGTGTAAACCAAACTAGCATATTTCCTAAATTGTGAAAAATATTTATTTTTGAATCTGAATTTCATGTAAATATTATCTTATAGAGAATAGTTTATTCTTTATTGTTCAGCAAAACATTATATCTTGTGTTTGGTAAGTAATACCTTGAAGTTCTATATGAAGGTGGTTCAGTTTTGGTTTTCAGATGTTTGATCATCTATTCAGTTTTCTCATTAGTTCAGTTCTCATCTGTTCAGTTCTCATCCATTTAGTGGTCTTTTTTCTTTTAAAATTATTTTTATCAGAAATTTTCTAACTTGTAGAATTCATGGTAAATTTGAAAGATTATGTAGGCCTTTATAAATATCTTTTCCCCCCTCTACTCCCAACATTATAGGAAGCACTTTTTCAAGAATTTAGATATTAAAAGTTATTTTTTCCAATGGGCTTTGTACTAGAATCATAAAAACTAGTATTATATTCAATTGAAATGTTAAGTGATAGATTTTTTTTTTAACCCTATACTCACTTTCCAGTCTTTTACAATTATATCTTCCTTTCTTCTATTCTTCCAGTGTTTACTGCACAGTTGTCAACTGTATCATTTCAATATTGGGCATCTCTTACTTGAGCTAAATATTGTTCATTTTCTTACAACCTTATGGTATACTGTAGTATAACTCAAACCTAGATTTATTTGTTAAATTTGACACTTGAAAGATTGTTATGAAATTAGAAGTGGAACAGATCTAGTATGCCAGTCCTGAATTGTTTCCTGCAGTATACATTGTATTTTTCTAGTGTAGTTTTTGCTGTGAGCTGTAATTCCACTTCATGATTTTAGTGAGTCAGTCAATCCACAACTATTAATTACTAGTTATCTATTTTATGCAAATAATATATATGTATATATGTATATCTGTCCTTTATCTTTTTTCTGAACTCCAGATGGGCATATACTACTGCCAAGGAGACATCTCTAATTAGATATCAGGCATCTCAAAGTTAACGTGGTCAAAAACAATCTCTTCATTTCTAACCTGTTTCTTGACTAGTTTATTCATCTTAATGAATGGTGCCACCATCTACTCAATTATATGCAAGCCAAAAACATAGAAATCATTCTTCAGTCTTCAATTCCCCTCACCCCAAATTTATTCCCCAAGCTGCCCTAGCTACAACAGCAAGTCCTGTTGACTCTCTCTTCAAACAATATGCTTGATCTGCCCACAGCCAGCAATTCTACTACTACTAGCCCAGTCCAAGCCACCATCATCTCTAGCTGGACTTCTGTTCCTCCTCCTACCTCGTCTCCCTGCTTCCACTATAGCTCCCCAGCCCATTCTTTCCTGTTTTTCAATAGATTCTCCATAGGTAGCCAGAGAGATCTTTTACAAGCACATATTAAGCCATATTAATTTCTTGCTTTAAACTCTCCAAAGACTTCCTACTGAAAGTGCTTACTTTGGTTTACAAAGCTGAAAGCTATCTGGCCCCTGCCCTTCTCTTCACTCCTGCCTCATTTCACACCATTCGCTACTTTTCCCCCTGCATTTCAACTATACTGCCTTCTCCTCTAACTCACCAAGCTGGTTCTTGCCTTGGAGCCTTTGCACAGTTAGTTCCCTTTGCTTGAAACGCTTTGCCTATTCCTTGGCCACTCAATCTAAAGTAAAGTAAACTAAGTAGTAGTTACCTGAGCCCTGGGTTCTTGGGAACTCCAGGATAGAAATAGAGTACCCACAGAATTAGGTCTCAAGTGAAGTTTTATTAAAGCTTTATGCACAGAGGGAGACAACGCTTACAAAAGAGGAAAGATGCTACTCTTTGAGCAACAGCTGGGGATCAGTTTTAAAGGATTTTAGGCAGGAAAGATGACATCTAAGTGTGACGTCTAAGCATGTAGAGGCGAGGCTCTTTGGTACTTGCGCAGTACATCAACATGTTTCTTCATGCATCACATGTCTCCACCCAAGGGTGTGTTTTTTACTATTATAATGAGGATAAGGTCATGCAGTAGTTGTTTTGGGGCTAAACTGTGCATGCATTAGAGTTGGGGTACTTTCGCCCAATAAAGCAAATCCAGGCAGTTACTGGCACTGCTCTGTCTGGCTGCTGATTGCATGCAGGGTTTGAGGGGCAACCAAAGGAAATGCCAATCTTATCGTGAGAGGCTTAGCCTGTCACACTATTTTATTGTCTTTAGTTTCATAGCACTTCTCAAAATATGAAATTATCTCTTCATTGTTTATAGCCTGCCTCTTCCTCCACCAAACATAATCTCACTAAAATATGAACACTAGGAAGCCAGTTACTTTGTCTGCTTACTGATGTATCCCATCTGGAATAGTACCAGACACATCATAGATATTCAATGGGTATTGAATGAATAGTGTTTGAATGAACTATGACAAATGCTATGTATGCTCCATTAACAGCAGTATTGAAAAGGTTCTTTTGATACTTTTAATATTATTTGTTAATAGGATAACAGAGCTCTCTATTTATCTTTTGTTTATGCTTTAGATATGAAGCCCCACAGATTGCCTTACGTTGTGGAATTATGCTGAGAGAATGTATTCGATATGAACCACTTGCCAAAATCATCCTCTTTTCTAATCAATTCAGAGATTTCTTTAAGTATGTGGAGTTGTCAACATTTGATATTGCGTCAGATGCCTTTGCTACTTTTAAGGTAATTTTTTTTCCTTAATAAGCCAGATCATTTAGTTTCAGCATTTAGTTAGTCATTTGGCCTCTGAAGAAGCAATTTAATTTTAAAAAGCAGAAAATTCTGTTTCTTAGGCATGGGCATAGATGACTGTCTATGATGTGAATCATAAGAGGCATTGGTAAATAGAATACAGTCTATTAGGCTAGTCTGTCACATTGTAGAAAAGACATCTCAACATACTGCCACAAGCTCATACAGAATGAATTCCAGTATATAAAAGGAAAATACAGTTCTCTGTGTATGTCTTGCTTTTATTTATGTTAAAAACAAGAGGTATAAGCTTCCACTTAAGGTGTATATTTATCAAATGCCTCTGTAAGGGTATTTGGGAAATAGAGTGTTTACCTCCAAGGAAAGGAACTGGGTAGTAAAGGGAGGTGGACAGTTACATCTTTGAATATGAAGGACATCATATTATTTTATCAGTGTAATTTTAAATTTCCACATGGTGAAACAAAACACTAAAAAATTGTATTGTGTGGTTTTTTTATAATCATATATATTCTTAGAAACATTTTATCTACTTCATTATTATGTAGAAGTTAAGTTTAATCTAACTTAATTTAAATTAAAACTTTTTTAAATTGTGGTAAAATGCACATAACAAAATCAATATCTTAACCATCGTTTAGTGCATAGTTCAGTACTTATGTATATTCATATTGTCATACAACCGGTCTCTATTAAACAGTTCTCCATTCCCCTCTCCCTGCAGCCACTGGTAGCCACTTTCTACTTTCTGTTTCTATGAGTTTGACCATCAAAAAGATGTTCAGAGAGCATATTATAAAATAGTGGAGCTAACTTGCAATCTAAAATATTAGCACTTATACATCCAATGAGTGATACCCCCTTCAAGGTTTTTATTTTAGAAAACCATGTCCCCATTCTTATAATCCTGATCCTGTCATTGTTTAGTGTCTTTTGAAACTGGTATCAATGTCTGTGGCATGTTCATTTTTCAATGATGACAAATCTTTTTCCTTTGAGGGCTGATAAAAGTTTTAGAAACAGCAAAAAGCTATTTGACTTCCAGGTTAGGGGGTAAAATGAGCAATCAAGTTAGTGAGAACTGTTTTTGGCTTTGGTAATAGTAATTATTGTGATAATAAAAAACAAATTTTGCCTGGCCAATGTGGCTCAGCAGTTGAGCATCAGCGTATGATCCAGGAGATCACAGTTTGATTCCCAGGCAGAGCACATGCCTGGGTTGTGGGCTCAATCCCCAGTGGGGGGTGTGCAGGAGGCAGCCGATCAATGGCTCTCTCTTATCATTGATGTTTCTCTCTCTCCCTCTCCCTCTTTCTGAAATCCATTTTTTTTTTTTTTAATTGTAAAATAACTAAAATGGAGCCTGTCTTCAGTGTATAACAAACAGGCTCTCAGTGGCCATTTTAGAAGAGGAATTCCAAAAATATTTTAAGCTGATGACATAACAACATCATTGAAAAAAAATAGGTTTTCACAAAAGTTGATTATAAAATAGACAAGACTCATTTAAATGTACACTCAGATTTCTTTCTTTTTTTAAAAAATTTATCTTTATTGTTGAAAGTATTACAGATTTTGACTTTCCCCCCCCTATTTCCCCCATCCACCTCGCTCCCACCCCCTGCCCAGGTCTTCCCCACACTGTTATCTGTCCATGGGCTATGCATATATGCATATAAATTCATTGGTTAATCTCTTCCCACCCCCACCCACTGCCCCTGAAATACGTCAGTCTGTTGGATGCTTCAATATCTCTGGATCTTTTTTGTTCATCACTTCATTTTGTTTCTTTAAAAACATTTCAGCAACTTATTTGTTCTATTTACGTAATTCCAAACTTCTACTTTTTTTCAGGAGATAAATATATACTATACATAACTGTAATCTATGTATGACTTTTGATTTTTTATATATTATCATAAATACATATTTCAGCCCTGGCTGGTGTGGCTTAGTTGGTTGAGCATTAACCTGTGCACCAGAAGGTTGCAGGTTCAATTCCCAGTCAGGGCACATGTCCGGGATGTGGGCTTAATCCCCAGTAGGGGTGTGAGCAGAAGGCAGCCGATCAATGTTTCAATCTCACATCTGTGTTTCTCTCTCCTCCTCCTCTCCCTTCCTCTCTCTCTAAAAATCAACAAAAAATCTTTTAATTAAGAAATACATACATATTTCAACAATATTGACATAGTTCATATACTAAAATTAATGTATACTTTAATCTTATTACTGTAGGTAAATGATTTGAAAGTTGACCTAGATGATGAATAGTTCTTTTTAATAGCTCTCCTGAGGTGGAGAAAGGTAAAAGTAGTAGTTTTGCTTTCCTGAAAAGTACATATTATCTTTAGACTAGGAATTTACTCAGCCTGTTCTGAGAAGTTTCCTTAAATCTGTTAAAAGGTTTATTAGCTCACATGGTGGCAGGAAGTGTGAGGGAGTGTTAGAGAGCAGAAAGACTCAAGAAAGGGAAGAGATTAGAGTGGAGCAGGAAGAAGGGGGAACTTAAGGAGAAGAAAACCTGACCAAGGGAAAGGGATGTGTGGTGTCCCCATGGAGGCAGGACCTGCAGGCCAGGCAGCTAGAGGGGCTTCCTGTGACTAAGAAAAGAGAACACTAGTGAGTGGACTGCCCCCTAAAGATAGCCTGGTCACGGGGTAGGCAAGGCTGGGCAGCTGCCTGTGACACACTCCACAAAGGGAACCAAAATATCCCCAGAAATATAATGAAATGAGGAAAATTGAATTGATATTAACTGTCAAGGAGAATCCTATTTGAGGATGACAGTTTACTATGGTACTTCTGTTTTAGTAACAGGATGTGTAAGTTTCTTTGGGTCCAGGGCTGAATTGCCTGAGGCAGTAGAGCAAAGGAGCTGCAGTGCCATCGTCCCTAAAAGCTTGAGCCAAGTCTGAAATAAAATATCAATCTAGAATCTGGGTTTGTAGGAAAGATGGTCACAGGTCTGCTCAGGTTTCCCACATCTCCATCCAGTCTTGCCTGTTTCCCAGATTCTCCCTGAAATCAGGGTGGGGAGGAAGAGTCCATTCCTGGAAGTCTGGGATAGATGGAAAAGGGCAAGGGAAAGAAAGAGAAGGGAAGAAGGGGAAGTTAGGGAGAAGACAGAGATGTAAAGAAAGGAAGAAGAAAACTAGAAAGAACAGCAAAGAGTAAGGGGAAGGAAGAGGAAGGGAAGAAAAGGCTGGGGACGGACTCTAAGGAGAGTTGACTGGTGGGGGGAGGGGAGGGGAGGGGAGGGGAGGGGAGGGGAGGGGAGGGGAGGGGAGGGGAGGGGAGGGGAGGGGAGGGGAGGGGAGGGGAGGGGAGGGGAGGGGAGGGGAGGGGAGGGGAGGGGGACAGCAAACATGGACTTGTGCTCAGAGTGCTTTGGAACCCCAGGATCCTTTTCATTTCACAGGCCACTCAGTCTCACCCCACAAAACAAAATGGTACAGTGGCTACAGATGAACCCAATCCCCAATAGAATATATCTAGAGCACATGGTAAGAGAGGCCTTAGTGCATCCGATTTGAAGAATGACATTTAACACAGAGGATAATTCCATTTCTTTCTAGCAAAATGTCTGTGCCTAAGCATCTAAGGAGATGTTTTCTATTAATAGATACTGTAGTTCTATGTTTTCCCTTTTTATCTGATGATTGCTGTCATGGAAATAAGGCAGTTCCTTTTTTAAAAAAGCATAAGTAAGATTTCACAAATAATTATAAGCATAGTACAGATTTTAATGCAGGAAAAAGCAAATACAGATGAATATGTATTTTTGGAAATTTCCCCAAAGATTTTTCAACATTTAATAGAATAAACTATACTTGATAATAATGTCCTGCTATCATATGTTGAGCCCAATTTAATTTTTAGCACAATATTGAATCACAAATCTGATGTGTTGATTTGTATTTCAGCATATTTTTTGTTGAACTTAAAATCTAAATAACCAAAAAAGTTTTCTAGTATGCTGTCAACATTGGAAATGTCAATTTTCTATATTTTTCCAAAATTTTATGGTTAATATATGTAACAATGACCTTAAGTCACTTTTTTTAGCTGGTTTCTAGTGGTTTTGTTTGTTTACTTGGTTTGGTTTTAGTTTGGTTTTATATTAGTTTGGGCTTTTGTTTTTAACCTTTTAGACAAACCTCGTTTTGAGCTCCAAAATGACTATTGCCCAGTTTAGTCATTAAAATTTTAACATTGTTAATTTATGTTTTCATCATGGTATTGTCTATAAATTGTCCTTTCCCCAAAAAGATCTCTTACAACCACAGTGTTTTTCATCCCCCCTCTGAGAATTAGCATAATTGAAATGGTTTGAATTCCATCTGTCTGCCACCTGACTAGCTGTATGTCCTTGAGCAAGTTAGTTCATTTTTCTTATCTGTGTGATGAAAATACTTCTGCTTTCTGGAGTTGTGAAGATTAGAAATAACATGTAAAGTACTTGGTGCATACACACACACCCTCAGCATGTAGTAAACCCTTAACAAATGCAGCTGCTGCTGGTGGATCTAGTATCATGTCCATGCCATTGTGTGTGTCTCTTAACTACACCCACTACTAAAATATCAACATTCCATTTGTTTTTAAAGCATAATACTTAAACTATGCAAAACTTAGACCTGTCAAACAGAATTGTTAGGATGTGGGATTAAAGAGTATATACCATTTCTAATAATTTTTTTAATTTGAACTTTATTTTTATTTCCAGTTTTCTGCTTTTTCCTTTTTGGGTAAAATCCTAGCTAGTTTCTTTTTTCTCCCACTCAGTTATATGCTCTATAATAATTCTGCAATTATATTTGTCTATGTATTATGTGTATATATGCACCTGTTTATATTCAGTAGGTTCTCAAATAACATCATTTCATTATAACATTGATGAGATGCTATAGGAACTGAACTTGTTTATGTCAGTTAGCCTATGGTAAAATTGTTTTTATTTTTGTTTTTTTGTGGGGTTTTTTGGTTAATTCTCACATGAGGATATTTTTTCCATTGATTTTTAGAGAGAGTGGAAGAAAGAGAGGGATGGGGGAGGGGAGACACATCAATTGGTTGCCTCCCACATGCCCCCCCACCCACCAGGGCAGGGAGTCGAACCTATAGCCCAGGTATGTGCCCTTGACCAGGATTCGAAGCTGAGACCCTTTCAGTGCGTGGGTGGAGGCTCTTTCCACTGAGCCACACCAGCCAGAGCAAAAATGGTTTTGTTTTAATGTAGTTTCACTTAAAGTCACAGAACCTATTAACAATGTTAAGTGAGGCCTTACTATATATACATAGTATAATCCCTCCAGTTTTGTGCATGTTCTGGTGTGACCCGCGACAGACGACCACCAGAGTTTGTGTTTGAATTTTTGGAGCCTTTATTAGCTGGCCAGCGGCTACAGTTGCGGCGTCTCACCCATGTAAGAGCCGAACTGCAGCCCCAACCCTCAGTTCTTCCCACATTTTATACTCAGTAACTACAAAGGCAACTACAGTAAAGGGGCTTCTAATAATTTGATAATTTGTTAGGTTGTCAGCTTTTGTAACATGAAACAAGGGGGGAACCTTAGTAACAGAAAAGGGATGATTTAAACACAATGTCTTACAATGAGTAATGGGGTTATGCTTGACTGGAGTGTGACTGGTTTGTTTTGTTTTTCTACAGGACTTCAGGGGGAGCGGTAATTATTGGGCTAGCTTGTCGGGCCTTGTCCTATACAATAGGGATCTTTTTCTACCTTTACTGTTAGTTCCTTAAGTGTTCTTCTGGCCATGGTGGCCAGAACAATGATGGCCAGAACAGTGCATACACTTATTATGTACATAAATGTTAGGGTATATCTATGAATATATAATATATACACACGCAAGTGTAAGAGCATGTGTGTGAGAAAATACAAGTCATTTATTGGCTGTATCCATCATATGTAAGTGCAGGAGGAATTCTATCCTACCATATTCTTCTATTATTGAATTTTTAAGTTATTTCAAGTTTTTTCCCCTTAGAATTTGAAGGAGCTGCTTCTAACAGAACTCTCTCCTGATTCCTCTTTGATGTAACACTAATGTGTAGCAAACAGAAAATCTTTCCTGACAGCATTCATTGGCAAAGTGCTTTTTGTATTGCTGCTGTCGCTGCATGTGCAGGCCCTGGGGCCCAGGGGGAGAGCATGGGCCTCACAGTAGAGGCTGACAACTTGTGGCAGGTGGAAAACTCCCATGGTGCATCAATTCTGGGTCGGGTCAGCTTAGAAAATCACTTATACTGCTCAGGAGCCTTAGGGAATGGATTGTCTGAAAACCAGGTATCCCAAGTATCTACCTAAAAATATTAGGGACCCCAAAGGATGCTGCAGGACTACCTTGTTCTCTCAGGGGTCCCCGATAGAGGAATAGCTTGAATTTTGACTTCAGACAAGCCCAGAATGAATCTCTGTAAAGGGTTCCCCCCAACCTTTTTTTTTAAAATCCTCACCCAAGTATGGTTTTTTTTATTGATTTTTATAGAGAGGAAGGGAGACAGAGAGAGAAGAAACATCGATGTGAGAGAGAAATATCGATCGGTTGCCTCCCATATGCACCTAACTGGGGATCAAACCCACAACCTAGGTATGTGCTCTGACTGGGAATTCAACCCACCACCTTTTGGTGTATGGATGATGCTCCAAACAACTGAGCAACCCAGCCAAAGTGGTTTTTCCAATTTAAAATTCCAGTTCCAGAGCAGTACTAAATGTTCTATGGGGGAAAAAAGTATAACTGACAGGCCCAATGTCAATCAAGTTGTGACAATAAGTGATATGAAATGAAATTAATAGCCAGTATCACTGTTTTTGAACTTGAAAATTACAATGTAAAATGCTTTAAATATTTTACATTTTATTAAAATAGAAATAGGTGGGGTTTACCATTGCTGCTGCTGCCTTTATGAGACTATTGTGTGTATCTTCTATATGTTTCTAGGAAGTTTTAATTAAATATGTATTAAAGTATAAGAATTTATTTTGGAAAACTGTAAAATTTTTGTTAGGTTTTTAATTAAATTTTGCATGATACTTAAACAGGGTATTTAGTCTCTAAGCTTATAAAAGGGATTAATTAGGTGAGGCTTGTTTTCTTTCCACATTAAGGTGAATTAAGGATATGATTTAGGTGTGATTTGAAGACAGTCAAACGTTCCTTTATGCTTTTGTCCAGTTTTCTGAGAGTTATGTCTGTAATAAGATCAGGCTACTTGTCTTCAACTTTGAAAGGGTGCATTGTGCTACTTAGTAATTCACAGCCCATTAGCCCCAGAGCAGGACGATACTGAAATTGCCCTGCTAACTGTCATTCTTGTGCTTGCCAGCATGCTAGGCAACTCTGTTTTAAAAATGGTTAAGAAAAAAAACCCAAAGGTTAAAATCCTTTAAAATCTCTGAACTTGTGAGATATAATTTTAGTTCATTCAGAATTCTTTTTTTTAAAAATGATTAGTTATTAATGACACTTTTAAAAGGTCATCATAAACTTTATTTGAATATTATATCGTTTGTACAATGTAGAGTTGTGGCTTGAAGAAATATACTGTAAACTCATCTCTAAAATATCATTTGTTTTAGTAATTACATTATTTCTATAATTTAATAATATGAATTTAAAACAAACACTTGTTTTTAACATGAAACAAACTTGTATTTCACATCTTAAACTAAGAATGGAAATAATTTTGTGATGTAAACAAAAATTTTCTTCTGAAAGTTTTATATGTTTCAAATTAATACACTTATTAAATCTTAGAAGGAAAAGACAGATTTTTAAAATTTATTTATTAGCTATGATAATTTTGTTTCACTTGGCTCTTCTTTCTCTAGGATTTACTAACCAGACATAAAGTGTTGGTAGCAGACTTCTTAGAACAAAATTATGACACTGTAAGTAGAAGTTATTTTTAAGCTTTTACCTCATTCTTTCTTCCCCTCCCTCCCTCTTAAATCTAGGAGCACTTATTCCTGTTTATGATCCACTGTAGAAACCAACAATATCAACCATACACCCAGTTTGTCTGTTGCCTGGAAGCCAGGTCATCGGGAAACCTTATGGAAAATTGGAGATGGCTTTCTCATTTTTCACATCTCTTCCTATTGTGCTCTGGAGCTCCAAGGAACAACTAGCACCTGCTCACTTTGATCTTGACTTAAGAGCACCCATGTTGCCCTTAAGAGCCAGTAGATAGCTCTTCCAAATGGAAGAACACCCCACCCTTACTAAGATAAATCATTTTACCTGGTTGATAATTAGTTTTACCTACTAGTAGAAATACCAAAATATTTCTGTTTCTAACTCCCTTCTCTAATGGTGAATCCAGCTCATCCTTTTGCAATTTGGATGAAATGTGACAATTCTAGGAAGCTTTTCCTAATCACAACCTTACACACACACATACACTCACACACACACACACACATACACACACCCCTTGGCTCCCTCACCAGCCCCTCTCTCATTTTTTACATTGTATTATTATGGTGTGTCTGGATCTGACTGGCCTGTCCTTGAGCTCTCCGAGAGGCAGAACCTTATCTGTTGAACTCAGGGGTTCAGAATACAGTATAGACTTTTGAGTCCACTTGTTTGGCTTCAAGACCCAGCTCTCCCTCTTACTGACTGCATCACCCTGGGCAAGTTACTGTACCTACTTCAAAATAAAGATGTTAATCCCTACCTCACGGGATTGTGGTAGGAATTTGACAAGATTTAAAGTTTTTAGGATAGTACCATGGCAAGGCTCAGTATTAATTTTTATCATTATTACTTGTATCCCTAATATCTAACTTAGTGCCATACATTTGGTTGTATTCAATGAGTATTGAATGAACAGATCCATCCTAGAGCAGCTATGCTTTTGCTAAATATATAAGCAACAGAGACAGCATGATTAAAGTAGAACATATCACAAACCTAGAAGTGAAATTTTATAAGACTTGTTTCAGTATTGGTTCAGATGATCTAAACCAGTGCTCTTCAGTGAAATATAATGCAAGCCACCATGTATTTAAGCATTTCTAGTTAGCCACAGAAAAAGGTAAGAGGAAACATGACTCTGGGAGGATATGGACTACCCTGCCTGTCAGTATCCTATACTTCACACATCCAAATCACAGACATTAAACCATGTCTCTTGATTCACAAATTATTCACTAGTCTCCCTTTAAGATTAAGAATAAGCAGTATAATCATGAAATTAATATCCTAAAATTATCGAGAAAATATTCATGACATCAATTGGATACTTTGGTCTAAATTTAAAACATAAAGGGAGAATAATTCTTATTGCCAGTGGCATCCAAAAGCTTCAAGACTAAAAGAAAATGGCGTATTTTTAATCTAGGAAATGAACTGATTTATAGTTTGGTTGTTTGGTAATTATAGATGCTAGATGGAATGCTGAAGAAAGACTCATTAGATGTTACATTTATAATAAGTGAAAATAAAAGAGGTCTAAGATAGCTTATGACAAAACCTGTAGTATCAACTGCTAATCTTTTCTATAGAATGAGTGAAGTAAATGTGCAATAATACTTTGAAGTCAGGGACAATACACAACAGTTTGAGAGACCATGATCTCATTCTCTTTGACCCCCTTATTTATCTAATTTTGTCTGTAGTCACTTCTTGTGTAATTTAGTAGTTTCGCAGACACTGAGCCATCTGTACTGGCCTGAACACTGGCTCTGAGAATGTATGTTCTCTCAAACATTTCATACTTCTTGAGTTTTTATATATATTAGCAATAAACAGCTAAACTGGAGCACATGATATATGACTCTAAAATAATGAAACTGTTAGCTTGGGAAGTCAAATCATACCTTATACATATATTTGCATTTTATAGTTGCAATTAAAACTTAACACAAAGTTTGTCCAATAAATTTAATGACCCACAATATCCTCATGTTTTGTGACAGAATAATAAATCCTTCATATAACAGTGTATAGTTACTGTGACTAATGTGAGCTACACTCTGTTTATACTTTCACTTTCTTAATTCTCTCTCAGTAATTACCAACAGTGTGCACAGCTTGCCCTCATCACACACGTGTACACACACCTCCCTCACACTTGGCCCTTTGAGTACTGGGACTGTTTTGTACCTTCTTCAGCCCTTGGACACTCCAGCTTTCAGTTCTCTACTGGCCTTGCTCCTTCCACCCTAGTAATCTCTGAGTGTGTGTACAGAGGGTGGGAGGTTGACGCTGAGCTTCCTGGTTGCTCACTCCCTGAGTTGAACTGAAGGGCCTAAGTAATGATTGATGATCAACCATATTAGGAAATGAGCCCCAAGCACCAGTGTCCCCCAGCCTCTGGGGAGAGTAGAAGTGCTCCAGAGAGGCTAGTTGGGATTAGCATTGCCATCTTGCAGCAACAGTAACCCTATTCTTCTACCTGTTCATGCTATGAATCTGACAATTTGATTATTTATGAGTTGCCAGGTGAAACCCTCAATGTATTTAAGCTTTCTCAAATTATTCATAGACTAATAGCTACCAGCAAGTCTACGTAAACAGATTTATTTAATGTAGTATAAAATGAGTTGTCTTGCAACTCAATAGATGTTTTATTCAAAATGATTTATTATAGTACTCAATTACTACATTTTTCTACTCTATTTCTAATTTGCAGAACTGAAATAAAATAGAGAATTATGTCTTTTGTATCACTTGACCTCCCTATCTCTTGGTGTCTTTGTATGTAAATGAGGATGGTGAAAGGGGAAACCTCCCAGTGGACAGTGGTGATCAGTCTGGGGTTAAGTACACAGAGGTAGAAAGCATGTAGCTGGGCTGTGCTGGGCTCAAGGGCTGGGGATTTACTTCTGAAGGAAGAAAGCAAGCAAACCTAATGCAGAGAAATAACTGCTGGCTTTACACTCTAATGTTTATTTTCTTTTCACTAGATTTTTGAAGACTATGAGAAATTGCTTCAGTCTGAGAATTATGTGACTAAGAGACAATCTATAAAGGTAATATCAAATTTAATTTAGAGTCTCCATAAATTGATATCTTGTTAGTAAATGATTAGTAAGCAAGTAAATACAGAAAAATTTAAGTATACTTTTTTGGAATTTGAGAAATGTTTTATGTTACAACTATACTTTGTAGCAAAATAATGTAAGCGTCCTACCTCAACTACTTTTTAGAAGTAACAACATAAATAATAAGTATGTGCTAATACACAAAAAGGGTGTATGTGTGTGTGTATGACCACACAGCATCTACAATTTGAGATTATATCTCCTATGAAATTCCTGCGAAAATGCCACTCTCTCATCAAACTGGGAGCCCAGCAGAGCAGGGCTACATCTCTCTGTGAGTGGTCTTCCCTCCCTCAGTGAAAAGTACCTGGAAGCAGCCATTTGTCCAGGAGGGACAGCTCTTGAGAGAATGGGGCTAGAGCTGCATCTCTGCCTTTCAGATTCTACTCAGATAAAGTAAACCCTTGATTTCACAGACCTCAATTTAACGGACTTCAGATTTAAAGGACACAATTTCCGGTCCATATATCATGTGAAAATTAACACTCTGTTAATTTTAAAATGCTTTTAACCAAGATTTGTTTATAATTAAATTAATGGGTTCTCTTTTTTTGTTATTAATTCATTGTTATTTTTAACAAATTTTAACAAATAAACCATATATTGGGGAAAAATACTAGTAATTTTGCTGACATAAATAAATATTACATATCACCCTGTTTTTGCTCAGTGATTAGAGTGTCAGCCTGCTGGCACACCGAAGGGCCCAGGGTTCGATTCTTGGTCAAAGGCTCCAACCTAGGTTTCAGTTCCCCTCCCCACCCCCAGTCGGGGCGCCTGTGAGAGACAACCAATCTATGTATCTCTTTCACATCACTGTTTCTCTTTCTGTCTCTCTCTCTTTCTCTCTCCCTCCCTTTCTCCCTTCTGCTCTCTCTCTGAAAAGCAATGAAAAAATATATATATATACTATATTACATATCTACAATTACAGTCTACATATTTAAATCCAAGAGTCACCACTTGTAAACAGTGTTTGGCGAATGATTAGCACGTGATCATACCGAATAGCATGTGCTAATTGGTTCTGTTGTCACCTGGCATGACTTTCTGCAGCAGTTTTGTTGGTTGGTTGGCTGTTGTTTTTTTAATATATCTTTATTGATTTCAGAGAGAGGAAGGAAGGGAGGAGAGAGAGAGAAACATTAATGATGAGAGAGTCATCATTGATCAGCTGCTTCCTGCACACCCCCAACTGGGGATCAAGCCCACAGCCAGGGCATGTGCCCTGACCGAGAATCAAACCACAATCTCCTGGATCCTAGGTCGATGCTCAACTGGTGAGCCACGCCCAGCCGGGCTCTTCAGCGGTTTTAACGCCTGCCTGCTGATGTTCCCATGTGCACTAAGCCATGTTCCAGCTGTGTGCATCTGTTTACTTGTGGTGACTGGTAAATGCGCACATTTACTAGACCTATTTGGTATAAATTTAAAATTACACTAATACATATAGAAAATTTTTCTGTGAAATTAAACTTTTCATACATACTTAATTTTAATTATATAAATGTGTCTACGTTAAATAAAAACAGGTAAGCTAATTTGTCAGTTTGTTAGCATATGCATTCAGAAAACCTACTTTATTATATAATAGACTTTCAGTTTTAACGGACACCCCCTCACCTGAATTAGTCTGTTATATTGAGGTTTTACTGTATTCAAACGAATGTTTTTGGCAGATAATACTTGGCTGTTTTTTGTCAAGCAATTTGTATGATGTTTGAGCTTACTAAGTATCACTCATTTTTATGTTTGGATGACATTCATAGAACAATGCATTTGTTTCTAAATATTGTATAGCTTTAAGCTAAAGCCATAAATTAAATCTATTTCATACCACATTTTTATAAATTCACTTTACCCATGATTTTGCATCGGCCGTGACCTGCTTTCCCTTCTATTTGTGCCCTCACTGCTCCAGCTTCATCCATGGAGGAGAGGTCAGTGTACTGTTTTCAGCCAGTCATTCAGCACTCTTTATTGAGTTTCCCTTTGAGTGAAAACCCAGACAAGGTGATCCATGTAGGAAAAATACCATGCTGCTTTCCTTGCTGGAGCTCGGCATGATGAGACCAAGCTCTAGGCAAAGGCAATGACGTCAATGCCGTGTCCAGAAAGCTTGTTAAAAGCAGTTGAAGATATAGATACATCCTATTGCTACAGCCATGTACCTACGGAACAGAATTTCTTATTTGCAAGGGGTTCCACAAGAACAGCCAAAACACAGAACTTGTCCATATCACAAGACATAGTCTCCCTGGGAGGGAAGTGGAAATTGAAACAGTAAACAGAGGTGACATTGGTCTGAAGGGCCAAAATATAGGAAATTGCTCATAAATTTTCAAATCTTTACTCTTTTCAGTGGGAATCTGGGCCAAAGTAGAGACGTTTGTTATGAACTAAGGTGACAATGTAATTGGGATCTAAAAGCTGAGGGACAAAGACTTTAGAATTATCCCTATTCCATTTTCAGCAGTGACAAGAACTGGTGACAGAAATTTATCTTTAGCTAGGTAGGGTCTTAGACAGAGTGATAAAGCTGGCGGTTTTTTATTTAAACATCCCCCTTCTGGACCTCCTTCCTGCGTCTCCTTCCCCACTCTCCTATCATCTCCTCCTACCCAGGTGCCTGCTACCTCATTCTCTTCTCAAGATGTCTTCAGCCCCACCTTGTCCTGTTCCCTTGTTAATATTTGTAAAGTGGTTAGAGCAGAGCTTAACCCATGGTAGGAAATAGATATGTTTGTTGAATAAAATAAAAAGAAATTTTATAAGTAAATATTCATCATTATTATCCCCAGAGTTCAGTCTCTGGACTGTGTTGATCAATTCTAAATAAATAATTGGGACCAGGGTGTGAATTAGACTTATTCTTACCAGGATGCATTTGCATTTAAAAATAGAAGCCTGTTAATACAGTGGGTGTGTGATTGGTACAGTATGTCATACAAATTTGGTGGGTAGCAAAGGGAAGCGAGGAAGATTCATTCCTCACTGCTGTTTGCTGTCACCGGGCTCTCCCCTACCCAGCCGCCCTCTTCACGTGGTTCTCCAGTTAGAGACTTCTGCACTGCTCCCAGTGACGCCGGCTGTGGCCAGAAGCAGCCGAGTTTTGGTATCTGGTATTGAAACTCCCCTCTTTCAAACTGATTGTTTCCTATTGATTTACAGATGCCTCAGCCTACTCATAAGGCCTCTTTCTTATTCTTTACTAATCCACCCAGACTTACTACACTGGTTGCTATTCCTGCCTAAAATCCTTTACAGTTAAGTGTCTTGAAAATATTTGATGTACAATATGATAAAACCAAACACTGGTTGGATGGGGGGCAGGGCTAGTAAAAGGCAGATAATGCAGAAATTGTTAAAATGATTACTGAAGAGTTGGCTTTTTTGAATGCCACATTATAGGCAGAGACTTGCTAAAATGGTCTTGTATCACTCTATTCAAGGAAAGAGCTCATTAAATACTGTTTATTGTTTTCTTCAACAGAAAAGCATTGTTTTGAAGAGCTCTGCTTGTGCGCTGTTGGTTTTTCCTTTTGGAAATTAGATGTGTGGGTAGCAGCGGTATGTTCTATTTTAGCATAACCTTGTTTATGTTTCTGGATTCTGTAATATTTCTTCAAGTAATAGACTATATTAAAGCTAGGTGTTTCATGAAAGGGCAGTGTATGAAAGCAGCTCCCAAATGCTAGAAGGAGCCAACGTGCCAAAACACGAGGCCAAGTCCAGCTGTCAGTTATAAAGCGAACTTAAAGAAAGCGGCCTCCGGCAGCAGCGACACAAATGGATCCCATGCCTTCCACTCCACCCCCACCCCACCCCACCCCCAGACTCTGTATGTTATAGCTAAAAGCAGTGAGAATGCGTGGATGAGCAAAGAGATCAGGTGCCCAGAGGCTTTGGTGCGCGGACTAGTAAAAGAAACATGGAGAGCGCCTCAACCTGGACAGAGAATGGATGTGAGTCCTGTGAACAGCCCTGAGCTCTGGTACCTATTCCAGAGCCTCCACAGGGAAGCGAAGGAGGTTAACGGGGCCTGGGACCACCCAGATATCAAGACAGTGGGTTAGCTTTAAGATGGAGTCACTTACATTCCTCACACTAAGCTATTTTCTGATTCCAAAGTAGTTGCTACCTCTCCTGCCTTTTGTTAATCATGTTCTAAATTTTCCTAAACTATTTTAGGGAGCTTAGGTTACTAGTGTCAATAAAAAATAATTAACAGAGAAATTCTTTTCCCTCATGTGACAGAGCTTAGAAATGTTTCTTATTTTCTTCAGGGACCTGACATTTAATTACTAGCAAGAAAGATTATAATTCAAAAGAACCTTGGTGGAATTTGGGAGGGGTTTGGACTCCGGTTAGTTTCATTAAAACCCTAAGGTTTTAAAAAAAAAATTTACATCTTGATGTGCATGGTTTTACTGTATAATATGAAGCCTGTAAAATAAAATTTAAGGAAGTAAAAATATAACTTTTTCCATTTACTTAGTACAGCATTGCTTTAGAATACTTTGTATTATAATGGAATGTAGTATTTTGTCACTGTTGGTATTAATTAAAATAGATTAACACTTAATGGCTAAAAGATTCAGTGTTGTTAGCCAAATGATTTAACACAATTGTTTCAAAAAAGTAGTGAAATTATATTAGCAAAGGATGGACATCCCCGTGTAATAAAAACTGAAGTGATTTAATCTGAATTTAACTCATAAACATCATGTCAGCAAATGTTTATTGAATGTGTGTGTGCAAATTTTAAGGGTTATTTTGTTTGTTTTTTGTCAATCCTCAGCTGAGGATATTTTTTCCATTGAGAGCAGAAGGGAGGGATGGGGGAAGAGAGAGAGAGTAACATGGATGTGAGAGAGACTCATCTATTGGTGCAAACTTGCAACTCAGGTATGTGCCCTTGACCAGGAATCAAACCTGTGACCCTTCTGTGCACAGGCCGATGCTCTAACCACCCAACCACAACAGGGCAAGGGTTAGTTTTTTTAATTTCTTTGTTGCTCAAAGACCTTTTGATATGTGTATGTGCATATGATGTATATGTATTTTAATATGTGATATAGATTATATTTGATTATGTATTTTTATAGGAATGTATTTTTAGATATATATCTGTATACAAGATATGTCTATATAGACAGCCCTATAAAAAAGCCCTGTGTGTATATATATATACCTCTACACACACATCTTATATACATACATTTTATAAAGATATATATACACATATACATGTATATAACTTAGAAGCCTCTTGTCAGCTTTATAACCCAGAAGTGGTTGGTTGCTTTTGTTTTGTTTTGTTTTGTTTTGTTTGTTATTTATTTTGTTTTTTTGAGCGTCTGGGAACCATCTTATTGAACTGTAAACATCTAAAGAGTTAGCGCACCTATCTCCCTGTCACCAGGGGAGTTTAACCTGGGTGCTTCTCTCCAAACTGTATACATTTTTTGTTAGAGAGGTAAGAAAGGTTTTATTATGCTCTTTATTTGTTGGATAAAGGCAATTAGCTAAAACAAAGAGCTACCTCAATGGCCAGGTGAATTTAGGGTGAACTATGAAAGAGTGCACAGCAAATAATGCTGTCAAGTCCTCTCACAGCAGGGCAGTTTACCTTTTATATTGAGGATATATGTATTTAACAATTGTAGCTCCTTGGCTGTGTAAATAAGGTAGGTTTTTATCTGTCTTTTTCATGATTACCTACAGTGTTTTGCTTTGGATATGCTTATTGAGTAATTAAACTGCTTTCTTTCTAAATTTTGTTGAGAAGATTCTGTGATAATAGAACTTTATTTCCCCAACACTATCCACGTTCATCACCCAAGCTGTGAAGGGAACAAACACAAACAAGGTTTCATACATGCCCTCGTGGAGCTTACATTCTAAAGAGGCTCACAAGTAACTCTGTACTGCAAGGCAGTGTGAGTACAGCTGGGAAAAACAAAGAGCATAAAGGTGATAGAGGAGATTCAGCGTGTGAGAAAGTCAAACTCATAGAAACAGAAGGTAGAATGGTGGTTACCATGGGCTGGAGGGTAGGGGAAATGGGAAGATACTGATCAATGGGTACACTTTCAGCTGAAAGATAAATAAGGTTTGGGGATCTAATGTACGGCATGGTGATTATAGTTAACAATACTGTACTGTATACTTGAAAGTTGTTGAGAGTAGATCTTAAGCATTCTCCCCATACACTGGAAAAAAGGGATAACTCTGAGGTGGTGGGTATATTAACATGACCATGGTCAGTATTTCACAGTGTATCCGTAAATGAAATCATCCTGATATACACTTTAAATGTATACTATTTTGTCAGTTATATCTAAATAAAGCTGGGGGTTGGGGGCATGGAGCAAGGGAAATAAGGCATAGAGTCAGGAGAATAAGGAAGACTAAGTGAGGGAGCTGAGGAGAGGAAGCAGTAGGAATGACTTCAGATCACAGAGGGCTTTCAGTGCCAGCCACAGGAATCTAGACGTTTGTTTGTTCTTTCACTTTATAAGTGGAATTAGTAACATGAATAAGGCTGATCTTCAGGAAGATCTCTTTGACATAACATGCAGAATGGATTGGATTGGGTGAAGACTGCAGAAAAGACCATTTGCATGCTGCCATTTGCAGTCATCCAGATGAAAGGCATTGAGGGTTTGAATGAGGGTACTGGCAGTAAAAATGGAATGAAAGATGTTTGAGGCCCTTAGAAAATTGGCAGATCTTGGATGGAGATTTGATGTGAGGAGCAAGGGAAAGAAAGGAGCTGAGGTAAATTTCAACACTCTGCCATAAGGAACTGGCAGATCTGATGTCATTAACAAAGAGAAAAGAGAGAATTGGTTTTAGAGACATTGAGTGTGATAGGCCAGAAAACTGTTTGGCTGGGCCTGCCTGGTGGCAGTTAGGAATGTGGGTATGGAATTTAGGAAAGAAATTGAGACTAGAAATGTAGATTTGAGAGACACCTTCCCAGGTGTTATAGTTGAAGCCATGGGCTTAGATTTGACAAGATTCCTGCATATGTAGTGCAGAAGGAAGGGGAGTCGGTAACAGAGGCAGCAAAGGAATACACTAAAAGGGTTAAGAAACCAAAAGAATGAAATGGCCTTGAAACCAAAGCAAAGAAAGTTTCCAGAAGAATGTTCAGTTAGCTTTAGATGCTGCAAAGAGATTAAGGAAGATGAAGATCAAAGATTTACATGATTGCCGTTCCGTGTGTATATGACTAACTGGTGACCTTCTAACATACAAACAGTGCTCATCATTTTCTATGTTTAACAAACATTATTTTTGTGCACTGAAATAACTTAAAGGTGTGTATTTCTCATTTGTTAAATAGACAAAAGATGCGTCACAGACAAAGCTGTTGTTCACTGGCAGCCAGACACACACACACAACCCCCCTGCATACACACCTGGGCTTCTGTTGTTAGACTGCATTGTTATAGACAGCTAATCCTCAGTTTCATGTGCTTTCTCCTTCCATCCAGAACTTCTGGAAACACATGTGCAATGTATTACTAATCTGGGGCATCCAGAAAAATTCCAGTGAATAGGAGAATTGGAAAATAAATATATCACATATAAGATTATGTGAAGGGTACATTTCACCTGCCTGGTTGCCAGAGCTTTAGGAATTGCTACCACTACAGTGAGAATACAAATTTATGAGATGAAGCAGCAGCACATTCAACTATTCTTACTTTTAGTATTTTTATTTTGTTTTAAAGTGTCTTAGTCTGTTCTAGCTGCTATAACACAATACCATAGACTAGGTGGCTTAAATAAGAAATATTTGTTTCTCATAGTTCTGGAGGCTGGGAAGTTCAAGATTAAGATGCCAGCAGTAAGAGAGCTCTCTGGGGTCTCTTTCATTAGAGCACCAGTTCCACTCATGATGACTTCACCCTCATGTCCTAACCTCTTAAAGACCCCTTCTTTTAATACCATCACATTGGGGGTTAGGATTTCAACATGTAGATTTTGGAGGGGACCCAAGCATTCAATTTATAACATGGAGTAATACTGCATTTTGGGAACTATTAATTTGTCACTAAAAAATGTTTAGCTTTACATTTTTATAAAAATGTGCTGTACATGTTAAACTTCACTTGGATTCAGAGTCATGGTATTTTTCTGATTATAAATCAAGTTTTGTAATAAAAATTAGGTTATGTAAAGTGACTTTTATTTTTCCCCTGTTTTTCCCCAGTAAGCTACTAGAGAGTACATTAATTTAGGTAAGGGACCTATAATTGTAGAGTCAATTTTATTATTCTTATCCTACCTCAAGATAATTTAGTCAATGAAAATAATAAATTAGTTTCTGGCTAGCTGTGGATGAGAGCTACAGAGAGAGCTTTTTTAATCTGCAGCAATGATTGACTTAAAAAATAGATTTAGAAATGCATTAAGTACTCACTTTAACAAAACTATAAGAAGCTTAAATTAACTTAATAACTACTGCTTTCATGCCTGTGCTGATGTACTTAAGTACTCTCAGTTTTTTTCATGTCATCATTCTAAACTCACATTTATATTTTGTTTTTCAGTGAGAAGTGAGGTATATTTTGAATAAGATGGCTCTCAGATTATAAAATTGATTTTTTGTTTTGTTCTTTTATAGCTGCTGGGTGAACTGATTTTGGACAGACACAACTTTGCCATTATGACGAAGTATGTCAGCAAGCCAGAGAACCTCAAACTGATGATGAACCTCCTTCGAGATAAAAGTCCCAACATTCAGTTTGAAGCCTTTCATGTCTTTAAGGTAAAGTGTAAGCTACAGAAATAAAGTGGGCATTTGTTTTCCAGCTTCAAGTGGCAAACACCCTACTTTTTATTCTCCTTTAAATTTGGAAAGAAAATTAAATAGGCAGTCTTTTGTTTTGCATGACTTAGGTGAAATTTTAGAGTTATTTTAATGAATGCCCATTTCTTTCTAAAAGGTTTTCTGACTAATCCCTACCTCTAAATATTTTCTTTTTTTCTTTTTTTCACTGAGAAAATAGGTGGATACTGTTCCCCAAAAGTTACTAAAATAATCAGTGACTAAGCTAGAACCCAAATCCTGAGTGTGAGAACTTGAATGCTTTGCTCTCTGCCTTAAGTGTTTCTTTGAACCTTAAATAAAGCACTGAAGAAATACTTGGGTACTACTCACTTTTATTACTTATTCAGAAATATTTTTGTAAATGCATTTTCCTGTGAAAGAAAACTAGCCCCTGAAATACCTGCTATCTCTTCCTAATACTTTTTTTTTAGTGTGAGTAATAAAATGACCTCCTAGAAACTTTAGACAATAGATTTTTGTAGATTAGGGTTGGGGAGAAAAATCAAGTCTATAATCCCATATTCTTACTAACTATTGTAAAGATTTTAGTAAATTTTATTTTCCTGTGCACATATCAGAAGGTTTTTTTGCTCCAGCTGTGTTCACATTATATACAAAAATGATACCCTGATTTTATCACTGAATGCTATACCATCAGTAAACATTAATTCATTGTCATTATACATCATTTTTAGAGCCAGTAGTTTTATTGACATCATAGTTTATCATTTGGTATATTTATTCTAGTTTACTTAAATATTCTTGTGTCATTTATATTTAGGTTATTTCCATTTCTCCCTACAGTGGGTAACATTGCAATGAGTATTTTATGTATCCAGCTAAGGTTGGTTTTTTTACATATTTAGTATTATTTTCTTAGGATATATATCTAGAGTAGAATTAAGGGTTCAGAGAATTCTAGGCTTTTTAAATTCTTTATAATATATACTCATTAATTAAATTCATCAGTCTATAGATGTAAACATGGCAGTTTATAAGGTATGTTATTGTTGCTTTGAGAGGTAACAAAAAAAGTTTAATCCATTTTTCAGCCACCAAATCTTCATTGTCCAAAAAGTCAATAGAACAATTTAAATCCAAAATTAAAGCACCAGGGACATACAGGAGGAACTTAATTTTCTGGCTCAGTGTGAGGACTGGAGGGGCAGCTTTCTTTCAGACAGATGTGCTGGCAGAAGCCATTGGTTCTTTGTTGAGCCTTCAGGCTCAGGCCGGTACCAAGTCTGAGTCTCCATCAACCTGGCTAAAACCTTTTGCCCCACTCTGGTGATTTCCTGCCCCACCCAACTTGCAGGCCCACTCAAGCCACTTCAGTGGCTTTTCTATAAAACAGCCTGCCATGGCTCATGCTTCGGACTTTACTAAATTCTCTCAAAGGTCCACAAACCCCAAACAAGCAGTATCTGGTCTCAGTGTGCTCCTTACTTCTTACTAAGCAGCCCCAAGCCATGCATTAGTGGCAGCTGGCCTCAATTCACAGCTTAACCTCTCTCAGTGACCTCCAAGCCCAGCACAAGCAGCAACCATCTGAAGATCACTCTGTAGCTCATATTAAGTGGCTCTGGGCATGGCACAGGCAGTGGCTTACTTTGGCCTACACCTGACCCCTTCCTAAGAGATCCCAGAACAAGCACACCCAGCGGCCAGCTTCAGACCACACCAGAGCACCACCCAACCACCTCCACAAACAACACACCCGAGGGTGGATTCAGCTGGTATCAGAGCCCTGTTAAAGGGAATCCTCTGCAGGGTCAGCCCCTGCACAACAGCTCCTCCAGTGTAGTCATGGTCAGTCCTGAGGGTCAGTGTCTCTCATTGGCATGTCAATAGCAATCAAGGCTCAACAACAACAGGAGGGCACACACACAACTCACACAGGAAAGAACCTGGAGTACCTGGCTCACGTGAACAGGGAGGTTGCAACACAGGCCCCACAGGATACCTACTACATAAGGCCACTCTACCAAGACTAGGAGATAGCTCTACTTAATACATAGGAAAAAAAACAGGGAGGCAACCAAAATGAGGAGACAAAGAAACATGTGCCAAATGAAAGAACAGAACAAAACTCCAGAAAAACAACTAAACAAGATGGACACAAGCAATCTACCAGATGCAGAGTTCAAAACACTGGTTATAAGGATGCTCAATGAACATAGGGGAAGAGTAGAGGGAATCAATGAGAACTTTAACAAAGAGATAGAAAACATGAAAATGAACCATTCAGAAATGAAGAATACATTAGAAGGAATCAACAGTAGATTAGATGAAACAGTGGATTGAATCAGCAATTTGAAAGGCAAGGAAGCAGAAAATACCCAATCAGAACAGCAAAAAGAAGAAAGAACCCAAAGATATGAGGATAGTTTAAGGGACCTCTGGCGACACCATCAAGCATACCAATATTTGCATCATAGGGGTACCAGAAAGAGAAGCGAGAGAGCAAGGGATTAAGAACCTACTTGAAGAAATGATGATGGAAAATTTCCCCTAACCTGGCAAAGTAAATAGACACATAAGTCCAGGAAGAGCAAAGAGTCCCAAACAAGATGAACCCAAAGAAGCCCCCACGAAGACACATCATAATTAAAATGCCAAAGGTTGAACACAGAGAAAGAATCATAAAAGCAGGAAGAGAAATGCAGTTAGTGACATACAATGGAGCTCCCATAAGACTGTCAGCTGATTTCTCAACAGAAACTTTGCAGGCTAGAAGGGATTGGCACAAAATATTCGAAGTCATGAAAAGCAAAGACCTACAACCACAATTACTCTACCCAGCAAAGCTATCATTTAGAATTGAAGGTCAGGTAAAGAGCTTCCCAGACAAGAAAAAGCTAAAGGAGCCTGGCCGGGCATGGCTCAGCGGTTAAGCGTCGACCTAGGATCCAGGCAATCGGGGTTCCATTCCCGGTCAGGGCACGTGCCCGGGTTGTGGGCTTGATCAATGACTCTCTCATCAAATAAAAAAAAAATAAAAAAAAAAAGAAAGAAAAAGCTAAAGGAGTTTGTCACCACCAAACCAGTATTACCAGAAATGTTAAAGGGACTTCTTTAAGAAGAAAAAGATTTTAAAACTATGAATAATAAAATGGCAACAACTACATACCTAAATCTATAATAACTTTAAATGTAAATAGATTAAATACTCCAATCAAAAGACATAGGGTGTCTGAATGGATAAGAAAATAAGACCCAGATGTATGCTGCCTACAAGAGACCCACTTCAAATCAAAAGACACACAGACACTGAAAGTAAAGGAATAGAAAAAGATATTTCATGAAAATGGAGGCAAAACAAAAAAAGCTGGATAGCAACATTTATATCAGATAAAATAGACTTTAATACAAAGGGTAGGCCGTGGGCAGGTAACTCAGTTGGTTAGAGCGTTGTCCCCATACACCAAGGTTGTGGGTTCAATCCCTGGTCAGAGCACATACAGGTATCAACCAATGAATACATAAATAAGTGGGACAACAAATTGATATCTCTCTCTCTTTCTCTCTCTCCTTCCCCTCTCTCCATCTAATAACCAATCAATAAATAATTTTTAACAAAGGCTATAACAAGAGACAAAGAAGGACCCAGCAATTCCACTTCTTGGTATTTTTCTGAAGAAACCCCAAACAGTAATTCAAAAATTCATAAGCATCCTTATGTTCATTGCAGCATTATTTACAATAGCCAAGATATAGAAGCAGCCTAAGTGTCCATTGATAGATGAATGGATAAAGAAGTAGTCTATATACAATGGAATATTACTTAGCCACAAAAAGATTGAAATCTTGCCATCTGCAACCACATGGATGGACCTAGAGGGTATTAAGCTAAAGACAAATGCTATCTAATTTCACTTATTTGTGGAATCAGAAAAACCAAAATAAATGAACAAACAAAACAGAAATAAACTCACAGATACAGAAAACATTTTGATGGTTGCCAAATGGGAGGGATAAGTGAAAAAGAGGAAGAGAATAAGGTGTGAAAAAATTCAGTTATAAAAACAGTCACAGGTATGTAAAGTACAATATTAAATACAATATTAAGTACAATATAGTCAATATTGCAGTAACTATGTTTGGTGTCAGATGAGTACTAGACTTATTGGGGTAATCACTTTGTAAATGTCTAGTCACTATGTTGTACACCTGAAACTAATATAATATTCTAAATTACCGTAATTGAAAAATAAATTATTTTTAAAAATAAAAGCTAAAATGGCCAACAATAACAAAAAACTTACTATGAACTTGTAATAAATGAAGACAGTATTGTATTGGCACAGAGATAGACAAATAGGACAACAAAACAGAGTAATGGACCCATAAATAAACCTTAGTAAATATCAAACCTGATATTTGATAGTGGAAAGATTGTAAAAATAAGTGAAGAAAGGATTAACTATTCAATAAATGGTTCTAAGGTAAAGGATTGTCCATAAAGAAAGCTCTGTCTCCCATTATACTTAGAAGTAAATTCTAGGTAAAGATTTACACTTGAAAAGCAAATTTTTTTTAACTTTTAGAAGAGAAAATAGGAGACTGTCTTTATGATTTTAGGGTGAGAAGAATTCTTTAAAGAGAAATAAAAATCATAAAACATAATAGAAAAATGTTAATAAATTTGACCACATTAAAATTTAATACTTCTGCTGAAAAAGACATCATAAGCCAAGTGAAAACACAGGATAGAATATGATACATATAACTTATAAATCATTAAGAAAAAGACAAACAATTCAGTAGAAAAATGGGCAAAGGATACAAGTTGATAATTGCAGATGAGGAAACCTAATTGTCCAATAAATAGGTGAAGATGCTCACCTTAGTAATAATCATGGAAATGGCCGCTAAAATAGCCATATCACTTCACATTCTTCATATTGGCAAAAATGTTTAAGTCCAACAATATCAAATTTTTGTAAGGTTGGAGGGTTGTGGGAACTCATACACTGTAAATTGGTACAACAACTTTGGAGAGCAGTTTAGCAAAATTAAGAATTGAAAGTGTGCATACCCTTCAACCCTGAAATCTCATTCTAGGTAATTGCTTAGAGACAGTCTTACACATGTGCATAAGGAATCATGTACAAAAATGTTCATTGCAACATTGTTTAGAATGGTGTAAAATGAGGGGAAAAAACACATAAATGGGCATAAAAAGGAAACTAGAGAAATAAAAAATGTGACAGTCATATAACTGCATATATTAATGGGTTAAAATGAATAGAGTTTTATGAGTCAGTGTGGATAAACCTCAGAAACATTGAGTGGGGTAAACAAATAGTACAAGGATGTTATTTAAAGTTTGAAAACCTTCAAGAACAATACCATGTGGGAATTCACATATATGCAGTTATAGTCTAAAAACCTGCAGGGGAGGGTTAGGAAAGAAAATGGTATCATGACGAAGTGTGAAATAGCTTTTAATTATATCTGTACTATTTTATTTTTTAAAACCTCAATTATTCCTATACTCTTCTCTGTTAGAATTATTTCATAAAAAAATAAGCACAAATTTGATGAAACAAAAACAGACTGCTGTAGGATTGGAGAATGCATATATAGTATAAAATGATAGACCCTCTTAAGACCCATTTGACTAAAAGGGTGTGTGTCATGTCATTCAGCTTCCCTGGAATTTTTATATCTCATCCTACAAGAGAACAAGCTTTATATAATTGTGCTCAAAAATGCACAATCATAAAAGGACTCAGTGGGTGGCAAATAGAAATAACCTACTTTTGTCCTTTGAGATCAGAATTTGGATCATCTAATGATTGGACAGAGTAGGTACATTTAAAAATAGTTGATGCTTGTTTATTTGCATGTGTATATAAACTGGTCCTACCCTGTACACCAACTATGTTCCTTTCACTGAAATGTGAACTGAATTGTTTACTTGCCAAAAATAGTGTTTTGCTATTTAGAAAAAATAACAGCTAAGTCCTAGAGTTTTTTCACAATTCTTTATTAATAGTTTTTTCCCAAAAAACACCTTCCATAAGGTGCAGAAAATGTGGAACACATTACTAAAAATGTCTTTGCCAGATTATTAGTTTCTCATTTTCATTAGCTTGCTGACAAGCTCAAGGACTGGAATGAGATGCCATTTCACGTGCTTTCTCCTGTTGACAGCAGGATGGTGTGGTAGGAAAGAACTGGATGGAAGTCAGGAGCCCTGGGTCTTTGTTCTGGCTCAGTTGCCAGCAGTGACTTTGGGCAAATCCATCTGGATCCATTTCTTCACTTGCAAAATGAGTAACATAGAAGTCTAAAGTCTAGGTTCAGGTGACCTTTGTCTCTTTCAGTCTTGGCTCTCCCAGAGATGTGCCCATTGTGAATGAAGGAATCATCTATGAGCTGGTCTTCCTTTCTCTTCTCTGTTAACTTCCCACCATGGCAAAGGACATGTTCCCACCTCCCACCAAACCATGTAGGGGTGTGGGTAGTCTGGGCCGCCTTTTGGCTCCCCTCTCAGAGCTGCTGGAACTTCGAGATGACCGATGCCAAAATTGGTCCTAAGTGTATTACTCTGTCACTCACATCCTAGCAGTTGGCCACAATAGCCATTTTTATGAAAACAAGAATCTCTCTACCCTAGCTTATTCCAAAATTCAAAGGCCAGCTTGATAATTCACCTAAAAAACAGTATACAGAACAAGAAACATCCTAGTTGAAAATAATTTCCATGTGGCCTTACTGGAAAGAATGCAGAATTACACATTAATTTGGTGAAAGACTAACCATAAATTACCCACTTCTTTAAGGACCCTTTTTTTTTTTTTTAAAGCAGGCCAACTACCCCAGTCACAATGTGCCATATCTAAGCCTACTGATGGAGAAAGCGATTGAGACCAAGTGAATTTTTGAATCATTATGAGCTGATATAGTAATAAAACTTTTTCTGATATTTTTAACAGTACACTGAAAAAGTGTTTTTATCAACTAATATTTCATCAACTACTTTTAAACAGTGTCAGAATATTCTAAATATTGTATTGCTCATATTTGTATTCATTTGGGATGGTGAACCTTTAGCATAAAAAGGTCTTATTTTACACTTGCACAGAATGGAATTTTTTTTTTTTTTTTTTTTTAGTAACTTCTATGTAACTATAACAAGAGCCCCAATTTCAAATCCATGTACAAATCACTTGGTTTGGAATTCAACCTAGTACATGTGGTATATTACATTGATTTTATTATGTTGAGCCAACCTTATGTTTCTGGAAAAAATCCCAGTTGACCATGGCATATAATCCTTTTTAATGTGATGCTAGACTAGGTTTGCTTGTATTTTTGTTGAGGATTTGTGCATCTTTATTCATAAAGGATATTGGTCTGTAGTTTTCTTGTGATATCTTTGTCTGGTTTTGGTATTACGGTAATGCTGGCCTCACAGAATGAGTTAGGAAGTATTCTTTTCTCTTTTATTTTTTTTGGAAAAATTTGAAATGGATTAGTGTTAATTCTTTAAAATTTTGTAGAATATACCAGTGAAATCACCTGGTCCTAGGCTTTTCTTTGTTGGGAGGAATTTTTTTGTTGTTGATTTTTTGTTTGTTTGTTTAAAATTTTTTATTTTTAATATATCTTTATTGATTTCTGAGAGAGGAAGAGATAGAAACATCAAGGACAAGAGAGTCGTCATCGATTGGCTGCCTCCCGCACCACCCCCCGACTGGGGATGGAGCCCGCAACCCGGGCATGTGCCCTGACTGGGAATCGAACTTCTATCTCCTGGATCCTAGACTGATGCTTAACCACTGAGCCACGCCCGGCCAGGTGTTGGGAGGATTTTGATTATCGATTCAATCCCCTTATAGAAATTTTAAAAAGATTATAAGAGAATACCATGAATAATTGTACATCAATAAATTAAATAACCTAGGTAAAATGGACAAATCCCTAGGAACACACAAATTACCAAACTGACTCAAGAATAAATAGAAAATCTCATTTATAGACTAGCTCTCATGTCACCTTCACCATGAGCCCTTTCTGTTCCAAACACAGAAATCTAATGTAATCTCCACCTTCTTTGAACATCTGCAGCCTTTCATTCCCTCCTCATAGGTTCTTAACATCTTTGTGTAGTTTTCTCCCTCCCCATACTACTGGGTTGGGGAACCTTTAGGGCTCAACCTTGTACCCCCATAAGCAATCTTTGTTCCTAGTGTGTTGAGAGTAGAGTTGTGCACTGTTGGAGGTAATACAAGATATGGAGGCAGGGGCAGAGGGGCTGGTGGCAAAGCACTCAGCATTTTGAAGAATGAGGAGTCCAGGACATGGAGAGCTCAGAGAGCTATATAGGTGTCAGTACCTTTATGGGTATTCTGCTCATGTAATCATATATGTAGCATGTAACAAGAAAGTATGTTCATTGCAAAATAGCATATCAATCGGTATTATACTTTTGAGTGATTGTGTCCTGTTATTATAGTTGTTGCTGCCTTTTGTAGTATAGCTAAGTTATTAGTTCAGGATCGCGGTTTCAACCAGGAGTACATATAAGAATCTTTGTGGAGCTTTATAAAAATACAGAATGCCAGACCTCTAGCCCAGATCTGCTGAGTTAGAATCTCTGGGAGGTGGGGCCTGGGCAGTTGTAAACTATAAAGCTCCACATACACAAGAAAACAGTAGTGACCTCCAGGGAGGGAAGGTGAGGGGAAGGCTTTTCACCTTTGCCCTTTTAGAATTTTGAGCCAGATGAGTATATTTAATATATTATATTCCATATATAATTATTTATTTAATTATTTAAAATATATAATTATAATATATAATTTTAAATATTTTTATATAATATATAGAAAATGGATATGAGTGAGGAATTATGGATTTTCCTTAATAAGGAAGTACGATCCAGGCTTTCTATATTATACTAACACGAGTACCACATGAACAAATGGGATCCATGCTGTCTCTGGCGTGCATTCCTTGTCTCTATATTTGTTTCTTTTATGTTTCAGGTGTTTGTGGCCAGTCCTCACAAAACACAGCCTATTGTGGAGATTCTGTTAAAAAATCAACCCAAACTCATTGAGTTTCTGAGCAGCTTCCAAAAAGAAAGGACGGACGATGAGCAGTTCACTGATGAGAAGAACTACTTGATTAAACAGATTCGAGACTTGAAGAAAACGGCCCCTTGAATTCTCACTCAGTTCCCTGCCAGTCACTGTCTCGTCTGCTTAGTTTGTACAAAAAGTGTCATTTCATAAAGTAATCACTCTTGGGAAGGCTTTAGAGGTACCTATTTTTTCTCAATTTATTTTCAGCATAGATGGAATATAAACATTTGAATGAAAAAATTAACCTAGAATAATATATTCATTTTAATCAAGTCTGTGATTATGTGACATCAGAACCATTGTATTAGACACTGATAAAAGCAATTGTAACCCTTTGTTGATGAAAGGCACCTGGGCTGTGGGCTTGCAGACCTGAGCTCTCAGTCCCCATGAGCCCCTAAGGAGGAACCCAAGTGATGGACCACTGAGTCCTCAAAGAGAATTAAATTCTCAGAGGAAAGAAGGGAATGGGGCAGAAGGCACAAGACTGTTTTACTTATCTGCACTTAGGCAAAATTTCTTAAGGCACTGAAAGATCTGAGAAAATAAGACCCATGTTTTCAGTCATTACATATTCTTGTTCCCTACCCATATCTTTTCTTTTTTTAAAAATATGTTTTCATTGATTTTTAGAGAGGGAGAGGGAGAGAGAGATAGAAGCATCAATAATGAGAGAGTCATTGATCAGCTGCCTCCTGCGTTCCCCCTACTGGGGATCGAGCCCAAAACCCAGGCATGTGCCCTGACCAGGAATCGAACCACAACCTCTTGGTTCCTGGGTCGACGTTCAACCACTGAGCCACACCGGCACTCCCTGCCCATATCTTCTAACTCTAATTCACGGTTCCTGAGTTCCTAGGGAATCGATGCCCACCTCCCTGCTCAGCCTTCCTTTCTGCTCACTGTCCCACATTACATCCCAAGGGATGTCCTCAGCACACCTGACTCCTGTCGCGCACGCACGAGCACACATACCATCTGCAGTAGGGATAGCTCAGAACCAAGGATTTCCAAGGGGTACAGAGGACCCATGTCGTGTGACCTGCTCACTTGAGAACTTGGAACAGATAGTTAAGAACCACACTTCTAGCTACAGTCGTTGATATTTCACACTGACTTCTACAGCATTCATGAATGTTTGGAATATTTCATTCATAATTGTTATTATGGGAAAAGTGCTTAGTGGTGAAAGTGTGTTTCAGAGTAGGAATCATTGCATTAGGATGCCCGGCATATACAAAAACATGAGTCCAGAGGGTGGCACAGGCCTTTAAACCACTTTTATACATAAAGGAACATTGCCGTTGGGGTGGGGGGACAGATGATTAAATGCATGAAAAGTTGTCAAATGACTAAAAAAAATTATTCAGTTTATTTTCTAATAAGCTGTCACTCTTGATTTCCTATTAATGTATTCAGTGAAAAGGTAGAAAAATTGTAAAATGTTGGTCCCAAATACTCTCTTGCTGTTTCCAAATCATGAGTTATTGTCTTCTGTAGCAGCCTTCACGCTTGCAATATTGGGTGCTGTGTTCTTCAACCAGATGTGTCTCCACCCAGAGAGGGAAAGATCCCTCTCCAGGGTCAGTGCCCTCTGTAGTCTTTGCATCTGAAGAATTTCCTAGCAGGGTTTCACCCTTCTTGGCTGGGACACAGGTTCATGTTCTTCTCTGCCCAGCGTGGAATCCTGAGGCAGATGGTGTAGGACCCAGGGGGCCTTCTGGTGGCAGCTCTGGCCCATGCTGCAGTGGGAGGGTCAGCCGGCAGCCCAGCTGATGCGCTTCATTCTTTAGTCCCTGAAGTCTGATTATGTTTTACAACATTCCCAGACAGTCCAAAGTCTATTGGAGTTTTTCTGTTCTGGTTTCTTATTTGATTAAAAGAGATGAGTGTAAATATATATTTTAAAGAACAAAGGCACAATAACCATTTGAAATTTATTTGGTTGCTTAAGTACTGTCCCACAACATCATGGGACATGTGTTTTCAATCGCAAAACAAGGCCTTGGTATAATCCTTTTTTGATAAATAAAATATTTTATTTTCTCTGGGTTTGAATTAGGTCTTTCCTAGGAACCCCTAGTTTAGTACAAACAGAAATAGAAGATGAAGTAGCTGTGGTTTTGTTGTAATACAAATTTGTAAATTATTAATGTGAAAGAGGGAGCAAGAAGCTCACAGTCAAAATATGCTTGCACAAAATTCACTGTAAATATTGTGAGAATTGAATTTTGAAAAGGTCATATTTAATAAACTATTTCAAATAAAGACTGACTAAATAAAAAGGTCCCTCATATTCCATGGTTGGTTTGCATGTCCCGTGTCTATGTTCTTGTCAGCGCCCCAAACAGGAAAGGCCCAGGCGAAGCATGGGTGGCCTCTTGGTGGGCATTCGGGCCGACCAGAGGCCCACACCGTCGTCCTGTGCGCTGCACTGTCGGCACTCTCCAAATGGTGCTAACTGCCAGTAACTGACACCTGCCAGGCACTGAACATACACATCACACCAGCACTTCCTCAGCCATTCCCATTTTATATTTGAGGAAACTGAGGCTCTAACCATCCCAGATAGCATGGGCTGGACCTGGAATACAAACCCACAGTGGCCTGAGGCCAAATTCCTGCTCTTCCCTCTTTTAGCCTCAAGGCTGTGAAGTAGGGAATGTCTAGAGTGTCCGGAACTATGTGCCCTCCCCCACTGCTGCCTGGGAGGCATCTGGGGGTTAAGGTCCTAGAGTGAAGCCAGCAGGAATTGAGATCATAATGTTCTTGGACAAGGCTCTTGGCTAAAGCCGGGCATCTGCTCAAACCTTAGGATTACTCTTGGAGAAAAGGCGGAGTGACACACAGCCCTTGTCCCACTGTTCTTGACTGCCAGCCTCCATGGGTGCATATCCTTGTAGGGCTCCGGGAGGAAATAGGTGCTGGGGAGGGGTGGGTGAGCTTTCCAGAGAACTCTGTCACTAGCCAAACCGGTTTGTCTGTATGAGACACAGCTGCTCTGAGCCAGTGTGCAGTCTGGAAATTTCCCAAGACCCAAAAGTGATTATAATAATGTGAATGAAAATAAAATAGAAAAATTACTAGGATTTTTTAATATGAAAAGACAGTGGTTTCAAAATAGATTTACGGATCTTTCTAGGCTATTATATTAAAGGATATTAAGATTTCTATATCTTTTACTTGTTTTTTCTGTTCTGTTCAAAAGGCCATTGTACATATGGCATGGATAATCACCTTTTCCTCCATGTCCTTTCAGGAGGATTTGGCTGTTGGAGTGAGCGCCCATAGCTGAATAAAGGTCTGAAACATATTAAAAAGACCTTGAAAAGCTAGACTTGATCTTGAAAAGATCAGATGGATATGAACAAAATAACTTTGTTTCAAAATATGGAAAGGGCGGTTATGTAACTGCAGTAATGAAAGCAAAGTAAAACAGAATGACCAGCCTCGCCTGCACTAGGCCTCCAGGCACCTCACTCAGTTAGCGTGTCAGCCTCCTAAGCTTTGTGGAGAACGCTACTCAGAAAGGGTGAGTAATTCGCTCCAGGTCAAACAGCTGGTGGCTGCAGCAGGATTTAAGGCCAGGCCCCACCCAGAAGTCTATATCTTTGCAAAATGGGCTGCATGTCCAGGCCACCTCCCCCAGGCCTGCTCTCCACCCCAGGGGCAGACACTTCATTCATTGTGGCTGCCAAGGAAAAGAGAATCCTGGAACCCAGTGCTACAGGATGACTCAATGGAAAGAGTTCAAAAGCTATATTTAAGGAGGCTAACTGCTCCACTTGGTTGTCTGATGTTTGGAAGACCAAATGAGAATTATGTATAAGACAGGGAATTCAGCCTTGAATTTCTCCATCACTGAACAGTCTCTTGACTACACAGATATTAATTTCAAACTGCACTTCTGCACCTGCTTTGTTTTCTTGGCTTGCCTTTTCAGTTGGACATATTAGCTTAGATTTCCTGATAGGAGCCCAGCCAGTCATTCCTGCATTTCACATTCCTCAGTGGCCCACCACCAGGGAGTTACCATGAGGCAGCAGTTGTGAGGAAGGTGTCCCTCTCATTCCTGTTGGGGTCACTTGTGCCTCATCACTGCCTCTCAGGCAGGAGGGTGTACACATAGCAATACCCTCAAAGTCACAAAACCACACAAAAAGTCCCAACCCCTTTACCACTAATTCAATGTCAGTTGTAAGTTAATCACTACACTATGAGCCATTATGTTATTTTTAAAAACTGTGAACATAGGGGCCCTTTGGGAAAATGTTGTAATACTCATTAATTTACCCTTTAGAGAAGGTTGGAAAAAATTAGTTCCCCTAGTTTTAGTTCTGAAATGTAAAGCCTAAAGCAACCAAAATATTTATTCAAATGCTTGTTTATTCGTTTAATCCAACATCCATGAACTCGTTCTCCATGCCCATTAGGGTTGACTGGGGGACAGAATCACAGAGTGACACACCAGGTTACTGGAGGGGTGAGACCTCAGGTGCCTGGGAGCTGGGTCAGTGGCCTTTGTAAGTCCATCACCCTGGACCTGAGTTGGCTGAGAAGGGAAGACAGACTTGAAGTGGGAGCACAGGAAAAAGAGCTGGGATCCAACTCACGCCGCCCTCGCCTCCAGGATGTGTTACCACAGAGCTCCCAGGCTAAGCCCGGGTTAGGAGAAGCTGATGGAGGAGGTGCTGGTGGGTTGTCCCTCCCCACCCAGTAGGTGAGCCAGCAGGTCTGCAACAACCTGTGCACCAACCTTTGCAGCGTAAATGTGGCTGTCACTTCACTTCCCCTTGCAACTCTGACAGCTCCTCTTGAGACCAAGCCATTTGTTAATTCTGGAAATGTATTCCAGGTTAGGTAAACTGACACCTCACAAATCCACCACTATTTTCTGTACTAAGGGAACTGTGTCCACAGTCTCTTATGTCCCACCCCTCTCATAGACCTCTGTTTTTCCTCTTAAGTGACAGGAGAGGTTGGTACGAAGTCAGTGGAACCACAGGGACTTTGGGGATGGCCACATCTGGATTTAATCCCAACTCCATTACTCATGTTTCACACTGAGCTTGTTTCCTACCAGTAAAATGAGGCATAAAGAGGACATTTCACAGGGTGGTCATGGGAAATCAATTAGAGACACAGTGTGGGACTTGCCAGCCCAGGAGATCTCCCGTGTCATCTCCCTCATCCACCCGAGGGGCTCACCACCAGCAGAAGAAGGAATTTCACTTCAGTGTGGAATCGGCAGAAGGAGCCACAGGGGTGCAAAGCTCAATGTGCCCAGAGAATGACAAGCATGTATCCTGCACGGCAGCATGTGGAGGGACAGGGAGCCTTGAATGCCATCCTAAGGGTATAGAACCATCATCCAGGCAGCTGGCCTTTGAGCAGGAAGCGATATGCAAACTTGCTATCTGAACATGGAGGCTCTGGCACAGAGCAGCCTGGGTTGGGAGGTGGGAGTGTTGAGCCAGGGGCCCAGACAGTAAGGACCCTCCAAGAACAGCTATTACTGACTTAGTCCTGCTCCGGTTGCCCTTGTTCTAGATGCTTCATGAGCACTGGGCTCAGTCCTCAGAACCACCCTGTGAGGCACGTGCTCTCCTTACCCTGATATTTCAGGTGCAGAAGCAGAGGCCCAAGATTGTCCAGTGAGTGTGTGGCAGAGCACAGTTCAAGCACAGGGCCCAGAGGCAGGAGCCGTAGAATGCGTGAGGTATTCAGGACCTAACGCTGACCAGCCTTAGTCCCACACCTGGGGGACTCAGAGAGAAGGGCGAGGCAAGGGTGCCTCACAGGCCGGTGTCTGTGATGTGCTGAGCCATGGCGGGGCTTAGCACCAGGGCCAGTCACGGGAGGCGGGGGGTGCCTGAGACACCACGCGGAAAGGTCCCCTTGGCGGTTGGACAAATGAGTGTGGAGCTCATGAAAGGCTTGGGGCACAGGTAGGTTTGGGGGGGCGGGTCACTGAGATTTCGGAGCAACCGCGGTCAGGAGGAAGCCATGCATTCCTCACTGCAGTTCGAGCTGCGGAGCTGCACCCTTTCACCTTTTTCCTTTGTATTTTTACCTTATCTGCAACTGTCTCCCGCGTGAAGACTTTCTCCTCGCCTCCCAGTGGAGGCTCAGAGGGAAACCGTACTCCCCCCTGCAGCCTCGGTCCCTTGTTCAGCACTAGCAGGTCCAGCCACGCCTCCCGCCAGCCCCTCCGGCCTTCCCGGTGGCCGTCAGGTTCTTTCTAGGTCTCCCCCAGGCCCAGACGTGGCAACACTGATCCGAGTCTTGTCTGAGCCAGTTAGCTGGGTCTGCCAGAGCTGGTCATTAAGAGGTTACCCAAAGACCAGGCTGACACCATTTTAAAAAGCGCCACAAAGGGTGGTTGACCGCCCAGCCAGGACCTCGCTGTTTCCCAGCCCCTGCTCTCTGGAGGGTCTGCCTGGGACCACAGCTTGAAGAACACAGGCAGGGCCCTGAGGAAGCCTGTTGTCCCTGCTGTGGGTGAGAGGAGCCTCTGCCGTGTCCCGGGCACCCTGGGGCTACCCTTCACCTTGACCAGGAACCATTTCCAAACACAGCAACTGTTTTCTGCTGTCACTCTGCTGTGTCTGTCTGGATCCTGGCTGCACGAGGCCTGAGCAGCCAGGAGACTGGCACCTTGAAGAGAGGGCCAAGGCAGGGAGGCAGCAGGGTCTCTCACTGTCACTAATAGGAAAGGCTCAGGATCTGGGCCCAGCCTCATGGTGTGGAGCCAGGCTCCGGGCAGACCTGACTGTGAAAAGGCAGTGACAAGCTCGTGGGCTACCGCACTGGAGATAACCTGTAGTCCCCAGGCCGGTGCCCCCTCCTCAGAGCTCCTCTCTAGTGCCCCCTCCAGCCCCAGGAGGTGAGTCTGTGCCAGTCAATTCACCATAGAATGGCCGTGGTGTAGAGTTCAGGAATACGTCGAATGCCTGCCCCACCAAATGAAACCCTCTTAACTGTCAGCCGTGTCTCCCTCCACACTCCAGGAAAAGGGGGACAGGAACAGGAAAGACTGTGACTCCTGCCTAGTGAGCCATGCCCTGCCCTAAGCTGGGAGGCGGTGGCGAGTTTGGATCTTAACCTCAACCAGGAGCTGCATGTGAGGGTCCAAAAGGCTTCAGCCCAGCCCCAAGACAAGCCAGCCAATAGCCCCGGATCCACAGTCTCTGCTCCCAGTGCGCAAGCATCTTTTGTCTCTTCTGAGGAGGCTGACCCCCGAGGCCAGCTCCCAGGTCACTGAGAAGAGCCTCAGATCACGGGCTGAGGGAGCAGGAAGACACACCTGATGCACTGGGCACTCACTCAGGTGTCCTGAGATGGACGAATAGAGGCTCAGTCCCTCTGCTGCCTCCCCCTGGCCCAGGAAAGCAAGCACATTCTGCCTTCTAGGGGCCTCTGTGGCCCTAGGATCCTGTTAGCACCCTCTTGCTCAAAAGCCTAATACGCTTCATCTTTCAACACCTTGTACACACTGTATTAGTCACCTTGGCTGCCACAACAAAACACCCTAAACGGGGTGGCTTAAGCAATACAAATATATTTCTTATCGTCCTAGAGGCTGGAAAGTCCTGGATCAAGGTGCCAGCCCACTCAGTTTTGGCGAGGCTCTTTCTGGCTTGGAAGACGGCCACCTTCTCCCTATGTTCTCACACAGCCTTCTGATCAGCGCCCACAGTGACCTCATTTAACCTAAAGTTCCCACCTCCAAATACTGTAATTTCAGGGTTTAGGGCTTCAACATAGAAATCTTAGGGGACAAAAATATTAATTCCATAACAGATACTCCCCTGCTTAAAACACTCAAAACCTAGCTCAGAGTAAACGAACCACCTGGAGAGAGACATTCTGTGTTTCAGAAGAATGATAACAAGACAACGAATCACAAAAAGTAACAGATGTGAGCTGGAGCAAGAAGATTTTGAGGAGACAATTTCTTGGAAAAGTGGAAAGGTTCTTAATATTATTTCCATCAAAAATCCATCATTTGACCTTTTGGGCCACAATCTTTATCCCAAGGCCACACTCTTCAAAACCCTCAATTCAACTTCATCTCAGACCACACCCCACTTGAGGTGAGGACTCTGGTTTCTATATATTCTCTGCGAAAGTTGAGTCTTTATAAATGAAAACTTCCTCTTCCCTCTCTACACACCCATGCAGTTTCCTCTCCTCCAGGCTGGGGGAATGACTCCCCAACATTTCCAAGCTTAGCCCATCTGCCTTTGCCTTAAATGCCTTTCCTTCATCTCTTCCTTAAATAGCTTATTCTCCAGCTCACCAGAGTTCACCACCTTTAGTTGCTCTTTCCATGATTTTCCTACTCTGCCATCCAACCTGGGCAGGTTGCCCTGCCTAAAAAAATCCATCATTTGACCTTTTGGGCCACAATCTTTTCTCCTCTAATCCTTTAGAGCCTATGAGTGTTTGTATTCTAACTCTTTTCAAGAAATCTCTTTTCTTGGCTCAGGATGATCAAGTTGTAGGACTAGAAGAGATCTGGGTCACGACTTTTTCCATTGCAAGTGACAGAAGCACATTTCTAATTAGTTTAAGAAAAAAAATGTTCACATACTGAAAACTCCAACAGGTTCCGCTACTTTCAGACATGGCTGGACCCAGGAGCTCAAACCATGTCATCAGGACTCTCTGTTTCTCCACAGCCCCCCTCTGAGTGTGGTTTCATTCTCAGGCAAGATGTGTTAACATGCTGAGAAAGCGGCCATTGGTGTTCCCAAACCAATAAACCCTCCTGCTTCCTACCTACCTCCCCTCACCCAGCAAGCGCCAGGAAAGCCCCCTCCTGTTGATCCCGTGCAGGGCCTTCCCCATGCTGTCATTTCGGCCCAGAACTATCTTCCAAGTCTGGCTGCTCTCATTCTAATCCTTCATCCCTCAGCTTAAATATCCCCTCCTGGCTCCTGGCCTCCCACCACGTTACAAGATACCTCCCCAACTAGGGCCCAAACCTCCTGAGGTGGGGCAATGTCTGTTTTCTTCACCAACACATCTGCAGGGTCTAGTCCAGTGTCTGGTCCATAGTAAATGTTCAATGGACATTTTTGACTGAATGAGTGACTCATTTTTCTTTTTTTAATCCTAGCCCAAAGATATGTTTTTAGTAATTTGAGAGAGAGGAAATGGGGGGAGAGAGAGAGAGAAGCGTCGATGTGTGAGAGAAACATCAATCAGTTGCCTCCTGTACACGCCCTGACTGGGGGTCAAACCTGAAACCTAGGTATATGCCCTGACCGGGAATCAAACTCTTGACCAACTGAGCCACCCAGCCAGGGCAAGTGATTCATTCTTTATGAATCATAATTTCACTTGTGTCTTTCCCTATCAGTGCCATGGGCACAATAAGGAGGCAGAGAGAGTTTCAAGCAGAGGAGTCACATAATCATATTTGCACCCTTAACCAATCACTCCAGCACCGGTGTGGAAAACCCTCGTCAGTGTGGCGTGAGAGAGCAAGGTGGGGAACTTGTTCTCAAATCGCTTCCAGTTTTCACTCTCCCCTGCCAACCTCCTACTCATTTTGGCTGATGCTACAACCACATGCAGTTCCCCAGCGGGTCATGCTCTCCTTCCATGCTCCCTCCACACTTCCCTCCGCACCCCAGTTCCAAATCCCATAGAATCCAACAATGCTCAAATTCTAGTTTCACTGATAAGCTGCACCGGCATCAATTTCTGGGACATGCATCCACCTGGTAATTAAAACAACAGTCTTTACTGTATTCTTTTTGCCAGGCCCTTTCTTGTCAATGTTATCTGTGACTTAGATGGGATAGAAATAACACACTGATCAGATGACTGAGTGACACAAGTCAAGGGGGGATGGATGCCTAATTAGTGACTATAACAAAATAAACAAGGAGAGTGACTGACTGCAGTACTGGGCTAAATCTAACTATGGCTAGATTTATAAGGATACTTGTGAGGTCCTACCCACGTCCAAAAACAAAACTCCAACTCTGCAAGTAGAAGCATGGGTGCTCAAACAAGGGTTTCTGGTAACCCCAGTGCCCCAAGTCTGGCCACATCACGTTGTGTCTGTATTCTTGTGGAACCTTCCTGTCTCCTCATGCTGGTCCTTCCTCCATTTGGCCTGTAATAATTCCCTGGCTAAAACTGGCAGGACGTCCTGGGGCAGCTGTCAAGTGGACATGCACACAGCTGGAACTCTGAAGAGATGTGGTGTTGGAAACGGCTGTCAGAGCTTTGGTGGTCCTTGAGGTCACAGGAAAGGATGGGGTCTCTGGAGAGAAGGAAGCAAAGCGAGAGGCAAGAGGGCACAGGGGAGACCCCTGGAAGGAGAGAGAGATGAGAAATATGGGAAGTGTCATGAAAGCCAAGGAAGGAGTTTCAGAAGTGCAGGCTGGTACTAGGCAATAAAGGCTGCAGGGACCAAGCAGAGTCTGGCCATTAGGAGTTGGGAGCACCTTCTCACAGGAAGAGTGGGCAGATAGGTAGTAGTAGTTTGTGGAATAAATGAAAGATGGGATGTTGAGAAAGCTAGGACAGGTTTTCAGGTAATGAAGGGGAAAACAATGGTTAAATTGAAGTCTTGTTTTCTGAAGGTTGGAGAAATGTATCAGTTAGCAACTGCTGCATAACAAATCCCCCCAAATTTGGTAAGTTAAGTGAAATTAATTAAGTTTTTTTGGAGGTCTTTGGATTGGCTAGCTGAGATGGCTCTGCTCCTTGTGTCTGGTGATGGCAGAAGTGCAAAAGATCAAGTGGGGTGACACAAGGTTTCCTGTAGCTTAATACCAGAACTGTCATAATGACATTTTCACTTCATTCTATTGAACCACAAATCAAAGGTGAAGAAATACACTCTGCCTGCTGATGGGAGGAACTTGCAAAGCTCTATGGTAAAGGATGTGAATACAGGGAAGAATGAAAAATTGGGGCTATTGATTCCTCCTGCATTGGGAGACAAGCAGAGTTGGAGATAGAAAGAAGATATCGTAGAAAGAGAGAGTGGACAAAATTTTGTGAACACTGTGAAAACTGTGACGGGCACTGAATTTTGAGAACTAGTTTCATGTGTGGCTTTGCCAGTTACTAGCAATGCAGCCATGGGTAAGTCATTGAAATCGAGATTCCATTTCATTATCTGTAAGTGGAAATGATCATGCCTACATAATGGTGTGAAAATTAAATGAATATAAAAAGTGCTTTACCATAAAATGCAAATCCACGTAAATAACACAGTAGGTTTCCAAGAGTGGTGGGAGACTGTCACCGAATGGTAGGAGCACAATGTCTCCTTTCAAGTACTCACAGGCATTTATGTGGAAGGAGATGAGGCACAAAGAGGCCTGTGTTATAGACCAAGGAAGATGATGAAAATGAGGGGGTGATAGTGGGGGTGGGGTTATGCCACAAAAATGACATTTAAGTCATGAGTAGAGTTCAAATGTGGCTTTAGGAGGTGGCAATCTCTTCATCATTAGGGGTGTACGTGCAGAGTCTGCTGACCTGCTATCTCTAGAGCACAGTTGAAGGGGGATGCTGCCATTCATGGGTGGTTGGACTGATCAGCAGTTCTCAGCCAAGGGATGTTTTGTTGTTTGTTCAAATTTCTGGGTGATTCCAATGGCATTTGGTAGGTATGGACCAGGGGTACTAACTCTCTGACAATGCTCAAGACTGTCCTAAACAATGGAAAATGATTGCACTCAAAATGCCATCAGTGCCCCTGTTGATCAAAACTAGACAAGGTAATTTCAAAGTGCCAATCTTGAGACTCTAAATAAACGCTTGTCCCATTTTTAGTAAGCTCCAACCCACCATTTCCCCATAATTGCTCACTGGCATAACTGAAAAAGTATTTGACTTCAGGAGAATCTTAAATGTGACTAAAGAAGCACAGTCACAACAGCAAAACATTATAACCCATATCAAGAGTAAAATTATACTCAAAGTTTTATAAAATCAGTCATAAATATACATGATTGTGTAAAAGGGTATTAAAAATTGTCATGCACATAAGTAAGTAATTATTCTAGCATGTCCCCTGCTTAAAGACCCCACATTAGCTATAAAGCTAACATGCTACCTGAAATAAATAGTACACATTTACTTAACTGTTATTTTGTTTGTCACTTAGAACACAATAGGCTCTTTGAAGATCTGTTTTCTTTTTTTAAAAAACTGGCTAGGCCTGGCCGGGCGTGGCTCAGCAATTAAGCGTCGACCTAGGACCCAGGCGATCGGGGTTCGATTCCCGGTCAGGGCACATGCCCAGGTTGTGGGCTTGATCGATTACTCTGTCATCATTGATGTTTCTATGTCTCTCTCCCTCTCCTTTCCTCTCTCTGAAATCAATAAAGATATATTTTTAAAAACTGGCTAGGCAGTTTGAGCTAGAACTTTCTTTTCCATCAGCATTCACATTTTCTTGATTTGGGGGCTTGGACCAAAGTAGTAGATTCAGTAAATATTTGCAGTTGATGATGATGGTGTTTCTCTCACTGAGGAGTCTTTAAAAGAAAGGGCTGACCCTGTATTCTCTGTGTCACCCTTTTCTCCCCCTTAGCCTATTCAGAACCCATGTCATCCACGGTTGGCCAGAGAATGGCTAGAAGAGTGGTTTCCCTTCCTGCTGGGTCAAGCCACTAGCAATGACTTATTAAAAGCAGTTCTCAGAATACATAGTCTGCAGAGGCCCTGATGGCATCAATCCCAGCTAATCCTCAGGGATCAGGCAGGAAGAACTGAGGTGAATTTGTCACTCTGGCAACAACCTTGGCAAAGAAAGATGAAGCCTGCATGCCCCATATTCATCTTAAAATATGAGCCTTCCATCTGTCAATTAGGGTTTGGGCATTATTATAGTAGTCATACCTGTGGCTTTCCCTAGCATGTTTTAAGATAAATTTTTAAACAAATTTTCAGAATCACACACGCGTGCAACAAAACAAACTGAACATTATCCAGAACACTTCTCTCAGATTAACCAACTAAAATTTGGGCCTGTCAACACATAATCGTTGGCGTCAATTCAACACCAACAGGAATCCCCAATTTTGGATGTGATGAAGAAAACTTTATTCAGTACAAATAGTTCAATTGAGCTACAGCATGGATGTGAAAACAGCACAGCCATAAGGCAGCCCTGGGGCAAAGTGGTCCTGGGACCAGGCCCCTCTCCAGCTGCACACCTCTGCTCTGCTCTGCTCCAGCCCTGGTCTGCTCCACTGAGACAACTCCAGCCAGGGAAACACAGTCTTCAGTCTTTGGTGTAAAGGAAAAGTGCACTCCCAGAGCCAGAGGGGAGGTGACTTATAGGGACAGAATCCCGGCACCTGATCCTGGACTTGTTCATCTTTATGCAAATGAGGACTCCAAATCCTCACAGTTTGATTGGCCCAAAGGGCACTGTCTTGATTGGTCATAATGGAGCCACTCTGATTGGTCAGTGACAAAACTAATGGGTATATAGCCGTGCAGCTTCAATTAGATGGGGAAAGCCTCCTTCCTATTGGTTGAAATAGGACTCCAGGAACTCCTTTATAAGGATTGGCTCATGACTGGCAGAAACACTGGCAGACAGTTCAGTGCAGGCTTCTGCCTGAAGTGAAGTTTGCATGAAAGGCCCCTGCATAGAAATGTTACAGGGCAGTGAAAAGCTAGGAAAATTCCAGAGCAAGAGGAATAGGGAAACAGACAAAGTTAAAACATGGCCAAACAGTGTGGGCAATTTGCAGACAGCTTGTAAATTGCAAGCCCTTATCTTTGCCAAAAATGCTTGAGAGCAAATGGTTAAAAGCTTCCCGAACGAGAGAATGCGGGAAAGGGAAAGGAAAAAAGGGGCAGTTATATTTTTTACTCTTTAAATAGAAAAGCCAGCAGTCTCAAGGCTTGGCAAGATAAAATTGCCAGGTGCTTCTCATGAATTCTGGAAAGGCCACAACAAAGTAAAAAAAGGATCTTGAGAATTAATCTGTACCAAAATATTCAGCAAAGGAATTTTGAAACCTATAGACAGGAGGGTATATATAACGCCTCAAACCCCCACCCAACTCAATCCCCAGGTTAGCTGAGTGATGCCCACATGAGCTCTGAGTCAGATGAAATAGATTTGCTTGCCTTGCTTCTTTAATTAATTTCCTTGCTTTAATTGCTTTAATAAATTGGCTTTATCACAACACAATTAGGGTCACTTGTTTAAATTCATTAATACAAGCTCAGACAGAGTGGTTCAGTGGTTAGAGATTTGTCTGCACACCAAAGCGTTGCAGTTTTGATTCCTGGTAAAGGGCACATGCCTGAGTTGCAGCTTTGATCTGAGGCCCAATTTGGAGCGCCTGCAGGAGGCAACCAATCGATGTATCTCTCTCACATTGATGTCTCTCTCTCAACCTCTCTCTCGACCTCCCTCCCTTCCATTCTCTCTAAAAAACTCAATGGAAAAAATATCCTCAGGTGAGGATAAATAAATTAATTTAATTAATTAATTTATAGAAGAAGATAAGAGCTGAGGTGGGGACAGCCCTCTCCTTCTGACTCAGGGGACTGTCAGATAACATCTTTTCTGGGGTCTCTGGGCTGCCTGTAACAGAAATGGCTGCTAGACTCTGTTTTCTTTATTTATTTTTTCACATATTAATACAATTATTTCCTGGACAGTGTGGCTCAGGTGATTGAGCGTCATCCTATGCACCAAAAGGTCACCAGTTCGATTCCCAGTCAGGGCACATACCTAGGTTGTGGGTTCGATCCCTGGTCAAGGTGTGTACCAGAGGTAACCAATTGATGTGTCTCTCTCACATTGATGTTTCTCTCCCTCTCCCTTCCTCTCTGTAAAATCATGAAAAACATTAAAAAATAACAATTATTAATTTGTAGGTGAGCTTTAAGTCTATCATCTCAGAATTATATACAATTCTAAAAACCATTGTTATTCTATGTAAAAGCATATGACAAATTTGAATAGGGCATGTGGACTTCTTTCAGCAGGTAGCCTACAAAAAGAGTGAGCTGACAAACTGAAAATAAGAGTTACATAACAAATAGTAGGGCCCTCGCCGGTTTGGCTCAGTGGTTAGAGCATCGACCCACAGACTGAAGGGTCCTGGGTTCAATTCCGGCCAAGGGCACGTACCTCAGTTGCAGGCTCGATACCCGGTCCCAGTCGGGGTGCATGCAAGAGGCAACCAATCGATGTGTCTCTCTCACATTGATGTCTCTCTCTCCCTCTCTCTTCCCCTCTCTCCCTCTCTCCCCCTTCCACTCTCTCTCTCTGAAAAAGCAATGGAAAAAATATTCTCAGATGAGAATTTTTTAAAAATGGTCAGAAAAGCAAGCACAAGATCCTTCAAAACAGAGCAATTTCAGGTTATTTAGTATAGGGACAAAAGACTCAAACACTTAATTAGCGCCTAAAGGCATCATTGTATTGAAACTGCCAGAAATATTGATTCTGAGTCCATCAAGAAAAAAAAAATAAGCTGTCTAGATCATAGTCTACTTAACAAGGCAAAAGTGTATGGAATTCATTTTATTTTATTTTATTTTATTTTATTTTTTAAAATATATCTTTTATTGATTTCAGAGAGAGGAAAGGGGAGAGAGAGACAGACAGAAACATCAATGATGAGAGAGTCATTGGGGATCGAGCCCGCAACCCGGGCATGTGCCCTGAAGGGGAATTGAACCCCGATCACCTGGATCCTAGGTCTACGCTCAACCGCTGAGTCACGCCCGCCGGGCTGGAATTCATTTTAGAAATGTTTCCACATCCAGAATAATTAAAACATAAAAGTGTTGCCATTACAGACTCACTCTTTCTGAAAAAAATAAAATAAAAGATAGCTACATTTATTGAACACCTATATTGTGCAAAGAATGTCATACATTAATGCTAATCTTTTTAATAATCTTACAAAGTATTTATTGTTATCTTCTTTTTTTACAATTTTATTTTGTATTGGTTTCAGGTGTACAGTTTAGTGGTTAGACAATCATATACTTTACATAGAGTTCCCCTCAGTATTTCCAGTACCTCAACTGACACGATACATAGTTATCACAATATTATTGACTGTATTCCCTATGCTGTACTTACGTCCCCATGACTATTTTGTAACTGCTTATTTGTGCTTCTTAATCCCTTCACCATTTCCACCCCGTCGCCCAACCCCTCTTCCCTTTGGCAACCACCAGTTTGCTCTTTGAGGAGTGCCTGGCACTCAGTGAGCACTCAGAAATATGTTAGCGAGCTGTGGGATGTTCAGATAAAGAACCCAGAGAACAACCACTGATTATCATCATAGATAAAACAAAGTTGGTCAGAAATTATGGTATGCTATTACAGGAGCTCTCCACTCACTGGCTTAAATTTCTTGAAATTTAATATCATGCACTCACAGTATACCTTCACATTTTCTGGCTTAACTCTTGCTTTTTTAAAACCCTGGGACTGTGCACATCAGATTGCACAAGGTACTTCAAGCTGTTCAAACCACTCCACCAACTCTGCTCACTAGGAAGAGCCAGTTCTGTTTCTATGTGCTTTCCAGCAAACAGGCTCCTTATTCCACACTGTGCCCTTGGGGTCTGTCCTAGGCCCAACATCTTTAGGTGTGGGCATCAGCACTGGAATGAAGCAAGGCTTCTCCCTTGTTCACCTTGGCCTGGGCCTAATTTCTGAAGGTAGAAACTGGCAGAAACATAAATGTTTTAACATCTAAAGTGGCTGGGGGAGTATGTGTGAGGAGAGATATTCCCGGAAAGTCCTGGCTCATGTCCTTCTGAAAAGACAAGTATTTTCCCTAACAAATCACTTTGTGCTACACTCACCAAGGAGATTCTGTCCCCACATGGGCTTCCTTCTTTCTCTCTCCTCCCCTAAATGTAGGTGGGTTTAGAAATAAACAGTCAGGAAAATTAGGAGCAATGTTTATGTATCCCAGTGTCACTAAAGATAAAGTTCATGTTTATAAAGGAGAGTGTTGGTGCCATTCATTAATCCAGAAACAAAGCTGACCAAAGTGAAAAGAGTTGGCAGACAAAGGCAGGAAGGAGAGGATTACAGGAACATTTACTTGCTGGGTTATAGTTGTCCTTACATAAATAAAAGTTATAACATTAAGTGGTAAGTTAAAATTATAACTGTGCTACATATTGGTAGCACACTCACTGGTCTTTCACTAACGAGTTCTTTCTGTCATCACGTAGGAAGCACAGGTTTGATGGTACTTTGTACAAACAGATAGACAATAGTTCTTTACTACTTTTCCATTGTACATAATATTTACAGATCACTAAAATCCCATGAATTTGATCGTTGCCTACTGAAACTACACTCGAATGTACAATGAAAGATTTTAAAACCACTGTAGCAGTCCCTTATCAATGCTATGTTCATTTTCATATTTGGAGTTATTGTCAAAGATGTTCATAAAATAAATGACTAAGTTTCATGGGGAATCCAGTAGGCAATACCCAAGCTAAATAGTTGGGAGATGCCAGATGAGCCATCCACACCCATGGTTAATAAACTGAATCTAAATTAAACTTGATCCTAAAGTCACCTAGTGGACCAGTTCAAACAAAGATGAGAGTTAAACACTGGAACCAAAAAACATGGTAAGCCAGGTAAATAAAGCCTTTTAAAATACACAATCAGAAATAACAAATGGAAAAACATCTAAATGCTACAGTGATGTCAAACAAGATTTAACTCTTTATCACCAAAGGTTGTTTTTCAACAAGCCTGCATTTTTCAGGTATTCCTATTCTCCATCAAATCTTAAAAATCACTGTTCGCAGAAGAGCACGTGCTCCTCTGGCACAACATCTTTGGGGCTTATCCTTAAGGAAAATACACATAGTGACATTATGGGGTGGCTATTTGTACTAAATATATAATAAAAATGTTTAAAATAACTACGGGAAAGGAATTTGATGCTTAAAGCCAAAACATTACAGAAAATACAAAAATGGAGAAGTAAACATACCAATTAACTGTTTTCTCCACAAAAATTATTAAAATGAAAGTAGAGGATTTTTGATGGTTTTTTCAAACATAAGCTTACAGACAAAGAGAACAGAGGACTCAATAGCAATATTTTAGAAACTGTGCCTGTGAATGTGAGGTCCCAGGAAGCTCTGTGGTGCATGATGCTACATTATCCTAGAATATCTGTTGCTTAGTAACTCTATTTTACTTAGGATTTCAACCCAAACCTTGAAACTCATTCTAGTAGTGTAATGATGATCATAAAACAATGCCTTCAAAATTCTGAGGGAAAATTATTCCCAATCTACAATTCTATACCCAACCATACTATCAATTAAATGTGAGAATAAAATAGAAACTACAGGTACTCACAGTCATAACTGTTCCCCATAATAATCTTGTCTGACAGATATCCTACCACCATGTACCCTTTCTCAGAAATCTTCTGAAAGATATGCATCACCAAACTGAGAAAGAAAAAAATGGGTCCCAGGAAATGGGATCGCCAGGGGATACACATAGAGGGAGAGCCCAGAAGACAACTGTGTAGCAAGTGTAGTGAGCAATCAGTCCAGACTGGAGGTAGTTAGAAGGCTTTTTTAGATAGAAGAAGGATTTTTTTAGGATACCTAATGTGCTTGAATACACTGAGAGTAGGTTACACAATTGGGAGAAGAATTTGCCTATAGATTAGTAATAAAATTTTAAAAACCCATTCCCCAAAATACAATTTTTAATTCAGGAAAATAAGTTCAATAAGGAAAGGAAAAGCAATCATTGTACACAATGTAACAAACTGTGAATAGCATTTACATTGTCATCATAACAGGCAGTGAATATCGATGCAACCAAAATAAAAGTATAACAATAGCAGGAAGATGGAAGTGTGTGGAGAGGAGACTGAGGTGAAAGAAAGCCCTTCCACAATGGAAATTCAAAAGGCAATGCCTAAAACTGGAAAACTACTAAGGGAAAATACAGGCATGATATTTGGATGTTTGGAGATAAATACAAAAGAATCAGCTAGAATAGTTGAATCTGGTTGCCTCTGGGAAGGGGTGATATATAGGATAGGGGGAGACTATTCTTTCAAAGTAAGATTTATAAAACTATTTGATCATTTTAAATGTACAGGTATAATGTTACTAAAATAACTAAATTTACAATAATGGAAGTCCTTAAATTTATTACTACAACGTGCATATTAAAATCAACCAGTCTGTCAACATATATAGGATGAATGTGCACTTACATTAAAAACAAAACTGAAAATGGAAAAACTTTTGCCAATAATGCTTGATGAGGTCCTTGACACATTCTGAACTGTATTTAAGAAATCGTTACACCTTCTGGACTCTCCCATTTCCAGATTGTAAAAGAAGTGTGCTAAACAGATGAGATCTAAGTTCCTTTAAAATCTGAGTCCACTGGCCCAGCCGGGCGTGGCTCGGCGGTTGAGCATCGACCTAGGAACCTGGAGATCACGGTTTGATTCCCGGTCAGGGCACATGCCCAGGTTGTGGACTCGATCCCCAGTTGGGGGCATACAGGAGGCAGCCAATTGATGACGACCCTCTCATCATTGATGTTTCTCTCTCTCTCTCTCCCTCTCCCTCTCTCTGAAATCAATAAAGATATTTTTTAAAATGCAGTTTACTGAACACAGTAAATACATCTTTATGACTCAGCCTCTAAATTAAAGTATGCACAGAGTGTTCCATTTTCAAGGGGCCTCATTTTCAAGTTGTATAAATAAGGTTTGTTTTACTTAAGGTCAGGATATTGCATAACTTGGTCTAAATGATAGAAAAATTTGGCACAATATTAAATAGATCCACTGGATTTTTAATAGACAATGGTAATTGCATTAAAATAGTGATTACTTTAAGATTCATCTCAAATGCTAATATGACAAAATTTTATCATGTTGAACTGTTTGCTCTCTCTTTGCAAAATGAACCAGAGTGTATATGCCAACAAGGGTCATGTGGCAGGTATTTCATTTTTCTATACTGGGAGGCAAATATCATAGATTCAATTCTCTGCTCCAGAGGGCAGAAAGGTTGGTTCTATATGACATCCAGCTATGACCAAACCCCATACCACAAATGAACTTTTGATTGATTTATGTGTAGCCCAGGTAAGTGTAGCAACTCTGTAGATCTTCCATTACCCTTTGGAAACAGGTAGAAAAAATTATTGCATGTTGAGGATGTTTACAAAATGATTGAACTTATTCACATGTATCAGTAACCTGAAAAACAAACAAAGCCAAGCAAAAGCTCTAGTTTATTCCCTTTACCCTCTAAATTAAAATCGGAGAAGTTAGAGATTACAAATTGCTTTTCACACATCCACCTTAAACCTAATTTATTTAAGACATTTGAAGATGATGGTAGAGTAGAATTAATCATCCTCAAATTTTGGTACTTGGCTATTTAAAAAAAAGCCTTAGGTACCACAGTTATACTAGATGAAACGGCCCTCAGATCTGATACAGTATTGGCACGTGTAGTAAAATGCACACTTATATTCACTTGGATGGCTTATATCAGGAGCTTTCAGCTGGAGGTGACTCTGTCCCCTACGGAACATTTTTGGTTGTCATACTGGGTGGGAGTTGCTACTGGCATGCAGTGGTTAGAGACCATGGATGCAGCTGAGTGGTTTGCAATGCACAGGACAGCCCCCCACAGCAAAGAATCGCCTGGCCCCAAATGTCAACAGTGCCAAAATTTGAGAAACCCTCAACTGTGCTGATTTTCTTGTGTTATAAAGATGAAAGACAAAATTCTAGCAAAGGTGTGGCAGGATAGTAAGAAGCCAGGAAAATTCCTAGGCAAGTGGAATGGGGAGACTGAGACAAGAAAATTAAACAAGGCCAAACGGCTTGAACAATTTACAGTCAGCTTGTGACTCTCAAGACCTTATCTTCCCCAACCAAGGACACTTGAAAGCAAACGCTGTATACCTCCCCTCCCTAACCAGAGAATGCACAGCTTAAATCACCCTGGTTGGGAAAACAGAGATCCAATTAATGCCGTTTGTGCCAGCTAAACCCAAGGACAGACGGAGTCAGGGGAACAAATAACAAAAACCCCATTAGGGCCAGACAGGCCCAAGATAAAAAGTAAAACAGACCAAAGAATAATCCCAAACTCCCCCTATACACTCATTTGGATGCATCAGCATATCAAAAATGCACTTGGAAAGCTGATGAATATTCTGCTGAAACCCTCCCCTAAGATTCCTGGCCCCAGATAAAACAGATAAAAAGCCCTCAGGACAAAGACTCAGTGTGGGCTCACTCTAGAGCATGCCCATGCCCCTTCATAGGAATGAATTTTTTATTTCTTCCTAAACTCTGAGGATCCCCATGAGACTTGCAGCCAGGGGAGCAGAGGGCAGTGGCAGCTGGGCCCGGGCTCACCCTCTGATCCTGTCTCCAAGGCCCCTCTTCTCGGAATTCCCAGTGAGCTAAAGCAGCCCCGCCTTGGCTCACTTCATTCCTATAATGTTTCTAGGGAGCCAAAGCAGAGCACTGCCTAGTCTCTCTCCTGTGGCTTCTTTTACCCCAAGTCCATCCTTCGTTCCACCAGCTTACTCTCGTGTCACCGGAACTTGGGCTGTGAAATCTTCCCTGCAGGAAGTCAAGAGCCCCACACTACAGGTTGGCCCGAGGCAGACCCACTCTGGGCCCAGCGCTGTCTGGTGACAAAGGCAGTAGGATTTCTCTAGAATATCAGTGAGGGGTTTTCTGGTACATCACTCGGGTGGAATTTTAAATAACTCATAGCTTTAAACTTGTAAAGGTACATTGTCAACTTTAGAATGTAAAAAGATACTTTTCACTGTTACTGGACAAATTTTTTAAACTTCTCAAAATTCAATTTATGAAATTTGACAATGCAACTTTAACTTTCTCTATTTTGAAAAGTATCCAAAGCAAATTTGGCACCTATGTGCTCAGGAGTGGAGTGAATGGTACCACACATTTACATGGAGGCAGTCCTGCCTGTTGCTCAAGTTAGGACACTTCCTTCACCATGTTGTACAACGGGCCACAGCCCAACTGGCAGGGGACTAGTCTGCTCAGCTACAAAGAAGTTAGAAAACCCTCAAGAACTGGCCCAGATAACCAGAACTGGTCACCCAGGTCAGAGCAGCTGGTTGTCTTTTCCTATCAGCAAAAGTATCAGAGGCTAAGAAGAATGAAGAAATTTGATAGTCAAAAGGTAATAAAGTAAATGACACAGACTGGCTATAAAGTCTCTCTTAGAAAGAAGCACAATCAGCTTTCTCGGGCCTGAGGAGCTCTTTGGTTGGCCTCTGAAGCACTGTGGTCCTGAAGAAGCATGGGCCTTCTTTCAGGAATCCAGGATGTGCCCTCGGAAGCAAATGTAGAAAAGATGCAGAACAGGGCTCTAACCTAGATCTCCGGAGAGAACTAAATTACCTGGGATTAAGACTCTAACCGGCAGTGCTTATTAATTACTCATATTGGGTACGTGAGTATTTGTTGTAACTATATCTTTATACTTTTTATGTCTGAAATATGATACAATTTAAAATAATAGCAACAGCAACAAAAGACTTCTACGATGTTACACATGAAATGAAGGTGCTAAACTGATGCTTAATCCTAAAAAGCAATGGTTACAGCCTCAGCTAAATGCCAAGTGGCCACTATTGACAAAACCAGAACTTAAACAAATTGGTGTTTACTGCCACTTGCTCTAAAGTGGATCAAAAGCAGATTGCAGTGGCAGATCCCAAAGCAGACTATTCATGCATAAAATGAGGAAGATTTATGAGAGAAGGGTATATTTTCAAACAAACTAAGGAAGGAAAACCCACAGAAAAGCTGGATAAGAGAAAAGCTTCAGCAGTAATACAATGAAACAACACACATAAAACCTGTGTGGACTCCACACGGCAGGCGTGGCTGGGCCCAGGCCCAGGCTCATCCCACTCAGTGGGCATCCTCTGTTTCACTTGGTAGTAACAAACCCAGAGCTATTTTTTACAAGTAATGAATTTACTATTATCCTCCCAATTTTTGAAAGGAAGGAAGACACATTGTTGTTTCAGTGCAAATTCTGATTTCTCAGGCTAAGGGATAAAGGCTCTTAACCGTGAATTACTAGGTCTTAGTCAATGTTGCTATCCCAGGGACTCCCGTACAGTTCAGTCATCGGTGCGGGTCCCCAGTCACTGCCCTTTCCTGCTTCCCAGCAGGGCCACCTGTCTCTATCTCTTTCTCTCAGAAGTTTCTCTCTTCCCCACTGTTTGCCAGCAGCCCTCTGGGCCCCTTCAGGACACACTGTAAGCACCTCAACTTCTACAAGGCCCTGTCTCCTTGCCTCCCCAAACTCTGCTTGTCCTCTTTTGTGTTACCACTGCTCCTTGATTACACCCATGGGTTGGCTATCAGTCTTGAAGGTCATCAGAATCACCTGGAGGGCCTGTGAAGAAAACAGACTGCCGGACCCCACCCGCAGTGTGTGTCTGACTCAAGGTCTGGGTGAGCCCCAAGAATGTGCATTTCTAACAAGTCCCCAGGTGATGCCAAACTGTTGGGGCAGGGACCACATTCTGAGAATCATTCTCTATTACTTGATTACATGTTTGTATCTTTCACTCGACTGTGAGCTTCTTGAGGTCAGGGGACATTTCTTACACATCTCATCTTCAGGGTCTGGCCAGTGTCCAGCAGTCAGTCAATTAGTCAACAAATATTGAATGCTTATTATGTGCCAGGCACTGTTGTAGGCACAGGATTCTGCAGTTTAAAAAAATTCTCTCTCTCTCTTAAACAGATAGGTAGAGCTTTAATATCTAAACATCATGTCTAAGAATATCAATCAATAAGATATTGGATATTTTCAGAAAACAAAAACCCCCAAGACTATTCTGATTGTAAATCAACATAACATCCCTGCCCTCATAGAGCTTTCCTTCTGATACTACATAGTGAACTCTCAATAAATTCTAAAATCTAACCAGTTGTACAGAAGAAAAAATGGCATGGCATTATCATGACCATTTTAATAGTGCTATGGAAATATCAATTTTTATTTCTGAATCATAGCTTTTCTCATTTGTATGTTTCTCCCTTCTGATATCGCCCCCCCTCTCTTCAACACCCAACACATAAATCCATAAACCTGGCAATATTCAAGGCTTTGGGGCATTACAAAATATTTACTGACTGATTTATAAAACATTTGATGGAGTTGACATATTAGTAAAAAACAACAAATACAAGAAAACTTTTAAGTATGTATAATTAGTGTATGAAAGCAACTGGGGGGATGTAAACAAATCTCAGTGTTTCCATATTGATAGATATTAAAAAAGAGCTTCGCCACTGATTATCTTTAAGGGACCTCTCCTCCCCACCTCTCTATTCCATGCCCTACACCTTGTGTAAAAATGTTTATGACAGTTCTCAACTGCCTGCTAGGACAACTTTGAACTCCCAATGGACCTAAGCAGCCTGTTATACAAGCAAGGACATCTGGTCAAGATTTGGATTGTCCTGTGCGATTCTGAGGAATTAGTAGGAGGCCTTGCGAAGCCACATTGTCATGGAAAGGAAGGGACAATAGCAGAGGCAAGCCTGACTACTTCTCCTTAGCCAGGGGAGTCATTTCTCAGGATGGCCTGCCACAGGCCACTGCAACTTGCAACTCCCTCTCTAACTGAAGGAAAATACAGAACAGTAACCTTCATCTTTGGACTAATTCTCTGACGAGCAGTTTGGAATGATGTAACTGAACTGACCATAAAGTTTACTTTCAGGATTTTCAGTATGCTTAGGGTTTGCAAATGATTTTAAAAGGCCCTGAATTCAAAGTCATGAGACACTTGGTGTTAACTGTGTGGAGGGAAGATGGGCAGCATTATGAATAGAATTCTAAAAAGCTAGTTTTAATATTCCAAACTATTTTTTCTCTGTTAAGATCATAACCAAATTGAAGGTTCATTGCTAGTGATTTCAAGAATCAGAGCTATCAAATAGTAATACTGTCTCAAAATACTATTTTCCTATTGCTATCCCAAGTGAGTGATATAACACTGTAGTCCAACAAATCACTATGATTTCTACATATTGAAAGACTTAAGAAAAAGTAATACCTTTTAAAAAAATATACTTTTAATAATGCAGACCAGGTCCACCAACTTCAATTTTATAATTCAATCTTAAATAAATTCTGGTTATTAGAAAGCTTTGGGTGTAAATGTGAACTTCTAGTGATCCGTACAATGACTCTTTAAAATGGCCAGGTTGTTGTTTATATCCCTGGAGCAGTTCACTAATGGTCACCGTTGTAATCCAAAGGAATCAATATTTCTTAAAAGGTGTGCCTTTCTCTGCTGAGATGTGACCCCCGGTGAACTACACCCCCTTTTAAACTGGCTAATATAAAGCAAACACAGGGAGAAATCTATCCCAATGGGCAATTAAGTTGGTCTCATTATATTATTGCTACCTTATTTAGTGTAATAAAAGAGCAAAACAAACAAATCCCAAAATATTCTCATTAACATCATTCATACACTAGTAATAAATTAGCTTTCTCAAAAAATTGTTTCAACTATTTACAAATCCATCCTTATTTTCCAAATTAACAAGGCTGACTTTTTAAAGTGCAATAAAAATTCTTGAGGTCTTCTCTCCAGTTCACACGGGACTTCTTAGTGGTTTCCAAGACACAGCCTCTTGTTTGGGTGCAGTTCTTCATTCCCAGGGATGGCTCTCACCACACCATCTAGTGTTCAAGGGTAACAACGTCAGGAAGGCTTCAATTCAAATATGTTTGTATTTGTTAAAGTCATACAGTTTGCAAGATCAAAATAGTGCTTAAGTTAAAAAGGAATATTCATTTATCTTAAAATTCTCAGCTGTTGAAGAACAGATTCCAGATAACTCGCTCAGGTAATACAGTATCTGACTTTTAAAAACCCAGGTTCACAACGGTGTAAGGCCAACAGTTCATCAAACATTTTTTGGGAAAAGTTATTATCTTTATTAGGTGGGAAGAAACAAAACACACTCCCTTATCCTTCAAGGAGGAGGGAACTGCCTACGGGGCAGGGGGAGTGGGGGGAAGCCCGCCCCACCATTCCCGCACTCCTCCCCTGGAAGGCAGACAGTCAGCTCGTTGTTGGGATGGGAGAAGAGCCTGGCTTCAACCTCTCCCCGTCTTTTGATTTTAAAAGCTTAATTGGTACAATAAATTGTGTGTGTTTAAAGTGTACAATTTGATGAGTTTTGACATTCGTATACATCTGAGAAAGCATCACTGAAGTCAAGATGGTGAACACATCCATCACCTCCAGAAGTTTCCTCCTGTCCCTCTGCTTCTCAACTTTTCGGGGATCTGCTTGCCCTCCAAGCCCGTGTTTTCTACTCTGCTCTGTCTTCCTAGTCATAAGGACACCTGGACCAGGTGGGCGCAGTCTAGCCTTCTGGAGGCAGATCTGGGAAGCCTAGTCCCTCTTTTAAAGAAGAATATATGTAATGCAGATAGACGTTTTCAAGCCTAATAATAAAATGAATATTCAAGAACCTATTACCCAACCCAAAAACTAGAACAAAATTACGTACTGTGTGCGCCCCGATTTAATCCCATCCCTCTTTCACCCCCATTCAGAAGTAACTGCTATCCTGTGTTTGTTATCCCACTGCTTCTTAAAAATAATTTTGCCACATATACTAAACAATGCATTATTTGTTTCCTTTTAAACTTTAGATAGAAATTGTATCTTAATGTATTTAGTCTTCTGTAACTTGATTTTTTCATTCAACATTATATTTCTAAGAGCTATCCATGTTTTAAGTGTGGTAGGTAGTTAGACAGACATGAGCAGAGCAAGGACAATGGGCCAAGTGTAGAAGGTCACCAGAGTGGAAAAACCTTGGGTGTCTAACAACAGACAATCGTAGGCTGGGGCCTCATCCCCCGGGTAACGTTTCCTCCCCTAGAATATTTTCAGTCATGTGGTTCGGACTCCTAACCTTTTACATAGCTGGTCACAAGGTTTAAACCCCCTGACCTTTCCTCCCTAAAGATAACATCTAGGCCTCAGTTGTCTTTCAGCTCCAGGCCCAGAAAAGCAGCAAAACCAGACAAGTGACCCACAGCTGACCTCAAGTGACCCACAGCTGACCTCAGGACCAGCTGCACTGACTGACCCCTTGCCCTGGCACAGACCCATCAGTGGAGACCACAACCCTGAAAGGATACACCTGGAAAGCTGGTGCATATTCTATTAAGATCCTCCCCTTGCACCTTCCCTAAAATCTCACCCTTAAAAGCTTTTAGGACAAAAAACCCAGGGCCCTCTCCCACCCAGGAGCATGCAAATGTCTTTTCCCTTCTCTCTCCTAAGCTCCAAGGGCCCTTCTTTTGCCTCTGTAACTTGTTTCCTGAACCCATTTCTTTTATAGTCCATTTCTTCTACCTCTGTAGTTTTCTAAATAAATGTTCTCTTATAGTTTTGAGTCTTGGCTGTGAATTTTTTCCTAGCCAGAACTCAAGTACCACCCATCTAACACTTGGTGTCATTCTTGCTGCTGCAAACATAAGAATATAGATGTAGTTCATTTACTTTCACTGCTATATATTCACTGTGAGAATACATAATAATATTTTTATCTAATCTCTAGAGTTAAATGTTTGTGTTAAGTCCAGTTTTTGCTTTTAAGAACGATGTTGCATAAATTACTTATCTCTGTCTTTCATACAATATGCAAGAGTTTTTGTAGGGCACATACTTATAAATCAAACTGCCAAGTCATGGAGTATATGCATGTTCAGCTTTACAAAGACAATGTTAAATTGTTTTCCAAGGTGGTTGTATATATTTTCAGTCCAACCAGAAATATACAAAAATCCTTAGCTGCCTGGCCTTGGGCCCTGGATGGCCAGGGCCCCCGAGGCAGCCTCCTCTCTCCCTGGCCATGGCCATCCTCAATGGGCCCTTCAGCAGCCTCCCAAGCAGCAGCTTGGTGGCACTATGGTGAGGAGCTGCCCCATTCCAGACCCCGAGGTTCCCTGAGCATCCCCGGCAGGATGTGGGGCGCAGATATGCTTCAGTTCCCTGTAAAAAGAAACACATGCTAGAGCAGGAGGAGGAGGATTGTCCAGTAAGAAAAGGCTAACTGAAGCAGGGCTCTGTGCTGGTCCTAATGGCTGGATTCTTTGTCACATCAGGATAGAGGGTCATGGAGTAAACCTATGCACTATTGACCTTTCTGCACCTGGCATGTTATATGTTATTTGTGAATAAATGAATCACACTGGAGAACCACAGTGTGAAGTTGGCAGAAGGAGGCCTTAGGAGATTGAGGACAGGATAATTGACAAACATGAGCAAGTTGAAGCTGACAGAAATATAGGGTGTCCCAAAAAAGTGTCTACACACTTTAACAGCTGACAACTCACTTAATGTTCACTCCTTTCCAGGTTTAACTGATTTGAAATAATGGGTGAAGGCAGACAAAGCTTTGAACAAAGAAAATTTATCCTAAAGTGGCACTAGACTTTTTTTATGAGGATACATAAAAGATGAAGTTTACTGTAAAAACCGCAACAGCCAATGAATTGAGGGCACACAAATACTGAACGAAATGATTCTTGATGTTTATGATTCCATTGTTTCGTCATATCAGCAGTGCCTGGACCATCTGTTTCAAAACAGGTATTGAAAAAAAAAAAGTATTTATTTCTGTAGATTCTTTTAAATTTTGAAAATGAGCCTGGCCGGCGTTGCTCAGTGGTTGAGCATCAACCTATGATCCAGGAGATCGAGGTTTGACTCCCAGTCAGGGCACATGCCCAGGCTGCGGGCTTGATCCCCAGCAGGGGGCATGCAGGAGGCATCTGATCAATGACTCTCCCATCATTGATGTTTCTATCTCTCCCTCTCCCTTCCTCTCTCTGAAATCAATAAAATACATTTTTTTAAAAAGAAAGAAAATGAACTATATGTTAATAAACACTGACTTTATAAGCATTCAAAGTGAGGATACTTTTTTGTGACATCCTGTATTAACCATTTCCCCAGTTTTGTCCTTTGGGATACCATGAAAATAGGTTTGAAGAAAGAATTTGATGAAGTCTTTACAAAGAAAATGATAGAGTCCATGAGCCATCCTTCCATGGAGCTGTGCTCTGGAAACTTCTCCTTGAACTCCTTCCTTTCTGATAAGCCAAAGCTGGCATTTAGTGTTAAGAATGACACAGGAGAGTCAAACTAAGCATCCCACTGCCAGCACTGCCTTCCCTAGAAGAACTGAACTGTTGTTGGAACCTCGGCAAACAGATGCCTATTTAAAATAGTTTGGAGATAGCTGCTTGCACAGAAGAGATGGAACTCTAGAAACCTGTTTCTTTACTAAAGGTGTCAAGTTTTAGAAGGCTCATGTGTTTAGTTGTGAACCTTCTTACATGTATAGGGACTTGAAAGTTGTATGAAATGGGTGTAAGAATATCTCCTCCTGTGAGTTGGGGTGGGACTCTCATTTCAGGTAGCCATTCTTAAGTTCAATTCTTTGCCAAGGAAACTTGTTTCAAGGAAAAAGCTGTTTTCTAGAGGAATTATTATTGTGAGATTTAGTCCGCAAAGGCAAGTGCAGGGGAGCTCAGAGATGCAATATGGCTCCATCAGTAAAGGCATCTGGGAAATATTGGACTCTGTTTATCCCTCTGTAGGACTGTTTAACTCTCTGTAGCCTCAGACTTGACTGACTACCCAGAAAACTGGAATGCCACCCCAAGATAAACATCATGCCCCCAGGAAGGAGGTTAATACAGTCAAAGCTTGTTTCTCGAACGTCTCCCATCTCAAACAATTCGATTCTCAACCTGACAACCCTTTCATGCTGATACCTGTATGCTCAGTCACGGGTCTCTCAGGGGACAAAGGAGAGACTACTTGAGTATGAGTCAGTTTACCACTGTTAACATCTCAGGATATTGTGCTGTGAACATTTTTTCATTTTTTTTATTTTTATTTTTGCTTTTGTTGTTGCTTATTATTATAATTAAATTTTCATTTTTTACTATACACTTCTTTTCCTTTTTGTTAAATTTTCACTTACATTTCATGTCCTTTTTGTTTTTAAAGTATTTATTTATAGATTAAATAGTACATTAGACATGTACTATATATAACAAAGGTTAAAACAGGGAATCATTTGGAGGTCTGGAATGAATTAATTTAATTTACATTATTTCTAATGGGGGGAAAAATGCTTCAATTTTCAAAGTCTTCCAGAACAAATTAAGTTCGAGAACTGAGGTTCCACTGTAAATGCATAGAGTGTGGATAACTACCTGATGTTACGTTAACTTAGGAATGCATTGTCCTTTCCGATGGTCTATGCGACTACCCACCATATGGTTTTACTGTTAACCCCAAATGAAAAAGAGGCCCTGTTCTGAGAGGGGTGTGGACTTTTCCTGGCCAGCCACCACTGGTAGCAGCGCCTTTGTCTGTGTATGTAAGTTTCTCCTATTAAAGTTCTTATGAATTTGAATAAGGCTATGTGTCAGTTCTTCAGAATCAGTCCTGAATTTAGACTTTTGGGGCTTTCCCCCAACCATTGGCTCTGTGAGCAGGATTCCAAAGAATCCATGAAAGCCAGAGGGAAAATGGGGGAAAATGGGCTCCACTGAGGAAAATCCCAGATTAGCCAAGAACTCATGGTTGGGGCCAGTTGACAAGCATTGGAGACTTGGGGATGGATGCGTGAGTACGGGGATGCCCCCAAAACACCTGCCAGAGTAGCAGAGTTATGGGGAAGGCTGAAGATAAGGAAAAGAAAGATAGTAAGGCCGCAGTGGCCACTGTAGCCTGGCCCCTCCTCTGTGCTTGGAGGTTTTCTTGGGAAGAGGCACTAGCGCTGGCCACGAGGAATCACTATTTGAAAGGGAAGCCTGCCTGGCACAGGGACTACTCCTGAAGGGCTCTGGCAACATCTGGGGGGTAGTGATGAGAAGGTAGAAACCTTAGCCTGTAGGGTAGCAAAACTGAAAGGAAAGTGAGTTTGGTGCTGCCGGGTCTAGGTGGTCATGGTCAGGGCAAATTGGGACCCAAAGACTTGGGACCCCATGGAGGATACACCCTTCTCTTCCTCTCATCAGAAGAGGAAGAGGGAACATGATAGAGATACCAGATTTACGAGCATGACCGGTAATGATGACAAAGATTAAGACAGAGCAGGCTTGGCCATCTGTTGCAACTCCCTGCGCCAGAGAGGCATCAGTTCACTTCCATGAGGGAATGTACCTCAGCTGAGTTGGGAGAGTTAGGACACACAAATAGGCAGAAAGGGAAGGAGTCTGCAGTGGGTGGGATGCTGTGTTTGTGGGACTCGGGTGCTGAAGTTGTCCTCCTGACAGGGGGAGCTGTGTACAGAGAGTGGGTGTTCTTACTGGCATGGATACAGGGGGCATGCCAGGGAGCTTGGCTGAATGTGGGCGATCTGCCCTCCTCCCCACCCCGCTGGCAGGCCATAGGAGAGCTACAGGAATTGATTAGAGAGCTAGGAATGAGCAATGTTATTTATGTGGAGCATTTCCAGGGGCCTGATAATGAGCTCTTTACCTCTGGTAGAAAGATATTACAGTCTTCCCCCAGTCAGCGGTATGGACTCCCTGGTGTCGATCCTCAACCCTATGGTTGACTGCTGGTGAACCCAGTAGCCCAGGCTATTGCAGATTTAGGAGAAACTGAGAGAGCCACCAGATGGGCTAATATTGGGGCAACGGCAAGAAGGGTGGGAAGCGGAGAGAGAAGGGCCCAATCAGGGTCTCCTACTGAGTTATGGTTTGATTTAATGAAAGCAGACACACCATCTGAGAAAATTGAGAAACAGCCGAACAAATGCTGTTTTGGTACAATTGTGGTGAAAACTCAAGCCTGAACAGCAATTTCAGAAGCTGCCACCTAAGAAGGGACCCCACACAGGGAGGGAAGCCAGGCAGCTCCATCCACTCTTCCATCGGCTCCCCCTTTATGGGAGGAGCCTGAGCAGCTGGACTAGGAAACTGGCCAACATCCCTCGTCCCTCAGTAAGAATGGTGCAGGGGGACCCGAAGCCCCATATAGAGCTAACCTTCCATTGGACACCACAAAATAAACAGTGTGTCTTGGCTCTAGTAGATACTGGAGCAGAATGCACACTGATCTGTGGTAATATTCATAAGTTTATGTAAAGGTGAAGCAAGTCTTGCTGTGCATGCAGGTTGGTTGGTTGCCCACAAGGTCCTATCAAGTGTTTCTTTTGCCCCTACCTGAGTACATATTGGGCATCATCGTCTTAACTCATTTAGGTCAAATATCCATAACAGTAGGAGAGTTGCATTTGTGGGATATGAACAATTAAGCCCATGCTCAGGGGAAAGGTGAAATGGACACCTGTGAAGCTCCCCACACTGTGGGTTATATCTGTGAGTTGCTTACCTGGGGGGCATGCAGAGATCACCCATACGGTTAAAGAGCTATATAGAGTGGGCTTAATTCATCCCACCCATACTCCCTTTAACAGCCCTGTCTGGCTAGTTCTTAAACCAGATGTGTCCTGGCAGATGACTGTGGACTACAGGGAGCTTAATAAAGTAGCCCTCCCTCCCCCCCCAATCTGTGCTGCAGTTCCTAATATTGCCCAATTATTGAAGTCAGTGAGTCTCTGGGGACACATCACTTTGTATTAGATCTTACTAACGCCTTCTTCAGTATTCCCATAGGCCCACAAAGCCCAGACCAGTTTGCCTTCAGCTGGTTGTTTCAGGTGTTACCCACAAGGCTACCTGCATAGCTCCACCACCTACCATGGTTTAGTAGCAAAAGAGATATGTGGACAGGTGGGGAGGGGGTAGCATTACATCATTTTATCGATGACCTTATGTTAACTGGTAATGACCTTGCTATTTTAAGTGAGTCTGCTGGAGCTCCTAGAAGGACACAATGGGTCGTAAACTGCAAGAAGGTGCAAGGGCCTGTGTCCTCTGTCAAATTCTTGGGAGGTGTCTGGTCTGGTAAGACAAAAGTCATTCCAGCTGTCGTTTTGGATAAGATTCAAATTTATCCTGAATCAGTGAAACAACTGCAAACATTCTTGGGATTGCTTGAATATTGGAGGCCTTTTGTTCCCCATCTAACTCAGCTGTTATGTCCCTAATATAGATTAGTAAAGAAAGGAGCGATTGGGATTGGGGACAGGAGCACATGGATGCCTTTACCAGTGCAAATATGGCAGTAAAACAAACTCAGGAATTAGGGGTGGTGGATGCAACCTGTTAGAGGGGCCAGGTACAGAAACCCAGGTACAGAAACTAGGGTACAGAGACTCACTGAGGGAGGAAACCCCGGATGCTTAGCAAGGGGCAAAACTGGGAAAACAAGAACCTTGTCCCAGGGGAACCTATCCTCCCCCAGCATATCGCTGGTCATAAGGTTTAAGATCCCCTGAACGTTTCCTCCCAAAAGATAACATGTAGGCCTCAGTTGTATTTCAGCTTCAGGCCCAGATAAGCAGCAAAACCAGACAAGTGGCACCATGGCTGACTCAGGACCAGCTGCACTGACTAATGACCCCCTGCCCTGGCCTGGACCAATCAGTGGAGACCACGACCCTGAAAGAGCACACCAGGAAAGCTGATGGATATTCTATTGAGACTCTCCCCTGAGACCTCCCCTAAGGTTTCCACCTGCAACAGAGATAAATACGCTCAGGACAAAGGACCCAGTGCACGCTCCCCACCAAGGGAGTACACCAGAGCCATCTCCATCCCTCCAAGGGGACCCCATGAGACTTGCAAGCAGGGGAGCAATGGGCAGTGACAGCTCCTCCTGAGCTTACCCCCTGACCCTGTCTCCTGGGCCCCCTTCTCTCTCTGACTTCTCAGGGAGCCACGGCAGCCCAGCCTGGGCTCTCCTGTTGCTTCTTCTCTTTCTTGTTTCACTGTCCCAAGTATATTTTTCTGCCATCGTGGACCCAATACCATTTGGCTCAGTGTGGTGTAGCCCTTCCCCTTGGATATCTTCATCCTCTTAATAAATTTAGTTTTTCTTTATTCACCCATCTGAGATGGCTATTTAGCCTGCCCGCACACCACTGACCATTAATCTTTCACAACCAACCCTTGTGAATTAAGATGTTTCAGTCTACCTAGAGGACTTTGGTTGGGGTTTATGGCAAAAGCAGGATGGGAGGAAGGTACCCCTAGGTTTCTGGTCCGTTATGGAAGGCAGCTGAACAGAGGTAGAGTCCTATAGAGAAGCAACTGCTGGCAGCGCACCTTAGTCTGCAGCATGTAGAGAGCCTCACAAAAGCCTCCCCAGTGACACTAAGGACACTGACACTCAGGACACAATACCCCACTGCTGGATGGATGGGGACTTTGCCAAACCCCAATAAGGCGTGGCCCAGCCTGCTACCCTGCACAAGTGGTATGCCTACTGCAGCAACGATGTGCTCTATCGGTCAGTCCACTTAGTGCTGATCTGCATGCCGTCCTGGGCTCAGGCACGTAAATTAGTGAAATGCCTGTGGACACTGACACGGGTTTGTGGTTCACACTCACTATTAGAGCTGCATATTAAAGAAGGTCAGGCACCAATCCCTGCGACTGCCTGGTACACCAGTGGGTCCATGAAGGGCAGCCAGCCCCACTGGACTGCAGTGGCCATTCACCAGAGTACAGACACTATATGGCTGAAAGGAGGAAGCCAGGACAGCAGTCCATGGGCAGAGCTACAAGCAGCTTGGATGGTACTAAGGCATGAACCAAGCCCTATCACTGGTGACTGTCTACAAAGGCCTCACTTTGTGGATAGGACACTGGAAAACAGACAACTGCGAAATTTAGCACTGCCCATTATGGGGAGCTGAAATGTGGAATGAGATCTGGGAAAAGACAAGAGGCTTGGAGGTCACAGCGTACCATGCACAGGCCCACACTGTGTTACATCCTCCCCAGGGAATCAGGTGGATCAGCTGGCCCAGGTCTGATAAGAGGAAAGCAGTGACCCTCAAGAAGTGGCCCGCTGGCTACACAGAAAGACTGGACACATGGCAGTATATACTCTTTGGGAAATTGCCGAACATGGGCATGAACTTCACCTATGCCCATATTAAGGAGGCCTGCCAGGAATGTATCCCTTGTTCCCTCGAACACAGGAGACAATTGCCATGGCATCTTAGACAGATAGCAAGGGCAGGAGCCCCGGTCATGAGGTGGCAGGTAAATGACATCGGACCCCTGCCACCATCTCAGAGCTGCAGATATGCACTGACGCACATTGATACTCCACTGGCCTGTGGCAAGCATATCCTAGTAAGAAAACAACCCAGAAGGCCACCATACAGGTACACAGGCAACTGTGTGCTACATATGAATGGCCCACAGACATTGACAGTGACCAAGGGACTCATCTAACTGGTCACCAGGTGCAGGGATGGGCCAACAAGAACAATATAATGTGGCACTTCCATCTGCTTTAAAATCCTAAAGCCGCTGGATTGAGAGGATGAGCAGACTGTTGAAACAGGCTCTGTGAAGAGGAACCCACTCTTTAAAGGGGTGGACACATAGGTTGCCGGAAGTTGTGATGGGCTCAACAGCTACTCCAGACAAGCGCGTCCTAGTGCATATCACCTCTTAACCGGGGGCCACTGACAGAGAGGATTCAGCGGGAGAGCTCGACTGCAGAATGGACTCCACAACTGGGGCCATGTAATGACGTATCGTTGACGGCTCCACACGGCCTAGGGCCAGGGACCAGTCACCTACGAGTACCCTGGGTATGGCAGGTTCTCCCCAGATGGTTTGGGCTCATCGGAGCTGAAGGGGAGGAATAACATCTTAACTTGCAGGTAACTCCTTGGTTGTTTCCAACACCCCCTTGTTGGCTGGGGGTGCAGGACCTATTAAACCAAACACTGACTAAGAGCACATCCTTCAGAGTTTTGGAGTATTATCATTCCTCCCCTAGCATTAGTGCTCCCAACTGCGCTAACCCCTCCTGGGAATTCAGTATAGTATTGCAACCCAGGGCAGAAACTGCTCTAAGCACAGTTCTTAGGAGAAACGACAAAGTAGCCCGTATTTTGCCTGAAGCTTATGATTTACTGTTGCTTGTACCTGTAACTTGTCTTTCTGGCCCTAGCGTGCAAGGTAACTAACCTATTTGCCACCTGGGCTCACACGTTGGTGGCACTGCATAATGAGAGCGACTGCTGGGTCTGTGGAGAAATGCCCTCTTCTGCTGCAACAACCGACCCCTGTGGAAGGTCCATCCCGCCAACCTTACCGCCCGGTGTGCCCTCGCTAGCTGGAGACCTGCAGGGATCACTGCAGATTTCCCTCTGTCCTGCAATGTAAGCACTGCCTCCTTTCTCTCTTTCATGGAATAAGACTCTTAGTACTATTACCTATCCCCTCATGCAGAAACAGGTTAATCGTTCCTGCACCCTAGCGTTTGGAATGGCTTCGGGTGGCTATCCCTGGTTACTACGGTTCTTGCCCATGGTGCCTCCTACTGCATTACTACTTATAATGGGAGTTTCTCTATGGGTGCCTTAGCTCCTATTGATTGCCCAATTAATACAACCTTGAATGCCACTGGTGGCTCCAACACCAAACACCTTATAGAACTGGAGCCTATCCAGCACCTTTAGGATGGACATGTGGCACTTACGGCTGGCCCTACCTGCTGCACAACACAGTCTAGGATGGCCGTACCTGTCCGGGTACATCCAGGAGGCTCTGGATGCACCCCCAGCTGATGGCTGCCATACATGCGCATTGGGGGAGAAATAAGCGTGTGGCATGGTGGATGTATCCTTTAACATTTCTCCCCCACCTGTAGTCACTGTAGCCTAGAATGGCAGAGCATCGCATTAGCTAATTATACTGCCCAAACTGTCAATAGTTCTAAGTATGCTATAGATTTTTTAGATCAAGAAACTATGGAAATAAGAAAAGTCCTGTTACAGAACCATATGGCTTTAGATATGCCTACTGCTGCCAAGGGAGGAACTTGTGCCCTTATACATGCCGATTCTTGTGCATACATTCCTGATAACCACCCTAATATATCCCTTGCACTGACCCAAATGACTAACCAAATCTCAACTCTTCAGCAGTTAGGAACTGATCCTTTGTCCACTGTGTTTCAGTCTTTACTGCTACCTTGGCAGGGGCTCTGTTAGGCATTTATTGTTGTTAATTACACTGGGCATCTGTGGAGTATACTGTCGATGTGCCCTCGGACTCCAGACCATTATGGTGTGAAGGGCCTGAGGGAATTTGCAGAAAACTGGTGTGTAGAATGGAAGAACCCATATTACATCTGGGGTGGCGTACAGGGGAACTCACTTAGAGATGCAATGTGTTTCAGCAGTAAAGGCAGCTGGGAAATGTTGGACTCTGTTTAACCCTCTGTGACAGTTTAACTCCCTGTCGCCTCAGGCTTGGCTGACTACCCAGAAAGCTGGAATGCTCCCCAAAGATAAACGCGCCCCCCCCCCCCGCCCCCAGGAGGCTAATGAATGTATAGGGTGTGAGAACTGCCTGATGCTATCTGTTAACTTAGGAATGCATTGTTCTTTCTGGTATACGTGACTACTCACCCACCACAGGGTTTTACTATTAGCCCCCTATAAAAGAGAGGCCCCTTCCTGGGAGGGTGTGGATAATTCCTGGCCAGCCACCACTGGGGGCAAGCAGCTGCTTTTGCCCGTGTATGTAAGATTCTCCTATTAAAGCTCTTATGAATTTGAATAAGGCTACATGTCAGGTCTTCAGAATTGATTCCGAATTTAGACTTTTGGGGATTTCACCCCAACAGCTAGTAAATACATGTGTAAGCGTGACTTAAATCATCCGTCACATTGTCTAAACCATTCAAGTGGCTAGAGAATACTCAGACACTTGAGTTGAAAAAGATGCATTAAGAAAGAAGGGTACTGCACCACAACTGCACCCTGAAAGCTGAATCACAACTTCATCTGTAGATGTGAGCTCTGTTTCCAGTGGTGACTATTTATGATCAGGGAGAAAGAGGCAAGAAAGCAGTAGCTTAAGCTTATTGCTAAGAAATTTAATAGAGGCTCTGAAACTTGTACATTAATTATCAATTCAATGTAGCTAAACTGATGAAATAGCCAGTAGCACCGTGGTTCACCTTGCCTCTGAAAATACTGTGAAAATTCAAATAAAAGGTTTTTCCTTTGAGGCTTTTTTGCTTTGTGCTCCTGTTGCTCCTTGGATTCCCTTGCATAATTGATAAGCCAAACTATTCAGTAATGTTTATAACCTAATTAACGTTGAGTGATAATTTAAAAGATTTTGAGGTAACCCATGTGCAAACTGGCTATGGAAGAAGCACCGTAGGTAATCCTGGGGAAGGAAGTGCTGCATCAGCTAAGCCCAGCAGATAACTTCTGGAATTAAAAAAATGGTTGGACCTGATTAGCAAGCTGAGTTTTTAATGTTAATTTAGAAAACAATGAATGAATGATTAACTGAGAACATATGGGCGGGCAATGTTGAGATTGTCTGAAATAGACAATTTGCCTGGAGCTTCAACAATTGTCCAGTAGCCTAAAAGTTAGTAGAGAACAGCTTCCTGCTAGCAGGAAGTCTCCACCTTGCGGACCTAAACCAGCTCAAGGCATCCTTTGGAGATAACCAAGATTGAAGTGTTTTCTGTCTCAGGAAGAGCTCTTCTGTGCGGCAAGGACTCAGTAGTGCAAAGTGAAATGACAATTCCTTTACTGCTACGGAATATTCACTGTAACTTATTATAGGAGACCACCCCAGTTCTTTTTGTTTTCTGGGTTTCTTCCCCTTTTGTAGGAATCAGATACTTTGTGTGGAAAAAAAATTATTTACGACAAGTATAGAGATAACTTTTTAGAAACTAGCTCCTAGGCATTTTTGAAACACACGCTGGAAACCCTCCCCTTGATACTGATGGCATAGAAGTTACAAGTCTGTTTACTGGACTCTTTCTTCTCTTGCCTTTTGTTCCTGCTATCTATATTTCTGTCTGGATAGTCAGGAAAAGACTTAATGTCTAATATTTATACAAAATATTTAATGTCTACACAGTAAAATTATTCAAACTTCAAACCAGTATTGAAACCAGTTGGAAACCAGATAACAGTTCCTTAATCTCAGAATGTAAACTGTATTCTGTTGAAACCTGCAAGTGTTTTGATACCTGCCATTTGAAAAACTCCTGCCTTTAGGTCATTGTTTAATGGGACCAACTTGCAAAGTTTGTAGCCTTAATGAAATCTCCATCCTAAAAAATTTGTTCTAGAATGACCCAAAAACATGAAGCGGCTGCCGAAATTTGGAGTTAATGCCACTGCTAAAGTGGACGGGGAGGGGACAGCTTTCCCAAGCAGCACTCAACACACTGTCTTCTACAGGGACTGTTGGGCAGGCATCTGATCAAAGGTCTTGTGATGATGAGGAGGAGGAAAGGAGAGACCAAACAAGGCTCGGATGCTGTTGGTAAATATAGGAGAGAATTAAGGCTACTAATTAAAATAGAAACAGAACTTGTTTGAGGAGTCAGGCTGACATAACAATTATTTCCACAGGAAAATGGGTATGTAATGCTCCTTTTTAACTTTCTTGAATGTTTGTACAAAAACTGTCTTCTTCAGCCTCGTAGTGCTTGTTCATCTGAGCCACCTCCACAGCCCCATGCTTCTGCTTTTTCTTTTGTAGCATAAGGCTTCTGCTTTTGCCTTAAAGTTTCCCGAGGGGAATAACAGGTCTTTTCATTTTGTACAGCTTTTGCAGATGGATCAAACATTGGTTTTCTATGCTAATGTGTGAAGAGAAAAAATTATTTAGCCCTGGCCAATGTGGCTCAGTTGGCTGGGTGTCCTCCTGTGCACTGAAAAGTCACTGGTTCGATTCTCAGTCAGGGCACATGCCCGGGTTTTGCGCTCGATCCCCAGTAGGGGGTGTGCAGGAGGCAGCCAATGGATGTTTCTCTCACATAGATGTTTCTCTCTCCTTCTCCCTTCCTCTCTCTTTAAAAATCAATTGAAAATCTTTTTAAAAAAATTATCTAAAGCAGGAGTTTTAAAAAATGTTTTTGTTGACTTTAGAGAGAGAAGAAGGGAGAGGGAGAGATAGAAACATCAGTAAGAGAGAAACATTGATTGGCTGCCTCCCGTATGCCCCCTACTGGGGGTCGAGCCCACATCCCCAGCGTGTGCCCTGACTGGGAATCGATCTGGTGACCTCTTGGTAGATACTCAACCACTGAGCCACACCAGCAGGGCTAAAGCAGGTGAGTTTCAATGAACAAATGTTTATTTACTCTGAGTTTGAGCAGGGTATGTGTGTTTTTTTAAAAATATGAAGTAAGTCTAGTTTTCACACATATTAATCAGTCAAATAAAGGTTTTGTTTTTGTTTTAAAATATGTCTTTATTGATTTCAGAAAGAGGAAGGGAGAGGTAGAGAGAGAGATAGAAACATCAGTGATAAGAGAGTCATTGATCAGCTGCCTCCTGCACGCCCCCTGCTGGGGATGAGCCCACAACCCGGGCACGTGCCCTGACCTGGATCAAACCCCGATCTCCTGGATCACAAGGCGATGCTCAACCACTGAGCCACACCGGCTGGGCTGGCTTTGTTTTTTAAGAGTGATAAAAAATGGTGAAGTATTAAGAAAGTTCTGGAAAGTGCTGTCAACTTCACTTTAAAATGAGAATCTGGTGTTTCTATATTTTATTGTTTTCAATAAAACTTCATGTCTTTTGAACTTTGGGGAGGGGGGATTCCTAATGCTCTACATCCTCACCAGCACTTGGTACTGGGAAAATTCAATTTTGCAACTCTAATGGGTATAAAACATTGCTTCAACGTGATCTTAATTTGCATTTCCCTGACAACTTACGATTTTTAGCATTTCTTCATGTGTTTATTAGACATTTGTGCTTCTTTTCTTGTAAAATACCTATAACTATCTTACCCGTTCTCTATTAAATTTTTTTCCTTATCAATTTGTAGGAGTTCATTATATGTTATGGAAACCAATTTATTGTCATGTGTGGAACATATATTCTTCCAGCGATGGCTGGTCTTTTCACTTTATAATGTCTTTTAGAAAGAAAAAGTCCTTAATTGTAATGTATTATAATCTCTTAATCTTTTCTTTTATGGTCAGCATTATTTGCTTCTGGTATAAGGTATCCTTTCTACTCCAGGTCAGAAAGGCATTCAATATTTTCTTCTAAAACTTAATCAAACAAAAAAATCACTAGGCTTCTCATTTCTGTTTCCACATGCAAGGAGCTTAGAAGTTGTCACGCAGTTCTAACATCAAGTAAAAAGCTGAACAGACTGAAAAATAAACAAATTTGTCTTAGATACCCAAGAGAGGGGAAGACCCAGGAAAAACTTCTGCCCCCAAGATTGGGGAGACAAACAGGAGAGTACAGGGAGCTGTGGCTCACAGGAACAGGGGCTCATGAGTGGAAACCACCTCAAGAACTAGGGGCAGGGATAGGAAAACCTAAGCTGTAATTGGTGAACTGCTGAAGGCTCAGAGTAGATCCAGTCACTGGGGCCCCCATAGCATTGCAAGATTTACCACCAGGATTTTGATCAAGTTTTCACTGTGAATACTGGAGAAAAGTTCCCTCATGGGAAAATTCCTTTTCATGGGGAAAAGGAACAATTCTGAAATACACCAGAACACTCTGTTCCCTCAGGGGGAAACTAGTTCACCACAGCCTACCCTGCTGGGATATTATCAGAGCCTAACTGACCAGGGGAAGGGAAATACCCAACTCCAGCCCATTCTAAAGGGGAGAAAAAAACCTGATAAACACTTGTGAAGCTCATAGTCCAGAGACACAGACTCACTACAAAACTGAGGCCTAATCAAAGGACTACAGAATGCTGAGTCTCCTCCCACACCTCACCAACACATTGCTAACGGCCTATTTACAGCAGTTCCAGATATCATGTCTGGATATCAAGAAAAAATTACAAGGCAGAGTAAAAGGCAAAACCACAATATGAAGAGACAGAGTAAGCATCAGAACCACACATGGTAGGGAAGCTGGAATTATCAGGCTGGGAGTTTAAAACAACTATGACTGATATGGTCAGGGCTCTAATGGATAAAGTAGACAGCATGCAAGAACAGAGGACAACGTGAGCAGAGAGGTGGAAATCTCAATAACCAAAAAAAGGAATGCTAGAGATAATAGAAAAAACCACTGTAACAGAAATGAAGAATGCCTTTTATGGGCTTATCAGTAGATTGGACACAGCTGAGGAAAGAACCTCTGAGTTGGAGGATATGTCAACAGAATCCTTGAAAACTGAACAGCAGAGAGAACGAAGACTCCAGGAAACAGAATATGCAGCGACCGTGGGACAACCGCATAAGGTGTAACACAAGCAAACTACCAAAAGGAGAGAATACCAGGAGGAGAAGAGAGAAACAAGGAATATTTGAAACAATAATGACTGAGAATTCCCCAAATTAATGTCCGATACCAAGTGACAGATCTAGGAAGCTCAGAGAACAGCAAGGAGGATAAGTGCCAAAAAACTACACCTCGGCATATCATTTTCAAACTACATATTTTCCTTCTCTCTAAAGAACTGCTGTTAACATTTCTTGCAAGGCAGGTCTGCTTGGCAACAAATTCCCGCAGTTTTTGTTTGTCTGAGAAAGTCTTTATTTTTCCTTCACTTTTGAAGGATAATTTCACAGAGTATAGAATTGTAGGCTGGTGGTATTTTTTTCCTCTTAACACTTTAAGTTTCATTCCATTCTTGCTTGCATGGTTTCTGAGAAGTCAAATGTAATTTTTGTCTTTGGTCCTCTATAAGTAAGGTGTTTTTTCTCCCGTATGGCTGTTTTGGGGATTTTTGCTTCACCTTTGATTTTTTTATAGATTGAAAATGATATGCTTAGGTGACTTGGATCTACACAAAATAAGGAAGAACATCGAAGAAGGAATAAATGAAGGTAAAATAAAAACTTTATCTCCTTTCTTTATTAAAAAAATATATTTTTATTGATTTCAGAGAGAGGAAGGGAGAGGAAGAGAGAGACAGAAACATCAATGATGAGAGGGAATCACTGATTGGCTGCCTCCTGCAGGCCCCCCACTAGGGATCGGGGCCCGCAACCTGGGCATGAGCCCCGACTGGAAATCGAACCTTGATCTCCTGGATCCTAGGTCAATGCTCAACCGCTGAGCCACGCTGGCCGGGCTCCCTTATTCTTAATTGACCTTATGGATAACAGTTTGTTTAAAATAATAAAACCAACAATGTTTTTGACTATATATGCTTATGAATATATTTTTATGAACATATTTATATGCTTATGTATGCTTACAAATAAGTGAAATAAATGATAACATTGATACAAGGGATGGGATGGAGGAATAAGGATTATTGTTATGAAGGACTCAAACTAACTTTGAAGTGATATAGTGCTACTTGAAAGTTGACTTGCAAACATTTTTTTTTTTTTTACTTTAAGAAAGTTAAGAAAAAAAGTATAACAAATACACTAAAAGAAAGGAGGGGGAAAAAAAGAATTATTTAAATTGCTCAATTATAACCACAAAGGCAGAATAAAGTGGAAGAGAAAAATAGGGACAAAGAACAAGAGCAACAAAGAGAAAACAGTAATAAAATTGGTAGCTATTAATCAAACTATATCAATAATCACTTTGAACATCAATGGTAAAGTCACCAATTAAAAGGCAGAGATTGTTAGAGTGCATCAGAAAAAACAAGACTCAGGAAAAAAATTTAATTAAAAAAATTTTTTTAATTTTTAAAAAACCCAACTCAACTATATATTGTCTACAAGAAATCCATGTTAAAAATAAAGTCACATATAAATTAAGAGTAAATGGATGTGGTATTTGTCTTTCTTTGCCTGGCTTATTTCTTTTAGCATAATATTCTCCAGCTCCATCCATACTGTCCCAAAGGGTACGAGATCTTTCTTCTTTACAGCTGCATAGTATTCCATGGTGTACATGTCCCACAGCTTTTTATTCCACATGATCTCACTTATATGTGGAATCTAAAGAATATAATAAACTGATGAACAAAATAGATTCAGTGACATAAAGCATGGAACAGATTGACGAATCTCAGAGGGAAGGTGGGGGTGGGTGGGTAGAGATTAACCAAAGAATTTATATGCATATATGCATAACCCATGGACACAGACCATGGTCTGGGGAAGGGCTGGGGCGGGAGTGGGTGCAGGGTAGAAGGGGTCAATGGGGGAAAAAGGGGACATCTGTAATATTTTCAACAATAAAGATAAATTTTTTTTAAAAAATGGGTGGAGAAAAATATACCATGGTAACACTAATCAAAAGAAAGCAGGAGTAGCTCTATTAATTTCAGACAGAGCAGACCTCAAAGCAAGGAGAATTATCAGGGATAAAGAAAGGCATTACATAATGATAAAGGCATTATTTTATCTTCTCTAAGAAGACATAATCATCTTTAATGTATATTCACCTAACAGCAAAGTGTCAAACTACATGAGGCAAAATTAATAGAATTGGAAAGAGAAATAGATAACTTCACTATCATAGTTGGAGATTTCAATATTCCTCCATCAGAAATGGATAGATGCAGCTGGCAGAAAATCAGTAGGAGCATAGTTGAACTCAACACCACCATTAATCAACCGAATATAATCAGCATCTACAGACTACTTGACCCAACAATAGCAGATACATACTCTTCTCAACCTCACATGGAACATTCACCAATATAGACCACATTCTGGGCCATAAAACAGACCTACACAAATTTAATAAAATAGAAATCATACGATGTCTGATCTCAGACCACAATGAAATTAAACTAGAAATTAATAACAGAAAGATAACTGGAAAGTCTCAAACACATGAAGATTAAAGAACACACTTCAATATAACATGAGTCAAAGAAGAAATCTCAAGAGATATTTTAAAATAGTTTGAACTAAATGAAAATGAAAACACAACTTATCAAAATTTGTAGAATGTAGCAAAAACAATGCTTAGAGGGAAACTTATAGCACTGAATGCATATATTAGAAAATAAGAAAGATCTAAAGTCAATAATCTAACTTTCCACCTTAGGAAACTAGAAAAAAAAAAAAAAGAGCAAATTAAATCCAAAGTAAGAAGAAGAAAAATAATAATAATTAGAAAAAAAATAGAAAACAGGAAATAAAGAAAAATCAGTAAAACGAAAGCTGGTTTTTTAAAAAGATCAATAAAATTGACAAGTTTCTAGCAAGGCTAACTAAGAAAAAAAGAGTAAGTATACTAATTACTAATATCAGAAATGATGCCCTGGCCAGGTCGCTCACTTGGTTAGAGCATTGTCCAGATGTGTCAAGGTTGCAGATACAATATCCAGTCAGGGCACATATAAGAAGCAACCAATGAATGCATAAATAAGTGGGAAAACAAATCAATTAATCAATCTCTCTCTCTCTAATCAATAAAAAAAATGAAAGAAGGGGCATCACTATAGATCCTACGTACATTAAAAGGAAAATAAATGAATAGTATGAACCACTCTAGCCCACAAATTTGATAACCTAAATGAAATGGACCAATTCCTTGAAATATTCAATTTTCCAACACTCATACATGAAGAAATAGACAATCTGAATAGAAATTGAATAGATAATCAATAACCTTCCAAAACAGAAAGTATTAGGCCCAGATGGGTTCACTGAGGAACTCTACCAAACATTTCAGAAAGAAATGGATACCACTTCTCTAGAATCTCTTTCAGAGGACAGAAGCAGAGAGGCTGCTTCTGAACTCATTCTATTAGGCCAGCATTACTCTAATACCAAAATCAGATAAAGACACTACAAGAAAACTATAAATATCTCTCATAAACATAGATGCAAATAAAAATCCAAGAATGTATAAAAAGAATTACATACTACAACCAAGTGGGATTTATCCCAGGTATGCAAGACTGGTTCAATATTGAAAAATCAATTAACGTAATCTATCACATCAACGGGCTAAAAATCACAGGATCATATCAATAGATGCAGAAAAGCATTTGACAAAACTCAACACCAAAGAGCCATGATAAAAACTCTCGGTAAACTAAGAATAGAGGGGAACTTCATTAGCTTGATAAAGAACATCTACAAAAAAACCTACAATTAACATCATACTTAATGGTGTGGGACTCAAAGCTTTCCCAGCACAATCAGGTAAAAGGCCAGAATATCCTCCTCTCTCACCACTCCTTCTCTACATCACAGTGGTAGTTCTAGCTCTATACAGTAAGACAAGAAAAGGTATACAGATTGGGAAGAGAGAAATTAAATGATCTTTTTTCACAGATGACATGATTATCTATGCAAAAAATCCAAAAGAATTAACAAAAAAACCTCTGGAACTAATAAATGATTATATCAAGGTTGGAGGATACAAGCTGAATATACAAAAGTCAATATCCAAATAAGATATGCAGATGGAAAATAAGCATATGAAAGGATATACCATATCATATGTTATCAGAAAATGCAAATTAAAACAAGATACTGCCCCAGACGAGTGGCTCAGTTGGTTGGAACATCGCCCCATATACTAAAAAAGGTGGCGGGTTTGATTCCTGGTCAGGGAACACACCTAGGTTGTGGGTTTGATCCCCAGTCAGGGTGCGTACAGGAGGCAACCAATTGATGTTTATCTCTCACATTTCTCTCTCTTTCTCTCTCTCCCAAAATCAATGAAAAATGTCCTTGGGTGAGGATTAAAAAAAAAAATGACCCACCTCCTAATGTGTCTAGCATGGCCTGAGTGATAATAACTAGCCCAATGCCTTAAGGACTGCTATGGAAAATACTGACCAGTTTAACACCAGTTCATTTAAAAAGAAGCAAACAAACAATAACAAGATACCACTACATACCTACCCGAATGGCCAAAATCCAGAACACTGACGACACCAAATGCTGGAGAGGATGTGGCACAGGAACTCTCACTCATTGCTGGTGGGAATGCAAAATGGAAGAGCCGCTTTGGAAGACAGTTTGACAGTTTGTTACAAAACTAAAAATACTCTTTACCATATGACTCAGCAGTCATGCTCTTTGGTATTTATCCAAAGGAGGTGAAAACATGTCCACACAAAAAAAGGCACACAGATGTTTATAGCAGCTTCATTCATAATTGCCATAACATGGAAGAAATCAAGATGTCCTTCAGTAGGTGAACAAAATAAATAAACTGTGTACATCCAAACAATGTATTCTTATTCAGCACTAAAAAGAAATGAGCTATGAAGTAACGAAAAGACATGGGGGAACTTTAAATGCATATTACTAAGAAAGCAGCCAGTCAGAAAAGGTGACATACTATATGATTCCAACTATATGACATTCTGGAAAAGGCAAAACTAGGTTAAAAAAAGTAAGTAGTGCCAAGGGTTGGAGAGAGTGTGTGGGATAAATAAGTGGGGCACAGAGGATATTTAGGGCAGTGAAAATACTCTGTATGATGCTATAATGATACATACATGCCATTATATATTTATCCAACCCATAGAATGTACATCAAGAGTGAACTCGTAGTGTAAACCACGGACTTTGGATGACTATAATGTGTCAAAGTTGGTTCATCAACTGTAACAAATGCACCACTCTGAGGAGATGTGGATAACGGGGGAGGCTATTCATGTGTAGGGGCAGGTGGCATATGGGACCTCTCTGTACCTTCCCCTTTTTCTGTGAACTGAAAACTGCTCTAAAAAATAAACCCTTAATTTAAAAATTACCTTTTCCACTTAAGTTTTTAATTCTTTTGTAATTGATTTTTGTATCATGTAAAGTAAGAATCCAATATCATTTTTCTACATGGATAACCAATTTTTCAGCACTATAAATTGAATAGTCGATTCTTATCCTGTGATGCGCATTGCCATCTCTGTCAGGGATGCTAAATGTTCCACAATTCATGGATCAGTACCCCATAAGGACTGTACCACTCAAAAAAACCAATAGCATGCCATTAATAAACAGTAGTTTAACTCAGCCCATGAGTTTTTTTAACAAACATATTTTTTATTTCTCTAAATTCTATCTGATTCTTTTCAAATTTGCCTGGCTGTTTTTCTTTCTTTCTTTCTTTTCTTAATATGTCTTTATTGATTTCAGAAAGAAGAAGAGAGAGGGAGAGATAGAAACATCAATGATGAGAGAGGCATCGATCATCTGCCTCCTGCACGCCCCCTATGAGGGAATCAAGCCCATAAACCAGGCATGTGCCTGGACCAGGAATCGAACCTTGATCTCCTGGATCGTAGGTTGATGCTAAACTGCTGAGCCACGCCGGGCAGGCCTGTCTATTTTTCATAATATTGCTTGTTCTGTGCTCTTTTTTTCAATAGTATCCTTTACTTCCTACACATTTTTTAGCCTCTATTTCAAAACATAAAGTTGTTGGGAGTCTATGCTGTTTGTTATTTTTGTTCACTCTTACTCATGGTGGCATATTTTCAGCTATGTTTGATTATTTTTAAATTATGAGCTCATATTTTATTATATCCTGTGGGCCTAAGTTGGGATCACTTTCCTTCTGAAAAAATTTGCATTTGCTTCTGCCAGAGGTATACCTGAGTGGGAGCATTTTCGCTTCCTGGGAAGACCCCCCGGGCTTAATGTGGGAGTCCCAGGCTTAGTTCTCCAACTTTGCAGCAAGGCACACTTACTTACCCTCAAGATCCCAGCTTATATGGACATTTGTCAGCAAGGTAACCTGGCTTTGTGCTTATTGACTATTGCTATTTAGATTCTATCAAACTGTTCCTCTTATTTCTGTTTTTTCCCCTAGGGAAATAGGAGTACCTGGATATTTCCCTTGTTTTCTTCGAAGCCCTGTGATTCCTTAAAAAGAGTATTATGGGTTGAGTTCCAGTTATACTGAGTGGAAGGCCACTTGAGAATAGTTAGTCACACTACCTGTCTCCCTACTCTTTTGTCTGTTGCTGGAACTGAGAGGGTATAAATCAGCAAGTCCCCTCAGAGCTGGACAGACTCTCCTGAGGACCATCTCAAGGTCTAGACTTGGTTGGGGTGGGTAGGTAGGAGAGGTAAGGAAGGACAAATACCATAAAGCCTGATTTGGCCAAAGGTCAAGCCCCAGTCTAGCAATAAAGTTGGTGTTTTAATTTTCATCTGTTGGAGTCTTGTGTCTGTTTCTCAGCTGATTCCAAAATTAGAAAGGAATCCACTTATACGAAATGGTCAGAATATATGATTCCATAAAAACAAAGTAGATTAGTGGTCATCTGGAGATAGGGGTAGTGAAAATGGGAGTGAATACAAATGGAAAGGTTGCTTTTTAGGTGATGAAAATGTTCTGAAATTAGGCTGTGGTGATGATCGCACAACTCTGTGAATACACTAAAAACCACTGAATTCTACACTTTTAAAGGGCAAATTTATGATATGTGAATTATATCTCAGTAAAGCTGTTATAACATTGAGAAAGACAGGGATATTATTTATTGATATAAAACTTCAAAAATGCATAAAAAACATAAACTTACAGTTCAATGAACTAGCACAAAGCAAACATACATTTAACTGTCACCCAGTCCAATACATAAAGCACTGCCAGCAGAACAGATGCCTTTCTCTTATTTTCTCCTAATCACGAACCCTCCCTCCAGTCTTGGGACTTCTAACAACATATCTTCCTTTTCCTTAATGAGCTAATAATAATAAATCCTGGGGACAAGCCCTTTCTTGATTATAAGTGGCAAATATCTTCTATTCCAAGGCTTGCCTTGTCCTTTTTTAATGGTATCTTTTGATTAACAAGTGTTCTTAATTTTAACATAGATAAATTAATTCATCTTTTTATGGTTAGTGCTTTTTGGGTCCTTTCCCTAATAACAGGGAATTATTAACTGATCCCCTCAAGCAGTGTTATTGAATACACATTCTTTAATCAGATCCATATACAGGGTGGGGCAAATGTAGGTTTTCAGTTGTTCGTATAGAAAATAATACAATAATTAATAAATAATAATACAAGAATAAAGTTTTTTGCATACTCAGAACTATAAATCTACTTTTGCCCCACCCTGGGTACCTTTTTATTTTTTTCCTTTTTTCCTTTCACTTATTTTTCCTGATAAACTTTTAAAAAGAAAGCTGAAACATAGATATGTATTTTTTCCAGATTACTACTTGAATAAAATAAAGTTAATTCAGAACAAAGAAAATCAAGATATTTACATAGAAATTACTTTCATAACGATATTTATATTTCCTGATTTTTCAGGATAGTTAAATCATTATTATCAAGAAAACTTTACTTTATAAACTTCCACTTACTTAGAATCCAAACAATCAAAAAGATAACATAACTAATATTTAAAAATAATACTGTATACCAATAACTAATGTTTAAAACGATGTTCCTAAGGAATTGCAAATCTCCCAAAGATTCTATTACTTTCAAAATATCTGTGTCAATACGCAAATCATAAAGCTTTGAAGACTGGCAATTCATTTATGGTAGCTGTGATGACTGACAGTTAATTAGAATATGCAAATAACCAGAACATTTCCAGTCTCTGACAAACCTGAGCAAATATGGCTTTACTCTAATAAGACTGTACATATCCTCATAACTTGGCCCTGGATCCATCTGTATTACTTATATGTAGTTTTCCTTTCACACTATCCAAGAAACTTTTGTTTTGGTATGGAAGAGCATTGTTGTTTACTGTTTCATATAAATTTAATTTATAAAATCAATTTGTACATGACTATTTGCATTAAACTGCAGATCCTGCAGGACTAATTATTAGCTGGCACTTTCCATCACACCTAGCATATGGCAGATACACAAATGCTTGTGAGCAAAATGAATGGCAAAAATCGAACCTGCAAAAAGAGTATGCTCTAAGAGGACAACAATTTCTAACACCTGATCATTAAAATTCACAATGTATCCTTTCTTCTAGGCAATAAAGTTAACCTCAATAAAGGACTTGTAAATACTTACTCTCTCTGCTTTCAGACTCACTTTGTTCAAGAACACAAGTTCCTGATGGATTCAGTTGCCACTGCAAAAGGGCAAAAATATTTTGTTTATGTGTTTGAGAAGGATTTAATAAATAGTATTTCAGCACCCTGCTTTCAAATATCAAAGCAACTTTTAAAATGTAAGAATTAGCATGTCTATACCAACCAAGACTTAATGACCATGAATGACCCTGAATGATATGACTTCTGGGATCAAAATCAATATTCTTAGAGAAGAAATGAACTTTAAAGATTCTTTACCTTCATTTTATAGGTAAGGAAGTGGAAGACCAGAGAAATGTAGTGATTTGCCCAAGGTTACACACTAAAGGCAGCAATAGAATTACAATCTGGGTCAGCCTGTGCCCAATACTATAGAATTTCCACCACCTCATACTCTTATCTTCAGGTCCACCAATCTTATAATAGCTAGAGAAGGCCTAGATATTAAAGAATGAAACTATGGCCAACATTATCTTGCCTTTTAATATAATTATATCAATATAATATAATGTTATTTATATGATATCACATTACCTCTCTGATTAGTTTTCCATCTTAACTATTCAGAAAGAAATAGGGAAGCCTAAAGATTCTCGGATATTACAGAGAAGACTGGAGCAGCAGATAAGAAAAACAGTGTAATCAGGATCTCATAGCACAGCCCTTCCTTACTTCCTTCGCTAGAAATCCCCATCATCAGAATCACTTAATGACTTAACCAAAAAGGCCCCACTAGGACACTATCTCCAGAAAGACACAATTAAGTGTTTAGTACCTGGGAGTCTCTTCCATAGCATCAATTAGTTTATCAGATAAACTAGCTAATATCAGGGGCCTCAAAGGGGGCACAAGACACAAGATAAACATTTTACTCTGTGGGAAAAAAGTCCTTGGAAAGGGAACACATCAAGAACTGGTTGGTCACCTATGGCCACAGGATGGTCAGGGTTAGCACCAGGAAGAAGAGCATTTATAAAGGGTGGGAAGTTATATATGAATATTTTAAAGTAATGTTTTAAAACATGTCAGACCACTAATATCTATTAATTTGGGCAAAGTAAAAATTAGCAATCCTGATTTTACACTTAAGGATAATCATAAAAAGACTATTTCCAATTATAAAAACTTAGAAGCAATGTAGGTGTCGAACAATAGGACAATGGTTAAGTAACTTATGTCTATAGGTTGAAATGTGTAATTATTAAAAATTACTTTTAAAGAATTTTCAATGACAGAAAATATAACATGTTAACAATATTATCCATGAGTTGTGGGATAATATAAGTTCTTTTTTATTTTCTTAGTACTCTACAATGTGCATATGTTACTTTTATAATAAAAAAAACTAATATGACCTAATAGAGAAAAATCCACATCCATTAAATTTTTTTAAAAAGAGTTTATGAGTAAATGGACATGGGTTTACACTAGTAAAATCTATTTTTGAAAATGCTGTTGCCCAGACCTTGCCTAGGTGGCAATAACCCCACAGAGCAGAACCACTTATCTTAAGGTATATAGTGACACCTCAAAGAGAAAAGCAAACATTTTTCACACAAAATTAATTTCAATATGCTTTAATATTTTAAAAATACCAAATTTATTAATACTCTTATACTACTTTTGATAGTCTAGAAGTATAATCATTACTAAAATTCAAACTTAGAACAAATACTAGTTCCTAGTGTTGCTGGTATTTACAAAACCAGCTGTTTAGCTAAGCAGATAGTTTAAATCATTTACGTACAGGCCAGATGAAGGAAAGGAGCAGCGGGTGGAAAGCTAATGAAGGTGTACAGAGTGTACCTGAGTGAGGGTATTTCTGGGTGGGTCTGGCCAAACAGATGTTTCCGTAACCCATCTCTGCTCAGGACGCCTTCACTACCTTTGTCTTCCTGACCCCTTCCACTTCTCTTGTCCTGTCTTACATTCTTCTGATCTCTTCATTCTATTTACAATTGAAAAGCTACTACATTCCACCAGTAAGCAAGATATTTCAGAACTCACTTCACCCATCACGCACAGTCCTGAAATGCTAGGTTACTTAATCTTTATGAAGAGAATTTTAAAAAGTCTTCCCTCTCTCAGGAGGAGTAAAGAGATAGACCACAAAAACAAAGAACTGGAGCTTTCTCCTTGAGTAGTGATAAACTTTAAATAAAACTGGAGATAAAAAACTAAAGTACAGGACAAAAATTAAAAAAGTAAAAATTTATGATACTTCATACACAGACAGAAAGTAGATAATATGTTGTTATATTTTTAAAATTTTAAATATATATAGTTTAATAAGCATCTTTTAGGTGCTTTTCAGGGGCGGGAAAAAGTAAGTTAAATCACCAGCCATCATTACCTAAAAGATAAATCATAAGTAAGGATATGAAATAATAATAGTAATATTAATAAAAAACAAATAATACAATAAATAATAAAAAAAATATATATAATACAAAAATAAACTGTTTTTCATGTACTCACAACTGTAAACCTACTTTTGCTTTCCCCTGTATATGTTCCAGGCACCCTGGACTCAAAACAGGAATGAAACGTTGAAATTTATAAACAGTTCTATTATATGTCTTTTGTACCTACTGCAAATTCTAGTATATAAATGTTACATTAAATTCCAGAATTATCATTAAAAAGCAACACGATTCTGGACAGGACTCTTTTGCTATATAGAACATTATTGGGACAACTGGTGAACTCTGATGGAATCTCCAGATGAAATGGCAGTAATGTATCAATGATAATTTCCTGAGATTTGTGGTTGGATTATGGTTATGTGAGAGAATATACTGTTTAAAATATATATATAATAAAGTATTTAAGAGTGATTTGGCATTGTTTGAACAACTTATTCTCAAATGTTTCTGGAAAAAAGTCTTCAGTAGTGTTTTTGAACTTTTGTGTATATTTGTAATTGTTTCTAAAAAGAAAAGTTTTAAAAAAATAGTAAAAAAGTACAATGGTACCTCGGTTTTCGAATGTAATCCATTCCGGAAGACTGTTGGAGTTCTGAAACATTTGAAAACTGAGAGATCAACAGCTGACAGCTAGGCCTCAAGATCTTGTCCTCAGCGGAAGCTGTGTGGCATGTTCGACTTTGGAGGAGTGTTCGAAAACTGAAGTACCACTGTATACACAGCTTGGCCCGGCGTGGCTCAGCAGTTGAACATCGGCCTAGGATCCAGGAGATCATGGTTCGATTCCCAGTCAGGGCACATGCCTGGGTTGCAGGCTTGATCCCCAGTCAGGGGCATGCAGGAGGCAGCCAATCAACGATGCCTCTCTCATCATTGATGTTTCTATCTCTCTCTCCCTCTCCTTTCCTCTCTCCAAAATGAATAAAAATATATTTGGGGGGGGGGAGTATAAACAGTTTAAGTTCTGAGTTTTCCATGAACTACCTCAGTACTTTTTTTGATATATCAAATATTAAATCCCTTTAACCTTTTCTGATTTTTCTTATGAAAAATGTGTGCACGTGTGTCTGTGTGTGTCTGTGTGTCCCACCCCATCTTTTGGGTAACCTTAAACTATTTTCACCTTGTTTACTGCTCCATCCAAACCAGAATGAAAGGTGAGGGAAGAGGTATTTTCTTTAGTTAAGCCACCAGATAGCACCAAAGGGTCTACTAATTCAAGATCTGTAAGGTCAATATACAACTCTCTATAGAGATGTAAATTCATAAGGTAGAGATCCTAAACTAAACATTTGTAATTAGGCAAGTGTTTGCACATAAAAATAAACTCAGTGATAATAGTTTGTTGAAATTCTTTAGAAGGGTGGGAATTACTAAGTTAAAATATGCGGCAGGGTACCAAACAACATAATAGAAAGTACACTTGAAAAACACTGTGTATCTTACTTACTGTAAATTTGCTAACACCCTCAAGTTCTCCAAATCGCATGTAAGAGATGTCTGCCTTCTTTTTTCCAACATCTATATCCCCTGTATAGATTTGTTTTATGCCTGCACCTTTAATTAAAGGTACACACTCATCACATGGGCACTTTGTCACAAAAATCATACTTTTTTCTTCTGGTTTTATTTCTTGACACCTACAAAAAATTTATAAAATATTAAAAGGGTAGTTTCTGAAAGAGTAAGTTATATTTCAGAGAAATCTTTAAAAACTAAAACTGACCTACTTTAAAAACAGATTTACACTATAAACAATAGTAAGTGAAACTTATTCTTGCTGAATTAGTGAATGTTCAAACTATATAAACTCATAAATGTTAAAATATAACCTGAACATGACAATATTAACCAAAATGTATTTATTCTAAGCAATCTGGCAAGATCTGAGTATTATATTACAAAGTAAATGAAAACAGAAAGAGACAGACATTGAGAGCCAGAGAGAGAAAGAGAGAACACAACGTTCTCTAAGTAAGAACTTCTTTATAATGCTGAAATTAGGGGCTAGAACTAACACCTCCCCTTAAAAGTTTATGATGTATAATTAGACATTAATTCATTATGGTAGCCAAAAAACCTACCCCCTTATCTGGTATCTAATGGATACTTAATAAATGCTTACTAAATTGATAAATTACAGTAATCCCTCGATTTTGCGGACCTCAATTTAACAGAGTTTGGATTTAATGGACAAAATTTCTGGTCCGTATGTCATATGTGAAAATTAACACCCTGTTAATTTAAAAATGCTTTTAACCAAGATTTGCTTACAATTAAACTAACAGGTTATTTTTTTTGTTATTAATTCACTGTTATTTTTAACAAATTTTAGCGAACAGGCCATATGTTAGAAAAAAGACTGTAGTAATTTCACCAACATAAATAAATATTACATATCTACAACTATAGTGCACATATTTAAATCCAACAGTCACCACTCATAAACAATGTTTGGTGAATGAATAGCACGTGGTCATGCCGAATCGAGCGAGGTAATAGGTTCTGTTGTCACGTGGTGTGACTTCCTGCAGCAGTTTGAACGCCTGCTGGCCGATGTTCCCACGTGCACTAAGTGATGCCCCAGCCGAGTGCATTTGTTTACTCACAGTGACTGGTGTATGCACCCATTTACTAGACCTATTCAGTATAAATTTAAAATTATAGTAATATATATATAGAAAACTTTTCTGTGAAATTAAACTTTTCATACATACTTAATTTTAATTACACAAATGTGTCTACATTAAGTAAAAACAGGTTAACTAATTTGTCAGTTTTTTAACATACACATTTGGAAAACTTACTTTACTATATAACAGACTTTGGCTTTAATGGACACCCCCTCGCCTGAATTAGTCCATTATTTCGAGGTTTTACTGTAATATTAAAGTTCTGGATTGAGTTATAGTTCCCTTCCTCCCTAACACAGGATAATTTTATTTAACAAACATTTGGATTTAACAGATCCATATGTCTATACAAAATGAAGCAAGTGGATCTGTAATGAAGAGCACAAGGAAAACAGAGAGGAGTTGTTTGATGGGGTAGTTTAGGCCTAAGGGATGCTCTCATCTGAGGATACAGGGGTTGTACTTCCTAGTTCCGTGGTTGACTCTGCTCAGAGTCAGCCATCTCCCACCACCAGCCTTCCATACCCATCTCTCTAGTTCCGACTCTCATTCATTCACCTGCATTAGGGCAACATAATATTATGTACCTAATCTATTCAAACAATATACTCATAACGTAAGCAATCAGTACTGTGACTCTGTCAATGCCATTCTATTTCCCCACTAACTACCAAATGAAGTCTAACCTCACAAGCTTCGCTACACAGACCCAGCCTAGTCCCAGGTGCTCCATGGTCCAGCCTAACTGGAATATATATGTTTCTACACACTCAAGCGTTTTTCCTATTTCTAGACCATTGCTATGCCCGAAGCAGGAATGACTTCCCCACAAGTATCTCCAATTGCCACAATTCTACAAAACCTTCAAAGCTCAGCTGAAATGCTAGTTTCTTCATAAAGCTTTTCCCTCCCTGACCCCCTCTATCCATAGCAGCCCCTGAATTTCCACAGCACTTGGGTTGGCCTTTCCTACGCAACCAATCATGTTAGCGTGAATGCACTGTTATATCCCCTACTGTATTACAAGCTCCTAAGGACAGGAGCCACATTTTACTCAGTTTTGAATACCCTAAGATCACCCCCTTAATGGTTAATGCTAAGAAATGTTTGGGAATAATATAAATTAACATCAGAGGAGGAAGTAATGCCAGTTATAATTACCAACAAAAACTATGTTAAAACAATTTAGTTCATAATAAAATCTATATATTCATAAATACAAATATGTGCTTTAGATTTAGAAAACAAAGGAGAGCTTACATTCCAGAAATATACAAGACCCTAAGGACACACTTCATCCCATTTTGTATTGGAGAGGTAAACAAAAAGGGGGAAAAAAGATTGCTCAATAAATCTGAAGGCCCACAGGATCTCTGATAACAGCCTCAGGCAGCAAGGACCAAGTATAACCAAAGCTGTACTTCTAAAGAGTATTTCTTGGAATTAAAAAAAAAAAAAAAAGAGGGAATAAATTACAGCTAAAAGAAAACTAACTTCAGCCCTGGCCAGGTGGCTCAGGTGGTTGGAGCATTGTCCCCATACACCAAAAGGTTGTGAGTTCGATTCCTGGTCGGGTCACATACCTAGGTTGTGGGTTCAATCCCCAGTTGGGGCATGTAAGAGAAGCAACCGATTGATGTTTTTCTCTCTTTCTCTCCCTTTCTCTCTCTAAAATCAATAAAACATATCCTTGGGTAAGGATTTTAAAGAAAAAGAAAAACTAATTACAACTAACTCTTGCTACATTTTAGTGAAAATAAATGGAAACAAATTTCATACCTAAAGGTCAAGGCATTCTGTTCCGCATGGACAATGTATCTGAATTTCCTTATTTCTCTGTCTTTCTGTTTGTCATCCATGTTTGGGAAGTCAGCATATTCAGATCCAACAGGAAAAGCATTATAACCACATCCTATGAAGTACATCATGCCTGTCCCATCACAATTTTGCTATGAAAGGGAGCAAACCAACAAAGCTTAGTTTTCAACATTCTGAAAAGGCAGCTTAGTATCATATTTTGTACTATGAATTCAATTTTCTATGAAAAACCGAGCCATCAAAAAAATACAATATTAGGTCCTCCAACTAGAGCATGGTCTTGTCAAAGCTAAATTTCAAGAAGGCTAATCATCTAACATATAAACTTAAGGCAGTATTAGTTTTAACAGTTAATTAAATACTAGCTTGTCTAATTCACCAGTTGTTTCACTTGATTCAGACATCTCTCCTAGAACAGGCTGTAAGATGCTGGAGAACAGAAATTATGCTTTCTTCTTTTGTATCCCTTACAGTACACCTATTAGAGCGTTTTGTACATACCAGGTACTCAATAAATGATTGTTAATTTCTCATATGCTCTGTGCTGTGCTATTGGTTAGCAAGCCAGAAATTTAAAACATATTTTGAACAATTTCTGTTGTTGGCCTAAAACTGTGCTAATGTGATATAGCTGGAAAAGAAAAATTTCACTTTTCCATAATCTTCAATCATTATTGAGTCCCTACTGTATGTGTATATATTATCATAGGACTTCTTACTTCACTGGTTCCTTTTTATTTCTCCTGGTCAATGGCGTATTAGGTATTAATATGAATGCTTTGTCAATTATTAGAGTGAAATATTTTATAAATCAAAATGTTTATAGTAGTTTGAAATATGCTATAATAAACCTCACTAAATTTCAATATATTATAATTAGTCATGTGAAAATATCAACAGATTCATTACTGTAGTAGCTTGATAAAAATCAGTTACAGTGAACCAACTAAAGCTTACAAATAAAATATCTCATTAATAATAAATTATTCTTGAGCGCTTACTATCTAATATCATGCTGGGTTTTATTCATATTATTTCATTTAATCAATTTCCACAACCTAGAGAGCAATACTATCATTATTCCTGTTTTGTGGATAAGGAAACTGAAGCCAAGAGAGATTAAATAACTTGTCAAGGGTCATAAAGCTAGTATGTAACACAGAGGAAATTCAAGCCCAGGCTGCTTGACTCTAAACCCATGTCTTTGCACTTTACCATTCTGTGTACAATATAGGTAATTTAACTGGAAACTTAAATTCTCCACCAAGTAGTTGAGAACCACCAGATCTTATGCGAAAGGCTGCTGAGCATTCATATAAACACAAATAATAGTTCCAACCATAGGCCAAGCACTATGCTAGGTGCTGGGAATACAGTTGTAAACAAAACTGAGAATCCCTGCCCTCATGAACCTTACAATCTAGAAATGATAAGAAATTGGACACATAGTTTTAATTTAGATGAGTGTTACAAACCAGCTGTATAGAATAACTATGGAGTTTGTGGCAGAGGAACCTATTCTAGTAGATGTTAACAATTGAGGTAGAGATGAGTAGAGTCAAGAGATATTTTGAAGGTGGAATCCACAGTACTTGGTGATTGATTGTGTGGCGTAAGAGGGAATGGGATGGTGACCACTGAAGAAGAAATAGGTTAGCAGGGAAAATACTAGGTATATTGGCTAGGGTGAACTTGAAGGACTTATGACACATCCAGGCAAATAGTCAAATAACTTTTAAAGTGTACTGAAACAAAATTTAGGCTCCTACACATAGTTTCTAAGTACATACTATCTCTATTCTATGCTATCTTAAGCCATCCCCCATAACTCTAAGCCCTAATCATCTTTATTATTAATGTCCCTATTTCCTGTCTAGCCCCACCTCATTATTTTTATAATGCAAATCTGAACCAATCTTTTTCCCACTTAAAAGATTCTTGGATTGCCCTGGCTGGTGCTCAGCGCTCTGTTGGAGCATCGGTCTGTGCACCAAAGGGTAACAGCTTTGATTCCCCGTCAGGGTTAATGTGGGAAGCAATTAATGGATGTCACTCTCTCACACTGAAGTTTCTCTCTCTCTCCCGGTCTCAATCTCTCTTTCTCTCTTTCTCTCTCCTTTCCTCCCATTCACTCTAAAACTCAATGGAAAAAATATTCTCAGGTGAGGAATAACAGAAACTAAGAGTGACAGTTTTACTTCCTCGTTTCCAATTTGGATGCCTTTTATTTCTTCTTGTCTGACTGCTGTGGGTAGGACTTGCAGTACTATGTTGAACAGGAGTGGTGAAAGCCGACATCCCTGTCTTGTTCCCGATCTTAAGGGAAACACTTGTAGTTTTTGCCCTTTGAGTATGATGTTGGCTGTGGGTTTGTCATATATGGCCTTTATTAGGTTAAGGTAAGTTCCCTCTATGGCCACTTTGTTGAGAGTTTTTATCATAAATGGGTTCTGGATTTTATCAAATGCTTTTTCTGTGTCTATTGTTATGATCATGTGTTTTTTAGCCTCTATATTTTGTTTTCCTGGTGTATTTTATTTATTGATTTGCAAATATTTATGAACCTTGCATCTCCAGAATAAACCCCACTTGATCATGATGTATGATCTTTTAAATGTATTCTTGGGTCCAGTTTACTAATATTTTGTTGAGAATTTTAGCATCTATGTTCATCTGGGATATTGGGCTATGATTTTCCTTCTTTGCAGTGTCTTTATCTGGTTTTAGAATTAGGGTAATGCTACCCTTGTAAAATGAACTTGGGAGTCTTCCCTCCTCTTGAATTTTTTTGGAATAGTTTGAGAAGGATAGGTATTAGCTCTTTGAATGTTTGGTAAAATCCCCTGTGAAGCCATCCTGTCCAGGACTTTTATTTGTTGATTTTTTTTAATTGCTGCTTCAGTTTCACTAGTTGTAGTCTGGGTGTTCTGATTCTGATTCTTCCTGATTTATTTTTGTAAGACTGTAGTGTACGTTTCTAGGAATTTATCCATTTTGTCCAGATTTTCCAATTGGTTGGCATATAGCTGTTCATATTTTTTAAAAATCCTTTGTACTTCTTTGGTGTCAGTTGTTACTTCTCCTCTTTCATTTCTGAGTTTATTTACTTGGGTCCTCTTTTTATTCTTGAAGATTAAAGGTTTGTCTATTTTTTTTAATCTTTTTAAAGAACCAGCTCTTGGTTTTATTGATGTTTTGGACTGTTTTGGTTTTTTTTAGACTCTGGTTATTTCTGCTCTCATCTTTATTATTTCCTTCTACTCACTTTGGGCTTGTTTGCTGCTCTTTTTCTAGTATCTTTAAGTATAAAGTTTGATTATTTATTTGAGATTTTTCTTGTTTCTTGGGGTAAGCCTTGTAATGGTATGAATTTTCCTTTCAGGACTGCTTTTGCTGTGTCTCATAGATTTTGGGTTGTGTTCTAGTTTCATTTTTTGCAAAGTATGTTTTCATTTCTTCTCTCATTGTTAACCCATTCGTTGTTTAGTAACATGTTACTTAGTCTCCATGTATTTGTGTTTTTCAGTTTATTTCTTGTGATGGATTTCTAATTTCATACCATTATGCTCGGAGAAGATGCTTGACATGATTTCAGTCTTCTTATACATATTGAGACATGTTTTGTGTCCTAACATGGGGTCTATCCTAGAAAATGTTTCATATGCACTTAAAAAGAAGGCATAGTCTGCTGCTTTGGGTTGAAATGCTGTGAAGATATCAATTAAGTCCACCCGTTATAGTGTGTCATATAAGGCTGCCATTTACTCACTGATTTTCTGTCTGGAAGATCTATCCACTGATATCAAAGGGGTGTTAAAATCCCCTAGCATGACTGTATTACTGTCAATCTGTCCCTTTAGTATCCATCAAGATTTAATTTGCACATTTAGGTGCTTCTATGTTGGTTGCATAAATGCTTACAGGGTTTATATCCTCTTGTTAGATTCCTCCCTTTTTCATTATGTTGTATCCTTCTTTGTCTCTTAGTATAGCCTTTGTTTTAAAGTACAGTTTGTCAGATATAAGTATTGCTACCCAAGTTTTCTTCCCCTTTCCATTGGCATGAAATACCTTTTTTCATCCCTATACTTTTAGTCTGTGTATATCCTTTGTTCTGAGGTGGGTTTCTTGTAAACAGCATATATATGGGTCTGGTTTTCTTACCCATTCAGCTACCTATTTCTTTTGATTGGAGCATTTAATCTATTTACATTTAAAGTGATTATTGATAGGTACATACTTATTGTCATTTTATTCTTTTAACTATGTTCCTCTGTTTTTCTTCTTTTTCTCCTCCTTCTTCTTCTTAAAGCAGACCCTTTAATAATTCTTATAATGCTGGTTTGGTGATAACCAAACTCCTTTAGCTTTTTGTTGTTTGGGGAGATCTTTATTTCTCCTTTAATTTTGAAACGATAGCCTTGCCCTGGCCAGTGTGGCTCAGTTGGTTGAGCATCCTTCCATGTACTGAGAGGTTGCTAGTTTGATTCCAGGTCAGGGCACATGCCCTGGTTGTGGCTCAACCCCCAGTAGGGGGCATGTGGGGGCCTGCTGGAGGCAGCTGATCATGTTTCTCTCTCATCTGATGCTTCTTCTCTCTCCCGCTCCCTTCCTGTCTTACACTCAAAAAAAAATTAAAAAATCAATAAGTTATGGCCTAGCAGTCCTGGATATAGGTCCTTTCTTTTCATCACTTCACTTTTGAATATTTCATGCCAATTCCTTTGGGTCTAAAATGTGTCTGTTAAGAAATCAGCTGATAGTTGTATGGGAGCTCCCTTGTAGTTAATTGTTTCTCTTGCAGCTTTTAAGATTTTGTATTTAATCTTTGCCATTTTAATTATGATGTGTCTGTTGTGGGCCTCTTAGGGTCCATCTTGTTTGGGGCCCTGTAAACTTCCTGGACTTGTGTGTCCTTTTCCTTCATCAGGTTAGGGCAGTATTCAGTCATTGTTTCTTCAGATAGGTTACTGATCCCTTGCTTTCTCCCTTCTCCTTCTGGTACCCCTATGATGCAGATGTTGCTACACTTCATGTTGTCCCAAAGATCCCTTAAGCTATCCTCTTTTTTTTTTTTGGTATTCTTTTTTCTTTCTTTTCTTAATATACCTTTATTGGTTTGAGAGAGGAAGGGAGAGGGAGAGATATAGAAACATCAATGATGAGACAGAGTCATTGAATAGCTGCCTCCTGCACACTCCGACTGTGGATCCAGCCCGCAACCTGGGCATGTGCTCTGACTGGGAATCAAACCATGATCTCCTGGATCATAGGTCAATGCTCAACTGCTGAGCCACGCTGGCCGGGCTAAATTCTTTTTTCTTTTTGCTGCTCTGATTGGATGTTTCTTTCTACCTTGTCTTCCAAATCCTGGATTCAATCCTCTGCTTCATTCAATCTTCTGTTTATTCCTCCCAGTGTGTTCTTCATTTCAGATATTGTATCTTCATTTCTGACTGGTCCTTTTTATGGTTTCTATGTCCTTTTTCATGCTGTTGAGCATCCTTATAACCATTACTTTGAACTTTATATCTGATAAATTGCTTGCCTCCAATTCATTTAGCTCTTTTTCTGGATATTTCTACTGTTCTTTCATTTGGGGCATGTTTACTTGACTCCTCACTTGGCTGCCTCTTTGTGTTTGCTTCTATGTATTAGGTAGATATGCTCTGACTCCCAGTCTGTGTGGGGTGGCCTTATGCAGTAGGTGTCCTTTGGGGTTTGGTCATGCAGCCTTCTTGGTCACCTGAGCTGGGTGCTCTGGGAATGTTCCTTGTTTAGGTTACATAGGCCCTCATGTTGTCACTGAGTCTTGATTGCTATTGCCCTGTTCATACGTGAAATCGACCCTCAGGCTGTCTGACTGTGAGGCTCAGTCCCAAGCACAGCACGTGAGTTGCTGTGCAGGTGTTGTCCACGCAAAGCAGAATTTTCCTCAGTGGGATTTGGTGCCAGCCGAGATCTCCTTTTCGACATGCTGCTGTGAAGCTTATTGGAACCTTCTTTGTTGTCTGAAGGTGGGCATTGGGTCTGGTGGTTCTGGACCTCTTGAGATGAACTCTGGTGCAGGTCAGTGTCAGACACTGCCTGTAATTGGCCTGGGAAACCTGTTTGTAGCTACCAGTGATTCACAGTTTGTGGCTGCCTATGCTGGGCCTGAGTGCTCACAGGAAGGACCAAGCTACACACCAAGGCCAGTTTTTACCAGCACCAGGCCCAGGGACAGGTCAGCATAGTCCTAAGGCACCCTGAGATCTGCCTCCACCTGCCTCTGCCTCTGGGCTGCCTGATAAGCTTAGACACAGAAAGAGCCTCTGGCTGTACTCCTCAGAGTGTATAAACTCTGCAGGGTGGGTCTAGAGGGAGTCTAGAGGGCGGGGTTATCGCTTTCCCCCAGGCTGATGCCACACTAAGGGGTGTGCTCCACCCAAGAAAGACAGTGTCTGTGGTATGGGCAAATGACTCAGCACAGGGATCCTGAAGGCTGTCCTTTCAGCCCTTTCCCCAGAGCCACAAACCCTAGACTCTCCTCACGGGACTCTAGTCACTGTAAATGAAATTTTGTGTGTTGGCCCTTTAAGAGGATGCCTGTGTCTCTAGCCATCTCTCCCTGGTGGACAGAAAACCCACTGCATTTCACAACCAGATGTTATGTGGGTGGCTCTTTTTGTTGTTAATCTTCACAAGAGGATATTTTTTTCTATTGATTTTTAGAGAGAGTGAAAGGGAAGCTGGGAGGGGGAAAGAGAAAAACATCAATGTGAGAGAAACACATCGATTGGTTGCATCCTGCATGCGCCCCAATGGGGGCCGTAGATCGAACCTGCAACTCAGGTATGTGCCCTTGATCAAGAATCCAAACTGCAACCCTTTGGTGCTTGGACTGACGCTCTAATCACTGAGCCACACAGGCCAAGACTGTGCTCTTGGCACTGGTGCTCTGGGCTGGGGAGCCCAGCTAGGGGTTTAGACCCCACACTTCTCAGGGGAACTCCCCCTTCCAAAGCTGAGATATCCCTTCAGAATCTCAGCTGCTGCCCATAGGAGCAGGCCAACCCTTTTTGCATCTTCGCCCTTCCCACCAGTCTCAATGTGGCTTCTTCTGTAAGTCCTTGGTTATAAGGCTTCTCTTCAGCTTGTCTTTAGTTGTTATTCAGGATGATTCTTCTAAGTTTAGTTCTAATTCTAGTTAGGTCCTGAGAAGAGGTGACTGTAGCTTCCACCTACTCCACCACCATCATGGATCCACCCAAAGTTCTGTAATCTAAGATCAATGTGTTGGCAGGGTTGGTTTCCTGTAAGAGCTCTCTCCTTGGTTTGTAGAGAGATGTCTTCTCCCTGTGTATTCACATGACTCTCCCTCTTGAAGCCACTGTGGCATCCTCTTGGCCTTCGGTGTAAGTCTTATTAATAATCTTTTATATGGATTACATGTTGAAATGATATTTCTGGACATATCAGATTATATTCTTAAAATAAATCAATTTTTCTAAATACGGGTCCTATAAAATTTTAAATTAAATATGTGGCTTGCCTTTTATTTCTGCTGGTTAGCACTGTGCTAGTCTATTTCACTATCTAAAGGATAAAGCCCAAACTCTTTACACTAAATAAAAAATTCTTCAGGGTCCAAAGCAATATTTTCTGCTACAGTATTAAACATAAGACTGGGCTTCAACATGCCAAATCACTTGCATTTTCCCATTCTCTCTCACACACCCTACCTCTGCATGTTATCCTTCCAGTCCCACAAACTTGCTCTGCCTGGTAAATCCCTATTCATTCTTCAAGACAAATAGCATCTTAGCTCCTCCAAGAATATTTTACTCATTTCTCCAAGCAGAGTTAAGGTTTCCCCCCTGTGCTTTCATGGTATCACGTTATAATCATACTTACATACCAGTCTCTTTTTCACTTCTCTGTCTGTATACTCGACTAAAGAAGGCCATGAAGGGCAGAAAATGTGGTCTTTAACTCCCCACTGTAAACTGTGGCACAATGCCTGCCCTGTAGAAGGTGTTTAATAAATGTTTGCTAAAGGAATGAATCTATCCAGAAAACTGTTGAGGGAATAAAGAAATGCTTATAGAACATAAAATCACCAATACAAAATATTTATGACTATGGGTCAATAAAATGTAATGTGTTTAAGGCTGAACCATATTTAAAGAAAATCAAGGTTAAATATTTAAAGAATTATTTTAATACTTACAGATTTTGTTTCTCCCCAAATGACTGCTCCAACTCCTATTTTATGATCCTCTGAAAGATAAATGGCATTTAACTCAGTAAAAAGTCAATTTCTTAGTTTCAGAAATACATTTTTCCAAAAATAAAAACATATTTATTGAAACATACTTTCTAAATGTAGCAGTAATTCTTGACATTTCACAAATTATAGAAAACCCTAAAATAAATACTTTTAAGTCTGGATTATGGGAAATAGATACTAAATAACTAGACATTGTCACTACCAACTCAGTCACATGTGATTTATATGTGGAGATCATTAAAATGGCAATATCCATGGTCAGGTGACTTCAGAGCTGTAACCAGAATTGAGTGTAACTATTGATTCTCCACCAACAAGTCAGTTTCTAAATGATTATTTCTAACAAATGATAAAATTGATTAAAAAACAAGTTTCTGAACTAATGGATTTAATGTAATAACCATTCACACAACAATTAAGTCTGTCTTCTAGAATTTTTTGTACTCTAATCATGAATAATACATTTCATATAAAGTTCTTGCTAAGAAAAATGTTCAGATGTATAATACAAACATAAACAAATATTTATGGGCTTTCATATATTTATATTGCTGGAAAGTCCATGAAGGGGATTTTGATTTAAATACTATGTTGTCCTCTCCCTCACCTTTATAATTTGTCTTTAGGGAGTAAAAAAAGCCAAGTTAGTGACATCATGCTCATTTCTAAATCAACAGTAAGATTATAATTTTCCTGCAGAACCAAAATCTCTGCAAGAAGTAAAGCTGTACTTCTGAAAACCATTAATACTGAACAGAAAATCTGAAAACCAAAAGAGAAGTTCTACATATAAAGCATTGACTTTGTCCTCCTACTAATACATGGGTGAGTTACAAATTTCTAAGACAATTATACCTTAGTTATGAAAACCATAGTATTTATCAAGCTCTTAATAAGGGACTAATGCAGTGAAGTAGGTACATTTACAGAGAAAATAATAATCACCTGTGAACTTATGCTAGAACATTTTCATACTGGTGAAGACTAAATGAAACTGTGGCTTCCCCCTACAAATTCCTTACTATTAACCCTTCCAATGATAACATATTTAAATATTTATTTTTCTAGTAAACATACAAAGAAACTTTATTCCACCTATGTACTAAAAATTAGGATGCCTCACAAATAAGTTAATTTTCATAAGTTACAATACTATAAGAAAATTCCTCAACTTAAGTTCAAGCAAGCTAGGGTTTAAAAATTAATTACAAAGCATTTGTATAATTTATTTTAAGCACTTTTTACTTATTATCTCATTTTTACCCTAAAGGTAAAGCAGATGAAATTTCCTTTTCTAGATGAGAAAACAGGCAAGAAATTAAGTGACAAAAAATTTAGCCCTCCAGACCCAACCTGCCTTTCCTCTACCCTTCCCTTTGACATTAAGAATTTCATAGCAAACATTTCCCTTTACTGAATGCCCGAGTATACAGGGTGAGGGAAACAGAAGTCCCTATATTATGAAACTTACAGTCTGTCTGATGAGGAAGGAAGACAGGAACAAGGAAACACTATGTGCTGTGCTGTGCAGGAAATTAATACACTGGTGATGAATAGAGTATATGGGAGGAGGGCTTACTCTATAGAGTGGATACTGTCATAAAAGGGATTTTGGTGTAACCAAAATATTGTTCCTTCTAAGACCTACAGAATAAGACATGTGGGGAAAAGAATTATGGCTTTTATGATCACTTCTAAGGAAAGTGGCAGAAGTTATAAACATAAGAGTATATTTGTCTGCAAAACCAAAACCTTTATAGGAAGTAAAGTTGTACTTAATACATGCATAAATCTGAAACAGAATATAAAACTGAAATACAAATTCTTCATATTAAGAGCCTACTTTTCCTACTATGTACACTGAGTATTTTTCATGTTGCGTTTTTTTAACCTCAGGAGCCACTTTTTGTTTCAGTCTGGGGACAGACTAAACCTTGTCAAGAGGGGGGGGGAAATGTGATTTTCCACCAGCATGAAACTCTACTGCCTATCTAAGGTTAATCACACCATGAGAATATTCTTTACCATGTATATTTTAAAATAAAAATGAAATTTCATTCATGTTAGATGGAGTAGATTTCACCCAGTACCAAGGTTAGCTGACAGATTAGGTAGATTCTCAAAAAGCTTTTCATGTCTGTTTTTACAGAAATTGCTCTGGTCATTCACAGTGTCTTTTCTGTATACCTTTGAAGGAAAAGTCAACTTATAATCACTGAGCCAAACTCCTGAGACTCTCTGATCACTAAAAGTCAGATAACTACGGTTCTAGAACACAGACATGGTAATTTTAGCTCCCAATTCTGTGGTCATGGCAGGGTTTATCCATGTGGTCCACAGGCCACTTGTATCAGAATCACTCACTGGCAGCTTGTTAAAATGGCAGACTCCTGTCTCCCATGGAAATGCCCTAAATCAACCTCTCCAAGGAAGGTAGGGAGACACAGGAATCTGCATTTCTCAAGATCATTCCCTCTGTTAAAAGCTGAGAACCACCGAGTTATAATTTGAAACATTAAACTTCTTGGCTACTCCAACCTACTTTTGTCATTAACATTGTGGTTTAGGAGGCAGGTATAATCCTCAGCTTTGGAAAATGCCTAGTTTAATGGGAAAACAGGACCCCAAAAAAGAGATTAAAAAATCACACTTAAACCAGGTAGGTAAGATGTAATGGCTTCCTAACTCTTTTTTTCTCCTAGAGCCTAAACAAATTTTATTTTTTTTAAGATTTTTAATTGATTTTTAGAGAGAGAAGAAGGGAGGAGGAGAGAGAGAGACAGAAACATCAATGATGAGAGAGTCATTGATTGGCTGCCTCCTGCATGCCCCCCACTGGGAATTAAGCCCGAAACCTGGGCATGGTCCTGACTCGGAATCAAACCATGATCTCCTGGATCATAGGTTGATTCTCAACTGCTCTGCCACTCCTGTTGGGCATTATGTATATTTTTTTAATGAAATGGTTTAATAGAACGGTTTCTTCACCTATTAATTAGAATAAAATAAAGTCATCAAAGTAAACTAAACAGTGTGAAATTAAAAGTCTAAGTTATTAGAAGAACACCCTCTCATGGGGATATCTATCTTGCTGGACTGTCCTCTATGTTAAATGAGATCTGTACATAAATAGCCTGGCTCTGTGCTGAGCATATCATAGGTGATTGATAAATTGTTACTGTTACTATTTATCATCAATGAAGAGTACAGGTCCAGAATTCCTTATCTGAAATCCGCTATATCAAGTTCTGGGTGTGTTTTTTTTTTTTGAAAGCTCGATGCACTTATTTTGTGGCTACACCTAACCAAAAATTTCATGCAAATATTCATACATTTTACTCCATTTGAGTAAATGTGTTTGATTACAAGTTACTGCCCCAAGACCTCCCCAGGAGTGCTGTGTAATATACAGTATATGCACCATATTACCTTTCTAAAATCTACATTCTGAATTCTTTTTCATTTGGCTCTAAGGGTTTAGGATAAGGGATTATGGACAATTTATCTTTGGATATAAAAAGATTTCCTTTATCCATTCAACACACTGTACTTAGTGCTAAGGAAAAAATGATGATGAAGGCATGGTCTCTTCCCCAGAAGAGCCCACAACGGAGTGCAGCGCAGGACAGGGAGTTGCATCCTATTTAGGACTTGGATTCCAGGCAAATAAGTCATACATGGTCAAAAAAAATTAACCTTGAAAAGTCTTTTAAATTGCCCACCAAGTGCAGAAGCATGGCTTTATGTAAAAAAATCTGCACAGAAATAGTGGATAGATTTATAATTCGAATAGCCAATAAAAAACATATATACAAATTTATATGTAAACATTTTAAACACTGGAATCATACATCGTCTCTGAACTAATCATACAGTTCTATGAGAAGCAAGAAGTACTGAGATTGAGTGAAAGAAAGGCATATTCACATTCCCCAGCTTACCCTCACTCTGGAATCTTCTGAATCTCAGTAGCAAAGAAAAATTAATGAATTATAGCTGTAACAGCTGTTCCCATTTATGTTTCTGTCTTCCAAGAATGGTTTAGAAAAGAATTACTTAATAAGTAATAATGACTTAATAATAAGAATTACTTAATAAGTAATAATAATAAGAAGAATAAAGATGATTTTGGCAAACAGACTAATGTATAGCCCACATATAAGATAATTACATTAAATTAGACTTTTACTTGATAGTTGTTTGGCATCATACAGCTTATGCCTGTAGTAGAATCAAATTCTTTTTGTTTGTTTGTTAATCCTAACTCAAGGACATTTTTTCCATTGATTTTTAGACAGTGGGAGGGAGAGAGGGAAGGGGAGAAAGAAACATCAATGTGAGAGACATCAATTGGTTGCCTCCCACACTCGCCCCAACTGGGGCCAGGGATCAAACCTGCAGCCCAGTTACACGCCCTTGACAGGGAATCAAACCCTCAACCCTTCCATGTGTGAGACCCTCACTCTAACCACTGCGCAACACCGGCCAGGGCTCTTTTTTTTTTTTAATCCTCACCTGAGGATATGCTTAAAGAGACGAAGGGAGGGAGAGAGAGAGGGAAACATCAATGTGACAGAGAAACATCAATTAGTTGCCTCCATATGTGCCCGGACCAGGGATCAAACCCTCAAGCCAGGTATGTGCCGTGATAGGTAATCGAACTGGCAATCTTTTGGTGCACAAGACGATGCTCCAACTAACTGAGCCACTCTGGCTGGGCTAGAACCAAATTTTTGAGTTGATAAGAACTGAGTGATTATTAGCCCTGCTGAATGTCAGAGTTCCCTGCAGAAATTTAAAAATTTATAAGCCTAAGCCACACCGTTAGGGACTTCGTTTAGTCTGGGTTGGAATTTGAGCATTTGTCTTTTAATAAAATTTCAGTGATTCTGATATGCTGCCAGGTGAGAACCTTCATTCTACTGAAATTACTTGGACCCATGGTCTTTGTTTAGAATACACTGCAGGCCAATGGCATTTACATGAACCTTTTCTGAAGATTTTCTCTTTTCCTTCTTTCTTGGGATAAATTTTTAAATATCCTACTATACTCCACTCATCAAATCTTACTCTACTATTCCTCCTGCCTGCATTTTTTCCTTATTTCAAGGTTGCATTTTAAAAAGTGATGATTCTGGGGGAGGAAACAAGATGGCAGTGTAGATAACAGCTGTACCCGCCGCCTCCCACAACCACATCAAAATTACAACTAAACTACAGAACCACCATCACTCAGAACCTCCTGAAATCTGGCTGAACAGAAACCCTACAACCAGAGAACTGAAGGAGCAATGAGACCAGTAGGAGGGGCGGAGATGCAGGTGGATCGGGGCTGAATCATGGAGACACGGCCACGGGCCCACACCCAGTGCTGCGGTTTAAACCCGGGAGGCAATTTCGGCGGTGGAGGTTTCCTGGAGGAGCAAGGGGTCTCAGCCCCACCTCAGGGCCCCCAGCCCAGGGCTCCAGGGCTGGGAAGAGAAGTCCCCATAACTTCAGGCTATGAAAACCAGTGGGGACTGTGGCTGAAGGACGCAGAGGTGGCGGGAGTCCCAGGCAGCTCCTCCTAAAGGGCCTGCGCACGGACTCACTCAGACGCGCTCCCTCTGAGCCCCAGCACCCAACAGCAGCCTGAAAGGAACCTAGGGCACTTGGGGAGGAACTAACCTCCCTGAAATCAGGGCGAGAGGTGGAGGGGCAGCTTTCTCCCAAGCAGAGGAGCTGGCAAAGGCCACTGCTCCTTTGGCGAGTTCTCCCCGCACACAGCCGGCAGGCAGGCGCCATATTTGAATCGCCAGCACCTGACTCACACCTTTGGCCCCTCCCCACCTGCAGGCTCATCCAGGCCATTTCCAGTGGCTTTTCTGTGCAAGTGGCCTCCCGAGCCTTATGCTTAGGACTTTCCTAAAATCTCTCAAACAAGCAGCAGCATGCCCCATACGGTTTGATAAGTGGCCCCAGGCCTGGCACTAGCGGCAGCCTGCATTGGCTCATAGCTTGGCCTCTCCTGGACACCTCCAAGCCCAGCACAAGTAGCAGCCAACTATGCTTTGCTGTGTAGCTCATGCTGGGTGGCGCTGGGCAAGGCACTGGCACAGGCTGACTTTGCACCTCCCGAGAGGCCCCAGAGACAGCGCACCTGGTGGTCAGACTCGACCACGCTGGATTACAACCCTACCACATCCACAAGTGACACACTCAAGGGGTGCACTTGGTGAACACCAAAGGTCCACTAAAGTAAATCCTGCTCCACAGGGGTGTCTCCAGCACACCAGTTCTTTGGCTGTAGTTGCAGCTGGTCCTCACAGCCGATTGGCCTGGGGGTCAATTCCTCCCAGTGATGCCAACAACACCAAGGCTCAACTACAACAGGTGAGAGCACACAGCCCACACAGGGGAGCACCTAGAAGGCTCAGCTCAGATGACTGGGGAGGCTGAGCCACTGGACCCTACAGGACACCTACTACACAAAGCCACTCTACAAATTCCAGGAGACATAGCAGCTCTACCTAATACACAGAAACAAACACCTGGAAGCAGCCAAAATGTGGAGGCAAAGAAACATGTCACAAAGGAAAGAACAGAAGAAATCTCCAGAAAAGGAATTAAATGAAATAGAACTAAGCAAGCTACTAGATACAGATTTCAGAATTATGGACATAAGGATGCTCAAACATATTAGTAAGAGTATTATGAAAACAAGTGAGACCACAGATGATATAATAAAGTACCAATTTGAAATGAAGGCTACACGAACTGAAATGAAGAATAATTTACAGGGAATCAGCAGTAGTGTAGAGGACACTGAGAATCAAATCAGCAATCTGGAACATGAGGAAACAAAAAACATCCAACCAGAAGAGCAAAAAGAAAAAAGAATCCAGAAATATGAAGATTGTATTAGGAGCCTCTGGAACAGCTTCAAGCGGTCCTACATTCATATTACTGAGGTGCCAGAAGGAGAAGAAAGAGAGCAAGAAATTGAAAAACAATTGAAAAAATAATTACAGAACCACCCCCCCACACACCTGGGGACTTACAAGTCCAGGAAGCACAGAGAGTCCCAAACAAGAGGAACGCAAAGAGGCCCACAGCAAGATACATCATAATTAAAATGCCAAAGTTTAAAGACAAAGAGAGAATCTTAAAAGCAGCAAGAGAAAGGCAGTTAGTTACCTACAATGGAGCACCCATACTACTGTCAGATGATTTCTCAACAGAAACTTTGCAGTCCAGAAGGGAGTGCCAAGAAATATTCAAAGTGATGAAAAACAAGGACCTACAACCAAGATTCCTCTACCCAGCAAAGCTATAATTTGAAACTGAAGGTCAGATAAAGAGCTTCACAGATAAGAAAAAGCTAAAGGAGTTCACCACCCACCAGACCAGCACTACATGAAATGTTGAAGGGTCTTTTTAAAGAAGAAGCTAATGAACAAAAGAATCTGACAAACTGAATAGATGCAGAGACATTGATGCATGCAACAGATGGTCATATTTCAGAGGGAGTGGGGTGGGTGATGGAAGATGGGAAGAGATTAATCAAAGAAGTTATATGCATATATGCATAACCCATGGACACAGTCAATAATAGGGTGAAGGTCTGGGGAGGGGGTGGGAGCGAGATGGAGGGGGTCAATTAGGGGGAAAAATGGGATGCCTGTAATACTTTCAACAATAAAGATATACTAAAAAAAAAAGTTTAAGCATAGGAGAAAGCAAAAAAAGTGTTGATCCTTCTACTTTGACAATTTTACATCTGGTAAGATGTGAAAACAGTGTTCTCTAATTGGAAATAGAGATGCTACCTTTTATCACAATAAAGAAAATTCTCAATAAATATTTTACCTTTTCACATATGTACCCATGCATAACCTAATATCATAATGTAAAAATGTTTGATTTCTCTACTTGCCGATTGGAGACATACTAGCAGTTGGAAAAAGTGTGCCATTATTCCTTTACTTTGATTGTTAGTTATTTTGAATTCATATATTGTAAAGATTTTCAAAGTTTTTACTAATATTGAATACATATAAAATATTGAAGAATTAACAAAAATGAATGATTTGGTTCCCTCCCTTCCTTTTTGTCCCATCTCTAGTGCAGGGATCAACAAACAGTGAAATGATAAAAACAAGCAGCAGAAAGAAGCCTAGATAATCACGGCAGGCAGCACCAAATTACAAGGCCACAAGGAATACTAAAACTGCTCTAAAGAAGAGCTGTCTACTCAGGGTCTCACTAACTTCTCTATATTGTACGAACAGCAAAACTTTAGTATCTGAGAGTAAATGAACTCTACCATAGATGAGATGAACCCCACTTTACTTCTGAGATAAATACAACCCAACTGATAATCACTAGTTCATGAACTAATCATATGACTTACCAGTTCGATATGCCAATAACCTGGCTTGAACCATGCAGTGCCTTGCAATTTCTTGTGGCAAACTTTGATTGTGAATTTCATTACTCTTTTCAGTATTGTCACAATAAAATCCGTAGTGTTTACAGTTGGGCACACTGGAAGCTACTGTGGCCAAAAGTAGGATAAGGTCTTTCATGTTTTGCCTTAGATTGCTAAAATATGGATTTTCACATAGGTTCTCCAAACCTATAGTCATAAGTATCTGCTTATGTAGTTCTTCATTTGAAACCAAAAATAACATTTCATATTCTTTTATTCTTTCTTGTCTACATTTGGAATAAAAGTCAATGTTAGCATCTGGAAATGTTTTGGCAATTTTTTGAATAAAGTCACATTTGTAAGAGGTTTCCTCTACAAACTGCATCATATAACACAACAAAGGCTGAAGCAAGACACACACATGGGCCCTACTGTTTGATTTCAATCTTTCCACTGCTTTGGCATCTAACTTCGCATCTTCAGTACTAGAAGCCTCAGAAAGCAAACTTATTTCTGGATCAGCAGGCCAATATGAAATTCGGTTAACTCCAGCTGAAATACAAAATATGAAAGTTATCAGATACATACTGATATTAAGGACTTTCTTGATAAATTCACCATATCACTGCAGTAAATCCAGAGGTCCCAATATACTAAATGTCTATTACCAAGTCACCAATAATATAGCCTATTGGCAAACCATGGCCCACAGGCCATATCAAACCTGTTGCCTATTTTTGTATGGCTTGCAGGTTGAGAACAAATTTTATAGTTTTAAATAGTTGGAAAAATAAAAAATAAGAATATTTTGTGACATATAAAAATTACCTGAAATTAAAAATTTTATTTTCCATAAATAAACTTATTGGAACGCACCATTCATTGACACAGTCTCTGGCTGCTTTTGCACTACAATGGAGTAGCTCAGTTGAGAGCTGAGTAGCTACATAGACATCATGTGGCATGCAAAGCCTAAAATATTTATTATCTGACCCTTTATAGGAAAAGTTGGCCAACCCCTAACAAAGCCCATGGGAGGTATTTGTGGAATCATTGGCCTTGCCAAGTTTGGTCCCAAAGCCTAGTACTGGGACTATATACCAGAGCCCTACAAGTAATCAGATGGTTGTTTTTAGAAATAACATAGCTGATGCCCGGCCGGGCATGGCTCAGAGGTTGAGCATCAACCTAGGATCCAGGAGATCAGGGTTCGAGTTCCGGTCAGGGCACATGCCTGGGTTGCCGGCTAGGCAGCCAATCAATGACTGCCCAATCATTGATGTTTCTCTCTCCCCCCCCTCCTTTCCTCTCTCTAAAATCAATAAAGATATGTTTAAAAAAAAAAAAAAAAAGAACATAGCTGACAACTGTGTCTAGAGTTTTGTGTCTGAAATAAACTATTCAACCATGCATTAATAATGTACCTGTACTCTGAATTCTTCCTCTGAGAAGCTAATCTATGAAAATATTCTAAATAGAGACCAAAAAAATGCATGGATATATTTAGTGCAGCATTGTTTAAAACAGTAAAAACATAGAAAAAAACTAAATGGACAAAATAGGGGAATGGTTAAACAAATTAGGATCCTCCTCATAACAAAATATTATACAGTTATCCAAAATTTCCACAAAAAACTTATAATTTGAAGGCAGAAGTGGGGGGAACAGCAATATTCATTTTTTTAAGTCCACAAAATTAATCACAGACAACAAACAAGATGGAACATTTTCAATCAATGTGATAGAGGAAAGGTTAGTAATCTTTAATATATAGAGATTTTAATACATTAAGAGCGTATACAGGTATAAATTCATAAGAACAAGGAGGCCTTAAGAGAGTCCAAAAGATATGAACAGACAATTTACAAAAGAGAAAACAAAACTGGATAACAAACATATAAAAAAATATTTTAATTTGTACTTGAGATTGAACGATGAGGGATGTCTTATACAGAGTTAAGCACTGAACTGTTCATCAATTAATTAGTATTTTACAAGAGACCCCTTTGCTAGTATCTCATGTAATTGAGGCTAAGAGAGACATTTTTTATGAGTGTGCCAGAAGTGACTGGATGAATGGCCCACAGGGTGTTGTGCATTCAAAGTAACAGATGAACTAAACAGTCTCAGTTGAACAAACACAATCCTATCTACTCCCTGCTACTTCTGACTCTTACTGTGGCTTGGGCTGTAAAGCAATTTTGAAAGCCTCAAAGCTAATATCAGAATGTTTCCTCTGGCCGAATTTCACTTGCCCTCTGTTGGAGTTCTCAAAATCTATTTCCTAACCAGCAGAGATGGTCAATCTTTCATCTAAACATGCTGGTTGCTTCTAGTAATCCTAATTCAAGAAGAGAGGGTGACCAATCTTCAAACAAATATTCATGTCCCAGCACCATATGCTACTGCAGAACTTTTCCAATTTTGTTGTCTCCGACCCCATTACACTGTTTAAAATTAGTGAGGACCCCAATCAGGTGTAGATTATATCTACTAATATTTACTGTATTAGAAAATTAAAATAACATTTTAAAAATATTAATTCACTAAAAAAATAACAATAAAGAACCCATTATACATTAATATAAATAGCATAGGTCAATGAAAAAGAAGTGTATTTTACAAAACAACAATAAAAATTAGTAGAGGAGGATGACATTTTTTAAATTTTTACAAATATCTTTATTATCTGTCTTAATAGAAGACATATGGATTCTCAAATTTGTTGGTGCTTTCAATCTGCTGCAATAGGTTGTTTTTATTGAAGTATATGAAAAGTATCCAGCCTCACACAGATATGTAGTTAAAAAGGAGTATTTTAACAGCTATTTCAAGTAGTTGTCAATGCTCTTCTTTGACACTACATAAAAATTTGACAAAGGATAGTGTCTTAAAAATCATAACAATTTTTTGTACTTATGTTAAATTCTATTACTTAAAAAAAATTCTATTCATTAATATCACCACCAATCTCATCCAGAAGAGTCTTTAAGTGCTGGTAAGCTGTAAGCTCATGATGTCAAGTTTTTCAAAATTTTCATTTTCACTTGAAGACTCAAATTTTATCATTGGCAACAAATACTGTCAGTTGTTTTCTTAATTCATTTTTGATATAATGTCTGCCAATAGCCAAGCGTAAATAATTATTGCTTGTCAGATCATGGTGTTCCATGAAAAAAGTGGAAACTTAGTTCATAACTCAAACATTTGCATAGGTGGTTTTCCTTAAGGCAAACTTCATACTTAGGTTTGTAGCAAAAGTGCTTTATTGTCTACCTCCTATTTTCTCACATAGAATATTATAAAAATGTGTATTCACGGGTTGGGATTTAATAAAATTAATTTTTACTGTTTTTTTTTTTAAAATATATCTTTATTGATTTCAGAGAGCGAGATAGAAACATCAATGATGAGAGTCACTGACTGGCTGCCTCCTGCACATCCCCCACTGGAAGTCAAGCCAGGCATGTGCCCTGACCAGGAATCAAACCTCAGTCTCCTGGATCATAGTCAACTCTCAACCACTGAGCCACACTGGCTGGGCAATTTTTACTGTTTCATCAAAGACTTTCTTACATGAAACCTTTTTTAACTCCAAGTATGTGGCCATGAAGAGTACAATACTACTACTGCCTTGATTCTTACTAGGCAACAGTAGTTTTACTTACCACTGTTTTGGTACTATTAGTATAAATGTAGTAGTATTATGAAAATGTTTTTGACGTTGTGGGACATCAGGAGTCCACAGACCACACTTTGAGAACCACTATGCTTTGGAAATGTTTGCTATGTAGCTGATGTAACAATAATTGTAACTAAAGTAATTTGGCAATAGCATGGAGTTAAACGAAGCCACTTCCCAAGATATAATATATAAACCTAATCTAATACAGCAATTTTATTTATATATGAGTCTAATACTAACATAAAAGCATTTCTATTATAGGTTCTTTCTGATTTTCCATACTTCATTATCTCTCCTGGCAGGTTTAAATGTCTTAAAGACATCAAGCAGTACAAGCAGTAACTGGCACTTCCCAACTTTTCTAATTTTTGGCTCTGAGGCTATTAAGAGTGCTTGCAGCATAGTCAACTCAGCACAAAACACAACAGTCTTTCATTCATTCTTCTCTCCTGACTCTAGAAGAAATCAGTCAAAAAATGTTTTGGTTCTTTCACAGTCTTCCTTTCAATATCAATGTAATACTCTGAATCCTATTTTATACCCTGCCTAATGCAATAGTCTATTAATCATGCTCTTAATCTCTTATCTTTTCATGTTCCAATTCAATAACAAAAAATAAAAATAATAATTTTAATCATGTTACTCCTGCTCAAAAACCTTCAGTGGCTGGCTCAACATTATCTATAATAGGATTTATAAGTCAGTTAACACAAGTGATAAAGTAAATATCCAACCTGCCCAGTTAATTGGGAAAAGAAAACATGCTACCACCATCTTACCTATCTTCTGTACTCACAGCTGCAGGGGAAAGACTACAGAATCTGACGGCTATCATAGATACCCTATCTGCTTGAAATACTTGTCGCAGGTCAGGAAACTTTAGCCACTTGTAGCTCAAGGGCACTGCCTTCACCACAGACCTTTACTCTTAAGACTTTGATGTAAATAAAAAGTTTTCTCAAAACAAGTTTAGGAACTCTGTCCTGTAAGATAAAGCCCAAGGGCCATACAGCTTTCCAAAGTTCACCACTAACCCCCAGCCTATTATTATAATCCATCTGCCACATTCTTTCCAAGAAAAATTCTTCATTTGAAATACTGACCCCCCAGAACCTTGCATCTCACAACTTAATGACCCCACAAAGGCTGTGTCCCTGGCCAGGGATGTGTTTCCCCTCCTCTACCTCTGTATCTACCCACCAAGATACAGTTTACGCCCTAGCCTTTCATCACATGACAACCTGCAGGGGTCACTATTTCTTCTCTTACCACTTCAGCAGGTATCATTCATTTGGTACTAGATGCTGCATTGAGGACAAAGATTTGGGACTATACCAGCCTTTTTTTCCCCCAGAAGGTCTCAGAAGGAGGCTTCTTTACATATGCATGTTTGATTAAATCACTGACCTTTGATAACTGAACTCAAACTCCAGCCCCTCTCTCCTTCCCAGAGCTCTAGGAGAAGAGGCTGAAAGTTCCAGCCCTCCAATCACCTGGTTGGTTCCCCAGGCAACCAAGCCCTATCCACAGGGGCTTTCTAAAAATCACATCATTAACAGAAACTCAGCTTGAAAGAGGCTTGTTATGAACAACAAAACACACCTTTGTCACTCTTACCACTCAGGAAATTCCACAGGATTTTAGTTGCTCTGTGCTAGGAATGGGATGAAGACCAAACCTATTACTGATATTATAAATCACAATATCACAGTACCTATGTAAAAGATAAAATATTTTTTAAACAGAAGAATGGTCTGCATACTTACCTGGGTGAAAAAAAGAATCATAAGCACAAAGAGATTTAGTGAGTAGCCTGATAAGACAGAGATGGAAAGCTATACATTAATAATTTGTGTTCCTCCTTCCAAAATGTAGAGTAGTGATTGGGAGGCAGCTGCCGGCCAGGAACTACAGTTTCCACAGTGAATATGAACAGAAATGATGTATGTGACTTCTGGGCCAGAATTTTTAAGAGCAGATATGCCTTCTCCATTTTCTTTCTCAGTCTGAATGCAGAGGACTCAAGGCCCTTGGGGATGACAGCAGCAGTACCACAGAAGATGCCTAGGTCCAGGAATCAACCACTGGAACAAGCTGTCTACTGTTCAGCAACATCTGCATTTGGGACATTACAGTAGTCCCCCCTTATCTGAAATTTTGCTTTGTGTGGTTTCATTTACCCATGGTCAACCACGGTCCACAAATATTAAATAGAAAATTCCAGAAAAAAAACAATTCATAAGTTTGCCTGCCCACTAGTCACTTTGTAGCTGTCTAGGTTATCAGATCGACTGTTGCAGAATCATGGTATTGATCACAGTGCTTGTGTTCAAGGAACTTATTTTAACTTAATAATGGCCCCAAAACACAAGAGTAGTGATGCTGGCACTTCAGATATACCAAAGAGAAGCGGTAAAGTGCTTCCTTTAGGTGAAAAAGTATGTATTGCATAGGAATAAAACCACATATATAGGGTTCTGTACTATAGTTTGAGGCATCCACCAGGGGTCTTGGAACATATCCCCCATGGATAAAGGGGTACTACTCTACAGGGGCTATAAATCCCTAGTATATTAAACCACTGAAATTTTAATGTTTTGTCATAGCAGCTAATATTAGTCTACTAATACATAAAACATCATCTAACAGGTTAGTGACAGAGCTGAGACCAGAATCCAAGCTTTCTGACTCTTAGTATAGTATATCAAACTGTCTTCAGATGGATTATATATATTTCTAAATTACCTCTGTGGTATTTATGCAATTTGTTTCCACTGACTATTCTCAGATAAATGTTAATAATCTCCAACAAAGTCTTATCTGCACTTACCATTTACGATCATTTTCAAACAAGCAGAACATGGTTTTCTGGAAAAATAAAGATCACAGTTTTTCAGCCTTGACCCATGTTTTATAAGAGCAATTTTTCCAGCATGTAACTCTTCACTTGAACAGTGAAGATCAACAATTTTCATGTTTTTCACCACCACAAGACCAGTTTTCTTCACCTGCATGAAGATAAAAGATAATAATTTATTAGTTAAAATAGCTAATGACCATATCATGGATTATATACTTCATTTATTAATAAAATGAAAATTTGTTTAGGTCTTTACCTGAACAGTTTAAACAAAAGCACATTTTCATTAGGTTCCCCCAATTTTTTAGAATGTTTAATGTTGACTTTATACCAGAAATGTTCTAAATCTAGGTTTTCTTAATCAATTAAGCATTTATATATCATTAATCTGTCTTAGTGAATACATTTTGACCTAGTAAAGGGCAAGAATCAAGTTGATTTGACTTTTTTTCTTATAGCATATAGTTTAGGACTATTTAGTATTAAGCTTCTAGATGGTCATAAAAAAAATTTGGAAAACTATGATTTTACACATGAATAAGTGAAGACCAGAAAGTTCATGTGACTTTCTGAAAGACCACAGGTGGTAAAAGGCAGAACTAAAAAAGCGATAGTTTTGATTTTTAAAATAATTAAAATACTGACTAAAATAAGGATAATTCTCAACTTCTTTCTTAAAAACAATTTTTAGCACAATGGCAGACTAGATTAATTCCAACAAATATATTACCTATAATTTTAAAAATTTTTTAAATATATAGTCAAGCTCAAAAGAATGGAAGGAATTAGAAGGAAATTAGAATTAGGTATTAGAAGGAAATTAGAATTTCAGGTATTAGAAGGAAAGAGAGAATTCAAAGCCAGAACAATAATCTCAGCAGTATCCCACTCATAGGTAGTAGACTGGGTTAACTCTGCTTTTAAGTCATGGAGGCTGGGGACTGGCTGGGGTTCTTCAGAGTTGTTACTCTAAACCTAAAGTGTCCTAACTTATACAGATACTAGTCAAAAAAGCTAATATAACAATATTAATATCTGATATAACACACTAAGGTAAAACTCAGTTCTATGAGGGCACAAAATAGTCTCTGCTGTTTTCACAGCATAAGACTCTGAAATTAGGAAAGTAAATCTGATCCTTGGGTTCTGGAATGATTGTTACAATATGAGGGGAACTTGGACTGAGAAGAGGGTATCCATGTTTCCCTACTCCCTTTCAAAGGGATTTTACTCTACAGTTATCCCCAATAGGACACATTTAAAATCACTTTAAAGATGAGACCAAAGCTATATTAACTAAAATAGTCAAGTTTCAATTTCAGTTATGAGTATAAATGTTTGACACTATGGAGAATATTTTATAAAATGTCTGAAAAAAGGAATAAATATTATAGAATTCCATTTCTGAGTTAACCAACCATCTCTAATCTATAACAACACTTAAAAGGAATACAAAAATCTTTTGTTTAATAACATTTATATCCAAAACATATCTAAAATAGGAAAGTTCTATCTAATTGGCTTTTATTTTATTTATTTTTTTAATATATCTTTTTTTTATTTCAGAGAGAGGAAAGGAGGAGAGAGAGACATAGAAACATCAATGATGAGAGTCATTGAACGGCTGCCTCCTGCACGCCCCTGAAGGGGGATCGAGCCCGCAACCCGGGCATGTGCCCTGACTGGGAATCGAACCCCGATCACCTGGATCCTAGGTCGACCCTCAACCACTGAGCCACGCCCGGCCAGGCCTATATTAGCTTTTAAAATAAGCTTTAAATTTACCTTGAATTTGTGAACCCTTTCCCTTCCCATCTCAAAATTTTTTATAGTTTTATGTTCCTCAAGTACAAACTATATGTTAGTATCTACTTATGAATACTTCCAGCAAGTTTTTTGTTGTTGTTTTTATTGTAACTTTGGAAAAGAACTAGTGAGGCCTTATCAAAAGATCTTACCTTGCTGGAGCTCATTTTATTAAACTGAACTAGCTGTACTGTTGGAAATGGCTGCAATGAAATTATTTTAGTTTGAGAGATTTTCTGTTCAGCACACAGATATAAAGCCAGAAAACTTGACCACTAAAGACTTTTGAAAAAAATTGTTCCTCATAAATGGGAAGCATACTCATCAATGTATTTTTTATTAGTACATTTTAGGCCAAGTTGATTTACATTTTCTTAAAAAATATCTTTATTGTTGAAAGTATTACGGATGTCCCCTTTTTACTCCCTCCCTCCTCATTTACCACCTCCACCCTGCTCCCACTCCATTCCCAGGCCTTCCTCACACTATTATCTGTCCATGGGTTATACATATATGCATAAAAGTTCTTTGGTTAATCACTTCCCAGACCCCCACTGGAGATTCTTCACTCTGTTGCATGCTTCCATGTCTATGGATCTATTTTGTTCATTAGATTCCACATATAAGTGAGATCATGTGATATTTGTCTTTCTCTGACTGGCTTATTTTGATTAACATAATACTCTCCAGGTCTCCCCATGCTGTCTCAAAGGGTAAGAGATCCTTCTTTTCTACAGCTGAATAGTATTCCATGGTGTAAATGTATGACAGCTTTTTTATTCACTCATCTACTGATGGACACTTGGGCTGTTTCCAGATCTTAGCTATTGTAAATAGTGCTGCTATGAACATAGAGGTGCATATATTCTTTCTGACTGATGTTTCAGGTTTCTTAGGATATATTTTTAGAAGTGGGATCACTGGGTCAAATGGCAGTTCCATTTTTTATTTTCTGAGGAAACTCCATGTCTTCCACAGCAGCTGTACCAGTCTGCATTCCCGCCAGCAGTGTACTAGGGTTCCTTTTTCCCCACATCCTCGCCAGCACTTGTCTTTTGTAGATCTGTTAATGATAGCCATTCTGGCAAGTGTGAGGTGATAGATATCTCATTGTCATTTAAAAATTTTTTAATCTTATTTTATGTTTTGAATTTATCTTTATTGTTGAAAGTATTACAGATGCCCCCCTTTTTTCGCCCATTGAACTCTTCCTCCCTGCTCTTATCCCCTCCCCAGGATTTCATGGCACTAGTATCTGTGTCCATGGGTTATGCTTATGTGCATGTAAGTTCTTTGATTAATCTCTTCTTGCCTACTCCCTTTCCCTCTGAGATTCGTCAGTCTTTTCCATGTTTCCATGATGCTGGAACAATTCTGTCAGTTTATTTTGTCCATTAGATGCCACATATAAGTGAGATCATGTGATATTTGTCTCTCTGTGACTAGCTTGTTTCGCTTAGCGTAATAGTCTCCAGGACCCTCCATGTTGTCTCAAAGGGTAAGATTCTTCTTTTCTACAGCTGCATAGTATTCCATGGTGTAAATGTACAACAGCTTTTTTATCCACTCATCCACTGATGGGCACTTGGGCTGTTTCTAGATCTTAGCTATTTAAATAGTGCTGCTATGAACATAGGGGTGCATATATTCTTTCTGATTGGTATTTTGGATTTCTTAGGATATATATTCCTAGTGTGGGACCACTGGGTCAAATGGCAATTTCATTTTTTATTTTTTGAGGAAACTCCATACTGTTTCCCATAGTGGCTGTACCAGTGTGCATTCCCACCAGCAGCGTACCAGGGTTCCCATTTCTCTATATCTTCCCCATTACATGGCATTTGTTGATTGCTGATAGCCATTCAGACAGGTATGAAGTGATACCTCATTGTGGTTTTAATTTGCATCTCTCTGATGATTAGTGACATTGAGCATTTTTCCGTGTTTCTTAGACATATGTATGTCCTCTTTGGAGAAGTGTCTATTCAGGTCCTTTGCCCATTTTTTAATTGTACTGTTGATCTTCCTCTTGTTGAGTTGTATCAGTTCTCTGTACACTTTGGAAATTAGCCCCTTATCAGATGCATCCTTGACAAATATGTTCGCCATACCTGGGGGTTCCTTTGTATTTTGAGGCTGATTTCTTTTACTGTGCAGAAGCTTCTTAGTTTGATGTAGTACCACTTGTTTATTTTTTCTTTTGTTTCTCTTGACCTAGGAGATGTATCAGTGAAAATTCCACTACATGAGATGTCTGTGATTTTAATGCATGTTTTCTTCCAGGATTTTTATGGTTTTGCAACTTACATTTAAGTCTTTTATCCATTTTGAATTTATTCTTGTGTATGGAGTAAGTTGGTGATCTAGATTCGTATTTTTGCATGTACCTGTCCAATTTCCCCAGCACCATTTACTGAAGAGACTGCCTTCACTCCACTGTATGCTCTTGCCTCCTTTGTCAAATATTAACTTACCACAATGGCTTGGGCCTATTTCTGGGGTCTCTGTTCTGTTCCACTGATCTATGTCTGTTATTGTACCAATACCAGGCTGTTTTGATTACAATGGCTTTGTAGTACAGTTTAATATCTGGTAAAGTGACCCCTCCCAATCCTTTCTACTTTCTCAAGATGGCTATGGCTATTAGGGGTCTTTCTTGGTTCCATATAAAGTTTTGAAATATTTGTTCTAGTTCTGTGAAATATGCTGTTAGTAATTCTTCCAACTAATGACCATAGTATATTATTCCACTTGTTTATATCTTCCACTATGTATTTTGTCAGTGTCTTGTAATTTTCTGAGCACAGGTCTTTTACATCCTTGGTTAAGTTTATTCCTAGATATCTTATTTTTTTAGTTGCAATGGTGAATGTTATTGTTTTTTTATTTTCTCTCTCTGAAAGTTCATTGTTGGTGTATAAGAATGTCATTGATTTCTGGATGTTGATTTTATATCCAGCTACCTTGACAAATTCATTTATCAAATCAAGTAGTACTTTAGTGGAGTCTTTAGGGGTTTTATGTACAATATCATGTCATCTGCAAATAATGACAGTTTTACTTCCTCCTTTCAAATTTGGATGCCTTTTATGTTTTCTTCCTGTCTAATGGCTGTGGCAAAGGACTTACAGAACTATGTTGAATAAGAGTGGTGAAAGCGGACATCCCTGTCTTATTCCTGTTTTTAAGGAAAATGGTTTTAGTTTTTGACCACTGAGTATGATGTTGGTATTAGGTTTGTCATATACAGCCTTTATTACATTGAGGTATGTTCCCTATATTACCAATTTGCTAAGTTTTTATCAAAAATGGGTGTTGGATTTGGTCAAATGCTCTTTCTGCATCTATTGATATGGTCATGATTTTTGTCCTTCATTTTGTTTTAATTGATTCGTGAATATTATATACCAGACTTACATCCCTGGAATAAATACCACTTGATCATGGTGTATGATCTTTTTAATGTATTGCTGGATCCAGTTTGCTAGTATTTTGTTGAGGACAGTAGCATCTATGTTCATCAGGTATACTGGCCTGTAATATTCTTTCTTAGTAGTGTCTTTATCTGGTTTGGGGATTAGGATAATGCTGGCCTCATAAAAAAGACCTTGGGAGTTTTCCCTCCTCTTGAATTTTCTGGAATAGTCTGAGGAGAAAAGGAGTTAATTCTTTTTGAATGTTTGGTAAAACTCACCTGTAAATCCATCTGGTCCAGGACTTTTGTTTGCTGGGAGTTTTTTCATTACTGCTTCAATTTCATTAGTTGTTATCAGCCTATTCAGGTTTTCTGCCTCTTCCTGATTCAGCCTTGGAAGATTGTATGTTTCTAGGAATTTGTCCATTTCACCCAGATTATCCAGTTTGTTGGCATATAGTTGCTCATAGTATTTTCTTACAAGCTTTTGTGTTTCTGTTGAGTTAGTTGCTATATCACCTCTTTCATTTCTGATTTTATTTGTGTCCTCTCTGTTTCTTGGTTTGTCTGCTAAAGGTTTATCTATTTTATTTATCTTTTCAAAGAACCAGCTCTTGGTTTCATTGACTTTTTACATTGTTTTTTTTACTCTCTCTGTCATTAATTTATGCTCTGATATTTATTATTTCCTTCCCTCTACTTCCTTGGGGCTTTTCTTACTGTTCTCTTTCTAATTCTTTCAGTTGTTGTGTTAGATGTTTTACTAGAGCTTATTCTTGTTTCCTGAAGTATGCCTGTACTGCTATGAACTTTTGTCCCAGGATGCTTTCCCTGTGTTCCATAGATTTTGGATTGTCTGTCCATTTTTGTTTTTTTCAAGGAAGTGTTTGATTTCTTCCTTGATCTCATTGGTAACCCATTCATTGTTTAATAACATGCTATTTACCCTACATGTGTTTGAATATTTTTAAATTTTCTTATAGTGGTTGATTTCTAATTTCATGCCATTGTAATCTGAGAAGATGTTTGATATGATTTCAGTCTTCTTGTATTTGTAGAGACTTGTTTTGTGTCATAACATGTGGTCTAGTTTTGAGAATGTTCCATGTGCACTTGAGAATGTGTATTCTGCTGCTTTGGGATGAAATGTTCTGTAAATGTCAATTAAATCCATTAGATCAAGTGTGTCACTTAAGTTCTGTTTTCCTGTTGATTTCTTTTCTTCATGATCTGTCCAATGATGACAGTGGGGTGTTAAACTCTCCCACTATGACTGTGTTGCTGTCAATCTTCCCCTTAAAGTCCACCAAGAAATTTTTTATATATTTAGGTGCTCATATATTGTGTACATATATATTTATAAGGGTTATTTCCTCCTGTTGAATTGATCCCTTTAGTATTATGTAGTGACCATCTTTGTCTCTTGTTATGGTCTTTATTTTGAGGTCTATTTTGTCAGAAATAAGCATTGCTACTCCAGGTTTTTTTTTCGTTTCCATTTGCATGGATTATTTTTTCCATCCCTTCACTTTCAGCCTGTGTGAATCTTTTGCTCTCAGGTGGGTCTCTTGTAGACAATATATATATGGGTCCTGCTTTCTTATCCATTCAGCTACCCTATGTCTTTTGTTTGGACCATTTATTCCGTTTACATTTAAGGTTACTATTGATATATACTTATTTAATGCCATTTCCCCCCTTTATGTGGATGTGCTTTTCTCTCACTATTCCTTCTTCTACTTAGAGCAGTCCTTTTAGCATTTCTTGCAATGCTGGTTTCGTGGAACTGAAGTCCTTTAGGCTTCTTATGTCTGGGAAGCTCTTTATTTCACCTTCAATTTTAAATGATAGCCTTGCTGGATAAAGCAATCTGGTTGCATGTTCTTGCTTTTCATTACTTTGAGAACTTCATGACACTCCCTTCTGGCCTGAAGAGTTTTCGTCTAGAAATCTGCTGTCAGCCATATGGGGGTTCCCTTGTAGGTCACTGCTTGTTTCTCTCTTAATAGTCTCTCTTTGCTCTTAACATTTCCCATTTTAATTATGATGTATCTTGGAGTGGGTCTTTTTGGGTTCTTCTTCTCCGGAGCACTCTGTGCTTCCTGAACTTGTGTGGCTTCCTCCTTCACCAGTTTATGGAAGTTTTCTGTCATTATTTCCTCCACCAAGTTCACTATCCTTTGTTCACTTTCCTCCCCCTCTGGGACTGCTATGATGTATATGTTGTTCTGCTTCATGTTGTCCCAAAGCTCCCTTAGACTGTCCTCATGCTTTTTAAATTTTTTCGTGTTGCTGCTCTGACTGAGTGGTTGTTTCTACCTTATCTTCTAAGTCACATATTCTATCCTCTGCTTCATTGAGCCTGCTTTTAATTCCTTCCTGAGTATTCTTGATATCAGATATAGTATTCTTCATTTCTGCCTCTTTCTGATTTATGACATATAGCCCTTTTTTCATGTTTTCACTAAGTTCCTAGACCTTTCCATTAAGTGTCTTATTTCATTAATTTCCTTGAGCATCTTTATCACCATTACTCTGTACTGTATTTCTGATAACGTGCTTAACTACCTCTCATCAAGGTCTTTTTCTGGCGATTTTTCCTTTTCTTAGTTTTGGGGGTTGTTTCTTTGTCTCCCCATTTTAGTGACTCTTAGTGCTTGTGTCTGTATATTAGATATATTTGCTGTCTCCCAGTCTTGTGGGGTGGGATTTGTACTGTATGTTCAGTGGGACCCAGAGGTGTGTTGTCCTTATACTTCTGAGCTATGTGCTCTAGGTGTGTCCCTTTTTTAGGTATTTTGGGCTCTCCTGTTGTGATTGGGTCTACATTGTTGGTGAGCCATTCTTGGGAGGACTCTCCTCTCAGGTTGGCTAAGCCCCAATCACGTCCTGTGATCTGTTGTACAGGTGCTGGCAAGGCAAAACAAAACACAATGAAACTGCCAGGAAACAAGCAGTATCTTATCATATATCCTGATAATCACAATGAAAACATCCCAAGAGAAAGTAGAATTGGGAAAGCGAAGCAAGAACACAAATACTAAAGCAAAAAAAAAAAAGAAACAAACAAAAAATAGAGAGAGGAAAGGATATTATTGCTAATAGTAAAAAAAAAAAAAATTAAAAATAACAATAAAAAATAGAGAAACTACCGGCGGTAGATAAAAAGGGCAGAAAAAAGATTCTGAAAGAGGGGCAGGCAAAAAATTAAGAGTAGAGAGTAGCAACAGGAAAATAGTTGAAAAATAAAAAATAAAAACAAAATAAAGGGACAAACAGAAACAAACAAACAAACAAAAAGACAGGAAGACAGAAAATAAAAGGGGAGAAAACAAGAAGAAAAGAAAATTATGCCAGTGGGACCAGAATAGAAAGAGATAAAGCAAGGGCAGGGAAGGAGTCCAATAAGAGATATGGGGAAACAATAGAGAAAAGCAGTAAACTTATTGGTTATAATGATAATATTTCAGCAATTAAGCAGAGAATATCAAGAAAATCTTGATAAAAGAACAAAAACAAAACAAAAGAACAAGCAAAGCAAAACAAATTTTAAAAAGTTAATTAAAAAGTTAAAAACAAAAAATTTTAAAAGGAAATTTTTAATTTTTTTTTAGAAAAAAGAAAGTCAATCAGGTGAGTTCCTTCTAGGCAGCTTATATTGTCTGAGGCTCACTGTTCTGTATGCTAATTTCAGTTCTCTTGGGAAAGTACTTTTGTATCAGCCAATGTCAGGAGCTGTCTAGGTTTGGCTCTGGTGTCCTTAGGTAGTTGGCTGATCTGAGGCTCTCTGTGGACCATATCCACTTGTCAGCTATTTTGCCTCCCCACTGTGGTTGCCTGGTCTTACTCCATAGTCTTCTGAAAAGTATTTAGAGTAAAGGTCGGCTAGTGTAACTCAGGATATTGTTCCCCTTACACAGAGGTTTCACTGTCAGGCACTCACTGTGGGGAAGTTAGTCTCTGCTTCAAAGCCAGTTCTTCAGTCTCTACCCTATCCTCCAATTCTAGTTCCCCATGCACTGGCCTGCTGCAGTTTCAGATTGACTTCAGTCTGTTGCCTTTTCTGTATGGGCAGTTTCAGAGGCCTGGGCTCAGTGGGTTTGATTAAAAAAACATTCCAGTGACCACTTTTCCTGCCTAGCCCCCAGAAGGTGTTTTAAGCTTTTCCTCCAGTTCCCAAATACTCCCTGAGAGTCTTATTCTTGTATTGGCCTGTGAGCTGTTCTCCCTTCCCCCTCAGGACTGTGCCCTGCGGGGGATATCTGGGTCTTCAGTGAGCTGAACCAGCCCCTTTCCTGTTGGGGGGGGGTGGTCCTAGACTGCGGGAGAGAGGTAGGGGTGCTCTGCCCCCTCCTTTCCCAGACCTAGTTTGCTGATCTCACAGGGCACCCATTTCAAAGTCTCCACAATGCAGGATCAAATCCCAGCTTTTGCTGGTCTGTCTCCTGAATGAGCAAGCCAGGAAGGTGGAAGCCCGTTCAGCAATCAAAAACTCAAAAATGCACAAAGCAACAAACAGGAAGAGAATCCGCCTTGCAAGTCCTGGTGTCCTCATGCCTCAAAACCAAGAAGGAGGGGTCACAAAGTCAAACTCATGCAGGTCTGCTGCACAGCTGATCTCAGTAAAACTGGGGCAGCTCCTTGTGCACTATCCTGGCTCCACTAAGAGTGGGTCAAAAATCTCCAATTCACCCCACCGGCAGCTCTGGCAGCTGGGGACCCGATCTTCCCAGCTGGTGGCTCTGGTCCCTCTATGAAGCAGGAGGGTTCTCTTCCCCTTCACTCTGCCACACAGTTCAAATGCTTTCCGGGTTCTACACAATGCCTTACAGGAAAGTAGAGGGTCCATGAAGGTGGCTGCTCAGTGCAGCCCTCTGGCCACCTTCTATTTGGAAGCCACACACTGTGGGACAGCCTTTACTATGATCAGCACACGGGGTGAAAGACTGCTGTCCCAGCTGCCGCCATTAGATGAGTTGTTTCACTGGGAAGGCATGGTCCCCTCCTCACAGGTACATTATTCCCCTGGCTCCCTCTGCCCACCCTACATGGGCTTCCTTCTCTTCTCCTCTGCTCTGGGTTTGAGATCCCAGCTTTTGGATGCCAGTGCACACTCCCAAGGGGAGGGAGCTTTGTAGCCTCTAACCCCTGGGCCTCAGAGCCCAGCACTGGCTTCAGGGGGAACTGACCCTTTCTATGCCCCACTCCCCCTTAGCAGACTCTATGATGTTTCTTCAGTGCTCCTTACTTGAATGTGTCCACTCAGCTATATTTCTCTTGTTTTTCCAAGCTGTTTATGCAGTATTTTAGTGGTAAATTGAGTCTGTGGCTAGGAGCAAGGGCACTCTGCTTCTTGTCAGAGTGCCACCATCTTCTCTGCCTCCTTGAGTGTTTTTATTGTAGTTTATTTCTAGTTTTATGCCATTGTGATCTAAGAAGATGCTTGATATGATTCAATCTACTTGAACTTGTAGAGAGCTATTTTCTTTCCTAAAATATAGTCCATCTTTGAGAATGTCCCATGTGCACTTGAGAAGAATGTATATTCTGCAGCTTTGGAGTGAAATGTTCTGTAAATGTCAATTAAATCCATCTGATCTAGTGTGTGATTTAGGGTTACTGTTTCCTTGTTGATTTTTTGCCTGGAAGATCTATCCAGCAAATTCAGTAGGTAGTTGAAGTCCCCAACTATGACTGTATTACCGTCGATCTCTCCCTTAAAGTCCTCTAGAAGTTTTTTTTATAAATTTAGGGGCTCCTATACTGGGTGCATATTTGCTTATCAGGATTATATCCTCTTGTTGGATTGATCCCTTTAGTATTATGTAATGACCTTTCTTGTCTCTTACTATGGTCTTCATTTTGAAGTCTATTTTGTCAGATATAATTATTGCTACCCTTTTATATTCATTTCCATTTGCATGGAAAATATTTTTCCATTCTTTCACTTTCATCCTGTGTGAGTCTATTGTTTTAAGGCAGGTCTCTGGTAGACAACATATATGTGAGTCATGTTTTCTTATCCATTCAGCTACCCTATGTCTTTTGATTGTATCATTTAATCCATTTACATTTAAGGTTATTATTGCTAGGTACTCATCTATTGCCATTTTATTTCTTTATGCCTATGTTTCTCTCCATAGATTTGTTTTTATTATTACAGCTGTCCCTTTAACATTTCTTGCAACGCTGGTTTGGGGGTGGTAAACTCCTTTAGCCTTTTTTTGTCTGAGAAGCTCTTTATTTCACCATCTATTTTGAATGATAGCCTTGCTGGATAGAGTATTCTTGGTTTCAAATCCTTTTCATTACCTTGAATACTTCACGCCATTCCCTTCTGGCTTTCGAGCTTCTGATGAGAAGTCAGCAGACACCCTTATGACAGCTCCTTTGCAGATAACAAATTGCTTTTCTCTTGCTGCCTTTAAGATTCTCTGTTTTGAATTTTTGGTATTTTAATTATGATGATTCTGGGCATGGGTCTCTGGGTTCTTCTTGCTTGGGACTCTGTGCTTCCTGAATTTGTGTGACATTTTCCTTCAGCAGGGTAGGGAAGTTTTCTGCCATTATTTCTTCAAACCTCCTGGTACTTTTACAGTGTGGATATTGTTACATTTCATGTTGTCCCACAGGTCCCTTAAACTGTCCTCCTATTTATTGTTTTTCTCTTTTTGGTTCCCTGATTGAACGATTTTTTTCTACAGTGTCTTTTAATTTGCTGATCCTGTCCTTGGATTCTTCTAATTTGCTGTTTATTCCTTCCATTTTATTCTTTATTTCTGCTATGTCATTCTTCATTTCTGAATGGTTGTTTTTCATAGCTTTTCTGCCTTTTTTTCATGCTGTTGAGCATTTTTATAATTATTACTCTGAACTCTGTATCTGATAAATTGCTTATCTCCATTTCATTTATCTCTTCTTCTGAAGAATTCTCTTGTTCTTTCATTTGGGGCTTCTTTCTTTGGCTCCCCATTGTGGCTCCCTGTTTGGGTTTGTTTCTGTGTATTTGGTCAATCTGTTATGACTACTAGTCTTGGCTATGTGGCCTTAAGTAGTAGGTGACCTTTGGGACTCAATGGTGCACTCTCCCTGATCACCTGACCTGAGTGCTCTAATAATGTCCCTTGTGCATGTTGTGTGGGCTCTCATGTTGTAATTGAGTCTTGATTGCTACTGTCTCATTTGTGCATGGGCTTGACACTCAGGTTGACTGAAAGTGAGGCACAACCCTCAACACAGTGTGCCAGCTACTGTGCAGATGCTTATCATAGGAAGTGGAATTCACCTCAGTAGGGTTTGGAGCCTGCTAATATCTCCTCCCTATGGATATACTGCTTGTGAAGCTTATTGGATCCTGCTCTGTTATTTTCTAAAGCTGGAAACTGGGCTTATTGGTTTGGGGTCCCTTCAGAGAGTCTCTGGTGCAGGCCAATGTCAGACACTGTTTTTGACTAGCCCTGAGTACCCTGCTTGGAGTCATCAATGATCCACAGCTTGTGACTCCCTCTGCTGCGGTCAAGTGCATTTGAAAAGGACCAAGATGCACACACCAGTTTATGCTTTTCCTAGCCCTGGGTCCAGAAGCAGATCAGACAGACTCAAAGCACCCAGAGAGCTGCCTCTGCCTGCAAGCTGATTGTTAGTCTCAGTCACTTAATGAACAAGACACAAATTCCACAGGGTGTGGTAAGAGGGTTTCCAATGGGTAGGGCAACTGCCCCTCCCTGCCCAGGCAAAAGCTGCCTAGATGGTAAAAATCTGCCTGAGAAATATGTCCTCTGCAGTATGAGGAAATGATTCAGCACAGGGATCCACACAGCTGTCTTTTCAGCTCTGTCCCCAGATCCACCAACCCCGGATTCTCCTTGCACAGCTCTAGTCCACCCTGCCCTCCCTTTGCCAGATCCCAAGGCGAGTGGCTGTACATGAAATTTTGTGCATAGGTCCTTTAAGAGGGTACTTACATTTCCAGCAGTCTCTCCCTGATGGACAGAAAACCTGCTGCTTTTCACAGCCAGGCGTTATGTGGGCACCTTTTCCAGTTCTGGTGTTCTGGGCTGGAGACCTCAGTTTGGAGTTTAGACCCCAAATTTCTCAGGGGGAACCCGCCCCCCCACACACAGCTGAGATATCCCTCCAGAACTTCAAATGCTGCCTATGGGAGCCCAGCCAGCCCTCTTACACCTCTGCACTTCCTACCAGTCTCGATTTGGTCTCCACTTTACATACTTGGTTATAAGGGTTCTCTCCAGCTAGTCTTCAGTTGGCTATTCAGGATGATTTTTCTATATTTTAGTTATAATTCCAGTTTTGTCCTGGGAAAATATCAGTGTAGCTTCCACTTAATCTGCCACCATCTTGGAATCCTTTATCACTTTTTTGCCTAGAGTTCTTTTTACCTCAGGAAAAAAATTTTTTTTTTCATTCTGTTTCTAGCTAAGGCCAAATATCAAGTTTGAGACAAAGATTTTTTTTCATCACAAATTTAAAACAAAGCAAATAAAAGCCTACGGTGCATTTTCTTTCAGCACTTACACTTATTGCAATTTGCAGAAACTCACAGATGACTCAATCTTTAGAGTGAATCGCTATTCTGGATCCTCATTTTACTTCCCTTCACTAACAGCTTGGCAAGTCATCCACATAACCCTAGTCACAGAGTTTTACATTAACACATAGGCAAAAGAGGGCAGTCTATTTAATATATGAACTAGCGTATTTACTTAATTGGCGCATCACTACTTTTTTACCTTTGCCTTTCTTATAATAAAAAGCACCTAAATATTCTGAGACAAATAATTTCTATATTCTTGTTGGGCATTTTAGAAAATTTCCATGAGAATCATCAAAGCTTTTAAAAAATATAAATGTTTTTTCTCCACTCCACATCCGATGAATTAGGATCTCTCTGAAAAATGCAAAAGATTAAATAACAAGGATATACTATGCAATGTTAAAAAGAACAGGTTCATCTTGTCAGGTCAGGGCTTTGATTTGACCCTTCCTATAAGCCAGTAAGTTAGCCTGTTACTGTTTCATGGACGCTAGCAGAAGACATGAAACTCCTGGGTCGAGACAAGACACTATACCATTCACAGCTCAGCAAGCAGCATGAGTATCATGTTTGCAATGGTTTCCTCTGCCCACAAATCCTACATGGGTCAGGCAAAGCAGCTCAGATGGACTCCTGTACACAAAGTAGGTTATGTTATAGGAGAGGAACACTGTGCTTGGGGATTCTGTTGTTTTATCCCAGGCAGTAAGCAAACACAGTCTTAGTACCAGAGGGAGACATTACCTAAACCCTCAAGGTTGCTTGTTACAAAAGCAACTCTGAGAAATGGCCTAGGTAAAGAGCAGTTAGGGCATTGAATTCTTTAAACCAGCAAAATTTTGGAATTTGAAAGAATCATGGAAGAGTTCCTCAACACATATAAACCAATATGGGAATGTGTTATAAGTTAAAGGTGGAAAATGTTTTTTAGAAGGAAGATGTAGGAGATTATAGAATAATCTAGTTTTTGTTTTTGTTTTTTTATAAGAGAGACATATAATCCTGCAAATACACAGAAAATTTTTAGAAGAGTATACAAGAAACTCCTTTGGAAGTGGAAATAGGGAACTTGAGTATAAGAGCAACTTTTATTCGACTTTATACCATTCCTTTTGCTTTATTATGAACATATGTCTTTTTTAAACAATCATAAAAATTCACCTGTTTTTTGTCAGTAGATACTCTGGTCATCTCTTCATTATCTCCTAAGGGTCTATGCTTTCCCTCTTCCTTGTCCTAATTAAAAGCAGATTAAGGGGGGAAAAGATTAGTACATAAGATGCATGACTAATTCAATATATCCTATTTAAAATCTGGTTCCCTTGGCTTTGGACTATTCACATTTTTCTTGATGAAACTCTGCATTACTTCCTACTTTGTTCAGGTTCATGTTCAGACTGCTTAACCTAATAAATAAGGCCTTTTTATTCTGGCCCCTGCATATGATTCCAAAGCATAGAGGGACAAGAAATTGTGGTCAGAAAATAAAAATCTGTAGTTTAAGATTTCAGAGTTGGGGCAGCTTTGAGCAATGGAAAAGTCTAGAGTATGGCCATGGCTAAGAATGACAAAAGGGGAATAGTGGTAAATTAACTAGATTTGGGAAGAAACTATGTAGAAAAAGCAATTAGAAGTGGATTATGGTAGGCAGAATAGTGGTCTCCCAAAGACCTTCCTGTCCCAATCCCTGAGACTGGGGCTATGTTATATTACCATGGCAAGGTTGCAGATGGAATTAAGGCTGCTAATTAAGGCTGCTAATCATCTGAACTTCAGATAGGGAGATTATCCTGGATTACATGGGTGGACCCAATGTAATCACAAGGGTCCTTTTTAGTGAGAGGGAGGCAGGAGAGTCAGTGTCAGAGTGGTGAAACATAAGACTTGGCCTGGCCATTGCTGGCTTTGAAGATGGAGGAAGAGGTCCATGATCCAAGGCATGAGGGCAGCCTCTAAAAGCTGGAAAAGGCAAGAAAATGGATTCTACTAGAGCTTCCAGAAGGAATGCAGCTTGCCAACATTTTTATTTTAGCTCAGTGAGACCCATTTTGGACTTCTGATCTCTAGAACTTTAAGATAATAAATATGTGTTGTTTTAAGCCACCAACTTTGTGGTAATTTGTTACAGCAGCAATAGGACACTAATATAGAGATGTCCATAAGTCCCCTCTAAAAGTAAAACTTGAAGTAGAAAGTTTTGAGCTAGGGAACAAACTCCTTTATTTATTAATTCAACAAATATTTATTGAACCCTTTTTAGGTCTTAATCATAGACCTAGTTGCTCAGGATGTAGCCCTTACAGAGCTTATGATTTATGAACAAGGGTACGTGAATATGAAGTGAGTAGATGATTAAGACAGGGTGATAAAGCAGAATTCTGTGAGCCCCAAAGTAGGGGAGATGTGTAATAAGTTGAAGAAAGTTTGAAAGCTGGAATAGCAAATTTGGTAAATGATGACACCTTAGTCTTATGAAACAAATGCTAGAAAAAAAGTGACATCTAAGAAGTTTACAAGAAAAGCCATGTCCTAGGAAGGGGGTTTCTGTTCAAACAGAATGTAAAGTGGAAGTGATGATGTTGATAGTGAAATGTGGCGGTGTGGATGGTGGTAGTGGTGTTGATATATCAGTGATAATAACAACAGTACCTAACATTTACTGTGTTTACCATGTACCAAGCCCTCTATCATCGCATTTAATCCTCACAACTTTACAAAGTAGTTACTATTGTTCCCATTTTACAAATGAGAAAATAATGACTGAGAGAGATTAAATAACTTGAACATGGTCACACAGCTAATAAATACGTAAGCCAGGATCTGAGCCCCAAATCCATTCTCTTAATCATTATGCTACACTGCTTCTGTTCTGGAAAAGTTCAGTAAGACCTTTAATAATGAAAATAAGGTAGTACAGGACAAAATGAGAAGAGATGAGAGAGAGGGACAATATGTAATATGTAGAGAAAAAATGAGAGAACAATGCAGTTATTCTAATTCTTTTCTTATTGATTTTAGAGAGAGAGGAAGGGAGGGGGATAGAGTTAGAAACATAGATGAGAGAGAAACACTGATTGCCTGCCCCCCACACACCGCCCACTGGGGATTAAGCCCGCAACTGGGCACGTACCCCGACTGGGAATCAAACCAGCGACCTCCTGGTTCCTAGATCGACACTCAACCACTGGGCCATTAAAATAATTTAAATACTCTTAAGTTTACTAAAATGAAACCAATAAGAGAGATAATTATTTTTAAATGACAGCCCCTTTTTGCCCAGCTGGCATGGCTCAGGGGTTGAGCATCGACCTAAGATCCAAGAGGTCTTGGTTTGATTCCCGGTCAGGGCACATGCCCAGGTTGCAGGCTTGACCCCCAGTCCAGGAGGAGCGCAGGAGGTAGCCAATCAATGACTCATCATTTATGTTTCCATCTCTCCCTCTCCCTTCCTCTCTCTGAAATCAATAAAGACATTTAAAAACTTAAATAATAAAATAATAAAATTAAATTATAAAATAAAATATAAAATGAATAAAAAATAAAATAAAAATACAGCCATTTTCAAAAATGCTTGATTTCTATTCCAAACTTTTAATTGTGTTTTTCCCCCTAGAAGTCTCATAAATGATACTTTCCCATTCATTTATCTACTTTTGGACTGGATTCTTTCTTTTTTTTAATCCTCAGCAGAGGATACGTTTTTTGTTTTGTTTTCATTAATCCTCACCCAAGGATATTTTTTCCATTGATTTTCTTAAGAGAAAGTGGAAGGGAGGGGGAGAGACAGAGAGAGAAACATTGATATGAGAGAGACACATCTATTGGTTGCCTCCAGAATGTACCTCAACCAGGGCCAGGGATGAACCTGTAACCGAGGTACGTGCCCTTGACCAGAAAGCGAATCTACAACCCTTCAGTCCAAAAGCTGACGCTCTAACTACTGAGCCAAACCGTCCAGGGCCTAAGGATGTGTTTTTTATTGATTTGAGAGAGAGGGGAAAGGAGAGAGAAAAAAACATCAATATGAGAGAGAAACATCAATTGGTTACCTCGCATACATGCCCAACAGCGGATCAAACTAGCAACCTAGGTATGTGCCCCAATTGGAAATCAAACCCACAACCTTTTGATGTATGGGACAACACTCCAACCAACTGAGCCACCCAGCCAGGGCTGGACTGGATTCTTAGAAATTAGTAGATTTTATACTTGATATAGATACCTTGTTGAAAAATCCCCAAGGAGCACCCATACAGTGTATATATTTGAAACCCAGAAAATCTCAGATATCAGTCATACTTTAGTTGCCCTTTTATCCACAGGGGTATGTTCCAAGACCGCAGTGGATGCAGGCAAACCCAATATCTACTATGTTTTTTCCTATACATACATACCTATGATACAGTTTAATTTATAAATTAGACACAATAAGGGATTAATAACAACACTACTAATAAAATAGAAAAATTATAACAATATACTATAATAAAATTATGAATATGGCATTATTAAGTAAAATAAGGGTTATTTGAACACAAGCACTGTGATACTGTGATAGTTGATCTAATAACTGAGATGGCTAAGTAACTAAAAGGCAGGTAACAGATGCAGCTTGGATTCACATCCTGGGCAGGATGGAGCAAGATGGTACGAGAGTGCATCACGCTATTCAAAAATAGCATGCAATTTAAAATTTATAAATTGTTTCTTTCTGGAATTTTCCATTTAATATTTTTGAATTTTGGTTGACTATGGGCAATTGAAACTACAGGAAGCAAAACCATGGATAAGGGGTGACTACTATATTTACAAATAGTTGTTACTTAACACACTAAGGCTGTTAAAAATTACAATTTAAATGTCCAGCAATAAGGGAACAGATATGGTGCACTGATACAGTGGACTGTTATGCAATCATTAAAATGATAATAAACACATACTGATATATATACACATACATATATAGTATACTAATAAATATAAAAAATTAAAATTAGATCAAATCTTAATATTAAAAAAACTTTCTTCAAAATTATTACTCGCCCTGGCCAGGTAGTTCAGTTGGTTAGAGCATCATCCCTATAAGCCAAGGTGGCAGGTTCTATCCTGGGTCAGGGCACATACAAGAGTCAACCAGTGACTGCATGAATAAGTGAACAACAACAAAATCAATGTTTCTCTCTCTTTCTCTCTTTCTTCCCCCCTTCCTTCCTCTCTCTAAAATCAATAAATCGAAATTTTTTTAAATCAAAATTAGTACTCAATCTCTAATGAAGGGGTTTAGAACAGGCTTCCCTAAGATGTGCCACTCTGGCATATAAATTATTTTGAAATGAAGGCAATGGACCCTGCAAGCTCATGAGAAACTTTTACCTCTCCCTTAAAGAATTTAAAATAGGGGCCTTGCCCATACAAGTTATCACCAGAAATAACTTTTGTGCCCAATCTATAGGGCAGGGCAAACTTCTAATTACTGAACATCTTCTCGCATCATCCTGAGAATGACCTTCCTCTCCTCTGAAGCCCCTTATGGCATACTTAGCTAAGAATATCATATATACTTCATTTTCCCTTTCTATCTCTGAAACTCTAATGTATGTGGGGCTCCCATATATATATAATTAGACTTAGTTGTCATCTCTTGTTAACCCATCTCATGTCTATTTGACTATTAGACCAGCTGAAAGAATGTAGAAGGGCAGAGGAAAGTTTTTACCTCCTTCGCACTCACAAACCCAGCTTTTTAAATGCATTTTTAAAAAGTTTTAAATTTCTAAACATTTGCCTATAATCTGTCTCTTAAAACCAAATTGTATTTGCAAAGAAACAAAACAAAACAAAAAAACCAACAGCCTGAAAATCTTCTACTTACACAAAATAGTACTAAGCTATCAGGAAGTAAAAAGAATAAAGCACTTCAAGACCATGAAGGAAATAAAGAGTTTTCGCAAAGCCATTAATGATATGTAGAGCCAGGGCGGGGGTTAGGGTGATGGTTGACAAACAGGGAATAAATATGTGTAATATTATTAATAATGTCTTACTATTTAGAAAACATTTCACTAGGAATTAGAAAATAAAACTATTATATCATTTTATCCTAAAAAGTAAATTCCCTATGTACACACAGACCTTACACCCTTCACAAAAGTTAACTCAAAATGGATCGTAGACCTAAATGTAAAATGCAAAACTGTAAAAGTTCAGAAGATAACATAGAAGAAAACCTAGATGACCTTGGGTATGACCATGACTTTTTAAATACAACACCAAAGGCATGATCCATGAAAGAAATCAATGATAAGCTAGACTTCATTAAAATTATAAACTGTAGCCTGGCTGGTGTGGCTCAGCAGTTGATCATTGACCTATGATGCAGGAGATCTCAGTTTGATTCCTGGTCAGGGAACATGCCCGGATTTCGGGCTCGATCCACAGCAGGGGGCGTGAAGGAGGCAGCCAGTCAATGACTCCCATCATTGATGTTTCTATCTCTTTCTCCATCTCTCTTCCTCTCCCTGAAATCAATAAAAATATATTAAATAAAAAAACTTTAAAATTATAAACTGTACTGCAAAAGACAATGTAAAGAGAATGAGAAGACGAGCCACAGACTGAGAAAAAAGTATTTGCAAAACACGCATCTGATGAAAAACTGTTATCCAAAATATACAAAGAACTCTTTAACTCAACAATAAAACAAACAATGTGACTAAAATATAGGCCAAAGACCTAAACAAATACCTCATCAAAGAAGATATACAGATGGCAAATAAAAGGATGCACCACATCATATGTCATCAGGGAGATACAAATGAAAACAACAAGATACCACTACATGCCTACCAGAATGGCCAAAATCCAGAACACCGACAACACCAAATGCTGGAGAGGATGTGGCACAGGAACTCTCACTCACTGCTGGTGGGAATGCAAAATGGTGCAACCACTTTGGAAGACAGTTTGGCTGTTTCTTACAAAACTATACATACTCTTACCATACAACCATGCAATCATGCTCCTTGGTATTTACCCAAAGGAAATGAAAACTTATGTCCACACAAAATCTGCACAGAGATGTTTCTAGCAGCTTCATTCATAACTGCCATAACTTGGAAGTAACCAAGATGTCCTTCAGTCGGGGAACGGATAAACAAACTGTGGTACATCCAGACAACAGAATCTTATTCAGTGCTAAAAAGAAATGAGCTATTAAGCCATGAAAAAACATGAAGAAACCTAAAATGCATATTGATAAATCAGTGATTTTCAACCTTTTTCATCTCATGGCACAAATAAACTAATTACTAAAACTCTGTAGCACACCAAAAAATATATTATCTTTTCTGCAGATCTGACAAAAAAAATAGGTATAATTTTGATTCAGTCACACTGGACAGCTATTGTGTTGGCTGTTGTCATTTTTAAAAATATATATGTTTTTATTGATTTTAGAGAGAAAGGAAGAGAGAGAGAGAGAAAAACATCGATTGGCTGCCTCCTGAACAACCTCAGGGATCGAGCCCACAATCAGGGCATGTGCCCTGACCAGGAATGGAACCAGAGACCTTTTGGTACATGAGACAACGCTCAATCAACTAAGCCACACCAGCCAGGGTTGTCGTTTTTTAATTTGCCAATTTAAGGGAAAAGAGGTCAGTGCCTCTAACTAAATAGTCAGGTATTGCATGTTTTTAAAATTCTTGTGGCACACCAGGGTGCCTCTTGAAGCACACCAATTGAAAATCACTGTGCTAAGTGAAAGCCTGTCTGAAAAGGCTACATACCGTGTGATTCACAACTATATGATGTTCTGGGAAAGACAAAACTATGGAAACAGTCACAAAAAATGTAAGGGGTGGGGGGTTAGGGAGGAATAAATAAGTGGAGCACAGAGAATTTGTAGCCCAATGAAAATGCTCCGTATGACATCATAATAAGGGATAAATGTCATTATACATTTGTCCAAATCCGTAGAATGTACAATACCAAGAGTGAACCTAAATGTAAACTATAGAGTTTGAGTAATCACGATGTGTCAATGTTGGTTCATTAACTATAACAAATGTACCACTCGGGGGAATGTGGATAATGGAGGAGGCTACTCATGGACAGGGAGTATATGGAAAATCTGTGTACTTTCCCTCAATTTTAATGTGAACCTAATAGTGCTCTAAAATAATAAAGTCTTAATTTAAAAATAGTAAATTCCACCCTGGCCGGTGGACTCAGTAGTAAGAGCATTGGCCTGTGCAAAAAATGGTTGCAGGTTCAATTCCCGGTCAAGGGTACATACCTGGGTGTGGGTATGCTCCCCACCCCTCCCCTCTCTTTCACTCTGAAAAGCAATGGGAAAAATATCCTCATGTGAGGATTAACAACAACATCAAAAAATAATAATAATTTTTTAAAGTAAATTCCCTGTTAAATTCCCCATTAAAATTCTTCAATTTAGTCCCAATACTTATAGGATAAAATCTGAACTCCCTTGAAAAGTACAAAAATGTTTTTTATGATGTGATTCTTGTATCCTTTCCAAGCTTGTACTCCGTATCTTCCCTCTAGGACAGCATAGGGACTTGGGCCGAGAATGGAGAACACCAGGTAGCCAGGAAGCCAAGTTAAGATCAGAAAAAACCTCGGATGAGCTGACCCTAAAAATGTCATCATCCCTCCACTCCCTACTCAAAAACACAGAGGTAGCTGATTTTATCTCCCTTCTAACCGCCTGCTTAAACTACTAACTTGCATGCACCGTTGATCAAGGTTTGATCACTATACCACTTTCCTAGGGTGGTGGTAATGAGCACTATGCCATCTTGCCCCCATAAGGCAGGCATGGGCATTGTTACCAGAAGTGCAGCTGGAAAAGGAATTCACCAACCCTAAAATGGAAAATTCAAAAAGCCCACCTTTTGGCAAAAGCCTGCTTTGTCCCCAGCTTATAAAAGCAGGCAAGCAGAGCCAACCCTCCGGACCCCCCAATCAGTTCAGAGGGCCTTCTGAAATTTTCTCTGTGCTGCCTCCCTTGTCCTGGAGCATAAGTTTAATAAAATGTGTCTGGAAATTTCTCTGGGGTTTCCTTTTGATTTCTAGTTTGGGAAACCCAAGAACCCCAATGCTGGTAACAACTCCACCCAACTTCACCTTTTGAAAAGTGAACCACAAATTCTCACTCCTCCAAGCTTTTCCATTTGGAGTCCCTTGGCTTGGTAAATGTAGAGGAGAGACTATTCCATGACATGGCTACTGTCTGTCCTGCAAGCTAGACCTGGGCCAGAACAGAGGTGTTTTCTGAAAACCCCTCTTAGAGATGACCTGATGGTAACTCATGTTCATTCTGACATAAATAAGCATTCTTCCCCTGCTCCCTGCCCCTGCCATGTGCTGGTTCCTGGAACAGGTTGTTGTCCTGACCTGGTCAAGCACATAAAGTAATTTCCATACCTGGTGGCATTCACACACTTGTACCCATGACTATCCACCCCTTTACCTTATAGAATTCTCTGGTGCCTGCCGAGTAGCGAGGGGATCCATTTTGTACTATAGTTGCCCAGGACACACCTCATATATGTTTCCCTTAATAAACTGTATCAGTTACCAGACTGGAGTGACCAGTCTCTTTCTTCAGTCTTTCCCTGCTCTCCACTTCCAGAGGTAGATTTTCAGTCTTAGGGTTTTTCCTTGGGTCTGCACGTACGAACAGTAAACACTTGCTTTTTCTTCATGTCTCAGAGCAAATGCAACCCTTTCCTCACTTCCTCATTTAGAGTCTGCCCCTCAGTCTTCAGTCTGGGTAACATGTCTGCTTATATTTTATACTTGACTCTACCATCTAATTGTATCTAATTGTTTAAATGCCTAGTTTTTGTCCCCAATAGAAAGTAAGGACTACATCTTTTCTTTCTGTATTTCCAGTGCCAAGCACACAACTTCATCCACAGTAAAGAAGACATGAAAAATGAAAAAGAAAAAGAGGGCGAGTATGAATTACCTCATTAAGAGTACTGTGGGAATTAAAGGATTTACAAAAAAGTCTTTCTGTGGAAAATCTGGAGCAACCTTTAGCAGGATTGTTGGAAACTTCAACAAGCATATGCAGAATACAGTAACAATTTTATAAGAAGAGGGGGGAAAAAAGCCCTTATGCTTAGAAAAAGATTGAAGGAACGCACCAAAATGTTAAAACCGATATGGTTAAATGGTGAGAAACTTCAGGTGATTTCCCCCCTTTTTCTCTGTTTCCAAAAATGTTTTAAGTGCTTAACTTAACCTATACTAATTCCATAATGACTGTGGCCCCCCCTAAAAATTAATTACAACATTCTAAACTTTCAAATCTACCAAACCAAAATGGTGAGAACCATGCCTCTCTATACATAGAGGAAAATGATGAGATAGCACCCTGCCACACTAAGGGTGGGAGAAAGGAAAGGTTTAGGCTGTACATACTTCTAATACATTGGCTTTTATGATTATTCTTATAATATATTCCTAACCTGTTTCAGTCACCTCTTTTGAGATTCAAAAAAAAGAGACTACTTACATGGAACAACAGCATTCATGTATTACCTATTACAATAGTAGATACTGAGGGTTATACCAGGTAAAATAAGGCATGTTCTCTATCTTCAAGAAATTTACAGTTTGGTAGGAAAGCGGAAAAACTACCCAGATGAAATGCAAACAATATACCAATGAGTGATAAATTATATGGTATAGACAATAATCGGATTGGCCAGATCAATATATAAATAGCATTAATACATGATAAATATGGCACAGTCAGAAAAGGTAACTGTTCTATTTCTAGATTGGAAAGATAAGTGCTAGAGCTAACAGTTACTAATGTCACACTAAACCATAAAGATATTTCACAAATTGTAAGGGTTTTTTTAGTTTGTTTTTAAGTGTGACAGAAACTGGAGCAATAAAATCTAGTTTTAGACCACAGCTTTTCTAAATGGTTAGAATTATCTAAGGAAAAAATATACCTGAGATTTTTGTCTTTGGGCTTCTGCTGGGAAGAGCTCCATCCAGAGACTGAGCAGAGTGAAAAGGTTGACTTTAGAAAGCCTTGGTATTTGACCTACGAGAGAGGGCAGACACTTTAAAATTTTGCTAATGATGAAAATAGAAACTAAACTCAATGCCACTTGAGTGCGGCAGTTTTAGCTCAACTACTTTAGCAGGAGAAGGAGGAAAAGAATAAGACGACAAGAGAATCAAAGTGCTTTCTTAGCAGGAAACTGGCCACCACCTCACTTGGGGTGACGTCCTCGGGCACTTTCCAAAGTTGGGGCCTTTCTCCACACCTCACACAGCTGCGGGGCGGGGGGGGGGGGGGAGTACTAGCTATGGTAACAATCCAAAGGAAGTTATGAAAAGTCCTTGCATCTGAAGTCATCGAGGAGCAGGCTTTTCTTTAGATTGTGGAGTTGCAGCAAGGGCAGTGGTTACAGCACAGTACTGAAAATGCGGTGACCTTTGAAGGTAAAGCAGTTAAAATATAGGAAAGCGTGGCGTGTGGTTAATTTGGAAATCAATTCAAAAGCACGGCGTGGAGAGTCTTCAGGCTCGTCATTCCCGGAGATCCCAGCTCTAGGTCCAGGGAGGAAAAGTATAAGGGCGGAGGGGCAGTGAGCGCGCGACTTCAAAAGCAGGTGCAGCCAGGCCAGGGAATTCCGCCGACCCAATGAGGGACGCGCCCAGGACGGGACGAGACACCCAGTGGCAGAACTGCACGCGAAGAGGAAGGCGGGGAAGCTGGAGTTGAAGGGCTGCGGGAACACAGGGCAGAGCAACCCACGGCGGTGGTGGGAGCGGGTCCGAGGCACTCACCGGTCATGCTGTCAGTCTGGGTGCTGACTGACCGCCCAGGCCCCGCGTTCTCCAGATTTTGCATCTGCCCTGCTTCTTTCATCCCAAGCCTAGCAGCCTCTGAAGACCAGAAAGCCTCTCGCCGTCAGGCATGATCTTGGCATACTCCACCTCCCGCCTCCTCCCAGGTGCTCTACAGCTGAAGCCAACTCAGCGCAGCCCGATGACGTAGAAGCCCGCCTGCCACTTCCGGGCGCTTTTGTGACGTCATAGCAAGGCGGGGACACCGTGGCTCGGGGCTGCAGTTCCAGGGGTGGCCTTGCGTGGGTAGGAGGCGCTGTGCAATCATAAGTCTGTGGAGGCCGGTTTTTGACTCTTTGGTGTTTGGCTGTCTTCTTGGTTTTGCTGAAGTAAGGCTGCTTGAGGGTGTCTTGGTTTGAAATCGCAGGTTGCACAGAGTTAGACTGGGTGGTGAGGCCTGGTCAGACCTGAGATTTGGGGTCAGAGAGGGAATAGAAATGGACCCTGCCCTGTCTGTCATGGTCAAGGCCTTAGAGACTCACCAAAGAGAAAGGGGTGGGAGCTGGGGGGCCAGGTAGTTGTTAACATTAGAGATTGGCTGGTGCTGGGGACCCTAATGCCAGGACCACCATTGGGATGTTCTGTTTTGTGGAGCCTGAGAAAGAAGATACCTACTGAGGAGGGCTCCTGGTGGCAGCCATTTCTAAAGGGGGCCTCGGGCGATGGGCTTCAGGCGATGCCTGCAGGCCTGCACTGCGTGCCTGCTGTCTGACCCAGTCCTTACAAAGGAGTTCCTGGAGTTATATTTCAACCAGTAAGACTGACACTTTTCCCATCCAATAGGTGCTGTGCAGCTGTATCTCTATTAGCATTTTCACTGAGCAATCAGGACAGTGCTTTTTGGGGGTACACAAACTGTGAAGATTTGAAGCCCTCCTTTGCAATCAGGGACCTGGGGCAGAGACGTGTGTCTCTGAAAGTCAGCTCCCCCTCTGGCTCAGAGTGCGCTTTCCCTTTCCATGGAAGACTGAAGACTTTTTTCATCCAGCTGGAGCTGAAACATCTAGTCACCATGCTGCTTCAAAATTGAGTTTTAACACTATTGAGCTTCGGTCAAGCTCTGTGTAACAGCCTCCCCCTGCCCATCTTGGCCAATGTGGGAGACTCCACACTCCTCCCTGACAGCCTAGGGGAGAGGGGAGGGAGGCTGCAGGGTCTGCCATCAGGAAGCCTGGAGATGCCACAGCCCTTGGCCTGCCTCCCTGTGTTGGACACAGTCCCACACATTTGGAGGAGGCAGTTGGAATCAGTGGGGCACCCCTGGACCCTGGTGCACCTGCCTGGCCTGCTCCTCCAGAGTGGCCAGCCAGGCTTCTGCTCTGAGGGCTGTATATGCTAACATGCCTATGGATTGTTTTGGAATCCAGACTAAATGAGCAGCCTCTGTCTGGATATTCTTTTCTCCTGACAGAAGGAAAAGAGATGGCAGAGCTAAGTGATGACTCAGAGCAAGTCACATGGCAAGCCAGACATCAGTGAGGTGGGACGTATAGTCCTATTTGAGGGACATGCATGAGTCTTGTCAGTATGAAGAACTCCCATATTCTCTTCTTCCAGAATATGCAGTTTTCAACATTTTACCACATTTGTACCATCTCTTTTATTCTTTCTCTCTCTCTCTTACATTTGCATACCCTCCACCATTTTTTTTTCTCATTTGAGAGCAAGTTACAGATCCTGTGCCTAATTCCCACTAAAAACTCCAGTGTGCATTGCTCCAAAACAAGAACACTCTGTAACACATGCTAATTCAACCATCCAAAACAGAAGATCAACATTGATTGGATACTACTATGCAATCCACAGACCCCACTCAAATTTTGAAGTGTTTCAACATGTGTCATTTTCATTGTTTTAGCATTTCATCCAGAAAAACTTAAGTTTTGTATCTTGTTAGTTTCCTTCTACCTGAAACATTTCCTCAGCCTTTCCCTCTGTTTCACAACATTAACAGTTTTTTAAAGGGTACAGGCCTTTCATTCTGTAAGATTTCTCTCAACTAGGGTCATTCTGAGGTTTTCCCACAACCAGACTCAGGCCATCCATTCTTAGTGGGAATGTGACAGAAGTGATACATTCCATGCATCACATCAGGAAGCAACTCAGTCTTAACACACCCTACCACTGGTGATGCCTTGATCATCTGGGAAGTTAGTGCCTCTCAGGTTTCTAACTTGAAGTTATTCTTTATCCCTTTGTGGGGAGGTACTCCCCAGTCTATGCCAATATCCTATACCCATTAAACCTCCATGCACCAACTTCAGCATCTGTTGATAATTCCCACATGCATTAACCACCATTGTAATGGTGTCCAGTGCGACTTCCTGTTTCCATATTTCCATTATTCCTTCTACCTCTAGCAGTTGTCATTCTACTATAAGGAAAAACATTTCCTTCTTCCTCATTCATTCATTGATATCAGTATGGACTTGTTAATTCCTATTTTATTCAATGAGTTGTAATCTGTTATCATTTATTTTAATGCTCAAATTGTCCCATATTTAGCTGATGAAATCCCCTTTAAGTTACCTCTTTATCATGTTGACATGTCCCATCATTCTTTGACACTTCCTGACCTTCTGATTCAACAAGGTGCTCCAGCATCATCTTGTACATTCCCTACCCCAGACCTGGAATCAACCATTTCCCCAAGGAGCCCTGGTTCCTCTTAATATTTAAAAACTAAGATCTGGGCAATAAGTGTGCTCATTGCTACTGAAAGGATAGATCTAAAAATATATTTATATGTGTATATGTAGATGCACATATCTTACACATATCTACAAATACACATATACCTTCAATCATATAACTATCTCTTTCAATAGCTAGCTATTTCTCTAAAAGAGTTCACACTGATAGCTTCCATTCTAGTCCAGCACATCAGTGTTATTTGTAGCCTTTCCCCTTGCCATTTTGGTAAATCTCTTCCTCAACAGCAAGAAACCTGACTCACATTATTCTTAATATAGTTTTTTCTTATCCCTCCCACCATTTACTTGTATCTGACAAATCTCCCTAGCACACCTTAGCTCCCCAGTCCTTCTACTGTGGCCTCCACAGCTCTTTTTGTCTCCAAGGAAAGGGAGGGGAAAGGAAAATATGGTTTTCATGTTTTTTATTAAATGATCCCAAATAGCACAGGATGTGGCAAAGAATTGGTGCTCAATATCATTAATTATTGTCCATCCCCACTTTGTGTTTCATTTGCTTATTCTCTATAGATAACCCAAATTTTCACCTTTTATTCTAGGTCCTGTTGGTTGGGAATATTGTCCTAGCAGTGTGTTTATTTGGACAGAATTTTCTTACAAAACAAACTGAGGTCCCATGGAGCTGATCATACAGACAAGGTACCTATGCTGGATTTGTTGATACAGGCTTATAGATGAAAATGTACAACACACAATCAGGTCTGCTTTTCTATGTGGAAGGCCCACCATGACCAGTGACCATGTCTTCTATGGAGGTAAGGTGGCCAGTGCACCCTTGTGGGCAGGATTAGCTCTTATTTAGTCATTTCGGGCAAAGCTGTAACCATACATCATCATGAATCCAGAAATTAAGATTTCCTAAAAAATTCTCGGAAGGCAGTACCTGGCAGCACTTAAACCCTGAGGAAGCAAAGAGAAGCCTGAAACAAAATCCAGACTCCCTTCATGGAACATGTACTTTGTTTTGAAGGAGAGTGCTGACAAAGAGAAATGACTTCTCAGGCTTTCCATATATTTTCCCAAATGCAGTAGCGCCAGCAGCATCCTCAGAAAAATAATAGCGTCCGCAGAAAAGTAAACTTGGTCCACGGAGATTAATGTACTACAAAGTAAGAACATCCAGGAACCCTGAGAATGTCTGTGCTCCGCGAGGTGGGAAGGACTGGCAAGCCCACGTCCTATGTTGTCCTGAGGCACTCTGTTACAAGGCCACCCAAAAGGGGGTGGGCAGATGGGCCTGGACACCACCCAAGCTCTTTTTGGATCCCCATTTGTGTGGCGCCCTTTGGGCTGGGTTTGGGTATTTCTGAATCAGCATTCCTGAAGAGGGCCTGTAATTAGACATGTTAGAAATGGACAGAAGGGACTAGAGGGAGGAGTAGGGATGAGAGGACAGAAAGAGAGGGAATAGAGAGAGAACTATCACTGGTGAAATATCTGCAATGCACCAGACACCTTATGTAACAATAATAATAGTAATAATAGTATCTTATTTTATTGAGCATTTACTATGTTCTAGGCTCTGTTCTAGCTACTTTACATATGTTATCTCATTAATACCTTTCAGCAACATTATGAAATAGCTATTATTATCCTTATCTCTACTTATAGAAACCCAGACACTGGGTAACTTGCTCAAGCAGATACAGCTTGAAAGGGGTGGGAGTAAGATATAAATGTACATTACTTCATTTAATACTCACAGCAATTTTGTGAAACAGATTTAAAAAAAATATTTATCTTTATTGATTTCAGAAAGAGGAAAGGAGAGGGAGAGAGAGAGATAAAAACATCAATGCTGAGAGAGTCATTGATCAGCTGCCTCCTGCACACAACCTGGGCATGTACCCTGACCGGAAATCGAACCCCAATCGCCTGGATCCTAGGTCGACGCACAACGCTGAGCCACGCCAGACCTATCATTTCCATTTTACAGGTAAGGAAACTAAGGCCCTTGGACCACCTACATCAACATCACTCAGAAGATTGTTAGAAATGCAGATTCTTGGTCCCCACTTCAGACCTATGTAGTCAGAGTCTGTACAGAACCACTCAGCTAGACCAGAGGAGTCCAGTGGGTCTCAAACTTGCCCAAGCATAAGAGTCACCCAGAGACTATTTTAAAACCTGGATTCTTGGGTCTATCCCCTAGAGATTCAGAGTCCATGGTATTTTCCAGTAGCATTTTAACCCTCTGTAGAACTGCTTTTACCAAGTACTTTTTTAGATCACATCACCTACCATCATTAACTGATGTTTAAAAGGAAATTTTTCATACTATTTAAGGAGCAGGTATCAAAGTTTTATTTAGCTCAGGGTTGACCAACTTTTTCTGGAATGGGCAGATAATAAATATTTTAGGCTTTGTGGGCCATTTGAATGATCATATGTCACAAAAGCAGCCATAGACAATATGCAAATGAATGAGTGTGATTGACTTCCAAAACAACTCAATTAACTCCTCCTTATTTAACTCATAGTTGATGAAAACTCCCGTTAACTTAAGAAGCATTCAAACCTGTGAAGAATTTTTGTGACTTGATTTGAGTCAAGCTGTCAACACCATGCCAGGAAGCAGAATCTCAATGGATTGAGATAATGTTCCAGAGAATGGCAGTTTTGCACTTTGTTTTATACATTACAATCAAAAGAAATGATGTAAGTGGGTTACATGAAATGCATTGGTGATAGATAAGGGAGACAGGAGAAAGCTAAGTGGGGAAACCTCTGGAACTGGATAAAAAGTAAAATGATAGACACACTTCTTTTACTTCTTTTACTTAGGTGGGCGCAGGATAGTGAATAGTCAACAATTAACTCAATAACAATAAGGGAATTTGTGGTCTCAGCAGAACTGTGCTTTGAGGGATCCAGGAAAAGGAAAATTACTTTGAACACTCCAACATTATGTTATCGTAGATGCAAAAAGATAATAGATAGGCTCAATTAAGGTAAAGATTGACCTTTATCAGGGAAGATAGCAACCTAGGACATGACTACCCACCATAAACTGCTTTTTAGTTAAAAAGTTTTAATTTCAGCCTGGCTGGGCGTGGCTCAGTGGTTGAGTGTCAACCTAGGATCCAGGCAATCGGGGTTCGATTCCTGGTCAGGGCACATGCCTGGGTTGCGGGCTCGATCCCCAGTGGGGGGCGTGCAGCAGGCAGCCGATCAATGACTTTCTCATCATTGATGTTTCTATCTCTCTCTCTCCCTCTCCTTTCCTCTCTCTGAAATCAATAAAGATATATTTAAAAAATAAAAATAAAAGTTTCAATTTCAGACCATCCTTTGTGGGTTACTTTAGGTCTCTGAGTTTGAAAGCCTGCCACATAAGCTTTCCCTGAGCTAGTCAGGTTAGCATGTGGCAGTGAGCCCTAGTTTAGAGTGTATTTGAGGAACAGTGATTTAAATGTGTGGACAGGAAAGAACTAAGTAAAACAGCTAATACTGAAGGGGAAGAAAAACAATTTTCCCTCTACTCTGCTAGGTTCTTGGCTGTCCTGACTGTAATAAAAGAGACTAACAAAAGAAAAACAATTTTAAATAGGTATGTAAGGGAGCCCCACAAAGATATTGAAACCAGACACAATGGGTCTGGGCTACCTGTTGCTGCTTCAGCTAATTAAGCAGAAACAAGGTTGAATTATATATGAGTGTTTTATTCCATTATTGCTGGCAAAATGGGAGAGCAGAGGGATTTGTCCACATAAAATCTGCTCTAACCAGCCCCTCCTAAGCCAGTTCCTTATATTAGGTAGAAGGACAAAAATTACATTGGGAAGTGGGAAAAAGGAATAAGAATGGGAATAATGGTTTACAGGTTACAGGAAATGCAAATGTGGGCTGGGGGTTGCAAAAGGGTGGGGCACCTCCAGGTGGAGGGGATATGGGCTGAAGGTTTGCAAATCCATGAGGCACCTCCAGGACTCCTTTGTTTCTGCAACAAGGTTGTTAATCTCTCCATGGTGGTAGGCAGCTGCTTAAGGAGAATGGCTCACATTCCAAGGTCAACTCCCATGTCCTGGGGCATACAACTCCCAGCCAGGTTAGAAAGTGCTTTTTCTAATTAGAACAGAACAATCACAGTTAACAGAACATGATTAATATTTCTTATAACTATAGATAACAATTACAGTCAACAGAGCATGATTAATATTTCTGCCCCAAACAACATGAGACTCAAAGGCAGCCAGACAATTGAGGCTTGCTTATCTGCCATTCTGAGCTAAGGTAGGGGGTCTGGGGCTTCAAAAAGGAGGAAGGCAATTCACAGAAAGATAAGAACAGCAAATTTTTGGTAAGCAAATATTTGCCCTGCCATGCAGATAAGTCTCTCAGATGAAAAAGTTTTTCTGGAAATATAGCTCTCTTTCCAATACAGGTTCCTTTTTTAAATCTCTTTAGGCAGCTCAGGGGGAGGTAAAAAGCTTTTCCTGAATCTGCTGAGCCTTGTTTACCTTAAAGTCAAAATAATCCACATGCTAAGTGACACATTATGTTACCGGACTAACGGGGTCCATATGTCTGTGTGCATCAAAACCCAATCAAAGGAGTTTGACTGGTGGGGTCAGACTGGACCTGGGTTCAGCAACCTCAGTACTTGGGTTCTGGCTAAGAAAGAATTCAGAGCCAAGACTCCAACTATAAGAGAACATTTATTTGGTAAATTACAGAGGTGGAAGAAGTCATTTGTAGAAGAAATGGGCTTAGGAAGCAAGTTATAGAGGTAAAGGAAGGGCCCTTAGAGCTTGGGACTGAGGAAGCGAATGTTAACTCACCTGTGGGGAAGGGAAGGAAAAGGGAGAGGGAAATGTGAGGGTGTGCTCCCAGGAGGGAGAGTGCACTGGGTCCTCCATCCTAAGGGTTTTAAGGGTAGATCTTAGGGGAGGTCCCAGGGGAAGAGCTCATTATAATATTTAGCAGCTTTCCAGATGTGTCCTTTCAGGGTGAGGTCTCCACAGATTGATGTGTTGGCACCAGGGCCGGGGGTTATTATCCAATGCAGTTGGCCCTGAGGTCAGCCAAGGGGTTGCTTGTCTGATTTTGCTGCTCTTCTGGGCCTGGAGCTGAAAGACAACTGAGGCCTAGATGTTATCTCTAGGGAGAAAAGGTCAGGGGTCCAAACCTCTAGACCAGCAATATGCTAGAGGAGGAAAGGCCACCCTGGGGCCAAGGTCCCACCTTACAGTTGTCCATTGCTAGGCACCCAGGGCTTTCCACCCTAGTAGCCTTCTGTACTTGGCTCATCATTCTTGCTCTGTTCATGTCTGTCTAACTGCCTACCACAAAACTGGTAAGAGTATTGATTAAAAATAATTATCACAAGAACACTGGACAGTATGGACCCTGGTACAACTACATTCTTTGTCCCTTTGTCCTGTTAGTCATTTAATACCGGAGTCATACTATAAATAATGTACTGTAACAGGGTCTGTTAGGGGAGAATAATTTATGCAGAACTGGGCTGGCTGTCCGCTTGGGCCTAATCTTCCATAAGCAAATTACCATATAATAAATTCTGTTATATTCTATGGAGTTGCGTGCTTCGACTGTTGGTCTGTTGACACCTTCTGATTATGGTGGCCAGTATACCTTTGCCCCGCCATCGAACAAGATTTTCTACTTTACAGAATGTCGTGTTGGAGTACCCACAAATTTTCCTCTCTCCTGTGAATCATATGACGTTCCTGACCATATACCAGAGCATGATTTTTTGTGTCCTCACTTTCTCTTTGATATAATCTTATTTTACCTACCCTCATTTTTACTTAGCTCCTACTTTCACTAGTTACTTAATTTTTATCTTATTTTGGCAGTTTTATAAATTGCTTTATATCCTTTTTGGAATACAAGTTTACTTAAATAAAGAGAATCCTCAAATTTAAGGGTTGTTTAGTTCAGTATGCCTTGAGGAAGAAATGGAAGTGAAGTTGATATTTGTATACTTAGAAGCCGACTTATACAACTTAAATGTAATGTCTTCTCATTTACATCATCAAACATAATCACATCATCATATTTACGTAGCAAACATTGAATGTCCTGATTGTCTTGTGCATCACACTAGCCTCACCTGGAGGGACCTAAGTAATCCAGATAGTTACTCTACAGTGTCTCTTCTTTGTTTTGTTTTTTGAATAAAATTCACATTTTATTAATTGAAATTAACTGCACAAAATTGCTTTTTCTCACAAAAAAGCATTATTTTCTGTATTATTCCTAGATAAACCACAAAATTGCAATTTTTGCAGTAAGACCAGTATTTCTGGTTATGCATATAAATAGCAATAGATATGGTCACAAAAACAAAACAAAACAAAACAAAGAAAATAGGCAAAACCAGACAAATTAGTTGTCAGTGTCAACAGACTTAGGTCTGTGTTGCCTGTGAAACAGAGTGCTCACTACATCTGCTAAAAGGCTGATGGCCTAGCTTGGGTGTAGATACAACAGGGATGCAAGTAACAACCCATGTGGGTAACAATGGCCCATTTTTCCATTATCAGTAAGAGTAACTTGTTTACACATATTCCCTTGATGAAGACAAAACCTACAGTGAAATCTTTAGGTGAATGAGTGGTTTCTATCACTTTCTGGTGACTTCCATCACCATCCATTACAAAATTTAAACGATGTACTTAAAATATGCTTATTCAAGTCAGAACCTTCATTGCTGTTAGGTTTGCCGAGGAGGAACACACAAGGCCAGATGAGAAGATAAAGGCAATTTTATTAGGGCATCGGAATACAGAAGGCTAAAGCACCTGAATACAGATGGGCTGAGCTCCAAAGCGCATCAGCCCCAAGTGATTGGGGAGGAATTCTCTTTTAGGGTGTAGGAAGGGAACTTTCTGGTGTGAGCACGGTTTTTCTGAGCGGGAATGGAGAATTACCTAGCATAAAGAACAGGTTTGAGTCCATCTAAAAGGAGAAGGGGGTGAGCCCTCAGGAACATTAAGTTTTTGTCTAAACCCAATATTCCAGCCTTTTTGTTTTAAGGAGCGGGGGCAGAGGTCGTGTCTTCCGTAGCTGCTTCTAGCTGAAAGGCGGTGTCAGAATCAGAGGGAGCTGGACTTCCGTAGTGGTTGGCTGGTGTACGGTATGGACCCCTTGAAGTCTGGGTAAGGGTCTGATATCCTGTGAGGTTTGCAATAACATTATTTCTCCAATAGACTGATTCATGAAGGCTCGTAGACGATCCTGGAGAAATGAGAAGACTTGGTGCAGAATACAGGGACCAAACATTAAAGAAATTAATAGAATGATTATGGGAGTTGCGAGAGGGAGTAAGAGAGAAAGCCAGGATTGGGCATTCCTGGACCAGGACAGGTAAGTAGGGGCTTTAGGAGTTTTACGTAAAAGAGGTTTGTAGCCTACATGTAGAAAATTTTGAGATTTTCTAAGATTTTAAAGATTTGGACGGCCTGATCCTGGGGAAGGATATATTTTCCTTGAAGTTTTAGCCAAGGTTGTTCTAAGACAGCCCCTTGAGCAAGAAGGGGTTCCTGCTCCTGGGACTATCTTGTGGAGTGGGGTGGGGGGATGGCTAAGAACTGAGGCCTTGGGGGCTCCTTTGGTGCCGCTGTCCTAGCTTCGTGGCCTGCCCTGTTGTTGCCCAGTATTATGGCTGTTTCCAACTTGATGCCCTTTACAGTGTATAACAGCCGCCACTCTAGGAAAACGTGCTGCTTGTAAGAGTTTGAGAATTAAAGGGGCATTATTGATGGGAGAGCCTTTTGTTGTTAGGAATCCCCTTTCTTCCCAAATGGGGGCATGTGAGTGTAAGATGTGGAATGCATATTTAGAGTAGCTGAGTTAAAGCAAGGGTGAGAGCCATTAATTCTGCCTTTTGAGAAGTAGTCCCTACAGGAAGGGGCTCTGCCTCAATGACTTCTGTCAGTGCTACTACTGCATAACCTGCCACCTTTTTCCCTTGGTGTGAGTATGAGCTCCTATCTATAAACCAAGCATGGTCGGCATCTGGTAGCGGTCAGTCTGTGATATGTGGTGAGTGGAGTCCTTTGTGGTCTACAATTTCACTGCATGAATGGATGTTTCCTTGTTGGGGAGGGGTCAGAGAGTAGCTGGGTTGAGCATTTGGCATTTTGCTAGGGTGATGTGTGGAGAGGCGATGAACACTACATGGAAAGCTTGTAACCTGGACAGGGGTAAAGCTTGGGTAGCTTTATGCTACAGATGATCAGAGAGATTGTGTGAGGAGAAAACAGTGGTCGGTTGCTCAAAAGTAAGTTTCTTGCTTTCCTGCATCGGAAGAGCAGCCACTGCCAGTGCCCTTAGACAGGCTGGCCAACCCAGTACTGTGGTGCCTCCTGTTTTGGGATGTTATGTCCGAGAATCAGATCCCCTATGCGGCGGAAAGATAATCACTCCAGAGCTGATAATGTAACAGCAAAAGGGACTTTTATTCCAGCTAGCTGGGGTTCGGTCGTATCCAACACAGTGGAATTCTGACTCGAACCCTGATCTAAATTTATAACAAGCTTATATAGGGTTACAGTGAGCAAGCAATCATTATCCTTGCAAGGGTCATAAATTCTTTAGGAAGGGTGGGCTCAGGATGTTCCTCAACCACAGGCGCCTGAAGCTTGAGTGCACCTGGTATTTGTCAAACCAACCAATTTAAGTTAATTCCTGGAACTGCCTCCACCCTCTGCAGTTTACCGAGTCACTCATGTATGCCTTTTGTCCTGCCCCGGGGCCTAAGGGCCTGCCTCTGTCTTGGTGGGTCCTCACAGGGAGATATTCTACTACTTGTAAGTCCAGACCCTGATCCTGTCCTAAAAGGCCAATGGCCATGATCTCCCTTTCGTCTGTGTATAGGTTAAAAGGGTTAGAGAGAGTGGGTAGGGAGAGAGCCGGAGCCTATATAAGGGCCAGTTGGAGTTTCTGGATATGGGGCTTGATATTAATGGCTGGATCTGAAGGTTCTGTTAGGGGTCCCTGTGTGACCTGGTAGAGGGGTTTGGCCAGGATGCTGAAGTTAGAGACCCATATGCAGAAGTAACCTACAAGTCCTAAGAAGGATAGAAGGTCCTGTTTGGAGGAGAGGGGAAAGGGAGGCTATGAGTTCCTTCCTGTCTAGTGTAATAGCCCTGTGTCGAGGAGATAGGGCTAGTCCTAGGTAAGTGACCTGGGGAGTAGATAGTTGGGCTTTCTTGGGAGACACCCAGTACCCTTTCTCCAAACCCACAACCTGAGTATGTGCCTTGAGAACCGAACTTGCCACCTTTTGGTGTATGGGATGACGCTCCAACGAACTGAGACATCTGGGGTTGGCTGAGTGGGGTTCTTAAAATGTGGTCCTGGACTAGCAGCAGCAGCACTTCCTGGAAACTATACAGAAATGCAAATTCTCAGGCCCCAACCCAGACCTACAGAATCAGGTCTTCTGGGGTGGGGCTCAGCAGTTTATATTTTAAGAAGCACTTCAGTGGTTTCAGATGCAAGATCAAGTTTGAGAACCACTGGTTTAAATGATCACTTATATGCTGTTGACTCCCAAATCTTATTAGCCTAGATTTCACACTCAAACTTTCTTCTAGTATTTCAAACTGGAATGTTCTGTGGAATGTTAATATATGAACGAAAAGAAAAAAAAACAAGCTCTGTGGCCAAAAGGAGTTTACATGGCATTGCAGCATTTCTTAAAATTATCTGACCATTGGGACCTATTTCCAGGAGGTTGTGGAAATGCAATAACAGATGTATGGCCTCATTGGAAACAGAGTAATCAAAATGGAATTCATTATCATCCCCTGCTAAATCATCCCTACCTCTGACAGCCTATTTCTTTCAAATAGCACTAATTTTCTAGTTACATAGGCTTAAAATATTGGAGTTATGACTTCCTCTTCTCTCATATCCAATCAGCCTCTGAGTTTTAGGGACTCAGTGTTGAAAGGTCAGAGACCCGAGATGACTTTAGAGCGCCAAGCTGCTGTTGTGGCTTATCAGAGTCAAGACTCAGGAGGCACTCCTTCACTGGGACCTGGAGACCAGTCCATCGGCCTGAAAGGCAATTCTGGCTGATCTCAGCAACTAGCAGCAGGCGGAAGTCTGGGACAGCAGGTGAAATGCTCCAGAGCTACCCGCAAGGCCACAGGTGACATGGGGTCAAGGAATCAGGGATAGAACCCAAGACCCCACAAGGGCGCTGAAGAGCTGAGTAGGTCTGTCGTGGAAGATGAAGAAGAGGTCAAGGAACCAAATCAGGTATCGAATAAGTGAAACAGAACATGTTTTGAAGAGCAGGAGATGTGGTGGAAGCTTAGTTGTTGAAATGCGCGATTAGAAACCTTGGGGCAGAATGACCTCAGTCAGCACTGGCCGTGGCCGGGCTGCTCCCACAGGTAGAGATTAAGGGGACTGAAGGGCTAAAGAACCAGGGAGTCATTATTGGATCACGGTTATGAGTTTCTGCTAGAACATAAGTGACTTTTACATGAATCCACCACTCAAACCCACATTTAGATCTTTGTTTACTATCTTTGTATCTCTTCCTTTATCCCTGGGTAAACAGGGAAAGGAAGGAAAGTCGTGGGAAGGGGGAGTGGGGTGGGATGGGAAAGAAAGAGACTGCGAAGCTTTTAAAAAATACATCTGGGTCAAACCCCCAGAGATTCAGATGGCATTGATCTTGTCTCCAGTGTAATTAATGTGCTTTGGAATGACCTGGGGATCTTGTTAAAAATGCAGTTCTGATTCCAAAGGTTTGGGACCTGAAAATCTGCATTTTAACAAGATCCCAGGTGATGCTAATGCCACTGGTCTGTGGTTTGCATTTTCTAAAGCAACAATGTACACTAGAGGTTCTCAGAGGGTGGTCTCCAGACCATCAGAATCAGCATCACTGGACACTGGAGAGAAATGCACATTCTAGGGCCCCAACCCAGACCCTCTGAATCAGAAACTCTGGGAGTGGATGTTCATACAGCAAGACCCAAGGAAAAAACCTGAGACTGAAAATCTACCTCTGGAAGTGGAGAGCAGGGAAAGACTGAAGAGACTGGTCACTCCAGTCTGGTAACTGATACAGTTTATTAAGGGAAACATATATGAGGTGTGTCCTGGGCAACTACAGTACAAAATGGATCCCCTCGCTACTCGGCAGGCACCAGAGAATTCTATAAGGTAAAGGGGTGGATAGTCATGGGTAAAAGTATGTGAGTGCCACCAGGTATGGAAATTACGTGCTTGACCAGGTCAGGACAACAACCTGTTCCAGGAACCAGCACATGGCAGGAGGCAGGGGGCAGGGGGCAGGGGGCAGGGGGCAGGGGGCAGGGGGCAGGGGGCAGGGGAAGGATGCTTATTTATATCAGAATGAACATGAGTTACCATCAGGCCATCTCTAAGGAGGTTTGCAGAAAACAACCTCCGTTCTGGGTCGGGTCCAGCTTGTGGGATAGGTGGTGGTCGTGTCATAGAACAGTCTCACCTTCATAGTGGAGCCCAGCAATCTGTGTTTTAACCCACCTTCCAGGTGATTCTTATGTATGCTCTAGAGCAACCTTTTTCATCTAATGGCACACATAAACTAATTTCTAAAATTCTGTGGCACACCAAAAAATATTTTTTTTGCTGATCTGACCAAAAAATAGGTACAATTTTAATTAGTCCACACCAGATGACTATTGCTGTGTTGGCTGTTGTCATTTTTTTATTTGACAGTCTAAGGGAAAAAAGGTCAATGCCCCTGACTAGTCAGGTACTACGTGTTTTAAAACTCATGCGGCACATTGGTTGAAAATCGCTGCTCTAGAGAATTTGAGAAATCCAGAGGGAAGGGAGCTGGCATCTACTATAAGGACAAAGTAATGAATTATTGTGGGAGTAAGAGAAACAAAAGCTCACATTTGGCTCCATTTATGTTCCTGTTATGAACAGGTATAACCATTACAATAAAATTAAGACACTGTAATCTTGAAATCAGCACATATTTGCTTAACAATTTTTTATCTCCTTCATATCACAAGTAGAACTTCTTAGAACATTTTGTAACTTGCATACTCACTGCAAAGGTGAGAGGAAAGAGATGACAAACTGGCCTTGGTACAGATGCAGCGAGAGTCCCTGGGATCAAGGATGAGGAAAGGGACCACTGCTCTGAGGCCACTACCCTGCCAGAGGTCTTGGCGAGGGGAGGTGTTGAATGTGGGAGTGTTTTTGCTCCAGTGTCACCACACTAACCCATGAGTTCCCCATGCCTGGATTACAGCAAATAACTGGTCCTGTCTGGCCTCCCAGGCACAGGCTGTTCCCCACCCACTACGGTGAGGTGTTTTGCAGGCTCCAGCTCCTGGTTACACAAGGTGCCCTTGCCTTTCCCCTCTCCATTTTCTCTAAGGCCCTTCCTCTACTCCTTTCAGCATCCTCTCCCTGTGTGTGAACTTTTGCTCCTGTCTTGTGCTTTCCCTTGGGCTGGCCAGTAGATTAGAATCAGTCATCTGCTAGCTCAGCCTCCATCTGTCAGTCCACTGGGGTGCAGATTTCTGTCCCCTCCCTTGAAGCCAACTGAGTTCAACACACATTGTCTATCTGGGCAAGAGACACCAAGGGGGAATAAAACACAGTCTGTCCTTAGGGAGCAAGTTACAAATACTGGGAACTAGCCACCACCATGTAACATGCTAAGTGCCATGGAAGAGATTCCAGCCATACTCAGTTCTGCTGGCTGGCACTTTTTAGCCCTTAAATTTACACAGTTCATTATTCTTCAAAAGAAGAGTGCTCTTTTCCTAAGAAGTTGGCAAGTAGAGTCCGTCTCTGCCCCTTCCTTATAGCTTACACAGCCAGGGACACACTGAGAGGGCACAAAGCATGCCCTGGAGCTTATGCTTGCTCAATGACAAATGTTCCTGTGCTCCCAGGAGAAGAAATGCTGATATTTTAAGGTGGCTCAGAGCTGACCAGGGTCTATGTAATATTAGAGATCAGAATCTTTAGAAAGTTGGCTCACAATTAAAAATTGCTTCACACCTATGTTTAAAAAAAGCCGTTTTAAAACTCCACTTGACCTGTTCAATCACTATCACTTTTATACAAAAAGCTTCCACATTCTGGCAAATGTTACTGCTAAGTGAGTAGAAATGGCCAGGAAGGGCCACGTTCAAACTTTAAACATCATTAACATGTTGCTCTTATGTGCCCTTGAGGACCTGGTGCAGGGGCGTTTGGGTTCCTAGGAGGTGCTGTGCAATAGCTTCTTTGAACATTTCCTTCAGAAGTGAAAATATCTCATATAGAAAAGACCAGGCATGTCTGTGTGGATGATACTAACCTGATATCTGGCAGGTCCATCTGATGAAAGTGCTTTTATTAACCTGTGAGCTGAGTCTGTGCTTAGTTAAGAAGACACAATCACACACTTCAAACCAAAAGAATGCATTAAAAAGTTGATTGATTTGGACACATGCCATGAGCTAATTTTTCTAGTGTACTTTGCCATACACATCCAGCACTTAGCAGTTACTTGGTAAATATTTGACAGTTGATTGAATGAAACAAAAACCTTTCCCCAAGGTTGGTGCCTCACCCAACACAAATAGTGTGGCCTGCAGAAGGGAGAGGAGGCTCAGAGTACCTCGGACAGCAGTACAGAGCTCTGTCCAGGGGCAGGGAGAGAACCTGGGGCACAGCCTCTGTGACATGGCCCCAGGGTGGAGGAAGGCCCAGGACGGAAACCCACACCCCGCTGGCCCTCTCCAGTGGTCCCTGACTCGACCACCCTGGGTCTTCCAGGACAACGCTCCTATAATTTAGGAGAAGGACCCTCTCTGCTGGGGTAGAGAACAATTTCAGATTTTAGAACAATTTTTCAAATATTTATGACCATGACCCACAGTAGGAAAACGTTTTATTTTGTGAACCAGAAAAGACACCAACCAACATATAAGACGAACAAAAGTTTCACAATACAGCAGTTTCCCTTACTATATGGGCCATACTGATTTCTCAATTCTACTCTTGCCCACTCCTTTCCATTAAAGAAAAATGTGACCCACTCCACTGATTTCACAATCCACTAATGGGCGAGAGGAGCATTTTGAAAACAACAGCACAGTGATGCACTGGAAGGATGGGCGCAGGCACTCCATTTCAGGGACCCTGCAGCAAAGGAAGAATGATCCTCGCCCATGCCCACGCCTGGGAACACTCTTAGATCACAGGAGAGTGTGATGTAAATCCTTTTCTAGAATCTGAATGACAAAGCTCCAAGGCAAGGTCTTTGCTTCTATACCTAAAATATTATACTGTAAATAAAACCAGTAAGGTTCTTAACCATGACCTTCCACAGGGAAGAAGCCACTTCTGACTGCCCAGACAGGAACTCTGTGAGCAGAAAGACTGCTTTCAAACAATCCTTGAAAATCTGCAGAACAGAGTTTAGGGACTGCTGCCCCAAGTGGCTGCCGTCTGCTTCTTCCACTAGCTGGAAGAAACACATGGTAGAGGAGAGACTTCACTGCTGATCCAGGGAAGGGCAAGGTCAGGGAGTTAGGATACTTCAAGTGGACTTGAAGGCATCACTGTACTTGGCTAATCAAGTGACAAAGCAGCAGAACTTTGCCAGCGTGTTGAGCAACCCTTGTTTATGGATTCACTTGGTTGCAGTTTAGGACCAAGCAAGTTGTGCCCTCTCACCTCCAGGGGGCACCATTCACGCAGACCTCATCAAGAATGAGGGCCTCAGGGAACAGGTTTATGTTTTAAACCGTAAAAAACAAAACAGAGTTACAGAGTTGTTGGTCAGAATGTCCAATACATTCTTTTTCACCCTTGAATACATCCACTGACTCGTGTTTTTCACTAAAAGCAGCTTGGGGTGGGAGTGGGTAAAGATCTTAAAGACTAAGAATATTCTCGCGCTCTGATTTTGTAATGATCAGGCTAAACATTCGCTATATTAAAAACATGCATGTGTCCCCAGTTCTTTCCTTAGGTCTGGTTTTATAAATGCTGGTGATAAACCAAGTCCGATTTATATGATGCATCTTAAGTGGGAAATGTCTGACTCTAGGTGAGTTTGATCAACCTCAGGTAATGACAGCACAGCTAGTACAATAAGATAACCACTGCTAATTTCAGGATTACCAGTTGCTGTTAAATGAATTGTAAAATTATTATTGTTTTATTTTATTTTTTAAAAAAAAGATCTTAAAGACTCCCTGGAGTTCTTACTCAGACCCATCAGTTCCTAATTGGGAAATCTAAGGCCCAGTTTCATCACTGTTAAAACAGTAATGATGACAACACTTAGTCACCAACCTGAGGTGACTAAGACGTACTAAAGCTCTTTATAAATGTCCAGAAGTCAGGTCCTGCTCTACCTTCCTACCCTCAGGCTTCAGTGCCTGAGTTTGCTACCTCCTGGCCAATGGCACTGGGAAAGCCCCATGGCTGTCTCAGGGAGAAGAAGTTTGCAACACAGTTGGCTTATGCACAGTAGTCCAGCAGGAAGGTATTGTGCCTAAACTTTATGATTTTCTTTGAGCCAGGAGATAGGACTCTGAACATTGGACTCAGCCCAGAATTCCTTTTACTTGCTTTTAAAAATTTTTGCTGCCATAAATAGGCATTAAATAATTTCTTGAATCAATGCTGTCATTATCCAAGGTTCCTTGTATATGCACCATTACATTTATATACAAAACATAAAAAAAAATACACTTTTGATCTCAAAGGCAACCATTTTTATTCCATCATCTCTCTGTACCTTATTAACTGGAAAATGAGCAATCCTATTTCCAAAGACTAGGAGAATGAAGACTTGTGGAACCTCCTAAGAGCACATTTTGTGGTGTGGGATTGCATGAGGCTAAAATGAATGTCTCTGAGGAGGTACATGAAAGGAAAACTAGAAAGATTAGTACACTTACTTTTCGTACCTTGATTGAAAAAACATCATGCTGACAAAGTTACTCTAATTCTTCTTAACAGCGTCAGTTTCCCCTTTTAGTCCTTATTGCCCTACAGACCTGTTTTCTCTGAAGTCCCAGAACTGTGGGAGGAGGTGATTTGCTTGGCCATGCTGGTGGCAGGAGTTGGTAGCCTAGCGCTGGTCTCGGTGTAGCCAGCGGTGTCTCCTCCTGTAGTCCCCTCTGTGTTTCTGTTTCTACAGACACCTCTCTGTGCCGGTTGTCTTGCTCGCAGTAGTTTCCAGGCCGCAGCTCTATACTTCTTTGAAATGAGGTTGTAGAGGATTGGGTTAATGGATGCACTTAGATAGAAAAGTTGCAATGCAACAATGTTAAAGTACTGAGAGAAGTACATCATCTGAGAATCTTCTGTATTTATGTAAATGATTCTGCCAACATGGAAAGGCAACCAGCAAACTATAAATGACAGAACCACCACCACTGCAAAACAAGACACAGGCACCAGAATTAGCTAAAGCATCCAAAAACAAATAAGGATCCCCAAGAGACCACCGGAAGTAATAACAGCAAAACAAATTAGATAAAACCTTGATCTAGCCGAATCCCCAGCCCATCTGTATCTGCTTTAAAACTGTACATTTGGCTCAGATACAGGGGTGGGCAAAAGTAGGTTTACAGTTGTTGTATGGAAAAAGACATGCAGGTTATAATTATTACGATAGTTTTATTAACTCAAAAGAATGTCACAACCGCACAGTGCACTTAGGTACAATTTCATTAAGTGCTCAAATTGCTGGCCTTCATTATTTACACATTCCTATAGTCTACTTGCTATACTCAAGCACACTTTGGCAGAGTTCTTTAGGTAATCAATTGACTGCCATGCTGCAAACCTACTTTTGCCCATCCGTGTATGTGCTACCAAGGCTGGACATAAAGCGAAAGGTGCAGTTTGTGCTAACAAGCCGGCAGGCTTCCTTCCACATAGTCACTCAGAGACATGTTCTCTGCTTTCCGTTGAAAAGAATTCTGCAAGGGGTCTGCACAATCTTTTATTTTTTTGTTATGGGCATGGTTCACTTTAACCTTCAGGAAAACTCAGCATTAAGTAAAGAGATTTTAGCTTGTGTTCTACCCTATCTTCTCAAAGATGCTGTGAGAATCCACACCTGCGGCATCTAGCAGAGCCTCCAATTATTACCTGTCCTGGATCAGCCCGGCTCACCAATCCCCGCGGAAAATCACTAGTGTTATCCGGACCCGGGTATCCTACCCTCAGGAACGCCCTGGGGACACAGCTAGAGAAGGCGCCAGGGGCCGGGAGACTAGCGGGTTGGGGTGTTTGGAACAGAGGTGGGGCCACTTACGCAGAACGCGGACTGTCTGCCGGTGGCCCTTTTCCCGCCCGGAGGCCGCTGGGCCTCGCAGCGGCCCCTGGCTCCTCCACAGCTCCCGCCCGATGAGCCCGTAGAGGACGCTGAGGCACAGAAAGGGCAGAAAGAAGTAGGCGGTGGTGACCCACAGCATGACCCGCAGCGCGCCCAGCTGCGAGGGGCTCGGCCGGCACTCCCGGCTGAACAGCGCCGCGGCCGCCGCTTCCTCGCGCCCCGACGGCGGGGACACAGTGGGCGCCCGCAGGGACCCGACGGGCGCGGCGCGGGGCGAGGGAGTGAGCCGCGCGGTGCCGTTAAGGTCCGGGAGCGCGTCCGCGCGAGGGTCCTGCTGGACGCCCACGAGAAAGAAGAAGGGCCCGGCGGAGAGCAGCGCCACGGCCCAGAGCGCCGCGATGAGCGCGCGCACCCGGGAGCGGGTGACGAGGACGCGGGCGCGGAGCGGCCGGCAGATGGCGAGGTAGCGCTCCACGCTGAGCGCCGTCATGTGCAGCAGCGTGGCGTAGGTGCAGCCTTCGCCCACGTACAGCGAGAGGCGACAGAGCAGCGGCCCGAACACCCAGGGCCGCGAGCGCCAGAGGCGGTACAGGTCGAAGGGCAGCCCGAGCAGGATGAGCAGGTCGGACACGGCCATGCTGCCCAGGTACAGGTTGGTGGTGGTCCGCATGTCCCGGTAGCGCCCAATCAGCAGCACCGTCACCACGTTGCCGCTCACCCCGACGGCGAACAGACCCAGGCACACGGCGGTCACCGGCACCAGCGCCCCCAGGGGGAAGGGCGAGCAGCGGTGCTCGTCGCACGGCAGCAGCGCTGCCCACGGTGGCTCCCGCGCGTCCTCCGCGCTGTTGGTGCTGTTCCAGGGGCTGTCCATGGGCGCGCCGCGCGGGCCGGGCGCACGGGCACCGCGGGGTCCCTGCGTGGGCCGGGAGCCTAGCGCGTCGCTCCGCTAGCGAAGCGCGCCCTTCGGCAGCCCGCGCGCGCCGGCCGCCCAGCCCTTAAGCCCAGGCAGCTCCGGCCGAGCCCCGCCGCGCCGCGCGGGAAGACGGCGCTGCCTCTTCGCCCCGCAGGGCGATCGCGCAGTCTCCGCCCCCGGCCCCCGCCCGGCCCACTCCCCCGCCGCTTCCCGGCGGCGGTCTTCCCGGGCGCTTCTTCCTCCACCAACGGGAACGCGCTGGGTGGCCGCAGGCACCGGCCCCGCCCGTCTCGGGACGCATTTCTGAACCCCAGTGAGGTTGGGTCCCGCACGGCGGAGCGCAGGCGCTTTTGTTGTGCGAGTCCTGCGGGGGCTTTCTGAGGGACGTGCGCTGGTGGCTGCTCCTGGCGGCTGGGGAAGGCTGCCCCATACTGAAGAGTAGGAGAGGAGTTTAGACCAGAATCTGGAGTTCCCCCGGGTTCCAGTTATGGCCCTACCACCGAGTGAGGCTGGGTCAGCCCCGCCTCACTCGGCCCAGTTCTCCTCTAATGTAAATTCTCGAGCGGCGGTGGGGAAGCTGGCCAAATGATAGCAACGATCTCTTACAACTCGGAAATCTAGGGGCATGACCATGTCAACTCATCTTAAAGTACCAAGTATTTTATAAACTTAAAAAGCAGAGTATTTACCAACACCAGAAAGAACTAAAATTCTGGGGGAAAGACCCAAACTGAGTCAATTCATGTGTTTTTTTTCAATCTTTATTGTTGAAATTATTACAGATGTCTGTCCCACCGCCCCCCCTCCACCCCGCTCCTGCCCCCCTCCCCAGGTTTTCACTCCACTATTGTCTGTGTCCCTGGGTTAAGGACATATGAATATAAGTTCTTTGGTTAATTACTTCCTGCCCCCCACCCCCCACCCTCCACCCTCCACCCTTCCCTCAGAAATTTGTCAGTCTGTTGCATGCTTCCATGTATTGGATCTACTTTGTCAGTTTATTTTGTTCGTTAGATTCCACATATAAGTGAGATCATGTGATGTTTGTCTTTCTCTGACTGGCATATTTCACTTAGCATAATACTCTCCAGGTCCCTCCATACCGTCCTAAAGGGTAAGAGGTCCATTTTTTATAGCTGCATAGTATTCCATTGTGTAAATGCCCCACAGCTTTTTATCCACTCATCTACTGATGGGCATACAGCTTAACGAAAGAAAGACAAACAACCCAATTTAAAAATGGGCAAAGGACCTAAATAGACACTTCTCCAAAGAGGAAATACAGATGGCCAAAGGACATGTGAAAAAAATGCTCAAAGTCCTTAATCATCAGAGGGATGCAAATAAAAACAACAATGAGGTATGACCTCATGCCTGCCAGATTGGCTACCATCAACAAATCAACAAATGACAAGTGCTGGCGAGGATGTGGAGAAGGGGCACCCTGGCACACTGCTGGTGGGAATGCAGACTGGTTCAGCCACTGTGGAAAACAGTATGGAGTTTCCTCAGAAAATTAAATATGGAGCTGCCTTATGACCAAGTGATCTCAGTTCTAGGAATATAGCCTAAGAATCCCAGAACACCAATCAGAAAGAATTTATGCACCCCTATGTTCTTAGCAGCACTAATTCATGTGGTCTTAATGTCAATAGCTGATACTTATTGAGCTCTCAGGATGTGTTTGGCCTTGTGCTTTCCATTTAATCATGTCTTAGGAGCTCATTTTACCCATGAGCAAAGTGGGATTCTCTTGCAATCACACATGTAGCAAGACACAGGGCTGTGATTTGAACTCTGGTCAGCCTGATTCCAAAGCCTGCAGGTCCTATGATGTCCCACCAAACTGCCTTGCTGTGTGCTCCCACGGTTGTTCTAGCTTTCCAGTCTTCACCCAAAGCCCCACTGATTGCTCTGGACCTTTTCTGGGAGTTCTTTATTTCTTTGTGTGCATGGACACCACTAGCATTTTTACCTTCCTCACCACTGCTGTTCCCAGTTATCCTAAAACTTAGTCTTGAATCTAACTTCCTTAGACTTTCCAGCCCTCCCTCATCACTCACCCCCACCCCTGAGGATTTTGCTGCCTGCCCCTCACTCTCTCAAGTACTCTTCTGATAAAATTTATACCCCTAAACACGAGCCATGCCTTGGCCTCTCCTTTCTATCAGTGATCTTGTCTTCCCCCCATCTTGGGCAGTGGCTCCTAGGGACATCCCTTACACTTTATTATTGCAAGGATCTGGAAGCCCTCCTTCATCTCCATTTCAGTCATACCAGCTGCTGAGTTCCACCACCCATCTCTCTAGCTCACTTTCTCTAATACTTCAACTCCTGCAATCCTTCAGTTGCACGGGGACTTCCAGTGGTTGCTTCTCCTTTTTCTTTGTCCCTCTCCTGCCTCAAGTCCTTACTTCACCCAGTTTAAACTCCATGAGTGACCCTGATCACTCCTAGGCAAACACCTTCAGCTCCTGTGCTTTCTCCGTTGTCATAGCTGTCTCCTCCTGGATCAGAGGACAAACACAGCCTGGCTAAGCAGAATTCTTGGCCTACTTCATGCACACTTCCAAATAGCTGTTGTTTCACTTGAAATTCACAACCTCTCGAGGGGCTCTTAGTTTTCCCCAACCATCCTCATACTTATTTCATTCAGTCTCCCACCCTCTAGACCGCTTTTCTGTACTGCTCCTCTCTCCTCAGTCCCCAAGACCTCCTCCCCCATCCACACTCTCAGCTGGTGACCTTGCACTCTGATTCCCAGGAACAATAGAAGCAATCGGAAGAACATTCCCACATACTCTCACCACCTACCCTGACAGATGAATAGAGTGGGTGGTACTTGAACCCCAAGTCAGCTCTGTCCCTTCCGTACTTCATTCACCTCCTCAAGGACATTACTCTCGCAATTCTCTCTCTCTCCTGTATCATCTTATTTTCTCCCTCTTCTGGTTTGTTTCCATGTTTTGAACAAAACTCCTCCAAAGAGTTTTTGTATTCACTGTCTCCACTTTTTCTCTCTCTTGCCCTCTTCCCCCATGTCAAGAAAATGTAATCTCTTCATCTATAGTTGATCTGATCTTATCTTGAGGTCTCACCTGCTGGGTAGGAAGATAAAATTATCTAGTAAAGTGTAGCCCAGTTGGGTGAATTAAACAGTCCCTCTAAGGAGTGTGTGGTTCTCTTCGATAACATGGGTAACTTCTCCCACAGCCTCCTCTCCCTTCCCAGGCTTTATGTAAGGGGCACCCAGGCATATGGGGAGGGGTGGTCAGGTGGCTTAAAGGCCCTTATGAAACCCGAAGGGCACCAAGCTTTGTGCTGGTTCTTGGGGGTACCCGGACTGGCATTTGCTAGACTGCAGTTTAATATCCCTTTCCTGTCTGGCCCACCAGGTGCTCTCCTAACCCTGGAGGCAGAGATAGATGGCTGGTGAATTTGTGGTCCCTTTCTTTGACACAAATGATGCTCTTGGGAGGACCTGACACCTTCCCCCTTGGCTTTCACAGGCTGCAACACCTTGAGTCTCTTTCCTTTTTCCCCTCTCTGCACAATGGCCTGGTGGTCACCCCAGCCTCTGCTGAGGGCTCCCTCACTCCTTTCCCACCTAGCATGGCAGCTCTGAGGAAGGCCAACTGGGTCTCAGATTAGTGCCTGTGCCAAACAGGCTGACTGTGCCAGCTGTATCCACCCTCTCAGACTCTTTTGTGCTGCTCACCCTCACTCACCCCTCCCTTCTCTGATGCATTCTCTCCACACAGCTTATTACCAACTGACCTACTATTTAATTTACTTAGCTATTTGTAACCCCCCTCCCCCCCACCCATCACCCGAAATCATGTGCTCTGGAAGGCAGGGCTTTAATCTGTTGTATCCCATGCTCTTTCCCTAGTGCCTGGGTCAGTACCTGGTACAAAGTGAGAATTTAATAAATATTTGTTAACTCAGGGAATGAATAAGCTTTTGTTCTTTATAATTCCCAGCAGTTGAAAACAGCACTCTGATTCCAGTGGGTGCTCAGTAAGGGTTCTTTGGTAACCTAGTTGGAGATAGAATACTGATACGGACAGATGGACTCACTGCAGGCTTTTTCTAAGTATGGGTACATTGCAGCTCAGGTAGGACTTGGCTCATAAGGCAGATCTGAACCCTTATAATGGCTCGGCATTCGATGTTTTAGGAAGAAATAGAACCAAATAACGGTGAATGACTACATCTGCTTTTTACTTTGTACTTCTAAGGTCACTCACCAGCTTACTGACTTCATACTTCACCTGATGAGAGGAAATAAACAACATTCTCAGTAGACTAGGTATGTGGACACTGCTCTCCTCCACCTTATGAGCACCTCTCCACCTGGTGCCTGTGTGGGGCAAGAGTGAGTCTAGATCTGGCCTGGCTATGGCTCTGTGTCCCTGGAAGCAAGAGGTTGCTGTCATCAGTAGGCCTTTGGCTCCTGGCTGCAGGTCTCACAGGTTGGCCTTGGGCAGGCTGGGATGTCCTGAATAAAAATAAAGCTAACACTTGCTGTGTGCAAGGTGCTGTTCTAAGTATTTGCATGTGTTAACTCGTACAGACTTCAATAGCAGTGTTATGAGGTGGGTCCTTTGAGTACATCCATTTTATAGATGAGAACACCAAAGTACAGAGAAGCCATCCCAGGTCATGTGGCCAGTAAGTGGAAGTGCTGTCTGCTTCCTGAGTGTGTGTACATAACCACAGTGTGTGTGGCCTTTTGCTTTATAAACCACAGTAACCAACTTTAGGAGTGCTTGGTAGGACCTGGATTCTGCTAGGAAAGTGTCTTCCAGCTTTATTCTAGAAACGAGATTTTGTGGACAAATGGTAGGATATGGAAAGTTTTAAGGAGCAATAGGATACATCCATAAGTTGCAATGTACCTGTTGCAACTTGTACAAACTCCTTAGGTTTTACAGTCTTTTCTCCACAGAAGAGCAGGGTATGAAGCAGAGGTTGACAAGTGAGTGTGCACAGCAATTGACGCACATTTCATAACATTTCAGCCAATCTTTTTTTTTTTTTTTTTGCCTGAAGAGTCTAAATGAGTTTATTGTCATTCAGATATTTCGTACAAAAGGAACATAGCAATCAGGTCAGTGTTTATGAAAAAATTTTAAAGATGCAGGTTTGCAGACATTGCTCTGTTTACAATGGGAGCAGGCTGTTCCCGGCACCAAGCACAGCAGCCGCACTCGTCTGATGCTCCTTTGCAGACGCAGCCCTGGGCACATTTGGCACAGCCCACGGGGCAGCAGAAGGTGCATTTGCAGTCTTTACATTTGCAGGAGCTGACACAGGTGCAGGATCCACCTGTGGAGCAGGAGCAGTTGGGGTCCATTTCAATCAGAGGCGAGGCTTGTGGTCTAAGAGCAAGAGAAAAAGAGGCACTTGTGCTTGGTGTGGCTTAGCCGGTCTTTTACAGTTGGGGAATTTCATGTAGCGTTCCAGATTTCCATCTTTTCTTGCAAAATGGGAAGACCTGGCAGTTTTGGGGTCACATTCCCCAAAGGCGGTGGCAGTCTAGGCTGAGAAGCAGCTGCCACCTTTGGACAGACACCCGCTCTGCATGCCCCCCTCAGTCCTGGTCACTTACACAGTGGTTGTGCGGGCTTCACACCCCGTCCCTTCCTCATTTGCAAGACCTGTTGCTCCTCTAGACCCCAGGTGCCAGGAAATGGCATCTAATTTAATAAAATGCAGAGATGGCAAGCTGGCTCCAGAAGGGGAGGTCCTGGCAGAGAAGACCAAGGACAGGACCTGACTGATACATTTACCTGGGGCCTCAGGCTTTTCCATGTTTCTCTTGGGAGGGATATGGCAGGGAAAAGTCAGGCAAGATTTTGTGGGCTGCACAGATTCCAATTACTACTGCATTAGCAATTTTCTCTTGATCCCAGTTTCTCTTGAGAGAGAGACAGCTTACTGTGGCAACAGTTACCAAGGAGGTGGTGGAAGGAGTAATCCCTGTAAGGGGTGTCTGGGAAGAGGTATAGGACTTGGAAAAAACCCCTCTTGGAGATTCCTATACCCCCCTCTTGGCCCCAGTTGAAAATCCCTGCTCAGGAATGACCATCCTGGCTCCCACGATACAGCAGCTCCCCTAGGGCCAGCTTGGGCTCCCTTCACTGTGCCCTCTCTGCTGTGATGTGGTGTGGTTGGTGACATCTCCGGCACCCATCAGTAACAGGATCACATGTTTCGACACTGCCACATGTAGATTTAGAACACTGAGCCTCCCACAAAGTCATAGAGACCATAAGCTATAAGCCGTAAGTCTTTTAGCTCTGTAATTGCAAAAATTTCAACATTTCCATGAAGATGAAAATAAAAGTAAAGGAAAACTATAAAACTGTTTATGATGCAACTGCTTGGACTGCATCTCCTGAAAAGTCCTTTAAGTACTATCTCTCAGTAATCTGCTTTAGCCGCCCCTTCCTACATATTTGAAAAATGTCACCTGCCCTTCAGACCTCAACGGAGCCTTGTCAGAGTGCTCCACAGTGGCCACAGACATCTAACAAATACTTGCATAAAGTAACACGGAGCATCTTCTTGGCACCCCTCACCCCGCTATTCACCTTCTAGGCCAACAGAGTTGGCGGTGGTGGTTACTTTTACCTCGTAAGGAGACTGCGTAGCTGTAACTTTGCGTCTCAGAATTAGGCATGAGACTGGTGAGAAAGAAGTTTACCCTTGGGGGTCCCTCCATGGTCCATGTGGGGACTTCCCTCAGGGACCCTGGAGAGAGTGAGGAAGAGTGTAGATGCTTCCAGGGACACAGCCCACCACTTAGTATGTGAACTTGGGCAAGTTACTTAATGTCTCTGAGCCTCATACTTCTCATTTGTAAAAAGGGGCGCTTATTTCAGGACCCCCCTTCACTGGGTTGTTTCAACCAGTAAACATTAAGTCCTTAGTTCAGTGCCTGGCACATAGCGATCCTTCTATAACTGCTAGTTCTTATTAATCATAATAAAAAAAGAAAGAGGCTATCCTTGGATCTAAACTATCTAGTCCCCTATCTAGGTTTTTCTTCAGTCAAATCTTATGCTTTCTGGCTCCTGTGCCTTTGCCCCTGCCCTTAGCTGTCCTTTCATCTCTATCTGTCAAGAGCCCAACCCTCTTGTTCTTCAGGGGCATCCAAAACGTCACCTTTTCCAGGTAAGATTTCCCAAGCCCCTTAGTGGGATGCGAGTGTTGTCTTTGGTGCTCCTAGAGCCTTCTGACACCCCGACATACTGGGCTGGGGCGTAGTGAGCACACTTTCCTCTCGCCTTCACCTCACTAGGCGGCTGCCCCTGTGCTACAGCTTCTTGCCCGTGTGCACGTGGCGGAGGCCTGTCCGTGGTGAACAGGCTCTGTCTGCAGGCGGAGCAGGTCGTCAGCGTGGAGGAGAGGTGAGGTTATATGCTCTGAACCAACAGCTTCCAAAGGCCAGTGGCTCAACATCTCATTCATTTCTTGCTCCCCGGAGTGTATCTCGTCCAGAGAGCAGTTTATCTCCATTTGGTGGCTCACTGGTGTAGGCCACGTTGATCATATAGCATCTCTGGAAGAGCAGATGCTCCCATAGTCTCCAAGGTAGAGAAAGAGAGAAAATGGAGGCTACCTCTTAAATGCTTCCACCTGAAAGTGACTGTGCCAGCTTTAAGCCATTGCCTTTGGCCCCAAACCCACGCTTCTTGGATTCTGCAGGCTGCTCATCTCCTTTGCCCACCGGCTCCGTTAGGCTGGTCAATAGGGGTGCTGGAGGACAGGGGCAGGGGAGAAAGCCCTCTCTACTTCCTGTTGGGTCATCTTCCTTTCAGTGTTGTCCCGCAATAGTCCTGTGACCTCTCAGCAGTATTGGCTCAGTTTCCAGCTCTTTTGTATGCGAACAGAAGCCCCACAAGCAGCAGGCAGGCAGCAGCCCCTCCCAGAGGTCTGACTCCCTGTTCCTGGGACAACTCCTCTAACGTTGGTTCTGATACCTCAACAGCTTTTCCTCCCAATCCAAAGAGTGGCAGCTTTTCCCTGCAGTTATGATGTCACCTCAGTGTCACCTGCTTGTTTTTTCAGCCCTCTAATGCTTGTTAAAATGATGCCCAATATTAAATGATCCCTGTTAAGTACCTAGTGTTGCATCTGTTTTCCTGACAGAACCCTAACAAATACAGGCACAGATGCCTTTTCTGCTCACATTTCATTGGCTAGAAGAAGTCACCTGGGCTCTTCCAACCTCATTGGTATGAGGGTGGGATGGGCGAGGAGTGCCCTGAAGTAAAGGACTTTGTATTTTGGAATTCGAATTATGTCTTCCAGTAACTATTGCTGCATAACACAATTTCCGACCAATTAGTGGCTTAAAACAACCATTTTATTGTGCTCACTAATTCTGTTGGTCAGGAATTCGAGGATGGCTGGTCTCTGGCCCATGACCTCAGCTGCCAAGACCCAAGGCTGGGAGTGACTCCACAACTGGGAGCTGCCATCATCTGAAGGCTCACTCACTCACCTGTCTGGTGCCTGGACCCAGGAGACTCAAAAACCAGGACACCTGAGCATAGTGCCTGCATTATTCTGAACTTTGGTTTTTAACTTAATAAATCTTGGCGTTCTTTCCAGATCAATAAATAGAAGGCTACAATCGTCTTTTTGCTACAGCTGCATAGTATTCCATTGCATTAGGTGTACAATTTGTTTAACCAGTTTCCCACCGTTGCTTATTTAGGATTTCACAGCCTTTTGCTGTTATAAATAGGTTTGCAGTGAATGGTGTTGTCCATCATGGTACAAGTACGTGAATAGATTTGCAGGATAAATATTTGTCAGTGGACTTGCCCCAATCAAAGAGTATATGCAATGTGTAAGTTCCCTCCATAGGGGCTGTACAGCTTAAACTCTACAGCAATGTGTCTTGTTTCTTTACAGTGTTGCCAACATAGTGTGTAAACAAGGTTTTGCATTTTTGCCAATGACAGTGACATTTTTTTTGGTTTTAATTTAGCATTCCTCATATTATATGAGATTGAGCATCTTGTCATGTGTTTGAATTCTTTGTATTTCCTTCTCTGTGAATTGCCAGTATCCTTTGCCTGTTTTTATATTGGGTTATTTCGTCTCCATATTTTGGAACTCATTATGTTTTCCTATATTAGATTACATTAGCCCTTTTCTGGGATATGTGAAAATATTTTTTCCCTGTTTGCTATTTAACTTTTTATTGCTGTGCAGATTTTATTTTTATCGTGTTAAAATGATCAGTCTTTCCTTTAGTGGTCTCTGTATTTTGAGGGAGGATTTGAAAGGCCACCACCACTGAGATTAAGGAATTCTCCCACATATTCTAATTTAGTTTAATTTTTTACACTTAAATGTTTAATTCATTTGGAATTTATGCTGGTGTAAGATATGCATGATATGGATCCAAGTTTAAGTTTTATTTAGATGGTAGCCCAGTTTCCCCAACATTATTTACTTATATTATTCATTTTTTCTCCATTGACCTGAGGTGCCAGCTTTATCTAATAGTACTAAATTCCTGTATGTATTTGGGATTATGGACTTTTTCTATTCTGTTCCTTTAATTTTGTGCTGTTATTTATGTTATTGAGGCTTTAGAATTTAGTGGCACTAATCCTCTCTCATTGCTTTTTTTCAGTTTTTCTGTTTTTATTTTTCCAAATGCATAATACCATACTTTTATCTACAGTGGATTTATAGTATCTTAAAATTTGGCATTTCTTTTTTAAAAAATAATTCTTTATGTTGTCATAAACGGTGTGTGCTCTTTTTGGAAATGTGTACACTGCCTATTTCTTAGCAGTTTTACCCTCTTCACCCATCTGAGGTTATTTTGGGTCAGACTGACAATGAATGTACTCTAAGGTTTTCATAGCATGACTGGACTTTAAACTTCATGCTGGTTTAAATTAGTTTGAATAAAATTTAGAGAGTGATAGATTAATTCTATTACTATTACTACTTGAGCACCTAACCCATGAATTTTCCTCACGTTTTCTAGGTTACTTTTCAGAATATAGGCTGTGAGAAAAAGGTGTTATACTACTATATATGAACATTCTTACTGCAAAGCAGCTATCATTGGTAAACTGTGAAACTGTAAAGTGTAATTTCTTCTCTAAGATCATGGAGTCATCTGAGAAATATTAAGAATCAGATAGAGCTGATAACTTAGGTCTGGGCAGACAAATCATTTAATAGCTATCAAGGACAAAAAAAAAAATCAATTGTAAAAGAGGCACAACCCACCCACTGAAAGGAATGGGAACATCTAGGGAGGCCTAGGACATTTGAAAAGGAAGTGAGAAGTGGCCTGTGTCCTTTGCAAAATGGACTTAATGACTAGGTCAATTTATTATATTTATTTATTTATTTATTTATTTAAAAAAAAAATATCTTTATTGATTTCAGAGAGAAGGAAGGCAAGGGAGAAAGAGAGAAACATCAATGATGAGAGAGTGACCGATCGGCCGCCCCCTGCAGGCCCCAGACTGGGGATTCTTCCAGCAACCCGGGCATGTGCCCTGACCGGGAATTGAACCCTGATCGCCTGGATCCTAGGTCGATGCTCAACCGCTGAGCCGCGCCCGGCCCGGCAGACTAGGTCAATTTATTTGGACTCACTGATGTCCAGGATTCTCTAGTCCATACTGTTTATCAATCTTTAAAAAAACTGATGTGAAATTCACACAAAATTAACTACTTTAAAGTGAACAATTTAAGTGGCAATTAGTTCATTCACAATGTTGTGCAACCACTAGTGTTCCAAAACATTTCCAAAATAAAACCCTATACCCATTGAACAGTTAGTCTCCATTTCCTTCTCCTCCCAGCCCCTCGCAAGCACTAATCTCTTCTGTCTTTATGGATTTATCTAGTCTAGATATTTCATATAAATAGAATCATACAATATGTGACCTTTTGTGGGGTTTTTCACTTAGCATAATTTTTTCAAGGTTCATCCACATTGTAGCTATATTCCTTTTGAACAGTTAGCTTGTCTCATTTGTAGTAAGGGGCTATTAATAAAGGTACTTTTATACTGGATGAATGAATATTTAAGACAGTAGGTTATTCCTAGGGCTGGGTGTGGGTTTAAAAATGGGAGTAAAAGATGAAATCCTAGAGGAAAGAAGCTAGAGCTTTTCATTTATTCTGATATACCAGATTCTCCTTATCTGATTTCTCTTCAATCCTTAGAGGGTTGTGGGTTGTTAAGGATATGGGCAAGAGTTTAGCACCATGTCTGGCATACATAAAGTACTCAATAAATGCTATCATAAATGCATTAAAGCCAATTATTATTTTAATTTCCTTCTTAGAATATAGAACTTCTAGGAGACACATCAAAGGATAGTGGTCAAGCGTAGGGGCACCTGGATTCAAATCCAGGCTCCATTACTCATTAGCCACATGACCTTTGGCACAGCACTTGACTTCTCTTGTGCTTCAGTTTATACTTGATAGAGCAGTTAGGAAGATTATGTAACTATGGTCAAGCACTGAACACAATGCCTAGCACACATCGAGTGAATGAATAGATGCTAGCCATTATGATTTGAATGAGTGGCTTCATTCAGAGTGGCTTCAAAATCTATCCAGTTTCAAAACTCTTTTTCTCCTGGCTAATTTCCCATAGCAAGTATCCTGTTTATTATATAAGATGAAAAATAGCCCTTTGTAACATGTAAACATTTGAAGGCACCACTCTAAACAGTGAGAATTTGATGACAACTATTAAAATCTTAGTTCTTGTCAACTTTCTGTTTTTCTGAGTCTTTTCTCCCCTTTAAAATAAGTATCAGGGAGAAAATAATGAATAAATACTTCTGAGGGCATATACATTATCTTAAAAAGTGTCTATGAAAATAGATTACTTTAAAAGCCCTTATAAAATAAGGCATTATCATCATCTATGTTGATGGTAGGTGGTTAGGTTACAGGATGATGGATTTTAGTTTTTGGGGAACCATTCTTTCGCAATCTGTTTGCCAGACTGAGCCACCGTATACATGGGATCCTCCTGCAGAGAATTTATGATGGTGAGAAGGTATTTGTGTTGGAAACCAACCCCTGGAATGCTCTAACATAATGTGTGTATTTCCTGTTTCTAATCTATGGGCGGGGGGGGGGGAGGGGGGAGATGACGTGCAACACTATAAACCAGTATCATATTCTTTTCAAGGCTGGGGGGGCTCCTAGTTGTTTCTGTGGATTGATGCTCCTACATCCACAAAATATCTCTTCACAAGCTTAACATTTTAAATTTTATTGTGGTACCTGCATTTGTGGTAATTAGCTAATTAGAAGCAAGATATCTACTGAACTGCACAAAGTCAAGTCACTAGGATAAAACTTATAATTTTATTCTTTAATCTGGTATTTACCTTCTTGAATATGGGTCCTCAAATCTGTTGAAGATTTGAATACTGTTGGGAAAATTGTAAGCCCATTGCAAGAGTGGAGACCTTAATTTTTTCTAGAAGAGGCAGCAAATAATGAATGTATATGAATACAATAAACATATCTCAAAAAAGAATGATACAACTTTTATTTTCCATGGATTTTAAAGATACTTTTGCTACATAGTTTATGTATTTATGAGATAATATTTTTTTCCATTTGTATTAAGTTCAACCTTATACAATTTTAAAGTGATATGTTTGGTAGTGTATCTATAATCTTTAAAAAGTTTAGAGTTTTTGGAATGTATAGTATATGAGGTAAAATCAAGATTACATTAAAAATTGCTTTCTCTTCTGCACTAATTTTGCAGTGAGGTTCAAATGGCAAGTACACTATTAAATGACATTTACTATCAAAAATAGGAGTTCATTTGCATTACTATGAAAAACATAAGCCACTGTAACTGCTACAGTGGCACATTTTACCATTTTAGACATTCAACTATTATAGAAATCTCTGGGCTATTACACTCAAACTCATTTGTACTGCCAAATGTGGCATTTTTAAGAAGTTTCTAGAAAACAATCGCAATCACTTGTTTTTTGGGAAGTTATCAGCCTATACATAAGAGATTAAATTTAAATAAAATGTAAACATACAGTATATTATAGTGACAGGTCATTCTTACCACTTGGAAAGGCCAAGTTTATCCGTTTCTTTTTTGAACAAAGGTTAATGTTTTTTTCTACAGTATGGATCATTTGACATAAAACAATTACAACACATGCCCATTCTAATATAAGAGAAATTCTTCAGAGATCTTCAAAGTACAAAACATATGTCCTTTATCAAAGACTGACAAGTGCTTAGTAATCACTAAAATGCTAACTTCAGCAACTAAAAATTAGTGATTCACTATCCTAAAATTCAAATAATAAATTAAAAAGGCTAGTTACAAGTGTTTTACAGATAACAGATGTGATAAAACAAGAATTTTAGAAAGTTTCATTACAAACTGTATTATTACTGGCAGTCATTGACATCTATGCAAGATGTACAATGTGATACTTGACAAAATACAATCTGATCATCCAATAACTCACAGATGCAAGCTCACAAAACATTAATGAAGTAGGCAATTGCAAAGTGCTCTAATGCAACGTTAACCACATGCAATCAACAATTTGGAAGTATCCAGACAGACATTACATTAAACATTAGTTTTTTTAAGAAAGAAAGCAGCTTGAAGTTTACTGGTGCAAATTAATTTTGTCTTTAAATTTGGCACCCCAAATGAAAAGGTTAGGTTTGATTATGAATTCTGATGGTGATGGCAGTAGTTATGGAAGAAGCAGCGAAACTTATGGGAGTTCTTAAAACTGAGCCTATACCAGATAGATGAGTGTGAGTGTGTGTGTTATTTCTAACTTGGTATGTATAGTTTATATATATGCCACGTATGTACATGTATGCCCTTATACACATACAAATAGTTCAAAGGTTCACAAAACCAAATTAAATAGGTTTGAAATTCAAAGTTGATTATGATTACTTTTAAAAAGTAACTATTTAAAAGCCCTCTGTTCTTTTCCATGTTTTCAAGACCTGAAGAGGTGCCTTTTGAGTAAACATTAACTTATTTTAGGCCAAGTAAACTGTCTGTGCTTTCTTTAAGTGATTTATCTGTGAATTCATGAAGATATAGTGTAATAAAGAACTCCACATTCATCAAACAAGTGGTTTTTTTTTTTCATGCATATTCTTTCATCCAGTTTTTGTTTGCTAAGTTCCTCCAGTTATTTATCATAATCCCACTTACCAAATAATTAAGACAAATGAGGAGGTAGAAATATAGCACTAGACTGCTTTCACAGCATCAGATTTTTACATTTTTATATAGCATGTTAGTGTAAATTTTAATCATTCTGAATCATTCACTATGTAATAATCTTTAAAACAAACAGATCAGGTTGTCAGTGTTACACTCATGCTGACTGGTCAAAATATCCATTATATATTCTTGCCTCTTAGAAAGTTTGTTTGACAGGAAGGCATATGAAAAAGAAAAGAAAGAAAAGAAGGAAGGAAGGAGAAAAAGAGGAAAGAAAAAGCCCAACCAAATAAACCCCCCAAAATTGCTATTTCTGTGGCTTGCATTCTAATAAGGCGCCAGCCTCTACCTAACAATATAAGCACTGAAAATGGCAAAAATGATGAACTATATAGTCTCAATGCCAGTGCTAAATGTCACTGTTTTGGAAAAGCAATACAGAAATAATTTTAGTACATGACAAAATAAAATGTAATACAGTATTAAAAATAAAGTTATATTTTCACTTGATTACAAAGTATTGAATGATAAAGGCAATCAAAATGGAAAAGAAAGCAAATAGCACAAGGATGACGGCTGCGCACTGTTCATCACTAAGTGCTCGCCGGGCCCTCGTGGTTTCCACAGTGTCTCTGTTGGTGCTGGCTGGTGGTTCAGTCCTCTGAGAGATGAAGAACACTGTTGTGCTGTAGGGACCCACTAGGTCCTGATGCCCCACAGGGTCTTGGCACTGGCGAATGGCACACACACGGAAACGATATTCACAGTTCAGCTGAAGACTTGAATACCGGAATGAAGAGTCAGGACCCTTGTAAATCTGTGCGTAAGATGTTAGAAAAAGAATTATGTGTGGAGGCTGGGAAGAAAAATGTGTCAAAATTGGCTAGTTTCAGAATTATTTTTTATCATGGAAGCCAGTGAGTGCCACTGCTTTTATCTTTCAAATGACATTTAAAAAATACGGAGAAATTTGAAAAGTTACAATGTAAGATCTACCATCACAATTAAGAAGTGAGGATGTACCCCTCAAAGAAAATAAGCAAAATCAGCCCACAGGCATTTCTTGGTTTCCTCAAATGTAAGAACTCAAGCTTTTGTGAAATCATTCCATGAAAGGAGGAAGTATCTAATCTTGCCCCCCCCCCCCCCATTATATCTTTGTATAACTGGTTTCTGCACAATTTCAAATATATCTGTTGAATGAAACAATAAATAATGAGCTTTTTCTATAGGTCTCTATGACAAATCATTTAATAGACTTAAAGAGAAGCGATAACTTAGAATCACAGAATTGGATCTTAAAACCCAAGTCCTCTGCCTACACCTTAGAAGAGAAATAATAATAATGGAATTCCATGCATTTTCAAGAGTGTGTGCTAGTGATTAAGAGAATATGTATTAGAACTGGTCACCCCTGGGTTCAAGCTGTGCTCTACCACTTTACACTCATGTGATCTTAGACCAATTACCTTAGTATAACAAACATAATAGTTGTCATCTTGTATGGTAACTATGATAATGAAATAAATTACTACTTGTTAAAGCACTCAGCACAGTGCCTAGCATATAGTGAGTACTCAATATATGAAGTTATCATTTCCATTAATGAGTCCCTTCCCTGATTCTGTATGTGGGAAAACCAAGGCTCACAGTGACCTTCCAATTGAGTTCTCCCAGCTAGCTGGTGGGCTATAAGGCAGATTAACCAAAACCTGGGCTAGCATTCTTACAAGCAATTTTAGCTGCCTCAATCGTATCTGTGTTGTAAATCTAATTTTTTTACATACTGTTTGTTCCCAGGGGAATAAGAGCTCTGTCTCATTTTTGTGTCTCTAGAATCCAGCATATAATAGGTACTTAATAAAGGAAACTAAATTAGTGAACTATTTTTACTTCAAAATGTATTATCACTGGATGCTGAGGAGATTTATAAAGGAACTTTAAGGAGGTAAGCCTTACAATGAGTCTTAAAGAAAATAGTGAACATTACTTCTGAGGATGCAGATGAGCATTTCAGGGAGTGAGAATGTAGAAAAGGTTCACAACTAGGCAATGGTGAAAGGATTAACTTAAGTAAATCAAAAGGTATTAGAATGCAGTGTGAAATAGCACATATACAATGAGTTCAATTTAGTAAAAGTAAAAACCAGTATGTATTTATCTTATGGGTATCATGGGTTATATTTATTTTTATCTTTAAATTTTCTTTGCTTTCCATTTTTCCCCAGATAAACATAGTAATATGGTTAGGAGAAAAAACTCAACAAATGGCTTGAAAGTGATAGATAAGAGATTTGACAGGAGGAATATGTTAATACACTAGTTGGAAATTTAGGTTTAATTCCACAGGGGCTACTTTAGGTGTGTGATATTTAAAAAGTATTTAAGGAATCCTGATCATAAGGCTGAGGGAGGGATTGAAGGAGGTGGGCCTCCTGCTGTATAAAAGCACAAGGTTATGAGGCCTTAGTATAGTTTTTATGGATCATTTTTAGAACTGACTTTTACTTGATTAAGAGTTAAGAGTCCCTAACCCCCAATTTTCCAAGAGTTTAAAGCTTGGGCACCAAAATGATGTCAGTGTTTATGACACTGATGAAGAAAGAAAGAAGTTGGAGAGGAGAGATTGGGAGGGAAGATAAAATGATGAGATTTTCAATTTTGTGTTTTAGATGTTAGGAGGATATATAAATAGGGAGACATAGGCAACTGTAGATACAGGATTGAAGGAAACAGATGAAACTGCTTAAAGCTAATTTAAAAAGGTTTTTAATATACAAGTGAAGCTATTCAAAATAAGCCTCAAGCTTGCGATAAACTGGGTAGGGTCTCAGAATGAAAAATAAGATTAAAATGAATAACGCCATTTTTGCCTCTCCCACCCTTTTCATATTGACAAGGTAAAATTGTTGTGACCTTAATAAACAGTAAAGGACAAGTAAAAACTCTAATTCATAATTTTTTTGGCCCATAGCTATGGCTGGCAGATAGTATTACATATAATTAAAACAAAACAAAAATAAAACAGCCCCTTATTTGCTATCAATCAGCTATCCACTCATAAGGAGAGTGTGGCAAATATCAATTAATGCAGATTTACAGTTAAGAGAATGTTAGGTAAGAGATTATTATTTTCACTTCTGATTTTAATTAAGAAATGTAGACTAAATTTAAGCTTGTGAAGTTTATGCATGTTTAGCTCGCCAAGAACTTAGAGATAGTATGCCAACTGCAACAGAATTTTATAGGAAAACCTTTAAAGAAGGTTTAGACTTCCACAAATCGGTATCTGTCTTTATTTTAGCTTTCTGAATATATCACAGCATGGGGAAAATAACAACTGTAGAACTGAGGCCAATAAAAATGAAACCACGACTTTACCTGTTTATATCTATCTATACACTCACATTCTAAAACTTACTTGGTTGGCTAGATTAATTTACCAAATACTTTAATACTAAAATTTCAAAATAGTCCTGTTGTTATCTTTTAAGGACATGCGCACATGTTTACTATTAAAGATAATCACTTTTGAAGCTGTCATTACAGAGGAACAAATTCTGTTTAATTAGTTTTACTTTTAGTGTACATTACAATATCCATACCTGATTTTATACTGAATAATATGCAGAGTAACTCTAATACAATGATTTCAGAAATACATTACTTTTAAACTGAGTGCACTTATTTAAACCTTTCCTTAAGATTTAATATGCACTTGATTACATTTAAAAGTAATTATTCATAATAACATATAAGGCATATGCTGTCATATAATTTGGCACATACGGTCACATGTGATCCTTCTATAATTTATGAATATGCTATTGCAAATAATTATGTTGTAGTGATCAATGCATGAAGAGAACAGTGAAAGGGAACTGATGATAGACAAATAACCACATAGCTCTTGTCTCTACCATTACTCCCCTTTATTATTGCTGAGGGAATTGTAAGTGAAGTAGGAGCTTTTATTTATTCAAAAATATATTTACTGATTTTGAGAGCGAGAGGAAGGGGGAGAGAGAGAGAGAGAGAAACATCGAAGTGAGAGATTGAAATAATGATGGGCTGCCTCCTATAAGTCCCCTACCGGGGATCAAGCCCACAACACAGGCATGTGCCTTGATCAAGAATCAAACCAGCAACCTTTTGGTGCACAAGATGACGCCCAACCAACTGAGCTATACCGGCCAGGGTGAACTTGGAGCAGTTATTAAATTTATTGTGCACAAGCACCACTTGGAACTAAAAAAAAAAAAAAATTGTGGGTCCCATTCCTAGATATTCAGGTTCATTAGGTCTGCAGGGCACTCTGAGGAGCAATTTTTTGAGAACTTAAGTTCAGAGAGGAAGAAGTTGTATAGAATCTGACAGGCTTCTGTCCCAATACCCATTCTCGGATATTGCCAACAGAGTCCTGATTTAGGATGGGTATCCCAGCCTATGTACTAGGAGAAAACTGGCCTGCTTAACTCCAGAGGTAGGCCCTGGTTGGCTTTAACCCTGGCATCATAGTCACTTCACTGGTCCAGGGATGGCTTTGTAACCCAAAGTGCCCCCCCCCCAAGTGAATGAGGAAGGGTTAGCTCTCTATGGCTAAGGGCAGCACTGTGAAAGAAACCATGGCCCTGATGACTTCAAAAGTTTTTGGATCAACCAGTCCTAAAGCGTGACTACCTTCAGGATTCTCCCTAAGATGATTTACACTTAATTGCTTATAAAAGCCAGTTTGAGTTGGCTTTCTTGGTATTTGCAACATAATGAGTTCTGACACAAGAGCTGCCTTAGCCAGACTCCCAGGTGGGGTTGATCTGCTTTGAAAGTGGCTCTATTGTTCCCCCAATATTTTCATTTCACCTTTTTATACCACTTGAAATACCATTCTGTTTACAATGTACTTGCTTTTAAAAACACACACGCTTTTGAGAAGATCAGAGAGCCATCAGACACCTGACTTTTGGCATGAATTTTCCCAAGAAAATAGTCTTTCTTTAATGCCAGTAAGGTCAGCTATATTGTGCATATGAGAGTTATATGTGTAAGAGAGGGAGGCAAAAATCAGGAGTATAATTTTAGAGAATGATTACTTTCAGGATTCTCACTAAGAGGATTTACACTTAATTGCTTATAAAAGCCAGTTTGAGTTGGCTTCCTTGGTGTTTATTTGCAACATAATGAGCTCTGGGGGCAAGTCTAGCAGGGCACAGAGCAGCAAGAAGGCAGCAAGTTCTGGTCAAAGCCACCGACTGATCAAAGAGGGATAAAGAAAGGGAAGAATGCAAAGAATCAATTGTTGTTGCCCCACTAATTTGCTTCCAAATCCTCAAACCTAGCAACATTATAGGTTAAACAGGGTTTTAGAGGCTAGCCTAGAAACTCAACCAACTTATAAATAATCCCCTTCTTAAAAAATCAACAGTTTATATTGCTATAGAATAAAGATCCACCTAGACCTGGCCTCCTCTACTACATACTCCATTTTTGAACCTTACTCAAGTCACTCTGAGAAGTTCGTAATTCCTCCTAAGCTCATCAGTCCCCCAGAAGATTCACTAAAATGACACTCCTTTTGGAAAACATTCTAAAGCCTGTCTATAATAAATCATTCCTATAAGGTAGGTTTTATCTTCATTATGACCTTTTATTTGTTTGGCTATATAAAATGTCATGTTTATAAAATTTCTGCTTGCTTGCTAAATTTAATTCTAAACAACTTTTTGAAATAAGAACAGTAATTTAATAATATAGCTCCCCCCATAATTCTTCATATGTAGTATTTAATATGTGTTTTCAGTATCAAGTAAATTTTAAATAAAATATCAAATTCTATGGATGATATTGAATTCTTAAAAAAAGACCATTCGAACTTTTGAAATATAACTTACCAATAAATTGTAATTTTACAAACATTTAAGAGATTTAGATGAGCATACATAAGAAGTTTCTAAGGAAATTAATATTTTAAGTTTTACAGTGTGCTTACAATCTAAAGTAAATGAAAGTGATGATAGGGTTTAGCTTTTAGGTTAAATTAGAATTAGCAGTGCTCTTTATGTAGTGAAATGTTTATTAAAATTCATGTACTACTCAAATGTGGGGTACCTATTTCCTTTAAACATGTAATACAATTGCATTTTTTTTAAATACTAATTTTGCTTCCTCCTTGGAAGGAAACCTGCTTATCTGTAAATTATATTTAAATCTAATTATCATGTCAATTTGCAGATGGCTTAATAAAGAAAAACAATCACGTGCCAAATTTAATATGACTCTTTGGGGCCTTTTGTAATTTCAGTTAAGAAATTACACTACCATACTTAACAAAATTCAAAAGAAAAAAATGTATTTTTATTGGAAAATATCCTATTATTTTAACGGAAGTTATAACAGAAGACCAAAATAAAGATGACTGGTTTTCTAGTGGGAAAATAAAAAGATGAGATACTAAAATCAAAACAACCTAGTTTTAAAGCTCTCAAAATCAAGAAGGTTGACAGTAAAAATTGGAAAATCAGATGAAATAAATATAGAAATTAGGCTTTTAAGTTGCATAAAAAGCTCTTTATCTTTTAAATTTGTTGGCCAGGAAGTTGACATTTCCTCTAGGCTTCCACAATAACTGTGTGTATTGTGATATTTATAACACTGCACCATAATTATGACTATTACTATTACTGTAAAAGCTTCCATAATGATCTCTCTGCTTCTGCCCTTATGTCTGACCATGTGACAAATGGTCCAAATCCTCTATTGGCTTCTCATTTTACATAGAGTACAAGCCACAGTATGGCCTATAATGCCCTACATGATACCCACACCACTCAGACTGCCCCCCATTAACTACCTGACTTCATCTATCATTCTTCCCCTTGCTCACACTGCTCTAGCCATACTGGCCTCCTATTGTCCATTAAATTTAACAACCATACTCCTGCCTCAGGGCCTTTGCACCTACTGTTTCCTCTTTTTGGAACATTCTTCTGCCCTTATTTAGTTCATTTGGGTCTCTGTTCAAACTTCATCTGACTCCCCGTATAAAAACACTAGCTGTCTGTCCCCCTAGTACTCCCTATTCCTTTTACCCAGTTTTATTTTATTTATTTATTTATTTTTAAAGAAGATGTATTTTTTTTTAAAATATATCTTTATTGATTTCAGAGAGAGGAAAGGAGAGGGAGAGAGAGATAGAAACATCAATGATGAGAGAGTCATTGATCGAGCCCACAACTGGGGCATGTGCCCTGACCGGGAATCGAACCCCGATCGCCTGGATCCTAGGTCGACGCTCAACCGCAGAGCCACGCCTGGCTGGGCACCCAGTTTTTTAAATTTATTTATTTATTTATTTTTATTTATTTTTATTTTTTAAATATATCTTTATTGATTTCAGAGAGAGGAAAGGAGAGGGAGAGAGAGAGACAGAAACATCAATGATGAGAGAGTCATTGATCGAGCCCGCAACCCGGGCATGTGCCCCAACCGGGAACCGAACCCTGATCGCCTGGATCCCAGGTCGACGCTCAACCACCGAGCCACACCCGGCCGGGCCAGTTTTATTTTTTTCTCCACTGAAATTATCACTACCTAACATATGATATACAGATGTGTTTTGCTGCTTTTAGTATCTCTTTTTCTACTAGAATGTAAGCTCCATGGAGGCAAGGACTTTTTATTCAGTGTTATATCCTGAGTGCCTGGTCCAGACAGAGTTCAATAAATATTTGTCAAATGAATGAACACTTTAAGTGTAGTTCACATCCAAAAGGTTTTGAATTCTGAGATACTGTATAGTTACTAATGTTTGGAACATTGTAAGTACTGAACAAATTTTCTTTCCCAATTACACTTGACATATAATACGTTATTAGTTTCAGGTGTACTGATTTAGACACTTATATAACTTGTGATGTGATCATCCCAATAAGTCTAGTACCTATCTGACACCATACATAGTTATTACAATATTATTGTTTATATTCCCTATGGTGTACTTTACATCCTGTGACTATTTTTATAACTGTCAATTTGTACTTCCTAATCCCTTTACCTTTTTTTTACCCCCAACCCATAATCTGGTGACTATCAATTTGTTCTCTGTATCCTTGAGTGCACAAATGTTTTCGAATTAGGAAGATAAAGACAGTCAAATCTTGCATTGAAAAATTCATAAAAATGAGGAAGGTAAAAATATATATCCACAGAATTGTATTTTGGCACATACCTGTTTGAATTCAGAATCTTTTCCCACCATAACTTGAAGACTATAAATAACTGGATCACCTTTCATTGGCTGTAAACACTCCCATGTAATTTCACAAATGTGATCATTTACTTTCTCTATTTTGGGGGCTATGGAGAACAAAAAAATATAAATAAAATCTGCTCTACTTAATTTTTACTTGGAACATCACATAGACACTTGTTTTAATAAAAATTAACAAAACTTTAAAACTTAATTATTAACTTGAAATAAATACCAGTAAATTTTTGAAATTTGCAGAGAAACAGTCAATAGTTCATTTTATTATCTTCACATACAATCTACAGATGCTACAATGGATAGACTGACTAAAAGATCTGTCAAGGTAAGCACTGTTTTTATTGAGCAAAAAAGCCAATAAAGGGGTATATGGCAGTTCAAAAACAGCTACTATGGTACTTTTAGGAGCACAACAAGAACATGAAATTTATAATTTAATCTAAGAGGATGAATTGAAAACTACCCCTAGTTCTTTGACCACATATGATTACTTCACTCAATAGTGGGGTACAAAGGGGTTAAAATCAGCAATCTTCTTAAGGCTAAGAGACACTAAACTGGATGAGAGAACAGAAAAATGACTCAGCGGGACTCTGTCAACATTGTTAGAAACACTAGTCAAGAACAGTCCAGTTAACCACAGATCTGCTTAACAAATGGTATATTCAAATACATGATCAAGGACATTGTATTAGAAGTCTTTGTGATTTGTCCTCAGAGTGTGAGGAATTTTAGTGTTTTTGGCTAAAATGCACAAAATACAATCTTGCTGCAGTCACTTTAAAATAAGAACCCCTCTGAAATTAATGTTAAAGATAAGTGCATATACAAATGTATATGCACGTGTATGTATGTAAATATGATTTAAAATGCAAATCAACGAAGAATTTACGTTTTGCTTTACAGAAAACCTGGTTCTCTCCCTGAAATCCAAATAAATGAAATAACAATGACTTTAACCAACCAGAATTTGTGATTTTTTTTCCTTTAAGGAACAATAGCAGAAACAACTAATGGGTCTATTGGAAAACCAGCCTATCTGTTTAATTTAGTATTTAAAAAGAAAAGTTTTTATTGATTTTTAGAGAGAGTGTAGGGAGAGGGAAAGAGAGAGAGAGAGAGAAAATCATCGATGTAAGAGGGAAACATTGATCAGTTGCTTCCCACACACACCCCAACTGGGGACCAAACCAGCATGTGTCCTGACCGAGAATTCAACCGGCGACCTTTCTGGTGCATAGGACAAGGCTCAACCAACTGAGCTACACTGGCCAGGGCTCAATTTAGTATTTTTATGTTAGATTATTAAAAAGATCAGTGACAAAAACCAGTACTTGTCTGAGCATCAATGTACCAGATAAAATAGCTTTTATTATTGAGTTAAACTACCAGTAGGTGGGATCGGCTACCAAATTTCTTTCTTATAATTTAAACGTTGGACATATGCTGGATGATAAATTTTGGTAACAGTGCATAAAGCACTTGATGACAATGCATTTAAAAATGATTTGTTATTAAAGAAAATAACTTGAGGATGTATAACTTACCTTTCAAGGCAGCTGGGACAGATTTTGGAGTGGTGAAAATATATTCTTGGGAGAGAGGACCTTCCCCTGCTTCATTACAAGCTTGAATACAGAATTTATAGGATGTTGACTCATTAAGTCTTTGTACTTTGTATGTATGACATGGACCTCTGTATAAGGATACAAACCTAAAATGGAAATGATTCATTATGTGCTTTTTCATCAGATGATAATTACAGAATAGGTAAATTTCCCAATTTGGCATGGTTTTCTGAAAAACTGCTAAATTTCATATCCAACCATGGTAACTGTTTCTTTTCAGGCTTCTGATGGCTGTGTTTTAATGTACACATTTTTAAAGATACTCAAGAAATCACAATTTTCATTATAAGTTATTTCTAACTGGAGTCATAGGCATACAATTTGCCATATAAAAAATATAACTCTCAATTCCCAGGCACAATTTTAGGTGACTTGGTGATGTTGTCTAGAGATTTACATAGTAGTATGAGAGAATATATAATTTTCCATAAATTATCCACTCAAACTATTTGATGGGAAGTTTAACATCATATATGTTACCTATAAGTTGAATGTTCCCCAATATTTCTGACTGATTGTTGTTTAAATTTTTGGAAATTGGAGAATGAATAATTAACGCTCATATAGTTCTCTCTCTATATATTTTGTTAATCCTCAACTGAGGATATTTTTTCCACTGAATTTTAGAGTGAGTGAAAAGGAGGGAGGGAAAGGGGAAGAGAGAGAGGGAGGGAGGGAGGGAAACATCAATGTGAGAGACATTTGGATTGGTTGCCTCAAAAACACGCTCCGGCCAGGGATCAAACCTGCAACTCAGGTACGTGCCCTTGACCGAAATTAAACCTGTGACCCTTTGATGCATGGGTCGACACTCTAGCCACTGAGCCACACCAGCCAGGGCTCATATATATGGTGTCCCAAAAAAATGTATACACACACTTTGAATAATTATAAAGGCAGTGTTTATTAAAATACATTTCATTTTCAAAATTGAGCTATCAGCCGTTAAAGTGTGTATAGATTTTTTTGGGACACCTTTTAGTTCTAATAGTCTGAAAGCTGCAGTCAGGTTAAAAATGAAATATTTTAATGATCTGAAGTAACAGTTTTTCAAGAAGCAATAACCGAATAAGCCCTGCCTCTTTAATCTCATATGTGCTCGCGCATGCACACACACACACACACACACACGGAAAGAAAAAAGCCAGTGGTAAACTCACGGTTGAAAAATGTTCAACAGCCCGGCCGGGCGTGGCTCAGCGGTTGAGTGTTGACTAGAATCCAGGCAATCGGGGTTTGATTCCCGGTCTGGGCACATGCCCAGGTTGTAGGCTGGATCCCCAGCCAGGGGCGTGCAGGAGGCAGCCGATCAATGACTCTCTCATCATTGATGTTTCTATCTATCTCTCTCTCTCTCCTTTCTCTCTCTGAAATCAATAAAGATATATTAAAAAAAAAGAAAAATGTTCAACAATGACAAAACCTGTGGTCAGAAACAGCTGAAGTAGCATTCTGACACCATCTCATAGCAAATGTAAATAAAAGGCAAGTAACTACAGATATTAAATTTATATAGTAAACTCACTATGTCATAAATAATTTTAATTTATTTTCTATAGCCAAAGGCCACTAGCCATACCCTCTAACAATCCTCTGGGTGCTAGCTAAATATTAATTAAGTGTGAAGTTCTATAATAGAATATAAATTAAAGTCTATATAGTATAATAGTCTATAACAGAATACTGTCTTTCAAACAAATACTTATTATACCTGCTTCCAATAAATTTTCCTGCACTACTACAAATGTACATGCTAGAAAGGGGATGAAAATAACTTAGAGTTAATTCACCCAACAATAACATATATGAAAGATAAATGGCTATACCAAAACCCTGTGGCAAAACAAAGAATCGCCGCTGGAGATAAAGACAAAAAGTACATAAAACTCTGCCAAGAACAAAGGCTAACATTCACAGAGGCATAGATTTCAGGAAATGATCAATACCATTTGTTCTGTGTAATGCTCTTACTGATGATAAAGTATATTTAATTCCATGTGTTTTCTAAATGTGTATTTCTGATAAAGAGTACTTATACCATGAATAAATATTTCATTATTAACTAGTTGGCTAAGATACAAACCCAACACAAAAAACAAAGTAGCCTTGGGAAAAACTGTTACCAGTACTCTGAATCCATCAAATATACAAACTGCTTATAATAAACTGACTGAAAAGTAGAAAAGTAAAATTCAAATTCTTAAAATATTAGAAGAGTAACAGTTGTGCAGGGTATCTAGCATTAGTTGTATGGGATACACTGTCAAATCAACAGCCCCAGATTGGCATTTGAATAATGCATATTACAAATATTTTGAGTAACACTGTAATTTAAATGCATGTTTAGTGGGGCATCAATGTAATGAGAATGTAAAGGATGGCAGCATTGATAAAAACCTGAGTAGCAAGAGAACCAGATCATTAATCACAGAGTTTGACTGAAATGTGACAGTGAGGAACCAAACTATATTCATTTAGTATGCAGGCCCTGTGACAGGGGTGTGGAGGAGAGTGAGACATAATCCCTGCCTTAAAACATGCAATACCTGACGTATTTAGTCAGGGGCACTCACCTCTTTTCCCTTAGGTTGTCAAATAAAAAAGACGACAACAGCCAACACAACAATAGGAGTCCAGTGTAAATGAATCAAAATTATACCTACTTTTTTAGTTAGACTGGCAAAAAATATATCATATTTTTTGGTGTGATGCAGAATTTTAGTAATTAGTTTATGTGTGCCATGAGATGAAAAAGGTTGAAAATTGCTGGGTTAGAGAAGTGAGCCAAAGATTAGATCACTTAATTTTTTCTCTCTTGGCATCTCACAAGTTAAAAACAGAAAATCTTTTTGTGTTTTCTAATGCTTCAAAAACAGCACACTTAAAAATTCTTACACAAATCTGTTTTTGAAAATTTATTTACTTTTACTATTTATAAAAATTTATATACTCAAGACCCAAGAAACTACATAAAGAAGGAATTAAAAAAACACCTACCTTCCATTCTTATCCTCCATCTGAAGGTGGTACTGAATAGAATCTGTTGACAGTATCTTTGGGGTTCCTTCTCCCCATTTCAGCTTAAGGTTCTGGTGGCTGAAGGCAACACATTCCAGACGAGGTGGGTCAGGAGGGAGGGGCTTAGTTTTTAATTTTATCATGTGGCTGAAAGGACCAGCTCCAAGGCTATTCAAGGCTTGTATTCGTATCCTAAGTGCCACATTAAAATAAAAAAGTTTAGTTTATGATTACTCTATTTAAAGTGTCTCTCTGGTCTAGGCAAAATTAACACAGTTTTAACAGTATACCTGTATGTTGTATCTGGTTGCAAATTGTCTATAATATAGCTTGTAACCTTTCCTACTGTCAAGGGCTGTTTATCTCCAAAGTCTATGCTGTAGGCAAGGATTTCTGAACCATGGTCACAAGGCTTTTCCCAGCTTACTGCAAGGCATGTAGAAGGTGAATAATCGGGATTTTCTATATCATCATCACTTATTTCTTGAAGACAAGTCACAATACCAGGAACTGATGGTGGAGTCACACAGACTACTACTTCACTGAAAGGACCTGCACCCACAACACTCAGAGCCTACAAATTAAGAGAGCCCATAGTTAACAAAGACATGGCCATGAAAATGCTCACAAAACCCAGGACAGAGTAAGTGACAAGGCCCTTATTGCCTTTACCTGGATTCTGCAATAATAGGTAGTTGCTGGTGAAAGTCCTTTTAATTCATAACTGAGACCAGGCCCACAGTAACATATCTGCATACTTCCTTCAACTCCTCCCCACTCCAATCGATATTCGGTGACATCAGTTCCATTACTCAAAGGGACCTTTAAATTAAGAAAAGGATAAAGGTTTTAAGTTTCAACATCGATTAAAGAGCTTTTGGGCAAAAATGTTCTTTACCCAAACATACAAAAAACTGAATTGCTTTTGAATTTCTTTAAAATGTTTACGTAGAATTAAGACTACTCATTATTACATTTTTATTTATGAAGGCCACCTGAATTTAAGATTGGTCAAAAAAATATGTTTTCAATAAGAATTAGAAGTATGACTGAATCACTTTAGAAAGAGTACTTTAAGGCAAATATACTTCTAAATAATTCTATTAGGTAATTCACAATGGTAGAGCATACAAGGCTATTTTGTTAAATTTCAAAGGAAACTGAAAATGTAATTATCATTACTGATTATTACACAATAAATACACTGGAGACAATAAATATGAGAAATAGTATTATACTAATTCCTATGAATGTTTGTTCTGAACATTAAGCTAGCCAGTGGCTAAATATCTCAGTACTGAGACAAAAATTTAGATAAAACACATCATGAGCAAGAATCTAAATATTTGCAATACAAATATACCTTACTTAAATGCTTTAAAAAACCCCTCACTTTTTACTATGTGAATTTAAGGACTTAATTACTCTTTGTATAACTTAGATGAAGACATAAACAGTATCTTTATTATTTTATATAAACTATACTAATTGCTTCAGAAAGTAAACATAAGTCAATGGAAATGATAATACCTCCCAATTCACTTGTGCACAAGTTGCAGATCTGCACGTCACCTGAGGGGGCTTGCATTGATCTGGTGGTCCAGGGGCTGTAGTAATATCACATTTTTCTGAAAATGGTCCAAACTAGAAAAACAAATGAAGTCAGTGTTTCCATTTTTCACCTACTGAGTGCATAGCTCTCCATAAAAATTCACAAATAAGTGCATAATTCCTCTCCTTCAAGACTAATTGGTCATAATATAATTCTAAAAGCATTCACAGAAAGTAAAAAGATTTAATGATCATGGAAGTGATTATTGTGGGGTATTTTTAAGTTTCATTTACTATACTTTCTTCTCCTGTCCCTTATTCCTTCATTAACTACTTTTCGTAAGAAGGGCATAGCATTAGGGAATTAGGTAGGTGGGCTCAGAAAAAATTATGAGGTGTGAAGAAATAGATACCAATTAAAAGCATAAGAGATGGTAGGCATAAATTTTACCTTAACATTTACAATAACTTTAGAAGGGTCTAAAAAGTACATCCTTTGTAAATACAGAAAAGCAAGTATTTCTGTAAGATGATTTAAACAAATTATTATAAACCTAAAAATACAGATTAAGGATACTAGTATTAAAGATGCCACCCAAATGTACTGCAGCCCTGTGGAGCTGACAAGATGATGACTTCTGTATGAACTGCCAACAAGATATATAAAGTTGACATATAAGAAATTTAAAAATAAGGTTACAGATATAAATGCTGAAGAACTCAGCTGGAGAATATAAAATATAGTACAGTACACTAAAAGCCTAAATAATGGGGAGGAAAGAAGCTTAGTTTAATTTCGTGAAATTTCAATTACAGAATAATTCAAAGAAAGTGTTACTCAACTGAGGTAAGAAATTACTGCTTTGACCTTAGAGAACCTGCTTTAATGCAGAGAGATGAGAGGTTGTCATAGTTGAGTAGAGTCTGACAAACCTAAGCCTGAGGCTTATCTCTACTATTTCTTAGTTTGTGTGACTGTGGGCAAGATACTTAGTTTCTCTGAGCCCCAGCTTCCTCAGTTGTAAAACGAGGTATCACTATTTTGTTCATTTATGGAGCTGTACAGATATTTAGATAACATTTTAAAAAACCTACACAAAACCAGAAATGCTTAAAATGTGAAGTTTTTTCCCTTAGGCAAAAAATGAATCACAATTAGTTGCCAATGGAAAGTAAATGCTGCATATAACCAAACTCAAAAACCAAATACTTCATCTTATGATCTTGTTTCTACTCTTAAATTTACTAATAAGTAAACACGATTAGCACTACCTGAAAGGCAAATTTTAGCCCAGTTCAAGTCTAAAGTGTCACAGATTCTAAGTGGGATTTGAAAATACTGAGGTTCTATAACAATTAAGTTATGGTATATACTGACCTCTCTCTTATTTATCAGTATAGGCTTAAAATTGTAAATTGTGAACTATGAAGTCACAAATAAGGGGTGTAATTATATGTTACACGAAACACCATTGTGATTATAATTCAGTCATCACGGTATTCCTACCCCCATTTTGTTAGCTGCATGCAGTCTGAAGCTGTAAGTCTTTCCAGGAAGAAGGTTGCTCACTGTACATTCTATTTCAGAACCTTGGTAAACTTCTCTGGGTTCATCTTTTTCTACAGGAGACATTTCCACACCATAGCAGGAAATGGGAGATCCACCATCGACCAGAGGGGGTCCTAAAGGTTTCCGGAAAGATTTAGGCAACTTAACAGGAGGAAAATATTTAGTATTAACTTAATTATAATTTATTACCAAAATGAAAATTACCCCATCGTAATTGTATTTCTTTTGCTTTGGGTCTACCCTGTAATCTGGGAGGGAGGCATGGGCCAGGAGGCACAGCTGGAGTCTGCACAAGTAAAGTTTCAGATACCTGCCAAAACAAAAGCAAAAACAAAACAAAAATGCCCCAAACTAAATAGTCAGATTGCTTTTATTAAAGAAAAATAACACAAACACAAAGACTGTAGCGAATTTAAAACTGTACTTGACTATCGACTGAAAATAAAGTTCTGAATAAAATAAAAACTAATAAAATCAAAAGTAAGTCATTAAAACTCAAATTTTATATAGACAAAGACACTATGAATACTATATATAAAGTAAGTTACCAAAAACAAACAAACAACAAAAAAAACCTTTTTCCTTTTCTTTGCATAAATAGAAAACCAAAAAACCCCTACCTCCAACACAACCTAATAGACATTATTTTTGACCATGTCCAAATGGACCCACAAATCTCTTCTATGGAAGGATGTTTTAACATTCTGTAAATGCAATTTGCCATGTTTTCAGGAGGTTTAGACTATTTTGGCTACTTTACAGCATACTGTATTTTTAACCTAATTAATTAATTAATTTAAAAAAGCTCTTTTCTTCTTCCTTTCAACCTAAAAATGCAAAAATCAAGTAAGTTTTTCTAAATATTTGTCATCTTTCCAGGTGTTTGGTATTACTACTTTTAGCTTCTATGCTATTTTTAAAAAAAGTCTTTTATCTTAAAAGACATGGTCTTAAAAACACTGATACAAACCCAGTGCCATATGCCTTATCTGCACTGTATTAAGGTTTACACTTAACTTTCTTTCCAAACATAAATAAAATATTTGGTCATCACCTTATTCAGAAATGTACCCTATATAAGAATGCTATAATATTATATTAGAAAAATAGCCTTTTTTTTTTGGTGGTGTGTGCGTATGGGTAGGAAGGGTTTGCTTTTTTAAAAATCCAGTAAGATTTTTTTACTAGATAAAATGAAGCAATTGGATCCCAAGCCTGTTGGGTAGGACCTGTATGCAGTTTCAGAATACTTGCATTTTCAACAATTTGTTTTTTAAAAGTACTTTTACTGCATTAAATTCCATTTGAAAAATAATAATAATTATGAATGCTCCAAAAAACCATTCATGATTAAATTCATTAAAAAGAAAAAAATCACTCCTATTAAAAAACAGACTTCTCCATACTGGCCAGTATGGCTCAATTGGTTGAGTGTTCTCCTGTAGCATGGGAAGGTTGTGGGTTTGATTCAGGATTAGGGCACATGCCTAGGCTGTGGGTTTGATCTCCATTCAGGGCATGTATGGGAGACAACCAATCAATGTATCTCTCTCACATTGATGTTTCTCTCTCTCTCCCTTCCTTCCTCTCTAAAAATCAATTAAACAAACAAAAAACCAAAAAACCCCACCCTTCTCCAGAACATTACATATGCCTCATATATATAGTCAATGGTACATTTTAAGTTCATTTTGGTTATTGGGTCTCTAATAATAAAAATAATTACCACATTTTCTGAAATAAGTATTAAATATTTACTTAACGAATATTAAGTAAATGACATTTTGTGATTTGTCCTGATACACAATTTATGGAGCAGTAAATCAGTTTACAATTATTTTATTTCTATTTGTTAGGTATGGCTATTGAGCAACATACTAAAATTTTTCTTTATAAAATTTTCTGCAATGTTTTCATATATTTGTTTTTCCAAAGCTAAACACCAAGCAGAGAATAGATAGATATTCACTGAATACAGACTATTTGCTAGGTACTATTATTAGAATATTCTGGCCTCTATAAAATTAACCACCTGGGTGACAGAAATTACTTTTATACATGTGTAAATACATTTTAATATTTGAAGTGGCATCTGGTGATCTCATCTTATTTGACCAAACTTTAAAAAAAACCTCTATATAAATATTACCGCACTCTGTCCTCCATCACTGATGCAGTAAACTCGTAAACGATAGAAACAGCCTGGACTCAGTCGATCACAAAGATGTTCCCTAGTAGCTCCACTGTATATCATATCCCATTTGTTTCCTGTAAGGTGAAGAATTATGTTCAATCAGCTCCAAGGTAATGTTTAACGTTTTGGTATCATGGACACGGCAGGTATCCTAGCTTCACTAAATAAGTGTTTATGTAATTAGTCAGAAACAATTTAGGCTTGTTTCAAGTTTCCTGGAAATGATCTAATTTTCTTTATGTGTGTAGCTTCCTAGACAAATTTTGCATGGCTCTGTTGAAGGGAAATATCTCTGTAACTCTGTACAGACTTTGGCTTAGATTGATAATTTGCTTTTAATTAAGCATTTTAAATGTGTTTACTGGTCCAGTAATAACATTATAACACACAAAGAGTAGAAAGAACCAATACCACAGGAAGTTTAGTCTTAATTAAAAGACATCCTTATTTTTTTCAGGCAATAGGTCATTTCAAGAAATAAAGATTGTTAAATGTGTCATTCAACAATAAAGTTTGCTAGACATAAAATTTATTATTAAAGCTAGTATAATGTAAGTTAAATAAATTTTAGAAGATAAATTTTCTCTGATACATCTGGGTATAAATATGATTGAATAAACTAATTTCAGAAGAGTTTAGGTATAATGGATCTGAGCAATGCAAACAAACAAGAAAAAAATAAGAAAATTTAAATATAATAATATAGGTGTATAGCAGTCTTACATTTGATCTGCTATATTCCTGGAGATTACAACTTAAAGTGGGTTGTAAAAGGAAAAATTCTATTACAAACAAAAGAAAAAAATCAAGAGGAAAGGAAAGCAATCATATAAAATGTGAAATCATAAAGAATAGAGGCAGACTGATTGGTATAAATCTATTATTTTTCAGTAGTTATTCTTACCATTAGAACCTTCTGCCATCTCCACTACATATTTACTGATGGCTGCCCCTCCATTGTCTTTTGGTGGGTCTAGCCAAAGAAACAAAGATAGTATTAGGCAAAGTACAGAAATCCTAATAAATATAATACCAAATCTTGGATTGCTTAAAAAGAAAAAAAATCGCCTGCAATGCTTTTTTAAAAAATTAATATCAGCATCTCATTAATGTTTTTGCATTAGGTAGTATATAAGCAGGTGCTCAATAAATGTCTGTTTTAAATGAATAAGTGACTTTCATTTCTCATGAGAGCTAGGATGACCCAGGTGACATTAACTACAAGTTCAGGAATCTTCCATTTCACACAGTGCTGCCCCTGCTAATAGTCCCACAGTGGATCTCAAGTTCTTTCTGTATCAAATCTGAACTTAGTATGTGTGAGTACCTAGCTGTCCACAAAAAAGATCCTCTCACATTTCCTATTAAACTTGCTTGAGCTAATATATTTACTTGAGTATCTTTAAAATTATCTTAATATTCTAATCATTTTAATCAAATATAAAAATAATCATGTACAAAGATGCATAAAATCTTACCCCAAGTTATTTTAAAACTGTGTGAATGTATCTTTCCTTTAACTGAAGGCTTTACAGGTACTCCTGGTTTATCAGGGCATGTAGTGAATTCTACTATTTCACTTGGATTACTTTTACCTTCTGAGTTGTAAGCAATAACCTGCGATGAGAACACAAAAACATAAAATAATTAATGTCTGACACTTAATGATATTAGCTTAATGAACAAACTGATGAGAGACATAAAGGCTCAATCAAATGACAAAGTTTTCACACTGTAATAAGCCATCAGGCTTACTTGTTTGAGAACTGATAGGGCCTTAGCATATATATTCATTCCTAGGAATACAAGTTTAAGTCTAACATTCTGATACTAAACAAGAGTCATCACTGGAACAAGTTATAATCTGATGATACTTGATGGGCTTTAGGCTTGTTTTACTTATTCTTTCAGTATTCTTAAGGAGCTTAACAAGATGTCCACAAATGCTTTGAATATCCTTTCCTCAAAAGACAAAGGCTAATTCCTCTTCCCTTTGAACTGTACTTAATGGCTTACTTCTAAAAAACCAAATGTAGAAAATATGATGGTGTCTGTAGCTTCCCTAGAGAAGCTTATGTGGTGGAGATCTGGGAGGAACTGAGAGCTCCTGGCAACAACCACTTGAGTGAACTTGGAAGCAAGTCCTCCAGCCCCAGTCAAGTCTTCAGATGACTACAACCCCAGCTGACATCTTGACAGGAATCTCATAGAGATCCTGCATCAGAAACACCCAGCTGAACTGGTCCTGAATTCCTGACTCACAGAAACTGTGAGATAATAAATGTTCATTTTTTTCAAGCTAGGTTGTGTAGCAATAGACAGATAAAATTCATATCTAGGTATTATCATATTCAACTTTAGCAATTTAATTATATTTTTATTTTAACCTCTCTCTTCTACTGAACGTAAAGCTTCTCAAGTCCAGTATCAAACTTGATATGATTATCTCTTTTCCAAACCTGCTCCATTCTGTTTATCTCTACTAGTAAAAAGCACTACCATCTACCTACTTGCTCAAGTCAAAAATCTAGGGGAATCCTTGATTCTCCCTCTCTAAATATACATATCAAATCTAGAGTGGGTCCCTCCCCCTTATCTGTAATTTCACTTTCCGCAGTTTCAGTGACCTGTGGTCAACCACAGTCTGAAAATATTAAATGGAAAATTTCAGAAATAAACAATTCATAAGTTTTAAATTGTGCACTGTTCTGAGTAGTGTGATGAAATCTTGTGCTGTCCTTCTGCAGCCTGCCCAGGACATGAATTATCCCCTTGTCCACTGCATCCACAAGGTATATACTGCCCACCTGTTAAGTCACTTAGTAGCCCTCTTGGTTATCAGAGGTGGGGGGAGGGGAAAGACTGAGAATGCACAAGGGCCTAACATCACATTTACATAACTTTGATTACAGTATATTGTTATAATTGTTCTATTTTATTATTAGTTATTGTAAATCGCTTACTGTGCCTAATTTATAAATTAAGTTTTATCATATGTATGTATGTATAGGAAAAAACACAGTACATACACGTTTTGGTACTATTTGCAGTTTCAGGCATCCACTGGGGGTCTTGGAATGTATCTCCCACAGATTAGGCGGGGACTACTGTATCAGTAAATACTGTCAACTCTATCTCTACTTCTCTGTTTTCTACTACCATCACCTTAGTCAATGCCTCCTTTATCCTACCTTTTCAGAATGACTACAATATACCACTAACTAGTTTCCCAGCTTCCTTTCCTTCCCTTAACCCCATCTACTTTCTACACTTCAGCCAGTGGGACTTTATCACTTTTCAGCTTAGAACCCATCAATGGCTTCTCATCTTATTCAGAACAAAATCTAAATTCCTTATCATTGCCTATGTGATTTCACCCCTGGCTACCTCCACTTTAGGGTCTTTTGCATTAGCAATTATTTCCCCTGCCCGGAATGTTCTTTCTGATCTTGACGTGCTACCTCCTTCTTGCTATTCATGTATGTTTAAATGTCATTTCTGAGAAGACTTCCTTGACTACTCAAGTAATTATCACATCACCCTATTTTAGTTAACTTAGGACTATCTGATATTTATTTGCTTGTTAATTGTCTGTTCCTTTCACTAGAATATTAGCTATTTTGGCCACTGTTGTATTCTTAGTTTTTAGAGTAGTGCTTATCATACAGTAGATGCTCAATAATTAGTGAATGACTCAAAGATAGGGACTACTATAACATGACATGACACTACAGCCGAGGATCTAAATAAATCTACTACCCCAGATAACTCATGCATCCCATGAGAACTCAGTAAAATTTAGTCTAATTGTTCAGTTTTGCTCAGGCTTCCTCAGACCTCCAACATAGTATTTAGATGGATTTTCAGGATATTTCTTCACTATGCTGCAATATAAATTAGACTACAAAGGGGATCAAAACACTTCCCAATATGGGACAGCATGTCTACTAAAACCGAGTAACTAGAGAAAACTTTAAAAATAAGAACAGGCCCTGGATGGAGTGGCTCGATTGGCTGAAGTGTTGTACTGTATACCCAAAGATTGAGGGTTCAATTCCTGGTCAGGGTCAGGGCACATACCCAGGCTGCAGGTTCAATCCCCAGTGGGGTGTGTTTGAAAGGCAACCAGTTGATGTTTCTCTCTCTCCCCCTCTCTCTGAAATCAGTAAGAACATACCCTTGAGTGAGGATTAAAAAAAAAAATTGGAAGAGTTAAGATCATTAAAATGTCCATACTACTCAAAGCAATCTATAGATTCAATGCAATTCCTATTAAAATAGCAATAGCATATTTCACAGAACTAGAATAAGTATCCCCAAAATTTATATGGAACCGAAAGACCCGAATAGCTGTAGCAATCTTGAGAAAAAACAGAGTTGAAGGGATCACTATACTGGATATCAAACTCAACTACAAAGCCACAGTAAACAAAACAGCCTGGTACTGGTACAACAACAGGTATATAGATCAATGGAACAGAACAGAGACCCCAGAAATCTACCCACGCCATTATGGTCAATATTTGACAAAGGAGGCAAGAGCATATAATGGAGGAAAGACAGTCTCTTCAATAAATAGTGTTGGGAAAATTGGACAGGTACATGCAAAAAAATGAAACTAGACCATCAACTTACTCCATAAACAAGAATAAATTCAAAATGGATAAAAGACTTAAATGTAAGTAGCGAAACCATAAAAATCCTGGAAGAAAAGAGGCAGTAAAATCACAGACATTTCATGTAATAGAATTTTCACCAATACATCTCCTAGGTCAAGAGAAACAAAGGAAAAAATAAACAAATGGGACTACATCAAACTAAAAAGCTTCTGCACAGCAAAAGAAAACATCCTCAAAATGCAAAGGGACCCCATGGTATGGGAGAATATATTTGCTAAGAGTACATCTGGAAAGGGGCTAATTTCCAAAATATGCAAAGAACTCATACAACTCAACAAGAGGAAGACAAACAATCCAACTAAAAAATAGGCAAAGGACCTGAATAGACATTTCTCCAAAGAGGACATACAGATGGCCAGGAGACATAAGAAAAAATGCTCAAGTTCGATAATGAGAGAGATGCAAATTAAAACGACCATGAGGTATTACCTCACACCTGTCAGAATGTCTACCACTAACAAATCAACAAATGACAAACGCTGACCATCGAGGATGTGGAGAAAAGGGGAACCCTAGTACACTGCTAGCAGGAATGCAGACTGGTGCAGCCACTATGGAAAACAGTATGGAGGTTCCTCAAAAAATTAAAAATGGAACTGCCTTTTGACGAGTGATAACACTTTTAGGAATATATCCTAAGAATCCCAAACACCAATCAAAAAGAATTTATGCACCCTTATGTTCATAGAAGCACTATTTACAATAGCTAAGATCTGGAAACAGCCCAGGTGTCCATCAGTAGATGAGTGTGTAAAAAAGCTGTGGGGCATTTACACCATGGAATACTATGCAGCTGTAAAAAAAGAAGGATCTCTTACCCTTTGGGATAGCATGGATGGGCCTGGAGAGTATTATGCTAAATGAAATAAGCTAGTCAGAGAAAGACAAGTATCAAATGAACTCCGTCTTATGTGGAATCTAAGGAACAGAACAGACTGATAAGACAGGACCACAGACATGGAAGCATGAAAAGACTGACAGATCTCAGAGGGAAGGCAGGAAGGAGGGCAAGAAGCAATTAACCAAAGAACTTATAAGTATATATGAACAGCCTACGGACACAGACAATGGATAGGTGCGGGCCTGGGGTGGGGTGGGAGATGGGTGACATCTGTAATGCTCCCAACAATTAAAAAATAAGAATATTAAAAAAAAGAGGAAAAAAAATAACATTAAAAAATTTATTGTTAAAAGTATTACAGATGTCCCCGTTTTCCCCCACCATTGATCCCCTCTACCCTGCATCCATCCACCAGGCCTTCTCCACAGTATTGTCTGTGTCCATGCGTTATGCATATATGTATGTAAGTTCTTTCATTAATCTTTCTCCATGTACTTCCCTACCCCTGCCTTCCCTCTGAGATTCGTCAATCTATTCCATGCTCCTATGTCTCTGGGTCTATTTTGTTCATCAGTTTATGTTGTTCATTATATTCTACATATGAGGGAGATCCTGTGAACACCCATGTGTTTGAATGTTTTTAAGTGTTCTTACTGTAGTTGATTTCTAATTTCATGCCACTGTGATCCGAGAAGATGCTTGATATGATTTCAATCTTCTTGAACTTGTAGAGACTTGTTTTGTGTCTTAACATGTGGTCTATCGTTAAGAATGACCCATGTACATTTCAGAAGAATGTATGCTCTGCAGCTTTGGGGTGAAATGTTCTGTAAATGTCAATTAAATCCATCTGATCTAGTGTGTCATTTAGAGTCAGTTTCCTTGTCGATTTTTTATCTGGAAAATCTATCCACTGAAGTCATTGGGATGTTAAAAGTCCCCTACTATGACTGTATTGCTGTCAATCTCTCCCTTAAAGTCCTCCAGAAGTTTTTTTATAAATTTAGGTGCTTCTATTTGGGTGCATATATGTTTATCAGGGTTATATTCTCTGGCTGGATCAATCCCTTTAGCATTATGTAGTGACCTTTCTTGTGTCTTGTTATGGTCTTCATTTTGAAGTCTATTTTGTCAGATATGAGTACTGCTACCCCAGCTTTTTTTTCATTGCCATTTGCATGGAAAATTTTTTCCATCCCTTCACTCTTAAACGCCGTTTGAGTTTTTTGTTCTGAGGTGGGTCTCTTGTAGACAGCATTTATTTGGGTCATGTTTTCTAATCCATTCAGCTACCCTAAGTCTTTTGATTGGGGCATTTTATATTTAAGGTTATTATTGATAGGTACTTATTTATTGCCATTTTAATCCTTTATGCCTATGTTTCTCTCTCTTTCTTCTTATTACAGCGGTCCCTTTAACATTTGTGCAATGCTGGTTTAGTGGTAATAAGCTCCTTTAGCCTTTTTATGTCTGGGAAGCTCTATTTCACCATCTATTTTGAATGATAGCCTTGCTGGATAGAGTAGTCTTAGTTTCAGATCCTTGTTTTGTATTACCTTGAATACTTCATGCCATTCCCTTCTGGCCTGTACAGTTTCTGATGAGAAATAAGCTGACAGCCTTATAAGGGCTGCTCTGTAGGTAACGGATTCCTTTTCTATTGGTGCTTTTAAGATTCTGTCTTTAATCTTTGGCATTTTAATTATGATGTGTCTGGGCATGGGTCTCTCTGGGTTTTCTTGCTTGGGACTCTCTGTGCCTCCTGAAAGTGTGATTTTTTTCCTTCACCAGGTTAGGGAAGTTTTCTGCCATTCTTTCTTTCTTTTTTTTTTAATCCTCATCTGAGGATATTCTTTCCATTGCTTTCAGAGAGAAAGAGAAAGGGGGGGGGAAGTAGAGAGAAAAAACATTGATGTGGGAGAGACATATTGATTGGTTGCCTCTCAGAGCAGCACCAACTGGGGTCGGGGATTGAGCCTGCAACCGAGGTACATGCCTTTGGCTGGAATCGAACCCAAGACCCTTCAGTCCATGGCCTGATGCTCCAACCACTGAGCCAAACCAGCTAGGGCTGCCATTATTTCTTCAAACAGGTTTTCTAGCCCTTGCTCACTTTCCCTTCTGGTACTCCTATGATGCAAATACTGTTACATTTCATGTTGTCCCACAGCTTCTTTAAGCTGTCCTACTATTTGTTTTTTAGTTTTCGGTTCTCTGATTTTTTCTATCCTGTGTTCTAATCTGCTGATCCGATCCTCAGCTTCCCCTAATCTGCTGTTTATTTCTTCCAATGTATGCTTTATTTCTACTGTATCGTTCTTAATTTTCTTCATTGTTTCCATATCTCTTCTCATGCTGTTTGAGCATCCTTATAATCATTATTCTGAACTCTACATCTGATAGATTGCTTATCTTCATTTCATTTATCTCTTCTTCTGGAGAATTCTCTTGTTCTTTCATTTGGGACTTTTTTGTCTCCCCATTTTGGCTGCCTGTTTTGGTTTGTTTCTATGTATTAGGTAGATTTGCTAGGAATCTCAGGATTTTTGGATGGTCTCTGGTGCAGGTCAATGTCGGATGCTATTTGTGACTGGTTTGAGTATAGCCTGGAGCTCTCAGTGATCCACAGCTTGTGGCTCCCTCTGCTGGGGCTGGGTGCATTTGGAAAGGACCAAGCTGTGTACCAAGGTCTGTTTTTCCTAGCCCCAGGTCTAGAAGCAGATCAGGCAAAACTCAACCACTCAGAGATCTGCCTTTTCTTGCAGACTGTTATTCTCAGTCCCATAATGAGCCCCAGGCTGCAGACCACAGCAAGGCATAAACTCCACAGGGTGGGGCAATTGTTTTCCCACCAGGCAAAGCTGCCTGGATGGTAAAGGTCTGGATGGTAAATGTATGCCCGAGAAAGATGTCTGCTGCAGTATGGGGGAAACTCAGCATAGGAATCTGAGCTCTATCCTTAGAGCCCCCAACCCTGGATTCCTCATTGGCCCTTTAAGAGGGTGCCTGCATTTCCAGTCATCTCTCCCTGGCAGAGAGAAACCCCCACTACATTTCACAACTAGATGTTATATGGGTACCTTTCTTAGTTCTGGTGCTCTGGGCTGGGGAGCCCAGCTTGGGGTTTAAACTCCAGAGTTCTCAGTGGGAACCCCCACAGCTGGGATAACCCTCTGGACCTTCAGCTGCTCTCTGTGGGAGCCCGGCCAGCCCTCTTGCACTTCTGCACTTCCTACCAGTCTCTATGAGGTCTCCACTTTACATCCTTGGTTATGAAGGTTCTCTCCATATAGTCTTCAGTTAATTATTCAGGATAGTTTTTCTGTATTTTAGTTGTAATTCCAGTTTGGTCCTGAGAGAGTGTCAGTGTAGCTTCCACTTAATCTGCCGCCATCTTGGAATCTCACTAATTATGTTTTAAAAGCTATAAAATATTTTAGCATTCCCTCCTTTTACTTCAGCTAGCCATAAAGATATAAATATATAAGGTTATCTCCCCCATCCCAATTTTACAAATAAAACATTCATTTAGCACCCACCACAGAGGGAGCATAATCCTAAAAATTCTAGGTGTGGTGCACTCCTTACCTTTATTAGAATTTTTATGTAAAAGACAGGCAATATGTATATCAAAATAATTCAGCAAGAGAGGAAAGATGACTATCACTTAAAATGGTCCAGAAACGCTTTAAAAGGCGAATGGAAGTGATATGGGGTCTTCATGGGCAACAGCAGTGAAAGGGGAATCTTGGGTAAGATGGAGAACAGAAAATCCTGAGTATAAGAGAAATGAAAAGTAGAGAGCTCTGCTTGGGAAAGGATGAGTAATCAATTTGATGAGGTAAGCCTGTTTGTGTAAGGCATGAAAAGCAGTACATTTAGAAGACTGAGTTGGTTAGAATAAAAAAACCCCTATGTCAAACTAAGGAAACTGTTTTTCAGAGGGAAGGCTGTTTCAGAAAGGTTAATCTAGCTGTAAAATAGAACTTGAATTAGAAGGCAAGAGAATAGCCTGAAAGCAATACAGAACAGATTTGGAGATTTAGTATTCTTCAGGACTGAAATGACAGCACGGGAGAAGAGAAGGCAGACCAGATGAGAAAAAAGGAAGGGAACATGACTATGTACTGTCATAGATGCTGACATATAAGCGAATTTCAAGGATGAAAGATTAGAGAAGTTAATAGATCCTGATACTGTTTTAATCTCTCTCCACTGATGAAAAGGCCTCAAAAACAGGTAACAAGATGAAGTGAAAGTATCTAAGGGCTCTCAGCCCTAACACTGTAAGAAGCCTTGTTTCTTGAGAAACTATTTTTTAGAAATTTCAGGAAACAAGGCATCAGAATCACAGGGACTGCTTACTAGTCTTTGAAGCCTTTAATTCTTTAAATATGTGGAAACCAGGTGTTGGCCCAACTTCCAGTGAACCATTTGATGAAATCAGCACTGTTTGCTTTATTTTACTATGTGATTTTAAGAAATGACTGCTTTCTCATGCTTCAGATTTTTATTTTATCCTTTAAATTCTTTCATTGTTCTAATTTTGTTTTAGTATTTTCAGTGCTCTAGGAATGTCTTTAGTACTGAATCTAGAATTCCGGCATTTGGAAAACTTGGTCATATTAGAATTTTATTCTATGTAATTCATATCCTTATTGTTTCTTTAAAAACAATAACATACTATTTAGTCACTACTTCCTGGATTATATTTTTATTGCTTTTGTTTAGTATTCTAAGATTTCTTTAGAGTGTTAAGATTTTGTTTTAACATGTTTCCTTGAAAGAGGAGTCTGCAATGTCAAACTAGAAAAGGCAGACAGACATAGCAGTAAGATTTAATGATGTAAAACCCTCTCAGCTGGTACCCAGTACACAGTAGATTCAAAATAAATGTCTGGGCTTCTAGAAAATTTTATACAGTCATCATTTTCTCTTTCCTAGTATTTTTTTTTTCTCCTCTAGATCAGTGGTTCTCAAATTTCAGGAAGCATGAGAATCATTTGGAGGGCTTGCTAAGATACAGATTGCTAGGCTTTAACCCCAGAATTTCCCATTGAATAAATCCAGGGTAGGGCCAGTGAATTAACATTTCTAACAATTCCCAGGTGATACTGATAGAATGGTCTCATGATCACACTTTGAAAATTACCATTCTGGATCTAGGATTTGTATACCTTGCAATTTGAGAGTGACTTCCACAGTGAAACAGTTTTAAATATAAATTGGTGATTTGTTTATAGTGCATCAGTAAGGAATTTAACTCCTACTTGTGTGTATATATTTTCATCCCTATGTGGCAACAACACCATGCTGTTATACAGTAGTAGAATTCTAAGAATTTTAATAAATTTACTAAATTATGAAGATACAATTTCTGCAGGAAAACTGTTGATAATGATTATTATTGAAGCAAAAATACAATCCAATATCATCATAAGAGGAAAACTGGAATAAATGTATATACTTCTCAGGTATTTTTTAGCTCCTATAAATATGAAAACTATTTAGGAATGAAAATAACCCAGTGTTATCAGACGTTCTGAAAATGAAGCTAATATATAAAGCAGAGTATAACAAATATAATTATGCACTGCATAATCAAATTTCCCATTATCACTAAAATTTTCTTCCTAAGGTTCTTAAGAGGTAATAAATTTATCTTTGTTCTTTAAAAATTAAAACAATTTGTAGTGACTTCTATCATTTATTTGAAATGATTTGATTAAACAAGCACTGTAGGAAAATTCAAATGCTGAGTTTATCAACTAATGAGTATCCTGGTGTATTTTGGGGGAAATTTCCGCACAAAAATGTAGGTTGGCTTATATTTAACTGGTATGTTAATTAATTCAAGCATTGTCTGTCGAGAAATACCAATGTATATCATGGAACAAGTCAGAGCTAAAATATATCCTAGAAGGGATGTTATACTAAGAAAGATAATTTCAGGAGTCTCCATAGCAGAATTTTCAAAGCTTGCTACTGTTTCAAGTGAGCAAGAATAATATGTAGGGTCTTCATGCTTTAAGTAAGCAAGAACAACATGCAGAGTCTTCTCTGCCTTTCTCCCAAAATAATTCAGTCCAAAACCAACAGATGGGCTAAACAAGGCAAGTATTTGTGCTGGGGGACAGGAGTGGGTTGGGTAGAAGCAGTAGCATTTACCTAGCAGGAACTCAAGCAACCTGAATAGGGAAGGGTGTAGGGGAAAGTGGAAGAGTTTGATCCAATAAGTAAATATATTAAATACAACTGGGGAAATGTTTCTCCCTAACAATGAAGGGAGTCAGAAATAAGGAAAGGGAGAAAACTAGAATTAACAGGTGGTGTTGGAAGTATTTGGTATGAAGTCATGATTTAAAACACACACACACACACACACACACACACACACACACACACACACACACACACACACACACACAAAATACATAGTTCCTAGCTCTGTCCATTGAGAGGGTGCCCAGGAGTAGCAAACCCTTGTAGTAATTAAGTATACTGCCAGATCTTGGCTTCTAAATACCATTGTGCACCAAAAGGACCCAGGTACTTTGAGAAATAGCCAATCCTAAGGTTAAAAAAGGGAAAATACGAGACTGGAATTCCATGTGCCAGAAAGGAAGGGCTCAAAGAATAATGGGGGGAGGGGCAAAAGGATTCAGAAGCCAGATTGAAGGGGCTCCCAAATCTGAGACAATTTGAGCCTCATCTCATAATCACAGCAACAAAATACAACCCACTGAATAAAAAGCAACCCATGAGTTCATACTGATATAAATAAGTGAAAAGAGAAAGCTTTTCCTTATATTATAATGTCAACTAATAAATGTAGAAGGAATGATAAAATTTAAAAATCACCACGTGGCAACAATCATAGTAATGATTCAGGCATGAATTATTAATGGGTTTTAAAACTAGTGGGTAAAAGTTTGATGAGGAACAAGATGTTTACATACTATTTACAAAATATTTATTATAAAGGAAAAAAGAACAACTTTACAGTGAAGAAACATGGTATATATCACCTTCATCAAGTGACTATCAGTAATGGGACAACCTGAAATTATGTACCACTTGATATGATGCACTGAGGAAAAAAATAACATTGCTTTGTCTAATATCATATCCCTGCCAAAAAAAGTATTCTCAGTATCTTGAACAACATGCACATTTTAAAAGATACTTGTTCACATTACACAAACAAGAGTCCCATAAAACATTAAAACTGTTAAATATAGTAGTCCCCCCTTATCTGTGGGGGATAAGTTCTAAGACCCCTAGTAGATGACCGAAACTGCACCTGGACTGAATCTTTTGTGTACTATGTTCTTTCCTATACATATATACTTATGATAAAGTTTAACTTATAAATTAGGCACAGTAATTGAGTAACAATGACTAATAATAAAATAGAACATTATAACAACATACTGTAATATAAAAGTTGTATAAATGTGGTCGCTCATTTCAGGCGATCCCTTGCTCAAGTCTCCATATAGGCTCAATACTTTTGGGCACAACATGTTTCCAACAAGTGGAACACATTTTTGTGTTCATGTCTTCACACACTGTGGCTGTAACTTGCTGTTTGAGGTGTGACAGTAAAATTAGCATAAAATTTTTCTTCTTTACAATTTCACAGATAGAAAAGTTCTTACCATAGAACTTAGGAATCTCAAAATACAACTTTTTCCCCTTTCCTTATTAAGTCAAGAACTTCTACCTTTTCACTTAAGGGAAGCATTTTATGGCTTTGCTTTGGATATCCAAATTGCCAACATGACTACTCTTGTGCTTTGGGGCCATTGTTAAGTAAAGCAAGGGTTTCTTGAAACAAGAGCACTGTGATAGCATGACAGTTGACCTGATAAGGTAACTGGCTACTAAGTGATTAAAGGGGCAGGTAGCATATACAGGGTGAATACACTGGACAAAGGGATGACTCATGCTCAGGGCTTGCCGGAGTGGGAAGGTATAAGATTTCATCATGCTACTAAGAATAGTGTACAACTTAAAGTTTATAATTTATTTATTTCTGGAACTTCCCATTTAGTATTTTCAGATTTCCATTGACCATCAGTAACTGAACCATGGAAAGTAAAACTGCAGATAAGGGGGATGGGGCTACTGTACAGAAGTACTGTTACATAGTAAGAAAGTAAAACAAAGCTCATTATAGAAGGCCAAAATTATTTAAAATTTAAAACCAAAGGAGTGAAGTATACACTTGGTTTTAAAACGGGAAGAATAAAAATGACAAACACATCTTTTAAGGGCTTTCAAAGCTTACCTTAAATTTATACTTTGTACTACGTCTGAGATTTTTCACTGTGTAAGCAAGATCTTCTCCATCATATTTAGGCTTAAAACCATATCCCTGGACAGGGAAAACAAATATTCATTAGATGTCTAACAGCAGAAATATGGGGAATAATGAATATGGTAAAAGACCCAGGTTTTCTTCATCTTCTACTATGTGCTATGGGATCAATACTCTGTTGAGTGTAATCCTCACATTGATATTTCTAACTTGAGTGGACAGATCCAGAAATGCTACTAACAAACTCAGGAGGACAAAGAGACCACTTATTCTCAGTAAAAGCAGTAGCCAAGAGAAGATTTTTGTGTTGAGGGAAGAGTAAGAGCCAATGGTAACTTGACCATCAGTAACTTTATCCCTAAAACAGAAATTTCTCAGACATATATTCTAAGAGCTAAACACAACTATAATTAACATATTTAAGTTGCCCTGAACACATAGGTGTGTTTAGGTGAATAAATGAATGGTTGGTTGTGCTGGCAGGTAGGAATGTCACTTAGGTTTGGGATTGCTATTTATAGCCCCAGTGACAATGCCTCATTACTTTCCCAATGCTATTTTCAGTTTTAAAAAAATTAAGATATAATTCATGTGCCATAAAATTCCCATTTTAAAGTATAAAATTCAATGGTTTATAATATATTCACAAGGTTGTGTAACCATCACTTAATTTCTAATTCCAGAATAGAGCCTGTACTTGATTTTTTTTGGTTAGCAGTCACTTCTCTTTTCTCATCCACTAATATACTTTCTATCTCTACAGATTTGCCTATATCCATACAAATGAAATAACATAATATGTGGTCTTTTATGACTGAATTTTTTGACCTAGTACAATGTTTTCAAAGTTCATTCATGTTGTGGCCTGTGTCAGTACTTCATTCCTTTATATAGCTGAATGATATTCCACTGTATAGCTATATCACATTTTGTTTATCCATTCAGCAGTTGATGGACATTTGGGTTGTTTCCACTTTTTGACTATTATGAATGACACTGCTATGAACATTTGTGTTGAAATTTTTGTACGAACATGTGCTTTCAATTCTTCTGAATATATACCTAGGAATAAACCAATGCTATTTTTGATTCATATTGTTTCAAAGTAGCTCTAAAAAGCTATAGAACTAATACTAGACACCCTAACTCTTCTAAGCTTGGTTCTAGCTCAAGAAGATAAGCCACCATAATTAGATTTAGGTTGCACTGGAGAATCTCATGTGAGGTTCTTCAAATCTCCCATGGCACTTGGGAAAGCAGAGTATAAACACAGCTGGAAAAGGCAGACACATTATTTCCTTATCTTTTAGAGTTGCTTAGTCTAGAAGGTTGTGGTGATCTTCCCGTCTTTATTTTCCCCAAAACATATATATTTAACATATAGTCTGTTATTCCTAGGTACAAACATATAAACACATAAAAAACAAAACTCATTCCTACACATCAAGAAAACTAAAGACTGAGTTCTCCCTCACTCCCAATCCCTCCAAAAAATAACCAACCAAGGATTCAAAAGATCTGGGGAAGGATTTAACTATTGTGGCAATTTGTACAGTATTAGGATTAATACCACACTGAAATATGTTTTAAATATCCCATTTAAAATACATAAAATACTCACTGAAGTTTCTTCCTCCATCTCTAAAATGTAAGAAATTCCTTCATCTGATGGTGTTCCTGAGGGTTTACGCCATTGTAAGGATAACCAAGTAACCCCAGCCTTAGTTAATATAGGACTTGCTGGCATAGAAGGGGCACAGCCTGAGGTGTAATATAAAACTTCTTCACTAAAACCACTGTTGAAACAAATGGTTTTTAAGAAGGAATGAAAAAAAGTTATTTTTATAAAGAACTAACTTTTGGTAAATGACATTTTTGGGCAAAATGACAATTTTTGATAACTAATTATAATTTAAATAATATTTCTTGAATTTGATAATGTCTTTATGGTAACCAAGTCAGATACCTAAAAGTAAATTAACATTCTTTTAAAACTGCAGTTTATGTAACTAACACATTATCTTATAGCTTTTAACACAACTATATCAACAAAATAACTTAAAGCAGAATTTTAGCAGATAATTTGGACTGTGAATGATTTATACAAATAACGTTGACTGGATAATCTAAAATATCTACATTAAAATGTATTTTACCTTGTGCCATACTCATTTTTGGCCGATAGTCTAAATTTACATCCCATTGCTGGTGACAGTTTAGTAATTTTAAATTGCTTCTGTGAGCCCATGTAACACTGACAAAATTCTCCATTTCCTTTTCCCTAAAAGAAATGGCTAATTATTATACATCAGGTACATTATTGTAAAAATATAAATTCACATCAATTCCTACTTGATAGACAGTAATATATGAACTACATTAAAAGTCATCTTGGTTACATGCATGTCATGGATGTCAAGAGAGAGTTGAGATGACACACATCTTTTATTATAGTTACTGTTTGTTAAACGTAGAATTAAAAAACTGGAGAAGAGGTATCTTTGTGTATAGCTTCTTGAACTAAGTACCCTGTTTTAGCTGAACCTCTGGCTTTAGTAAAAGAAACTCTTTCCAGGTATGGACCCCACAATCTCTATGGGGGATTGGTAGCAGTGGAAACGGTGATCTTTGATATGCACAACTGGTGGTGTTCCTCAGTCTATGAAAAATTCTATGCAAACAGTTTTAAGAAAATGTCCATACACATCCCCAAACTTCCACCAAGATAGCTGCTAAGTTTCTTTACAATAAAGATTTTGGACCTACTACTGCTTAGATTTAACACTGAAACAGTATAAGCAGAAAAGAAAAAAAGAGTATAAGGCAGAGAGAAAAGTCTGCAGCTCAGGACAACTAAAGAATTTTAGAAATTTAGAGTGCTACATAAAAAGGACTAGTTTCTCATTCTCCACCCATTTTTGCTTATCGTGTCAGTAGAGGTAAAGGGTGGTTAGCGTAACTTCTGCTTCAAAGAAAACCTTTAGTCTTTATCAGGCTGCTTTACTGAACTCTTGTTAGTTTTAACAGTGTTCATAGTTAACTGTACTGAGTTGTCTAAACAGAAAATCATATCATCTCTAAATATTGATAATTTTGCTCCCCAGGACAGTCATCATGGCTGTACCTCTTGTTTTGGTTCCAGATCATACTGCAATAACTGTAACTTCTTGAATAATGTTAAATAAAGGGGGGGATAACTGGTAACTTTCACTTGTTCCTGCTGTGACTAGAAATGCTTTCATTGCTTAGTGATGGTACTTTGCTCAATACAAAAATAACTATCAAATAAGGAATTACCTTTCAATTCATAATTTGTTTTGAATTTTAACTGGAATGGGTGCTAAATTTTTATCAAATACATTTTCATAATTTATCAAGATGATACGGTTTTTCTTCTAAATTACTACCATATAATAATAGGTTTCCTAATTCTGAATTCTCTTAGAACTTCTGGAATAAAACCCACATAACTGGGCTTCATTACTGCTGAATTCCCAAATTAGCAATGGAATTTTTTCTGCTTTCTTTGGTCCCTCCTATTAGCTGTGGTGTAAGCAGCAGGGCATGAGAAAACATGATAAATGACAATAAAACAGTACTAAACAATAAAGCTCAGTGTGCTTGCTGTGGCAGGCTGAATAATGGCCCCCGAAAATATCCAGGTCCTAATACTACCTGGAACCTGTGAATGTTACCTTATATGGTAACAGGGATTGTACAGATATGATTAAGGCTCTTGAAATGGAAAGATTATCCTAGTTATTTAGATGGGCCCTAAATGAAATTACAAGTGTCCTTTTTAGAGGGAGGCAGAGGACTTGAAGACAGAAGAGGAAAGAGGCAATGTGATAATGGCAGCAGGGGGAGAAAAGGCATCTGATGCGGCCATTAACCAAGTAATGTGGAGAGTCTCCAGGAGCTGGAAAAGGCTAAGCAATAGATTCTCCTCTAGAATTTCTGGAAGAAGCACGGCTCGGTGAAACCCATTTAAAATTTCTGGTTTCCATTCCTGGTTGGGGTGGTTCAGTTGGTTGGAGTGTCATCCTGTATGCCAAAAGGTTGTGGGTTCCATCCCTGGTCAATTGATGTTTCCCTCTCCCCCACCCCCAATCAATACTATATCAGAGCTATACGAGAATAAACGTGTTGTTTTAAGCCACGAAGTTTGTGGTAATCTGTAAAAACAGGCATAGAAAATATGCTTGCCTTTAAGGCTGATGTAAAAAAGTAATTTTTTAATCAAGGTAAATTACTCAAATGACAGCTTGATGGCGGTTTAGTTGAAAACAAAACAAAGCAAAACATATGGAGGTCCAGTCAGTAATATTTTCTAAGAATACTATCAATTCATTCATGTACCACATGAAATCATTCACATTGTTTTTAAAAGAGGAAAAACTTAACTTTTAAACAAAAAATTATTTCTGCCTGAGGATATACACACAATTTTAATTTAAAGATTCAATTTACTTACCTCATCCCATTCTAAAATAAAGCTCTGGATTTTAGAACCATTGTCACTAGGTGTCTAAAACAAATAAAATGAGTACAAATTAGTACTTTTGTAAAAGATACTGTGATGATCTAATCTAAGGAATCGATACTGTTGCAGATGTTCTGTGTGACTTAGCCCTAGAAAAATTTGCACAGAAAATACAGAAATATACAAATTGCATACCCCATAATCCTCTTAAATGCAAGGAAAGAACAAAGCAAGAGGTTACTTAAGTTTTTCTGAATACTGAACTATTTTTTTAAGCAAGATCTTAACTTTTATAATCTTTTAAAAAATAATCACTTTGCCTTTTATCAGCTTTAAGTTTCATTAAAACTCACCTTACAATCTAAAAGTAATATTGTGTAATACATCAAAGAAAAATCTAGGATGCTGAAAGGAACTCCAAGAGGGCATACTGTCTGAATCTCTGCTTCTAGACTCATTGTGCCACTTACCTAGGACTGCTAATTCATCGCTCTGTTAATCTTCAGTCTCACTTGGCTTTTTATTCTAGTACTTAATCACTTAAGATTTTCAACCTTATTTCTACCTGAATTTTCTTTCTACAATTTCAACGAATTTCCTTTTTAGTATTCACTTTGATTCAGAACAAGCGATCATTACTGCCCTTTTAATAATTTCATCTATTTAAACACAATTGACTCTAAGACTCTTATCAAAGTTAATCTACAGATGATGTATCATATAATTATACACTTGCAACCTATATAATTTTATTAACCAATGTCATCCCAATAAATTTAATTAAAAAATAAATAAAGCAATAGAAAATTTTCCAAGGGAAAAAATTCTTAATTTTTTAAATGGTTCTCCAGAGAACTTTTGTCAAGTTTTTAATCGAATCTTTTATAACATTGAATTCCAAATTATTTGTCAAACACTAACAGATCTTGCATTTAATTTTTTTAAAATTGTAACTTTTAACTAGTTAGCATGACCAAATTTTTTTATGTAAGTTACAGGAATAGCTTACTGATTAGCACAGCAGAGACAGTTAAAAGTGACTATACGGAGAAGGGGGTAGAGGAAGAATCCTTGGGAAATTCCAACTCTTACATAGCAGGGGGAAAGAATCCAAAGGTAGAGAAGTTTGCAAGTCTCAGCAGGAAGTGAGTGGTACAAAAATATATTTTTCCACAGTAAATGACTCCTGATTGTTCTAGTCTAGTTGCTAAGGTCTCACATTTACTCCCCCCCCCTACTTCTTTGTGAAGCTGTTGAAATGTCCACCATGAATGACCTGACACCCATCCTCCAGCATTTCTCTGAGTTAGGAAGGAAACTATAATGTACAAAGTGCTTTTACCTTATCTCGTTTAATACATCAACTCTATGAAGTACTATTATCCAACTGTATGAAAGAAGAAAGGAGGCTTTAAAGAGCCCAAACAAGTTGCCCCAGATCACACAGTCATTAAGAGTGGAGTGGAATTGAATTTGTTCTTACATAAAATCAGTGTTCCTACTCAGAAGTATTCCAGTGGCTGAGCAATAACAACAGAGTAAACAATCAACTTCAGTCAACTTTTTATCATCACCATGCACTAGCAATTTAAAACAATGTCAGTTAATAAAGTACTTCTCTCAACTGCTACTGCATGCCACTGTTCTCATACCAAGTTAACCCCCATAGTCATGCTTTTAGATTATATGAGGCAGAAGAGTCAAAATATCTGATATTTAAGTCACTAAGGTAGTTTTCTTCAACTTTAAAATTAAGTAACAATAGTTATTATGCTTATTATGTTCCAGGCATTGTGCTATAGGATATACGGATATTACCCGATAATCTTTCCAAGAACTCTGAGATACAGTTATGCACTGCTCAACAACAGGGATATGTTCTGAGAAATGCACTGTTAGGTGATTTCGTCATTGTGTGAACATCTTAGAGTGTGCTTACACAAGCCTAAATGGTATAGCCTAGGAGACCTAGGCTATATGGTATAGCCTATTGCTCCTAGGCTATAAGCCTGTACAACATGTTACTGTATAAGACAACAGGAGATTAAATGAAGCACAAGAGAAAATGAGACAATCAAGAGACATCGTAAACATGAGATGTATTAGGCTGCTGCTTGAGTAATAGGGCATACTGTTTTATAGCAAACTTTACTTTCTAATTAGTAGAAAGAGTACAGTCTAAAATTACAATAAAAAGTATAACATAGTAAATACCTAAATCAGTAACATAGTCATTTATTATCATTATCAAATATTATGTACCATATATAATTGTATGTGCTATACTTTCTTACAACTGGCAGTGCAGTAGGTTTGTTTACACCAGGATCACTACAAACATGTGAGTAATGAGTTGTGCTACGACCTCAGGACAGCTAAGGTGTCACTAAAATATATGAATTTTTCAGCTCCATTACAATATTATGGGGACTACTGTCATACCCGCAGTCTGTTGTTGATAGAAATATCTTTAGGTGGCACATAACTATATAAGAACACTATTCCCAATAACAATATCTCTTTCCCCAGCCATGCTGATTACTGTCTGCATATACTGGATCATTTCTGGAAGGGTACAAGCCTGGGCAATCTGTGTGGGCAACTAAGAGGTAACATTGTCTACCTCTTGTATAGTCCTCTTGAGATATTGTTAAAGACAGAAATTTCAAAATTCGATTGTGATTATCATCAGCTTAAAGAGGAGTGACCGATAAGAAATCCCAACCTACATGAAGGGCACTGGACTGCTACCCCATTTGCCCTACAAAAGGAAAGAGCCTTAGCATATTTATAAATAAAATGCTACTCTAAGTGACATGAAATAAAATTAATCATACCTATCAATATGCACTTACTTGTCTGATTTATGTGTGCTCATAGTAGTTTTTAACTACACAAAGCATCTAATATCCTCTAAAGAACTGGGAACTAACAAACTCCAAACATTCAAAAGCTTTCACAAAGAAAGCCAGTCGTGAGTTTTACTCTTGAGGTAAGATGAGATAATGAAATCAAGATAAGTAGTAGTTGTTTTTGTGTTTTTTTTTACTATATCTTTATTGATTTCAGAGAGAGGAAGGGAGAGGGAGAGAGAGAGATAGAAACATCAATGATGAAAGTCATTGATTGAGCCCACAATCCGGGCATGTGCCCTGACTGGGAATCGAACCTCGATCGCCTGGATCCTAGGTTGATGCTCAACCGCTGAGCCACGCCAGGCCAGGCAGTAGTTATTTTCTCACTGCAAATCAGAGAGGTCCTCCCTTTTAGGGAATGTTTTAAAATTTTGTGGGAGGTGTTTCTGATCATCACAATGATGGGTGGAGGAGCTGATGAGTAGAGGGATGGGATCAAGATGCTAACAGTCCTGCAGAATGTGGGACAATCAGTACAATAAAGAATTGTTCTCTCCCTCCAGAGGATGGACTTTTGGATGTGCTACTGCATAGCTATGTAGGTGAAATAGCTGTTTACAATTATTAGAGCCTAGAACCTAATTTCATTTTACAAGGTATTTTTGGTACAGTTTTAACAGTTACTGAATTTTCTCAAAATGCAACTACTGTGCAATTTGGGAGAGACTACTTAATTTTGCTCAGAAATTACCCAAGACCTACATATTATGTCAGAAAATCATGTCACCCATGACAATGCTGTCTGTTGTGTTTGAATTACCAATTCTATCTACAGTGTCTGTCCACTTCATTATATCCTGTGTAGCTAGGTTCAAACATTTATATATTGAAATAAATATTATTCTACTAAAAATAATTTTATTCCTCTTTTAAGGCATCATATTGGTATTTTTTTTTTTTTAATTTTTTTATATTGATATTTTTAAAGCTATGAGTCTAGTTATAATGAATTTCATTTAGGATAAAATTCAGGATATAAAAACATTACAAAATGTTATAAAAAGGAGAAATGAACTTGAGAATCACTGATGTAACACTCAATGTTATCACATGTCCAGTATAGAAAGAACTGTAATTATAAATCTTTCCTAGCTATATTTACATATAGTAAGGGAAACCAGTAAGAGTGTTATTTTAAGATATAAGAAACAAATGCTTATTTAATATATGTAGAGAGCAAGTTAGCTTAAAGCTCTTTTTGTCTCCAAAAATAATTGAAATTTAATGCTATGGAGGGAAAAAAAGGAAATAAATGTCTGGTTGGAAACACTCCAGAGAATATCCTTACCTTCCACTGCAAAGTGAGTGAATTTTTGGTCCGATTGGCTATCCTTGGTGGATTAGGTATGTCAGGTTCACAGCTCAAGGTGGTAAAGCTTTCAGTTTCTGAAGGAGTTCCCTTTATAGAATTGTATTCTGCCTGGACTCTATGGTGATAAAATAAATAGTTTTATCCTCCAGAATCACTGCAAATGACTCTTTAATAGCATCACCTTAAAGGACTTGCAAGTTAGTAAACTGCTCTCTGAATGGTCTAGTAAGAAAATACGCACATTAAAAGAGTGGCCCTTAAAAACAAAAGAGGACATAACAGTAGCTTTCACTCTTTTTTAACTGCAACTCAAAGTAAAAAATACTTTTAAAATTGTGACATAACTGTGTCTGTGAAGTATGTATTTACACACAGGCACACAAATACTACTGTGTGTACACGTGAGAAACAAGTGTTCTGAAACAATATTCTTAACTAGAGTAATATACTGACACTCTTCTATTCCATTTGATAACATTTCATTTTTTAAAATGCTGAATATAACCTTCAAAATTAATTACATGACCCAATAATGGTTGCAATCCACAGTCTGAAAAATAATGAGGTTAGACAATACATTGCGTTCAACCACAGGAGTATAACTGAAGATTTAACCTAATAGTTTAATAGGAATAATCCTAACTACAAATGTTCTTTTTCAAAATGGAGGTAACTAAATAAATGTGTTATACTCAGTCCCAACCAGGGAAGTCTCTAGAGTCTATAAAATTTTGACAAATTACAATGGAAGACCTATGCAGAGTGAAACAGTTTCTAAGTTATCCCCAATTAAATGTGCAATTCTAAGAATTTTAATATCTCAAACACTTTCTAAAAAAAGATGAAGTAAAAATACATAAATATAAGTCAAATATTATTTATGATTCTGTTTTGTAAAAATTTCAAAAGCTGAGACAATTTTCTAGTGCTAAACTAGATATTGGAAACATATTGTATATAGTATCTGTATATTCATTCCTATCCTTATGTACTACAAACAGGGTGATTAAACCCTTAATATAACATCTGAGTTAAAATGTTGATAATTGTACCAAAAATCCCCAAAGTCCATGTTTTTAATCCAAAGTTAATAATTAAATTACATTCTAGACTTTTAAGAAAATGATTAAAAATAAAACTACCTATGCTCTATCACAGAAAAGCTACATGTAGGAGTTCCTTACTTTGCATGGTATTCCGTAGCTGGTTTGAGATCATTTAAAGTGACACTTGTTTCTTCTCCTCTGGGGAAAAAAGGTAATATTTCGTTGTCTGATAAATAAAACCTTTCTGGAGGATATCATTATGTACAACACTGTAGGTAATTTATGAAATTATACTGCTTCTTACTTTACAAACTGTGACCATATTAAAATTCCACTAGCATGGAATTTGTGTAATAAGGATATGTGCCAAACTTAAGTATATACCTGCATACCACTTTAAAACAAATAAGTGTGGTAAGCAAATCAAGAAATAGAACCATTTTATATTACAGTGGCACCTTGGTTTTTAAATGTCTCTGGTGACAAACATTTCGGTTTACAAACGCTGCAAACCTGGAAGTAAATGCTTAGGTATTGGAACATGCCTCGGGAGTCGAACATGCCACACGGCTTCCGCTGAGGGCACGATCCTGAGGCCTCGCTGTCAGCTGTTGATCTCTCGGTTTTCAAACATTTCAGAACTCAAACGGTCTTCCGGAATGGATCACATTCAAAAACCGAGGTACCACTATATTTAACAATCCATTTTTGCACATAGTTGAAATGCAAAATAACAGTAGAATACTAAAATAAAAACTACCAAATTTTTACAAGGAGTCTGATGTTCTAATAAAATTTAGAGTATAACATGGAACTTTATTTCAAATGTTACAGTTTAATAAGTAGATAAGAAAAAGCAGTAATCATAATTTAAAGTAAAGCATTTCCCATGGCCACTATTACATTTAAAACACAACAGGGCTCATCTTCTTAAAATAATAATCATTTCATACAATTACTACTTGGTTTGTAGCTAACAAACCAGCCTCTTTACTCTTCTCTGTTTTATTTCCTTCATCCAAGTTTCCTCTCTTCTCCACTTTCTGGACTTCTGCAACACCGCCCGCCCCCCCATCCCTGTTTTCCAGCTATCTTGTTTCTCAAATCAAAGCCCGTAAATATGAGAGAGAAAAAAAATCTCTGTGGTGAAAATGAACTTTAATGAATTGGGCAGTTGCAGCAGCATCCTCTCAGATTTTAACTGGTGTAGGGTAAAGGAAGTGACTAATTTCCCTCTTGTGCTCTCTGGTCAGGCTGCAAATGGAGATAAATCCTTTTAACAAGCAACCATAGCTAATTATAAAGGCCATTAAAAACACAAAACCCCCCTTTATGTTGATGGTCCTTTGTCCCCTATTTACTCTGTAGGTAGCCTTGTCTCTTTAAAGAAAACGAAAAATGAATAAACACAAGGAAGTCTCAATAGAGATAAGGAGACAGGACATTTTTATAACCTTATATTACTAGATGATAGTCACTGGGGTAGTTTCACTTTCTTTTCTTCCTCATACTAGTTATTTCTTTGAAAAAAGACATCAAAAAGGCTGGTGTATCCAGTATTCTGTTAATTATGATCACTTGAATGACTAACCACCCTTATTTACAATCTTCCTGGTGCTTAGATTATAACTAATAATCAACTTTACTCTTTATTTTTCTTTCATTAGAATAAATAATTTCTATATAAGGACAGAAAAATAATAATTTATTTTACAACTGTCAATCATAAATGTCACAATTTTAGCCACTGACTCTTTCCAAGGCTACCTGGTATATAATAAATACACTTTTGTACCAAGAAAAGAGAACTATGATAGAGCTTCAAAATACAATTATTAACAAATCAACATACAAATGAGGAATAATGGTACTAAATTCATTTTACAATAGGACATGAGCTTATACAAATAAGAATTAAATCTAACTCTTCAGAGAAGCAATACCATATTTCATGAGTTCATAATCTAAGAGTTCTCCTTCTGGTCCTGGCTTCTACATACTACAATTTATATTTATGCCTCAGGAATATGTAAATAGTGAATCATCTGTTAGGGAGCCTACTAAAAAATAAAAGAGCTGAATGCGGCCAGTGAAAGCAATTATTCCAAGAGCATGTAGACAGAAATGTGTCCCTGCTAGCATCTGGACTACTTATATTGAAATCACTATGACTGCACAATTTATAGGTTCAAAATAAAAGCATGAAGAGAGAAAAGTAGAACAAAATTAGTATTAAACTCTTTATGATAAACTATTAACTTTCATAATGGGAGGGAGTAAGGCATAACAAATACCTACACATATACACTTTTATATTTCCCATCTTTTCCAGCACTTGAGACCAGAATTTCATAACCATAGAGCTCTGGTATAGTAGTCTCATCTGTTTCGCCGTTAATGAAGCTGGAAGGAGGTGACCAGGTAAGTACTACTGTCCTTGCCTGGATGTCTGAGGCCTGCAAAAACACAAGATTTAAAAGTTCTAGGAAACAACTGTAATGTGTACAATGAACAGTGAAAAATATAATGCAGTTTCAAGATTAAATAAAATATATATGTGTCCACTTACATACAATGGATCACAAATAGAAACCTATCCATTTGTAGATGAGATAAAATTTGCTCTGAATGGGCAGATGGGTTAAACAAAAGTTTAAAGATCAAAAGAAAAAGACATAAAACTCAAGAGAAAAATGAAGAAAGGACATGGACTGTCCAAAGACATAAATATAAATGGGTAATATATGAAATTATTGTGTAACTGCAACCATAATTAAATATATGTAAATTAAAACAAGATATCACTTTTTATCCACTAGCATGTGAGGATATACAATAACATTATACTCCATTTTATGAAGAAAAAGATTCAGCCAGGCCGGGCGTGGCTCAGTGGTTGAGCATTGACCTAGGATCCAGGCGATCGGGGTTCGATTCCTGGTCAGGACACATGCCTGGGCTGCGGGCTCGATCAATGACTCTCTCATCATTGATGTTTCTGTCTCTCTCTCTCCCTCTCCTGTTCTCTCTCTGAAATCAATAAAGATATATTCGAAAAAAAAAAAAAAAAAGATTCAGAAAGGTTAAGTGACTTATCCTAGGTCACTCAACTCCTGAGTACACAGCTAAAGCCAAGAACTGGCGTGATGTTCTCCCCCACACATTACACTTGAGTCACATGATTGAGTTTTTCTTCTTTTTTTGGTTCCTCAAATGTGCCATGTTTCAGTTCTTTTCAAATGCTGGCTAATGTTTGCAATACTGTCCTCACTCTCCCACTGTCCACAGTGCCCAACCACTGCTTTTTCTTTAAATTTCGGTTCAATCATTCTTCCTTAGGGAATTTCCTTTGACATCCCTGTCAAAGTCTAGGTCCCCTATTGTTATATATTCTTACAGTACTCTATCTCTTTGTTCTGACACCTCAGATATAATTTTATATTCAATGCATGATGCTTACTCTACTAACTTAAGCCCTGAGGGTAGAGGCCATGCCTGCCTTTTGCTTTCCATTCTACCTCCAACTTCTAGCACAGTATTTGGAATTTTGTAGATGTGTGGCATTCTGTCACATATTTGTGAAATGATTTAAGTGAACGAATACATTTAACTTGGTATTCTAAATGAACTAGAGCATGCAAAAACCACCACACAAAAACAATAAAAACTCCAACTTCGCAGCTCACATAAATTTAATAAAAAAGGCATAGCTAATTATCAGAGAGATGCAAATTAAAACCACAATGAGGTATCACTTCACACCTGTAAGAATGGCTGCCATCAACAAATCAACAAACGACTTGTGCTGGCGAGGATGTGGAGAAAGGGGAACCCCAGTAACACTGCTGGTGGGAACGTAGACTGGTGCAACCACTATGGAAAACAGTTTGGAGGTTCCTCAAAAAATTAAAAATGGAGCTGCCTTTTGTCCCAGTGATCCCACTCTAGGAATATATCCTAAGAATCCTGAAACACTAATCAGAAAGAATATATGCACCCTGATGTTCATAGCAGTGCAGTTTACAATAGCTAAGATCTGGAAACAGCCCAAGTGCTCATCAGTAGATGAGTGGATAAAAAAGCTGTGGGACATATACACCATGGAATACTACGCAGCTGTAAAGAAGGAGGATCTTGTACCCTTTGGGACAGTACAGGTGGAACTGGAGAATATGCTAAGTGAAATAAGCCAGACACGAAAAGACAAACATCACATGACCTCACTTATATGTGGAATCTAAAGAACTTAATAAACTGATGAACAGAATAGATTCAATGACATAGAAGCATGCATCAGACTGACGAATGTCAGAGGGATGGAGGAGGGCAGGTGGGTGGAGGGGGGAGAGAGTAACCAAAGAATTTATATACATATATGCACAACCCAAGGACACGGACAGTGGTGGGGAGGAGGGTGAGACTGGTGGAGGGGGTCATTGGGGAGAAAAAGGGACCATCTGTAATATTAAAAAAAAAAAGGCATAGCTACCCAAACTGTAAAAAAACCCTAAAACAAAGCAAAGCAAAACAAAAACATCAGCATTACTTTATGTTTTATGATACAGGGCTACTGTTTTATTAAATTACCTCTTCTCTCGTAATATTGGGCAAAAAATTCTTAAAAAAAAAAATAGTTTCAAGCTTTATGTGCCTAAAAATACTATCCTTTTGCCCAGCTGGCGTGGCTCAGCAGTTGAGCATCAACCTATGATCCAGGAGATCACAGTTTGATTCCCAGTCAGGGCACATGCCTGCGTTGCAGGCTCGATCCCCAGCAGGGGGCGTGATGACCCTCTCTCATCATTGATGTTTCTATCTCTCCCCCTCTCCTTTCCTCTCTCTAAAATCAATAAAGATGTATCTAAAAAATAAAATTATACTTTTAATATTATATAGTATAACAAGTAAATGCTTCTAACATTAGTTATATCATTCAAATAATTCTATTAAGGCTATCAAATTCCCTTTTTAGTTAATCTAATGATATACATTTGGATATATATAGATCTTGGAAGAACAATGCCTGAATTCCAATCTCAGCTTCAATACTAATTAAACTTACGCTTTCCTCTTCTGTAAAAAGGGAAAATAGGACAGAGGGTTGTTATAGAAATTAAAGTAATGCACAGATGTATTCAAAGTACTCTGGACGGAGTCTGATACTAGGAAACTTGTGTTAGCTATTATTATGAAATAATTCTGCATATGTTTACATTAATTTACATGTATATGCTCAATTCTTAAGCAAGAACAAATCAGAATGAAATAAAATTAGATCCAAATCTATTATTTAGGGTTGTCAGAAGAAATGGGACCATAGTAGCCCATTACATTAGTGACTGTCTTAGACAAACTTCCCAAAATGGGGTAAAACGAAAAGGTAACCCTTTGTGGAGAAGGTGTTAAGAGTAACAACTTTTCTAATCTGTTCTTGTAAAAAAATTAGAGCAAAGTATTTTTTAGATAACTTAGCACAAAATATTTACCATGGATTTTTTGGGGGAACAGGTAGAACTTTTTCTTTAGGAAACCAAAAAATATTTTTATCAGTGTTTAATAAATAGCCTTATCATGACTGAAAAAGCCCTACTGTCTTACTTCTTCCCATGTTGTAGTATTTTTCCCTCCATTTTAATACACTCCAGTGATAATGGTCTTTTCTATCTGGCAAACTTGTCATGCTTATTCCTGCTCTCCCTTTCCTATTCCTTCCAACTTTTGTGCCTTTTCTAACTCTTCAGAGGCTCAGAGAAAGCTCTCCTGATTGCTCTACTTAAATAACCCCACTTCTCCTCAGTAACTCATCATATCACCCTATTTCTGTAATAGTACTTTTCACGACCACACACAATTTGTATATTTGTTTTTTATTTATTGGCATATAGCAAGGGCTCAACACATACTTTGCTTGTCATGATGATAAATATTTTGATTGACTGACTAAATGGATAACTATGTATCTCTTCAAAGAATAATATAATGACACAGAAAGATTGCTAAGGCATAACATAGTGCTTGCCACAGAGCAAGAAGGTACAGTATAACTTCCTTCTCATAAAGAGACAAAAGAAAAAAATTATATCTTGTTGGACAGACACATACAAATGAACTGAAATAGGACTGGAAGGAATCCCAAACTGTTAGGCGTAATTAAATTGGAAGAGTGGGTAAAAAGAGATTTCTTTTTACTCTCTACATTTATGTATTACTTACATATTTTACCATATTAATTATAAAATATCAGGATTCAATCATTGATTGGCATTTTTGTTAGCTGCTTTTAAAATGGAATGAAGTCATAAGTCTTGCAAAAAAAAGAAAGAAAGACGACGACTAAAAATCTGAACAACTACTGTGATATTTTGGTTTTTCCTTCTAGTCTTATTCTAATTTTTCCTAAAGCCTTTTCTTCATAAAGCTGTGATAACGGTGTCCAAAGTTTGATCCCCAGCATTTTTCTCTACAAAAGAATTGTTGCATGTTTTTGCAGTCTTCAAATATTTAAATGTTTTTATTGACTTTAGAGAGAAAGGAGGAAGATGAGAGGGAGAGAGAAAGAGAGAGAGAAACATCAATGTGAGAGAGAAACATTGATTGGTTGCTTCCAGCTGGGGAACAAACCTGAAACGTGGGCATGTGCCCTGACTTGGAATCGAACTGGTGACGTTTTGGTGCACGGGATGACGCTCAACCAAGCTACATGGGCCAGGGCCAAAACCATATTTTTACGTGGCTATATCATTCTTCCAGTAAAAACATTCCAGTTTATCTATGCATTCATTTTATTTTTGTTAATATTAGTGCTGCAACATACATTTTCGTTTTTGTAGCTTTTTATTGAGAAACAGGACTGTACAGTTTCAGAGAAGTTTAATTTATATTTCTTTTGATTACTTAAGTGAAGAACCCTTTGGGGTCTTAATGGGTTTAAAACTACAACTTTACTTAATGTTAAACTTTTGTCATATCTGATGCAAATTTTTTTCTATTAGAATGACAGCCTTTATGTAGGCTATCTAAAAAATATACAGAAAATTATATGTAGCTAGTTCTGCTGTCACACCTTTTTCTGATTTCTTCTATTACATCTACACTTATAAAGGATTAAGGAATATAAACTTTCTTCTACAGTTTGATATTAATTATTTTTACATCTGGAGTTAATTGGATGTATTTTATATGTAAATCATATAAATGGGTTTTAAAAAATTTGATAATTAGTTGTACCCACATTCTTTATTAGATCTTTGCCTGGTCCAAATGATTTTCAATGTCATTTAGCGTATATTAAGAGAAAAGAATTCTTTAAAAAAAAAATGAATTCTTGGTTGAATATTCCACTTCATTGATAACATTTCTCTCCTTATGTCAGATCCATATTGATTCATTATTGACCTCATATTCCTTATATAGAATTAAGTTTTAAGTAAGGCTTAAATAAAAATATACCAAAATCCTGTATGTATGCGCTAAATATAAATGTAAAGAAAATACAAGAAATACTTACCACAGGTTTGACAATGTTGGAAAGAAGTGCTTCAAAGGCTTTAGTTTCTTCATCTTTTTCTTAAAAAAATTTTTTTGAAAATTAAAAAATGAGTTTAAAAGCAACCATCCCGCTTCCACTCAGTATGGCTTCTAAAACTAGGTTAGTATTTGAGATTTTTACTTTCTAGTTTTTACTCCTTAGTTCATATTCAGTAGCTTGTGGCTCTCCAGGATTATTCTGCTTCAGTTTCTATTTCCATTTTAACCATGATTACTAATTATACTACTACTATATAGACATGAACTAGTCAGTAAGTTTTTCTTATAGAAAGTATATTTTTACTCATAGTTGTAAAAAATACTTGTTCTCTGCTGAGAGCATGGTTGGAACATGACAAAATGACCAAAAGGTTAGAATTACTTTCAGTAGGTTAAAGATTGATGAGAAGTACCAAAAAGAATAGCTGAATATTTTAAATAGTTACCTTCGATTTCTGTATCAATTTGTGCACCACCTTTTCCTTTCCCTGACTTGTTCTTGGCTAATCCTGTGTTTACCCCACTAGCATTCTGCCCTTTTATAAGTCCATTATGTTCACTTATGGGAGAAGGGCATTTCTGGGGTGATGATGGTGGACTGCTCATTTTATCCTTCTGTGTTCCTTGGCGATCCTTTAATTTTTTCTGCAAACGCTCATAAGTTTTACTAGATCTTTCATCTCTAAAGTTGGACCTTCCATGTGCAGAATGAGCATCTAGAAAGAAATAAAAAATAAAAAAATATTGAAAAGGTCACTTTCTCCAAATATATTTATGGAATGAGAAAAGAATAGGAAATAAATCTATCATAATTATATAAAACACAAAATATTTCAAAGAATAATTTGGAGGGGGAAAAAAAAGCTATTTCTGTACCTCTACCAACTGAGAACCAAGCTTTCTGTATCTCCACAAAGAACCAAGCTTTATGACTTGATTATACATATATAAAATATACATTTACAGAGACATTTCTTTCCTCCACCTCTTCTCAAGTAAGTATTAATCTTCATAGAAATAGCTTGGTAGTATGCTATGATTATCATAGGTGGGGAATAAGACCTGAACAATTCTTTTTCTTTTACTCTTTTGTAGCCATTATTTTTAACATCTCTTTCAACTTCAAACATATAAAATAGGTAAAAAGAAAACCACCATCTGCCTAAATTTCCTTATGATCCAAAAAAGCAAATCATCACTAAAAAAAATAAAGTTTTAGGAGTTAGCAAAAAGAAATGAGTGGATTGTTTAATAATAATAGAATCTAGGTACAAAGTATTACACCTTTGGATATTGTAAACTCAAGGTTGTGATTTAAAAAAATGTATTTATTGTAATAAAAGTCATAGAACAATATAATAAAATTAATATATTCAATAAATATTAAATCAATTGTCCTCAGTTTTTATTTTAAATTTAAAACCTGTAAAAATAACATTTTAAAAAAAGTCTCAAAAAACCTCGGTGAAGTTTTAATTTATCAATGCTTTAACAAAATTAGTATAATATTCTTTTTTTGTTTGTTTTGTTAACCCTCACCTGAGGACATTTTTTCCATTGATTTTTAGAGAGTGGAAGGGAGGAAAGGAGGAAGAGAGGGAGGAAAAGGAGGAGGGAGAAAAAAAGAGAGAGAGAGAGAGAGAGAGAGAAAGAGAAAGGTCAATGTAACAGAGACACATTGATTGGTTGCCTCCTACACATGCCTGGGCCGGGCCGGGGATCCAACCTGCAACCCAGGTATGTGCCCTTGACCCAGAATCAAAACAGTGACCCTTCAGTGGGTGGGCCGACACTGTAACCACTGAACCACACCAGTCAGGGCAGTATAATATTCTTGAAATGAGTATTGTAAGGATATGTACAATAACATTAGAATAAAAAAACATAGGAATTTGGCTATCTACATGTTTGGATTCTTAACACCATATAGTAAAAGTAACTAAAAATGCATCAAAGATCTAAATAAGGCACTAAAACTATAAAACTTACAGAAGAAAGCCTAGGTGTAAAACTGCATTACATTTGATTAGATAACAGTTTCCTAGCTATGACACCAAAAGCACAAGCAATCAAAAAAATTTTACTTCATCAAAATTAAAAACTTTCTACATCAAAAATACCATCAAGAAAGTGAAAAGACAACATAGGAGAAAACTCTGTAAATCATGTATCTGAAAGGGGTCTTGTATCCAGAATATATAAAAACTCTTACAACTCAACAATAAAAAATCAAATAACACAACTAAAACAATGGGTGAAGGATTTGAACAGACATCTCTCCAAAGACAACATATAAATGGCCAATAATCAACTGAAAAGATGCTCAACACCCGTAGTTATTAGGGACAAGCAAATCAAAATCATAATGAGATAAAACTTCACATTCCAGGATGGCTAGAATTAAGCCAGACAATAAGAAGTTTTGGCAAGGAAATGGAGAAATTAGAGCCCCCATACATTGCTGGTGGGAATGTAAAACAGGGCAATCACTATGGGAAACAATTTTGTAGTTCCTCAAATAGTTTAAATATAGAATTACCATATGAGTCAGCAATTCCACTCTTAGGTATATACCCAGAAGAAATAAAAAGTTATGTCTACAAAAAACTGTATACAAATGTCACAGCATTGATATTCTTAACAAACAAAAAGTGGGAATCACCCAAACGTCCAACAAATAGTGAATGTATAAACAAAATTATATCCACATAATGGACTATTTTTCAAAATAAAAAGGAGTAGAGTACCAATCATGCTACAACCTTGGAATAAATAAACCTTGATAAAAATACGCTAAGTGAAGAAAGCTAGACACCAAAGGCTACACATTGTATAAATATTTATATCAAATATACATATTGTATGTACACTTATACAAAATGTCTAGAATAGGCAAATGCAGAGAGATAGAAAGTAGATTAGGAGATGGGTTAAAGGAAATTGGAACTGTTAATAGGCACAGAGTTTCTTTTTGGGATGATAGAAATGTTCCAGAATTAGATAACAGTAGTGAATATGATATATAATGAATATACTAAAAACCACTGAATTGTACACTTTAAAGTGGTGAATTTTGTTACCTGAATTATATCAATAAAAACAAAACAAAACACAGAAACTGTAATTATCAAAAAGATCTTATAGAGTTAAAATCCTCAGCAATGAACTAGCAGGGGCCATGCAAAAATTACTTGACATTTCTAAGTCTCAGTTTCTTCATCTATTATTTTGAAGAATTTTATTGAGGCTTAAGTTATATAATACATGTATCAGCATAGTGTCCAGCAAAGTTCAGGCTCAGTAATGGTAGATGTTGACAGTAAAATGTTGGATTAGATCCCACTTCAGGGATCCATACAAAATGTGGAAAAGGATCATGGAAGAGCTACTGGTTATAAAACTAACTGTCCGTTATTAGGATCCAGTGGTAAATTCCCTGGCTTATAACCTCAAATACAATATGACTTTTATCTTCCACCATTAGCTAGCTAGTTTTTAGATTTGTCCTCTTCATAGGTTTGTATGTTTCACTTTCTTTCACATCATTTTGAGTTATGTTTATGTAGTCTAATGCATATCCCCTCTGAATAACAATGGGTTTTAACAATGCAAAATAGTAGTAATTATAACATCTAGTTCTTCTTAAATTTTCTCAAACACATTTTTAAAAATCAAGTCATAATTAACAGTAAGAAAATTGAAGAGACTAATTTGTACTATAAACTCTTGCTACCTAAGCCCTGGCTCAGGTGGTTGGAGCATCGTCCTGTACACCAAAAGGTAGCAGATTCGATTCCTGGTCAGTGCACATACCCAGACTGCAGGTTCTGATCTTTGAACAGAGCACAGGAGGGATACAAATGATTGATGCTTCTCTCTCAGGGATGTTTCTCTTTCTCTTTCCCCATCTCTCTAAAAATCATTCAAAAATAAAACAAAAAAAACTTGCTACTCAAAAGTATGTTCACTGGAATACTGCATGAATCTCACCTGGGAGTTTGTTAGAAATGCAGAAACCCAACCCAGACTTATAGAATCAATATTCATTAACTGGGAAACAGAAATAGGTTTGTAAAGTATATTGTATCTACTACTTACAGGTTGTGCTGCATATTTTAAATTTTTTATTTAGAGTTATATCTTCCACAAATTTACTAAGCATAAATGAGAAGTTCTGATAACTGCAAGGGAAACAGTGATGAATAAAACATTCCGTTCTTAAGGGGTTCACAGTCAAATAAGGGAAAAAGTCATACAAAAAAAATCAAATTGTGTTCAGTTCTGTGAAAGAAACAAACAGATTTCAGTGCTAGAGACTGATAAGGCAAGGTCATGGATCGTTTATCTGAAAGTTGAAATCTAAAGGAAAAAAAGGAGCCTTCCAAGGAAAAAGGGGGGGAGCATTCTTGGTGGAGCAAAAACCATGCGCAGAGGCACTGAGGCAAAAGCTTAAAGGTTCTGAAAAACTGAAGGGAGTTGGTGGGGAAAAGAGGGACAAGGCAACCAAAGGCCACAGGACAGTTTTGTCCAGGGCAGGGGTTGCAACCAGGGCCAATTTTGGCTCCCAGGGGTCATCTAGCAATTTCTGGAGATACTTTTAATTGTCACAACTGGCTGAAGGTGAGGGGAGGGTTGTAATAGTCTGCTATTGGCATCTAGTAGGTAGAAGGCAGAGATTCTGCTAAACATCCTACAAAGCTGAGTGTTTGTCCTCCATAACAAATACTTATCCAACCCCAAACATCAAGAGTGCTAAGGTTGAGAAAACCTGGTCTGGGGAAGGGTTTAGGACTTTATTCTAAATGCAAAGGGAAGTCACTGAAATAGAATAGTCTGATTTATATTTTAAAATGACTACTCTGGCTGCTCCTGGATGGATGGAGGTAAGAATGACAGCAGAAAACCAACTGGGAGGGTGATGTTGCACTTGTCCTGACAAAAGCTGATGGTGGAGTAGATCTGAGTAGCAGTTAAGAAAAAGTAAAAAATCTGGGAAATTTCTGAAAATAAAACTAATGCCAAATGATGTGGAGGAATCAAATTTTAGCATCTGGTTTTCACTTGAACAAATTAAATGCACAGTGGTACTATATATTGAGATGAAGATGACAGAGAAAACCAGGTTCCATAATTAGATTTATGTTTTAGAAATGCTATAACTGAGATGCATGAAGCATTTAAGAGGATTTATCAAGAAGCCAGTCAGAAATATAAGTCTGGGGCTCAGAGAAGAGGTTTTGGTGAAGATATAAATTTGCGAGCTTTCAGTATATAGATGGTATTTAAAGCCACAGAAAAGAATAAGACAACTATTTTGTGTGTAAGTTTGTCTATTCTTCCCAACAATTTATTAACTCCCTGAGGGAAGAGGTTATGTCTTACTGTTTGTTTCAATCTTTCAACAGAACCTAGCAACTTCGGTTAGTAGCTTGACAGCCTTCAGGATTTAACAACGATATGACTGTTCCTGGGTGAAAAAATTTTTTAAGAGCCTAGACAGCATAACAGAGGAGACGACCTCTTGTTTGAATGTGCCCCCGCTAAATATTGCTACATGATATAAGTTACTTTTCCCTCCTTAATTTTCTGTTTACTCACCTTCTTTGAAGGATGATCATGAAGACGAAATACTTAGCCTAGAGCTTACATAAGATTGTGATAGTTATCATTTTTTGGTTCTTTTATATAACAACAACATCTTTTATATCAAGCAAAGGATAGCCAACTCAATAAAATATGAACATTTTTAGATGTCTTACCTACATCTCCATATACTTGTGAAGACTGATATTGTGGCATATACTGTGTTGCCATGTCTCCAGCTCCAGTCACTGGTGAGTACATATGGCGTGGTGGAGGGGGAATCATGGTTGGAACAGGAATGAAACCCGGCAGAGGAGGATGAGGGGAGCGATGTATGACTGTGTGACCACCAGGATGAAACTCGGGTGCTTGAGGAACCACAACTACTCTTCGAACACCATTGTCTTCAATAACCTATAAAATAAACATTATATTAGAAGTTTTTTCCATAGAATGCAAGCAATTGTTTTGAAATATGTTAGAGTAAGAATTCTTACACCATTAGAAGTTAATTTAAAAAAATATTACAGAATCAACATGAAAAGACTTTATTAAATACATTAAGTATATATGAATTAGAACTGAACAACATGAAGTAGTTTTTGTTACATAATGCAGTACAAATCTTAAAACACTAATGAGATTAGCAAAATAATAATAAAAACAGTAAGCTATGATATTAGATAGTTATCCTATGTGTTACATGTATATAGTGATGTAGTAAAAATGAAGGGAGACTCAAGGGAATTTTTGGGTTGGACACAATAGGGTCAGGAGTTATTTTCCTTTTCCATATTATGGGTGGGAGTTGATGGAAACAAGATGTGAAATAGAGAAAAAACTGGATCCAGATTCTGAAGATGAACCATATAGTGAATTTAGGTACAAAATTCTTATGACGATGACCAGGGCAATTTTAACAATTGAAGATCATTTAAAGGGAGACAAACATCTAATATAATCCCCATTTAAGAAAAAATATCTGTGGCCTCAAGTCTTAGAAATTACACATTTTAAAATAGGGGTCACATTGTGAGGAAAGATTTTTTAAATGACAGATTTTTTCCCTTTGAACCTCACTGAAACAGCAAGGACATACAGGAAAGCCTAAAAGGATATATAGGGTTTTATCTCAAAAGTTGGAATCCCTCTATTAAAACAGGGTCTTTATCCTTTTTAGACTTAAATGGTTACTACTGAGATATAAAAAGTGGCTAATAATGCCTTTCCTAAGGAAAGTGTTAACTTAAAGGCAAATCTTGGTATTTTTCTGGAAAAACAAGTTTTATTATACTTAAGAATAGTAAATTTTATATATAAACACATGTGCTTGGAAGGTATCTTAGAAAACATACTTATTTGGATACAGATAAGCCTAAATTAAAAATAAACTGCTTTAGAAAGAAGATAGTTGCTATTAAATACTCTATTAAACTATCCTTATCTGTTGAAATGTGAGATGACTTGTCTGTAATATGGGTCTAGAAGACCAAATGAATTCACTGTTTTTTTGATATGCAAGCTCTAGAACTCCAATGCCTTGCTTCTAGCAAAATGGATGCCTCCATATCCCACCTTTCTCCCTATTTAACTCAGTTCTGGATTCAACCCTCAGACAAGTGCATGTAACTGGGGGACACAAAATCATATCTGAAGCCCTAGCTGAAGAGAATCTGGAAACTGTTCATAGCTTCTTAGCCTGTAACCTACAGAAAGGGGCATTAGAAGAAGTTTAGAATGAATTTTAAGTGGCCAAACCACAGTGTCTGTCACAATATCCTACTATTACCTTTATCAACTCTCTGACTCACAAATGTCAAATGACCCCATTTCTGATAGGATTAAAGTCCATACTCTCTGACCGGGCATTCAACTTGGCTCCAACCTACCTTCCTATGTCTTTCTTCTACACCAAATCCTGAACCCTTAACTCTAGCTATGCTCATACATAAAAACCTATCTTCATATATACATTTCCGTACCTTTACTCTTTTCTTTGTTTCCCCTTAATATATAACTACTTGGATCTCATCTATCCTTCCAAATCTCCTTCTAACTTTACCTCCTCTACTCATTAAAAAAAAAATTGTTTATAAGTAAAACAAAACATTGGTAATTTAAGAGAGAAAAACGTTAGAGTATGTCTTTGTGGGGGCTCATACACACAGGGGCAGACAAAGAACAATGAAAATAAATTATTTAGCATGTTACAAAGTGATAAATACTATAGAAATAAAAAGGGTGAATTAGAAGTATTGTGTGTGGGGGGGGCCCACTGTTAATACAATATAGTACAATATAGACTGAGATCAGAATAGGCCTTATTAACAAAATGAAATTTGAGCTGACTTGAAGAAACTGAAGGAATTAGCTATGCAGAAATCTGGAAGAGCGCTCTGGGTAGAGGGAAGAGTTAGAACAAAGCCCTTAAAGTAGAAGTGACTGGATCAGCATATAGGAGGAGGAAGGACAGAAACAGACGAGGTCAAAGAAATTAGGGACTGAGGGGTGACCAGGTCAGGTATGGCTGTACTGCCTATTAAGGACTTGGACTTCAGCTTTTACTCTCAGTGAAATGGGGAACCACCACACAGTTTTGAGCATAAGAATGGTATAAACCAGTGGTTCCCAGCCAGAGGTGATTTTGCCCCACAGACATTTGGCAGTATTTGGAGATATTTTTGGTTGTCACAATTTAGGGGTGAGGGCACTACTGTCATCTACTGGGTAGAGGCCAAAGGCCAGGGATGCTGCTAAATACCCTGTAACACAGAAGACAACCCCCTAAAACAAAAAATTATTAGGACTACAATGTTTTTGGTGCCAAGGTTGAGAAATCCTGACATAATCTCACATTTAATAGGATTACTCTGGCTGTTGAATTGAGAATAGATTGTAGGGCAAGGGCAAAACCAGGGAAACCATCCATGAAACTACTGTAGCAATCTAGACAAGAGATGGTGGTGGCTTGGACCAGAGTGGTAGCACTGGAGGTGGTAAGAAATGGTTCATAATCTGCATACAAATATAAAGGTAAAACAATAAGATTAGCTGATGGTTCCACTGGAGAGGTAAGAAAAGAGGTTATAAAAGGATGGTCTTCTATTAACTATGATGGGGAAGACTGTAGGGTAGAATAAATTATTTGGGGAAAACAGATTTGGAGTTTTAGGTTTTGGATGACTTTGGTTAAGTTTGTGAAACATCTAAGTGGAAATTTTGAGTAGGCAGTTAGATATAGTAGTTTGTAGTTCAGGAAAGATTGGGAAAGGACTACCAAGTGAGGCGGGAAGAAAACTAAGACGGTATGGAGTTTGGTGATATGTATTAAGGATAAAGGATCAACTTTGTCAAATGCTGCTGACAGGTCAGGATGAAGACTAAAAACTTAGCAATGTGCAAGTCACTGTGACTTTGATAAGAGCAGTTTTGGTGTAATCATAGAGGCAAAGCCTGACTAGAGTGGGTTTAAGAGACAAAGTGGGCAGGAGAATTAAAAAGCTAATAGCACAATTTTGGGAAGTTTTCCTGAAGAGAGAAATATGGAACTAGGATGGTGGTTGGTGCAGTCAAAAGACTTTAAAATTAGTTGTTTTTATTGAGAGGTATTACAAGATGCTGACATACTAATAAAAACGATCCAATAGAGAGGAAGAAATTGATGATATAGAAGAGAGAAAAGAAAAATGCTTGAATAGGCAAAAGGGGATGGGATCCAGGACACCAGTACGGGCCCAGTGCCTAAGAGTGTGTGGCTCAAGTTGACAAGGTAGAGCACATTACTCTAGATGCTCGTAGAGATGTGGGGCTAGGAGACTGTGGATGGTTGCTGTCAATTGTTCTTCATGAACCCTTTCCCGGGCAAAACAATCTCAGTGATGTCTCCCTCCTATCTTTTCTATTGCATTTGTTTTGTATCACTTATTAGGTTTAACACTGTAGTATTTAATTTTTCAAATGTATATGTTTTACTCTATAACTTAACTGTAAGTTCCTCAAGGGACATGTATTAATTATTTAATCCTCATAACAATGCTACAAATAGGTACTATTATCATCTCTGTTTTTTAGATGGGTTAACTGAGGCATAGAAATGTTAAATAAACTGCTAGAGTTACATAATATTTGAACTCAGGCAATTTACCTTCAATGTTCTTAACCATTTTATGGGCATAGAATCCACAAGTACTTGGTCTTCTAGTTTTTGTTTGTTTTTAATTTCACAACACAAGTGAGATCTCACTGGTGAAAAATAAAATGGCTAAACTGCTTATGAAATTAAGACTTTTTTCCTGCTGAAAAAGAGTATTTAAAATACAAAGACAAGCTGGAGGGAAGGAAGAATGGGGAGTTATTATTATTATTGCTTTTTTTTTTTTTCCATTTTAGTTTGCATTTATATTGTTATACATTTCCTGTGTTCATAGTGTGATGGCACAGGGCAAATTTCACTGAATATAAGGATTTTTAAAATCCTGATATTTTGTTTAATTAGACATTCAAAATTTAGATTTTTGAATTTGCTTTGGCCCATTTCTGACTTTTTTTAAAAAAATATTACAAATGTCCCTATTTCTCCCCAATGACTCATTCCATCCAGTCCCATCCCCCTCCCCAGTCCCTCTCCCCACCATGGCCCTTGTCCTTGGGTTGTGCATACATGCATATAAATTCTTTGGTTAATCTCTCCCCCTCCATGCACCCGGCCTCCTCCATCCCTCTGACATTCACCAGTCTGATCTATGCTTCAATGTCATTGAACCTATTCTGTTCATTGGTTTATTAAGTTCTTTAGATTCCACATATAATTGAGATCATGTGATGTTTGTCTTTCTGTGCCTGGCTTATTTCATTTAGCATAATATTCTCCAGGTCTATCCATACTGTCCCAAAGGGTACAAGATCCTTCTTTACAGCTGTGTAGTAGTCCATGGTGTACATGTCCCACAGCTTTTTCATCCACTCATCTACTGATGGACACTTGGGCTGTTTCCAGATCTTAGCTATTGTACATTGCACTGCCGTGAACATAGGGGTGCATATATTCTTTCTGATTAGTGTTTCAGGATTCTTAGAATATATTCCTAAAAGTGGGATCACTGGGTCAAAAGGCAGCTCCATTTTTAATTTTTTGAGGAACCTCCAAACTGTTTTCCATAGTGGTTGCACCAGCCTGCGTTCCCACCAGCAGTGTACTAGGGTTCCTCTTTCTCCACATCCTCGCCAGGACAGGTCATTTGTTGATTTGTTGATGGTAGCCATTCTGACAGGTGTGAAGTGATACCTCATTGTGGTTTTAATTTGCATCTCTCTTGATGATTAGCGATGTTGAGCATTTTATCATATGTCTCATGGCCATCTGTATGTCCTCTTTGGAGAAGTGTCTATTCAGGTCCTTTGCCCATTTCTTAATTGGGTTGTTTGTCTTCCTCTTGCTGAGTAGTATGAGTTCTTTGTACACTTTGGAAATTAGCCCCTTATCAGATACATCCTTGGCAAATATGTTATCCCAGACTGTGGGGTTCCTCTGTATTTTGAGGCTGCTTTCTTTCGCTGTGGAGAAGTTTTTAGTTTGATGTAGTCCTATATGTTTATTTTTCTTTTGTTTCTCTTGCCCTAGGAAATGTATCAGTGACAATTCCACTACGTGGGAAGTCTGTGACTTTACCGTCTATGTTTTCTTCCAGATTTTTATGGTTTCATGACTTATGTTTAAGTCCTTTATCCACTTTGAGTTTATTTTTGTGTATGGTGAAAGGTGGTGGTCTAGTTTCAGTTTTTTGCATGTATCTGTCCAATTTTCCCAGCACCACTTATTGAAGAGACTGACTTTACTCCATTGGATGCTCTTGCCTCCTTTGTCAAATATTAACTAACCATAATGGCGTGGGTCTATTTCTGGGGTCTTTGTTCTGTACCCTTAATCTATATGCCTGTTGTTGTGCCAATACCAGGCTGTTTTGATTACAGTGGCTTTGTAGGACAGTTTGATGTCTGGCAAAGTTATCCCTCCCACTCATCTTTTTTCTCAAGATGGCTGCAGCTATTTGGGGTTTTTGGTTCCATATAAATTTTTGAAATGTTTGTTCTAGGTCTGTGAAATATGCTGTTGGTATTTTCATAGGAATTGCATTGAATTTATAAATTGCTTTACGTAGTATGGACATTTTAATGATATTAATTCTTCCAATCCATGAGCATGGTATATTCTTCCACTTGTTTACATCTTCCTCCATTTCTTTTTTCAGTGTCCCATAGTTTTCTAAGTACAGGTCATTTACATCCTTGGTTAAGTTTATACCTAGTTATCTTACTTTTTTAGTTGCAATGGTAAATGGTACTGTTTTTTTAGTTTCTCTCTCTGAAAGTTCATTGTTGGTGTATAAGAATGCCATTGATTTCCGGATGTTGATTTTTATATCCAGCTATGTTGCTGAATTCATTTATCAAATCTAGTAGTACTATGATGGAGTCTTTAGGGTTTTCTATGTACAATATCATGTCATCTGCAAATAATGACAGCTTTACTTCCTCCTTTCCAATTTGGATACCTTTTATGTTTTCTTCCTGTCTGATAGCTGTGGCAAGGACTTCCAGTACTATGTTGAATAAGAGTGGTGAAAGTGGACATCCCTGTCTTGTTCCGGTTTTTAAGAAAAATGGTTTTAGTTTTTGCCCATTGAGTATGATGTTGACTGTAGCTCTCTCATATATGGCCTTTATTATGTTGAAGTATGATCCCTCTGTTCCCACTTTGCTGAGAGTTTTTATCAGAAATGGGTGCTGGATTTTGTCGAATGCTTTTTCTGCATCTATTGATATGATCACATGATTTTTGTCCTTCATTTTGTTTATGTGATTGATGTCTCACATTTATTGGTTTGCAGATGTTATACCAGCCTTGCATCCTCAGAATAAATCCAACGTGGTCGTGATGTATGATCTTTTTAATGTATTGCTGGATCTGATTTGCTAGTATTTTAGTGAGGATTTTAGCATCTATATTCATCAGGGATATTGGCCTGTAATTTTCTTTCTTTATAGGGTCTTTATCTGGTTTTGGTATTAGAATGATGCTGGCCTCATAAAGAGTTTGGGAGTTTTCCCTCTTCTTGAATTTTCTGGAGTAGTTTGAATAGGTGTTAATTCTTCTTTGAATGTTTGGTAAAACTCACGTGTAAATCCATCTGGGCCAGGAATTGTTTGCTGGGAGTTTTTTGATTACTGCTTCAATTTCATTAGTTGTTATCAGCCTATTCAGGTTTTCTGTCTCTTCCTGATTCAGCTTTGGAAGACTGTATACGTCTAGGAATTTGTCTATTTCACCCAGGTTGTCCAGTTTGTTGGCATGTAGTTGCTCATAGTATTTTCTTATAATCCTTTGTATTTCTGTTGGGTCAGTTGTTATATCTCCTCTTTCATTTCTGATTTTATTTATTTGGGTCCTCTCTCTTTGTTTCTTGATGAGTCTGGCTATAGGTGCATCATTCTTATTTATCTTTTCAAAGAACCAGCTCTTGGTTTCATTGATTTTTTGTATTTTTTTTAGTCTCTATGTCATTAATTTCTGCTCTGATCTTTATTATTTCCTTCCTTCTACTTCCTCGGGGCTTTCTTGCTATTCTTCTTCCAGTTCTTTTAGTTGTTGTGTTAGATGGTTCATTAGACTTTCTCTTGTTTCTTGAGAAAGGCCTGTAATGCTATGAAATTTTCTCTCAGGACTGCTTTCAATGTGTCCCATAGATTTTGGGTTGTCGTCTGTTCATTTTTGTTTTTGTTCCATGAAGTGTTTGATTTCTTCCTTGATCTCATTGGTAACCCAGTCATTGTTTAATAACATGCTATTTAGCTTCCATGTGCTTGAATATTTTTTAGTTTTTTTATAGTGGTTGATTTCTAGTTTCATGGCATTGTGATCTGAAAAGATGCTTGATATGATTTCAATCTTCTTGTATTTGTAGAGACTTGCCTTATGCCATAACATGTGGTCTATTTTTGAGAATGTTACATGTGCACTTGAGAAGAATGTGTATTCTGCTGCTTTGGGATAAAATGTTCTGTAAATGTCAATTAAATCCATTAGGTCTAGTGAGTCATTTAAGGTCTGTGTTTCTGTTGATTTTTTGTCTTGATGATCTGTCCAGTGCTGACAGTGGGGTGTTAAAATCCCCCACGATGATTGTGTTGCCGTCAATCTCCCATTTAAAGTCCACCAAAAGTTTTTTTATATATTTAAGTGCTCCTATATTGGATGCATAAATGTTTATAAGGGTTATTTCCTCCTGTTGGATTGATCCCTTTAGTATTACGTAGTGACCATCTTTGTCTCTTGTTATGGTCTTTATTTTGAAGTCTATTTTGTCAGAAATAAGAATTGTTACTCCAGCTTTCTTTTCCTTCCTATTTGCATAGAATATTTTATTCCATCCCTTCACTTTTAGCCTGTGTGAATCTTTTGCTCTCAGGTGGGTCTCTTGTAGACAGCATATATTTGGGTCCTGTTTTCTTACCCATTCAGCTACTCTACGTCTCTTGATTGGACCGTTTATTCCATTTACATTTAAAGTTATTATGGATATAAACTTATTTAATGCCATTTTCCCCTTTATGCGGATGTACCTCACTATTTCTTCTTTTTCTCAGAGCAGTCCTTTTAGCATTTCTTGCAATGCTGATTTGGTGGTACTGAATTCCTTTAGCCTTTTTCTGTCTGGGAAGCTCTTTATTTCACCTTCAATTTTAAATGATAGCCTTGCTGGATAAAGCAATCTTGGCTGCATGTTCTTGCTTTTCATTACTTTGAGAACTTCATGCCATTCCCTTCTGGCCTGAAGAGTTTCTGTTGAGAAATCAGCTGTCAGCCTTATAGGGGTTCCCTTGTAGGTCACTGCTTGTCTCTCTCTTGCAGTCCTTAATATTTTCTCTTTGTCCTAGACATTTGCCATTTTAATTATGATGTGTCTTGGAGTGGGTCTCTTTGGGTCCTTCTTGTTTGGAACCCTCTGCGCATCATGAACCTGTGTGGCTTTCTCCCTCGCCAGCATAGGGGAGCTTTCTGTGATTATTTCCTCCACCAAGTTCTCTATCCCTTGCTCTCTTTCCTCCCCCTCTGGCACTCCTATAATGCGAATGTTGTTTCACTTCATGTTGTCCCAAAGCTCCCTTAGACTGTCCTCATGCTTTTTAAGGGGTTTTTCTTTTTGCTGCTCTGATTGATTTTTCTCTACCTTGTCCTGTAAGTCACTTATTCTATCCTCTGCTTCATTGAGCCTACTTTTAATTCCTTCCAGTGCATTCTTGATATCAGATACAGCATTCTTTATCTCTGTCTGATTTTTGTTTATGTTATGCATCTCTTTTTTCATGTTTTCACTAAGGTCCTCAATCTTATCATCTAGTGTCTTCTTAAATTCCTTGAACATCTTCATAATCAACATTCTGAATTCTGTTTCTGATAACTTGTTTAACTCCATCTCATCAAAGTCTTTTTCTGGCAATTTGTCCTTTTCTTTAATTTGGGAGTTGTTTCTTTGTCTCCCCATTTTGGTAGGTCTTAGTGTTCGTATCTATATATTAGGTATATTTGCTGTCTCCCAGTCTTGTGGGGAGGGATTTTGTATTGTGAGATCTGTGAAGCCCAGAGGTGTGTTTTCCTTATACTTCTGAACTCTTTCCTCTAGGCATGTCCCTTTTGTGGGATCTCTGGGTTCTCCTATTGTGGTTGGGTGTAGAGTGTTGTTGACTAGTCCTTGGGGAGACTCTCCTCTCAGGTTGGCTAACTTTGTGTCTCAAACCCAACTTCATCGTGTAAGGTGTTGTACAGGTGCTGGCAAGGCAGGACAATACCCAACTAAACTTCCAGAAAACAAGGGGTATCTTACAAAATACCTTGACAGTCACAATGAAAATAACCCAAGTGAAAATAGAACTGGGAGAGTGAAGGGAGAACACAAGTTCTATAGAAAAAAAATAGCTTAAAAAAAGGAAAGAAAAGTAAAGCTTAGAGAGAGAAGTATATGTTATTAATAGTTACTAAAATTTAGAAAATAATAATAATAAACTAAAATGTAAAAAATAGAGAAGCTACTGGGAGATAACAGAGGTAAAGAAAAGATTCTCAAAGAAGGGCCAGCAAACAAGGTAGAGAATAGAAATAGCCTAATAGTTGAAAATGAAAAACTAAAAATACATTAAAGAGAATAAGAGAAACTAACAATTGAACAAAAATACAAGCAAGACAGAAGGGAGAAAAACGAAAGAAGGAAAAGAAGAAAAAAAAAAAGTAAAAAAAAAAAGTTACGTCAATGGATCGATCAAGAGGAGAGTGAGATAGATAGATAGAGCCAGGGCAGGGAGGGAGTGCAATAAGAGATCTGGGAGAAACTATAGAGAAAAGCAGTAAAATTGTTGGTTATAATGATAAAGTCCCAGCGATTAAGCAGGAATATCAAGAAAGTCTTGATACTGGAAGCGAAGATAAAAAAAAATGAAGCAAAGAAACAAAACAGAGAAACAAAACAAAAAAATAAGCTAAGCAAAACAAAATTCTTAAAAAAAAGAAAATAAGAAAAAAAATTAAAAATTAAAAAAATTATTATAAAATTTAAAAAGGGGAAAAAAAAAAAAGATCCTCTCCCCCATCTCCTCTTTTCAGCTATTTTGCAACTTTGTAGTTGCCTGCTCTTACTCCAGAGACTTCTACAGAGTCTTTAGGGTGCAGGATGGCTAGTGTAGCTCAGGGTATCACTCCCTTTACTTAGAGGTTTCACTGTCAGGCACTCACTGTGAGGGAGTTAGTCTCTGCTCCACATCCAGCTCCTCTGTTCCTACCCTGTCCTCTGATTCTAGTTCCCCATGCACTGGCCTGCTGCAGTTTCAGATTGATTTCAGCCTGTTGCCTTTTCTGTATGGGCAGTTTCAGCAGCTGGGCTCAGTGGGTTCGATTAAAGAACATTCCAGAGAGCTCTCTGCCTGCCCAGCCCCCAGCAGGGGTTTTCAGCGTTTCCTCCAGTTCCCAAACAGTCCTTGAGAGTCTTATTCTTGTAATGTCCTCCTGTGAGCTGTTCTCCCTTCTCCCTCAGGACTGTGCCCTGCGGGGGATATCTGGGTCGTCAGTGAGCTGGACCAGACCCTTTCCTGTTGGGGGTGGTGCTCCCAGGCTGCAGGAGAGGCAGGTGGGCTCCGCCCTTCCCTTCCCAGGGCTGGTTGGCTGATTGCATCAGGCCCGCTCCTCAAATAGTCTACTGTGCAGACAACAAATCCCAGCTTCAGCTGGTCTGTCTGCCTAGTGCACACTGGGAAGATGGGAGCCAGTTCCTCGATCAGAACTCAAAAATGCACAAAACAACACACTGGCAGAGAGTCAGCTCCGCAAGGTTCCGCTGCCCACGCGCCAAGGTACCCAGCGGGAGGGGAACCAAAGTCAGCTCCACGCAGCTCCCCGCACCACTGATCTCAGTAAAGCTGGGGCAGCTCCTCGTGCCACTATAGTGCCCCTGAAGGCTGGTCATAAATCCCAGACTTGCCCCACCGGGAGCTCATGGCAGGGGGGCTCTCCTCCCCTCCCTTGCACCACGCAGATTCAATGCTTTCTGGGATTCAACGCTATGCCTTACAGGGAGGCAGAAGGTCCCCATGTGTGGCTGCTCAGTCCTAACCTCTGGTCCCTTACTACTCGGGTGCCATACACTTTGGGACAGCCTTTCCTTATGGTCGGCACCCTGAGCATTAGACCCTGGTAGTGTCCGCCATTAGAAGTTTTGTTTTTCTAGGAAGGCGCTGTCCCCTCTTCGTGGACTCGCCGCTCTCCTGGGTCCCTCTGCCTTCCGCTCAGGGCGCTCCTTCCCCTCTCCTGAGCTCCGGGTGTGAGATCCTTGCTTTTGGATGCGGGTATGCACTCCCGAGGGGAGGGAGCCCTGCAGTCTCCAAGCCTTGGGGATTGGAGCCCAGCACAGGCTTCAGGGGGGACTCCCCCTTTCTACGACCCCCCTCTCTTACCAGGCTCTATGATGTTTTTTCAGTGCTCCCTACTCGCACTATGTCCACTCAGGTATGTTTCTCTGTTTTTTTTCAAGCTGGCTACGTAGTATTTTAGGAGTAAATTGAGTCCATGGCTGGGAGCGGGGGTGCTCTCCTGCTTCTCACAGTGCTGCCATCTTCCCTCCATTTATTATTGTTTTTTGTTGTTAATCCTCATCCAAGGATATTTTTTTCCCATTGATTTTTTTTTTTAAGAGAGAGTGGAAGGGAGAGGGGGGAGGAGAGAGAGAGAGACAGCAACACTGATGTAAGAGAGACACACTGGTTGCCTCCCACATGAGCCCAATGCGGACCGGGGATTGAACCTGCAACCCAAGTACGTGCCCTTGACCAAGAATCAAACCCGAGACCCTTCGGTGCACAGGGCCAATGGTCTAATCACTGAGCCATACCAACGAGGGCGGGAGTTATTGTTTAATAGATGCAGTTTTAGTTTTGCAAGATGAAAAGATGGCAGTAATAATAGTAAAACAGTGTGAATGTACTTAATGCCACCAAACTGTACATTTAAAATGGTTATGGTAAATTTTTTGTGATATGTATTTTACCACAATTAAAAATAATAAAAAGCTAAGATTCTGAGGGGGAGGGAAAAAAGAGCCAGACCAGGACTAAGTGAGTGTGGAGAACTCTACCATTTCAAGTAGCCATTAACTGAGCATCCAGTAACTTCAGAGTGAGGCTGGAGACCTCAAAACTATCTGCTAAGTCTCCAGCTGCTGAGAAATGGCCAACCACGTAGACACTGAATTTTACCTCAACAGGGTACACTGATGGTGATGATTAAAATAAAAATCAACAAGTTGTTAAAAGGAAAAAAAAAATCCAAATTAGTTTATGTAAATAAAAATTAAAACAAAGACAATAAAATATAAATCAAATGGGGATATCACAGCATAGGCTGACCACCTAACTACATATGCCACATAATTTCTAATTAGGCAAAGCTCTGTTTTCTTTTCTTTGTTGAATATGGACATAACTGAGAGGGGCTACAGAGAAAGGAGCTTTTGTGTTTACTGACATTTTATATTGTGTATGTGTCTTCTCCACCATAATATACAGTACATAACAAATTTATTTTATTTACCATTTTCTCCCTAGTGCCTGGTGTAGTACACTCAGCATATGCTCAAAAATTTTTTTGTTGAGTGAATGATATGAAAAAGAAAGTATTCTATTAGTTTTACTAGAATGCTACATTTCTTCCCTCCCTTATAAGAACACCAAGCTAGCAGGTTTCTGTGACTTCTTTAATTCTCACAAATTTTGCTTCCCCTCTACTCTATGGCCTTACCTGGAACCCAAAACTATTCCTACTTCAAGCTATTCAACAATATAGGTATTTCTGACCATTCGTTCAACAAATATTTATTTTATGTATCTATAAACACACACACACACGCAGGCATGTGACTACATACTTTCTCTCCAGCTCTAACCATAAATCTTCATCCTCACTTAAGCCTCTAAGTCCCCCTACCTTCCAGTTTCTTATGCTACCTATCTTTTTTGGCTGTTTCCTCAATAGAGACGGAGAAATCTAAGCTCAGACTGGTTTGGAGAATCTTCGCAAAATTTACTAACCTCACTGCCTCATGCTGACATAAAGGCAAGTGCAGCTCAAAATTGTAACCGGAAACTTTCCTTGAATTGACATAGGCCCTTCCCCTGCGTTATGAGATGTACCCCTTGCTGTTAGGTACCCTTTCAACAACCCACAGTCTATAAAAAACAGGGGAGGCATTACAAGAAAGGCAGGAAAGAACTTTTGATGTTGCTTTTCAGGAGTCCCATTCAGGTTGTCTATATTCATCACTAAAATACCAAGTGTTGAAATAACAAGTTATGCTTTTAGTGCCTATAAGTTAGTAGTATTTGCCAGTAAATTAAGTTCCTTTGACTCCTGTCACCTTTTGCTTTCTGTGTCATTAACAACTTTGTGTTTGAGTTTTACAGTTTTTTGTTTCCCCACTTGATATCTTAGTTCATTCAGTTGGCACACCTTTCTGCCTCTATGCAGTATGTCAAACTCTCACAAACTTTCCGTTCTAATTTGTTACAATACAATAATAAAGTTCATTAAGGTTACCTCTAAAATTGTGTTTGCAATTAGAAAACGAGCTAAAGGAAAATATACTAAATATTTACAGAAAATATCTCTGGGTTATAATATTCGATGTAATTTTTTCTCTCTATCCTTTTATATATTTCCCAAGTTTTTCTACATAATAATGATTAGAAAATTAGTTTAAAATATACAACTATATTTGTTATTTATCACTAAATACATTTTTAGTTTCCTTATTTGCGAAATTAATATTCCTTTATATTTAAGCTGCTGGTGAACAATTTCATTTTGTTTTATGCATATCATTTTAATTAGCTTAGGTCTCCCTATTATATTGAACAGTAGTGTCATGGTGAACAGATTTAAAAAAAAAATACTGTTTTTTTAAAATGGCAATGCATTTTTTCTGATTCGATAATAAAAATTATGTGTATTACTAAAAAACTAAGTCTCACTATTCCCATTACTGTTGAGTAGAACTCTACAGTAGCAGAGTAGTAAGGTGCAAATATTATTTATAAACAATACTGCAGAGTTCTTGAATAAGAATGCAAAGGGTGTATAATATAACTGGCAATTTTAATAGTAGGTTTGGGCTGTACAAATTGCAAATGAGAAAAATAAAACCATTTACTCCCAAAGTTACCCAATGTATGATGCCTTGACTGTCTAAAGTTATTCTCAAAAATGAAGTTAAAATATATGCATGAGTTAATAATGAGTTCATATCTGAACTCATATCTGAGTTCATATCTCAAGTTAACAGGGACATGCCATAAGTACAAACATCACAAAATTGAAGATTGATATATCCTAGGTAAATCATGATTTCTTCATATTTCTTCTATAAGTGCTGTTATGAAATTTTGATCTTAATCTTAAGTTAAGAACGATTTATCTTTTGGATTTTTCATTTTTCTGCCCTAATATACTCTTAGGTGTATGCATGCCACATTATTTCTACAGTGATAGGGCTAAAAAGTCTCAACACTGGATTGTTATTTTTGCAGTCCTTGCTTGCCTAACCAAACTTTTTAGGATACATAAATTTGCTGAATCCCATTATTATGTACTAAATCACATGATGATACAGCAAAAACATTATTTGACCCTCCTTGGGTCAATTACAGTAACACATAAGACATGAGATGCAGGTGATGAAACCTGTTGCCATGAGGAAAGATCAGTGCCAAAGTCTGAAAGGAGACTACAGATGATAGCTATTTATAGGTTTAGTATGTGTACTACATGGCTCCTGCTGAGCCACATACAACCTATATTTTATTATAGCCACCTGTGTCTTAATATTTGGTTCAACTCCTAGCTTCTAAGTTTGCTATATAATTATGTTTGCTTACATGTCAAGTTCTGGACAATTATCAAGGGCTTAGCTGTGCCAGAATTAATAAATATTTTTTAACATCAGAAATTGTGTTTTCAAAGTGATGTCAAAATGCTAGAATCCATTCTTACATAGTGGGTACTCAAATTATTTCAATAATTATAAGACTAGATTTTCGTCTTTGGATTACCCTGTGCGGTGGAAAAATGATACATTTCCTAGAGATAACATTAAGATTGATAATAGTAGCCAACTAACCTCACATTTCTTTCAGTAAGATTATTATTAAAGCTCATTCACTTATTTGACAAATATTTATAAAACACCTACTATATTCTAGTTACCACAGAACAGAAATAATTAAAAGGTACCCCCTATCCTCAAGGAACTTAAAATCCCATAAGAGAAAAATATATATACATGTACAATCATAATAATAGGTGGTATGTGATACATAACCAAGAAGTGCTACAAATAACTTGACCTAGGTCTTCAAGGATGGGTAGAATTTCAAAAGGCAGAAATAAGGGAATGAATAACATGTCCCAGATAACAGCATTAACAAAACCATGCAGAAAGGAAAACATCAAGTGAGCATTTGAGTAATCATGTTTGGCTGCAAAAAGGGGTACGTGATTAGACCTATCAACAGAAGGGTACTAAGGCCAACTAGGACAGAACTGTATAAGGCCTTATATGTCAAGAAATCTAGACTTCCTTGAGTGAACAAGCCAACTAAATACTCTTTATGATTACAAAGGTGAAAAGATCAAAGTAATATAGGAAGATTATTTTAGTGGCTCTTGGCCTAAAGTATAGAACCTCACCTTGGATGACTATTTGATTGATTTAGAAATATTTATTGACTCTCTACTATATAACAAGCACTGTACTCAGCACTGAGGAAATAAAGATGAGTAAGAGTGCTTATTATCTGGTCCTATTACCTCTCTGACTTTATTATTTACCATTTTCTGCCTTGAGAACTCAGTCTAGCCACAGTGGCCTCCTTGCAGTCCCTGCCTGTTTTTATCTTAGGCCATTTGAACTGGCTATTTTTGTTCCTAGAATCCCCTTCCCCCAAATAAATGCATGGCGAGCTTACATCTATCCCTCAAGATTTGGTTCAAATGTCACCTTTCCAATGAAACCTAGTCTGACCACCCTATTTTTATTATGCTTGTTGCATTTTTCTCCTTACAAGAATGTAAACTACAGAGGGACAGAAGTCTTTGCCTCTTTTATTCATGGATATATCTCAAGCACCTAGAAGAGTGCCTGGCATATATGAGCACTCAATACATTTTTGTTGAAAACTGTTGAATAAGAGAACCGTAAGAATTCATAATCTTGCCAGGAAAGAGAATTTATTAACTAAACAGTATGGATTCATTCACTGAAAGAGGGATCTACACAATGTGCCATGAGAACCCAAAAGGAGAGAGGAACCTGGAAAGGTTCAAGGAAAGCTACTTCTAGGAGGTCATAAATGAGAAGGGCAAGAGTTTGCCATAAAAATAAAAAGTACTGTTAGCTGAGAGAACAGCAGGATACCCTATCATTGCACTGAAATAATTTGTCTTAACCATCTTTCTGTCACTAGCATCCAATACAGGGCTTGGCATACGGCACCATTCAATACAGGTTTGTTGAAATGAACTATACCAGAGAGGGAAAAAAGCCAGGAATGGTCTTATATAAGTGGAGAAAGATCTGAGAAGAAGCTATCAGAGAAGTAGAAAGAATCAGGATAGCATTATGTCAAGGAAATCTGGGATAACTCATCTCAGTGGTGTCGAATGTTTAGAGGTCAAAGAGGATCAGGCTGGAAAAAATGCTTTTGGGGTTGGTACATTTCAAGCAGATTTAGCTGGGTAATAACAGGCAAAATGCACACTACAATAAATTAAAGTCAGTGTGTTACACAAAAGTTGAGAGTTTAGAGGTCAAAGAGGATCAGGCTGGAAAAAATGCTTTTGGGGTTGGTACATTTCAAGCAGATTTAGTTGGGTAATAATAGGCAAAATGCACACTACAATAAATTAAAGTCAGTGTGTTACACAAAAGTAGAGATAGTGAACAGAATATTTTTCTAAAAAGCTTACAAAGTACTTTTAAATATGCTATTATCTCATCTTAGAGCAAAGACAATGAGACTCAAGGGAATTGGTATGTCCAAGGCCATGCAGCCAGCCAGGTTTTAAAATAAGATATGGATCTAGCTTTTCTGACTCTAATTCTCATACTGCTTCCCATTCTCCCCACCAGCATGATCTTCTTTTGCTGTTATTCATATAGCGGTGGGCTTCATAAAGTGGGCAATGAATCTACCACAATATCCCACCAGTATTCTGGCACAATCAGGGAGGAAGAGAGGGCCTGAAGAAAATTTCAAGTGTAAATTCACTGCTAGGAAAAGAAATTGGATACTTCCAAAAGGATTTGAGGCAATGAGTACAGCCTACACAGAATCTCAGTAGCAGAAGATACTAAATACCTGCAGATCTTACAGTTTAATTCCGTTTGCCTGTGCAAATAAGTTAGCTATACCTTATTCTTTAAGGTAGAGATCCCCAACTGGTGTGCAGGAAAGGCTTCCAGTTGTGGTAATATTGATCCCCTTAGCCCTTAGAGTTGCAGGTCTACAGGTCTCAATTCTCTTTGATTTACCACAATGTGATATATAGTTATTATGGGTATCTGTGAGCCATTGTATGATTATGGTTGAAAGCATATCTTGGGTTACTTCTAAGCAAATAATTAATTTAAAAAATGTTGTGTAGGCACCTTTAAACCTTAAGATAGTAATTACATTATTCACATATCCAGGGAATAAAACTCTAGAATTAACACTCTGTTATAATTTAATATCTAAAGAAAAACCAAATGATGAGTGCTGCCAGTTTTTCTCCTTTCCAAGTACACTAAATGTACTAAAATACTTGAAACAGATTTACCAAAGATATATTGTACCAGGTAAGCTTCAGCACTTAAATTGTATTTTTTATCAAAATTAAAGTAACATTATGATCATTATTATATAGGTATTAAAAGAAAAATAACATAAAAACATACCTGTGGGGCATATCCAGGAGGCACGTAAATAGGAGGCACGGAACCATTTGGAGACATCATTGGAACCTGAGCAGGACCTGAATGGGCCATAGAAATGATATATTAATCCAGGATTACTTAGCAAGCTAAAGCTGAAAACAATTTGAGTTACACTTGGATACTTCATCTAAACTAAACACTCAAACTAATAGGGACTATATAGCTATGAAAAGAGACTCAGATGATACAAATATTATAAAATATGAAAGTTTATCTTATAAAGTACACTGATTGATTACCCTTTACCTGAAGTTGTGTTTCTCAAACTTGCCCAGGGATATAATAGTTATAACAGTTACCTGGGAAGCTTTTAAAAATACAGACTTCCAGGGTCTCCTAGAGATTATTATTTCGTATGCTTACAGTAAATGGGGGTCTTAAACCAGTATATTTACTTTACAAATATCCCAGGTGATTCTTATTATTGTGAAAATTTAGAAACAGTGACCTAGAGGAAAAATAAAACCAAACTTTGCATATAAAACAAAGGAAAGATACAAAAGGCAAAATTTTGAAAAGCAATAGGAAAAATCAAGAAAAAGTCCAGAGGAAAAAACAATAAAAGGAAGAACAGAGAACAGTCAGGAATTTGGAAATTGCTCTGTTAGGGTTAAATAAACCTCTTGTGTAAGGTATAAGTCATGTCTGTGGGGGTGTGAGAACAAAGAAAAACATCATACATGTATTTTTAGTCGAAGAAATAAAATTTTTGTTTCTTACAGAAAAAAAATTCTAAAAAAAAAATAATTCAGCTTGTCTTAGTCTACATTTCCTTTCATTTTTATAGTGTTATCTTTTCCAAACAACTTTTATAAATATTATGTTTTGTTTACCTTCTCTCTTAACCTTTCTGAGATAAAACAGGTACTTTTGAAAGGTGTGTTTTCTTCTTTCTAGGAACTAAAATGTTACTTGCTTTATTTAACTTAAAAAGAAAATCTCACCTTCAGATCCCCTTTTCCTGGTAACTTTAGACTGTACTGTCCTGTCATCCACTGGTTTTAAAAACTTGAAATGAAACTTTCTCAAAGAGCCTTACTCATTTCTAAGGAAATAGTGGTACCCAAGAGTCTGATGAAGAATGTAATGGGCAAAGAGTTCCTTTTATATGTAGAATTTCAACCTGGAGTACATACAATTGGATCTTAGTTATAAAAGAAATAAAAGAGGAAAAGCTTAATTATAGGGCAGAAAAGAAACAAATTTCACTGGCAACATTACACATAACTCAGAAAATAAATAAATAAATAAGAGTATGGAGGTTGCCAACAAATCCAGATATAGCCACTTTCCTCTTTCTAGGGAAGGAGAAGGGGTAAGGACCAAACAGCAAAGTGGTGGCAGGGGCAGGGAAAGGGAGATGAGAGGTAGGGAAAGAAATGGAAAACAGAATGTAGGAAAAAAGGGGATCCAGGAAGGGAAATACTAAATTGTGGTAAGGAAAAAGGGGAGAGGGGGGAAAGGATAAAGGCAAGAAGGGAGAGAGGAAGGGGCAAAGGAGGAGAAGCAACAGGAGAATAGGGAGGGTAAGGGAGAGGACAGGAAGAGTGCAGAGGGGCTGAGAGGGAGAGAGGGGAGGGGAAAGAAAAGGGATAGAAGAAAGGGAGAAGGAGGAGGGAAGGAAGACAGTAGAGAAAACATTCAAGTGGTTAAGAGGAAGTAAGGAGTATATGTGTGTGTGTGGGGGGGAGGCCACCAAATTATGCTATGTAATATATAATTATAATGTGTTGTTTTTTTTTTTAATATGTCTTTATTGATTTCAGAGAGAGGAAGGGAGAGGGAGAGAGATAGAAACATCAATGATGAGAGAGTCATTCATCAGCTGCCTCCTGCACACTCCTTACTGAGCCCGAAACCCGGGCATTAGAATTGAGATCTCCTGGACCATAGGTTGATGCTCAACTGCTGAGCCACGGGGGGCAAAAATAACTTTTCAATAAAATACTCTTCCCATTCAAAAGGAGTCCACTAAATACATGAAGTTGTTCAGAACATTACCTTACAATAGCTAATTATATATAGCTAATACTAACTTACTGTGTGCCAGGCCTTTTATATATTTTTTCTCTTCGTACTTTTTCTATTAGGGAAATATTACTACTACTTTCCTGATGTGGAAATGGAGGCAGAGAGGTAAAGCTTACCTAAGTGGTAGAACTAGGATTCAAAACCAGGCAGTTTCATTTCTAAGGATATAACTCTATAACATATTCAGGAAACATTAAAATACTATGCATTATTGGCAACTGATACAATTTGAGAATTAAGCATGCTTTGATGCTTCTAAGGGAAGTTAAGGACTCATTATCTTTATATTGTTGAAAAACAGGAAAGGAAGGACAAAATTTTCCTAAATTTAAGACAACATTACCTATTAATTTACTAAATAAAATTTGTGAGGTGCTTTATACTTCTAGGCAAGAAAGGCTTCATCCAAAACTCACTGTTTCTATATGCTGGACTCAAGAGAAAATGAGAACAGTTTTAAACTAATGCTGGTTTACTTCTGAATCCTAAGAGTTGGCTTAGACAGATATTATTAATCATATGTGAAATTTAGCTGGAAACCAGAAAGAATTCCTTGAAAATCCTGTTTGTAATCTTAATAAAGGACTTTTTAACATTTATTGAGTTTCTACTATATATGTCAGGGACTGTGGTTCCTTTCACATGTTGTCGAATTTAATCCTTATATCAAGTTATCAGTATAGGTTTTTCTTTTTTCTTTTTAGCCATCAGAGTAAAAAGTTATTGCTGATTAAATTTAAACTTGTAAAACTACATAACTGCTTTGGGTTACCTTTCTTTTACTAAAAATACGAATATGTAAGTACTATGTGGTTATAATTCAAACAATATTATACTTTAAAAACTGTGAAAGTTTATAAGTTAGTAGTATGAAATTCTACTTTAGCCCTTAATTATATTTAAGTGTGATACAGAATAAAACAAACCCAACCCAAAATAAACCAGTAGTAAATACATTATTAGTTGCAGTCCAGGAATAACGATTAACTCATTTCCCTAGGAAGTAATCATTTCACTCTAGCAAGTAAATTTTCTTATACTGAGGCAGAAATAGTACAAAATTAGATTTTTTAAAAAGGTAATTCAGGGATACTATATTTATACCTAAAATACTGGTGTGAAGTAACATTGGACACTGAACTTTACATAAAACTACCATTGTATAAACATAGTAAATACAAGTATTGATGTTCTGAACTACAATATTTACATTTCTATTGCTATTCCTGACTTACCAAAATCCTAAAACCTTACATGCTCGATGCAAATGTTTGATTACCTCCTTGGGACAATAATACTTTTTCATTCAGGAAGTACTAAAAAACTAACTACAAATCCTAATTAAAAACAGTGAAGGGGATTTTATTCCAATTAAGAAGCTAAATGTGTTATAGATTATACCATTAAATGCATGTCTGCACAAGAGTAGCTATATCTGAATAACCGTAGATACACCTAGCAGCTTCTGAATAATCTACATTATTTGAGCAAAATCTGCCCCAAGTCACAGAGCTATTGATTATTTTTAAGGGCGTATTTCCTATTCTAAAATCCTGCAGAATAAAAAACATTTCCATTCACCGATTGTCTTAAGAAATTTGAGAGCCCCCTCACCTCAATTCCTTAAAAGTGCCATCAATGACTTATTAAAGGTGATATATCATCTAGTATAAGTTAAATTCTATTTTCTTTATTAGCATATGCTCACATTTAAGTTCTTTTAAACGAACCTACAAATATTTGAATTTAAATTCTTAAAATGAAACAGGCCGCTGATGTGCTACACATTCTCTTTATAAACAAGCTTTCACAATGGCTTCCAAATAATCTGATGCCAATGTTCAGATTTCAGTTGTAAAAAAGAAAAACCTAGTAAGATAAAAATTCTGGAAAGGAATATTCTGTGTAATATAAAGTCAGCCCAACTCTAGAGTCTTATATTTTATAACTACGTGGCAACAATTTAAAATATTTTTATAGCGATAGATTTGGCAGCTATTGAAACACACAGACACACAGACACAGACACAGCGTGACTTTAGCTTAATACAATGCTTTCTGTGTTTTAAAATAAAAACAGAACGTTCAAAAACAGTCAGCAAATCTTACCACTCATTTTGTTTTTACAGTAGCAGCAGGGAACAAGAAAATCCAGAAAGGAAACAGCGTAGTACACGTTAACAGTTTTAATTGGAGAAAGGTCCGCTTTTTTTTTTTTTTTCCAAAGCTGAGAGGAAAAGAGCCTTTGACCGAGTCACGTGAATGTATCACGTGACCTGCAGTTAACCGCGGAAAAGGAAGGGGAGAAAAGCAAACGTTCCTGTTGGCAATGTTTAGGATACAGTAAATGATTAAATGATTTCTCCTGGTGCTGCCTTGAATTTGACCATCTTTGAGACTCCCTTATGAACCAACTCAAACGCTCATTAAAATACACGTACAGAAATATATATTTGATATAAAACGATTCTCTTTGTTTACACACTCCTCCCATAAAATCCCAGGCAAAATCATCTGATTTAAATTTTATTATCCAGCCTGCGCTTTTTGTTTAGAACGTTTAAGATACATTTAACATTAATTTAGAAGATTCTCTCTGAAATATCTTTATGTAACTTGATCCACTGTCCATACTCAACCCTTAAAAATGCCCACAAAAAATTGACTAAGAATATAAGCTTGATCAATATGTTCCTTAAACATGGGATTTGTGTTTCAGGCTGGTATCTGCCTCTGAAGCTAATAATAAAGGCTACTACTTTTATTGCTGTTCTTTTCTTTTCTTTTTCTCTGTCTTTTTAAATTTAATATTTAACCTGGACATTAATACTGATACTTGGTGGATGGCATTTTTACTCATATCCGTGAAATCAGAAAAGATAGGTCATGGGTTTAGGTGCAGTGCACTCTACCCAAGCACAGTTGGAGACTAGGAAGGAGACCAAATATTTTAAGAAAGGGAAAGAAGACTAAACACTTTTGGAGACCTTTTCATTACTTCATGGTGCTATGTAAGTTAAGGAAATTTATTAATAGCTAACACAAATATACAGGTAATGATAATGATTGTGATTTGTAACAAGTTGCAGAGTGGAAAGAAAATGGATTTTGGTATCAGAAGATAATAACAGCTTCAATATTTATTAGCAAGGCAATTTACTATTCTTGGAATCTTCATTCTTCTGTAAAAAGATCCCTTAAAATAATCACCCTCATAGCACTGTTTTGAGAATCAAATTAGATAACTTTAAAGTACCAAGTAATGGCTGGCACTGCTCAATAAATGATACTTAATATAAGTAAAAGTATGATCACTATTTTTTTTTTTCCAAAAATAAAAGTACAGAGTATATGCCAAGCACCATTAGGAGTGTTTTACATGTTAAACACTTAATCCTTACAATAACTAAAGTAGATATCAGTAAGATAAAGAAACTAAAGCAGAATGTAGTTAAGTAATGTGCCAAGGGCACACAATGAAGAAGAGCCAGTATTATAACAGTAAGACTCTATTAAAAAGTAAACCATGTTCAAAGGGCCAGTCTCCAAAATAAGCAAACAAGAAATGGCAAGGGATAACCTCACTTCAATAAATACATGCTAGACACTCCAGAGGAGGTAAGACACTAAAAGACCATCCTCACATACCGGGAAGGATAATTGTTAACTTCTGAGTTCTAACTAAAAAGGCAAGGCTGGCCTGAAGAGCAAGACTTAATGGCAGATGAGTGGATAAAAAAACTGTGGTACATTTACACCATGGAATACTATGCAGCTGTAAAAACGGATCTCTTACTCCTTTGGGACAGCATGGATGGCACTGGAGAGTATTATGCTAAGTGAAATAAACCAGTCAGAGAAAGATAAGTACCACATGATCTCACTCTTAGTGGAATATAATAAACAAAATAAACTGATGAACAAAATAGATCTGGACACATAGAAGCATGGAACAGACTGAGGAATCTCAGAGGGAAGGTGGGGGTGGGGGAGTGGGTAGGAGAGATTAATCAAAGAACTTACATGCTTATATGCATAATCTATGGACACAGACATTGGTATGGGGAAAGCCTGGGGAGGGGTGGATGGAGGGGATCAATGGGGAAAAAAAGGGAGATATCTGTAATACTTTCAACAATAAAGATAAATAACAATAATAATAATAATAATAAATACATTAAAAAAAAGACAATAGCAGAGTCTCCTGGTAAATGTTGGACTCAGCCTCTCAGTAATTCCAACCATGTCTCTGATCTTTAGTCCCTAAACAAAAAGTAAGCCCCTGCAAGCCCACTTTCTCATTTTGGCTGTGTTCTCACACAGCTGTGTTTCCTTTTCTTCTTCTCTCTCTTCTTCTCTTCTCTTCTCTTCTCTTCTCTTCTCTTCTCTTCTCTTCTCTTCTCTTCTCTTCTCTTCTCTTCTCTTCTCTTCTCTTCTCTTCTCTTCTCTTCTCTTCTTCTCTTTTTTTTCTTTTCTTCTTTTCTTTTTTCTTTTCTTTTCTTTTCTTTTCTTTTTTCTCCCTTCCCTTCCCTTCCCTTCCCTTCCCTTCCCTTCCCTTCCCTTCCCTTCCCTTCCCTTCCCTTCCCTTCCCTTCCCTTCCCTTCCCTTCCCTTCCCTTCCCTCCCCTTCCCTCCCCTCCCCTCCCCTCCCCTCCCCTCCCCTCCCCTCCCCTCCCCTCCCCTCCCCTCCCCTTTTCTCTTTTCCTTTTCTTTTCTCTTTTCCTTTTCTTTTCTCTCTTCTCTCTCTCTCTCTCTCTCCTCTCTCTCTTTTATTGTTGACAGTATTATAGATGTCCCCCATTCCTCCCCTTTGCCTCCCTCCAGCCACTGGTTACCTTCCAACTGTTTCCACTGTACTCATTAGAACAATTTCCCCTGTTATAAATTCCCTTATGTTCTCCACCTTTTCACAGAACACCTGTTCATGTACTTCCCTTAAATGAAACCTGGCTCTCTCCTAGGACAGTTTTCCCAGGAGCCCCTAGGAGCAGAGGCCTCCCATTATCTTCTGAGGCAGTCTCCAGATACCCCAAGGCTGCTTCCCCATTACCACTGTTGTTCCCATTTCATGCTAAAGTTTCTTTTTCCCTGAGGTTATACTATATGAGTATGTTACCTTCTGCCCCATCTAACTGCTGTCATGCTCAGCTCTGAGAACTTTGGCACCATTTCACAGTTCTTTTTCTCTCTATCCCAACTTTTGCCCATGAGCACGAGGACGTTAATGTCCAAAAAACTTAGCTTCAAAATTTCTCAAGCTCTTCTCTTCCATTCTGTTTTCAGTAACCCATGTTCAAAGACACATCCTGAAACGTTCACTTAGAATTCCACTCTCATGCTAGAAGTCTTAAAGTTTCATGTTTCAGTCTCTGGCTACCAATATCTACCTTTCATCTCTCCAGCTGTATTCTACAACATTTGTTTTTCCTTATAATGATCTCCCCTTTCTTCTAACCCAACACTGCCTTCATAGACTGATTTTCTTTCCCATCCTCTCCCCTGAAAATCCCCAAATTTAATCAAACAGATAATTACCTTCCCTTCTCTTAGACCTAAACTGTAGAAATCAAACAGCACTCAGACTAGCATGTTTATAAATTTAGTTATCTAGAACTTTAACTTAGCTGTCAGCATTGCTCAGGAAACCTTTCAGGAATCCATCACTGGTTAATAACCTATCCTGTTTTCTAGAGAAATTATAAGAGATCCTCACACTCCTTAAGAACCTTCCCCAAACTGACCTCAACCACATATCTCAGCAAGAAATTGAACTCTTTCAATGTTATTTTCAGAAGCATCATTGTCCCTTCACTAGGTCAAAGCTCTCTCCCCATCTACACTTGTTATTACCTCCACTTTCTCCACCACTTGGTCTTTGCCTTATTGGTCATTTCTGTCCCATTCAGTATTTTCACCTGTCTTCAGTAACCTTCTAATAAGACTTAGTCCTATATCCTTACTATCATCGCAAATACCACAAAGTTCTAATGCCAAGGATTAATGACATGATCAGTATTTTCAAGGATATTTCAGTTATAATAGGGAAAGTATAATAGACGTATATTTCCTAAAGACTTTGTTAATTCAAGAAAGTGCACGAGTCAAAAATTTTTCAATAAAAATAAAGTGAGAGGATGCACTAAGAGTATTACAATGATAGGAATGCATTACAGTGATGAGCATATTTTACATTTCCTTTTTAAAAATTTTCAATTACAGTTTACATTCAATATTATTTTGTATTAGTTTCAGGTGTACAGCATAGCTGTTATACAATCACATACTTTACAAAGTGCTCCCTCTGATATTTCAAATACCTACCTGACACCATATATAGTTATTACATTATCTACTATATTCCCTATGCTGTACTTTACATTCCCATGACTGTTTTGTAACTACCAGTTTGTTGTTCTTAATACCTTTACCTTTTACACCTAGTTCCCTAACTCTCCTTCCCCTTGGCTACCATCAGTCAGTTTTCTGTATCTATGAGTTTGTTTCAATGTTGTTTGTTTATTGTATTTTAGATTCCACCTAAGTAAAATCATATGGTATTGTCTTTTTCTGACTTACTTCACTTAGCATACTACCCTCTAGGTACATCCATGCTGCAACAAATGGTAAGATTTCATTCTTTTTTATGGCTGAGTAATATTCCACAGTACTACAGCTTTTCCATCCACTTGTCTAATGATGGGCACATGGGTAGCTTCTGCATGTTGGCCATTGTAAATAACACTGCAGTAAGCATAGAGGTGCATATTTCTTTCAAATTAGTATTTTGGGTTTCTTCAGATATATACCCAGAAGTGGAATCATAGGGTCATAAGGCAGTTGCAATTTTAATTTTTTGAGAAACCTCCATACTGTTTTCCATAGTGGTTGCACCAATCTGCAGTCTCATCAACAGTGCACGAGGGTTCTCTTTTCTCCACATCTTTGCCCCACTTGTTTGATGACTTATTGATGATAGTCATTCTTACAGTTGTGAGGTGATAACTCATTGTGTTTTTAATTTGTATTTCTCTGATGAATAGTGATGTTGAGTATCTTTTGAAATGTCTATTGGCCATCTGTTTGCTCTCTTTAGAGAAGTGTCTATTCAGGTCCTCTGCTCAGTTTTGATTGAATTGTTTCTATTTTCTGGTGTTAAGTTGTACTATGACTGTATTACTGACAACCTCTCCCTTTATGGCTATCAAGATTTGCTTTATATATTTAGGTGCTTCTATGTTGTATGGATAAATGTTTACAAGGCTTATATCCTTTTCCTGGATTAATCCCTTCATTATTATGTAATGTTCTTTTACTCTTATCATACTTTGTTTTAAAGTCTATTTTGTCTGGTATAAGTATTGGTACCCCAGCCTTTTTTCATCTCTATTTGCATAAAATGTCTTTTTCCATTCCTTTATTTTCAGTCTTTGTGTCTTTTGTTTTGATATGGGTGTCTTGTAGAAAGCATACATACATATGGGTCTTGTCTTCATGTCCATTCAGCTACCCTAGGTCTTTTGATTGGAGCATTTAATCCATTTACATTTACAGTGATTATTGATAGGTTCATATTTATCACTATTTTATTCCTTATAATTATGTTCCTCCTCTTCTTTCGTCTTAAAGAAGTCCCTTTAACATTTCTTTTAGTACTGGTTTGGTGATAATGAGTTCCTTTAGCTTTTTCTTGTCTGGAAAATTCTTTTCTTCTTCTTCAATTTTAAATGATAGCCTTGCTGGGTAAAGTAGTCTTGGCTGTAGGTCCTTGCTTTTTATTACTTTGGTGGTTTTGTTTTTTTTAAAATCCTCTCCTGAGGGCATTTTTTCCATTGCTTTTCAGAGAGAGTATGGCGGGGAGAAACATCAATGTGAGAGAGACACATCGATTGGTTGCCTCCCGCATGCACCTCCATCCAGGGCTGGGGATGGAACCTGCAACCGAGGTACATGCCCTTGGCAGAAATCAAACTCGGGACCCTTCAGTCCATGGGTTGATGCTCTAACCACTGAGCAAAACACAGGCTAGGGCTATCACTTTGAATATTTCATGCCTATCCCTTAGGGTCTGAAATGTTTCTATTCAGAAATTAGCTGACAGTCTTATGGGAACTCCCTTGTAGGTAACTGTCTCTTGCTGCTTTTAGGATTCTGTCTTTAACTTTTGCCATTTTAATTATGATGTGTCTTGTTGTGGGCTTCTTTGGGATCATCTTGTTTGTGAATCTCTGCACTTTCTGGACCTGTGTGTCTTTTTCCTTCACCAGGTTAGGAAGTTTTCAGTCACTATTTATTCAAATATGTTCTCAATCCCTTGCTCTCTTTTCTCCTTCTGGCACCACCATGATGTGGATGTTGTTATGCTTGATGTTGTCCCAGAGGTCCCTTTAACTATCATTTTAAACAAAATAATAATTCTTCTTGCTGTTCTGGGTGTTTTCTGCTACCTTGTCTTCCAAACCACTGATTCGATCCTCTGCGTCATCTACCCAGCTGCTGAATCCTTCTAGTGTATTCTTCATTTCAGATATTTCAGTCTTCATTTGTTTTTTAAATGGTTTCTATGTCCTTTTTTATGCTTACTATCTCTTTGTTTAAATTCTTACTAAGTTCCTTCGTTCTTTCCCTAAATTCTTTCAACATCCTTAAACCAGTGTTTTGAACTCTGCACCTGAACAAGGTAACTCTGTACATTGTTTTGAACTCTTGCCTTTATTTTATTTAGTTCCTTTTCTTCAGATTGCTCTTGTTCTTTCATCTGAGGCATGCTTTTTTGTATGCCCATTTTGGCTGCCTCTCTGTATTTGTTTCTGTGTATTAAGTAGATCTGCTATGTCTCCTAGTTTTGGTATGGTGGCCTTATGTAGTACATGTCTTGTGGGTTTCAGTGGCACAGTCTCGTGATAACTGGGGTCAGGTGCTTCAGGAACATCCATTGTGTGGGTTATGTGAGCCTTCTGTTATAGCTGAATCTTGACTGCTGCTGGCCTGTCAGTGGGTGGGGTTGACCCTCAGCCTGGCTGACTATGAGAATTGACCCTGACATCAGTACACAAGTTGCACTGACCCAATGAAGTGAAATTTGCCCCAGTATGGTCTGGTGCCTGCTGAGATCTCCCTTTGGGTGTGCTGCTTGCAGAGCTAGTTGGGTCGTGTTCTGATGTACTCTGAAGGCCACCACAGGACAGTGTTGATTCTGGGGCATCCTGGGAGAATCTCTGGCACAGGCCAATGTCCGGTGCTGCCTGTGACCAGCCCTGGGCTATCCTTTAGGAGTTAAAAAGCGATCCACAGTTTATGGCTACCTCTGCTAAACCTGAGTGCACATGTGAGAGGTGAAGTTGTGTACCAAGGCCAGCTGCCACCAGCACCAAGCCCAAGCCCAAGGGCAAGTCAGTAAAAGTCCCAAGGCACCCCAAAAACCGCCTCTGCCTGCCAGCTGCTCCACCAACTCCTGAGTCTGCCTCCAAGCATGTCTGCACATTGGGCCTAGGCTGGCGACAGCCAGCAAACTCCTCTGCAGGGCACAAGACTGGCAGGGTGGGGACACAGGGAATTGGGAGGGTGGGGCTAGTGGATCTCCTGTGAGGCGAGGTGTCACTGGTCACTTGCAGGGGGGAGAAAAATGGCCCCTGTCCCAGAACTACACAACTCAGTTTCTCCATGTACCCATCCCCTGAGAATGCCTGAACCTCTTCAAGAGCTCTCCCCTAAGAAAGTCTGCACTGTGGACCCATGCTGGCTGCATAGTTTTCATTTTGCCTTTCTTACCTGATAAAATGACAATTTTCACAAACTTAAAGTGAACCTGATTTTTATTTTCACAACACTATCAAATATTTTGCATAGAGCTCTCTTAAATTAATACCATACCAACTGTTTGCACTTCTTGGTAACATTTTAACACATTCCTGAACTAGATTTTCAGGTAGGCTTGTTAACACAATCACTAGCATTATACTTGGGTGACATTGTTTAGAAACACTTACTGGGCACCAGGCACTGGTCTAAGGGCTTTACAGATATTAACTTATTTAATCCAAGTATCTCTATGAAGTAGAATAACTATTATTTCCATTTTATAGGTGACAAAACTAAGAATCAAAGATATTAAGTAACTTGCAAAGTCTCGCAACTAGTAAGCTGTAAATAGAACTAGGTGGTCTAACTCTGAAATCCATGTTCTTCATTATTATATTATGCTATTTCTCAGCCCAAATATCTGCTCAGTACATATAATGATAATAAAGCAAAGTGTATGTAAATGTATCTAACTGAGCTGTTGCAAAGGTAGATTCTACAGGTTTCTTAAGTATCTTACGGAAAATAGTCAGTGAATTACTTAATAGCCAAACTTGTTCTAAAAGATAATTTAAGGAGATTTAAGAGATATAACACCAAAAACAAAAGCTAAGCCCCCTCCCCAAGTAAGAAACCCAAACAAAATAGGTGACAAATTGAAGAAAAGGGAAATTTAATACAGGGAAAATTACAAAAGAAAAATAATACAAGTAAGGAGTGAGGCTGGTCTTATGTCCTTTCTGTAGCTGGGACATAAAACCTCTCTGGTTTGTATGAGCTGAAATGTGATTAAAATTAAGACTCCAAGGGCTAGTCCTTATCTTCTGCAGATCAAGTACTGTATGTCTCAAACTGCCAAAGAGTATGGCCCCAGTGACTTGGCATGTCAACATCACTAATCATCAGAGAAATGCAAATTAAAACCACAATAAGATATCACCTCACACCTGTCAGAATGGCTATCATCAATAAGTTAACAAATAGCAAGTGTTGGCAGGGATATGGAGAAAAGGGAACTCTCATGCATGGTTGGTGGGAATGCAGATTGGTGTACCCACTATGGAAAAGAGTATGGAGGTTGTTCAAAAAATTAAAAATGCAACTGTGAGGATTATCCTAATATTACTGTAGACAGTTGGAGTGCCGGAGAGTCTCTCCCACATTGGCCAAGACGGCAGCAGGGGGAGATTCTTACACTGAATGTGCCAAAAGCTAGAAATATGAATGGATAGGGCCCGAATACACCAAAAGTTAGCAAGATAACTGGATAGAAAAAAAAAGCCCTCCCCTCCCCATCCCTATAAGAATGGTGGGCTTGAGCGGAAAGAGAGACTGGTCTTTGAGACTGAGAGCCTGCCATTTTCTCAGGTCATGTGGCTCCTGAATAAAACGTCTTTCCTTCTGCATGAGCATCTGCCTCACGCATTTGACTTTTGTTGTGGCAGGTAACTGAACCTCCGTTTTTTGTTCAGTTACAGTAAGACCAGGTATAGTTTGGATTGAGTGGGAAGTGAGGGTGGCTGGATGAGGTAAGGAGTACATACAAAGAGACAACTATGTTTTAATATAGTATTTTCCAAGTATATGTATTTATGTGTCAATAAAATTTTAAAACAAATTATAGAGACTTATTAAAGTAACCAGCGTTTTAAAAAATTAGGCCAATTAATGACATAAAAACGACAGAAGGGAGAATTAAGGACAGATATATTACACCACACCATTTCACAAAGAAAGGATATTTTTAATCTCAAAACAGTAGGAGGGGGTTAGCTTCATTAAGTGACTAATTACTTTTACTATATTGAGGGGCAAGAAAAGGAGTTCTATTAAAAATATTTTAAAGATAAAATGTTTTATTAAAAACACATACAGTGCATTAAAGATAATTTTATCAACTTCTTTATGTCGAATATCTGAACATTAAAGAGTAGTATAAGCAGAACAATTACTATTAATACATCCATGTATTTTAATAAATTTGTTAGCTATATTGTCTGGAATTCCATATTACTGGTATTTAACTGAAAATAATTTTTTTCAATACAGCATATTAAAAAAATTTTTTTTCATAAAACTGCCTGCAACTGTTTTATGGTTAATTATTTTGAGAATGAGGATACCTTCAATTGACTGCTTTCTGTAATATTTTAATTTAGGACTATAATATTTACATTAAAAATACTATGATTTTGAGGTGCTATCTGGTGAGCTGGGAGCAAATTCTAAGTGAAGGATAGTCTATTTTTTTTAATCTTATTGAAATGTGTAAATATTCAGTCCAAATATTTTCACTGATACTATAATACCTTCAAATATTTTTACAAACAAAACTCATTGAATTTTATGATTCTTTTGAATGTTTCATCAACTTTGTATTTTTTAAAAAAATATATCTTTATTGATTTCAGACAGAGGAAAGGAGAGGGAGAGAGAGAAATAGAAACATCAATGATGAGGGAGTCACTGATCGGCTGCCTAGCCCACAATCCGGGCATGTGCCCTGACCAGGAGTCGAACCCCGATCGCCTGGATCCTAGGTCGACCCTCAACCGCTGAGCTACGCCTGGCCGGGCCAACTTTGTATATTTTAGCTCACTGTTGCTGAAAGGGTTTATTGAAAAATAAAAAAGCACTACCAATAATAAATAGTTATAAATTTATATAATAAATGACAAAACCATTCAGACTATTTCTTTTATATATTCTGTTGCAGGAATATTTAGATTTTATTTACTGCACATATTTCACATTCACCTAACCTATAATGCTTCCAACTGATCCCTCCAATTGGTGGCCTGATGATACCAAGTGGCGAGTGTGGGCAGCAGCATCGCATATATATGACTTCTGCCACTACTACCTCCAGGAAACTAGGAGTTAGTGTTCTTAGCCCTCTATAGCTAAGTACTTTGCTCTCCTTGACTTGCTTCTGGCAAGGGTCAGGAAGAAAGAAATGGTTTATTCTGGTTGCCTTTAAAATTTAATCACAGGTTATAGTAAAAACAAAGGATGAATAACTTGCTTACTTAGAATTCTGAGATCATAGCAGAATCTGGAAATATAATATGATGGTAGACCAGATGCATCACAGCTTATTTTAATGTAACTACTAATTATACTATGTTTAAAAATGAACAGTCTGGGACAAATGTTAAACTGGTTATAAACCAATATAACAGGATAAACTGATACTGTTCTAGACAAACTGAGATATAAGGATACCCTATTAATAGGAAATGCTTATTTGTTAAGGGTACAAAATACCTGGCAACATTTATTCACATGAGGCAGGCAATTAGCACCAGCCTTAAGTCTAGGAATTTAACAAATTGGTGATTATAATTTGAGAATAGAATGAGGCAGGAAATTACAGAAGAAAGAGAAAAGATTAAGGTCATCATTCACTGCTTAGATGATTTGGGGCCTAAGTATGATTCAGAATTATGGGCAATTTCATTTATCTGTGTGTACAGGTAATTAAAAATTTCTATAATTATATTTGCTAAGGATTTAGATATATCATCGATAAGCATACTAAAAAAGTTTATAGAATGACTTTTTTATGGTTAGAATTTAAATCGAGCATGAAACTTTTTTATAGATAAAATACTTGAAGTAGGAGATGTGTTTACCAAGCACCTGTTTCTAAACAAAAAGTATTTTTAGTGCTTTTGTCTAGAAAGCTACAAAGGCTGTGATATTAATGTGCATGGATACAGCAGCTTGTGAACACTGCTGTTTTTAGTATCAGTCTAATGTGAACAATGATGAATCATTCTTTGTTATTCTAGTAGGAAGTAGTGCTTGCGATATATTGCAGCACATTAGGTTAACTATGTCTCAATAACTGCCCGTCTACATGCTGACATCACACAGGCAGTGATATGGATCAATGATGACACAAATCGTGTCAGAATCAAATATTAATACCACAGGGGTTGAAAAAAAAACTGCACACATGACAGGGCAGACCAGTCATCCAACATACATACAGCCTGCATTAAATCATTACTGCTGATGTTGAAAAGGGTTGTGCTAGGTTCTTTTTACATATTAGGTAAGCTTTCAAAATTTTTATTATATATTTCCCATATAAAAGACTATATTTATCTTTAAGTTTCCTCACAGTTTCTGTGGCTTAAGGTCTGGACATTTTAAAACATGTCTTAAGGTTTCACCAGCCCATATGAGTTATCTAGAAAATGGTCCTGTAGTCAGGTTCTTTAGACAAATCTTTTGCCTAAAGAATATGCCACCATTAAGCAAGCATTTTATATAACATGTTGTACTTAACAAATAACATTTAGACTTACATTTGGCGCATGACAGGGTGGCCTCACAATTCATTGCTACCATAGAGTCTTTTTCCCACTGTCACCTTTTTTGGGGGGGCTTTTATTGATTTTAGTTTTACACCAAAGTATTGTTTTATATGGTTACAGATGGACTGGAGAAGATGGCTTATTATGAGTAACCATATATAAGGTTTCAAAATATCTTCTCCATGAATTAAACATACCTATCTGAAATTTGAGATTTCCTCTCCTGTAACAGGAAGAGAACCTATCCCTGGAGGCTTTACACAGAATGCTGACATCCTGCTGTAGGTTCTGAAAAGAAACTGGGCTTCCAGACTTAAAGCATTATCCTTCCTTCTATTTTAACACTTCCCAGAAGAACTGGATAGCCAAAGGGAGATGACAGCTGGAGATGTTTAATAATCTTTTGTTGCATCATCAATTTGACATAATCAGCCTAACTTGAAAACCTGACAAGGATCCTTTCTCATGCTCTCAGGCACTTGCTTTCATGTTTCCTCAGCTAGTTTGTTTCTTATGAAAAAAAAAAAAAAAAATACTGAGAGAGTGCCCTGACTGGTGTGGCTCTGTTGGGTGGAGCATCATCCTGTACACTGCAAAGTGCCGGGTTTGATTCCCAGTATGGGCACATACCTAGGTTGCAGGTTCAATCCCCGGTCAGGGAATCTACAGGAGGCAACCAATCGATGTTTCTCTATCACATCAATGTTTCTCTTTCTCTCTCTCTCCCTCCCTCCCCCTCTCTCTTTAAAAAAAAATCAATAAACAAATCCTCAAGTGAGGATTAAAAAACAAAACAAAACAAAAATTACTAAGATAGTTGTCTTCATATTTTCTTTTTTGAGGGGTATTCTTTAAATCTAGATTTTCTATGGTAAAGACCAAATGCTATTTCACAGTTGAAAACATGTCTATACTTATTTACTATGTATCAGCTTTCATCAGGGGAAGACTGGACTATAAGATCTTATTTTTCCTCTATCATGATTTGTATATTTTGATCATCTGCTATTTTTCCCTATTTTACCCTACTCATTCCAACCTTCTCAGGGCAAGTCCCTATCAGCTAATAGGGTCTTAAATGGAAAAGGGAGATTAAAAACTCACTGTGTTGTTGGCATGCTAAAGAATTGCTGCCGGTCAAGATGGTGGCGTAGGTGAATGCGGTACTCGATGCATACCACAACCACATCAAAATTACAACTAAAATACAGAACAACTGTCTTTCAGAACCATCTGAAATCTAGCTGACTGGAAGTCCTACAACTAGGGAATTAAAGAAGAAGCACATTGAGACTGGTAGGAGGGGCTGAGATGCAGTGCAGAATCTCAGAACCAGCTGGTCCTATACCAACATGTGGGGGTTTAAAATTGGGAGGGATATCTTGGTTGAGGAGCAAGGGGTCCCAGTCCCACACCAGGCCCCCCAGCTTAGGGTTCCAATACTGGGAAGGGAAGTTCCCATAACTTTTGGCTATAAAAATCAGGGATTGCGGCTGAGTGGCAAGGAGGCTGCTGGCCCCAGGCAGTTCGTCTTAAAGGGCCTGCCCACGGATTTACTGGGACTCACTCACCTCTGAGCTCCAGCTTGGAGCTCCAGCTCAAGCTGGGGCAGCAGCTTGAAAGGAACCTGGGATATTCGGGGAAGAATTAACTTGTCTGGAATCAGGTCTAGAAGTGGAGGGGAAGCTTTCTCCCAAGAGAAGTGCTGGCAGAAGCCATTGCTCCTTTGCTGAGCCCCTCCTTGCCATAGAGCTAAGAGGCAGGTCATATCTCTGAATCTCCTTCAACGGGGCTCACACTTTTTGCCCTACCCTGGTGATTCCCTGAGACCATGCCCTTCCCTTCTTGTAGGCTCATCCAAGCCATTTCCAGTGGCTGGTCTCTTCCACAAAACTGGCCTCACTTGCCTCATGCTTTGGAATTTCCTAAAATCTCTCAAACAAGCAGCAGCTGGCCTCAGTGTGTCCCATACCTCTCAATAAAGTGGCCCCAGGCCCAGCACTAAGCAGCAGCCTGCCCTGGCTCACAGCCTGGCTTCTCCTGAGCACCTCCAAGCTCAACTCAAGTAACAGCCATCTGCAGTTTGCATTGTAGCTCATGCTGAATGGCCCCAGGCAGGGCACAGGCAGAGATTGACTTTGCAACTCCTGGGAGGCTCCAGAGCCAGTGCACCCAGTGGTAAGCTTCGACCACACCGGATTACAACCCTACCACCTCCATGACTGACACACTCAATGGGTGGACTCAGTGAGCACCAAAGCCCCACTGAAGCAGGTCCTGCTCCATAGGCTTGGCTCCTGCACAGCAGCTCTTCCACTGTAGTTACAACCAAGCCTCACAACTGATTGGCCTGGGGGTCAATCCCTGCCAGTGACACCAACATCAACCAAAGCTCAACTACAATAGGACAGTGCACACAGCTCCCACAGGGGCGTATCTGGAGTGTCCAGCTCAGGTGACTGGGGAGGCTGAGCCATTGGGTCCTACATGACACTTACTACACAAGGCCACTCTACCAAGTCTGGAAAACAAAGGGATCTACCTAATACATAGAAACAAACACAGGGAAGCAGCCAAAATGAGGAGACAAAGAAAAATGTCTCAAATGAAAGAACAGGAAAAATCTCCAGAAAAGAACTAAATCAAATGGAAGCAAAAAACCTACTAGATGGAGAGTTCAAAACAATGGTTATAAGAATGCTCGAGAATCTTACTCTGAACTTCAAGGAACTTAGTGAGAAAATAAACAACATAAAAAAGGACCATCAGAAATAAAGGATACACTAACTGAAATAAAGAATAATTTACAGGGAATCAACAGTGGAGTGGAGGATGCCAAGAATCAAATCAAGAATTTGGAATATAACAAAGCAAAAAACACCCAATCAGAATAGCAAAAAGAAAAAAGAATCAAAATATATGAATATAGTGTAAGGAGCCTCTGGGAAAACTTCAAGTGTACCAAAATCATGTCATAGGGATGACGGAAGGAGGAGAAGCAAGAAATTGAAAACCTACTTGAAAAAATTAATGACAGAAAACTTCCCTTATTTGATAAAAGAAATAGACATACAAGTCCAGGAAGCACAAAGAGTCCCAAACAAGCTGAACTCAAAGAGGCCCACATCAAGACACATCATAATTAAAATGACAAAGGTTAAAGACAAAGGAAGAATCTTAAAAGTAGCAAGAGAAAGGCAGTTACCTACAAGGGAGCCCTCATTTAACTGTCAGCTGATTTCTCAGCAGAAACTATGCAGGCAAGAATGGAGTGGCAAGAAATATTCAAAGCAAGGAAAAGCAAGTACCTATAATCAAGATTACTCTACCCAACAAAGCAATCATTTAGAATGAAGGTCAGATAAAGAGCTTCCCAAACAAAAAAAGCTAAAGGAGTTCATCACCACCCTATCAGTATTATATAAAATGTTAAAGGGTCTTCTTTAGGGAAAAAACAAAACAAAAACAAATGATCAAGAATATGAACAGCCCTGGTCGGTGTTGCTGAGTGGTTAGAACATTGGCCTGCACACCCAAGGATTGTGGTTTTGATTCCTCATCAAGGGCAAGTACCTTGGTTGCAGGTTTGCTCCCTGCCCCAGGTTGGGGAGTGTGTGGCAGGCAACCAGTAGATGTGTCTCTGTCACATCAATGTTTCTCCCTCTGTCCCTCTCTCCCTCTCTTCTACTCTGTCTGAAAAGCAATGGAAAAAAAAAAAAAGGACAATAAAATGGCAATAAATACATATCAATAATTGAATCTAAAAATCAAAATAAATGAAGCAGAACATAAACAGACTTCTAGGTACAGAGAATATTTTGACGGTTGTCAGAGGGGAGGGGGTTGGGGAGATGGATGAAAAAGGCAAAGGGGTTTAGAAGTACAAATTAGTCACAGCTCATGGACACAGACAATAGATTGGTGAAGGCCTGGGATGGAGTGGAAGATGGGTGGAGGGGGGGCAAAGGAGGAAAAAATGGGGACATCTATAATATTCTCAAAAATAAAATAAATTTTAAAAAAAGGGTTAAAAAAAAAAAAAAGACTGCAAACAGTTAGTAAAAAACTCCACAAAAGGCAAGGACAGCCCGGCTGGGCGTGGTTCAGTGGTTGAGCATCGACCCAGGATCCAGGAGGTTGTGGTTTGATTCTCAGCCAGGGCACATGCCTGGCTTGATCCCCAGTCAGTGGCATGCAGGAAGCAGCTGATCAATGACGACTCTCTCATCATTGATGTTTCTATCTCTCTCTCTTCCTCACCCTTCCTCTCTCTGAAATCAATAAAGATATATTTAGGGGGGAAAAAAGGCAAGGATAGGAATAAGGGCCTCATTTCCTACTCATTCACTTCAGGTTCAAACATTACCAGACTGGGAAATAGAGTCTTATTTATGTAGACAATTTATAATATGATTAAGCAGAGAAATGTAGGAGACAGGGCTTTTCCCAGGCTCTTTGCCTGTGACTATGAAACATTTTGGAGGTTTGGGGCCTTCCTTTTCAATCTTGGCCCACAGCTATACAGTTTCCCTCCCAAAAGCAACTATTCTTTCCGCTTATAAATCGTTTCAAAGATATTCTAGGCATATAAAAGCAATTATGTATATGTTTAAAAATACAAATGTTGGTATAGTATACATATTGTTCCGCACCTTAATAACATAGCACAGAGCTACTTCAGTCTCTTAATGGCTGCAGAGTACTACACTGTAACAACGGTACTACAATTTATTTAACTATTCCCTTATTGACAGTGAAGTTATATTCAAACTTTTGCTATTACAAACAATGCTGCAATGAGTATCTTTGTATAAACATCATTTCATAGATGTGTTCACATATCTGTAGGATAAATTACTGGAAGTAGAATTTCTGTATGAAAGAGAATTTACATTTTTAACATTACCAAGTTTCAGAGTTTGAACTAATATATACTCTCATTAATGTAACCTCACTAAATTTTTTGATATTTGCCAATCTGAAAGGTGAAAATAGCATCTCAGTGTAGTTCAGTTTGCATTTTCTTATCTGCACCAAAATAGAGTATATGGTTCACCACCTTCCTTAATGAGCTCAGGATATCAGATTTAAAGAAAAAAAAAAAGTAAGATTTATAAAGTAAAATTGGACAAAATTTAAAAGGGGTAAAAATATCATTTATATGATTACTTAATTAACACTTGTCAAAATTATCAAATTATACAGGAAATATACTGAAACAAAAGCAAAAACACCCCCCAAAACCACTCCTGTAATCCTATCATTTGACAGGCACTTGAAGGAAATGTGCTAAAATTATTTTTGATACACATATATTAATTAAAACTAATATTTTTTTCTTATTACAAAAAGGGCTAATTCTGTTGATTTTGTTAATAATGTATAATCAAGTAAATGGCCATCAAGATTCAAGTCTTAGAGGAATGGTGGCAGGAGAGGTTCCCCTGGTCTCTCCCCTTGAAGTTACAATTTGAACATCTATAATTCAACAAAATATTCCCTGCTCAACACAAAAACATGTCTAAGAGATCCGCTCATTGAAACACCTGAACGTGGGCAGTTGGAGCAAGTGGAGAGGAGGGAAAAGAGAAGAGCAGAGATGTGTGTCATGGACACTGTAGGTCTCAGGGGAAGGGACTAATGCCAGGTTGCTGCCTGACACCCTGCAGTCAGGAGGAACAGAGATTCAGTTAGGCAAGGGTTCCTTCTAGAGTGGTCTGTACACACTACAGATGAACTCAGTGACCTGGCAGAGATGGAGTACAGAGGTATGGCCTTGATTGTTTGATGGCTGTCAATGCCAGGCAGAAGAACAAAGCCACGGAGCCTGGCCGCTTCCCCTCATCCTCCCAGAGCTAGCAGTAGGCCTCAGAAAGGCTGGAACAGTGACTGCTAGGCGACAGAGCACGTTAACTGTAACCCTAAGAACTTCAGTGACAGAAGCAATTTTTCCTTGAGAATTAGCAGGCTCACACTAAGGCAGCTGAGATCTGGCAGTTGCCATTACTACAAGAAAAAAACCACAAACACACCAGCTGGCCACTCCTAGCTCACCTCGTCCCCAACCACTGTGGCTGAACTGCTGGCAGTGTCTGGTTGCAGGGGACAGCACTGGGATCTCATAGGCTCAGAAATCCATCACTCACCACATTCCCTCATGGGAGTGGTACCCCAAAACAGAGGTAACCTGGTTAGACAGGAGATGCCAACCACCTCAGGGAATACAAGCCATTTTCTACCACCCTGCAGAGATAGGAGAAGCCAGAGCAGAATAAGAGAAACTAAAAACCATATGCTCAGGGCCACCTACTGGAAAACAAAAGAAAGACTTCTTATGAGCCTACCAAAGAGAAAAGTGCTACTCTTAAAAATAAAAAGTAGTTCTCATTCTCAAAGATGCCTAGACAAAGAAGGAATCCATTAAATACCATGAATAACCAAGGTAACAAAACAGCTCAGAAAGAAAATAAAAAAATATCCAAAAAATAAACTTAAAGACATGGAAATACATGATTCAAATGACAGGGAATTCAAGAATGCATTTCTGAAAAAACTCAGTGAGATATAAGAAAACACAGGAGCTCAGAAATAAAACCAATGAATAAAAGGAGTACTTTACCAAAGGGACTGAAACTTTAAAACATTATTTAAAGATGTTGATTCACTTTTAGAGAGTAAGTTTTAATCAAACAGAAATTCTGGAGATGAACAACTCAATAAAAGAGATGAAGAATGAACTAGAACATTGAGGATGGAGGAAAGAATTAGTGATAGTGAAGAATGAAATCTAGAAATGACAGATGGAAGAAGAGAGAGATTTGAGAGTAAAGAAAAAAAGAAGAACTCTATGAGAACTATCTGACTCAATCATAAAGAGCAATATAAGAATAATAGGGATACTAGAAGGACAAGAAAAGGAAACAGGAACAGAGAGCCTTTTCAAACAAATAATTGATGAGAATTTCCCATACTATGGAAAGAACTTGATCCTCTAATCCAAGAAGCAAACAGAACACCTAATTTTCTCAACCCAAAAAGGGTTTCTCTAAGGCACATTATATTAAAATTGCCAAAAATTAAGGACAAAGAATTCTCAAATAGCCAGGGAAAAAATATGGTAACCTATAAAGGAAAGCCCATTAGATTATCATCAGATTTCTCAGTAGAAACCCCACAAGCTAGGAGAGAGTGGAATCAAATATTTAAACTATTAAAAGAGAAACTACCAGCCAATAATAATATATCCAGCAAAGTTATTCTTTAAATATGAAGGAAAAATAAAGACTTTGCCAAACATTCAGAAGCTGAGGGAATTTAGTACCACAAGACCTCCATTACAGGAAATAACTGAGGGAGTGTTATTCTACCTGAAACAAGACAAAAGAATAGAAAACTATCAATGAAATTACTAACCGACAAAGAGAAGGAGAAAATTGCAACCCTTTTGCAAAACACAGTATCTTACACTTAAATATAACATAAGGGTGAAAGGAGGTAAAAAGAGAGAGAAGACAATAGCTATTACAATTTGGAAATGAACTAACAACATAAATAGGAATAATTTGTGACAATAGAAACATAAAGGTCTGAATTTGCAAAGGGGAATGAAGATGCATTCAGAAGAAAAAGGGCTACTACATATATGAAATTTTCTTTTGCATAAACCACACACATAAAAGCATCCAAAACTGAGGCACATAACTTAAAAAGAGGGGAAAGAGAAGAAAAAAATTATAGAATATTGTTAAACTAAAGCAACAGAAACACAAGGGAAAACAAACAATGGAGACACAAAGCTACCAGAAAACAAAAGGTCAAATGGCTATAGGAAATCATCATACATAATCACCCTAAATGTAAATGGACTAAATTCATCAATAAAAAGGCACAGAGTAGCAGAGTAGTTCAAAAACAAAACTCAACCATATGCTGCCTTCAGGAGATAATTCTCAGCTTGAAGGACAAATATAGATTCAAAGTGGAAGGGTAGAAAATGATTCTCCAAGCAAATGGCAACCAGAGAAAAATGGACAGAACCATATTTATATCTGACAAAATAGATTTCAAGAAAAAAAAAAGAAACCAAAAGACAAAGATGGTCATTTTATAATGCTAAAGGGGGCAATACATAAAAAAAATGTAACACATCAATATATATGCACTCAATCGGGGAGCAACAAAACACATAAAGCAACTACTAACAGAATTAAAGGGAGAAACTACAAAAACAATTATAGTAGGGGACTTACATACCCCATTGACTGCTATGAACATATCATCCAAATAGAAAATCAACAAGGAACTATTGGCCTTAAATGACACACTACACCAACTGGACATAATTAACATATACAGAGCTTTTCATCCCAGAGCACCAGATTATATATTCTTTTCTAGAGCACATGGCACATTCTCAAAGACAGACCATAGGTTGAGACACAAAACTAGCTTTAACAAATTTTAGAAGACTAAAATTACACTAGGTATATTCTATGACCACAATGCTTTGAAATTGGAAATAAACTGCAAAAAGAAAGTGGGAAAAACCACAAATATGTGGAGATCAAACAACATGCTACTAAAAATGACTGGGTCAAAATGAAATAAAAGGAGAGATCAAAAGATACATAAAGAAAAATGAGAGTGTCAATATGCAATACCAAAACTTTTGGAATGCAGCGAAAGCCATAATGAGAGAAAACATATGATATCATTACGGGCCTTTCTAAAGAAACAACAAAAATCCCAAATAAGCAACCTAACATTGCCTCTTAAAGAACTAGAAAAAGAAGAAGAAATACAGCAAAAAGTCATCAAAAGAAAGGAAATAAAAATTAGCACAGAATGAAATGAAATGGAGAATAAAAAGACAATATAAAAAATTAATGCAAAAAAGTGTTGGTTCTTTGAAAAGCTTAATAAAATTGACAAATCTCTGGCTGGACTCACTAAAAAAGAAAAAAAAGAGAAAAGACTCAAAATCAGAAATGAAAGAGAAGTCATGAGGGACACCACAGAAATAAAGGATCATACAAGAATTCTATGAAAGACTATATGCTACCAAATTCAATAAGCTGAAGAAATGGACAAGTTCTTAGAAATATATAACTTCCTAGACTGAATCATGAAGAACTGGAAAAGCTAAATAGACAAATCAACAGTGAGGAAATTGAAACCACCATCAAAATCATTCCAAAAAGTGAAAGTCCAGAACCAGATGGCTTCACTAGTGAATTCCACCAAACATTCAAAGAAGATTTAATACCTATCCTTCTTAAAATCTTTTAAAAAACTGAAGAAGAAGCAATACTTCCTAACACATTTTACGAGGCCAACAGTGCCCTGATACCAAAACCTGGCAAGGATAACACAAAAAAAGAAAACTAGAGAACATGATCTCTGATAAATAAAGATGCAAAAATCCAAAACAAAGTACTAGCAAATTGAATAAAACAATATATTAAAAAAATAATATATCACAATCAAGTGGGTTTCACCCCAGGGGCACAAGGATGGTTCAACATATGCAAATCAATGTGATACAACACATTAACAAAATAAAGGATAAAAATCATATGATGATATCAATAGATGCAGAAAAAATCTGATAAGATACAACATTGTTTATGATTAAAACAGACAATAAATGGGTATAGAAGGAAGGTACCTCAACATAATAAAGGGCATATAGAACAAATCCTCAGCTAATATGCTATTCAATGGCGAAAAGCTAAAAGCTTTTCCTCTAGGATCTGGAATAAGTCAAGGATGCCCATTCTCACCACTGTTAATTCAACATAGTACTAAAAATTCTAGCCAGAGGAATCAGGCAAGAGAAAGAAATGAAAGATATCCAAATTGGGAATGGAAAATTAATATTATCACTTTTTCCAGATGAAATGACTCTTTACATAAAAAACCCTAAAGACTCCATTAAAAACTATCAAAAACAAATACAGTAAAGTTGCAGGATACAAAATCAATGTACACAAACCCACTGCATTCCTATATACTAACAATGAAATTTCAGAAAAAGAAATTAAAAGAACAAACCGAAAACCAATTCCTTTTGCAATTGCAACAAAAAGAATAAAATAGGAACAAACTTAAAAGATGCAAAGGACCTATACACTCAAAACCATAAAGACATCATTAAAAGAAACGGAAGACACAAAGAAATGGAAAGATGTTCAGGTTCATGGACTGAAATAATCAACATAGTTAAAAGGTCCATATTACTCAAAGCAATATGCAGATTTAATGCACCTTCAGTCAAATGGGAGGATTCCAAGATGGCCGTGGATTAAGTGGAAGCTACAATGACACTCCAAGGACCAAACTGGAATTACAACTAAAATACAGAAAAACCATCCTGAATAATTAACTGAAGACTCGATGAAGAGAACCCACATAACCAAGGACGTAAAGTGGAGACTGCATAGAGACCGGTAGGAAGTGCAGAGTGAGAGGGCTGGGCGGGCTCCCACAGAGAGCAACTGAAGGTCCATAGGGATACCTCAGCTGTGGGGGATTCCCACTGAGGAATCTGGGGCCTAAACCCCAGGCTGGGCTTCCTAGCCAAGAGCACCAGAACTGAGAAAGGTGCCCACATAACATCTGACTGTGAAAAGCAGGCACTCTGTTAAAGAGCGAATGCACAAAGTTTCAGGTGTAGCCACTCACCTTGGGCTCCAGCAGAGGGAGGGCAGAGTAGACTGGAGCTGTGTGAGGAGAGTCTAGGGTTGTGGGCTCTAGAGATAGAGCTCAGAGAGCACCCCTCTGGATTCCTGTGCTGAGTCACTCCCCCAAACTGCAGAACATATCTTTCACAGGCAGACATTTTGCTGCTTTTGCCTGGGGTGAAGCAATTGCCCCGCCCTGCTGGAAAACCTCTTGACCTACCCTAAGGAGTTTCTACAGCAGGAGGCTCATTAAGAGAATCAGATTAATCAGCCTGCAGGCAGAGGCAGAACTCAGAACTCTGAGTGCTTTAAGTCTTTGCCTGATCTGCAGAAATCTCTCAAAGCAATGTTTGTCAATATATCTCCTAGGGCAAGGGAAACAAAAGAGAAAATAAACCAATGGGACTACATCAAAATAAAAAGCTTCTGCCAAAAAATGGGAGAATGTGACTTTGTCTCTGTGAATCTGACTACTCCAAGTGGAATCATACAATATTTGGCCTTTTGAGACTGGCTTATTTCACTTACCTGCTACATACTTTTGAACTTAAGTCTTAATACACATCAAAAAAGAGTGAGGAGTTGCCAGTGAGGTAGAAGAAAAATCAGGAGATTATGTAAACTATAGAAGGAAAAGTCAAGAGAACAAAGTTGGAAGACGGAGGCAATACACTATGTCAAATAATGCTGAAGAGGTCAAGTTATGATGAGAACTTTGATCTCACACATCTGGCAACACAGAGGTCTTTGGTGACCTTGACAAGAGTGTGACACAATAATTCTCTACAAGTACTAGCAGTATGTGATTACCATGGTTACTACTATTATGGATTATTTCTGCCAGTATTAGAATTCCAGAGTCAAGCTGAGTGGCATAAAATTGAGTAAAAATCAATACAGCCCAAACACAATCCATTTGACCTCAGTTTCCAAACCATTTCACAATGAAATAGGATTTTAAATAAAATATTTCGGGGAAAAACATGGGTAGTAAAAAACTAAGAGATGATGTATATGAGAAGCAGAGCCAACTCCCAGCCTGGAGCCCCCTGCCCTGCTCCTGCAATAGGAAAAGAGCCCCCTCCACTGGCCTGGAGTGCCCCCCTAATCATAGCAATAGAACTACTGGCCAGCTGAAGCACCCCAGGCCCCCATAGCCAGAGAACTGCATGCCAGTTCTCCCAACGGAGACCCACTAACCCCACCAGGGGAAAACCATTAGCTTCATCCTCTTGACTCCTGGTGGCCCTTCCCTGCTGAGCTTGTGTTCCTCAGTGTCAGCCTGGTCCCCTGGTGCAGAAGACTCCAGGAGGTCCAGCACACTCTGGAAAAAAGTGAGTTGTGTGGCTCTTGGGTGGGGCAATTTTATCCACATACACCAAAATAGTGCCAACTGGTACTGTGCAGAGCCTTCCCTTCACATGGGCAATCCTTGGTCTGTGTGAGCCTGATGACATTGCTGATCTTACCCTGATGAATCCATGAGACGCAACCCCACAACAAAGGTTCATGGGGACATGATATGTAATGGCTAACCTTGGTAAACCCCGAGACTATTGCTCAGTGGCCTCAAACCCAGCACTGATGATGATTTTGAATTTGTATCAATCTTCTGAACACTACTTGCTCCTACCTGGTGACTCACTGACAGCCTCTGTCAAGCAACTCCCATAAAGCCAGAGGTTCTTTCTGAAACTGGTCCTAACAAGGTAGCTAACAGGTGAGGGCAGATCGGAGGGAGCCTTGGGCCTTTTGCTGACCTGCATCCAGGTTTGGTGTTGCTGAAAACCAGCCTTGGTGAGCAGCTAGGCCCCTCCAACGCGCAACCAGGCCCTATGAATTGCTTTGTGGCTCCAAAATAGCCCAGGGCTCGTCACTGGCAGCACCTGACATAGGCACTGGATCCCCTCTCAAGAGGCCCCAGAATCAACACAACAAGTAGTTCAGGCCATATCAGAGCACAATCCAGTTAGCTCCATAAGTGGCACATGCAAAGGGAGATCTCCGCAGACATCTGGCCCTGTTGGGGCAAATTCAGCTTTGTGGACCCAGCCCCTTACAGCAATTTATACACTGCACTGGGGGTCAATTGCCACAGCCAGCTGGAAGGATAACTCCACCCATGGAAGGGCAAACAGTAAAAAGGACTCAACTACAATAGGAGGATTCACATAACCCACACAAGACATTCCTGGAGCACCCAGCTCAGGCAATTAGGGAGACTGTGCCTCTGAGCCTCACAAGACACCTACTACATAAGGCCACCATACCAAGATATAGCAGATCTACCTAATATTCAGAAACAAATACAGGAAGGCCAAAATGGGGAGGAGACAAAGAAACATGCCCCAAATGAAAGAACAGGAGAAATCCCCAGGAGAAAAATAACTAAAGAATGTGGAGGCAAGCAAGCTATCAAATACATTGTTCAAACCAATGGTTATAAAAATGCTTAAGAAACTTAGCAAGAACTTCAACAGCATGAAGAAGGACATAAAAATCATAAAAAGAATCAGTTAAAAATGCATAATACAGTATTAAAAATGAAGAATACACTAGAAATCAACAGCACGCTAGATGAAGCAGAGGAATGAATCAGCAATTTGGAAGACAAGGTAGCAGAAAACCCCTAATCAGAGCAGCAAAAAGAAAAAAGAATTAAAAAGAAAAATGAGGACAGTCTAGGTGACCTCAGAGACAATATGAAGCGTAACATCTGCATCATAGCAGTGCCAAAAGGAGAAAAGAAAGACCATGGAATCAAGAATGTATTTGACCCATGGACACAGACAACAGTATGGGGAAGGCCTGGGATGGGGCAGATGCGGGTGGAGGGGATGAATGGGAGCCAAAAAATGAGACATATGTAATACTTTCAACAATAAAGATTTTAAAAAAATGTATTTGAAGAAATAATGGCTGAAAAAATTCCCTAACCTGGTTTAGGAAAAAGACACACAGGTCCAGAAAGTGCTGAGATTCCCAAACAAAATGTACTCAAAGGGGCCCACACCAAGACAAATGATAATTAAAATGGCAAAAGTTAAATGCAAAGAATGTTAAAAGCAGCAAGAGAAAACCGGCTATTCACCTACAAGGGAGCTCCCATAAGACTGTCAGTTGATTTCCCAACAGAAATACTTCAGGCCAAAAAGATTGGCATGAAATATTCAAAGTAATGAAAAGCAAGGACTTACAACCAAGACTACTCTACCCAGCAAGATTATCATTCAAAATTGAAGGTGAAATAAAGAGCTTCTTAGACAAGAAAAAGCTAAAGGAGAACATTATCACCAAAACAGTATTTTAAGAAATGTTAAAGGGTCATCCTTAAGAAGAGATAGGGGGAATATAGTCATAAAGAACAAAATGGCAATAAATATATACCTTTCAATACACACTTTAACTGTAAATGAATTAAATGCTCCATCAAAAGACATAGGGTAGCTGAATGGGTAAGAAACTAAGACCCATATATATACTGTGTACAACAGACAACCTCAGAATTAAAGATACACACAGACTGAAAGTAAAGGGATGAAAAAGGATATATCATGCAAATGGAAACAAACAAAAGGAAGGTGGGTATCTGTACTTATATCAGACAAAAGAGACTTTAAAACAAAAACCATAGTGAGAGATAAAGAAGGACAGTACATAATGAAAAAGAGATCAACCCAACAAGAGGACATAAAAAGCCTTGGATACATTTATGCACACAACATAGGAGCACCAAAATATGTAAAGCACATTTACATATTTGATGAACATAAAGGGAGAGGTCAATAGAAATGCAGTCATAGTAGGGGATTTTAACGCTCCACTGACATCAATGGATAAATATTTCCAACAAAAAATCAACAAGGAAACTGCAGCCTTAAACAACATGATACATTGAACAAGATGAATTTAATTGATATTTTCAGACAATTTCCCCCAAAGCAGCAGAGTACAGTTTTATCAAGCGCACATGGAACATTTTCTAGGATACACCATGTTAGGACATAAAACGAGTCTCAAGAAATTTAAGAAGAATGAACCCATATCAAGTAGCTTCTCTTATCACAATGGCATGAAACTTGAAATCAATTATAAGAAAAAACAACAACAAAAAACACACAAATACATGTTGGCTAAATAACAAACTACTAAACAAAAATGGGTTAACAATGAGATCAAAGAAAAAATCAGAAGTTACCCTGAGACAAATGAAAATGAACACACAACCCAAAATTTACTGGACACAGCGAAAGCAATCCTAAGAGGTAAATTCATAGCAATACAGGTCTACCTCAAATATACAATCTAACCTTACACCTAAAGTAACTACAAAAACAACAACAAACAAAGCCCAAAGTGAGTAGAAGGACGAAAATAATAATGATTAGAGTGGAAACCAATTATAAAGAGACTAAAAAACAATACAAAAGATCAATGAAACCAAGAGCTGGTTCTTTGAAAAAGTAAACAAGATTGACAAATCTTTAACCAGACTCACAAAGAAAAAAAGAGAGGGGACCCAAATAAGTAAAATCAGAAATGAAAGAGGAGAACTGACACCACAGAAACACAAAGGATTGCAAGAAAATACTGCAAACAACCACATGCCAACATATTGGACAACCTGGATGAAATGGATAAATTCCTAGAAACATTCAATCTTCCAAAACTGAATCAGGAGAATCAGAAAATCTGAGGAGATTGATTACAAGTAATGAAATTGAAGCAGTAATCAAAAAGCTCCCACTACAAAAAAGTCTTAAATTCGATGGCTTCAATATGGTCAATTTTACCAAACAGTCAAAGAACTAACACCTATCCTTCTTAAACATTTCCAAAAAATTCATGAGGAGTAAAGATTCCCTAGCTCATTTCATGAGGCCAGCATTATCCTAATTCTAAAACCAGATAAAGATATTACATGGAAAGAAAATTATAGGCCAATACCCCTGATGAACACAAATGTAAAAATCCTCGACAAAATATTAGCAAACCAGATCTGAAGATCATACACCATGATCAAGTAAGATTTATTCCTGGGATGCAAGGTGGGAATAATATCCACAAAGGAATTACTGTGATATACCTCATAAACAAAATGAAGGATACAAATCATATTATCATATCAATAGATGCAGAAAAAGTATTTGATAAAAGCCAGCACCCATTTATGATAAAAACTCTCAGCAAAGTGGGAATAGAAGGAACACATCTTAACATAATAAAGTGCATATATGACAAATCCACAGGCAACATTTTACTTAATGGGGAAAAACAAAAAGCATTTATTTCCCTTAAGATCAGGAACACAACAGGGAAATCCACCTTCACCACTCTTATTTAACATATTACTGAAGTCCTAGCTACAGCAACCAGACAAGAAAGAATAAAAGGCATTCAAACTGGAAAGGAAGAAGTAAAACTGTCATTATCATGTTTTACAGTAAAACTATCATGATACTCTATAGAGAGGACCCTAAAGATTCCACCAAAAAACTATTAGAACTGATAAATGAATTCAGTAAAGTAGAAGGATATAAATAAATATTCAGAAATTGGTTGCATTTTTATATGCCAATAATAAACTATCAGAAATGAAACTAAAAAGTAATCCCATTTATAATTGCATCATAAAAAAACAACAACCTAGGAATAAATTTAACCAAGCAGGTTAAACACCTATACTAGAAAAATTATAAGGCACTGAAGAAAGAACTCAAAGAAAATACAAGTAAATAAAAGCACATAGCACATTCATTGATAGGAAGAATTAACATTAAAATGTCCATAATACCGGAAGCTATCTATGAATCCAACGCAATTGCTGTCAGAATACTCATGGTGTATTTCACAGAATTAGAACAAATCATTCAAAAATTAAATGGGACCCCTCAAAACTCCAAAAAGTTTCAGCAATATTGGGAAAGAAGAACAAAATTAGGGTTATCACACTACCTGATATCAAACTGTACTACAAGACCACAGTAATCAAAACAGCATGGTACTGACAGAAAAACAGACATATAGATCAATGGAACAGAAGAGAAAGCCCAGATATAAACTCACGTGTATGTGGTCAAAGAAGAAAAGAGCTTACAATGGAATAAAGACAGTTTATTCAATAATTGGTGATGGGAAAATGGACAGATACAGGCAAAAAAATGAAAGTAGACCACTGTCTTATAATGCATTTAATATAAACTCAAAATGGATTAAAGACTTAAATATAAGACTTGAAGCTATAAAAATCCTCTAATAAAACACAGGCAGTAAAATCTCAGATATTTTCTGAAGCAATATTTTTTCTGATATGTCTACTCGGGCAAGGGAAATAAAAGAAAAAAATGGGATTACATCAAACTAAAAAGTTTTGCACAGTAAAGGAAACCATAAAAACAATGAAGAGACAACCTACTGAGTGGGAGAATATAATCACCAATGACATATGTGATAAGGGGTTACTATCCAAAATTTATAAAGAACTCATACCAATCAACACCAAAAACAAACAATTCAATTAAAAAATGGACAGAGGACCTGAATAAACACTTCTCCAAACAGGACATAAAGAAGGCCAATGGAAATATGAAAAGATGCTCAATGTCAGCAATTTTCAGAGAAATGCAAATTAAAACCACAGTGAGATGTCACCTCACACTTGTCAGAATGGGTATCATCAATAAATCCACAAATGACAGGTGTTGATGAGGATGTGGAGAAAAGGGATCCCTTGTACATGGTTGATGGGAATGCAGACTGGTGTAGCCACTGTGGAAAACAGTAAGGAGTTTCCTCAAAAAATTAAAAATGGATTTGCCTTATGACCCAGTAATTCTACTTTTTCAGATTTACCTGAAGAAACCCAAAACACTAATTCGAAAGAATATATACATCCGTATTTACAATAGCCAAGATATGGAAGCAACCCAAGTGCCCATCAATAGATGAGTGGGTAAAAAATCTGTGGTACAATGGATTACTCAGCCATAAAAAAAAACAAAATCTTACCATTGTGATAGCATGGATGGACCTGGAGGGTATTATGTTCAGTGAAATAAGTCAGAGAAAGACAAACACCATATGATTTGACTTATATGTAGAATCTAAAGAACAAAATAAATGAAGAAACAAGATTGAAACAGGCTTATAGATAGAAAGAGAACTTGAGGTTGCGGGGGGGGGGGTAGTGGGGCTTTGGGTGAAAGAGGTGAAGGGACTACAAAGCACAAATTGGTAGTTACAAAATAGTAATGGCGAAGTAAGTTAAGCATAGGAAATATAGTCAATAATATTGCAGTTGGGGTACTTGAAACATCAAGGGTAACACTATGTAAAGTATATGACTGTGTAACAACTAGGCTGTACACCTGAAACCAATACAAAATAAAAATAAAAAATTAAAGAGATTACCTATATGTTGTACATAACTATCTACTGAGATAATTTATTCCATTAATATTTACTGAGTGTTTACATAGTATACAGTACTATGTAAACACTCAGTAATAGACTTCATTATAACTGCACATTTCTTTAATTGCTTCAGATATAAAAAATGTTAAGATTTAAAAAAAAAAATTTTGAATGGTCAGTAAAAACAGTATGTCTTCTGGGTTAACTTTCACCTAAACAAACAAGTAATGATGCCAATTCTAGCCAAAGGCCTTTAGTAAATTTGATTCTAATAAAAATTCAATCATAATAATGTAGGGAGAGGCAAACATCTGAGAAATTAAGAATACATAGCACAATTTTTCTTCTCTAGAAAATATATCATTTCTAATTTTCTATCCATTACCTAGAATATAACAACTACTTTGAAACAAAAATAACTGACCAAGTGAACGGTCACTTTTTAAAAAAATGTTTTAATTGATATTTTTAGGGATAGAGAAATAGAAACATCGATTGGCTGCCTCCTACATGTTCCCTACTGGGGATCAATCCCACAACCCAGGCATGTGCCCTGACCAGGAATCGAACCAGTGACCTCCGGTTCATAGGTTGATGTTTAACCACTGAGCCATGCTAGCGGTGCCTTGACTGGGTTTTCATGAAGTTGCTTCAGGGCAGATGCACTTGAAGCAAACCAGTTGTGCCTCAGCTGCAGGATCGATCCCCAGCCCCCGTCTAGGGTGCATGCAGATATCATTTAATTTTAAACACCTACCAACCTCCTCTGCCTAACAAAAATAGTTTAAAATTTTCTTTTACTTAGATATATACTCATTGTACAACTGTTTAGCATAATATTTTTAAAAAGCAGCTTTAAAAACCAAACTGAACAGAAACTACCCTAGATATGTGGTTCTTAAGAGTAATTAGTTTAGAAGCTGCCTAAAATGAAGTTCCTCTAGCTCTTCTTTTACTTTTGATTCTCCTATTTAAAGCATCCAAATTAGTTTTACTTTGCCTTTAAAATTATCTAATTTTCCATTTTTCCCCCCATTCTAAGTCAACTTGTTTTCCTACCCTCCTCATTCCCCAGCTCTTATCTACCTTTAATAAGTGTTTTCTTTCCCAAAACGGGTCACTTAAAAGGGAGAGGAAACTGCACCCCAAATAATCATTTTTATTCAGCTTTCTGCCTATTTAATAAAATACCATTTTGTGAGGCCAGTTCAGAAAAGGCAGAGATCCTGATAGATCCATTTTATTCATTAACTGATACTTAAAAAGTGTCAGATGCAATGGGTTAATACAAACTATTTCACACATTTATATTTCTGGGTCTTAATTTCCTTTTGCCATCACTCATTAAATGAGATTTTTGTTTTGTCAGTTATTTCTTTAAAAAATGTTTTATTGATTTCAGAAAGAGGAAGGGAGAGGGACAGAGAGATAGACACATCAAAGATGAGAGAGTGTCATTGATTGGCTGCTTCCTGCATGCCCCCTCCTCAGGATCAAACCTGCAACCTGGGCATGTGCTCCGACTGGGAATCAAACCATGGCCTCCTGGTTCATGGGTGGACACTCAACCACTGAGCCACACCAGGCAGGCTTGTCAGTTATTTTAATAGAACTCATTAAACTGCTTTAGATTTCCTACTTCCAAAAGAACAACTGTAACAGTGCCATTTTATTCACTAGGTACATAAAAAGTGATGACAACTTAATTTGCCTATGTTTTCTTTTTTGGCATAAATGTTGCAATTTTCTCTTAACTAAGACATATATAACATGGTTTCTCTTGAAAGCAACATTTTATAGCTTTTAGGGACAACCTGGGACAATTATACAATGTACTTAGGATGAGTCATAGTCATTCACTTAACCTAAATGGGCTGAATTTATGAATGGATGATATGTTATGATTCATTTTCACAAACGAGACTCATTAATGTTTCAAAACTAGTATTTTGAGCCTCTCTACTAGAACTGATGTTTTTATCTTAGAAGGAGGACTTGTAAAGGGCAAAGTTTTAAATATAATTATGTTATTTGCAGCAGTATGAAAAATAGTTACCTGTGCTTCAGAGAATTTTCTAAGGGTAGTTATGATTTTCTAACTAATGTATAAAGGACATAACTCCTCCACGGTTTAGTTTGCTAAATTATGAAAAACTAAATAATATCTACTCATATAGGAATAAGACTTGACTTGAGTTACTTATAATTTCTGTAGAAGCTAAAGAACTTGGTTAAGTTCAGTCAGATTTGTAGTGATGAAAAGTCAGTGGGTCAAAGATAATCAGTGGTGTTATAAAAAATAATATTCTTAGAATATTGATCTCCCTATTTTTAAAAAAGTTTAAAGGAGAGTGATATCACATGGTGGGGAAAGATGTTTCTTTTGCCTCTTCCCTTCGATGTACAACTAGTGGGGACATCCAGAATTTAAGAAAAGGTCCTCTACTCAACTTACTAGGATGCCTGAGAGATCCATGTATCTGTACATCTGAAGGTTAGTGGATTGGAATAAACAGAAGAGGCAGAACTGGGCGAATGGCAGGAACAATGCCTGTTATCCCAGCCCCCTAGCTGAGCCTGCAGCCCCAGTGAGTGCAGTAAGCAGCAAAAGAGGCAGGGCCCTCAGGCCCCGGTTCTGCCAACCCTTACAACCGCCATGGTGAAGAAAAAGAAGGGTAGCTGTGGAACTGCAGCCTATGACTCAAGCTCCCTCTCACAGCTGTGGTGTTGCTCACAGTATCAAAAATCCTGGTAGTAGCAGTGAAGGTGGCACACATGACTCCTGGCCACAGTAGTACCAGTGGTCACAGGGAGCCGGGCAGCAGTGGTAGCATAGCTCAAGACCTCGGTTCCCCTTCTACCCACCCCATCCCTCCCACCATGGTGGTGGAGCCTGAGATCAAGGTGACTCCTGACATAGTGAGGGCATCACCATTCTGATAACACAAGCAGCAACACCCATGACTACAGCATCAGAAGAAAGGCACTAGTGACTCTGAGGCACAAGCAATGATGAAGAGGGCACCTGCAACACCTCGCCAGAGGTGGTAAAGGGTAGAAAATGCCGGCTCTCAAATACAGTGAGAGTCAGCCCAGGTAAGAAAAACCAAAAACCTGTAATATAGCACCATCTACTGGAAAACAAAAGAAAGGCCTGTAATTACCAACTTGTTCAATTCTTAAAATCAATGTAAAAAAACTGTAACTAGTAAGAAAGTTGTTCACCATTTCAAAGGCACTGGTAGAGTAAAAACCCAACAAGCACAATGAATAATCATGGTATCACAAAAATAATTCTCTAGAAACCAAGCTCGAATGGAAGACTATTATCTAAATGATAAAGAATTAAAAATAGCTGTTATAAAGAAACTCAACAAGATATATTATAAGAAAACTCAGAAAGGTAGTTCAATGAGTTCAAGAATAAAATTAATGAATAGAAAGATTACTTTACCAAAGAAACTGAAATTCTAAAAAAGAACTGAATTGAAATTCTGGAGCTGAAAAACAATATATGAAATAAAAAAATGCATAAGAAAGCACTGGAAATAAAGTATGAACTAGTGAACTCAAAGATAGAAATGTAGATATAATTAAGGTAGAAGAGGAGAACAAAGACTTTTTAAAAAAAGGAAAGAACTCTATGAGAACTATCTGATTTATTAGAAAAGGCACCATAATAATAATGGGTACTGCAAATGGAAAAGAAAGGGAGAAGGGAGAGCCTATTTAAAAAAATAATAGATGAGAAGTTCCCAAACCTGGGGAAGCAACTGGACATACAAATACAAGCAGCTAATAGAACACCTAATTATCTCAATGCAAAAGATCTCCAAGACATATTAGATAAACAATGTAAAAGTCAATGATGAAAGAATTCTATAGGCAAGCAGGAAAAAAGAGAATAACATACACAGGAACTCCCATCAGGCTATCATCAAATTTCCCAGAAGAAACTCTACAGGCCAGGAGAAAGTAGAATGACATATTAAAATATTAAAAAATTGAAAACTGCCAAGAATACTCTATAAGGAAAAGTTATCTTTCAACTATGAAGGAGAAATAAAGGCTTTCCCAGACAAACAAAAGCTGAGGGAGTTCACCACAAGACCTGCCTTACAAGAATATTGAAAGGAGCGCTTCTACCTAAAAAGGCAAAAGTACACAAAACTTTGAATGAGGTGGAAGACAGAATCAGAAAATTGCAACTGTCTTCTAGAACAGGGTGTTAAACAATTATAGCATAAAGGTTAAAGGTGGAAAACGTGTTAAGAATAACTATAGCTACTTCAAGTTCGTAACACACAACATAAACAGGGATAATTTGTGACAACAAAATTATAAAAGAGGAGGAGGAGAAGGAAAGAACTTATATAGGCAAATGAAAATAGATGCTATCAAAAGAAAAAAGACTATTTTATCTATTAAATGTTTTATGCAAACCTCATGGTAACCACAAAACATAAAAATAGAGGAAACGGAGAAAGAGATCAGAGAAAACCACCAAACAAAATTAGCAGACAGAAACACAAGGAAAAGAAACAGTAGATATAGATCAGAAAACAAAAGATAAAATGGCAGTGGTAAATCCTCATGTACCAATCATCAGCCTAAATATAAATGAACTGAACTCACCAATCAAAAGGCACAGAGTAGCTAGACGAATTAAAAAATAAGACACAACTACATGCTGCTTTCAGTAGACTCATATCAGTTCCAAAGACAGACACTGGCTCAAAGTGAAGTGAAAGATGAGACTCCAAGCCAATGGTATCCAAAAGAAAGCCGGTAACAAGGGACAAAGATGGATACTGTATAAGGATAAAGGGGACAATCCATCAAGACATAGCAGTTATTAATATCTATGCACCCAACCCAGAAGCACCAAAATATATAAAGCAATTATTAACAGACCTAAAGAGTGAAACTGACAGCAACACAATAATATTAGGAGACTCTAATACCCTATTTACACCAAAGGATAGATCATCCAGACATAAAGTCAACAAGGAAACATGAGCCTTCAATGACACATTAGACTAGATAGCCTTGATATACAGAACATTTCATCCAAAAGCAAGAAATTACACAGTCTTCTCAAGTACACATGGAATATTCTCAAGAACAGACCACACATTGAGAAACAAAACAAGTCTCAAATGTAAGAAGGCAAATCATATCAAACATCTTTTATAACCACAACAGTAGGAAACTAGATATTAACTACAAGAAGAAAGCTGGAAAAATCACAAATATGTGAAGATTAAACAACATGCCCCTGAACAACTATCGGGTCAATGAAAAAACAAAACAAAGGAAAAATAAAAAATACATGGAGACAAATGAAAATAAAAATATGAGATGCCAAAATCTATGGGATGCAGCGAAAGCACTACTAAGAATTTTATAGCAAGACAGGCCTACCTTAAGAAACAAAACAATCTCAAATGAACAATGTAACTTTACTCCTAAAGGTACTAGAAAAAGAAAGCCCAAAGTCAGTAGAAGAAAAAAAAATCAGAGCAGAAATAAATGAAATAGAGACTATGAAAAGACAACAGAAAAGATCAATGAAACAAAGAGCAGGTTCTTTGAAAAAACAAACAAAACAAACCTTTAGCTAGACTCACTGAGAGAGAGAGAGAGACAGCACGCTAGAGAGGGAGGGAGGGAGGGAGGGAGGGGGAGGGAGAGAGAAGGCTCAAATAAAATTAGAAATGAAAGAGAAGTTACAACAGATGCCCTAGAAATGCAAAGGATCATAAGAGAGTTTGGCTATATGCCACCAAATTGGACAATCTAGAAGAAAGAGAGTCTTATCATTATACAACCTTCCAAGATTGAATCATGAAGAAATAGAAAATATGAATAGACACAGCACTAGTAAGGAAATTGAAAGTCATCAAAAAGCTCCCCCAAATCAATTTGGTCAAATGATCAACATCCAGGCATTATCTATGGCTCACTATTTACATATTTGAACTGACATTTGCATATTACTCTACAATCTTAACTGGTACTCACACTGAAAACTCTCGGGCACCAAAATATCCCTATGTATAAAAGCATATTTTTAGTATATAGGAGTTGCCAAGGCAAAAACGTATACTGATATACTTAAAAATATTTTAGCAGTTAATTTTAATAAATATTGACAGCATGCCTATTAAGCAAAAGACATTATTTTAGCACACAGAACCAGAGATGAAAAAGAGACAATTTTTGTTGTTAAGGAACAATATAGTAGGAAGCTAATATTCCTTAAAGACTTTAGTAAAGCAAGGTTTTTATGTAGCAAGACAAAGACAGCATCATTGTTCCTGCTCCATAAGATTCAGAAGTTTAGTGGATTTCTCTCCCAAGTATTTATTTCATTAGAAATGTGAATTAATAAATTAACCAGTTGGCATCCTGTTTATAGGTCTATTATGAACAACGACCAATCACTGGCTCAATCACTTCACAAAATGTGCCTGTGTACAGATATACTTGTTAAATTTTACTCAGAGTATTCATCCCCAATTAACTAAAGAGGTTCCAGTCTAATTAATGGGTTATTTTGGAATCAAATAATCTTTAGTTAGAATGAATGTTGACACCAATCAAACTTCTACGTAAGAATTACTTTTATGAAATCATCTAACCAGTGCATAAACATATGTAATGATATGGGGCTCTGGCATAACAAAGCAATAACTCCATTTTTATATAGCTATAATTGTTGGATAGTTCTTCCCTGTGAGCTAAAAGTTACTTCCTAGTAACTCTCACCTGTTAATCTAAAGTCTGCCTTCTAAAGGTGCAGAAAACAATGTTTTCCAAGTCACAGCTCTTTTATCTAAGTTAAACATCCTTCACATATTTTTATACTATTTTATGATAATGATTTCATGATTCTATGCTCTCCTAGTTACCTTCCTAGGTTCAATCTCAGTTTGACAATACTTTTAAAAAAACATATTAAAAGGATACTATACAACCAAAGTTTTAACTAACACATATTTAGCTTTAGTTCTACTAAAATATGCAGGTTCTATTTATAAAGTTAAGTCCTCCACTCTTGCATGTGGTGGACACTGTTGTTTGTTTTGGTGCATAGGATCTGAAGCCCCTTTGAGGGGTTGGAGGAGTCACCTTGGTGTAAGGTAAAGACCTTTGCTCCTATAGTTGCTGATAACCTAGGAGGCAATGGTATATAGCTACAAGATTCCTACTGCAGAAGTAGTATCTATGCTGGAAGCAAGTAATATTGAGTTCTTTGTAAAGAAATGGCATGGGTACAATCATTATGTGGATGATCATTTTCCAATCAGATCTGTTCTGTAGCATGGTTTGGGGGCATTGTTTCTGAAGCTCAGCGTTGAGTCTGGCTCTTTAGTCCTCCCAAAGCCTCTAAGATATCTAATATAATTTTCTTTGAGTAATATATTTTCTAAAAATTTGAAACAATCACAAACTTACAAAAAATACTGTGTATGTCCAGAAGCACAAAAAACTTTCTTCCCTAAACTATTTGAAATAAGATGCTGACAGTATGACCTATCACTCATGGAATACTTTAGTATGTGGCTCATATAAATAAGGAAATTCTCTAATATAAAAACCAACCATCAAAACTAGAAAATTAACATTAATATCACTATTTGTTACAGGTTAAACTGTATCCACACGAAAAAGATATATTAAAATACTAATACCCAAGAATGTGAATTTATTTGGGAATATGGTCATTGCAGATATAATTAGTTAAGATTAGGTCATGCTACAGTACAGTGGGCTCCTAATCCAGTCAGATATCCTTGTAAAAAGATAGGCATGTGAAGATAAGAGACACAGGGAGGAGGCAATGTGAAGGTGGAGAGAGAGACTGTAAAGATACACCTACAAGCCAAGAAGTCCTGAAGATTTCTGGCCATCACCAGCAGGAGAAGTATGAATTCTCCCTCAGAAGGAACCAATCCTGCAGACACCTTGATTGATCTTGGATTTCTTGCCTCCAGAACTGAGACATTAAATTTCTGTTGTTTTAATCCACTCAGTTTGTGGTACTTTGTAATTAGAAAATAACAAACCATCTAATTAAAAAACTCCATTCAAGATTTACAAGCTGTCCTAACAGTGTTCTTTCTAGGAAAAGAATCTAGTTTGGAATCAAATACTGCATTTAGTTGGAATGCCCCTTTATCCTATCAGTTGGAACAGTTCTTCAGTCTTTCCTTGACTTTCATGATTTTGACTTTTGAGATTATAAGTTAGTTATTTTGTAGAATGTCTTTTTTTTTTTTTTTAATATATCTTTATTGATTTCAGAGAGAGGAAGGGAGAGGGGGAGAGAGAGAGAGAAACATCAATGATGAGAGAGTCATCGATCGGCTGCCTCCTGCACGCCCCCGACTGGGGACTGGGCCCACAACCGGGCATGTGCCCTGACCAGGAATCGAACCCTGATCTCCTGGATCCTAGGTTGATGCTCAACCGCTAAGCCACACCTGGCTGGGCGTAGAATGTCTTTAAATTTGTCTACTGTTCCCTTTGGTTTAAATTCAGACTATACATTTTTAGCAGAAATATCATAGAAGTGACACCATGTTCCTCCCAATGCATCGTATCAGGTAGTAGCACACAATGGTGATTTCTGCCATTACTGATGACATACAATTTGATCACTTAGATGGTGCCTGCGAGGCTTCAAAAAGTTACTTTTTTTTGTTTCTTTGTTTTTGCCTTTAATCAGTAAGTATTTTGTGGGGAGGTACTTTGAAATTATGTAAACAATCCATTTTTCATGAAACTTCTAAAAAATTAATTAATTAACTTGTGGACTCATAGTTTCCTATTTTATTCAGTAGACTAATCCACGTCTATCATTATTTTGATGTTCAAATTGTACTTACTTTTCCTAGTAAAATCTTCCTTCCAGCTGGATACTATGTTCTTCTGACATGTCTCCATCCATTATTTTAAAATTAAGTTTACTGGGGTGACACTGGTTAACTGAGCACTTCCTTTTTTCTGGGGTAACAATATGTTCCATTCACATCTTGTACTTTTCCTGCCCCAGACCTTGAATCAGAAATGTCTGATTTTTTTCTGGGTCAAGAGCCACGGGATTTTATTCTAGTTTCCTCCCTTTCCATATCTAAAACTCCTTCTCTGAGAGTAAGAAAACTGGTTCTTAATATAATGCTTCTTTGATTAGTCCCCAGTGTTATATAATCACTCTTCTACCTCTGCCACCATTCCTGCCCCTGGTAGATGTTCCTCTAACCCCACACTGTCTTCCCACACTAGACAACCCTTGCAATGTGGATACAAGGCTTTGACTTCCCATGTTGAGCAATCCCCCTCTCCCCATGTGGATGTCATCCTCTCCTTGGTTCCACATGGTCACACACAAGCTCTAATACCCTGTGTTGGGCCTACCTGCTTTTATGTATATTCTCTTCTCACCATATTTAAGTTCAGATTCCTCATGTGAGGCGATTCTACCCTTCAGCCCACCATGTGGGCTACCTCCTTACTCTACTTAGCGTGATTATCCACACCAGGACATTCCTCTATGGCAGGGGTGGGGAACATCTGGCCTGAGGGCCACAAAATCATTTGGCCTGGCCCTGCCAAGGCAACTGCAGGCAGGACTACAGATTCAATAAATCTAGGAGCCGTTTTCATGCTAATTTTTAGGTTGATAATTTTGTATGGCCCTTGAATGATGTTATATCCCAACGGCCCTAGGCAGAAAAAGCCCCCCCCCCCCCCGCCCCTCTATGGGAATGCATGCCCTTCTCATCCCACTGAGGCTCTCACTTCTGGGTTCTACCCACAAGTGGATGGGGTCTTTCTTGAGCCCCAATACCTCCTGCCATTTCATGGGGATCTCCTCTTCACCATGCTCAGGATCTGATTTTCCTTGCTGGATCCCACCTCCTACCTCCACGTAGGCAACATTCTTCTGACCTTGTTTGGGCTTCAACACCTGAAACCAAGTCACCTCCAACCTTGTGAATGTCCTCACATTGATTGGGCTCAGACTCTTTATAAGGACTGCCTCCATTTCATGGACACTTTATCACCCTGCTGGGGCTATGACATCCCATGCCAGGTTGCCCCTGTGTGGATACTCTCCCCACTCAAGAACAGGCCATCCTCTGTATGAATATCCTTTTTATCAATCGAACTTGGGCTCTGACTCTCCAACTTTCCACTCCAGACCACTCCCAGTATGTAAATAATCTGACCCTGCTGGCTCCAACAGCCCATGTCAGGCTACTCCTCTACACAGATGGCCTCTACACTGTTTGATCTCTGATGCTCATATGTAAATCATTTCACCTTATTCAGGCACTGATTCCCTGTGTTGGGCCATTTCACTGTACTGATGATTTCATTCCATTCAGATTCTTATACCCACAACAAGGCCACTGTATGAATTCCCTCCTCACTCTGGGCTCTGACTTTCTACACTATGTTATTCTCCCATGTGATGAACTCCTCGCTCAATTTAGGCTCTGAAATTCCACTCTGTGGCACTGCAGCTCACCTCCCTGACTCCACCAGTGAAGTGGATATTTGTGTCCCCCACTATATTCATAAAGTTGAAATCCCAGCCCCAGTGTGATGGTATTAGGAGGTGAGGCCTCTGGGACATAACGATTACTCATGAATGGGATTAGTACCCTTATAAAAAGAGACCCCAAAGAGCTCCCTTGCCCCTTTTACCATGTGAAGATACAGTGAAAAATCAACAGTATAAAACCTGGAAGAGGACTCTCATGAGAACCCAACCATTCTGGCAGGCACCCTGATCTTGAACTTCTAGCCTCCAGAACTGTGAGAAATAAATTTCTGTTGTTTATGAGCCACCCAGTCCATGGTATTCTGTTATGGCAACCCTAATGGGCTAAGACAAGTGTCTATATTGTTCTGCCCCACGTAATGGCCTGAGGACTGGACTGTTAGGAATAAAAGGGAAGAAGAAATAGAAGTCTCAATATCATCTTAACACCTTGCTATTTTGAACCAGAACTCGAGTACCTGTGCAGCAGGCTACTTTGGTCAGCAAGGTGTTTAAAAGTAATTAAATTAATGTAAATGCAGACATGAGTTATCTTGTGACCGGTCAGCAACATTCAGACATGGAAACGTGCATACTCGTGACCGGTCAGCAAGGTGTAAACTCCTTTTGTATTTAATTGCAAGAGTGAGTTTCAAAAAAGAACTCTGACTAATACACATCTTTAGAGTACAGTTAATTCTTCAAATCAAAATGTAGAACTTTATATTTATCCCCATTAAATTTTATCATATTGGTTCTGATCTTTCATTTCAATATATTCTGATCTTCTTGAGCTGGACATTTACTTATTGTTATTAGTTGTCCTTGGTAACTTTCTGACATCTGAAAATTTTATAAACTGTCATTTATTTTTGTCAAAACTAACAATTAATGATGCACAGAAAGAGAGCCCTAGGCAACAAGGTCCTGAATAATATAACCTAAGACTAGCAACAGCCAGTGATCAAATATTACTTTATCTTTCCACAAAGATAGATAGGAAGGTCTGTCAAATAAGCTTGAGGAAATAAGAGGGAAATAAGCTTGCTTATTCCCTTCTGTCACCAAATGAATGAATGGATGAAGAATACAGGGTGTGGCAAAAATAGGTTTACAGTTGTGAATATGTAAAACACTAAGTTTATTCTTGTATTATTTCCCATAAGAAAAACTGTAAACCTACTTTTGCCCCACTCTGCATAAAGTCCTCATTGCTGTAATACAACCATGTAAGCAATGTTGCAAAACTAATAATTGAAATGTAGTTCTTATTAATCCACAATCAACATAATTAGGGGTCATATAACTGATGAAGGTCTTGGGTTCTATGATTCCACAGATATAAACAATATGTCCAAAAAGGTATGATTTAATAATAATCTTTGACTAATTATATTCCAAGTCCTACGTGATAGACACACACGCACAAATACATACTCTCTCTCTCTTTCTACACAAACAAGTCTAAGATAGGATGTAAAAATAATCATTAAATTCATTAATATAATCTGATTGATATAATAGTAAGTGGCAGAGTTGGAACTCAAACCCAGGTACCATGTGCTTAACTACAGTTAACAATATCTTTGCTTGTTTTCCTAAATATATAATTTAAAAGAGCCAGGGTACATAAAAACTATTCAGGCACAGCTGACCTGAATACTCTTTTTGCTGTTTTATAACTTTCTCTCTTGCATGTAGCATCACAGAATAAGAAGTTCCATAACAATGCAAAACCACTAGATATTTAATTAATAAGTTATTTTTCTTTAGTCCTATTTATTCACTTTGGGGTATCATGAAAGAAAAAGAATATTATCAATAAGAAAGTAACAAGACAATCCACAGAATGTGATAAAATATTTGCAAACCATATCTGAGAAAGGACTTGTATCCAGAATATATAAAGAACTCTTATAATTCAAAAATAAAAAGATAACTCAATATAAAAATGGGCAAAGGATCAAAACAGACATTTCTCCAAAGAAGATATGCAGATGGACAATGAGCACATGAAAGGATGTTCGATATATTGTCAAACATTAGGTTAATGCAAATTAAAACCACATACCCACTAGGATAGGTATATTAAAAAAGATGGATAGACAAGCGTTAGCAAGGATATGAAACCCTCATATCCAGGTGGAGGAAATGTAAAGTGAAGTAGTCACTTTAGAAAACAGTTTGGCAGTTCCTCAAAGTTAAACATATAGTTCCCATACGACCTAATAATTCCACTTCAGTATGTACTCAAGAGAAATGAAAACACATGTCCACACAAAAACTTGTACATGAATGTTTATAACCACAGTATTCGTAACAGCCCCAAAGTGGAAACAACCTATCAAATGATGAATGGAAAGTAAAATGTTACATCCATACAATGGACAGTTATTTGTCAATATAAAGGAGTGAACTACTGATACATGCTACAACATGGATAAACCTTGAAAATATTGTATGTGCAAGTAGCCAATTACAAAGAACCCGGTATTGATTAGGCAAATCTATAGAGATAGAAAGTAGTAGTTTCCTAGGGCTGGGGGGTTTGGAGGAAAATGGGGAATGAATGCTAATGGGTATTGGGTTTCTTTTGGAGATGACAACAATATTCTAAAATTAATTGTGGCAATGGCTGCAGAACTCTATGAACATAATAAAAACTACTGAACTGTATACTTTAAATGGGTGAATTGTATGGTATGTGAATTATATCTCAATAAAGGTGTAAAAGCAAAAAACAAACAAACACAAAAAGTCATACCTGCCTCTTAATAAAGAGGGTTTTTAGATAAAATTGTCTATATAGACTATTTATTTGGCATACAGAAACACTCATTAAACTTAAACATTTATTGAGCATTCTCTAAGTGCTGGATTACATGAAAAGCCCAGGGCTACAAACATAAATAAAATTTAATTTCTGCCCTCAATTATTTCTGTATGTGCATCCAAGGAGAGGAGAGGAACCGAAGGGAGGTCTTGTCTACAAATGCTTCACAGAACGGATGATGTCTGAAGGATGGGACTTTATCACCAGGAAAGCCAGCTCTACAACAGGGGTCTAAAGAGTTCACCACATATTCTCTATGAAATATGCCTCTAGAACCTTCCTAGTAACCAAAATTCAGAATCTTTGCCTAATTCTCTTCTGCATACCTCTCCACAAAACAAAACTAAGATGGGTAGTCTTTAGCACATGTTACAGAGAGCTGTTAATACCATTCATTCAATGCACTTTTACATTCCTGGGTACAATTACCAGGCAAAAATGAATTATATTTCACAATACCTATCATCACACAAGAAAATGTTGACATGTTATCGAAACACCTCACTAAAAAAAATATAAACATCAAGTTGTTAGGTCTGTTTCAAAATACATTTTAATAGGAAAAAAACCCAGATAGATTTAAGGTAGTACTCTGATTTCAAAAGTAATAATGTATTTATGCTGAAACCAACACTGGCTTAAGATGGCAAAAATGAGATATGGGTCTGAATCAAGCAGTATAGACAAATCTGACCAATGAGCAGAATGGCAAACTGGAAAGTAGTAAAAGGTAGAAAGCTACATATTTAGATATTTAAGAGTTGTGTAGGGTCTAAAAGGACATGAAATAAGGCAAATAAAAAGGGAAGACAGACATTCGATTTTGGATAGGACTCAGAAAGAATAGGAACAATAAAAAATGATCAAATCAATTGCACAAAGTGTATTCTTTTCATTATAAATATGAAACGTGTTGAAAAACAAATATGGAAAAGTCCTTGTTTCTAGCCCATGATTTATTTCCTTCCCCCCTTTTTTGGGGGGGAGGCACATAGGAGTAGAGGGAAAAGAGAGAATTCATTTAAAAGAATACTTGTGACATTTTATTGAACGTTTCTAGATGTTTGTAGGAAGACTTTTAGGTTAACAGGTAACCTAAAACAGGAAGACATCACTAATCTTTCCCAATTGTAAAATGGATGTTAACTCTCCTGCATAATCTCCTTCAATGGCTCTTCCTCGCTTTTACAATAAAGTTTAAAGTTTCAAGTAGAATGTCAGTAAAGCCATTTCAAGATCTGACTATATTTTCAGATTTGTCTACATCCACATTCCCTTTATAAAACTTTTTAGCAATTTTGATCTCTTTGTAGTTATTTTAAAAAGTCAAGTTATTGTTTTCTCCTGTTGCTTTGCACACTGTTTCCTCTGCCTAGAATGCTTTCTTGAGCTTTTTTTCCATTTGACCAACTACTATTTTCCTTAAAGGAATGTCATGTGTCACCTTCTCCCTGGAGAATATTTTTCCTGACATATCACTCTGTTACAGTATCCCTCCTATGCTCCCTTAACACTCTATGCATATCTTTAATGGCTCTTCTTTTTGTTTGTTACTCCTCACTCGAGAATATATTTTCTATTGATTTTTTAGAGAGAGTAGAAGGGAGGGGCAGATAGGAGAAGAGAGAGAAGGAGACAGAGAGAGAGAGAGAGAGAAAGAGAGGGAGGAGAGAGGAGAGAGAAACGATGTTGCCTCCTGCATGTGCCCAGCCAGGGATGGGACCTGCAACCCAGGTACACGCCTGGTTGGCCAAAGCTCTAACCAGAGCCACACAGGACAGGGCTCTAATGGTTCTTTCTATACTGCAATACAATTGTTAATTTTCCCTCTTTCTTCCTTACTACACTGTTTTTGAATGGCAAGAACTATGTCTTACTTTTCTTTGAGTTCCCTGGAGCTGGTGTATTATACCTCAGCAGATACTAAGTAAATTCATGAAAAAAATATTAGCAATCTGTCTCTCCAAGCAGTATGCTATAGTAGAAAAAGTAATAAATATATAGAGCCCTGCCCATAATTAGCTATAACTGACAAATTCTGAACCTCCACTAAAATTAGTGATTTATTTATTTATTTATTTATTTATTTATTTATTTATTCACATCAGACAGGTAATGTGCCCGCGTCGTAACAAGGTTCGTGGGCGGCACATGTCACACAGCGGCCAATAATCACGCTCATGAACTACAAAAGGATCATAAGTGGATTATTTAGATCTCTAAATTTCCCTGTGATCTCTGCTAACTTAGGTTTTGTTTCTGTCAATTCTTGAAAGGTAATAAAACTACGTTAAAAAGAAGTCTTTAATTGAAATGCCTATTAAATTATACTGGATTTACCTCAATTCTTTAGGTTTCACTATAGAGGTTTATTTTATTACAATAGTGGCCATGAAGGAAAAAAGCTTTCCTAACTTTATGGCCTTAGGGCCATAGGGTCCTATTTTTCTCTCTGTTTTACTGGCATATTATTTTCTTCCCTTAAGACTTTTTCTTTGGTATGTGCTGCCTCCACTTCTACTCTTATTTTTTTACCTAGTTCCAGAACTAGTCCAGGAAGGTGACTGCCATGTAATAGAAACTAGCAATGGCAAAGGGGAAGAAAAGGAAGATGATGAGCTCCAGCAGTTAGTCTTTTCCCATCCTATCTTCTCTTGCTTGGCGTGAGGACACACTGGTCTTTACAAAGACTTAAACTCTAGTCCCTCGTTCACCACTACTCTTTCCGCCTACATCCCATCTTTTAATTTTGGACTAACAAAAACAAAGAGGGAAGAGCTTTTTACTTTCTTTCTGGTTCCCCTTATCCTTTCCTGTGTTTTAGAAAACTCTGCCTCATAATTTTAAAACAAAGTTTCCACTCTTATAATTGGTCATATAGAGAGAGGAGTCTCCCAAAGCTACTGAAGCAGAAAAATGTGTTCCTGCCTAAAAATATCTTCAGATATAGGCAGATTCTACCATTAGGATACTGTTAGTACTACAGGTACATTATAAATTAGATAGCCTTTTTTGGGCCTGACTGAAGGGTTGCCATATAAAAATCAATTTAATTAATGTTATGAGGGAGGGGGTTTAAAACTTGTAGTTACAATTGACTTTTAAAATATAAATTACTTAGAAATCAGATGTGGTTATTCAACTGCAATTAGCAGTTTTGGTATTTTAAGTCACCCTAAAATAGTAATGTGTGTAGTATCCTCATTTGCCGATGTGTTTAAAAAGATCAATGTTATATTAGTTAAAATGCGTCCATTATAAACAATATTTATTGAAAACAATTTGAAAAGAGGTATACAAACAAACCTAAAGTGGGTGCTCTTAGAAACCTACATTCTAAGAGGTACCCAGTATAAAAATAATTTTTATGAAAACCTAATTGACAAGTAAAGATAGGCAGAGTTAATCATATTGCATAAAAATTGCTACGTGGCTTCTTTTAAGCTCAAAATATGTGAAACCTTCCTATTTTGAAGTTATCTTATTTGCCATACAAAAGATTTAAATTAACTTAGAGAAAGTGCTAATTCTAAGACATATAAGGTTTAGATGGCAGGCTAAAAATTTTTATTGTAATTACTGAGCTAACTGCTTCTCTAGAAAGAGTTAGGTCTATTTCTTCTTTGATTAAATCAGGTAAAATGGGAGGTATCAAAAGTCCTGGTTTGCCTGGGATAATCTTGGCTGATACCAGTTGCCTTGGAGTAATTGCTAGAGTCCACTTTCATTCTCAGAAGTATGCTAGGTTGGATGATAAGGCATATGGTCACCCTACTTCTAATGTGCGCTTTTCAAATGAAAGCAACACTATTATTTAGGTACTCAATATGTGGAAGGCCAATAACTGAAGGGGATATAAAGAAATGTAAGAAATGGTATCTGTCCTCAAAGTGCTTAAACTTAGTTGAAGAGAACGAATAAACATTTCAAGTTAAACACACAAAATTTAAGTGCCTTTTAAAAATATAACTAAAAGAAATGTTCTAAGAAAGAACATAGTTACTTGCCAAATGAATGGCACAATAATTGATATTATGGAATTTCACAGGAGATGGAATTACTTTCTATTAAACACCACCACAGCACCCAACATCATTTATTGAGTGCCTAGTATGTACTAGGCATGGTTTAGAATGCTTTACATGCATATTATCCTATGAGGTGTACTATTATTCTCACAAGGATGGAAATTTTACTGATAAGAAATGTACCTGAAAGAGGTTAAATAACATATGAAAGTTTATACATACAGTAAGTGACAGTTGGGATTTAAACCCAGGTTCTCTAATTACAAAGCCAATGACTTTTTATTGCTTTTTTCTTCACATAGGGCGGCTATTTTCAACTGGGAGTGATTTTGCCCTCCAGGGAAATTTGGTGATATGTGAAGACATTTTTGTTTTTCACAAGTGTGTGTGTGGGGGGGGAGGGGGGGGAGTGAGTAACATGGAGGGAATGCTCACTAAAAACTTTACAAAAAAACTTCATTATTTTTTAAAAAAATTTTAAAATTTATCCTTATTGCTGAAAAGTATTACAGATATCCCCCCTTTCCCCCCCACTGTCCCCCTCCACCCCACCCCGCCCCCAGGCCTACCACACTATTGTCTGTGTCCATGGGTTATGCATGTATGCATATAAGTTCTTTGGTTAATCTAACCCTCCCCCACCTGTTCCACCTTCCTTCTGAGATTCATCAGTCTGTTCCATGCTTCCATTTCTATGGATCTATTTTGTTCATCAGTTTATTTTGTTCATTTTATTCCACATATAAGTGAGATCATGTGATACTTGTCTTTCTCAGACTGGCTTATTTCGCTTAGCATAATACTCTCCAGTTCCATCCATGCTGTCCCAAAGGGGAAGAGATTCTTCTTCTTTAGCTGCATACTATTCCACAGTATAAATGTATCACAGCCTTTTTATCCACTCATCTACTGACGGGCACTTGGGCTGTTTCCATATCTTAGCTATTATAAATAGTGTTGCTATGTACATAGGGGTGCATATCTTTTTTCTGATTGGTGTTTCAGGATTCTTATATTTCCTAAATAGACACTTTTCCAAAGAGGACATAGAGATGGCCAAGAGACATGAAAAAATGCTCAAAGTCACTAATCATCAGAGAGATGCAAATGAAAACTACAAAAAAACCTTTTAAAGATAAGATCTGAACTCAGTCTTGAAGCTTGGTCACATTTGGATAAGCTGGGTGGTAGTGATAAGGGTGAATTCTAGATAAGAAGAATAAGAAGAATGGTACAGTAAGTACAAGACAGATTGAAGAGACAGTGAATAAGTCAATTTACCAAGCTGAAAGTAAAACACTGCTGAAGGGAAAATGGGTTGAAAGACTAGAAAAATAAAATGATCTTTTAAAAAGATTAAGGAACCTGAACTGGATTTACTGAAGATTTTTGAGCAGGGAAGTGACATAAACAATATAATATTATAGTAAGATTAATCAAGAAACCAGGACAAAGAAATTAATCAGGATGCTGCCGCAGTCATTAAGCTATGAGGTATTCAGAGTTTGCCTTGGTGTGGTGGTAGAGAGAAAGAAAGGAAGAAACCACAAGAATATATATTTTTATGTATCATAACTTTTCTCTTTTCTCCAGCAATAATAAATTACCATTCTTACCTGTAATGCACTGAAACTGTCCATCTTCTCTTCTTATTGTAAATGCTTCTCCTGGGTTAACTTGTACCAGAATAACCTTAAAAAGAGGGGAAGAAGTATTAATCAAAACAACAGTAGAGCAAATTAGTATATCAAGAGCTAGCAAGTGAGTAGGTGTGCGCTATTTAACCCTATGAAACTGGAAAGGAAAAACGGGGATTACATATTTTACACATTAGTTAAAAAAATATTATTTCACTTTTCTGGAGGTTAGACTTAAGTCAAAAGTGAGGGAATAAGAAAAAGATAGAGGCAAACTTTTATTGAAAAGTCAGTAAACTTCACTATGAAACATGGATGGAACCAAACCACAGAATATTTGTTCTGCATTTTCTTTTTTTTAAATCCTCAACTGATGATACTGCTTCTATTGCTTTTCAGAGAGAACGGGAGGGAGGGAGGGAGGGAGGGACAGAGAGAGAATATAGATGTGAGAGACACACATTGACTGGCTGCCTCCCACACATGCAGGGAGCAAACCAGCAACCCTGGTACATGCCCTCGACAGGAAATCGAACCCTCAACCCTTCAATGCGAGGGCCGACACTCTAACCTCTGAACTACACCAGTCAGGGTAAGTTTTGCGTTTTTTAAAACATAAAGTACAGATTTGTAAGTAGAGAATACTTGAATTAGTAGGACATTTCAAATTATATTTAAGAATCCCACCAATTTAAGTAGTTTTATTTTCATTTTATAGGTAATACTCACCAATTTCATTACATTTGAAAAACAAAACTGGAAAAAAAATCTGAGGTCCTTCTATCCTAAGATAAACATTGTTAACATTTTGATGAATTTCTTAGTCTTGTTCTGTAGACATAGGCTTAATTTTTCTCCTTAAACAAAGATATATGATCTCCAATTCTGTATTCTAACATTATAAAAAGACTTTTGCATGTTATTACAATATTTCATCAAATGACTATACCACAAACTATTTTACCATTCTCTTAATGTAAAAAAATTAAGTAGTTTTCAATTTTGCTATTATTATAAACAATGCAGATGAGAGCATTTTGGTCTATACTTTTTCGCTCTATATAATTAGTATTGTTCCCTTCTGATATATTCCCAGAAACAGAATTCTTGTGTCTGTTGCTAAACTGCTTTTACCAAAAGTTTTACTAATTCATATTCCCCCTCATAGACTTTGAGAACATCCTTTTACATCTTCCACAAACATGGAAATTATAGTTTTAAAATCTCTGCTACCTTGCTGGATGAAAATGGTATATTACTATCTTTTAAATTTGCACTTGATTTTTTTTTAATCTTTTTAAAAAAAAAAAAAAACTTCATTGATTTCAGAGAGAGGAAGGGAGAGGAAGAGAGACAGTTGAAACATCAATGATGAGAGTCATTGATTGGCTGCCTCCTGCATGCCCCCCACTAGGGATCGAGCCTGCAACCCGGGCATGTGCCCTGCCTGGGAATCGAACCATGGTCTCCTGGATCCTAGGTCAATGCTCAACTGCTGAGCCATGCCCAGCTGGGCTGCACTTGATTTTTAATGAGGTTAGATGCTATATTTTATTTTTGTTGCTAGCTCTTTTGTAAACTGGCTGTTTATGTTATCTTTTGGGGTTTTAAGAGTTCTTAGTGAATTGTATTAATTCCTTGCATATTAATAATACTAAGTCCTGGCAGGTGTGGCTCAGTTGAGCGTTTTCCCATGCAGTGAGAGGTTGCCAGTTAGATTCCCAGTCAGGACGCAAGCCGGGGTTACGGGCTCAATCCCCAGAAGGGACTATGCAGGAGGCAGCAAATCGATGTTTCTCTCTCATCAACGTTTCGCTCTCTTGCCCCTTCTCTCTCCCTAAATTCAATAAAAATATACTTAAAAAATAATAGTAATAATATTGTACTATATTATACTGAAATTATATCCCTAGTTTCTTTCTTCTTCATTTTTAACACAATTGTTTATTTTCTTACAGCCAATGTTATCTGCTTTTGTCTTCATGGCCATCTTCTACTGTTTCTAAATTTAAGTTGTGGCTGATTATCAAGTACTTGAAATATGGTTAATCTGTATTTAGATGTGCTATAAGTGTAAAATACATACTGGATTTCAAAGACTTGGTACAAAAAAACTCCAACAATGTAAATACCTTGCTAATAGTTTTTATACTGATTACATGTTGAAATAATATTCTGGACATACTGAGTTAAATAAGCATTATCATAATTAATTTCACCTGTTTTTACTTTTTTTATTTTGAAATTTAAAATATTAATCGTTTCTTGTTTAAAATGTACAGATGTTCTGACATATGTACACTTAAGTGTTATCGCCACAATGAAGAAACATTTCCATCATTCCAAAAGGTTTCCCCCTGTGACTGCTGATCCATTTTCTGTCACTATAGATGAGTTGGCATTTTCTACAAGTTTAAATAATTAAAATAATACAGTATGTATTTTTTGGTCTGGATTGTTCCATTGAGCAGAATTACTTTGAGGCTCACGCATATAGTGGCATGTGGCAGTAGTTCGTATCTTCATATTTGAGATGGATGCTGCTGTATGGATTGACTACAATTCGTTCATTTATTCACCTAAGGATGCACGTTTATACTGTGTCCAGTTTGGGGCCATTACAAATAAACCTGCTAGGAACATCTGTGTAAAAACCTCTGTATGGACATGCACTTTAATTTCTTTGGGTAAACACTCAGGAGCGGAATGCTGGATCACATGGTAGATGTTTAACTTTTTAAGAGACTGGTAACCTGTTTTTGAACGTGGCTGTACCATTTTACATTCCTGCCAGCAGTATGTGAGAGTTCCATTTTCTCCACATCCTTGTCAACACTTGATGTAGTCAGTCTTTTTAATTTTAGGCACTCTAACAGGTGTGTTGTGGTATCTTATTGCGGTTTTAATTTATATATAATTTAAGGATATAAATTCACCTTTTCAACCGTTTTTACTTTTTTAACGTGGCTACTGCAAATTTAAAAGTAGACACAAGCCAGCTCTTGAGAGTCATTCTAAGGGCAATGAAGAGTGTTACTTATGCAGGCAGTGCTATGGAGGACCACCCTGGCTGCACTGTAGCAACCAGTTATAGGAAGACCTGTCAGGAGGCTATAGTAGTCATCTAAGTAGGTTTCTTTTAATGCATTAACTTATTTATTTATGTTTTAAAAAATGTTTTATTGATTTTTAGAGAGAGGGGGAGGGAGAGATAGAAACATTGATGACAGAGAAACATCGATCAGCTGCCTCCTGCACGCCCCCAACTGGGGACTGAGCCCACAATCCAGGCAAGTGCACTGACCAGGAATCTAACCAGTGACCTCTTGGTGCACAGAAAGACATTCAACCACCTGAGCCATACTAGCCAACGCTGTTGAGCAAATTTTCATGTACTTCCTGGCCACATACATAATTTCTATGAAGAAATGACTATTTAAAACCTTTGCTGACTTTTTAATTGGGTTGTCTTTTTCTTGTTGAGTTGTAAAAGTTATTTATATATTCTAAATATAAGCCCCTTAATCAGAAAGATGATCTGCAAATATTTTCTTATTTTGTGGGCTGTAATTTCAGTTTTATGATACCAGTCCCTTAAAACACAAAATTTTTCAATTTTGATAAAGTACAATATTTATTTTTTTTCTTCTTACTTATGCCTCACTAGAAATCATGAAGATAGGTTCAGGAAGAGGCAAGTAGCTGGAAGTAGTGTAGGCAGGGACCTGATTTACAGCTAAAATACTGTTCAATCAACTTGAAAAACCAAGTGAAGTGTAGCTGATTGGAAATATTGTATCTATGGAGCACTGAAGAAACCACATAGAGACTGATAAGAGGAGGAGAGTCATTAAAAGGGGGAGCCCTCCTCTAGCGGTGTGGTGGCTGAGCGGACCAAAGGATATGGCTGCAAAGCTCCCTCCCCCTGCGAGTGTGGGGTCTCAACCATACACAGGGATCCCTAACCCAAAGCAGCAGAGATGGGAAGAAGAGCCTGCGGAGCATCGGACAAAGGGATCCAGGTGGATTCTGTGGGCCTGGCAGATTTGGACCACATCTTTATGGTGAAGGAGCACTCCTATTGTTAGCATCCCCAGCCTGAGAAGTTTGCTCCGGACTCTGACTGCTAGGAAGTTTGCGCAGTCGTGTTTGGGTCCGGTGGAGGGGTCTGCAGGCTATACGCAGCAGTGACTTGGCGGGACCCTCTCCTTTCTTGAAAAGCATTGTGCAGCGTCCCAGTCAGTCATTAAGCTGTTTGGCTTGGGGAAGGGGGAATGACTTCTCTCACCTCATGCACAGGGTCAGAACTCCTCCTCCCACTGGTGAAACCTAATGTCCTGCTCTGTCCTGCTAGGATGGTGGCACAGAGGACCAACACAGGTCTGGGAATTTCGGCTCCCACTTTACTGAGACCAGCTGCACAGAGATCGGAGTCCTGTGTGGGGCTTATTTTCTACCTGCTCAAGCTTGGACTGGTGGCACAAGGGTAACTGGTTCTATGCAGAGCTGGGATTCTTGGACTGTATCCCCTGGGAAGGCTTCTGTCTGGTGAGCTCTGTGACTGCATTGTGGGGTGGCTGATCCAATCTCCTTGTGAGTTCCGCCAAGCAGGCTGCGAACACCATTCCTAACAGAAGACTGGTTCAGTCCTGTGAAGTCCTAGATAATCCCGCTGGGAAATTATGTGGAGAACAGGAGAACAGCTGAGAATGGGACATTTCAAGTTTAAGACCCACAGAAGCTATTGTCTGGGACTGGGAGGAAGTGCTTAGCCCCCTCCTGTGGGCTGGGCTGGCAATATCCTGAACTGGGGACTCTTTTAATCAATCCCTGAGCCCAGGGCAGCTGAAACTGCTTCTGAAGACTGCAGGCTGTAAACAACTGGAACCTGCAGCAAGTCCCATTAGGGGAAACTAGAGTTGGGGAGTCTGTTAAAGACTGAGGAGTCTGACTTGGAAGCAGAGACTAATTTCCCTGCACTGAGAATATCTGACTGTAATCTCCAAGCAGAGGAAGCCTGAGCCAGGCCAGCCTGAGTCCATCTCACAGACTCTCTTCAAAAGGCTCTGGAGAAGACAAGGCAACCTCAGGGGAGAAGCAGAATAGCTGTCAGGTGGAGGTGGACCTCAGGGAGCCTCGGTCCACCCACAGATCTGCTCCAAGCTCGAAGCTAAAAGAAGCAAACCATTTACACAGACTGGCCCCTCCCATACACACACAGGTCTAGTAGACACTGACACAAACAGTGAACAGAGTAATAACTATACACAGGTAGCCGAAGGCCAGGTAAAAACTACATCTGACAGCAAACTGCATCTGAAACCCACCAAAAAGGACCCAGAACCAATGGTGGGTCTCAGACCACACCAGACCTCAACCTAACTAGAAAAACGGCAATCCAAAGGTGGATCTTGGAAGGCTCCTGACACTGCTAGGAACAACCCCACCTTGGGGGGCAGCCCCTGGACAGCATCTAATACATGGTGATAAAGGTTTATCTCTATATACAACCAGCCTAAAGGGTTAATGATTGTGCTACTAACCCATCAAGGAACCTCGAGACTGCACCTGAAAAGCTGTTTGCACGCCATGGTTGTGGGGTTGAAGCTCATGGTTAGCCAGACTGAGGGTAGATCCCAAGCACGAAAGGGCCATCAGCAATCAAGACCCAATTACAACAGGAGGGCCCAAGCAACCCACACAAGGGACAGTCCTAGAGCATCCAGCTCAGGAGATCAAGAAGACTGGACCACAGGACACCTACTACAGAAGGCCACCCCATCAAGACTGGGAGACAGCAATCCTATCTAATACAAAAAAACAAACACAATGAGACAGCCAAAATGGGAAGACAAAGAAACAGGCCCCAGATGAAAGAACAGGAGGAAACTCTAGAAAAAAAGGTAAATGAAATAAAGGCAAACAATTTATCAGATAGAGAATTCAAACTAATAGTTATAGGGATACTCGAGGAACTTAGTGAGAACAGCAGCAGCATGAAGGACAAAAAATCATGAAAAGTAATCAGTCAGAAATGATGAATGCCATATATGAAATACAGAATACACTGGAAGGCATAGCCAGTAGTCTGGAAAAAGCAGAGGATTGAATTAGTGAATTAGAAGACAAAATAGAAAAAAATAAATCAGAACAGCAAAAAGAAAATATAATTAAAAAGGATGATATAGTTCAAGGGAACTTGGAGACAACATGAAATGTAACAGCATCCACATCATACAGGTGCTAGGAGGAGAAGAAAGAGAGCAAGGGATAGAGAACCTGTTTGAAAAAATAATGACAGAACATTTCCCTAGCCTGGCGAAGGAAAATGTCAAACAAGTTCAGGAAGCACAGAGAGTCCCAAACAAGATAAACGCAAAGAGACCCACACTAAGACACATCATAATTTAAAAGGCCAAGATTAGAGACAAAGAATCTTAAAGGCAGCAAAAGAGAAACAGTTAACTACAAGGGAGTTCCCTGTCAGCTGATTGCTCAACAGAAAAACTTCAGGCCAGAAGGGATTGGCATGAAATATTCAAAGTAATGAAAAGCAAGCACCTGCACCCACAACTGCTCTATCCAGCAAGGCTATCATTTAAAATCGAAGGCAAAATAAAGAGCTGCCCGGACAAAAGAAGAGTAAAGGAGTTCATAACCACTAAACCAGCAATGTAAGAAATGTTAAAGGAACTGCTTTAAGAAGAAATACAGAGAGGAACATAAGTATGAAGAAAAAAATAAGGGCAATAAATAAGTACCTATCAATAATAACCTTAAATGTAAATGTATTAAATGCTCCAATCAAAAGATACAGGGTAGTTGAATGGATAGGAAAACCAGGCCCATATATATGCTGTCTATAAGAGACTCAACTCAGAACAAAAGATACACACAGGCTGAAAGTGAAGGGATGGAAAAAAAGAATTCCATGCAAATGGGGAAAAAAAAAAAAGCTAGGGTAGCAATACTTATATCTGACAAAACAAAGGCCATAACAAGAAACAAAGAAGGTCACTATATAACAATAAAGGGGCTGACTCAACAAGAGGATATAACCCTTATAAACACATATGCACCAAAATATATAAAAAAAACTTTTGGTGGACTTTAAGTGAGAGACTGATAGCAAAATAGTCATAGTAGGGGACTTTAAAACCCCACTGTCATCAATTGACATATCTTCTAGACAAAAAATCAACAAGGAAACAGCAATTTTAAATGATACTCTGGATCATCTGGATTTGACTGATATTGACAGGCAGCCTCAAGAAGCAAGGAAAATCTCTAGTAAACAATCTAAATCTACACATAAAAGAATTGGAAAAAGAACAGCATGCAAGGCCCAGAGTAAGTAGAAGGAGGCAAATAATAAAGAACAGAGCAGAAGTAAATGACAGGGAAACTAAAAAAAACAATACAAAAGATAAATGAAACCAAAAGCTGGCTCTTTGAAAGGATCAACAAGATCAATGAACCTTTAACCAGGCGCATCAAGAAACAAAGAGAGCAGATCCAAATAAGCGAAGTCAGAAATGAAAGAGGAGAGGTAGCAGCTGACATCACAGAAACATAAAAGACGGTAAGAAAATATTATGGACAACTAAAGGCCAACAAAATAGACAACCTGGGAGAAATGAACAAATTCCTAGAAACATACAATCTTCCTCAATCAGTAAGAATCAGAAAACCCAAATAGACCATTAACTACTAATGAAACTGAAGCACTAATCAAAAAACTCCCAGCAAACAAAAGTCTTGACCCAGATGGCTTCACAGGCAAATTTTACTACATTCAAAAGAGAACAAACACCTATCCGGCTCAAACTATTCCAAAAAATTCAAGAGAAGGGAAGATTTCCAAACTCTTTTTATGAGGCCAACATTATCCTAATACCAAAACCAGACAAAGACACAACAAAGAAAGAAAATTATAAGCCAATATCGTTGATGAACATAGATGCTAAAATCCTCAACAAAATATTAGCAAATCAGATCCAGCAAAACATTAAAAATACCATACACCATGATCAAGTGGGATTTATTCTGGGGATGCAATGCTGGTACAATATTTGCAATTCAATAAATGTGACACATTACATAAGCAAAATGGAAGATAAAAATCACAAGATTGTATCAACAGATACAGAAAAAGCATTTGATAAAATCTACCACCCATTTATGAGAAAAACTCAGCAAAGTGGAATAAAGGGAACTCACCTCAACATAATAAAGGCCATATGTGAAAAACCTACAGCCAATATCATCCTCAATGGGCAAAAACTAAAAGCATTTCCCTTAAGATTAGGAAGAAGACAGGGATGTTCGCTTTCATCACTCTTATTCAACATAGTACTGGAAGCCCTACCCCCAGCAATCAGACAAGAAGAAATAAAAGGTATCCAAATTGGAAAGGAGGAAGTAAAACTGTCATTATTTGCAGGTGACATGAAATTGTATATAGAAAACCCTAAACACTCCATCAAGAAACTACTAGATCTAATAAATGAATTCAGCAAAGTTGCAGAATACAAAATTAATATCCAGAAGTTGATTGCATTTTTATACACCAATAATGAACTATTAGAAAGAAAAACTAAGAAAACAACCCCATTTAACATTACAACTCAGAGACCTACAATGATAATGAAGAAATAAAGGAAGATACAAATAAGTGGAAGCCTATACCATGTTCATGGACTGGAAGTTAACATTAAATCCATACTACCCAAAGAAATTATAGATTCAACACAATCCCTATTAAAATACCAATGGCATATTTCACAGATCTAGAACAAATATTCCAAAAATTTATATGGAACCAAAAAAGAATCCAAATAGACACAGCAATCTTGAGAATGAAGAACGAAGTTGGAGGAATCAAAATATCTGATATCAAACTACACTACAAAGGTCACGGTAATCAAAATAGCCTGGTACTGGCATAAGAACAGGCATATAGATCATGGAACACAACAGAGAGCCAGAAATCAATCAACGCCTTTATGGTCAATTAATATCTGACAAAGGAGGCAAGAATAAACAACAGAGTAAAGATAGTCTCTTCAATAAATGGTGTTGGGATAATTAAACAGATACAAGCAAAACAGTGAAGCTAGACCACCAACTTACACCATACAAAATAATAAACTCAAAGTGAATAAAAGACTTAAATGTAAGTGGTGAAACCTAAAAAATCCTAGAAGAAAATAGGCAGTAAAATATGAGATATCTCTCACAGCAATATTTTTGCTGATATATCTCCGAGGGCAAAGCAAACTCAGGAAAAGATAAACAAATGGGACTACATCAAGTCAAAAAGCTTCTGCACAGCAAAAGAAACCATCGACAAAATGAAAAGAGAATCCGCTGTATGGGAAAACATATTTGTCAATAATACATCTGTTAAGGCGATAATTTCCAAAATATATAAAGAACTTATACAGCTCCACAACAGGAAGACAAACAATCAAATTAAGAAATAGGCCAAGGACCTGCATAGACAATTCTCCAAAGAGGACATACAGATGGCCAATAGACATATGAAAAACCGCTAAAGATCACTAATCATGAGAGATGCAAATTAAAATTACAATGAGGTATCACCTCACACCTGTCAGAATGGCTACTACCCAAAATCAACAAACAACAAATCCTGGTGAGGATGTGGAGAAAATGGAACCCTACTGCACTGTTGGTGGAAATGCAGACTGATGTAGCCACTGTGGAAAACAGTATGGAGTTTCCTCAAAAAATTAAAAATGAAACTGCCTTCTGACACAGTGATTCCACTTGTAGGAATATATCCTGAGTCCTAAAACACAAATCAGAAAGAATATATGCACCCCCATGTTCACAGCAGTGTTATTTACAATAGTAAAGATCTGGAAACAGCCCAAGTGCCCATCAGTAGATAAAAAGCTGTGGTACATTTACACAGTGGAATACTATGTGGCTGTAAAAAAGAAGAAACCCTTACCCTTTTCGACAGCATGGATGGACCTGGAGAGTATTATGCTAAGTGAAATAAGCCAGTCAGAGAAAGACAAAAAGAATATGATGTCACTAATATGTAGAATCTAATGACCAAAATAAACTAACAAACAAAATGGAACCAGAAGCATGGATACCTGGAATAGACTGGCGGGTGCCAAAGGGGAGGGAGGTGGGTGTGACTGGATAAAGAAGCTGAAGGGATTAGCTAAAGAACTTATGTGTACATCCTGGGGACACAAACAATAGTGTGGTGAAGGCCAAGGGAGGGGGAAGTAGGGATAGGTAGGAGGCAGGGGTAGGAGGGGGGAGGTGATGAGGGAAGTCTGCATTAATGTCAACATTAAAAATTTTCAATAAAAAAAATTCATGACGATAGAAGTTTTTATGTGAACATGGGGTTTTTTTATTGAGTATATACCTAGGAGAATTTCTGGGTCATATGATAATTATATATACCCCTATATTTTATTCTAAGAGTTTTTATAGTCCAGCTCTTATTTCAGGTTTTGATTCGTTGTGAGTTGATTTTTGTATACTTTCTGAGGTAGAAATCCAAGTTCATGCTTTTGCATGTGGATATCTAGTTGTTTCAGCACCATTTGGGGAAAATACTGTTCTTTTCTCATTGAATCATTTTGGGATCTTTGTCAAAAGGCAACCAATCATAAATGTAAGGATTTGTTTTAGGACTCTAAATTCTACTCCACTGATCTATACATGTCTATCCTTATTCCAGTACCACACTGTCTTGATTACTGTAACTTTATAGCAAGTTTTGAAATTATAAGATGTTGAGTCCTTCAACTTTGTTCTATTTCAAAACTGTTTTAGCTATTCTGGATTCTTAGCATTTCCATATGAATTTTAGAATCTACTTGTCAATTTCTACAAGTAATTCAGCTGGGATTTTGGTAAGTGATGTGTTAAATCTGTATAATTTAGAAAGTACTGCTATCTAAACAATATTAAATCTTCTGATCTAAGATCAGGGTGTCTTTCTATTTTTTTTAGGTCTTCCTTTCAACAGTGTTTTGCAATTTTCAGTATACAAGTCTTGTAGTTCTTTTGTTAAAATTTCTTCCTATTTTTTTTTGATACTACTGTAAATGGAAATGTTTTCTTAACTTCATTTTCAGATTGTTCATTGCTAGTATAGAAATATAATTGATATTTCTATATTGAACTTTTATTCTACAACCTTGCTGAACTCATTAGTTCTAACAGTTTGGGTTTTTTAGTGGATTCTTCAGGATTTTCTTTTCACAAAACTACGTCATTTGAGAAGAGATAGTTTTATTCCTTTTCTAATCCAAATGCCTTTAATTCCTTTACTTGCTTATTTACCCTGGCTAGAACTTCCAGTATAATGTTGAACAGAAGTAGTGAAAGCAAGATATTCTTGTCTTAATTCTTGATCTTGAAAAACATTCAGTCTTTCACCATTAAGTATGTAATGCTTAAGGTTGTGTTTTTTTTTTTTTTAAATAAATGCCCCTTATGAGTTTGAGGAAATTACCTTCTGTTCCTAGTTTATGGAGTGTTTTTATCATAAATGGGTGTTGAATTTCATCAAATTCTTTTTTGGAGTCTATGTATACTGAATCCTTTTTTCATTCCTGGGATAAATCCCACTTAATTGTAATATATAACCCATTTTATATGTTGCTGTATTTGGTCTGCAGGTATTTTGTTGAAGATTTTGTCTACATTCATAAGGGATATTGGTTTGTAGTTTTCTTATGATGTTTTATGAGAGTATGTACTATGTTTTCTTAAATTCTATATTTGTCTACTTGGCATGCATTAATCACAGGGCAAATTACATTAACTATGTTTTCTTATTTTCTATGTTCTTGATGCTCTGGCATTTTAGCAGAGCTGGCCACAGAGAGATTGCCCCTTCCCCAATGGTTAACTAATTCTTACACAGAGCAAGAGCTCAGCCAGGAACACACTTCTCATATGCAAACCAACCAACTACAAGTCTACAGTTCCAACGTACTTCTTACTGAACTCTTACACAGACGAAACCTGTGTTTCCCTTGCCTTAAATCATCTCAGAGCCAAGTACCAGGCAATTAAAGACCACTGTACAGCCGAAGCCTGAAGTCTAACAGAGCCTATAACTAAGGATATACAGAAACCACATGGAGACTGATGGGGGCTGGGGGAAGATGAGGAACAGGCTGGGCTCAAACAATGTGTGGTGGTTCAAGATTGAGAGGGATATCTTGGCTGTAAATGTTTCCCCTGAGGAGCAAGGGATCCCAGCTCCACACCAGGATACCAAGCCAAGGGTTCCAATGTTGAAAAGAGAAGTCTCCATAATTTCTGGCTGTGAAAACCATCAGGGATTGTAGCTGAGTGAGATGAAGGGCTTCTGGAATCCCAGGCCTTCCTCTTAAAAGGCCCACGTACAGACTTAATTGCAGATGGAATCACTCACTCTGAACTCCAGCAAAGGGGCATTGGCTCAAAAGGCACCAGAGAATAACTTGGTGATTTTGTGAGACCCTACCCTACCCAACTCAACCTACAGAACCACCCAAGCCTCTTCCAGTGGCTTTTCCATACAAATGGCCTGTCTTGGCTCATGATGCAAATTTCCTAAAATCTCTCAAAGGTTCACAAACCCCAAAAAAGCAGCATCTGGCCTCAGCATACCCCGTATCTCTTGTTAAGCAGCCCCACATCCGGCACTAGTGGCAGCCAGCCTCAATTCACAGCTTAGCCTCTTAAAGGCACCTCCAAGCCCAGTACAAGTAGCAACCACTGGCAGATCACTTGGTAGCTCAGACCAAGTGGCCCTAGCCAGGACACAGGCAGCAGCTAACTCTAGCCTGCACCAGAGCCCCCCTGCCCAAGAGGTCCCAGTAACAACACACCCAATGGCCAGCTTTATACCACACCAGAGCATCACCCAACCACCTCTATAAAAGACACACCCAAAGAGCAGTCTCAACAGGCACCAGAGCCCTGCTAAAGCAAATCCTGCACCATAGGGATAGGGTCGCCTCCTGCACAACAGCTACTCCATTGTAGTCATGGCCAATCCTCACAACCAATCAGTATAAGGGTCAATCCCTTCCACTTGATGTGCTAATAGCAATCAAGGCTCAACTACAACAGGAGGAAACAGACAACCCACCCAGGGGACACTCCTGGAGCATACAGCTCAGGTGACCAGGAAGTCTCACCACTGGGCCCCACAGGACACTTACTACATAAGGCCACTATACCAAGACTGGGAGATATAGCAGATCTACCAATACATAAAAACAACACAGGAAGGCAGCCAAAATAAGGAGATAAAGAAAAATATCCCAAATTACAGAACAGAACAAAATTCCAGAAAAAGAACTAAACAAAATGGAGACAAGCAATCTACCAGATGCAGAGTTTAAAACACTGGTTAAAAAGATGCTCAATGATATCAGTCAGAAAATCAACAAAAAGATACGAAGCATAAAAATGAAGATAGAAAACATAAACAAGAACCAGCCATAAGCTGAAATGAACAATATATTAGAGGGAATCAACAGTAGATTAGATGAAGCAGATGACCGAATCAGCAATTTGGAAGACAAAGGAGCAGAAATACCCAATCAGAACAGCAAGAAGAAAAAATAAGTTAAAAATATGAGGACAATTTAAGGGGCCTCAGGAACAACATCAAGCATACCAACACTCACATGATAGGGGTAGCAGAAAGATGAGAGCGTGAGCAACGGTGATTTGCGGGGGGGTGGGGGGCAGGCTGAGCGGCAGTGGGAAGAGCACCCTAGGGAAGAAGAGAAGGACGCGAGGCCCTGAGGTGGGGGAGAGTGACGAGCTTCCCTTCGTCGTCAGCCAGGGACCAGTACACAGCCACCCACCTGCCCACTGGGCCACGATCCCTTGTCCGCAGAGATGTCAGCTGCCGGCATCCGAGGCCTGAGGGCCACCTACCGCCAGGTCCTTGATAAAGTGGAGCTCATGCTGCCTGAGAAACTGAGGCCGCTGTACAACCACCCGGCAGGTCCCAGAACAGTTTTTTTCTGGGCTCCAATTATGAAATGGGGGTTGGTGTGTGTTGGATTGGCTGACATGGCCAGACCTGCAGAAACACTCAGCACAGCTCAATCTGCTGTTTTGCTGGCTACAGGGCTTATTTGGTCAAGATACTCACTTGTAATTATTCCAAAAAACGGGAGTCTGTTTGCTGTTAATTTCTTTGTCAGTGCAGCAGGAGCCTCTCAGCTCTTTCATATTTGGAGATATAACCAAGAACGAAAAGCTAACGCAAACAAATAAAAGAGCTCCTAATCATCCCAACAACCTAGACGTAGCCATAACCACTGGGACCTAGTTTGATTTATCATTTGGTTATTGGTAAGGTGACACTCCCTGTGCTAATGATTGAAGTGCATAATAAAATTCTAACAACTGGGAGTACACGATTCAACAGAAAAATAAAGCAAATTATTAACAGCAAAAAAAAAAAAAAGGAGAGCAAGGAATTGAAAAACTATTAGAAGAAATAATGATGAAATACTTCCCTAACCTGGTGAAGTAAACATAAAAGCCCAGGAAGTGCATAGTCTCTCAAACAAGATGAACCCAAAGAGGCCCACACCAACACACATCACAATTAAAATGCCAAAAATTAAACAGAGAATCTTAAAAGCAGCCAAGAAAAGCAGTTACTTACAAGGGAGCTCCCATAAGACTATCAACTGACTTCTTAACAGAAACATTTCATGCCAGAAGGGACTGACATTAAATATTCAAAGGGATGAAAAGAAACTACCTACAACCAAGATTACTCTATCCAACAAAGCTATCATTTAGAATTGAAGGACAAATAGAGAGCTTCCTATATAAGAAAAAGCTAAAGGAGTTCATCACCACCAAAACAGCATTGTAAGAAATGGTAAAGAGACTTCTTCTTCCGAAAAAAAAAAAAAGATAAAAAATATAAATAATAAGACCTGGCTGGTGAGGCTCAGTTGGCTGGGCAGAGTCCCATGCACCCAGAGGTTGCTGGTTTGATTCCTGCTCAGGGCACATGCCCGAGTTGCAGGCTCAATCCCCAGAAGGGGGCGTGCAGGAAGAGGCAGCCGATCAATGTTACACTCTCACATTGATGTTTTCTCTCTCCCTCTCCCTTCTTCTTTCTCTAAAAAAATCAATGAACTATCCTAAAATAAATGAATATGTTATTAATAAAATGGCAACAACTACATATCTATCAACAATTACTTTAAAAGTAAATTTTAAATGCTCCTTTCAAAGATATCGGATGGCTGAATAGATTAAGAAAACAAGACCCTCACATTACAAGAGACTCACTTCAGACTGAAAAACATACACACAGACTGAAAGTAACGGGATGGAGAAAGTTCATAAAAATAGAAAGGAAGAAAAAAAAAGCTGGGGTAGCAATACTTACACCAGACGAAACACACTTCAAAATAAAGGCTATAACAAGGGAAAAAGGACCCAACAATTCCACTTCTGGGTATTTATCCCAAGAAACCCAAAACACTAAATCGAAAAGACACATGCATCCATATAGTCACTGTAGCATTATTCACAATAGCCAAGATAATGGAAGCAACCTAAGTGTCCGTTAATAGATGAATGGATAAAGATGAAGCGGTATATACATGCAATGGAATATTACTCAGCCATAAAAAAAGAATAAAACTTTTCCATCTGCAACAACACTGATGGACCCAGAGGGTATTGTGCTGAGTAAAACAAGTCAGAGAGAGAACTACAAACACTGTATGATTTCACTTATATGTGAAATCTAAAAAACAAAATAAATGAGGCAACAAAACAGAAACAAACTCATAGACACAGGGAACATTTTGATGGTTGCTAGATGAGAGGGGGTTGGGGGATGGGTAAAAAAGGGGAAGGGATTAAGAAGTACTAATTGGTAGTTACAAAATAGTCATGGGGGTGTAAAGTACAGCATAGGTAATATAGTCGATAATATTGTAATAACTATGTGTGGTGTCAGATGGGTACTAGATTTCTCAGGGTGATCACTCCAAGTTATATAAATGTCTAATCACTATGATGTACACTTAAAACTAATAGACTATTGTATGTAAACTGTAATTGCAGACTAAAAAATTATTAAAAAAAGATATAATCTCAAATCAAGCACATGCTTGAAAATGCAAACTGGTACAAGCACTTCGGAAAACAGTTTGGCAGTTTCTTATAAACATAACCTTACCATACATGATCCAGCAATCATGCTCCTAGGTATTTACCCAATTGAGTTGAAAATTTATGTCCATCCAAAAACCTGCACATGAATGTTTAAAGCAGCTTTGTTTATGATTGCCCAAAACTGAAAACAACCAAGTCCTTCAGTAGGTGAATAAACACTATGGTACATTCATACAATAAAATATTATTCAATAATAAAAAGAAATGAGCTAGTAAGCCATGAAAATAAATTATCTAGACCACACTACTAAGTGAAAGAAGTTGATCTGAAAGGGCTATATAATGTATGAATCCAACTGTATGACATTCTAAAAAAAATAAAATTATAGGGACAGTATAAATATTGGTGATTGCCAGGGGTTGGGGTCAGGTGGGAAGTGAGGGAGGGTTGACTAGGTAGAGCACAGAGGAATTTTAGGACAGTTAAACTATTTTCTGTGATATTGTAATGGTGATATGACATTATACATTTGCCAAAACCCAAAGAACTGTAAAACACCAAGAGTGAACCCTAATGTAAACTGTAGAACTTAATAATAATTGTTACAGATATATCTCATCAACATAAGATGTTAATAATAGGGAACCAGTGTTATTAACATCTCAGGTATATGAGTGAAGCTCTCTGCCTAATTTCTGTTACCTAAAACTGCTCTAAAAACAAAGTTTAATAATTTAAAAAAAAGGGGATGAATATTCCTTAACCGCCCCCCCGCACACACACACACACAAATACAGTTCAGATGCTGCTAGCCAAAATGAGTAATAAATGTCTCTTACTGCTTCCCTAAAAGCAACACTGGTAACAATGATGTCAGGAGGGATTCCCTCTAGTATAATTCATATGCCAAAAGACCCACTATATATAATATCTCATAGTATCAAATGTTTTCTATATAAAACCAGGAAATATTGATGAGACAATAGATAACCTAATGACCAACTATAAGAAATTAACCTGATCCCAAGAGGTGAATCAGAAATCATCCCATAATATATTCCCAAGAAAGTCAAGACAAGGGACAAGCTATGATCCAGAATTTTTAGCATCATGCATCTACTTGATACTTCCTCCTGTCAGGAACTATCTTTGAGTTTGGTTTTTTACTCCAGTCACCAACCTGGTATTATATCTCTACAGGAAAGCACTAACTTGGTCATGCATGGCATACCAATAAGTTCCTAAGTTAAAGCAAAGAAATGCCTGTTTTCAAGTTTATTGACCTCCCACCTGTTATCTACTTTTGTTCAGTTCCTTCCATTCCTACCACAGCTATTGGTCCACTTTTATTTTACATTTACACTTTAGTATAACTATCTCTTAGTTTTTTGACCTACTGCTTACTATAACTACCTCTATTAAGTCTTGAAAGGAATATCTTTAGAGTTTCTTCAGTCTTTTAAATATTTATTGAGTACTTCATATCAGATTCAGGAAACATTTACTGAGTTCCTTCAGGCTCATTTGAACCTCATAGCTATAGCTACTCTAAAGAAGTTATTATTACCTCCACTTTACAGAGAAGCAAACATACTCAAATGAGTTAAATAATTTGTATGAGTTCACCCAAATCAAGTCTAAATCTATGAACCAAGTTCATGTGTGTTTCCCATTCATCTTTATCTTTCCTATCAAAGTACAAGATACTCTGCTAGTCAGAATTTAAGGCATTATTCCACCTTCTGAAACCTGTTTTTCAAATCCTATCTAAAAACCAGTTCTCTAGACTCAATGATACAACCTGATCCTTCAAATCTTAATCTAGTAGGTTCTTCCACTCCTACCTCTTCTCTACACAGTAAAACCTCGCTATAACAAACTAATCTGGGCAAGGCGGTGTCCATTAAAGCTGGAAGTCTATTATATAATAAAGTAGGTTTTCCTGAACGTGTATGTTAAAAAAATTGACAAATTAATTTACCTGTTTTTACTTCTGTAGACATGCTTGTGTAATTAAAATTAAGTATATATGAAAATTTTCATTTCACAGAAAAGTTTTCTATATGTATTACTGTAAGTTTAAATTTATACTGAATAGGTCTAGTAAATTCGAGCATTCAATAGTCACTGCGAGTAAATAAATGCACATGGCTGGGGCATGGCTTAGCGTGTGGAAATATCAGACTGCACACATTAAAACTGCTGCAGAAAGTGTGCCACACGACAACAGAATCAATTACCACGAGAAATGCGGTGTCATGTGCTAATCATTCACTGACTATTGCTTATGAGTGGTGACTCTTAGATTTAAATATGTACACTATAGTTGTAGATATGTAATATTTACTTATGTCAGCAAAATTACTACAATGTTTTTCCAACATATAGCCTTTTCGCTTAAATTTAAAATAACGATGAATTAATAACAAAAAAATAACCTGTTAATTTAATTGTAAGCAAATCTTGGTTAAAAGCATTTTAAAATTAAGTGTTAATTTTCACATATGACATATGGACTAGAAATTTTGTCTGTTAAATTCAAAGTCTGATAAATCAAGGTCCGAAAAATTGATGGTTTACTGTAGCTATCTATGCTACTACTGTTACTTGCTAGCTATGGTGCCCTCAAGATTTCAGGAAAAATGCTGCCTATAGAATATTGGTTTTTGGCTTTTTTAAATCCTCACCTGAGGGTTTTTTTTAATTTTGGAGAGAGAAGAAGGGGGAGAGATACAGACAGACAGACTGCGGGGGTGGGCGGCACTGATGTGGGAGAGAACACTGATTGACTGCCTCTTGTAGGCGCCCCGATGGCATTGAAACTGCAACCTAGGTATGTGCCCTGACTGGGAATTAAACCCGCAACTGTTTTGGTGTACAGGATGACACTCAACCAATAGAACCACCCAGATGGGCTAGAATCTTTTTTTTTGAGGAAAAGAAAGAAGAAAGTTTTGAGAGGGCATTTGGTCTTATTTCAGCCTATTGTCTTTCTTTTTAAAAGACTACACACTGTAGCAACATCAATGTACAATACTGTAATTAACTGTTTAATAGATTCTTTTATGCATTGGACTATCTAAACAATGTAAAGCCAGTGACCTGCCTGAGACAACAAAGACAACTGAAGACACTCCTGGGGCCTCAAAGTAAATGAATATCCACCATATTTATTATTTTTGCAGGAAAAAAAATCTTAGCAGACTTAAACTTGACCGTAAAAAGAAGTCAGTGAAATGAAGTTGCTGCTATAAGCTATTTGAGCACATGTGAAAATTAAAACCAAGATACACTTTTCATGCCATGTTTATTCAAAACAGAAAAAAATTACAATTACAAAAACTTACCAAAAAAAAAATCACTCTTGAATTTTCAATAGCAAAGTTAACAAAGAAGCCTCTTATCTTGTAAGAAAATCGTAATTGTCCACTACAGACACTAAGTTTGTAAAGTAACAAAATATGACTATTTTTTTCTTAAGTTTCCAAGGGAGGCAGTATGAGTAACGGTTAGGAGCAAAAGCTTTATGTGATCTTGAACCTTTCACTTTGTTTCATCTGCAAAATGGGTACAGGTGTACCTACTTCATAAAATTGTTAAAAAAACTAAGTAAGATCATAAAGGTCTTAGTACAATACTTTTTACATATAATTACTCAAAATGTTCCTTCTCCTCCTCATTATTCTTCTTATGTCTTTAGTCTTTGTTTCCTCACCTACAATATGAAAATCCTTACCATACAGGGTCGCTGCGAGAACAAAGCACATTGTTTGGTGAGTAACAGGTTCTTAGAAAGCCCATTATTCCCATTCCTTTACAAAACTATATTTATAATGCCATGGGTTGGGGGGAAAACAAAACACAGCAGCCTTTCAAAAACTGTATATTTCCTTTTGGGAGGAGGGAATGTGGAGAGGAGTAGTTAGGAAAAGAAGATAAAGTTTATTATATAATGTAGACAGTTATTTAATCATACAATTAAATCATGACTACAATGATTTGAAGTCATGATTTATAATAATCATGAAGGAACAAGGTTAAATTTAGTTGAAAAATACTCAGAGATGACTGCATTGTTTTTCTAAAGTAAAACAAAACCAACTTTAAAATACACAAAAAATTTAAATATGAATTACTCAGACATTTTAGAAGTAACTCCAAAAACAGTCTCATTATTTCATTTGTTATGAAACCAAAAGATTTTGAACTAGAGTTTAAAACATGAATTGACAGGGAGATTAAAGACGGCAGCGGAATGAGTGGAAGCTACACTGACACTCTTTCAGGATCAAACTGAAATTACAACTAGAATACAGAAAAACCACCCTGAATAATCAACTGTAACTGAAGACAAGCTGGAGAGAACCCTCACAACCAAGGAGGAAAAGTGGAGACTGCATAGAGGCTGGTAGGAAGTGCAAAGGTGCAAGAGGGCTGGCTGGGCTCCCACAGGCACCAGCTGAAGGTCCAGCGGGATATCTCAGCTGTGGGGGATTCCCACTAGGACTCTGAGGCCTAAACCCCAGGCTGGGCTTCCCAGCCAAGAGCACCAGAACTGAGAAACGTGCCCACATAATATCTGGCTGTGACAAGCAGTCCGGTGTCTGTCTGCCAGGGAGAGATGGCTGGAAATGCAGGCACCCTCTTAAAGAGCCAATGCACAAAGTTTTGGGTGTAGACAATCACCTTGGGCTCCAGCAGAGGGAGGGCAAGGTGGACTGGAGCTGTGTGAGGAGAGTCTAGGGTTGTGGGCTCTGGACATAGAGCTCAGAGGGCACTCCTCTGGATTCCTGTGCCAAGTCATTCCTCCATACTGCAGAGAATATCTTTCACAGGCAGACATTTACCTTCCAAGCAGCTACTGCCTGAGGGGGAAGCAAGTGCCCTATCCTGCTGGAAAATGTCTCACCCTACCCCAGGGAGTTTCTATAGCCTGAGGCTTATTAAGAGATTGATAACAATCAGCTGCCTCACCCAGTGGAGCTTCTACAGCCTGAGGCTCATTAAGAAAATCAGATTAATTAGCCTGCAGACAGAGGTAGATCTCAGAGTGCTTTGAATCTTTGCCTGATCTGCTTCTGGACTCCCTCCTTGGAAAAGTAGACTTTGGTGTGCATCTTGGTCATGTCCAAATGCACCCAGCCCCAACAGAGGGGACCTCAAGCTGTGGATTGTTGATAGCTCCAAACAGGGTACTCAGGGCCAGTCACAAACAGCCTGGCCTGCACCAGAGCCCTTCAAAAAGACTGAGAGTCCTAGCAGGCCTACCTAATACATAGAAACAAACCCAAACAGGCAGCCAAAATGGAGAGACAAAAAACAAGCCCTAAATGAAAGAACAAGAGAAGTCTCCAGAAAAAGAGCTAAATGAAATGGAGATAAGCAATCTCTCAGATATAGAGTTCAGAATACTGATTGTAAGGATGCTCAACAGCATGAAAAAAGACATGGAAACTATGAAAAATGACCAGTCAGAAATGAATAATGACATAGCATAAAGAAAGAATACCTTGGAAGGTTTAAACAGCAGATTAGAAGAAGCTGAGGATCAGATCAGTGATTTAAAAGACAGGGTAGAAAAAAATCACTCAGTCAGAGACCCAAAAAGAAAACACAATTAAAAAACAGGAGAACACTCTAAGGGAGCTGTGAGACAACATGAAATGTAACAGTATTGCCAGGAATACATCACAGGAATGCCAGAGTAGGTTGAAAATAAGCAAGGATTACAGAACCTCTTTGAAGAAATAATGGCAGAAAACTTCCCTAACCTGGTCAAGGAAAAAGTGACACAAGTTGAGGAGGCAAAGAGAGTCCCAAGCAAGAAGAATCCAACCAAAGAGGCCCACACCCAGACACATCATAATTAAAATCCCAAAAATTCAAGACAAAGACTATTAAAGGCAGCAAAAGCAATCTGTTATCTACAAAGGAGCTCCCATAAGGTTGTTAGCTGACTTCTCATCAGAAACTCTACAGGCCAGAAGGGGATGGCATGAAATATTCAAGGTAATGCAAAACAAGGATCTGAAACCAAGACTACTCTATCCAGCAAGGCATTCAAAGTAGGTGGTGAAATAAAGAGCTTCCCAGACCAAAAAAAGGCTAAAGGAGTTTATCACCACCAAACCAGCCATGCAGGAAATGTTAAAGGAACTGTTGTAATTAGAGTAGAAATAGAACCACTGCAAGAAATGTTAGAGGGACTGCTGTAATAATAAGAAGAAATAGAGAAAGAAACATAGGCATAAAGAACTAAAATGTTAATAAATAAGTACCTATCAATATTAATCTTGAGGACTCTGAGAGAGCAACAGCAATACAGTAATAGTCGTGGACTTTAACAGCCCACTGACTTCACTGGATAGATCTTCCAGACAAAAAGTCTACACAGAAATAGTGACTCTAAATGGCACACTAGATCAGATGGGATTTAACTGATATTCACAGAATATTTCATCCCAAAGCTGGAGAATATAATTTCCTCTCAAGTGCACATGGGTCATTCTCAAAGACAGATCACATATGAGGACACAATACCAGTCTCTAAAAGTTCAAAAAGACTGTAATCATATCAAGCATCTCAGATCACAATGGCATGAAATTTGAAATCAACTACAGTAAAAACACTCAAAAACACTCAAATACACGTAGGCTAAATAGCATGTTATTAAACAATGAATGGGTTAGCAATAAAATCAAAAACGAAATAAAAAACTTCCTGGAAGCAAATGAAAATGAACACACAACAACCCAAAAATCTACGGGACAGCAAAAGCAGTCATAAGAGGGAAGTTCATAGCACTATCGGCCTGCCTCAAAAAAAGCAAGAAAAATTTTTAGTAAACTATCTAACCCTACAACTTAAAGAATTAGAAAGCTCCCCTGTGAAGCTGTCTAGATCAGGGCTTTTGTTTGCTGGGTTTTTTTTATTTTTTATTACTGCTTCAATTTCATCAGTTGTTATTAGCCTATTCAGGTTTTCTGGTTCTTTCTGATTCAGTTTTACATGATCTCACTCATATGTGGAATCTAATAAACAAAATAGACTGAGAAACAAAACAGATCCAGAGCCCGGCCGGGCATGGCTCAGCGGCTGAGCGTCAACCTAGGATCCAGGAGATCAGGGCACATGCCCAGGTTGTGGGCTGCACCAATCAATGACTCTCTCATCATTGATGTTTCTATCTTTCTCTCTCCCTCTCCTTTCCTCTCTCTGAAATCAATAAAGATATATTTAAAAAAAAAATTAATAGATCCAGAGACATAGAAGCATGGAACAGACTGAGGAATCTCAGTGGAAAGATGGGGGTGGGGGAGTGACTGGGGAGAGATTAATCAAAGAACTGATATGCATACATGCATAACCCATGGACACAGACAATAGTGTGGTCAAAGCCTGGCGGGGGCGGATGTGGGGTGGAGGGGATCAATGGGGGGAAAAAAGCGGGATATCATATCAAGCATCTCATCTGTAATACTTTCAACAATAAATATAAATTAAAAAACACACACATGTATTAACAGGAACCCACTAAGGTGAAGTTTTATTCTGTTTAAAATTTTGCATTCTTCTAAAAGAAATACATGTGTACTACACATAAGGAAATAAACATTTTGGTTTCCTTACCTGTTGTGTTCCATCTGCACTTACAATAGGGGCAGATAGAAGAGAAATATCACTAGTTAAAATCTGAGATGTATCCAGTAGTGGTGGATGTTCTGCCATTATCGATAAGACATTAATATACTGGATAACTCTCCAACTCTGAAAAACAAAAATATATAGCATATGTATATATCCTTAAAATTTTATTAAAATATAATACATTCAAGATTTGTCTTATTTTTTAAATTTATTTTGAGAGTATGTTTATTAAACCTGGGGACAGTGAAACAAAGGAAGAGCTTAGGATAGAAAAAGCAACAGAACAGAGCCTAGGTGGTGCTCTGATTTGGCTCCCTAGAAATGTTATAGGAAAGAAGTGAGCTATGGTGGGCTGCTGTTAGCTCACTGAAAAGTCAGAGAAAGGGGGCCTTGGAGACACGTTTAAGGAGGTAAGCCTGGGATGAGCTGCCGCTTCCCACTGCTCTTTTGGTTGCAAGTCTCTTGGGGAGCAAAGAAAAGATGCATGCCTGAGAGAGAAGGCGTAGGCATGCTCCAGAGAGAGCCCCAAGATTTGTCTTATTCTTTGAAGAGATATTCCTGTCAAAAGGGATTTTACAATATTCTGTGGACTACTTTTTACTGTTTTTAGTCAACAGACCATTTAAGGAAATATATTTCTTACAATTTAACCAACTGTCTGTCAATGTAGACAATGAGCTAAGGTATAATAAAGTCAATGTATCAGCACCTTCTATTTAAACTGTTTCTCTATCTCGTTAATCTCTATACATTATTTATTTAATTCAGCTGCCACCACTAGCTAAACACTGGGATAGCAGTAAATGCAATGACTGAGTGAAGCAATTCTAACACTGATTTCTTTTCTATGAGGAGAGAAGGTAATAAAGAAGACCCAATCCCCCTTCATCATCCTATCAGTCTCTAGGAACTACACAGGAATTAATGGCAGAAAAAACTGCTTAGGATTAGAATAAGACCTTTCAAGTTTTAACTTGCATGTTCTGACACTGGCCTTCTATCATTCAGATTTTATTTTTCTTGTCTAAGTGACACCTACTTTACTGTAAACTAAATCATTTCAGTGATAAAAGGACATACATTTAGAAATCCTTAACAGTAAACAGAGTATCATTTATATAAAAAGTAGAAGACCTTGACATAAGCAATATCAGTTAATCACATACAATGTCAACCAATAAAACATCAGCCAATTGCATGCCAGGATAAGCACAATTGAGCTCAATCATACATTTTACTGAATCTACACTGAAAGGCAAAATAACAAACATTTTTGGATGCTTGTAGCATTCTACCATTCAGTAGTGTCAAAATGTTTAACCTTTTTTTTGTTAACAGTATTACAGATGTCCCCAATTCCTCCCCTTTCCCCCCGCCACCCACCCTACCCCACCCCACCCCAGGCCTTCACCACATTATTCTGTGTGTCCATGGGCTAAGAAAACATGCATATGTATTCTCTGGCTGATCTCTTTCAACTCACCCCCAACCCCCTTCCATCTGAGATCTGTCAATCTGTTCCATGTACCCATGTCTGTGGTCCTATTTTGTTCATCAGTTTATTTTGTTCATTAGATTCCACATATAAGTGAGATCATGTGATACTTGTCTTTCTCAGACTGGCTTATTTTGCTTAGCGTAATACTCTCCAGGTACCTCCATGCTGTCTCAAAGGGTAAACGTTTCTTCTTTTTTATAGCAGCATAGCATTCCACTGTGTAAATGTACAACAGCTTTTATATCTACTCATCTACTGATGGGTACTTGGGCTGTCTCCAGATCTTAGCTATTGTAAATAATCCTGCTATGTTCATGGGGGTACATATATTTTTTCTGATTAGTATGTCAGGATTCTTAGGATATATTCCCAGAAGTGGGATCAGTGGGTCTAATGGCAGTTTCATATTTAATTTTTTGAGGAAACTCCATACTGTGTTTTCCATAGTGGCTGCACCAGTCTGCATTCCCACCAGAAGGGTACTAGGGTTCCCCTTTCTCCACATTCCAGTCAGCACTTGTTTGCTGACTTACTGATGGTAGCCAATCTGGCAGGTGTGAGGTGACAGCTCATTGTCGTTTTGTGTTTCCTGGATGATTAGTGACTTTGAATACTTTTTCACATGTCTCTTGGCCATCTGTATGTCCTCTTTGGGGAAGTATTTGTTTAGGTCCTTTGCCAATTTTTTACCTGGATTGTTTATTTTCCTTTTGTTGAGTTCTATGAGTTGTGTATTTTGGAAATTAACCCCTTATCAAAGGTATTACTGGCAAATACATTCTCCCATACGGTGCCTTCCCTTTGCATTTTGAGGATGGTTTCTTTTGTTGTGCAGAAGCTTTTTAGTTTGATTTAATGCCATTTGTTTACTTTTCCTATTTCTCCTGCCCTACGAGATGTTTCTGTGAAAATTCCACTACATGAGATGTCTAAGATTTTGCTGCCAATACTTTCTTCTAAAATTTTTATTGTTTCATGACTTACAATTAAGTCTTTTATCCATTTTGAATTTCTCTTCTGTATGGTGTAAGTTGGTGGTCTAGTTTCATTTTTTTTTTTTTTGCATGTACTTGTCCAATTTTCCCAGCACCATTTATTGAAGAGACTGTCTTTATTCCATTGTATGCTCTTGCCTCCTATGCCAAGTATTGAGTGTAATGGCTTGGGTCAATTTTTGGGTTGTCTGTTCTGTTCCATTGATCTATATGGATATTCTTGTGCCATTACCAGGTTGTTTGGATTACAATAGCTTTGTAGTAAAACTTAATCTGGTACTGTGATCCTTCCAACTTTGTTCTTTCTCAAGATTGCTGTGGTTATCCAGTATATTTTTTGGTTCCATATAAACTTTAGGGATATATGTTCTAGATCTATGGAATATGCTGTTGCTATTTCAATCTAATCTATAGATTACACTGAATCTGTAGATTGCTTTGTGTGGTATATACATTTTAATGATGTTAATTCTTCCAATCCATGAACATGGTATATGCTTCCACTTGTTTGTATCTTCCTTTATTTTTTTTTTCAATGTCTTATCATTTTCTGAATACAGATCTTTTACCTCCTGAGTTTATGCCTATGTACCTTTTTTTTGTTGTTGCAATGGTAAATGGGATTTTGTTGTTGTTGTTGTTAATCTTCACCCAAGGGTATTTTTCCTTTGATTTTCTAGAGTGGAATGGAAGGAGGGAGGAAGGGAGGAGAGGAAGAGGGAGAGAAAGAAACATCAATATGAGAGAGACACACTGATTAGTTACCTCCTGCACGTGCTCCAACTGTGGTTGAGGATCAAACCTTCAACCGAGGTATGTGCCCTTGACTGGGAATGGAACCCACGGCCCTTTGGTTCACAGGCTGACCCTCCAACTACTGAGCCACACCAGCCAGGGGGCAATGGGATTGTTGTTTAAAATTTTCTTTTTCTGAAAGGTTCATTATTGATGTATAAAGAGGTCATTGATTTCTGGATGTTAATTTTGTATCCTGCTACTTTGCAGAATTCATTTATTAATTAATTTTTGGTGGAGTCTCTAGGGTTTTCTATATACAATATTGTATCATCTGCAAATAATGAATTTTACTTCCTCCTTTCCAATTTGGATGCCTTTCATTTCATCTTCCTGTCTGATCACTGTGGCTAGTATTTCCAGTACTAAGTTGAGTAAGTGTGGTGAAAAAGGACATCCCTGTTTTGTTCCTGATCTTAAGGGAAACACTTTTAGTTTTTGTCCATTGAATTGTTGGCTGTAGGTTTTTCATATATGGCCTTTATTATGTTGAGGTATGATCCTTGTTGAGTGTTTTAATCATAAATGGGTGCTGGATTGTGTCAAATGCTTTCTCTGCATCTATTGATATATTCATATGATTTTTATCCTTCATTTTTTTATGTGAAGTATCACATTTGTTGATTTGCAAATACTGTACCAACCATGCATCCCCCAAATAAATCCTACTTGGTCATGGTGTATATGATCTTTATAATGTATTACTGGATCCGATTTGCTAATATTTTGTTGAGGTTTTTAGCATCTATGTTCATCAGGGATATTGGCCTGTAATTTTCTTTCTGTGTAGTGTCTTTATGTGGTTTTGGAATTAGGATAATGCTGGCCTTGTAAAAGGAGCTTGAAAGTCTTCCCTCTTCTTGGAATTTTTTGGAATAGTTTGAGGAGGTGTTAGTTCTTCTTTGAATGTTTGATAAAATTTGCCTGTGAAGCCATCGGACTTTTGTTTGCTGAGAGTTTTTTTATTACAGTTGCAATTTCATTAGTTGTTATTGGTCTATTCAGGTTTTCTGATTCTTCCTGATTGAGTTTTGGAGGACTGTATGTTTCTAGGAATTTGTCCATTTCACCCAGGTTGTCCAATTTATTGGCACAGAAAATGTTTATTTATTTAAAATCCTGCATCGTTGCAAAAACTCTTATACAAGTTGATTTAACCTAAGGACAATTTTCCATGTAGATAATATAAGAACTGCTATAAGAGTTTTAAAAATATTCAGTACAGGTATGTACTTTTTGATTTGATATGTAAAACCATAGAACAGAACATTTTCATAAAATGCATGCAACGTAAACATAACAGATATATTATTTATATAAATATTACCTATTGTATACATATATGTGCATATATAGTTATATATAGAGGAGGGGTACGCAAATCTAACTTCTGGCTTAATCTGTACTGCTATATTTCCTAAAGTTCAATAAAATCACTGACTACTTCAAATCACGTCAAGTAATTTCACTTTGTGGAATATACAAAGAATTATAAAATGGGAGTCAATTTATTATTTTTACTCTTGCATGTCACATAACTTAATTTAGGAAGAAACATTTTAGGGAAGCTAACTCAGGATTAACAGGATTAACCAGAGTTAAAAATTTGTAAGTAATTCATTTTTTATAAATTAGTAAATGTTTTATAATAACCATTGGGTAATTTTTGTCACTTTATTCTATTTGTAATATTATTTATGTTTAACTAAAACTGCAAATCACATTACTTAAATTTTATAAAGTAACTGGAAAATTACAACCACAGTTTAATTTCAAGAGGTGGACTGCAGTGTAAGCTTTACAAATACAAATTTCTCCTGAACTGCCAGTTAATTCCAAGAACACTGCTACTATATATTGGACCTAAAGCCACATGCTATGTTTCAATATTATCATTCCACTGAAGTGTTAGTTCTAATTTCATTCTTTGTAAAGCTGTAACACATCACGTTTCATTTTAAAAAGGTTTCATTTATGAATTGATTTCTTATATGGCCATATTCATCACACTATATGCAGAGTAGTTGGTTTTATTTCAGCTTGCAAATTGGAAACTTCAATCATGCAACTGAAATGTTGCATTTAGAAACCTACACATTCCTTGCATTCCTGCATAGAGAATACTGGCAGTTTCTTTCAATCAACTTCTTCTAATTTTGTTACTACTCACTTCCTACATTCTCATATCTTGTGACTACAAACACCCACTTGCTTTAAGTTATGCATCTATTTTTACTTGTTTTTATAATATAATGTTTGATATAGGCAAAAAAGGGGGAATAGTGATTTCTTGCATTTGCTAATTTCCATAAAATACTCCTCTCTATGGCCCATTTCAAGCTATCACAATTTAAATACTCACCTGAAAATTCCTGAATTTTTAACAATCAATTTTTGTAACAATCAACAAGTGGCTCCAGCATCTCACTGTTTATATCTATATTTGTATATCAATATTCAACTAACATTGTAGTAATACTATAATAAAATGTTAACATTTCAGGAAATTTGAGTGAAGAAAACCTGGATATCTTTGTACTATTCTTACAACTTCTGTATAAGTCTGAAATTTTAATTAATGTCAAATTAAAGACTATTTAAAAAATATTAACCCCAGGTTGCAGATCTGAATGTAAAGGAAACACAAAAAATCTTCTAAAAGAAAACACAAAGAAATCCTTCATAACTGTGGGACAGAGAAAGGTGTTTTAAACAGGGTATAAAGTATATTTCTTCAATCATAGAGGAAAAGAATTATACAATGAACTTCATTAAAACTAAAACTACTAGTCATTAAGAAATATCTTTAAGGCAAATCAGACTTAAAGATATTTATAACATACATAACTGAAAAATACCACATATTTAGAATACAGGGTGGGGCAAAAGTAGGTTTATAGTTGCTTGTATGGAGAATAATATAATAATTAAACACAATGATACAAGGATAAACTGTGTTTCACGTACTCACAACTGTAAACCTACTTTCACTCCACCCTGTATATATACAGGCCTCCTACAAATCGATTGAAAAACATACACACAAAAAAACCAGAAAAATGTCATGGGACTTGAATATGTTCTTCACAAAAACTCAAGACAGCTTTTATATGTAAATATATAAAAAGATTCTCAAATTAGCTAATTACTAGGAAAAAACTAATTAAAAACCATAAACTACTACCACATACTAAATAGGATGATAAAAATGAAAAAGATCGACAATATCAAGTATTAGTGATGCTACAGAGCAACTGGGACACTCATACAGAACGGAAACTCAAAATCACTTTGGAAACCAATTTGATATTAACTACCAAATTGAATATATAAGTATTCTATGACCCAGTTATGATCCAGCTATTAGACTCCTACTATATACTAAAAAGAAATGCATACACATGTGCACCAAAAGATAAGTACATGAAGGTACATGAAGGTACACAGAAGCATTATTCTTTAATAGCCCAAGACTATAAATATCCTAAACAACCCTCCACACTAAATGGCAAACTGTATCTGATTCACCCAATTGGACAACTATACAATAATTAATGAACTAGTGATATAGAGAACAACATGAATAAATTTCAAAAATAAGAGTGAAAAACAGATACAGAATACATACTACACAACTTTTTTAGTAGAAAGTTCAAAAACTGATAAAACCAATCTATAGTATTAAAAGTCAGAACAGCAAAAGCTGCCTTTGGATTCAAAGATAGGATAGAAACTGGAAGGAGCATGAAGGCAGTTTATGGGGTGCTGGTACTGCTCTATGTCTTAACTTGGGACACTTATGTGGTAACTGCCACGGCTGTACACTAATATAGAGGGTGGGATAAAAGTAGGTTTAAGTTGTTCTTATGGAAAATAATACACAAAATTAATAAATAATAATACGAGAATAAACTCTGTTTCCCATAATCGCACCTGTAAACCTACCTTTTTGCCGCACTCTGAATATGTACTTCTCTATGTATATGTCAATAAAATTATTTTTAAAAGTTAAAATGACCACATGATCATCTCAACTGATGCAGAAAAAGCATCTGACAAGATTCAATGACATTTCGTGATAAAAACACACAAACTAGGAATAGAAGGAAACTATCTCAACATATTAAAGGCCACACATTAAAAGCCAACAAGCTAACATCATACTCAGTCATGAAAGACTGAAAACTTTTCCTCTAAGATTGGGAACAAGGTAAGATGCCCACTCTTACTACATCCATTCATAGTAGTGGAAGTCCTAGCCAGAGCAGTCAGGCCTGAAAAAGAAACAAAATGCATCCAAATTGGAAAGGAAGAAGTAAAACTATCTTTGTTCACAGATGACATTATTTTATATGTAGAAAATCCTAAAGATTTAAAAAAAACAAAAAACAGTTAGAATCAATAAACAAATTCAGTAAAATTACAAAATATAAAACCAACACACAACAGTTGCACTTCTATACACTAGCCAAATAATCTGAAAAGGAAATTAAGAAAACAATTCCATCTACAACTGCATAAAAAAAGAGTATTGCCCTAGCCAGTTTGGCTCAGTGGTTAGAGCGTTGGCCCACAGAATGAAGGGTCCCGGGTTCGATTCTGGCCAAGGGCATGTGCCTCAGTTGCAGGCTCGATCCCTGGCTCTGGTCGGGCCATTTGTGGAAGGTGGCAAGTCGATGTGTCTCTCTCACATAGATGTTTCTATCTCTCCCTCTCCCTTCCACTCTCTCTGAAAAAGCAATGGGGGAAAAAAAAAAGGGTACTCAGAAATAAATCTAATCAAGGGGATGGAAGATTTATATACTGAAAACTGACAAAATATTGATTAAAAAAATTAAAGAAGACATTCTGGAAAGATACCCCATGTTCTCATATTGGAAGACATATTGTTAAGATGTCCATACTACTCAAACCAATCGACAAATCCAGTGCAATCCCTGTCAAAATCTAAATAGCATGTTTTTGGCAGAAATAAAAAAAATTCATTCTAAAATTCATATGGAATCTCAAGGGAATACTGAATAGCCAAAACAGTTTTGAAAAAGAAGAGCAAAGTTGGAAGACTCAAAATTCCTGATTTCAAAACATATTACAAAGCCACAGTAATCAAAAGAGTGTGGTACTGGTATACAGACAAAAACACCAACAGAATAGAACAGAGAGGCCAGAAATAAACTCTTGTGTATGGTCAAATGATACTCAACAAAAGTGCCAAAACCACACAATGGGGAAAGGACAGTCTCTTCCACAAATGGTGATGGGAAAATTGCATATCTTCTTTTAAAAGAAAAAGTTGAACCCACAACTTACACTATAATGGAACTGAGACCTAAGTAAGACCTAAAATTATAAAACTTCAAAAAGAAAACAGGGAAAAAACTTCATGGACATTGGACTTGTTAATGACTTCTTAGATATGATATCAAAAGCGAAGACCATAAAAGCAAAAATAAACAAATAGAACTACATCAAATTTGAAAACTTCTGTGCTCATCAGAGGACACTTTCAACAGAGTGAAAAGACAACCTACAGAATGAGAGAAAATATTTGCAAACTTTGCTCCAGTTGCTATACCATACCACAGATTGGGTGGCTTAAAAAATATACAGTTATTTCTTATGGTTCTGGAGGTTGAGAAGTCCAAGGTCTGGGTGCCAGCATCATCAGGTTCTTGGTGAGGGCCCTCTTCCTGGCTTGCTAATAAGAGCTACCTTCTTGCTATATCCTCACAGGGCTGAGAGGGACCTCCGGTCTCTTTCCTCTTCTTAGTTAGATTAAAAGGGCACTAATCCCATCATGGGGGCTCCATCCTCAGGACTTCATCTAAACTTAATTACCTCCCAAAGGCTCCACCTCTAAACATAATCACAACAGGGCTTAAGGATTCAACCTATGCATTTCAGAAGGGCACAAACATTTAGTTCATACATTCTTCCTCTAGGACACAAAATTCATGTCCTTCTTGCATGCAAAATACATTTGTTCTGTTCCAACAAAAGTCTTAATTAATTTCAACATAAACTCTAAAGTCTAAAAGTCTCATCTAAATCAGATTTGGGGGAGACTGCAAGAACAATTCATCCTGGGGCAAAATTCCTCTCCAGGCATGAACATGTCTAAAATACAATGGTGGGACAGGCCAAAATCAGAAATCTGAAGGAAGAAAGGATGACAGGTCTTAAGTTCAAAACCTAGCAAGGTAAGTACCATTAGATCTTAAGGCTTGATAATAATCTCTTTGGTTCCATGCTCTGCCCTCCAGACCCAATGGGGCATGGCATTATCCCTACAGATATTCCTTCAGCTTGCTGAAGACCTGCCCATGTGGTCCTATCCTTTGAAACTGAGATACAGGTAGCCCTTCCCCCAGACCTGTGCACTCTGGATCTGTGGTGCAAGTAGAAGCCCTGTTGGATCCTCCTCCTCCTTTCTTAAAGGATAATGCATGTTCATAGCTTTCTTTCATTCCATTCCATTTTGTTTCCTATAGTCCCAGCAGGCAGTGTTTCTGCTGGTATAATTCCAGCTCTCTTCCTGGCTTCTGTTGAGATGCAAATTAGGTCCATGGGTCATACTAACATCCTTATCAAATGGCTGGTCAGCCAAACTTGGTGTTCTCTTCCAAACATGCTTCCCCATTTTTTGCAATATGGATAGGCTGAGGATTTTCCAAATTTTTAAGTTCTAGTTTCTTTTTGCTTAACAAATCATTTTTCAATTAATTTCTCTCCTCTTACTTTTTAAAAAATATATATTTATTGATTTCAGAGGAAGGGAGAGGGAGAGAGAGATAGAAACATCAATGATGAGAGAGTTGTCATTGATTGGCTGCCTCCTAAACACACCCAATTAAGGATCAAGCCCACAACCCAGGCATGTGCCCTGACCGGGAATCGAACTGCGATCTCCTGGATCCTAGGCCAAAGCTCAACTGCTGAGCTATACCTGGCTGGGTTCTCCTCTTACGTTTTAATATAAGTGGTTAGAAAGAACCTAGCCAGTCCTCCAACACTTTGCTTAGAAACCTCCTCAGCTAAATATCCAATTTTATTACTCACAAGTCTATCCTCCACAAAACACTAGAATATGCATACAACTCAGCGAAATTCTTTGTCCCTTTAAATAAGGATTGCCTTTTCTCCACTATCCAATAACAATGTTCCTCATTCCCATCTGAAACCTCATCAGAATGGCCTTTACTGTCCATAGTTCTACCAACATAAGATGGAGGTTTTTTCTCTAGCTCTCCTTTTTTCCTTCTCAGCTCTCAACAGTCACCATCAGCAGTCCCATAACAGCAATGTAGGCTTTTTCTAGCATGCACTTCAAAACTCTTCCAGCCTCTACCCACTACTCAGTTCCAAAGCCACTTGCACATTTTTTGATTTTTTTTTTTTTATAGCAACACTCTACTTACTGGTACCAATTACTGTCTTAGCTCAGGCTGCTAGAACAAATACCATAGACTGTGCAGCTTAAGCAATAGGCATTTATTTCTCACAGTTCTGGAGGCTGGGAATTCCATGGTCTGTGTATCAGCATTACCAGGTTCTTTCTTGGTGAGGGCTGTTGTCTTGGCCTATCTTCTTGCTGTATCTTCACAAGGCAAGAGAAAGCTAGTTCTGGTATCTTCAACTCCTCTAATAAAAGTCATGGGGGCCCCACCCTAATGACCTCAGCTAAACATAAATACCTCCCAAAGGCCCTACCTCCAAATATGACCACACTGGGGGGTTAAGGCTTCAACATATAGTCAGTCCACAACTCTATCAGGTTTAGAAAAATTATTCTGTTTTCTCACTCAGTCATTGCTGTAATTCTGAATCTTAATAGCGTCCTTACTCATTCTGCCAGTTTTTCTTCCTGAACCTACTCATTCATATTCATCCATTCTACCTGAATTTGTTCTATTCTAAGAATACTGCTGTTATAATGAAAATAGCTTAGACCTAGAGTCCAAGGTAGCTAGCTCATGACAACACGCATGGCCTGGGGTTTGAAACTTCAGCTCTACTTCTTTAAAAAGTATGTGGAAAAACATAAAGCAAGGTCCTACTTGTATTACAGCCATAGCATAATTGAAAGAACCACAGGAAAAATATGTATTTTAGATTGAGAAATCCAATGTATTTTTCTGTTCTCTTGATTTGTCAAAACCAACAAAACTAAAAATTAAAGAACTCCAAGGCCATATCTGAAATCACATGACTACTATACATTCCAAAGAGTTTTAGCATCACAGTTAAATCTAGAATTTAGGAGTACTTAAAAATATACATATGAAAAAACATTAGGTAAAAACATTAAAATTATAGTAGATATATTAGGATGATGGAATTATAGTAATTTTCTCTATTTCTCTTTTTATTGTAATGTGGATATGGTTATACCACTTTCATCAAAATTTTGATTTAAAAGTGGTCAGTATTGAAGAGCCCTAGGGAATTACAAGAGTCATCTCTGGCTTATCAATCATCTAAATACCTTTTCAGGGAAATTTCAATAAATTTTGCTTGAATTTGGGCTGTGTCCAAATGACTAGTTCATCTTACAAACTGATATCCTAAAATGCATTTTTTCTGATTTAAATCTGTGTTTCATTTTTTCAACCTTTGGGTTTTTTAACTTCTAAACTTGACTACATTAGGTTTTAAAAAGGGGCACATTAAGTCACCTGTAGTAGAGTTTCCTGTGATGAAAGTCACAGGAATCAATCTGTAAAATCATCCTATCATTTCTTATCAGAAACCTAAAAAATATTTCATAGACTTTATTTAATAAAAACATATTATATTTTTTCCCAAAACTAATTCTTGCAGTTACCCTGTTTGATATTAATTGTAATCCAGAAAAATGACTGTTAAAAATTAATTAAATGCATTATTTTGGTTCAATTAAATTTCCACATCTTAATGTAAGCTTTCATTAAGGTGTAAAAGGACAACTGTGCCTTTAAACAAAATTTATAAAAGAAATTTTACTTGTACAGAAAGAAGGCAGGAAAAGCACAGTAAGAGATAGTGCTATTAATGATTTTACATGACTGATATCAAATAGAAAAAATATAAGACAACTCAATCATTGAAGAGATTTATGATTAATTCAGGCTTCTTCTTGTTCTTTCTCTCCTCAAGTTTTAAATTCTTTGGTCCTGGAAAGGATAAAAGGAACACTGATATAAGATTTAGTACAAAAAAGACTACAACTAAAAGTATTTGAAATTAAAAAAAAGAGGCCGTCCTCAACTTAGAAATAGGCTGATCTCCAAAACTGCAGTTAGAAGTCAGAAATACTTGGAAAATATTTTCCTATAGAAACATGTAATAAGTGGTAGTTGGATTCTTAGCTTATGCTGCAAAGTACAATTTAACCTCTAATATATCATTCTTATTTTTATTTCTGGAAAATTTCAAACATACACCAAAAGAACCATAATAGTAAAATGAACTCCTGTGCTATCATCACCCAGCTTCAATCAGTTCAACTCATAGCCAGTTAAGTTTCAACTACACCACCATCCACTTATCTTGTATTATTTTCAAGTACAATATATAATTTTATCTGCAAATGTTTCAGTATGTATCTCTGAAAGATATGGACGCCTTAAAAACATACCACAGCCCTGGCCAAGTGGCTCAGTTCGTTGGAACGTCATCCTGTACACAATTTCCAGTGAGGGCAGATAACTAGGTTGCAGGTTCAATCCCCCAATCAAGGCATGTACAGGAGGCTACCCATTGATGTTTCTCACATCAATATTTCTCTCTCTCCCTTCCTCTCTCTAAAAAAGTAATCAATGAAAATATATGCTCAGGTGAGGACTAAAAAGCAAACAAACCAACCCAACATAACCAAAATGCTCAATGTCATTAAGGATTCAGAGTGTAAATATAAATATTCTAGACTATTAAGAACAAAATGTTAGCAAGAAAAAAAAATAATCAAAAGTCCATTACCAAACATAAAAATTAATAATTCCTTAAATCATCAAATATGGAATGTTCAAATTTCAAATTCTCATTATTTTTTTACTAAAATTTGTTTGAACCAGAATTCATACTAAATGCACACAATACTATTGGCTTTCATGTCTTTTAAACCTTCTTTTAACCTAAATACTTTATATCTGATTGCTGTGACTTCTATAAAATATTTTAAAAACCAGTAAGTTATGTCTGTCCTTAAAGGTGACAATAACTAGACCATTAGGTATAACTGACTAACCTTATCATCTTGATATATTGAGTCAATCAATACAGGTAATCTAGAAAACATTAGGTTTGGTCAAGGTGGTGGCATAGGTAAATGCAACACTTGGAACCTCCCACAACCATGTCAAATCACAACTAAACTACAGAACAAACATCATTCACAACCACCTGAAATCTGGCTGAACAGAAGTCCTATAACTAGGGATATAAAAAATAAGTCACATCGAGACTGGTAGGAGGGCAGTTAAAAATGGGGAGGGATAACTTGGTTGCAGAGGTCTCAGCTGAAGAGCAAAGGGTCCCAGCCCCACACCAGGCTCCTCAGCCAAGGGTTCCAGTGCCAGGAAGAGAAGTTCCCATAATTTCTGGCTGTAAAAACCAGCAGACACTGTGGCTGAGTGAGACGAAGGGCTGCTGGAGTCCCAGGCATTCCTCTTAAAGGGCCCACAGAGACTTACTTGGACCGACTCACTCTGATCTCCAACACCCGGACAGCAGCTCGAAAAGCACCAGGGATATACAGGTAGAAACTGAATTGTCTAGCATCAAGGCAAGGGCTGGAGGGGAAACTTATTCCCAGACAGAAGTGCTGGAAGAGGCTATGGTTCCTTTGCTGAGCCCTGCCCACAGAGGCAGCAGACACGCACCAGATCTGAGTCTCCATCAACCAGGCTAACACTGTTAGCCCCCATGGATGATTCCCTGGAATCCTGCACCACCCAACTTGCAGGCCCACCTAAGCTGTTTCTAGTGGCTATTCCATACAAATGGAATAGCTTGACTCATTCTGCTAAGAACTCTCTCAAACAAGCAGCATCTGGCCTCTGTGTACCGTACCTCTTGCTAAGTGGCACCAGGCCTGGCACTAGTGGCAGCCAACCTTGGTTCTCAGCTTGGCCTCTTCTGGGCACCTCCAATCCCAGCACAAGTAGCAGCTATCTGAAGATTGCTTTGCAGTTCATGACAGGTGGCCCCAGGCAGGGCAAAGGTGGCAGCTGACCTTGGCTTGCACCTTCCAGGAGGCTCCAGAGCCAGCTCATCCTGTAGATGGTTTCAAACTACAACAAAGCACCACCCAACCACCTCCATGAGCAACACACTCAGAAGTCGACTCGGTGAGTACCTGAGCCCTGATGAAGTGAATTCTGTTCCATGGGGTTGGCCCCTTGATAGCAGATCGGTTGTTGCAGCCAATCTTCACAGCCACTCAGCCTGGAGGTAAATCCCTCCAACTGACATGCCAACAGCAATCAAAGTACAACTACAACAGGAGGGTGTACACAGCCTCCCCCCACTAGGGATTGAGCCCCCCACTAGGGATTGAGCCCGCAACCCAGGCATGTGCCCTGACCGGGAATCAAACCCTGATCACCTGGATCCTAGGTCGACGCTCAACCACTGAGCCACACCTGGCTGGGCGCAATGAGAGAATCCTAAAAGCAGCAAGAGAGCACTACCCGGTATGGCTCGGTTGGAGTGTCATCTGGTACACTAAAAGACTGAAGGTTCAATTCCCAGTCAGGGTACACATCCAGGTTTCGGGTTCATTCCCTGGTCAGGGTGCATACAGCAGGCAATCAATTTATGTTTCTCTCTCACATCAATGTTTTTCTCTCCCCCCACCCCTTCCTCTCTAAAATCAATAGAAACATATCCTCGGGTGAGGATTAAAACAAACAAATAAATAAATCTAAAAAAAAAAAGCAAGAGAAAAGCAGTTCTTCAACTACAAGGGAGCTCCCATAAGACTGTCAGTTGATTTCTCAACAGAAACTTTGCAGGTCAGAAGGGACTAGCACAAAATATTCAAAGTGATAAGAAGCAAGGACCTACAACCAATATTACTCCACCCAGAAAGGCTATCATTTAGAATCCAAGGACACAAAATGACCTCCCAGACAAGAAAAAGCTAAAGGAGTTCATCACTACCACACCAGTATTATAAGAAATGTTAAAGGGTCTTTTTTAAGAAGAAGAAGAAAAAAGATTAAAAACTGAATAAAATGGCAAGAGATATCAATTACTTTAAATGTAAATGGATTAAATGTTCCAATCGAAAGACATACAGTGATTGAATGGATAATAATAAAAGATCCTGGAGGGGAAGGGAGAGCAGCTCACAGGAGGACTCTGCAAGAATAAGACTCTTGGGGACTGCTGTTTGGGAATTGGAGGAAACGCTGAAAACCCCTGCTGGGGCCTGGGCAGGCAAAGGGCCCACCAGAATGTGTTTTGAATCGAACCCACTGGGCCCTGGCTGCTGAAACGTCCCAGACAGAAGAGGCAACAGGCTGAAATCAATCTGAAGCTGCAGCAGGCCAGAGCCTGGGGAACTAGAATCAGGGGACAGGGTAGGGACTGAGGAGCTGGCTGTGGAGCAGAGACTAACTCCCGCAGAGTGAGCACCTGACAGCGACACCTCTAATGGGAGTGATACCCTGGACTACACTAGCCACCCGGTACCCTAAAGACTCTACAGAAGACTCTGGAGCAAGACCAGGCAACTACAAGGTTGCAAAATAGCTGAAAAGAGGAGGTGGCCCACGGAGAGCCTCAGATCAACCATCTACCTAAGGACACTAGAGCCAAACCTACACGGCTCCTCACATTGGGTGATACACAAGTACCTCCCAGGAGAACTGAAATCACAAAAAACAGTGACCCTCAGACAACATAAGTTGCCCAGAAGAAACGCACCTGATTGACTACCTTTTTCTCTGGTGTTTTTTTGTTTGGTTTGGTTTTGTTTTGTTTTTTTTTTGGTTTTGGGGTTTTTGTTTGCTTGTTTTTTGTTTGTGGGTTTGTTTATTTTTTCTCTTTTTTCCTTAGGAAGAAGAGAAAGGGGAGAAAATTTGTTTTTTCTTCTTTTTTAAATTTTATAAAAATCTTTTTTTCTTTTTTAATTTTTTTTTAAACATTTTTTTAACTAATTTTTTTTTTTTTTTATAAAATAATTTTGTCTTGCTTAGCTTGTTTTTGGTTTTGTTTTCATTCTTTGCTTTGTTTTGTTTTATCCTTCCTTCTACTATCAAGACTTTCTTGATATCCCTGCTTAAAGACTGGGACTTTATCATTATAACCAAGTTTACTGCTTCCCTCTATAGTTTCCCCCAAATCTCTTACCAGACTCCCTGCCTGCCTGGGCTTTATCTCTTTCTCCTCTCAATCCATTGGCATAACTTTTTTCTTCTTTCTTTTTCTACTTTTCTTCCATTCTTTCATTTTGCCCCCTTCAGTTTTCCTGTCTGATTGTTAGTTTCTCTTATTCTCTTTATTGTATTTTTGTTTTCTCATTTTCAACTATTATCCTATTCCTATTCTCTCCCTTAATTTTGTGCTGGCCCTTCTTTCAGAATCTTTTCTCTGCTTCTGTTATCTCCCAGTAGCTTCTCTATTTTTTATATTTTAGTTTATTATTATTTTCTAAATTTTCACCAGTATTAACAACAACATACACCTCTGGGCTCTACTGCACCCACAAGACAAAATCCCACGCCACAGGACTGGGACACAGCAAATATATCTAATATATAGACATAAGCACTAAGACCTACCAAAATGGGGAGACAAAGAAACCCCCAAATTAAAGAAAAGGAAACATCACCAGAAAAAGACGTTGATGAGATGGAGTTGAGCAAGTTATCAGAAACGGAGTTCAGAGTATTGATGATGAAGATGTTCAAGGAACTTAAGAAGACTATAGATGATAAGATCGAGAACCTTAGTGAAAACATGAAAAAAGAGATACATTCCATAAATACAACTCACAGATAAAGAATGCTGTATCTGATATCAAGAATGCGCTGGAAGGAATTAAAAGCAGGCTCAATGAAGCAGAGGATAGAATAAGTGACTTAGAAGACAAAGTAGAGAAAATCACACAATCAGAGCAGCGAAAAGAAAAAACACTTAAAAAGCATGAGGACAGTCTAAGGGAACTTTGGGACCACATGAAGCGAAACAACATTCGTATTATAGGAGTGCCAGAGGGGGAGGAAAGAGAACAAGGGATAGAGAACTTGGTGGAAGAAATAATTATAAAAACCTCCCTAGGCTGGCGAAGGAGAAAGCCACACAAGTTCAGGAAGCACAGAGGGTTCCAAACAAGAGGGACCCAAAGAGACCCACTCCGAGACACATCATAATTAAAATGGCAAATGTCAAGGACAAAGAGAAAATATTAAGGGCTGCAAGAGAGAGACAAGCAGTGACCTACAAGGGAACCCCCATAAGGGTGACAGCGGATTTCTCAACAGAGACTCTTCAGGCCAGAAGGGAGTGGCATGAAGTTCTGCAAGTAATGAAGAGCAAGAACATGCAACCAAGATTGCTTTATCCAGCAAGGCTATCATTTAAATTTGAAGGTGGAATAAAGAGCTTCCCAGACAAAAAACAGCTAAAAGAGCTCAGTACAACCAAACCAGCATTGCAAGAAATGCTAAAAGGAGTGCTTTAAGAAAACGAAAGAATAGGGAGAGAAAGGTACATCAGCATAAAGGGGAAAAATGGCATTAAATAAGTTGATATCAATAGTAACTTTAAATGTAAATGGAATAAATGGGCCAATCAAAAGACAAAGGGTAGCTGAATGGATAAGAAAACAGGACCCAAATATATGCTGTCTACAAGAGACCCACCTGAGAGCAAAAGACTCACACAGGCTAAAAGTGAAGGGGTGGAGTAAAATATTCCATGCAAATGGAAAGGAAAAGAAAGCTGGAGTAGCAATTCTTATTTCTGACAAAACAGACTTCAAAATAAAGACCATAACAAGAGACAAAGATGGTCACTACATATTACTAAAGGGATCAATCCAACAGGAGGAAATAACCCTTATGAACATTTATGCACCCAATACAGGAGCACCTAAATATATAAAAAATCTCTTGGGGGACTTCAAAGGGGAGATTGACAGCAACACAATCACAGTGGGGGACTTTAACACCCCACTGTCAGCACTGGACAGATCATCAAGCCAAAAAATCAACAGGGAAATGCAGACCTTAAATGAATCACTAGACCTAATGGATTTAATTGACATTTACAGAACATTTCACCCCAAAGCAGCAGAATACACATTCTTCTCAAGTACACATGGAACATTCTCAAAAACAGACCACATGTTAGGACACAAGGCAAGTCTCTACAAATATAAGAAGGCTGAAATCATATCAAGCATCTTCTCGGATCACAATGCCATGAAACTAGAAACCAACCACTATAAAAAAACTCAAAAATATTCAAACACATGGAGGCTAAATAGCATGTTATTAAACAATGACTGGGTTACCAAGGAGATCAAGGAAGAAATCAAACACTTCATGGAAAGTAACGAAAAAAATGAACAGACAACAACTCAAAACCTATGGGACACGGCGAAAGCAGTCTTGAGAGGAAAATTCATATCGTTACAGGCCTATCTCAAGAAACAAGAAAAAGATCTAATGAACCATCTAACACAACTAAAAGAACTAGAATGAGAACAGCAAGAAAAGCCCCGAGGAAGCAGAAGGAAGGAAATAATAAAAATCAGAGCAGAGATTAATGACATAGAGACTAAAGAAACAATACAAAAAATCAATGAAACCAAGAGCTGGTTCTTTGAAAAGGTAAATAAGATTGATGCACCTTTAGCCAGACTCACTAAGAAACAAAGAGAGAGGACCCAAATAAATAAAATCAGAAATGAAAGAGGAGATATAACAACTGATCCAACAGAAATACAAAGGATTGTAAAAAAATATTATGAGCAACTGTATGCCAACAAATTGGACAACATAGGGGAAATGGACAAATTCCTAGAAGCATACAACCTTCCAAAGCTGAATCAACAAGAGGCAGAAAACCTGAATAGGCCGATAACAACTAATGAAATTGAAGCAGTAATCAAAAAACTCCCAGCAAACAAAAGTCCTGGACCAGATGGATTTATAGGCAAGTTTTACCAAACATTCAAAGAAGAATTAACACCTATTCTATTCAAACTATTCCAGAAAATTCAAGAGGAGGGAAAACTCCCAAATTCTTTTTATGAGGCCAGCATCACCCTAATCCCAAAACCAGATAAAGATACTACAAAGAAAGAAAATGACAGGCCAATATCCCTGATGAACATAGATGCTAAAATCCTCACTAAAATACTAGCAAACCGGATTCAGCAATACATTAAAAAGATCATACATCATGACCAAGTGGGATTTATTCTGGGGATGCAAGGCTGGTACAACATCCACAAATCAATAAATGTGATACATCACATAAACAAAATGAAGGACAAAAATCATATGATCATATCAAAAGACGCAGAAAAAGCATTCGACAAAATCCAGCACCCATTTCTGATAAAAACTCTCAGCAAAGTGGGAATAGAGGGATCATACCTCAACATAATAAAGGCCATATATGACAGACCTATAGCCAACATCATACTCAATGGTCAAAAACTAAAACCATTTCCATTAGAAACAGGAACAAGACAGGGATGTCCACTTTCACCACTCTTATTCAACATAGTTCTGGAAGTCCTCGCCATAGCCATCAGACAGGAAGAAAACATAAAAGGTATTCAAATTGGAAAGGAGGAAGTAAAACTGTCATTATTTGCAGATGACATGATACTGTACATAGAAAACCTTAAAGACTCCATCAAAGTACTACTAGATTTGATAAACGAATTTGGAAAGGTAGCTGGATACAAAATCAACATCCGGAAATCAATGGCATTCTTATACACCAACAATGAACTTTCAGAGAGAGAAACTAAAAAAGCAATACCATTTACCATTGCAACTAAAAAAATAAGATACCTAGGAATAAACTTAACCAAGGATGTAAAAGACCTGTACTCAGAAAACTACACGACACTGAAAAAAGAAATAGAGGAAGATTTAAACAGGTGGAACAAGATACCATGCTCATGGATTGGGAGAATTAATATCATTAAAATGTCTATACTACCCAAAGCAATTTATAAATTTAATGTAATTCCTATGAAAATACCAACAGCATATTTCACAGACCTAGAACAAACATTTCGAAAATTTATATGGAACCAAAAAAGACCCCGAATAGCTGCAGCCATCTTGAGAAAAAAGAACAGAGTGGTAGGGATCACATTACCAGACTTCAAACTATATTACAAAGCCACTGTAATCAAAACGGCCTGGTATTGGTACAACAACAGGCTTATAGATCAATGGAACAGAACAGAGACCCCAGAAATAGACCCACGCCACTATGGTCAGTTAATATTTGACAAAGGAGGCAAGAATATCCAATGGAGTAAGGACAGTCTCTTCAATAAGTTGTGCTGGGAAAACTGGACAGATACATGCAAAAGAATGAAACTAGACCACCAACTTTCACCATACACAAAAATAAACTCAAAATGGATAAAAGACTTAAATGTAAGTCACGAAACCATAAAAATCCTGGAAGAAAACATAGGGAGTAAAGTCACAGACATCCCACATAGTGGAATTTTCACTGATACATCTCCTAGGGCAAGAGAAACAAAATAAAAAATAAACATATGGGACTACATCAAACTAAAAAGCTTCTGCACAGCAAAAGAAAACAGCCTCAAAATACAAAGGAACCCCACAGTCTGGGAAAACATATTTGCCAAGGATGAATCTGATAAGGGGCTAATTTCCAAAGTGTACAAAGAACTCATAGCACTCAGCAAGAGAAAGACAAACAACCCAATTAAGAAATGGGCAAAGGACTTAAATAGACACTTCTCCAAAGAGGACATAGGGATGGCCAAGAGACACATGAGAAAATGCTTGATGTCGCTAATCATCAGAGAGATGCAAATTAAAACCACAATGAGGTATCACTTCACACCTGTCAGAATGGCTCCCATCAATAAATCAACAAACAACATGTGCTGGCGAGGGTGTGGAGAAAGGGGATCCCTAGTACACTGCTGGTGGGAATGCAGACTGGTGCAACCACTATGGAAAACAGTATGGAGGTTCCTCAAAAAATTAAAAATGGAGCTGCCGTTTGACCCAGTGATTCCACTCCTAGGAATGTATCCTAAGAATCCTGAAACATTCATCAGAAAGGATATATGTACCCCGATGTTCATAGCAGCACAGTTTACAATAGCTAAGATCTGGAAACAGCCCAAGTGCCCATCAGTAGATGAGTGGATGAAAAAGCTGTGGGACATTTACACCATGGAATACTACGCAGCTGTAAAGAGGAAGAATCTCGTACCCTTTGGGACAGTATGGATGGACCTGGAGAATATTATGCTAAGTGAAATAAGCCAGGCAGCAAAGACAAATATCACATGATCTCGCTTATACGTGGAATCTAAAGAACTTAATAAACTGATGATCAGAATAGATTCAATGACATGGAAGCATAGATGAGACTGATGAATGTCCGAGGGATGGAGGAGGGCGGGTGGGTGGAGGGGGAGAGAGTAACCAAAGAATTTATGTGCATATATACACAACCCAAGGACATGGACAATGGTGGGGAGAGGGACTGGGGAGGGGGAAGGAACGGGGTGGAACGGGTCATTGGGGAGAAAAAGGGACATCTGTAATATTTTAAACAATAATAAAACTTAAAAAGATAAAATAAATAATAATAATAATAATAATAATAAAAGATCCTTACATATGATGCCTACAACAGACTCATTTCAGAAAGAAAGACACACAGAGACTTAAGTAAAGGGATGGAAAAATATAGTTCATGAAAGTAGAAACAAACAAAAAAAGCTGGGGTAGCCATACTTATACCAGAAAAAAAGGACTTTAAAACAAAGGCTATAACAACAGATGAAGAAAGTCCCAGCAATTCCACTTCTGGGTATTTATCCGAAGAATCCCAAAACACTAAATTGAAGACATACATCCATATGTTTATTGTAGCATTATTTACAATATCCAAGATGTGGAAGCAACCTAAGTATACATCAACAGATAAAGAAGAAGTGTTGCATACGCACTGTGGAATACAATTCAGCCATGAAAAAGAATGCTATCTTGCCATATGTAACAATATGTATGAACCTAGAGGGTATTGTGCTGAGTGAAATAAGTTGGAGAAAGACAAATGCCAGATGTTTCCACTTATATGTGGAATCTAAAAAACAAAATAAATGAACAATCAGAACAGAAACAGACTCATAGATACAGAGAAGATTTTGACAGCTGCCAGATGGGAAGGATGTTTTGATAATAGGGGAAAAAGGGGAAGGGATTTACATGTACAAATTGGTAGTTACAGAATAGTCATGAGGACGCAAAGTACAGCACACGGAATATAGTAAATAATATTGTATTAACTATATATGATGTCAGATGGGTACTAAGATTTATTAGAGTTATCACTTCATAAGTTATATAAATCATGTGTTTGTATACCTGAAGCTAATATAATATTGTACATCAAATGTAATTTAAAAATAAAAAAATATTTTAAAAAATTGAGAACACTAGTGAGATCAAATTTTAATATCCAATTTTAATCTGACTAGAAAAATTTCGAACAGCCACCTGCTAAGATAAATAAATGCAGTGTCAATGTACTAACACAGTCTTCTAGAGTTTACCCATAATTATGAAGATATTAAAATGTCATTACCATGCACCATTATTTTGTCTAGGGGCACCTCTGGGTATATTTCTTTCTCTTGCACAAAAATTTTAAAAGTAGCCATGTGAGGATTTTATATTTTATCATCAAAAGTCTTAAACCTACCAGAAAGCTGAAATAATTAAATAGTGAATATCATATACTTGTCATCTAGATTCTAAAATGAACATTTTTTTCTTTATCACATGCATTCCTTTATTCATCTCAAAAAATGCATTTCAAAGTTGCAGACATCAGTATACTTCACTCCTAAACAGGCCATGCTTCATTAACTACTATTAAATATTTGTATAGTTCTTTGTTAAAGGCAAAGTTAACATATGATGAAGTACACAAACCTTAAGTATGCCATCATGTGAGATTTCTAGCAATGAATTCTACCACTACCAATATCTAAGAATCTAAAGTCCCACTGTTGCTCTAAGACCATAGTTTTAAAACTTTGGTATGTATTAGAATCACTGTCAGGCTTACTAAAACACAGGCTGTTGGGCTCCACAGCTAAAGATTCTGATTCAGTGTGTGAGGTAAGGCCAAATAATTCACATTTCTAATAAGTTCACAGGTGAAGATGCTGCTGCTGGTCCAATGCCCTTACGGATCTAAGACTAAACCAACTTGTACTAAGTATTAAGTGATAATGAAGATGTCAAGTTAATAACAATGTAAGGTATACTTCATTGTTGAAGGCCCCATCCCAGATGTGAATACATTCCCGTTCTTCAACTAGAAATAGATAAAAGGAGCTTCCTCAAGGAGAAGTAAGTCTCTGCAAAATAGTCAAGTTTGATGAGGCCTTTGAAATTGTCCTTGGATGTTTCAGCCAAATCAATATACTATTAGCCAAATCAATTTTCCTCTCAGATTGAAACCGCTATTTCCTATAGGTTTAAAAAAAATAAAACTTTCAAATGTGCTTGGAAAATGGCAGAGTAGTAAGTTAAATGTATTAAGCAAACAGGTATCAAGCAAATACAAAATAGCAACTACTCTAGATTTTTCAAATAGCTTTACTGAGGTATAATTGACATATATCAAATGACATGTTTAAAAGTATACAACTTGATAAATTTGGACATACGAATAGACCCATTAAACCATTACCACAATCAAGATAATAAACCTACCCATCACCCCCCAAATTTTCTTACTATTTGTAATCCCAGCCTTTTCATTTCCATAACTAATGTTACACGTTTTCATGTGCTTATTTCCACCCAATAGCTTTCTGGTTAAGTATCTGTTCAATACTTTTGCCCATTTTGTTACTGGGTTGCTTTGTTTTCTTATTACTCAGTTTTGATAGTGCTTTATACATTCTGGATACGAGTCCTTTATCAAGTTAAGTGGTTTACAAAGATTTTCTCCCAGTGACTTATCTGTGTATTCTTTTAACAATGTCTTTTGAAGAGAAGTTTTAATTATGATAAAGTCCAGCCCAGCCGGGCGTGGCTCAGCGGTTAAGCGTCGACCTATGATCCAGGTGATCAGGGTTCGATTCCTGGTCAGGGCACATGCCCGGGTTGTGGGCTGCAGCTGATCAATAACTCTCTCATCATTGATGTTTCTACCTCTCTCTCCCTCTCCTTTCCTCTCTCTGAAATCAATAAAGATATATTTAAAAAAAAAAAATTATGATAAAGTCCAACTTATCAATTTGTTTTTTTGTGGCGTTTTTGGTGCTGTATCTAAGAGATCTTTGCCTAATACAAGGTGACAAAAATTCTTCTATGTTTTATTTGTGAAATTTTATTCTTTTAGGTTTTACATTCTACTTGTTCTATCAATTACTGAGAGGGAAACTGTAATCTCCTAAAACTGCATATTATTTTTCTTTGCAGTTCTATCATTTATCTGAAGCTCTTTTATTAGATGCATAAAAATTTAGGATTATGTCCTCCTGATGAATTAATCCTTTTATTATTATGAAATGACCCTCTTCATTCCTGTTAATAATTATCTTTGCTGTGAAATACAACTTCTGATCTAATATAGTCACTCCAGCTTTCCTCTGCATAGTGTTAGCACAATATGCATATAAATATATATATATATATATATATATATTTTTTTTTTTTTGAGAGAGAGAGAAAGGAAGAGGGAGCTAGAGAAACATCGATGTGAGAGGGAAACATGAATGGGCTGCCTTCTGCACACCCCCTACAGGAGATAGAATCCACAATCCAGGCATGTAGCCTGGTTGGGAATCGAACCAGCAACCTTTGGGTGCACAGCATGACGCCCAACCAAATCAGCCATACCCTCCTACCTGGTAACCATCAGTTTGTTCTCTGTATCTATAAGTTTGTTTCTGTTGTTTATTCACTTGTTTTTTAGATTCCACGTTTAAGTGAAATCATATGGTATTTGTCTTTATCTGTCTGAATTATTTCACTTAGCATAATACCCTCAAGGCCCGTCCATGTTGTCATAAATGTTAAGATTTTATTCTTCTTTACAGCCAAGTAATACTCCATTGTATATATATGCACCTCTTCTTTATGCAATTGTCCATTGATGCACAAGCTTCCATAGCTTGGGTGTAGTAAATAATATTGCAATGAACATAGGGATGTATATATCTTTCCACATTAGTGATACAATTTTGTTGGTAATTACCGACCTGTTCACATATTATTTCTTCTTGATTCATTCTCAGAAGACTGTATTTGTAGAAAAGTATCCATTTCTTCCAGCTTGTCCAATTTATGGGGCACAGTGGCACAGTATCCCTGGTCACCTGAGCTGGTGCTTCAGTGTCCCTTGTGTGGGCTGTGTATCCTCTCTTGTTGTGGTTAAGCCTTGATTGCTTTTGGTACTTCAGTGGGTAGAACTGACCTTCGGACTGACTGGCTGTGAGGACTGGCCATAACTAAAGCAGATGAGCTGCTGTATGTGGACTGACCCAACAAATGGGATTTGTTGTAGCAGGGATTTGGTGCCCAGAGTCCATCCTTTGTGTGTGTTGTTCTGGAGCTAACTGGGCGGTGCTCTGGTGTGATCTGAAGTCAGTCACCTGGCTTCTGAGGTATGCTGATTCTGAGGACTCTCGGGGAGAACTCTGGTGCAAGCCCAGGTCAGCCGCTGCCTGTTTCTGGCCTGCTGCCACTAAGTAAGAGCTACAAAGTGACCCACAGTTGGTAGCTGCCTATGCTGGGCTTGGATGTGCCTCAGAGAAGCTATGCTTCAAACCAAGGCCAGCTGCCATTAGTGCCAGGCTGGGGGCTACATAACAAGCGATACAGGGGCACACTGAGGCAAGTGCTGCTTGTTTGGGGTTTGTGGATTTTTCAATGGTTTTAGGGATGGGCTGAGGACAGCCACTGAAAGAGGCCCCAGACTGTATGCAAGATGGGTAGGGCAGATTGTCAGGGAATCACCAGGGTGGGGAGAGTTTGATGGAGACTCAGATTTGGCACCAGTCTGCTGGATAGGGGGAAGGCTCTGTCAAAGAACTTGGTGCCCCCTGCTGGCTCTCTGTGGGGAAGACTCAACAAAGGAACAAATTAGCAGAGTGCTGCCCCTCCAGCCCTCACCATAAAGCCACACACTGTTCTTCCCCATATGTCCCTGGCACTTTTCCAGCTGCTACCCAGTGCTGGAGGTCAGAGCAAGTATATCCTTCAGTGAATAAGTTCATGTGCGGGACCCCTTGCTCACTGGGGAGACCTCTGCAGCCAAGAGATCCCTTTTAATTCTTAACCAACACGTGCAGGTGTGGAACCAGCCTCTTTCGCATCTCTACCTCTCCTACCAGTCTTGAGGTGGTTTCTTCTTTATATCTTTGGTTATAAGAGTTCTATTCAGCTAGTCTTCAGGCAGTTCTCAGAGTGGTTGTTCTATAATTTTGATGTGGCCAAAGAAGGAGATAAGCGCAGTGTTTACCTACTCTGCCATGTTGACCAGAAGTCTGACAGTTTTTTCTTCTAGTATTCTAAAAATATTTCTCCATTATCTTCCAGCTTACATTGCTTCTAATGAGAAATCTGCTGTTACCCTTATCTTTGTTCTGTTTTTCTTTGACTGCTTTTAAGTTTTTTCTCTTTATCACTTGTTTTAAGCAATTTGCTTATGATGTTCCTTGGTGTCATTTTGATTCATCTTATGCTTACTGTGTTTCTTAGCTATTGGATTTTATCAAATACGGAAAATATCTGGGATAATTTCTTCATATAATTTTTCAGTTCATCTTTTTTTTTTAAAATCCTCACCCAAAGATATGTTTTTATTGATTTTTAGAGAGAGTGAAAGGGAGGGGTGAGGGAGAAGGTCAGGGAGAGGGAGAGAAGAGAAAGAGAAACATGGATATAAGAGAGAAACATCAATGGGTTGCCTCCCATACACACCCCAGCTGAACTGAACCCACAACCTAGGTACGTGCCCTAATCAGTGATTGAACTTGCGACCTCTTTGGTGGACAGGAAGATGCTCCAACCAACCAAGCCACCTGGCCAGGCTCAGTTCATGTTTTTAAACAATTCTCTTTTCTCTGTTTTTCATTTTAGGTAGTTTATATTGCTATGTCTTCATGTCCACTAATCTTTTCTTCAGCAATGTCTACCATGCCATTAATCTCATCCATTGTGTCATATCTTTGACACTGTAATTTTAATCTAAAAAATACTTCTACTTAACATGTCCAATCTTTCCCCTAGCTTCTTTAATGCATCAAATACAGGCAGAACTGTTCAAATGTTCTTAACCATCTAATTCATCACCTAAATATCTACGTTCACAATAGAACGATTTGAATTCCTCTGTAAAAGCTACTGGCTTATTATAATTTCACCATATTTAACATGTTTCCTTCATTGATTATTTCCAAATAGAGAATTTTATCATAAGAAAACCAAGAAACATTTCTATATTTTCCATAAAAAAAAATGTTTGTAGAACCCAGTCTCTTACTGTTCTTACTTCTGAGATAATCAAATTCTTTGTTTATAAATCTACAACTATGCCTGAGTTGAAAATTACTGTGTAAACATTCTCTTATTCCCTCACTTTTTTTTTTTTTTTAAAGAACCTTCCTTCTCTTTACTTTGTCTTCAGCTTAAACTGAAATGTACCAACTTTCTCAAAACATTAGGTTCTAATATTAAAATGGGGGGGTCAAAATATCCAGGTACTTGAGGCTGTTTTATATATGGAAAAGAAACTCACTTTATATTAAAGGTTTATAAAATAAAGTACACTAAAATTGTCTTGGTTAGCACGTTTGGCTATAAAGGTTGAAAATCACTTGCTATAATTTTTACTTCTTTAACCCATGGTAACACAGCTTCAGGTCCAATAGTATACTGAAATGGCTATTTTTTGTTTTTTGTTTATTAATTTTTTGAGAGAGAAAAAGGGAGGGAAACACAAATGTGAGAGCGCAACATTAATTAGCTATTTTCTGCACATCCCCTACCTGGATCAAGCCCGAAACCTGGGCATGTGCCCTAACTGGAATCAAACCGGCTACCCTTTGGTGCACAGGATGACGCCCAACAAACTGAGCTACACTGGCCAGGGCTGAAATGGCTATTTTTAAAAGTACCAATGACTTCACACAACAATTGGGAAGCTTTTGTGAGTCAAAGGAGGAGATTCTATTAAAAATTACACAGGGAAAACAGACATAAATCAAGGCTGTCCAACTAGCAAGTATGGTTCTAACAAGGACTAATCATAATCACCAAATCCAAACCCTCTTATGTTTCATTATTTTTGTTGCATCACATAAGCTGTACATTTTATACAGTAATGAAAAACATATAAACAGGCATTATTTTTAACTCTTCCTCCTGACCCCAAATCCAACTCCCATTTCTACAGCCACCCACTGTGGAATGTAACCTTTCAGACTTCTCTGCATTTACTTGTATATGAGGTTTTCTAAGAGCAGTTGTTACATAAATGAAATCATATGTACTGGTCAGTGTCTTGCTTTACCTACTTCATTCTTTTTCATGGTTGCCTAATATTCTACAGTGAGGGCATACCATGATTTCACTATTCTAATGATGAACAATGAGACTGCTTCCACTTTTTTTCATATGTTTCTCCCTCTTGAGGGAATAATCATGTAACATTCTTTATGATAGTATTTCTGTATTATAGATATACAGAAGTGTGCACTTTTAAAATTGATAGATACTGTCAAAATTTTCTCCTAAAAAGATGAAACTATTTATATTCATTTCAGTAGTTTAATGTCTATTTTCCAATCTGACACTAATATTAAAATTTTTCAAATTTTGCCAATTTTATTATTAGTAATAATTTTTTTTGAAATCCTATCTCATTAATGTAATTGGAATTCTCAAATTACTGGTGTGGTTGAGTATCTCTTCAAAACTTTATAGGCTAGTTTTCTACTTCCATGAGTTTCCTACTTACATTTTTTTCTCATTTTCTACCAGGCTACCTTTTTCATAGTTAATTGTAGGCACACCTTGCATTCTTTGAATATTAACTTTGTCTATTACATGTCGCAAAGTTTATCACAATCTATTGCTTGCCTATTTAAATGGCACCTAAGTTTGATGTCTCACTCAAAAAGGCTTTCTTTACCCCACTCCCCCATTTAATTTACTTCTCCTAAAAGTTCTGCCATTTTGTTTTTGCTCATATTTAGTCCATTTGAGAAAACTGTCATATAGTTTTCCCCTTTAATCTATTAATATAGTGAATTACAATATGTTTTCTAATACTGAATCAGTATTACACTACTGGGATTCAACATATCAGAACTGGTGTAACTTAATAATTGAAAACCCAGGCTCTGGAGTCAGAATGCCTGAGTTCAAATCCCAAATCTGTCACTAACTAGTTGTATGATCTTATGATGTTATTTAACTTCTCTGTCCTTCAATTTCCTTATATTTAAAATGATGACAACAGTATCTACCTCAGAGGGTTGTTCTAAGGATTAAGTAAACTGACACATGTAAAGTTGTTTTGAATAGCATCCAGAACACAGGAATTGCTTAATACATATTCTTATTGTTTGCTAAGTGCCTTATATTTGCGAGGCACAGGTAGGCACCATTGCTGGAGTTGGCAAAGTAAGGTCTGTCGGCCAAATCTGGCCTTCTGCCTGTTTTTATAAATAAAGTTTCATTAGAACACAGCTATAATCAATGTTTAGAATTTAGTTATGGCCAGTTTTATGCTCCTACAGCACAGTTAAGTAATTGCAACAGAGTCCATGCGGCCACAAAGCCTAAAATATCCTTAGGCTTTATAGAAAAATTGCCAACCCCATATCATTTGTTAATTTAAACTAACAAATCATAGTTTAATAGTTGAGGAAGACAAGTAAAGAAATATAAATGCTACACTATGATAAGTACACAATCATAATATTGTGTTATTATGGAAACGTAGCAATTCAGTACTAAACGACAGGAAGGATTCACACAAGTGAAAAGAAGCAAAATAAGAGATATTTTATTTACTTTTAATTATTTTAAAATATGCACTTGTTTACATGTCTTTATCTCTTATCCTAGTGTGTGACTTACCAGAGGAAAGTGTGACATTTATTTTTCTGACATTCATATTCTAAGTATTTAGGACATTTAAGGTTTTTAACAAATGATAGATGGATAATTGAATGGTGAAACAAAAACAGGGTACCTAGCTAACAATGATTAGACATGTCTGACAAAGTTCTATATATACATATTCTATGGCAAGCATTTTACTTGCCATATTAAATGAACTCTTTTTTAATCCTTGTAATAGCCAATTCTAAAAAATAGATCCCATGATTACCCTTCCCTAAAGTGAAGAAACTAAGACTCACAGAGGTAAAGTAACATGGTCATTTATATATAGCCGGTAAGAGAAGAAGCCAACATATAAATCATATCTCCCTACTACAAAACATACGCCCTTTATAATACACAACGTTGGAAAGTGGTAGGAAACAGATATAGTCACAAGATACCAATAGAGTATAGACTCTGTAATAGAGACAGAAGACATAATAAATGCAGAAATTGTGGTATGATTTTAATTTCTAAAATTAAAAGGGAGTGGGATAATGAATTGTTAATTTCTCCTTATAGCAAAATTTTTAAAAACCCAAACTTTTATTAGGTAGGAATTTATGATGGCTCAAATTTAGTTCAAAAGCTTTATACTGGCTTAAAACTTAAGATAGCTTATATGCATAACCTATGACCCAGGCACTGGTATGGGGAAGGCCTGAGGGTGGGGTGGATGGGGGGTGGAGGGGAACAATGGGGGACATCTGTAATACTTTCAACAATAAAGATAAATTTTAAAAACTAAATAAAATAGAAAAAAAAGATAGCATATACATTTACTAAGTATAGAAAATGCCAGTATAAATAAAAATACAAAGTTAACTTAAGTTTTGGGGTTTTGTTGTCTTTAATACTTTTAAAAAGAAAAGAAGAAACACCACTGATTTTATCCAGACAGCTCTCCATTCTATACATCTTTACTTTTTCCAGCACCTAATACTATCTCTGATACACATAATGTATTTACTAATGCCTCCTGAATAAAAAAATGCTCTTATGCCATATTTGTGTTTTCTTGATGACATAAAATACAGAGTAACCCTAGCCAACTGATTTATGCAACCATAACCCAAAGTACTGCTATTCACCTGACAATGATAACATAAAACACAATGTGAAGAAAACAGAATGCCTTAGAAATACACATCTATAAATTTACAAACTTCAGAGATACTTCACGTAAATGAATTTTCAAAATTACTGATTATCCTTTAAATCACCATAGCTTATCTTTAAACAATCTTAATGGAAATATTTTAAAAGATTTCTAGGTCTTTCTTCTCTGCCTTAATCTGCACACAATATAACCTTTTCTGTTGACTCAAGCTCATCAATGTAAATATCAATTATTTGACCGTCCTACAAACAGTGAGTCTTCTTGGAGTTACTGAGGGATGGCCAATTGTTCTGTCTCTTCACTAACTCATCAAAGACTACTTTTAAAAACAAGGTTTCCCTACTATCTGCTCCCCTGTTGACTCTTATAGGCCACCAGCACCCTAGCCAAAGTTTCTGAAATGCCAGTTGTAGTTTAAAATATGTAAAACCAGAACAGGCAGTTGATATACTTAATCATATACAAATTCTAAATCAAGTCTGGATGTAGTAATTTTCACTACCCTAAGGCCTGGCTCAAAAGCTTTTCTTCCTTTACTTCCTAGTTCTGAGACCTAATCTGGGCTGTTGCTAGAGGTATGGCCACAAAATAACAATTACAATAGTAGTTATTTCTGCAAATTTTCTTTATTTTTACTATAACATAGGGGAAAATATAAATGATAGTAATAACACACTGAACACCATGTAGACAAATGATATAAAGCACCTCACATTATATGCTATATGGCCAATTACCTAGCCATTTATTAGCCAAGAGTCAGCAAACTACACCCACTGGCCAAACCCTACCCAAAGCTGGTTTGGTTTTGTTTGGCTAAAAATGTTTTTTATGTCTTTAAGATTGTGAAAAACAACTAAAAGAATGTTCAACAGAGACTCTAAGTGGCCCACCAGGCCTAAAATACCTACTATCTTGCACTCTACAGAAAAGTCTGCCAACCCTTGATCTAAGCTATAATAAACAAACACATATAAGACATATAAGACATCCTTTATATATAAAATTTAAGCTATAAATATATCAAAGTAGTTGTACAGTTCTTTCAGTGATGGGTTCATCATGATACAGTCAAACTGTCTTGTCCAGCCCTGCCTATTCCTCTCTTGACCATGCCCTAAGGCTTAGCCAAAATCTCTACCTTTCTTTCTTCCTCCTAATACTTGTCCTTGGATGCTCTCAGAATGGTCTCCTTGCTACTAGCACCAGCTACGTCTGTCAGTCTTTTTAGGAATGTCATTCCTTCTGCTATCTAAATCTTTCCTAAGCTTCAATTCTGACTTCCTCTGAATGCCTTTCAGGATCTTTCTGGCCCTTTAGTGGCCTCACTTTCCTTTAAACTGCAGTCCTTGCCACATCACTTAATAATACCATGTTATTTTTTGCTAATGATTTCCTGTGTGTTAATCTGGTATCCCTAACTAGTTTGTAAACTACCTGAAGGAAGGAAACACATCGCATTGCTTTTATCTGTGTCTCCACTTTAATAATAGCTCATCATCTTCTAAGCACATGTCATCTCCCAAGTGCACCTCTCTATCTTGGAGAAAAATAGCCCGAGGGCTAGTAAAGGGTAGTAAGTGATTGGAAATATCAAAGGATGACACCCACAAAAGAACCTGATGGCCGACAATAGGTTACAGAGAACTTAGAAAGTGTATGTGAAAGACAAGCAAAACTCTAGTAGGGGGAGAACAGAGAGATAAGGATCAAAAGATAACAAGAGACAACTAAATAATACTCTAAAATAAAATGAGCCCAAAATATTAAGAAAATTATAAAAGCTCATAATATATATAAAAAATAAATTTAAAGAAACACCCCGAATTTGCCTTTCAACACTATTGGTCATTCATTTCTCTAAAATATGCTTAACATTGATATCCATAGGGGCCATTTTTCTTTTCTTTTTGCAAAGTCATAAACTGAAGCACTAAAAGATTTAATGGAATAGACACACACAGTATTCTACATCTTTGGATTTACAATATTGTGAATTTATTTGAAGTCTGGTAGAAAAATACTAGGAATAAAAAACTCCACAAAAAACAATGATTTATCTTTTGATTACCTGACTAATAAAATTGGAAATCATGTGCATATTCCTACATCGCTCTCAAAAACGCCACTGACATTCATTTTCATTTAAAAAGCACCAAAAACATTTTTTAAAAAGATTTTTTAGGTTACTTCATCAAATTGTAATTTAAAAATACAAGCAAAATATAAGGTGCATAAGCCTTGGATGTATAAACATTAAAAAAATACAATTTTTTAAAAAAAGAAGCATATATGCAGGGTGGCACAAAAATAAGTTTACAGTTGTGAGTACATGAAACACAGAGTTTATTCTTGTACTATTACTTATTAATTATTGTATTATTTTCCATACAAACAACTGTAAACCTACTTTTGCCCCACCCTGTATTAAGAATGAGACAAACTAAAAATAGACAAATTATAAATTAAATGCTCTTTACCTACATAAAGCCACGAAAGACAATGAGAATATTAATTGTGCATCCCTTTTTTCTGGGTTTTATAGTCTCTTGACCTGACCTATGCCTAACTAGTCAGAAAACAGGGAGAAAATTTTAAATTAGTAATAAAATATGCTCGATATTATACTGTAGAAATTTCACAATTAAAACAATTATTAAGTGCACAGTAAAAGAAATCAGGTTTCACTCACTCATATGAAGAGGGGAAGTGATAACACAGATCATACCAAAAGATAATACTAGCATCAGTTTTTTCGAAGCCCTATCATTAATTTGGGTGAAGCAAATTACCTTCATAATTATATTTGACTGAAGCTAGTATTAACCAAAAGTATACTTTTTTCCTAAACATTCAATGATTCTGAGGGTTCATACAAAAGAGAAAAAAAAGGGAGTTAATTCAGAAGCATACAGGTGGCTAAAGGCAGCCAGCCTGGGATAAAAAATTTCAGTTAACCTACACAAGAAAATTGAAAGATGATCTATGCAGGGAAAGAAAAATATATACAGTAAAATTTACTATGACAGTGCTAAAGTATTTAAATATAAAATTATTTATAAAAAATTTTAACAAGATTTTTTTCCTGTCAAGTCATCATCCCTTCTTCCCACTAACTGGTATTATTAGTGATGGCAACATTATCAGTGGGCTAAAAAGCTGAAAGCAAAATTTTAGGTTCTATGTTATAAAAGATGTGTTAAAAATACTTTTTATCACTGTTTTCTGTGTAGTCAACCATCTGTCTCAGTGGGCACTTTATCTCATTACATGAGAAAAATCAGTTCAACCAAGAAAATATCAAAAAGGCAGGGGATTCATTTCTCTTCAATATTTTTAGGTGATTTAAATAAAACTTACACGATGGCAAGAATTACAGATTTGGCAAATACATAAAAACTAAATATTCATCCAAACACAAGCCCGTAGCCGCAAAACTCAATTAGTTTCTGTCTAACATATGGTTCCAGCTCCTGAGTGGCATATGTTTAGCACTGGTACTGGTAAGAGCATGGTGATAAAATAGTCTAGTAACAGCTCAACTTTGCTATTTCATTCTTATAATACCGAAGAACACACACCAACTTTGGTTTCAATAACTAAAAACACAGACCACAGTTAAGAAGCAAAATAATTATGTTGCTTGTCTTTAAAAGTCCAGAGTGAACACGTACATAAATGAGAATTATACTGTAAAAAATAATCTTGTCAGCCTGTTATTCTTAATTGATGCTCAACACAAAGGTTTTCACAAAATTTCAGGGAAGAAAATCTCTTAATTCACGATTCTTAGCACTTAAGCAACCATTACACACACCCTCCCCCCACACAGAAAATATCCCAAGGCTTTTACCAATGACAATTTAATAGAAGAACGATGAACGACTACATTATTTAAAACTGTCGCCTCTGTGCCCGCGATTCTATGACTAAATTATTCGTTCATTTTCCTTTACCTAACGCTTGACGTCCCTCTACAGCCGTGTCAAAAGTTCAACGATTCGGGCTGTTAAAACAGGGCGAGGACTGCAGTCTCCAGTCACCCTCCCGACTGAACAGGTGGTTAACTCCGCCGGGGAGAGGGATAGCCAGGTACTGCCACCAACCCAACAAGATCAAACACACGGGGCGGGTTTTCGAGGTTTTAACCCCAAGATGACAGGAGGAAATTCTCTTCAGAAAAGCGTTTTAAGTTCGGCGGCTGCCGGGCGGCGAAAACCGAAGGCGCGGCGGCCCGGCCGCTCGGCGATCCCGCCAGGAGGGCTCCGCTCCCGACCCCCCGACGCCTCCCGGAGCGGCGCCGCCAGCAGCGGGCCAGCAGGGAGTTGGGAGGGCCGCCCGCGCCCCCGCGACGCCTCCCCAGGCTGGCGGCCGGCCGCGCCCCCGCAATCGCTTTGAGGTGAGACTCCCGCCCGCAGGTGCCCCGCCAGTGGCCGGATCCCGGCCCCGGCCCCACTCCCCTCCGCCCACAGCGCGCCCGCAAGACGGGGTGGTCCGGGCCCTCGACGGGCCCGAGCCCGGCTCCGTGCACCGGCCCCTCAGCCCCAGCCTAACGGTTTCCGTGACGCCCGCTAAGGGGCGGGGCGGGACAGGGGTGGCTCGGTCTCCCCCACCTTTCCCGAAGGGAGCGCCCGCGCTCTCACCTCCGAGTCACGCCGCTTTGGGGCGGAGGAAGGCGGCTACCTAGGCGCCTCTTCGGGTTACTGATCCTTCTCGCTCCACCTCAGAGGCAGAGCCGGCTCTCGGGGCCGCCGCGGCCGCCGGCGCACTGACTCTTGGGGTGTTTTCCCGGCTGTGACGGCGCCGCCTCAGCCCCGCTCTTCGCTCCCTCTCCGCGCAGCTCCCGCTTTCTGTTTCACCCGTGGGACCACGAACGCCGCCGCCGCCATGCTTACTACGGAGCCAGGAGGAGGAGCCCAGAGTCTCTGCGCCCAGTGCGGCTGCGCGAGCCCCGCCGACGGCGCCCCCGGCCGGCCGGCCGGGACCCCGCTGCCCTCAGGGTCTTTCCCGGGAGCGCGAGTCGCCCGCGGAGCCGTGGTGTCCGAGCGGCCCCGCAGCGCCCACCGCCCTCCGGGGCTGCGGCTCTTTCCTGAGGCCCGGCGGCGCCTGGTTCGTCGTAGCCTCTGCCGCGGCCAGGCTGCGAGCCACACCGGGGAAGTGTGGCGTTAATTGACGTTTCTAGGGCCCCTCACACAATTCTCAGACCAAATTGTAAAATCCCCCTAACCCCGCCCCCCGGACGCACCGGGTCAGCCGCTTTCTGAAAACACGAGAATTTAAAGCAGAGCAGGTGCCTTTAAAGACACTCCCCCACGGAATAAGAAGACAACTGGAGTGGGTGTGGGCGTCTTCAACCCCAAACACTTGGAGCCCGGGACCTCTCTAGCAAGCACAAATATTTAGCTATTTACTTCAGTTGAAAACGTGGGAATTAGTTTCTCAGTCTCTTCCCCAGTCAAGGCGCGTGGAAACCCATTACCTTAGTTTGTACAACAGCACGAAGACTTACAAGTGGACGCAGCAGAGATTTCCTTAAACCTCCGGCGACCGGGGGCGCTGCAATATTGCCTGAGGGCCGGCCGGGGCTGCCTACTTCCGCCGTTTCCACTGCAGGACTTGGGAAGGGGGTAGTCCTTGGGAACGAGAGTCCAACCCCAGTAATTGTCCCTTCAAAAGCAATGATGGATGCTACCAGGATCCCTGCTCTGGCTTTATTTGTTTGTTTTTTGGGTTTTTTTTTTTTTTTTGGTTTTTTTTTTAACAGTGCTGCTTTTTAAAATAGCAGTATTTTTATTTTACCCTTTTCACAGAAATCCTTTTTAAATGGATTCACTCCCTATATTCTTAAAGAGTACAATGATTGCTGAAGTCCTTTGTTGATGACTGACCATCAGATTCCATACCTTGGCCATGCGCTTAAGTCCCAGGGGATTGTTGAAATACATAGGATCCCTACTTTAGTGATTTTTTTTTTCCCCCCTTTGGAATGTTCTCATCACCTTTTCTAGGATCTGGCACTGTTTCTCATCTCAGCTGCTTCTTTTTCCTCTCTGATCCTTCCTCTCATACTTTCTACTTTACGGTTTATTTTTTATTCTTTTCTCCTTTCTTGACTACTTTTCTCTATGGCTCCAGGTGATGATTGATCTGATGTTTATATCCACATCCAGTTAATGAGATTTTTTTCTTCCCATCAGTAAGTAGGACAGTGACACTATATCAAGTGGTATCTTGAGATATTTTTATTGCTGTTATCAAAAGTTCTTTCCCTGTGAGCAGTGTTTCCTTTTCTTTAAAAAAAAAATAATATATTTAAAATTTTTAATTAAAGTTGATATACAATATATTAGTTTCAGGTGCACAACATAGTGATTCAACATTTATATACCTTACAAAGTGACCACCACAATAAGTCTAGTAACCAGCTGTCATCATACATAGTTATTATATTATCAATTCTGTTCCCTTTACTGTACATTATATCCCTGTAATTTATTTTGTAACTGGAAGTTTGGGAACACCCTTTCCCTGTTAGGTGTTTTCCTTTTCTTAACTTGCAGATTTGGCCCTCTTCCAGACAAAATTGCTGGAAAGCTGATCTCTGAATAACTAAAGCATAACTCAATATTGCTTTCAAATTTGAGGATTTACCAGAATATGGGTGAGTTGGGTGGCTTCTCCATATTGCTGCATTAGCTCTGGTCTGAGTCTAAGCTAATGATTTCCAAACCTGACTCTAAACTAGTAATTTCCCAAACTTCCTACTTGGTAGCTTTTTAAAAAGAATCTTGTAATCCAGCCCTCAAGATTTTGATTCCTTTATGGAGTGTGGGGACAGGGGCACAAAATGGCATTAAAAAAAAAACTAATTAAAAAAAAATATGTCTTGGACATACCTACATGTGTATGTGCAACAGTGAATAGCTATTTTGAGGGAGACTAAGACATAATTCTGGAATATCATTGAAGTGGACTTAGAGATTGTAGTTAGCAATATACAATGCTGTAAAGCGGAGTCAGGCGAGGACTGGGAAATTAATGTTCTGTGGAGAGAATGGATCACACATATAACCCTAGCATGGGCACCAGTATGAATTTTCTCAGAATCCAGAGAGGGACAAGAATTTATGTTGGCTATGAACAAATCACTTTTCAGTGCTTCATTTTTTTAATCAATAAAATAAGGGTCATTTTCAGTCCTCATCTTTATTGAACTTTGAACAATACTCAACACTTTAACAACTTATTTCCTTGAATATTTTTTCTTCCTTTGTCACTATACTTTCTTGGCATTTTGGTTATTTTTTGTTCGTTCGTTTTACATTTCTGGGTGCTGCTTCTCTAATTCCCTTCAGATTCATTTCCTCTACCTAGCTATTAAATATAGGAGTACCTCACAATTTCATTTAGGTTCTTTTCTGTTTTCTTTATAATCTCCTGACCTAAACATTATCACCCACACCAGTGATTTTAGATGTCATCTATATGCTGATGATTTCCACATGTATGTCTCTAGTTCAGATCCTCCCCCTAAATTCTAGATCTGATACCAGCTGCTTCAATGACATGTTCACTTAATGTCGCAACAGTTTAGTCCAACAGAGTTCATAAGTCCTTCTTGTTTTCTTTCCCTTCATTTATCCAGTTGTCAAATCAAACATGTAGTAGTCACCCCTGATATCGCCCTCACCTTCAGTCCCCATATTCTTTGCAGCACCAAGTCCTCGAGATTTTACCTCCAAAATCTTTCAAATTGGTCTGCTTCTTTCCAATTGCCACCAATTTAATCTGGTCTCACTGTATACAATCAGAGCCCATCTATTCATTCTCTGCTTCGAAGCCAGAATGATTTTTCTAAAAGCAAATAAGACTATAGATCACTTTTCACATAAAACCCTTAAACAACTTCTCACTGCTCTGAGATAAGACTAGAATTCTTAAGGTGGCCTACCAGACCATGTGAGAGTTCTTGCCTTTTCCATTCTCATCTCACATCACTCTCCCTTTGCTTACTGTGTGGAAGACTTCCTGACCTTTTAGTTTCTCAAATGTGCTGTGATCCCAACAGCCACAGGCTCTCTGCTATGCTCTTCCTCTCCCTTTTGACCACCTTCTTTACTCATCCAAGTAAATAAAAGCATTTCCGAATTCCAGACAAGTTCAAGGCCCCTTATTAATGTCAGCTCTACTAACGTGCCTTTCTCTCTGACTTAACCACAACTTGTAACATTTCAGTATGTGTGAATACTGGATATGTCTGTTGCTCCCTTCATGAGGAGGATAGTGCATATTTTTGCTAACACATGTAAGTAGGTGCCCAACAAATATTTCTTGCGTGATTGGATGTTGTTCTTTGAGGTCCCTTTGAAAATTCTTGAATCATGCAATTGGATTACTGATCATTTTTGAGAGAGCAATCTTCTTTATGATTAGTGGGAAGAGCTACAAGAATATGGTAGGGCACAATTCTCCATGGGATTGTCATATTTCTGTACATCTAGTGAGCAGTGGCACTAGCAGCTTTTGTTTCAGGCTATCTTCTTCAGGACGTGTGGAAGACAGAAATAGTGTTTTCCACCAGAGTAGTAGGCACCCTTGTTTACCATTCAATATGATAATGTCTCCTTCTGTAGCGAAGGTTGAGCAGGTTTGCTTGCAGCCCATTATAAAATATTTCAAAGCGTAGGGTTCCTCAGCTGTGATGTAAACCCACAGCAACACCTGGGCAACTCCATGTTGCCCCTGGCTGACTGGAAGGCAAAGGTATTGTCATTAACATGAAGCTGATGCTGTTTGCTGTGCCATGTGTAATACAGTCCTTTGACCCGGAAGACTCAGGTCTTCTGCTAGCATCCAAGAAACTCTAGCAGGCTAAATTATTAGCTTGCAAGGAGTGTAAAATCTCAGACCCTTCACAACTCTTGACCAGAGACAGTGGGTTGAAGAGAAAGAAGGAGATGAGGTCAAACCACAAGTGGAGATTTGTCTAGGAAGTTGGAAAAAGTGAAGTTTGGTGAGGGAGAAAGCTAGAACAGCAGCAAATTGAGGTGGGAGGATTATGCTGACTGAATTCTCTGAGCAACATTGGGGGTCCTAATTCTGAGCACAGCCAGAGAGGACACAGGAATTGCTTTTCTTTCTGAATGGGGAACTGGTGCAAGTCTGGAAGAGGTGAAGGTAGTTGATCTGGAGGTACGTGAATTAAAGCAGCCAGAAATTGTTTGTCTCTGAGGAGTGTTGTAAATGTGGGGGAGGAGAGACAGGCTTTGAAGTCAGGTAAGTGTGGGCTGAATCTCAGCTCTGTTGCTGACTGATTGATCTTGGGTGTGTTATTCTTCTGAGCCTCAGTGCTTCACCTGTAAACTAGGGAGAAAATACCTACTTTGCAGGATTAATTGCCATAATGCATGAAAATGCCTGGCACATGCCTGATGCTCAATTAATAAATGATAGCTATATGATTAAACTGTCCTGACTAATTGTGACCTTGTGAAGCTAGGGAAATCAAGAACATCCCTCAATGTTTCCAAACACACTTGGAAGGGATTTGGCCAGGATCAACTCTTGCTCCAAATTCTTGATCCTTTGCATTCTCTATCCCTCACTGTGCTTTCCTAGCCGTGCTTTACTCCATGGCTTTTCAAAACAGCTCCATTCCTAAAAGCAAAGAAAACAGGGCACAAAATAGGAAGCAACTTGATATTGAACATTGGCCATTTCCACCGCAGGGAATTTCTCACTGACCATCATTCTTCTCAGACCCCATCCTGTCATGATGTTGCTATGTACTCTCATTCTAACAAGGATCTTCTCTACAGTTTTCTAAATTTCTGGGACCCTCTTAAAAGCCACTTCCCTTTAAAGCTACCTGAGGACAGTTCCCAAATTCTTGTTAATTTATTATTACTCAGAGCAATTTGTTTTCTGTCCTCATTTTTATCTAGAATAGCCTTGGACACCTTAGCTTTCCCTTCAAAATAAAAAAAGATCCATTCAAGTGATTTACTAAAGAGTAACTCTGTCCTAGAGAAGTAGTTCTTAAACTTTGCAAGAATAAAAATCACCTATGGTGCTTCTTTAAGATAGTGATTCTAACATGTGTCCCCCACACTGAGATTTGGATACAGAAATCTGCATTTTATAAGCACTCTAAGAGATTCTGATGAAGGTAGTCCATGAGCCTAGCTTTGAGCATCATAAAGCAGCTCAAACAGCAATCGCCTTTCACAAATAAGAGTTTTTTCTCCCTGTGACATGAAGTTAAACTAGGATTGACTCAATTGTTCAAGAAAACTGCTCATCTATGATTCAAGTCTTTAATAATGTTTCTTTCTTTCTTTTTTAAATAGAGAAACCAATTAGGAAAGACCAAGGAATTCCTTAATCACAAAATGATAATCCTAATAGTCCAAATTTGTCAATGTTAATGATATAGTTTCAAAGCATTGCTACTGGAGACAGTCTTACTTTCAAAGAGGGAAAAGTCTTATCTGGTTACTGGTCAGGACTTATTGAACAGGTTCTTGAACTGAAGGGGTTATACAATAATAGACAGATTATATGGATTTTCTTTAGGGTTGAAAAAAATAAGGTTTCTTTACCTGTCTTTTAGACTGTCAACAGCTCTTTGATGTTTTGAACAGCTTTAGGAGGCTCTGATAGCAGCCTTGGGGTTGAACACACAGCGATCATTATCCAGCATAACCAGGTGACATATGAATCAATTTTAAAGACAGAAGAAGGAGATAGGCATCTGTAAAGATAATGGGGCCAAAGGTGCTTGGGATTTGGAGAAACTGTCCTCAAACTACCTGCCTTTTTTATTTCAAAGAGAAAATTTCAAAATGGAGCAATACTTTATCAAGATAACAATGAGATTTTAATCTTGAAAAAAATAAAAATAAAATTTAAATGATTTAGAAAATGAAAATTCAGATATTTACATTCAGTTGTCACCAAATTTAAAGTTCTTCCTCAAATTTCAGAATTGAATATTTAAACCAAATTGCATTTTAAAACTACCAGACAAATCAACTATTCATAAATAGTAAATATGCTTATATAGTAAGTTTTTGTTATTGTTGTTAATTCTTACCTGAGGATATTTTTTCCATTGATTTTTAGAGACAACGAAAGGAAGGGGGGGGAGAGACATTGATGTGAAAGAGACACATCAATTGGTTGCCTCCCACATGATCCCCAGCCAGGACCAAGGATAGAACCTGCAACCCAGGCATCTGTCCTTGACTAGGAATCGGACCCCAGACCCTTCAGTCTGCGGGGCAATGCTTCAACTACTGACCCACACTGGTCAGGACTGTGTTTACTTTTTATATGTAAAATACAAATGAAACAGTCATCTTTTACATAAAGACAAGGATGTATAGTAATGGGAAAAACTAGGGAAATAATTTATAAATTAAATAATTTTAATGAAGTAGATAAAATACCAATTTTATTTATTATTTCAAATTTTTATGTATAAATTTTTTAAAATTAAGGCACATCTGAACGTTGATCTTACTTTCCCTTTCACTGTAGGTATAAAATATAAGCCCGGGGCTATTATTTTGAAAAGGCAAAAACTAAAATTAATTACTTATAGTAATTACCATTACTAAAAGTAAAATAAAAATTCTTTTTAAAAATATGTATATTTTTATTGTTGACAGTATTACAAATGTCCCCCATTTCACCCCCCATTGCCCCCTCCACCCAGCCCCTGCCCCACCCCGGGCCTTCATTACACTATTGTCTGTGTCCATGGGCTATTCGTGTGTGTGTGTGTGTGTGTGTGTGTGTGTGTGTGTGTGTATACACATACACGTATATGTATATTCTTTGGTTGACCTCTACCTGTCCCCCCACCTCCTCCCCTCTGAGATCTGTCAGTCTGTTCCAAGAATCCATGCCTCTGGACCTCTTTTATTCATCAATTTATTTTGTTCATTATATTCCACATATAAGTGAGATCATGTGGTACTTGTCTTTCTCTAACTGACTTATAATACTCTCCAGGCCCATCCATGCTGTGGCTAAGGGTAAGAGATCCTCCTTTTTTGCAGCTGCATAGTGTTCCATTGTGTAAATGTAGCACAGCTTTTTTATCCACTCATCTACTGATGGGCTCTCGGGCTGTATTTAGTCTTCAAATTAGAGAAGCTAATGACTTAAAACTTTGGAAATTTAAATGTATCCCATTTTCCCAAGCAACATCAGACTAAGAGTAAAAGTAGATCATGGTAGAACTCTCAGAGTAGCCTCTTACTCTTCTCTCATTTGCTCTCAAATTTGTTTCAGGTGATTCTAAGAATCTCCAGGGATTTGCACAGATACACTCCAAGAATTAGTCCCCTGAGCCACTATATGACTTTCACCATCTTCCTCCTTTCCTCTTTTGGCTTATTAAGGTGTTTTCTCCTATTGTTTGCAAAGCCAGCAAAGCTTTCCCCACTGCAGCGCTGTCTGTGCTAAGACTATCAACCCTTGACTTGAAGGGCGCCCATGCCTGTACTATAATATAGTTTTCCGTGGGCACCATCTCCTGTTGCTGTGTCTTCAGCTCCAAAACTCGCATGTCCATCATAGTGAAGCATATAATTATATAATTTGTTTGCAGCTCTAGGACTTGGGCATGAATTCATAGAACAGACAAGCTGCTGCACTAAGCCTTTTCCTTCAACACTGGGCAATTGACCTTGAGGCAAACGTTTCATATCTTTCTTCTCTTAGGATGAGTTGTGTTTTTTTCCTTCCTCTCTAAATAGGCCTGCTCTACCAGCTCTATAGACATGCCCAAACATGCTTGAATCCTAGGGCAATAAACAGTTTAAGCTCAAGCTGTGATCCCAGCTACAAAAACAATTAAGTACTTTGGATGAAGGATGTAGATGTTACTGAAATGATTTGCTGTATTAATTTTCTTAATAACATTGTCTATTGAACATTGATTTTACACTAGGTATCATACTCAACATAGAATAAGAGCATGCTCTTTTCTTTAAGAATCTAATTTAAATTGATAATCCAAATATTCTTCAAAGAGGGGTTCAGTGCAAAGGAGAGAATCAATCAAGACATATTTATAGAATACTTTTTATGTTGAAGGCTCTGTACAAAGAACAAATGTCTTGACAGTTATACATTTACATTTTGTGTTAATTATTTATCTTTTGCTCGCAGCTCCAAGCCCATCCTCTAACATTCTGCTCTAGGATGCTAAGCTAGGTTTGGAAACTACATTTCCCAGACTCCCTTGACAGCAGCCTTCCTGTTAGGATCCGCCAACAGAGGCTGTAGTAACTAGAGAGAGATTGGAAAGCAAGTGAAGCAGAACAAGATTTGCTTCCTAGTTGCAATTCCTGTCAAAAAATGAGAGCTACAAAATAGCCTTAATGTCTTTTGGCATATTTAGCACTAGCTGTCTCACATCCCTTCATGGCTACCAGGACTAGCCAACTATTCCCCTTGGTTAGTATAAGCATTAGCCATACAACATCTCCCTCAGAAACCTGAGTAGTAACACTATGAGGACCCCTTCTGCCAAGCAACTAGTTCGTTTGTGTTTTGTTTTGTTTTCCATTTAGTTCCCCACCCCAGCTCCCCCAGGCCCAGCAGGTATTAGCTAACTTCCTCCAGCATCCTTCATTTGCCCTTTCAGTTTTTCGATATCTATGTGACTAATTTTTGAATTAAATCCCTCTGAAATACCTAGCATGATTTTTTATATCCTGCCTAGACTTTGACAGATTTTAACCAGATAAATTTTGAATACTTGCTTAGGGAGATAAAATATACTCATGCAAAAAGACATTCAGTGATATAGCATTTGAAATGAACAGCTCAGATAAAATTTGCTGCATGGATTCAAAAAAGCAATCAGTGGTTATGGGATGACCAGACATAAGATTGTGCTTTTTAAATTTAACTTCTTCTATTTAATCTTCAACACTGTGATCAAAGTTCTGTTAGTCCCATTCTACAGATGAGAAATGTTGGCTCTGAGAGGCTAAACATATGTTTACATATAGACAACTAAGAAAGTAGCAGAGCTGGGATTCATACCTGGTTCTGTGTGACTAACTCATTACATATCAGTTCAGAAGGGGTGAAATTTGAGGTGAAACTTGAAGAATAGACTTCAAATAGAATGGTCAGAGGAAAGTACTTTAATGGGAACGATAGTTAACAAAGGGATAGGACTGCGAAAATGCCAAGTGTGCCTGTGGGTAAGAAATAAGCTTGTGCAAAAGTTTGTGATGGAAGGTAATGGAGATATAGAACAGGAAAAGTAGGTTGGGGCTAGATTAAGAAGGGTGGCATGTGAGAAACTTAGGAACCACTTATTTTTTGATCAGGGGTCAGAGAAGTAATAACAAGTGAAAACCTATTTGGTATTACATGTTTAGTGGACTTCATCACTGATATTTGTCAAGCCACTGTTGTTATCAAAGGCTTTTTAAATTATTAAAAAATTAAAACAAGAGAAAAAAACCTTTATGGATTACTGCTATCCAAACAAATGATTAGAAAAGGAATTTTAACTTTGCATAAATTTCAGGATAATTAAAAAACACAACAAACAAAAAACCTTTTAAAAGAAGAAAATGATTTTTATCACAGAGAAAGAATATACTCCTTGTTTTAAGATAAATCAAGGTCCTAAAATAATTTACATGGCTATGAGAAATGAACTAAGTACTTTTTATAGAGAGGTATTGTTATTTGGCTAATACGTCTTTAGGGGATAAAATGTAGAGATGTTAAAATGGCAAGCCAACCACACTAAATTGAGAGACACTGATAATTTGGGCTCCGAATCAGCCTTTCAGTGAACTGTTCTGTTCTGTTACAAACCTCTCTTTGAAGCAATTGAACTCAGACACATTATGGGTTAGATAGACTTTTGTGGGCTAGTCTGGATATTCAACTGTCATTTATAACTTTGTTTCCATGGCAAAGTGCCTTTGCAAGTTCTAAACAGCTGACTTTCAAATTAACTTTTGGAATATAACCCATTTGCAACTTGGGGACTGTCTATGCTCTGAATGTAGATTATCTGTTAAAACCAGGGCTTTATCTCCACAGACTCTCAGAGGATTTTAAATTAGTTAGTATCTTTCTTTTAAATCCAATACCTTATTTGAGAAAAGTAACCCACCTGGTGTGAAGAAAAGCCAAATTCAACAACATTTTTTCCATTAAGGCCTGGTTATAAGGAAGCATATAAGGAGTATACAATGGAAGACTATTTAGTTATCTTTTTGCATTGTCTCTACAATGCAAAGGTAATACAAAGTAAAAATTGAGTTGATTATCCTTAAAATGCCTGCTTAAACTTTTCTTAATAATGACATTTGTATAATGTAGGTAAAATTTTTCTAGACTAGAATTGTTGTAAATACTACTGCAACAATTTTCCATTGAAGAGTATACAAAAAGATACAGGCAAAGACGTATACATGATACCTGGTGTTAAAAATTGTCTCTTTTCAAGAGGATGAAATACTTATTGTTCAGAGAAAGGATATAAAACAAGAGAATACTTGAAATAGATAAAAGCCAAATAAGAAATATTGCTCTCTTCCATCAATTCATACTTTATTGAAGGCTTTAGTTAAGCTCATTAAATTCATAGCTGATAGGTTTGGGAGGAACTCCACAAATTATGTAAAGTTCTGGCTTTTGGTCAGCTAGGTAATCTGAATGCTAGTGTTCTTAATGAAGATTCACTTGTTATTTTCCCCTTGGAATTCTGTTTGTTTGCTTATTTTATAAATAATATTTCTTTCTGGACAATTTGTCACATAGGTTGGTAGAAATAATACCATTTATAGTGAGATCTTAAAACATTTCTTCTGTTAGATATCCTAAGTATCTTTTGAAATTTTAGCCTGACAGGATGAAAATTATTGTCTTTCTTTAGAGTTTATCTGGTCCTTTATTTTTATATATTGCTTTTCAAATACTTCCTTTTAATATTCCTTGTAATGACAATTGAAAACCATCAGCCCAAGAGTCACAAACTCTGGATGCTAGTTTACTCATTCAACAAGTATTTCCTGGGGGGCTTTAAGGGTAGTATGTTCATTGCTAATCAGTCCTACAGTGTTTTTCTCCATAATCTATAGAGTTACTTAGGAGTCATTTTTTTTTGGTTTTCTTTCCAAACATTTTAATTTTTTAAAAAATATATATCTTTATTGATTTCCGAGAGAGGAAAGAAGGGGGAGAGAGAAAGATAGAAACATCAGTGATGAGAGAGTCACTGATTGGCTGCCTAGCCCACAGCCCGGGCATGTGCCCTGACTGGGAATCGAACCCTGATCGCCCGGATCCTAGGTCGATGCTCATCCGCTGAGCCACGCCCGGCCGGGCTCCAAACATTTTAAATTCACATTTTGTTCTTGAATTCTAATCTTTTGTTATCCTGGGCAAAGAACATGTTTTATGTGATAGCTGTACTTTGAAGTTGTTGAACTCTCTTTAGTGATGTAATATGTGGTCATTTTTAAAAAATGTGCACTTAATGATCCAGGAGATCAAGGTTCAATTCCCGGTCAGGGCACATGTCCCTGTTGTGGGCTTGATCCCCAGTGGGGCGAGTGCAGGAGGCAGCAGATCAATGACTCTCTCATCATTGATGTTTCTATCTCTCTTTCTCCCTCTCTCTTCCTGTCTCTGAAATCAATAAAGATATCTTTAAAAAAAAAAATGTGCACTTAAAAAGATTGTATTTTCTCTATTTGGTGCTAAAGTCTATTTACATCTATTGGATAAAGTTTGTTAATTTTGTTGTTCAACTCTTCAATATTCTTATTAATTATTTTTAGTTTTAGCTCTTAATTTAAAATTTGAGATGATCAGTTTGTCCATTTCTCTTAGTAATTCAGTAAGATATTGCTCTTATATATTTTGGGCGTAGGCTTTTAAGTACATACATGTTGAAGACTGCTGTATTTTCTTGATGGGTTATTTTTTCTTAGTATTGTTAAATATCTTTATGTTATTAATACTTTTTGCCTTAAATTTTATGTTGGCTTATTTTATTTTTTGTTCTATTTTTTCCCCTATTTGTCTGATTTAGCATATATTATTTTTATTATATATGCTATTTTATTTTAGCCTTTCTTGCAGTTATGTTTTAGATATGCAACTTACAAGCAGTGTATAGAGTTAAATTTTACTTATCTTTTAATCCATTTTGATAATCTCTATCATTTCATAGGTGAATATCACCTGTTTATATTTATTGTGATTCTTTACTTGTTTAAACTTATGTCTATATTCTCAGGTGTATTTTCTTTCTATCATGTTTTTTCTTAGCTTTCTCCCCACTTCTTGCATTTTAATGGATTAATTGACATTTTTCTTTGTGATCCACAATTTTTTCTGATCACTTGGAAATTATAGATTATTTTTCTTTATTAAAAATAGATTTATTTACTTATTTCTATCTTCTTGCTGAGCACAATACCTATTTTGGCATACATTACTCTTTAGTATATACAACTCCACTGTTTCCTCAGTGCTCTCATTTTCTTATTGTTTTTGTTACATCTAAGGTTTTACTGTATTTCTTAATTAAACAATATATTTATTTATGCATCAATTTATATTGTTATTTATGTTGAATAACATGTTTAGCTGTATCTGTTTTCCTTGTTGATTCTCATATTCTTCATTTTCCCTTTAGATTCACTTTTCTTCTTGTAGACTGAAGCATGTATTTTAATAGCTCTTTTTGTGAAGGTTTGCAAAAATTTTGGACTGAATCAAATGGTTCTTAAACCATATCAGACCCATATACATTTTTTTGTAATAAATATTGTGTAATACCTTCTTTACTTCGTGAAATAAAATACATAGAAAATATAACTTAACAATATATAAAATTTTTAAGCAGTCAATACAATGCCATAACTGCTGTATAGATTAACCATAGAATTTATGTGCATATAAGCATAACCCATGGATGCAGACAATAGTGTGGTAGGCCTGAGGGCAGGCAGGGGCAGGGTGGAGGGGGTCAAAATGGGGAAAAAGGGGGACATATGTAATACTTCATCTCCCCTCCCTCCCTCCCTCCATTCCTCCCTCCCTCCATTCCTCCCTCCCTCCATTCCTCCCTCCCTCCATTCCTCCCTCCCTCCATTCCTCCCTCCCTCCCTCCCTCCATTCCTTTCCCTACCCTCTCTTTTTTTTCCGGTTTCTGCAGTCGAATGCAAAATCATGACGGGTAGTTACCTAGCCTCATCAATGACCATGCTCCTGTTAACTTATGTTAGTGCAACAGAAAACTAACTAAAGAACTGTCCATTACTTGGTGGTTTATTTGGCCAATATAGAGAACAAACATATATTCTATCTGGCTCTTCGTCCCTACATTATAAAGTGGCATTTATATTAATGTCACATTTCTAAAAGTCATATATGTATGTGTGTGTACATATAAAATATATTTTATATATTTTATATATTTTTAACATGTATTAATACATATACACAGCTGTCTAAAAAGATGTTTATCATAGCCTCCAATAATGAACAGTGATGGAATTTTCAGATTATTTTTTACTTCATTTCTTATAATTTTATATTGCTTGCATCTCCTACATGACTTTGGCTACATGATCTTTATAATACCAAAAATAATAAAGCTACTTTTTAAAAAAAGAGAAGTATAATAGTAAGAATGTTCTTATAAAAAAATAAAAATAAAATTCTAAAAATTTTATTAAATTAAACAACACTTTGAGGGAATGAAGCAAAGGACTCATTGCATTCTTTAAAAACAAAGAAATGTTAAAAGTTATGAGGCCACCACCACAATGTATAAAATGAATTAGCAATTCACTATACTGTTTTTTCCTTGCTCACATTTTCTAAGTGTTTTTGCACAAACATATTCCTTTTGTAATAAGAAAACATTATTGAAAAATATAGTAAATCTTTAAGACTATAAAAGGGCTCAGGATTTTAACCAGTCACTATACAATCTTATAGCACAGGGTGATTTGGGGTCAATTATTTTCTTTATATTTTCCACTGTGACTGTACTTTAACATGTGTCATTCAACAATTTAGCTGGGTTTGAAGTAAGAGGCTCTCCTAGCAGGTAGTTACTGTATTTAAAACTCTTTGAAGAAGAAAGGTATTATTTAAGAATTAAGCATTGTTATGACATCCTGCCTTTTTAAAGCTCAAAGGGAAAGACAAAAGGACCTGTCCTTATTAGTATTTTCAATTAAACTGAGAAAGATCATTTCCTAACCATTTAATCTTTCTACATGTTCCCACTCTCTACCAGCACTACATTTCAATCAAATGTATACGTGGAGCGAGACATGAATCCAACCTCTAATTTTCCTTTTAGCTCTAATAAACATGTTTATTACAGGGTTTCCTTACATGTTTGTACACACAGTCTGAGGGAAATCTGTTTGCTTCTGCTAATAAGGTTTAACAATATTTTCATAATCAGTACTACTCGTCCCCCAAATTGAGTGGGTAATACAAGATTAGGTGGTTGTTTAGTTCAGAGTCTCAGAAAACATTGTACCAAATCCTTTAACTGTGGTATTAGGCATAATAACCATTCCTGGAAGAGTCATAAAATATACCTTAGAGATTAGTTAATGGGAAATTTTTACTCTTTTTCAGGGAATTAGAGACAGTCTTAATACAATTGCCTATTAAATAATTGAATTATCATATTTACTTCTTTGAATGAAGTAAAAAAATTTTTTAATTGATTTTAGAGAGAGTAAGGGAGAGGGAGAGAGAAATAGAAACATCGATGAGAGAGAAACATCATCATCGATTGGCTGCCTCCTGCACGCCCCCTTCTGGGGATCCTGGGGGAAACCCAGGTATGTGCCCTGACTGGAACTGAACCATCACCTCCTGGTTCATAGGTTGATGCTTAACCACTGAGCCACACTGGCTGGGCTGAAGTCAATTTTTATGACTTGTATGCTTGATGCTTTTCCAGCCATCCCCCATAGGCTTCAACCTTCTGAGTTATAACTCCAAAGTCATCTGGCTTTAACTGGCCAAAGAGCTTAGGACTCAAGAAATTGATTCACTGAGGGGTAGAAACTGAATTTCAAAACGATGTTAAAGAGTCCCAAAATAACAACTTTGAATATTTGTCACAAGCAAAATGATTAAAAAAAGACTATGTCTAAACAGATTAGAGAGTCAACTGAGACCATCATAAATTTAGACCAGATAATTAGAGGATATAATTTTTGGCCCAGTGGAATGTGTTTCAAATTCGACACCAGTTATTTTTGGTAGAAGGCTGAGTCTGGATATTTCAAATGAAATAGCCTCATGCTAAATTACCTGTTCTAAAATGAGCACCTTTGTTCTTTTCATGAGATTCCCTTTTAGAAATACAGTGTGATAAATTAAAATTTAAGCTGTGTACTAAATTGAAAGGATGAAATCTTTAATTACTTGAGGAATCAAGGGTTTGCAAAATTATGATTATTCAGAAGGCTTTTTTGCTAGAGTGTGCATAAATGTGTAAAAATTCCATAAAGACAGGCTTCTTTCCCCATTGCAAGGATAAAGAATTTCACTTAAAAATATAATTTCCTTTTGAATATGTGAATTTAAAAGCTTTGAATTCATTGTTTTGCTGGTATTCTTGTAGCTCTAACAGCAGCCTCATATTTAGAGTTCACTGTATCAGAATCATAAAACATCATTTAGGCTATCTAGGGAGTCCCTTGCATCATGTTCCTGTCACCTGGGGGCTCTATTAAGATAATTGAGGCAATCATCTTGAGTCATCCAACTTAGTTTATTGGTCATAGAATACAAATGTAGACTAGGTGTCAGAAAATAATATCAACATCCACTCTGTCAGTGGGGGAAGCCTAATCTTAAAAGTAACTTGGGAGTTAAGGACAACCTCATATTAGTGGACACTCCCCTGATCTTGCCTCACACTTTGGTCCCCTCTCAGATTCTCTCTTCAGGAATAACAGGCCCATCCTCCAGCTGCTGGGCATATTGACTGCTGTAAGCTTGCATTGTGTTTCTCGCTGAAAATTGCCCTATGCCAAAGGGAACTGCTTTGACCAAGGAACCACCCCTTCTAAAGGGTGGCTTGTGGGCAGTGGCTGAGAATAAAAGATCCAGCCCTCATGCTTCAATTTGGTACAACTCTGAGGGGTCATCCTAGTTCAAGAGCTCCTTAAAGGATGGTTGAAACCTCAATTAGAACGGAGTAAACTACTCTGTTCTCAACTGCATTCTTCACCTTTTCACAGGTGTATCTACTGGGAGCACCCTCCAAGTGATGTTTTTGTAATTAATGCCTCATTAATTGCAATCAACACCCCATCTATCCCTATTTTCAGGCAAGACGATTTAACACAGAGACTGTTATCATGGGCAGGCCTGTTGCATTGGCAGAACATGTTGCTACATTGACTGACTCTGGTGAAATATGACTACCACTACCCCGTCTAAGGTAGTGTTGAATATTACCATCAATGAACCATTTATTTGATTTAGTTGAGAAAGAATATGGTATATGGGAAAGTTTACATCTTTAATTAATATATGAGTTTCCTAGCAGAAAACAAGACCCCAAGAAGAAGACAGTCTGCTGTATGAGTAAGATTGAATGAGCTATGAGAAAAGGAGAGAGGAGAAAGATCTTATGTGGCTTGTTTGGGAGGAGAAGTTCATAGTGGAGTTCCCCAAACCAACTAGTGTTGTATCTGTGTGTAGCTGAAGGAGGAATGGAAAAGGTCACAGGAGGACAGTCAGTACCAGGAATTAGGGATGCTGAAAGGAAGGCTGCATAAAGGAGCTACTTGACAATGTTTGCTTTAAGATGCCTCTAAAATGAAATTACTCTAGACAACTATTGCCCAAACAGTTTTCTCTTTTGAACTCCTTTCCCACTCATTTTAGTGCTGAATCTTATTTTGTCTTATGCCATTTAAATATTTAATAGGAGTATGCCTTTTTCATACTTCTTTTGAGTGTGTGATACTACTAACACAGAACTATGCATATAACAGGGGTTCAATAATTACCTGTTACATGAATAAATGACAAGATAAACATAAGATGGAAAAATTGTTAAGTTAGAAAAGAAAAAAAAATAGTGTTCTAAAGGTCCTAATCTATGGTTTCAGAAACCTTTAAAATGGAGGATTTAACACAATGTTTTTTGATAGGAAAAATGGATAGATATATTTTTATGTTGAAGGAATCCAAATGATATTTTTGAGATGGCAGTTTTAATCCCAAATTATTAATGATTTTAACATCTTGTGAGAGATAATAGATATCATGTAATTTCAGTACACATCACAGCTCAGTAAGAAGAAAGCGACCTATTGGAAGGTTACATGCATCATGTAAACTCTGAACCATAAACGAGTTCTCTTTGTTCAGGGCATTCCAGACGCCCCCTCCTCCACTTGAACACCAGGTTCTGCCTTGTGCCAGAGAACAAAGATGCGAACTGCAGAGCACTTCTGTGTCTAGAGACCTAAATGGCTATAAAATGACTCCATTTCCAGATGAAATAACTAGGCTCCTATTTCTCTTGGACAAAGTCCTGATACATTCCTTTCTTTCCCTTAATTCCACTAACCAAAATACTCAGGTAAAACATTTCTAGGAATAGTTTGCAATGAGGATAATAACTATTTCCTTTTACCACACTTTACTTTTCCAGGAAAGATAATTTCTTCTTTAATTGATGCTTATTAAGAACACTACAGTTACTTCTTCCTCTAAAATCAAATATCTAGCTAAAAATATTAAAATTATTTTGCATGTATTTAAAAAGTAAAACTTGTGGGCTAAATCCATCAGCATATGACTACCAAAACATATATAAATGGGAATGAGTGTAATAATGAACCAAATAATGATCTCTTTCTAAAAGGTTAAAGCATTCATGTTTGTAGCTCCTCCCTTGAGTTCGTAGTCACAACCCTGTGGTAGTCTACAATGACACTTACTTTGAAATAGGACAAGCTACTTTTAAAAGGCATATTTAAAGTCACATTCAATAATGGAATCTATGTTGAAAAATTATTAATCATTTCTAATAGTAAGAGCCTAATTACCTAGAAACATCAATTAACACAAAATGCATTTGTTGCACTCTGCAGTTGGGAAAGATGGGCAAATCACAGAAAAAGCTGGTGATGATAATTACTTAATATCAAAAGCGATTTCTGAAGAAAAAGTTTTCTTGGGTGGGGGGGCGGAAATGAGTGTGCTCTCTTGGGCCCATGAACAAATATGTGATTGAATTTCCAAAGTTTTACCCCATTGGGCAATACTAAACCAATTTTGGCCAAGAAAAATCTCAATAATGCTTCCATGGAACATATATATATTTAAACAAAATAACTTTCTGATGAATTCATAGTGTAATTCAAGTTACTAAATGAATTAATGTTTTTCTTGGAATTAGGAAATGAGTCAATTACCTTTTGGGAAACATATTTAAAAAGTAATTTTACTTTCAAAAACATATATGAAGCCTTTTTTCCCTGAAGATAATTAGATACTAAGAACATTTAAGTAAAATAAACCAGTAAACAAGTAGAATAAAAAAACTCACAAAATAGAAATATCATTATTATTGGAGAGTAGAGGACATACATTCAAATTATGGATACATAAGTTGAATTCATTTGTATAAACTGCATAAAATAATATAATATAAAAATGCAGGCTAGCCTGCCAGCATGGCTCAGTGGTTGAGTGTCGACCTATGAGCCATGAGGTCATGGTTTGATTCCCTGTTAGGGCACATGCCCGGCGTTGCAGTCCCCAGTAGAGGGCATGCAGGAGGCAGCCAATTAATGACTCATCACTGATGTTTCTATCTCTCCCTCTTCCTTCCTTTCTTTGAAATCTACAGAAACATATTTTTAAAAATGCAGGCTGAAATTTGAAATTTCAGCCTGTATTTTCAAAAATACGTTTTTCAATAACTGAAATTTCATTCATGTAGTATGGTCTATAACCAGATCTTGTTTTACAAACCAATGCAAAGTACAGTCAAAAAAGATTTATAGGTTTATGTTATTCCTGACAGCTTTCTTCTTGAGGTAAATAATATGACAATAATTAATCAGTGTCTAACTGTACCTAAATCCTTTTGCTCCAAGAACAAGAACAAAATAATGAACTGAGAAACCCAGATCTGTAGTTTGAGAAGGGAACCTGGTCTCTTTTGTCAGTCCAACAAACTCATATTTGAATTTTTGAGAATAAAGAATAAATAAAGAAAACACATTTGCATCCTTATATATGAGAGCACACCTGTGAAGGTAATTGAGGTAAACAAGTAGGTATGACAATCCATTAATTAGAGCAGGCATGAATGGTTCTGAGTGATAGAAACCTTTAGCTATGTGTGCCATTCAATTTTAAAATATAAATCAGGTAAGCAATCCAGGTGACTTTATTCTAAATTTGAACTCATTATTTGCCAAAAATTCTCAATTCTTGTATATGTGATTACTCAGAATTTAAGTATTTTTTTATTATTATTTAAAAAAAATATATCTTTATTGATTTCAGGGAGAGGAAGGAAGATGGAGAGAGAGAAACATCAATGATGAGAGAAACGTCATTGATCGGCTGCCTCCTGCACGCCCCTGACTGGGGATCAAGTCCGCAACCCAGGCATCTGCCCTGACTGGGAATTGAACCATGATCTCCTGGATCCTAGGGCAATGCTCACCCCCTGCTGGGCAAGTATGTTATTTTAATGATAAGTAATAAAATTACTTCTCTTCACTATGATCTATAAAATACCACTTTGCTATCCTGACTTCCCAACAGGCTTTATCAAATGAAGAAGTAAGTCTGGAAGGCTTGTGTTTGGGGATAATGATGGAAGCTGCTCTCTCAAGGCAAGCAAAAGGAAACTTAAAAACAAGTACCACTCAACCCATATACTTACAATTATTCATGGAATTGGAGAACTCTTCATTTCAAGGCAATAATCTTAAGGTATTGCAACACTATCAATAAAGGATTCAATTATATTTCTTGTGACCTGTTTACTCAGAAAGAAAATCATATTCACATAAAATCCCATGTCCTTATCTTCTCCCAAATCTGCTTTTTCCCTCATAATCCTACCTTAGATAACAGTACCCAAGGCACCTCCTCCAGTACGTCCCTGAATCATCTTTTAAACCTGTTCACTGTGTTCTATCATCAGTGCCATTGTGGAGGTTCGGCTCTTCATCATCTTTGTCCTGGACTGCTGCCAGACTCAGGATTTTCTAACTGACTCCATTCACCTTCAGTGCCTCCCCCTTCAGTCCATTCTATACACAGATTTGTCTTTTTAAAACACAAGTACGATCATGTCCTTTCCATATTTTAGAACCTTCACTGGCTTTTCATTGAAGATATAACTTTTTATTCTATCTTCCATCTTCACTTCCCGCCTGTACACCACACACCCAGGTTACAGAATATGCTCTTTGTACTTCTTGGCCCTTCCATGTATGACTTTACCAGCATGGAATGCCTTTCACCTTGTTTCCCTTGTTTTGTTTGAAGACACTGTTTAAATATCACAGCCTCTAATTCTTTTGCTGTTTTCTTCCAGGCCAAGCATGTTCTACTTTTCTCTGTGCTTCCAGGGTACTTTGTATGTATTTTTAATCTAACTAATCATTTTACCTCCTAATTATTTGATTACATTTTGTTTTTCTCTTCTACATACTAAGCTACTGGAGAGTAGGAACTATCTTATTTATCATTGTATCTCTAGGCTTAGTACATTGATTGATCCAGAGTTGCCACTCAATAAATATTTGATAAATGAAGAAACCAGAGTTGACATTTTCCTGCAACTTATTTATTAGATTTGTATGGAATATGTTACCATCAACGATGTGCTGATTATGCATGATATTGATAGCAATAACAGAGCCAGAATTATCTTACTACTTTGTACACCACAGAAGAAGGCCATGAATATACATCTAATATGCTTGAGTTCTGGAGATAAAGTAGCATAATTCCCCAAAATACTGGATGAGAAAATTGTACATGGCTCAGGAGAAAAATGTGTTACTTGACATTTGCGATGAAAGCTTTCAAAAGAAAAATATAAATTTTCCCCACCTCTGAGTTATTTTCCCTAGTCTCTTGCTACAAGAAACCACACTTTTCTTCTTGTACATATAATATTTTTAGAGTACTCTGCTCTTATGAAGCATTTGGAAACCCCTGGTTAACCTATTTAGATCTCAGCGTTCTTATGTGTATAATGAAGCTAATGGTACTTAGCTGTTCTCCCAGAGATGTTTGATTAAATATATTTCTTGACATTTCACAGACTCTGAATACATAAGCAAGGATTTTCAAAATAAAATGTTCTACATACACAGAAAATTGTTAAATTCTGCATTGTTTTAAAAGTAAGCACATTTTTACCCTGGCTGGGAGACTCATTTCATTGGAGCATCAACTTGTACACCAAAAAGCTTGTGGGTTCGATTCCCAGTCAGGGCACATACTTAAGTTGTGGGTTCAATCCCTGGTCTGGGCAAGTATGGGAGGCAACCAATTGACGTTTCTCCTCACATCAATGCTTCTCTCTCTCCCTTCTGCTCTCTCTAAAAATCAATAAAAAACCATATCCTTGGGTGAGGATTAAAAAAAAAGTAAGCACATTTCCAAGAGGAACATTTGCACCATCAACAAACATTTCAAAATGGATCTAAGGTAAAAATTATGATTGCAGTGAATGCTTTATCTGGGGTTGATAAGACAGGCAGGTATTTCAAAACATCTTTACCCGTAATTTTTAACAGGAAAAGCCTTCTTGGTGGAATGTGAGATAATTTTATCTTTGCTCAGTATATTGGCTATTATAGGGAATTTAAAAATATTTTTTTACTCTAAGGTAGTCCTATGTTGGTTGTATCTTCTTCCAGTGCCTCCTTTACCACTTCAAGAAGGAATAGAGCCCAGAATTTCTGATATAATGTCCTTCCCTGGCAATTTTCCTGTCATTTTATGTGGGAAGAAGGGCTACACTGATCTCCCACACTGGCAGGGCTAGACTGGCTTAGGTGGGCAGGGTCACTTTTTCCACAACTCCAATTTTTCTGTCCAGCTGAATTCTCCGTCACTTCTACCACTTTTGTGACAAGTGCCAATTTCTTTCCCAGTGATAGGTAGATCCAGATAGGCAGAGAGCAGAAGCCAGTAGAGAAAGGGGGAAATGAATGCAAACCAATAGGAAAATATAAACAAAACATACTCAAGATGCTTTGGAGATGCTGGAAAGTGGTAAGATGAATTACGATTTTCAAAAAAAATGTTGTAGGATAATATTTCAACTCATACCCTCCTTTCATCTGTCCCAAACCTAGATTCAGTTGTTAACAGGTGAATAAATGAATGTTTCCTTCAGTAAAGTTGAGTAAATATAATGACAACCTAGCCAGGGGAAAATAGCACATACAAAGGTTCTGACTCCAGGAACTGGATGTGGTTGATATGGAACAAAATCATCTGGAAATATATTTTAACATTAAGAAAAACACGTTTTTATTGAAGCATAAAATACATAAAGAAAAATGCATATATTATAAGTGTAAACTTAATGAATTTTCACAAACTGAACACACTCATCAAAAGCATTGTTTGGAGACATTTTTGTTTGTTTGTTTGTTTGGTTGGTTTTTCTTTAAAGATATAGCCTTCAGGACTTTTTCCAGACCCACTGAATCAGAATCTCAAATTTTGAGGCCCAAGAAGCTATATTTTATTATTTATTTATTTATTTATTTATTTACTTACTTATTTATTTAAATCCTCACCTTAGGATTTGTTTTTATTGATTTTAGAGAGAGAGGAAGGAGAGAGAGAATGTGAGAGAGAAATATTGATCAGTTGCCTCCCATACGTGCCCTGACCAGGGATTGAACCTGCAACTTTTTGGTGTATGGGATGATGCTCCAACCAACTGAGCCACCTGGCCAGGGAAAAAAATCAATATTTTAAATAAAATTTTCAGGACATGCTTTTGGAGCTAACTGGGCAGTGGGTTAAAATTTTGAATCACTGTCTGGATCCTGAGATGCATGGGTTGGGCAGAGAGACATATTAGGGTAAGTCATAGAGTCCTGGCGGAAGGTAGAGTAAGGAATTCCCCTGCTTTGGAAAGAGTTCCAGCAGTTGTTTGAGAAAGGAACTATGGCAAAAACTTCCATTTGCCTCCCAGTATTTCTTTACCTTTTATTGTTTACTAATAGAACCCAAATTTTCAGTGAGGTACATAGTAGTTACCAGGAATAAAGATTAAATCTTGGCTTTTCCTGCAGCTAGATATGGTTATGTAACTAAATTTTAGCCATGGGATATAAGTGGAGGTGCCATATATGACTGGAAAGTCCTTAAAGGGTTGAGGCATACTCTTACTGATCATTTTCTTTAGCTAGTGGCTGTACCATGGAAGTATTGGCCAGAGGTCAAGCAGCCTTTTTGATCCAGGTAGACAAAGGGCATAAATTAGGGATGGTAGAGCAGGAAGCTTGAAGAAACTTAGTTTCCTTAGAACTTTATGGTACTCTGTAGTACCAATTCAGAACTTTTAATAAAATATTTTGTGTTTCGCTATTATTAATCTGGGTTTTCAAATGAACTTAATCTTAATTGATACAGAGGATTTTCTTGTTCTATATATGTATACCTGAAGGTTCCCAGTAAGAGGTGATGATCTCTCAAGAACATGGTGTTCTATTATTTGTCAAGAAAGTACCGAGAGCAAGTTTGGGTTTTGATAATCAACTCTTAAACAAGATAAGCTTGTTCAGTTTGTATAGTAGGAGCTTGCTTTCTAGGAGCATTTTTGTGGTTTTGGTCTCTTTTCATAGGCTTCACCTGAACCAGGTTTTATCTGGTATCTGCAGCACATTGTTGAGATTCTCCAGAGTAGCTGTGTGTGTATGTGTATGGTGTGTGCATGTGTGTGCAGGTGAGTGTCAGCCTTATCATGTCACAGTTTTTGGAGAATTCTATGGATTAGGGCAAGTTTCCAGCAGCAGCTAAGGATACTGGGCCTATTTCCTAAAGAGATGAAGCCGGCACAAGCTAGGTGTGTTGTCAGGTCTTAAGCCAAGAGCAGCAGGCCCTGGCTGGTGTGGCTAAGTGGTTAGAGCATTGGCCTGTGCATGGAAGGGTCTCCGGTTTGATTCCCAGTATCAAGAGCTAGGTATTATAAGTCCCAGTTTTACAGATGAGGGAATTGAGGCTAAGAAGAGTTAAGTAACTTGCAAAAAAAGTTACACAATGACCATTCTCCTATTCATGTACCTGGGTTGCAGGTTCTATCCCTGGCCCTGGTCAGGGCACATGTGGGAGGCAATCAATTGATGTATCTCTCTTACATCAATGTTTCTCTCTCTCTCTCCCTCCCTCCTTCTCTCCCTTCTACTCTCTCTAAAAATCAATGGAAAAAATATTCTCAGGTGAGGATTAGCAACAACAACAAAAGATAAGCATGGGTGGACTCTCACTACAGCTCCAGTGCCAATGGGAGAATTGAGACATGAACCATTTTGGGGGATGGGGCTGAGACTGAGGTAGAGAAGAGCAAAAGGTCCAAGGGCATCAGATTGCCTAGGACTCACTGACTCAGATCCGCAGCAAGACCAGCTCCAAGGCCCTGCTAGTTAGTTCCTGGGATTCCTAATGCAGGACTCTCTACCTTGGGCAGAAGTTGGACAGGGCTGAGGCTTCTGGTAAAATATAACACTGCCTGAGGCTGAAATGAATAGGAGAATGGTCATTGTCTAACTTTTTTTGCAAGTTACTTAACTCTTCTCAGCCTCAATTCCCTCATCTGTAAAACTGGGACTTATAATACCTAGCTCTTCGGTACTCTATCATAGATTAAAAGAAAAAGTTTTATGTGTAAGGAATTTGCAAACTGTGATGAGTTATACAAATGTAAATTATTACTACTAACTGGGGAGAAGGATGGCAGCAATTTAACTGCGCAGAGCAAGTCTCCACAGCATTTAAGATGAGATGAATATAATACATTCGTTTGAAATGAAAAGTGAGTAGATTTATAGAGTCAGGATATAATTAGAAGATTTGTAATCTGGTCAGGAAACTTTCGTCAGAGAGATACTGTATTCTTCTTTGCAAAAAATGCAAAGTTTTAAAGAAATAATGTGGCAGCTTTGTTTACTTTTTAATCATTTCATGGGCAATATGGTTTATCTTAGGAAAACTATGATTCATAAAAGTACAGTTTACGATTCACCAGAATCAAGAACAGCCACATTGAGAGTTATTGAACATTGTGTGTTGTTCAAGACAACCATTAAAGATCAAATACAAGAGTTAAGAGTGCTTGCTTTTTGCCATAAAAGCAGCATTGGGGCATATAGGTTTACAATTGTATTTGTTGTAATAAACCACATTTTATAGGTAACAGGTGTAGCTGGCTTATATCCTAAATTGTGTGAGGTTGTGCTGTCAGGCTGGCTCTAAAGGGATTTGGAAAGATTTATGAGATTGAGTGGCAGTCAGGGCGATTCTTGAAATTGACTTTTTAAGGTGTCATTTTAGTGAATGACAGGTTATAGCTACTAAAAAAATACTCATAATAATAAGGAGTTTGTCTATAAATGGCAGTAAGGCTGTTTAGTGAAAAGAAAAAAAAAACCCAACAACACAAAACACCCAAACCTTATTATTTAACTAGAGATTGCTGTATTTTGGACATTCCATAAATTTAATTGGCTCTGAGCATGTGGCCTGACTTCCCCAGCCATTCAGAATCACTTCTACCCCCAGCCATAGACCACAGGTTGCTTCAAACAGGGTTGTAATCTACTCACACTGCTTAGAACAGAATTTGTTCTTAATTAGTGTCTTTTCTAACTATTGCAATTAATTTTAAGACAGAGAAATCAGTTATGCTTCAAAGGAGAGGGAGAAAGGAAAGGAAGAAGGGAAAAATTATTACATGCTCTTGTCAGATGAGCTCTGTCCTTCATTGCAATTTACCAGTCATCCTGTCCAGGGGCCCCTGTGCTTGCTCTCCTCCTGAGATAAATTATTTAATCTGTATCTTCCTCTCATATTTCAGACCAGTCATCTAGTTTCACAAAGACTGCCAGCATTTGAACTTAGCATTTTCAGATGGAATAAGAAGCATTTTTTTCATTTTTATTTGCTGTTAAATACAATATTACAATAATTGTAAAGAAAATGTTAGAGAAAAGGTGTAAAATTCTCCTTAATGTAATTTTTTCTGTGTTTACTTGATTATATTGTTGATTCATTTGTTTATTTGACAAACATTTATTAAGAGTTTCCAAGAACCCAAGCTCTTCTTAGACACTGGAGATAATAGCAGGGAACAAACAACTCTGCCTTCATGAGGTTTTCATTTAAATGTAGAGGGAGAGAAAATAATTTTATGCCACATGGTGTTAAATTCTAAGGAGACAAATAAAATAGGGTAACAGTTGGGAATGTGAGGTTGGGGGAGGGGGAGCTGCTATTAGCTTTTCTATCTTCGTCCAACCACACACATATTCTTACTCTGTACTCTGTAAGGCCATGTATCCTTCTCCCTGAAAAATGCCAACCCCTCATTGCCCTCCCCAAACCCCCATAAATATACATTTAGTGATATGGTCTGAACTTTATTTTTTCAAAGCATTTGTATGGCATCTAATGCAATGAGCACTAATAAGAAGCTTGATGTTAACTCTTAAATGGAGAAAATCAGAGGAAATGGACATAGAAAGATCAGAAAGCATCAAATAATACATATTAATTAAAGTATAACTATATTTGCAAAACAAAAAATACTGAATTTAAAAAATTTAGTGGGTATAGGCATGGTTATCCTGGAAATTCAGACAAAAGAATTTGTTACTGAGAGTGAATGTTGAGATTTATTTAAACTGGTGGTTTAAATGGATTAAATATACCAGAGACTTGCTTATCTTCCTACTAAACTATCTAAAGTTACAAGGCTGGTTGTCTAAAGCAACAGCAGCTATTGTAGCAACAAAGATTTTTTAGCATTTGATACCCAGCACTGAGCATTTAAGGCACAGTTCAGTTGTCTTCTTCTGTGGATTAACTTATTTCTTGTCTTAAGCAGTATCAGCGTTTACCAAATTAGTGAGTTAGTGTTACACTCAAGAAGATATTTATTTACCTTGGCCTCCTTTACCTGGGGTTGCTAAAACACACTTTACACATACTTGCTGGGTGATTTCATTCCCAGTTCAGGACTTGGCTCTCATGTAAACAGTGATGACTCCCAAATCTATGTCTTTATACTGCTCTCCTGAGTTTCAGCCTTGTATATTTGACTCTTTTCTGGGCATAAACTTGACTGTCTTATTGGGACACAATTGAAACGACTTCAAAGTCAAACATATTCTTTTGCCACCTTTCATTCCTGTTAAAATTGTCCCTCCGCATACATTCCCTTCCTCAAGTAATGATTATCAATTACTCATCTCCAAAAAGAAAACTGGGAGTCTTCTGAGTGACTCCAAGTGGCAGATTCTGGAATAGACATTGGTTGCTTAAACTCATCCTTGCTTTGTGGGTCATGGACTGACCCCACTGCCTTCTCAATGACTTTTTTGTTGTTGTTGTTAATCCTCACATAAGGATATTTTTTTCCATTGCTTTTCAGAGAGACTGGAAGGGAGGGAGGAAGGGGAGAGAGAGAGAAAGAGAGAGAGAGAAACATCTATGTGAGAGAGACACATTGGTTGCTTTCCTCATGCACCCTAACCAGGGGCAGGGAGAGAACCCAAAACAGGTATGTGCCCTTGACTGGGAATTGAACTCTCAGTGTGCAGGCTGATACTCTAACCACTGAACCACACTGGCCAGGGCTCCTCACTGATTTTTTACCTTGATCCTGCACATCTGCAGGCTTTGCTTTTTGCATCTTCTTAGACTCTCATTGAACTAGGTGAAATAACTAGAATTGGAATAATCAATTTTGAAGTGATTGTTTAAACCAAGGGTGGTCAACAAATTTTTTTCTGGGAGGGATCAACTAGTAAATAGCTTAAGCTTTACAGACCATATGGTCTAACTACTCAACTCTGCTGTTGTAGCACAAAATAGCCATAGAAAATATATAAATAAATGAGTGTGTGTGCTTCAATAAAAATTTAAAAAACAGACAGTGGTCAGACTTGGCTTGTGAGCTATAGTTTGCTGATGCCTTATTTAGACCATAGCATTGGATGAGATTGCATATGACAATAGACTGAGAAGGCCAGGGGACGCTAGAGAGAATCCAGAGAAACATCATTTTTGAAATAGTTGGCTTAGGAAAATAACTTAGTGAAGGAGAATGGTCAGAGAAGTAGAGAGAAAATTAGGATATGGGTGTGTCCTACAAGTTAAAGCAGCAGTATATCTCCATTATTATAAAAGTCTGAAGAGAGTTGAAGTAGGATGTATTGAAATCTGTGTGAGCTTGGGCATGAGCCATCCTGAGACTAAGGCACTTTGCAACAAAGGTGGACAGAAAGTTGGAACTAAGGTAATATGGGCTGAAGTTCAATTCTGGGGCCCAGGCCATTCAAGGGAGATTAGGGGTAGAAGGAGGAAGTAAACATTCCAGGGTATCTAAAACCCAGGTCTTGCTCAGGATGCACAAAATATCAATTCTAGATAGAAAATTTTCTGTGTTCTAGAGTGATGGAATTGTGAAATATATGGTCTTATTTCTAATCCAAAAACGTGGATACATGTCCTGAAAAACATATGAACATTGACTTGTCTGTAGGTTATCACTGTAAGATGTCACTGTCTACTTTCTGGTAGGAAAACTGAAAATAATCTTAGAAAGCTTGACATGAATAAAACCAATTAATCAACCAACCCCAAACTGTGTCCCTCAAATCCTTGGCCAGTCCTGCTTATGTGAGGAGGGCAATCAGGCAATTTGGGAAGAATTTAATTCATGCAGAATATCTATAAAACCCTTTTTTGTTGTCATCATCTAAGAACATGATTGTACATCACTTATTTTAATTAGAGATAGATTACAATAACACATTTATTCACTAAATTTACTTTTAAATGTTTTTACTTTTTCACTATGCAAATACACCATTAATCCTCAATGTATAAAGACTAAAATAATCTCACATGATTAACTGTTTTGAAAATAAATCTTTCTGCATATAGAGTTTAGGAATAATTTTTTTCCCTTTGCTTTTTGGAGAGAGTGGAGGGGGAAGAGAGAGAGAGAGAGAGAGAGATCTATTGGTTGCCTCCCACATGTGCCCTGACCAGGGCCAGGATGGAGCCTGTAACAGAGGTACATGCCCTTGACTGGAACTGAACCCAGGCCCTTCAGTCCGAGAGCCAACACTATAACCTGTGAGCCAAACCAGCTAAGGCTGGGAATAATTTTTAAAAGAAAGAGCTGATAGAGTTCACTGAAAATCTTATCTCTATATTTTATTCACCACTTATATGACCACAGTTTTCAATTAAGTAAATACTTAGGATGGAAGTCTCATTTTTCTTCTTCTTTTATTTTTTCATGCCCTTATACTGCTGGGACATAGACTGAAAGATTAACCACCTCAGAAATATCCTGGGGCTCAAATCATAGTAAACAACACAACAAAACAAAACAAAAACACCAAAACCCAAAACCACAAAAAAAACCCCTAAAAAACAAAAACAATCTTATGACCCTGATACCTTTTTGTCCTAGTAATTCTGCTAGAGAATTACTGGAAAATATGAGAAGTGGATTAGTGTTACAGTCCAAGGTTTACTTGAGAGTTAAAACAGAGACACTGAGAGAGGCCTGTGACTACTCATTTTGCCTTTTGATCAGTGGGAGTAAAGCCTGGTACTGAAGATTTCACCTCATTAGTGGGGCTCTCTGACCACACCTCTCTCTTTAATTCTTTCCTGAGTGAATTTGTAATTTGCCTTTGATTTCTGCTTTTAAAACAACAGATTGTGAAGGATCAAAGAGGAACTGGATAATGACAAGGAGGAATTGGCAAGTTAGTGACATCTTTGTAGAAGGAATAGCCACTATATACAATGTGATTATTCAAAAGTAGTCTTCTGAGAAGTGACTATAGAATAAATTCCAGTACAGCAAACCCCAAAAGACTGTCTAAGTATCTTATTTATTCTTTAATTCTCATTCAGACATTAACATTTTATTGAGCATCTACTATATGTAAGACTTTGTAAAAAGAAAAGTATAGAATAGTGGATGAGATATTGAGATTTAAAGTCAAGCAGAACTGTGTTTCAATTTCTGGCCCTACCATTCACTAACTGTAGTGAATTGAATTGTGGCCCCAAAAGATATGTTCACCAGAAACTTCAGAATGTGACCTTATTTGGAATAAATCTTTACAGATGTAATTAAGGTAAGGCTCTTGAGATGAGATCATGGTGATTTAGGGTGGGTCCTAAGTCTAATGATGAGTGTCTGTATAAGAGAGAAAAGGAGAAGTCCCAGAGATATATAAGAAGGCAATGTAAAAATGGAGGTAGAGATGGGAGTTATGCAGCTCCAAGCCAAAAAACATTAAGGGTTGCAGGCAGCCACAAGAAGCTAAGAAAGAGGCATGGAACAGATTGTCCCTCAGAGCTTCTAGAGGGAACCAACTCTGCTAACATCTTGATTTTGGGACTTCTAATCTCCAGACGTATACAAGAATAAATTTCTGTTGTTTTAAGCCACCAAATTTATGATAATTTGTTACAATGGCCCTAGGAAACTAATATCCTAGCAGTGTGACTTTGGGTTAACCAACCCTTTATACCTTAGTTTCTGCCTCTGTAAAATGCAGAGGATAATATTACCTACTCATAGTGTTATTGTGAAGATTCATTGAGATAATACACGTAAAATACTTCACACAAAAACTGGCATACAGTAAGAACTCAGTAAGTGTTAGCAATTATTATTAAGGTACTTACGATTTGGGTTGAATTTTTATTTTTTAATGTTATTATCTGTGTAATTGCCATCCCTGCCTTTTTTGTTTGGGAGATCTTTTTTATCTTTAAAAGGGAAAGAAGAAGGAAAGAGAAGAGATATCATGCAGATGAATTGCTTCTCCCAACAGTGCTGGCTGCAGAAACCATATGGATCCAGACCCCTGCTCCCATGGTAAGAGCATAGTATATATTCCTCAAGAGGCTGATGAAGACTTGGTTAAAGCAGTAAAGACTTGTAAATATTGTTTACAGACTCTAATGCACTTTTATCAAACCAGGTCATTTATATCTCTCCAAGTTTATGGAAACCTCAACAGTCCTCCAGGGTAAAGAAGTGCAGAGAAAGGAAAAGCAACAAAAAACCCTCAACATATTTCGTCTTAAAATTGTACTTGGGGAATTGCCTCTTCCTTTAACTAGGTCTTTTTTAAAAAAAAGATCTTTAATAACATCTTAAAAATTTCTCCATAAAGTTCTTATAGATTTGTGTTAGATTTATTCCTATCTTTGTTATTGTAGGTTGTATCTATTTTTACATTGTTTACTAAAATGTTTTTTTGTTGCTGAATGGATTTTATCCAATGCTTTCATTGCATCTATTAAAGTGATCGTATCTGTGTTCTTTTTTAATCACTTAATGTGGTAAAATACATTTATAGATTAACTGTTGTTAACAACCATTGTGTTCCTGGGATATACTTATTTTTGTCACTCATTCATTTAAAAAGAAAATTGGCTGCTCATTTATGTTCCAGGTAGTATTTAAGGTGTTGGGATGGGTAATAGAAAAACAAATAAGTGAAAATCACTATCATCATGGAGCTTACATACTAGTATTTTACACACAGCTGGATTGAGTTTGCTAAACTTTGTTCATAATTTCTGCATCTGTGCTCTTGAATAAAATTGGCCTACAACTACACTGTCTTGTATTTCTCTTGTCTATGCAATTGAAAAGTATTGTAGACGCTGGGTCATAAAACCCCATTGGAAGAGCAGCGGCCTATCCACCTGGACTTGATTTACAGCTTCTCTTGCTCTGGTCTGCACTCAAAAATGACAGTCTTACAAGTATTTTGTAAATAAATTGAAGTAGCACACTCAAAAGTTATATAAATTGCCTCCCCCCACAAAAGCCCACCAAGTGTTATGCCAGTTTTTTAGTGGTGGGTGCTGAAAAATGCAGCAACTCCTTTTCTTCTCAGAGGGGAGGGATATCTTGGTATGTCCTGTATTATTGCAACCCAGAAACTTAACTGAGATGATGGGTCCTTGAATTGCCATGGGATTTATCTTTCACCTTCTGGTTTGTATTATCACGTATTTTCTCCATGTGTATGTCAATATAATTAGCAACTCTTGCACATTTTTTAGTTTATAAGCTATTATCTTCCAGATCAGACTATGTACTTCCCCCTTTGAACATGATGAGATCTGATCTTCATTATGAACCTGGAGCAACATGGAATATTTAGACCCTTTGGGAGAATGAGAACCACCTTGCAAGGCAACAGCCTCAGAAGAGATTATTACAAGGTGTTCAAGCAAAGAATGTATCATTTCCTTAGATGTTCAGGACATGCTCCTTATACTGGCAAGAGAATCTTGGAATGGTTTGGTAGTGGTGGTAATGGGGTTAAGATTCTCAGTGTCTTCTGAACCAAGCAATGCCCCCATTCCAAGTCTCACGCTTACGCAGTCAATACCTTAACTTTCACATTTAAGACTTAGGAACGCTATGAATTCAATTTATGCTATAATTCTGCCACCTGTATTGTTAAAGTTTGTGTTTGGTTTTCAACAATATTTGCCCTGTGGCTATAAGAAATAGGGGGTTATTTCAGGGATATAATAAAAATTCTTCATTAATTTTGACTTAAACTGAGTGTGGAAAGATTCTCTAGTAATCTGTGACTTGAACTGAGCTTGAAATTTTCTTTCTGTAAGTGGTCCAGTGTGCTCAGAAGAATCCATTCAATGCCACAATCCTTGTAGTCAACATTATTTCATTAACAATTAGTTAAAGCAATCACTTGTTTCCCCAAGGTACTTAATTCATTAAGAAATTCATCATAATCAACCACAGGTATAATTTGATTAATTGTAATGCCAATACATAGATCACTAGTATCCCATTTTCCATCATCAAGGAACTCAGTAATGCATTCAAGCCCAAGGACACAACCACATTGTTGTACCCGACCTTCATGAGACTAATTCACACAGAGACCACACTGACCGCTTGGAGATTTATTAGCCGGTGACTGTGAGTGGGCTCCTGCCCAAAACAAACTCGCAGCCCCAAACAGTCTTCGCAGGGAGAATATAAAGGCAAAAAACCATATCCTGATTGGGGATGGGGAGCAGGTGGGGGACTAGCGAAGCGGCATACGGAAGCTAACATAAGCTTTAATTAACCTTCTTTGGTTAGCTATTCCCTGGAATTTTGTGGGCGGAAATCTTTTACCAAGAGCCAAGGGGAGGGGAAGAGGTCATTGTTTTCTACCAAATTTTGTTGCTGTTGCTTATCTTCAAAGTAGCGATTGTAAGGGTAGAAGATGAAAGTGCTATATGTGCTATACTTCAATATCAATCCCCAAATCACATTTATAAACATTTTTTCCCTACAGTGATTCCTGGTATGAATTTATATGTAGTTGGTGTCCAGTCAGGAAACAGAAATCATACCAGTTATTTTAACAGAGATAATCTGATATAAAAATTATTAGGTATGTATTAAATTGTTCATTAGGTAACTTAAGCGGTAAAAAGAGAACTAATATATCATGAAGATAGCAACTATTGGAATAGCTACTATCCCTATGGCTGGGGGCCAAAGGGAATACGTTGGAATTATTAAAACTTAATAGTTTGGAGGGAAGGCCCCATAGAGCTAGAATTCAGACCCCTGGGAAGGGTGCACAGCTTGACTGTCTCTGATGTTTCTGAAATTGAAGAAGCCCTGTGAGACTGGAGCCCAAACCTCCGAGGTGGGGACACTGGCCAGTTGGTGCTGTTGTCTTTAAGGGGGTACATGTAATGTGTTTCATCCTGTGAGTGTTGTAAAAATTGCTAAGTGGATCCAACTGCTGCTACAGGAAGGGATGGTACTTCCCAAGGTGTAGGGTGATACAGGGTCTGGAAGCCAACAAGTAAAGAGGAAGCGAACAGGAAGAGTAACTCCCTTCTTTATTCTCCAGCCTTGCACTCTCCTTCTAGTGCTGCCTTATGGCAAAGTGTGACAGGGAGCCAGCTGGCAAAGCAGAAATGTGGTTTTCAGGGTCCTGGCCTGCGCACCACAGAGCAGAGAATGGAAGGGTGGGTTTGGAGTTATAGGACAATCCCACAGACCTCTGTTCAATTCTCTTTCCCCCAATTTTCTTATTTCTGAGTCTATCAGAAAGCAAGGCAATGAGAGAATTAAAGAAACATTTATTAACAAACTATTAGAAATAATTATTACTTTGGTAAAAGTAACCATTTACTCAGAATTTCATATTGAAAAAACAAAACCTTTAAAGAATTATGTTTATTGCTTATAAGAACTGGAATTTCTACCTATCCCAATGTTGGAAATACTGAAAGATGGAAAAAGGTAGGATTGAAGAGTTTAATTACAAGGGAAAATAATAAAGAAAAGTGCAACTTGGAATTTAGTTTAAACATAGAATTTATTTTTGTTCTTATTCTCTACTTTGTAGGCATTTGACATTTTATTGCTTCCTTATAAAATCTTGATTCTTATTGTGATAAAACTCTTTTAAAAGGCAAAATTCAAATTTAATCAATATTCCACTAGTTAAAAGAGGCTCGCTCTCTTTCTTTTTAACTTAAGATACATTTGTTCCAATTCAGTGATTCATAATAGATTCATGGTTGATGAAGTTGGCCCTAAAAATAAGGAACAAAATATGGAAACATTTTAGTCAGGGATAAATTTCCTCCAGGGTCTAATTGCAAGGATTCTCTGTAATTAAGCTGTTTTGAATGTTGGCTTAAGTTTTAATAAGCTGATGCCTAACTTTCCCATGATTGTCCTCATTCAAAACAAATCAGACAGAAAAACATTTTTTTTTTTCCTGAAACTGCAATGCATTTCGGAGGCAGATACTTAAAATGCATTCAAATAACAAAATGCAGTACCAAATGTTGCATTTAGTCCTTAATGTGTTTAGTATTTCCCAAGGAGTGTAACAGCCTTTTTCTTTAGCAGTGTCATAAATCACAACACAGATGGTGTTTCTTGATCTCTTTCAGTCAGATTTGAGTCCTGTGCTACAGAAGCATCCTCTGTCAATATGGCTTTTTGGTAAATGCCTTCATTTTGCTGTTGACAAGGCTGATATAAACAAGTTGTGTAATTTACCAAATAAATCACATGTGAACATTTAAGTTTAACTGTGCTAGACTCATAGTCTGGCAACTGTTTTGGACTGCTAACTGGGTATGAGGTTTCTTTTGGGGGTAATGAAAATGATCTGGAGCTAGTGGTAATGGAGGCGCAACTCTGTGAGTATACTAAAAACGAAAGTTCACACTTTAAAAGGATGGACTTTATGGCAGTAAATTATATCTTAATAAAGATATTATTTAAAAGAAAATTTTAAGGAGGCATTCATTCTCAGATGTAAATCCTGCATTGGAACCCCTGGTTACCTTGATTACCTCACCTTAGTCCAGGCCCTGTTAATGCACTGTGGAGCTCTGCCACTGGTCTTCATTTGGGTCTTATACTTCATTTACTTGCACTGCTTCGTTTTTGGAACTCCAGTTCCCCACATTGCTATCTACTGATTGGCTTTACCCCAAAATTTATGTCCCCTTGCCAATCCTGATTGAAGCAGGAAGGTCGGGTCTGTGTCTGCCTTGCTCTGAGGCAGCCACAGAGTGCCTGATATGTAGTAGGTGCTCCAATACCTGTTAAGTAGATGTTATTTTCTTAAAAAATATTACCCAATGACTTCCCATTGCTTTCACATTAAAATCCAAACTTCTTCCTGGGATAGCATGTAAGGCTCTTTGTGACTGTGTTCTTACCAACGTGTTCAGTCTCCTCCTACCTTGCTCTTCAGAGCTCCCTGCCTAATGCTCCTGTCATACTGAATGAACTCTTGGCAGGCCATGGAATATTTCATGAGCTCTCTCTCTTGTCTGTCTTTGTATTTGTTCTCCCTCTTCCTGGAACTTTCTCCCTAAATAGTAGCTTGGATCTTACCCAATCCTTCTTCCTTCCCTCTCTCTTTCACAGGTGTCAGATCAGCATCATAGTCTGAAGGTTCTTCTGTCTCTGACTTCTTTCTGCTCCTTTATGCTTCACAGGCATATTCCCCAATAAGCCTCTTGTATTTCTAGTCCTGCTTTGGCTCTGCTTCTCAGTGGGTTTGAACTAGCATACTACTTTGGCACTCATACTATTACTTTTATTCTTCCAGTATTTTTTACTCCAGAAATTATACTATGAATCCTAACTTATCTAAATCCAAACTTAATATCTTTACTTTCTTTTTAAATAATACAGAGACTTTAGATTCTTAAACTGCATTTCTTCACTCTTTCACCAGTATGATATATAGATGTCAAATATTTTAACTCTTGCTTTGTTTTAAACATTATACAATAATATTACTGTTGTTTTATATGATTTTTTTTGTATTTACTCACATATGTAGCCTTTTTAGTGCTTTCTGTTTCTTCCTCTTGCAATCACTTTCTTTTGGCCTGAAGCACATCCCTTAGAATTTTCCTTCATGATCGCCTGTTGGTGGCAAACTCGGTCTCTGTTTGTATGAATATGTCTTCATTTTGACTTTATTCTTGATAGATAATTTCACTGGGTGTAGAATTCTAGGATGGTAATTATTTTCAGTGACATAACCATGGTGGGAATTGGAGAGTCAGAAATTAGCAGATATTGTTCAAGTTCAATTGTCACCTTCTTGAACCCCTAGTTTACTTAATAGGCAAAGGTGCCCTCCAGATGAATTAAATATGTAAAAACATAAATCTATTATGTAGGAGAATATGTTTGTGACTCAAACACACCTGCACCATGAGGCAAAAGACTGAAATATTTGACTATAAAGATGAAAGATTTCTGTTTAATACACAACATTTTTAGATTTAACAGACAGATGCCAAAGCAAGAGAAGGCACTTGCAAAGTAAAAATCTCAATTTATTATTATTTGCTAAGACAGTTGAAAAATGGACAAAGGATATGAACAGAAGTGGAAATGCAAATGGAGGACAAATAATGAAGAAGGACTCAATCTTATTCAAGGTCACAAAAACAATGAAATACCACTTTCATTTAATGTCATGGTAAAAATAAAAAACATGGATAACAGCAAGTGTTGGCAAAGATGTGGAGAAAAGGTGACCATTAAGCACTATTGGTGGGGAGAATTTCTACAGTTATTCTGGAGAGAAACTTGACAGTTTTTGGTAAGATTAAGTGTGCATATATCTTCTGACACTGCAGTTCACTTCTTGGTGAATAGTCTAGAGAAATATGTGCAGAAGTCTATGAGGGACAGGTACAGGACTATTTACAGCACTGTGGTTAGTTGAAGTAGTGAGGAGTTGGAAGCAAGCTATATCCTATAGGGAAGTGATAAATTGTTGGATGCCATGCAAGAATTAGAAGCAATGGACTAGATGTAGTGTACAGCAATACTGGTAGGTCTTAAAAACAGAGTTGAGTGGAAAAAGCACAAAACAGAAATATGTCAATAGCTTGATGCTATTTATTTAAATTATACACGTGTACACAAAAAACAGCACTCCAAATTTTACAAGGAGACATGTATATATTAAAAGACAAGTATTGAACAGCTCAAAAAGAATGCTTGTGTGTGAGAGGGGACTATGGGAGCAATTAATGGGAATAAAAGAAAAAAAGCAAAATAGGAAAGGAGTCATAAACAGAAGAGAACAATCAACTCATCTCTTTGCCTCTGTGGTCCAATACTCACCCCTATGTCCCCCAAATTACCAAACATCGCTTCTTTTGTCAGGTCTTCCTTGATTCCTCCATGAAGATGGAATTTACAGCTGCTTCCTCTGGCCTGTCCCATGAGCCTCCAATTATACGGTGCCCCAAACTCCATTTTAATACACATCACACTTTATCATAATTATTATTTTACATGTTTTTTCTTCTCTAATAAGGTGGTGAGAATTTTGAAGGTGAAAACGGAGTCTTACTCATTCCTGTGTCCTCAGCAAGCAGCCCAATGCCTGGCATATGAAATGTTTGTTGAGTGAATGAACTACTGATGGAAGGGCTCATAATGGAGGAAAACTTGTTGGAATCAAGGAAAATCGGCAAGGTCAGTGGTTAGAAAATGAGAAGAAAGTAGGTTCCATGTCTGAGTTGCTGTGGCAGGTAGGAAAAAACTGCTTGGGTGTGGGTACATGGGAAAGAGGATCAAAGAAATTCAGTGAGAGATTCCTATCTATTCTTACAGAAGGAACTGGATTTTTTTCCATCAGAATCATCCTCTCATAACCTTTATATTTCCCGCGACCCCCTAACTACCACTGCATTTCTCTGCTCCCATTTTCACCAAAGCTCTTTGTCAGCGTTGTCTTCATTCACTGTTTCTACTTCTCTGTCTTCTCATTCTCTTTTGAATCCATCCCAATCAGGATTTTGCCCCATTACTCCACTGGAACAGTCCTTGTAAAGGCCATAAATGACCCATAAATTGGTAAATCTGGAGGGCAGTTCTCAGTCTTTTTTTTTTTTTTTTTAATTTATCTTTATTGCTGAAAGTATTACAGGTGTCCCATCCCCCCTCAATTGACCCCTCCACCTTGCTCCCACCTCCTCCCCACGCCTTCACCCCGTTATTGACTGTGTCCATGGGTTATGCATATATGCATATAACTTCTTTGGTTAATCTCTTCCCACCCTCCACCCTCCTTCCCTCTTTCCTCTGAAATATGATTGTCTGTTGCATGGGTCAATGTCTCTGGATCTATTTAGTTTGTCAGATTCTTTTGTTCATTGGCTTCTTCTTAAAGAAGACCCTTCAACATTTCCTGTAGTGCTGGTCTGGTGGTGATGAACTCCTTTAGCTTTTCCTTGTCTGAGAAGCTCTTTATCTGACCTTCAATTTTAAATGATAGCTTTGCTGGGTAGAGCAATCTTGGTTGTAGTTCCATGTTTTTCATCACTTTGAATATTTCTTGCCACTCCCTTCTGGCCTGCAAAGTTTCTGTTGAGAAATCAGCTGACAGTCGTATGGGTGCTCCCTTGTAGGTAACTAATTGCATTTCTCTTGCTGCTTTTAAGATTCTCTCTTTGTCTTCAACCTTTGGCATTTTAATTATGATGTATCTTGCTGTGGGCCTCTTTGGGTTCCTCTTGTTTGGGACTCTCTGTGCTTCCTGGACTTGTAAGTCTATTTTTTTCCCCAGGTAGGAGAAGTTTTCTGTAATTACTTTTTCAAATAGCCTTTCAATTTCTTCCTCTCTTTTCTCTCCTTCGGCATCCCAATAATATGAATGTTGGGTCCCTTGAAGTTGTCCCAGAGGCTCCTTACACTTTCTTCATATTTCTGTATTCTTTTTTGTTTTTGCTCTTCTGGTTGGGTGTTTTTTGTTTCCTCATATTCTAAATTGCTTGTTTCATTCTCAAGGTCCTCTACTCTACTGTTAATTCCCTGTAAATAATTCTTCATTTCAGTTCATGTAGTCTTCATTTCAAATTGGTACTTTATTATGTCATTGATTTTCTCAGTTGTTTTCGTAATACTCTTACTAATATGCTTGAGCATCCTTATAAACAAAATTCTGAACTCTGTATCTGTTAGCTTGCTTGGATCTATTTCATTTAGTTCCTTTTCTAGAGATTTCTTCTGTTCTTTCCTTTGTGACATATTTCTTTGCCTCCACATTTTGGCTGCTTCCAGGTGTTTGTTTCTATGTATTAGGTAGAACTGCTATGTCTCCTGGAATTTGTAGAGTGGCTTTGTGTAGTAGGTGTCCTGTAGGGTTTAGTGGCTCAGCCTCCCCAGTCACCTGAGCTGGACCTTCTAGGTGCTCCCCTGTGTGGGCTGTGTGCACTGGCCTGTTGTAGTTGAGCCTTGGTTGCTGTTGGTGTCACTGGGAGGAACTGACCCCCAGACCAATCAGCTTTGAGGACCAGCTGCAACTACAGCCAAAGAGCTTCTGTGCTGGAGACACCCCTATGGAGCAAGATTTACTTCAGTGGAGCTTTGGTGTTCACCAAGTGCACCCCTTGAGTGTGTCACTCCTGGATGTGGTAGGGTTGTAATCCAGCATGGTCAAGGCTGACCACCAGCTACACTGTCTCTGGGGCCTCCTGGGAGGTGCAAAGTCAGCCTGTGCCAGTGCCTTGCCCAGGGCCACCCAGCATGAGCTACACAACAAACCGTAGTTGGCTGCTACTTGTGCTGGGCTTGGTGTTGTCCAAGAGAGGCCAAGCTACAAGCCAATGCAGGCTGCCGCTAGTGCCAGGCCTGGGGCCACTTATCAAGCTGTATGGGGCACACTGCTGCTTGTTTGAGAGATTTTAGAAAAGTTCTAAGCATAAGGCTTGAGAAGCCACTTGCATAGAAAAGCCACTGAAAATGGCCTGGATGAGCTTGCAGATGAGGAATGAAAGGTGTGAGTCAGGTGCTGGAGATTCAAATATGGAGCCTGCCTGCTGGCTCTGTGCGGGGAGGGCTTGCCAAAGGAGCAATGACTTCTGCCAGCTCTTCTGCCTGGGAGAAAGCTGCCCCTCCACCTCTCGCCCCAACCTCAGGCAGGTTAGTTCCTCCCCAAGTGTCCCAGGTTCCCTTCAAGCTGCTGCCCGGTGCTGGAGCTCAGAGGGAGCGCATCAAAGTGAGTCCGTGTGCGGGCCCTTTAAGAGGAGCTGCCTGGGGCTCCCGCAGCCTCCGAGACCTTCAGCCACAGCCCCCCCTGGTTTTCATAGCCTGAAGTTAAGGGACTTCTCTTCCTGGCCCTGGAGCTCTGGGCTGGGGCCTGATGTGGGGCTGGGACCCCTCACTCCTCAGGAAACCTCCACTGCCGAGATTCCCTCCCGGGTTTAAACTGCAGCACTGGGGGTGGACACGCAGTTGTGTCTCCCTGATTCAGCCCCGATCCACCGGCGTCTCCACCCCTCCTACTGGTCTCGGTGCTTTTCAGTTTCCTGGTTGTAGGACTTCTATTCAGCCAGATCTCAGGAGGCTCTGAGTGATGGTGGTTCTGTATTTTAGTTGTAATTTTGATGCAGTTGTGGGAGGCGGCAGGTACAGCTGTTACCTACGCAGCCCTCTTGTTTCCTCCCCCAGTTCTCAGTCTTTATTTTACTCTTTCAGCAACATATGAAAATAATACACCTTCCTCCTTGACACAGTGGCCTCTAGAAGACTACTTTCTTGGTTTCTTTATTCAAAACCTCCCCTTGAATGACTAATGGGCATTTTATACTTAACATGCACAAAACTCTAACTTCTTTTTTAAAAAATTTATTGATTTGAGAGAAACATTGATTTGTTGTTCCACTTAGTTCTGCATTCATTGGTTGATTCATATATGTGCCCTGGGGATCAAACCTGCAACCTTGGTGTATTGGGATGATGCTCTAACCTAATGAGCTACCCGGCCAGGACCAAAACTTAACTTCTGATTTCCACTTTCAAGCCTCATATTTTTCCCTCCTTCCAGCTCTTCAGGCCCCAAACAGGAAGAAATCTTGGAGTCTTCATCTTACAGCTCAATTCGAATTCATTAGCAAATAAAACTGATTCCAACTTCCAAACAAATTCATAATTTGACCACTTCTTCTTCTGTTACCCTGGTCCATGACACCATGATCTCTTTCTTGGGTTATTCCAAGTGTTCCCTAACTAGTCTTGCTGCTATTACTTTTTCCACCCCTTACCCCCATCCCTTACCCCAGGCTATTCTTATCGCAACAGCCTTTTAAAACATAAAGTTTCTTTAAAAACCTGTTAGGTTATATATTTTCTCAAAATCCTCTACTGGCTTCCCATCTACTCCAGAGTAAAAACCACTGGCCCTCTATTACCTCTTTGATCTTATCTCCTACAACTTTCACTAAATTACTCCATTCTAGTCCTACTGGTTTCCTGGTAGTTTCTTGATCATACCCATCCCACTTTTGCCTCAGGGCTTTTGCATCTGCTGTTTTCTGCCCGGAATGCTTGGTGCCCTCCAACAGCCTTATAATTTACTCTCTCACTCCTTCAGCTGTCTGCTCAAATGTCACATTATCAAAGAGATCTTCTTTCTTAACTCTTTCTAAAATAGCACCTCTTCCCTTCACTTTCTTACATTGCTTCATATATGTTTGTAGTATTACCTCACACTATACTTACACATTATTTGACTCCTCCCTCTACTATGACTTTTTATTTTTCACTGCTATATTGCCAAAGCCTAGAACAGTTCAAGGTACATATTGGATGTTTTAAAAGTATTTGTTGAATGAATGAACAATTTTCTTCAAAGAGGAAAACAACATTACAAAGACTGTTGAAGTCTTTCAGGATGCAGCAGCCAGGAAAATACCCAGTTTGCAAGCTTTTCCAGGCATGACCAGGGAGTTGGAATCAAACAAAAAGAGCTAAGAGCATCAAGTCAAAAAGTAGTAGGCTGACAATGTATTAGTAAAACAGATTAAAACTAAACTAGGCCAGCGGAAATCTGTGTGTCTTCTAGAGTCCTCCCTGCAGAACCAATGTTGCTCCTGCTGTGACCTATGGGTGTTTGATTGCCAGTGGCTTTTTGAGGAGGACAGGGGAGTACAGCACAGTGGGATGGACTTGAGTTGGTCCTGAGCATAGACCCGTCTCTCTTCCTCTGGTGATGAGATAAAGGACCAGTGAAGATAGTGGAAACGGTAGTTCCTTTTTGTCAACTAAATATGCTGAGCTATCTGTCTTTGTTTTTAAACATTTCAGTGCCATATCTAGGTGACTTTTAAAATGATGAAATATTATTATAAGTTGATAGTTTAAAGCAATTAATATTTATTGAGTAGGGTAATTATATTTCAGCTGGATATGGGAATGAGGATTGAATCAATCAAAATAAATAAATATTGTCTTCAACAAGGCAATATGGTAAATATGTTAGAAGACTGAAATAGGACCTGGGCCATTGATTTATACAGTCATTGGGTGTCCACTGTAGAGATCTTTGCAAGGCCAGCTGTTGACTTTTTGTGTTCCTGGTTCACAGAGGCTTGAATGTGGTAGAATGATTTGTGACATTGTTTTCCAGTCTCTCTGTTGGTAGGAAGCAAATCTCTACACTGAAAAGGCTCTTTCTCTGGGATTTTGTAATCTTGAGTAGATAAACCATTACTCAAGAATTTCCTTCCATTTTGCTGTAATTCTTTTAGACATCTACCAACATATCATTTTGATCTACTGGTAACCATTTAATGAATTTTTCAGAAACATCAGTAGGATTTCCAGAGATTCTACCAAGTACTTTACTGAGGCTGTTGGTAAGTAATCAAAGTAACAACATAAAGTAATCATATCTCTAGTTCATTTTACTCCCAGAGAATGGTCTAAGAAACTATAGAATAGAAAAAAATCTGCTCTGGTGAGGCCAAGAAAAAATTGAGCAGTTACTACTAAGTGGTTGGTCTTGTTAAATGACAGTGCCCCCCTTGTCATCCTTGGCTTGGATAGTTCTCTGTACTTGTGCAAATATAAGACATCCTATTGTGGTAACAGTGGGATAGGGTGGCCCAAGCCAGTAGAAGTTGGGGCTAGGAGCTCACTCAGGGGAAGAAGTCTGTTGGAATGAGAAGGAGAAGTTGGAGTCAGTACTATGAATCAAGAGGGTAAAACCATGATCAAAAACCATGGTCAAAACTTCCTACGGCCAACAGGAGCCTGAATAGCCAAAGTTGAATCAAGCCCAGGGGAAAAGGAAGAGAATGAAATCCAGATAAAGAGTCTAAGAATGGTAGCCCCCATCTGCTGACACGAAAATCAATCATCCTAACTATGCCCCAAACTCTTGGCTTGACTGAAGACAGAACCAGGCTTGACTGACCTGGTTTTGAGTAGCCCCCAAGGACTATGTGTTACTATACAACATAAGGCAGTGCTACCTGTGTGACTCTACTACTTTTAAGCCATTTTCTCATACATAGATGAAGATAGTGTTTGTTTGAGGTAAATATTCCCTTATCTGTCTGGATCCTCAGTTTCAAAAGGAAACCACCCACCTGATGAAGCAATCCAACTGTGAGTTTCATAGGGGAGGGAGATGTGTTTTGGTGTTTTGAGCTGGAATGCAATGCATTTTCCTATAGGTATATATTCTACTTAGAAGTTGGGAGCAAATGTAATATTGGTGCAAAGATCTCACATTTTCAAGAACTGTATAATTTCAAATATTTTGTCCCATTGTCCTTGAAAATTTCAATATTTTGAATATCCAAGATTATTTTAAATCCTGAAGAGGTACAGAATTCTTTTCAAAGACCTCATGCTTTGGGAAATATTGTTACTTATAATTATAGTTTAAAAGGTTCCTGAATGCTTATTTGGCAAACGAACCATTATGTAATATTGTTTCTTTGGAAGAATGCTCATGAAGTCATAAGCAACTGACTTTAAGAGAAGCACTGTAAAGACAATATGTTCATTTGGAGGTGAACTGTTTATAAAGGTCCTATCATAGGCTACATAACTCCACCTGAGGCCAGTTTATTACAAATGCAGCTATATAACATGAGAAAGAAACTTCCAACCTGTCTGTCCTTATCTGTCTACACAACGCTTTCCTTACAAGCTAGATGGCTCTTAGGAGTGGCTAGAACACATGGCTTGAGTGTGTCCTAGACTTGCTTGCCCTGCTCTTTCTCTGTCCTGCTCTGTACCTCAGGGGTTGACCCCTGAAGACTGCATCTCCCAGGTTTTCCTGTCAGCTGGTTTCTGGCTCATTTGGCCAATGAGAGGCAGTGATGGGAGAAGCAGCAGGGATCTATCTGCCTTCTCCATCTCAAGTGTCTCCACCAGTGGCTGTATCTCTCCAGCTTCCACAGGACCGTCCTAGAGCTGTCCTAGTTTCCACTGGCGCCATGCTCTGCAAACACTATCTTCTTCTTTTGTCCCTCCAGCCTAAGGGTGGTGGCAACTTCCTGTTGTTGCCAATTACTGGTTACTTCCTTCCCTGGTTGGATTCCCAGCCTCCTTCTTGACTTGTTAACCATTTTAATGTACTAAATTCCCTCTATTTTAAATTCTCTGTTTCCTGTTGGGCTCTGACTGACATAGTGTTGTATTCTTTTCTATTTTTTCAGTTCCACCAATATAGATTCAGTGCCCAGGTGGTGCTGCTCACGTGAATCAAGAGTGTGACATTCAAAGGGGTATGTCAAGATGTGAGAGGAGATTGTTGCAAATAAGAACAAAAGCAAAATTGTAAAGTCAGAAGTTGCTTTGGTCCCCCTTTCCCTCCTTTTTTTCTATATCTTGCTTCATTATCTTCCTTTCCGACTACTTTAAATACCTGGGCTGTTCTCTTTCCGTTCACCTCTGTCGCTGACTCTGGCCTGTCACATTCTCCCGAGTTACCCTAGGAGCCTAGAATGCAGGAAAAGGGGACAGGGCCTCCCAGTTAACGGTTGAAGTTGCCAGAAAAGCCCCACCCTTTGAACTCTTTCCTGTTTGTTTCCTAATCTGTCTTCTGGTGTTTCATTGTGTCCTTTACTCTTTCCTCTGAAGTCTTTCCATCATTTTAAGGCTGACATTTTTAAAAAGGAGCTTGCCTGCAGCACTCAACTTGGTAAATGTGTATTGAGCAACCATAAGCCAGTCTATAAAGTACTGTAGGGTTATAAAAGGAGGGATATGTCATACTTTAGAGAATGTGCTAAGGGTGGGAGAGACCACTCTTTCTGTTTTCCCTAAGCATTGTTTCTGTCCAACCTCCTTTCTGAATTTGTCACTGTTTCAGTGTACTATTTTAAACTCTCTGCAAAACCATTTGAAGGCCATTTTTAGTTTACAAGTTATTAATATTCTGTTATCTTGTCCCCTCCTCAAATCCTTTGGGGCAGAAATCCATAGTCACCAGGAACCCCATGGGACCTGCTCCCTCTTGGAGTCCTGAGATATAGGAAAGACAAGTCTGTTCAGCTCATAGATCTTCAGCATGTTGGGCTCATGTTTCTGATGGCATTATGAGAGCAAGCACCGTAAGAAGCGCAGCTCAGATAAGTGCATTTGACTGAGTGAAAAATTCCTTATTCAATGCAATTTTCATATTTCCATCAGTTCCTTCCCCCTCCCCAATCCTCTCTTCATTACCATAACAAATGTCAAAGGAAGGTTCTGAGACAAACCATTTAGGAAAGAAATAAGTTTACCTGCAAAGAAACTCCCAAAGAAGTTTCTAAAAGAATCAGCTTACTGGATATTAAAAACCCAATATTTAAAGGAAAAACCCCCACAATTATTACTTAGATTATACACCCTGCAGTTAGTATGTTTAAAGTTGAAGATAGGCAAATTTCTCTCATAATTATTATAGCCACAAAAGTTGTGATGTATTATGGTGGTCATAGAGGTGTGCCACTAGACCTCCCTTCAAGAGAGAATCTGTTGTGAAAAAAGTATTTAGTGGGCAGCCTCCAGCTTTTCCACACCTTTGGAATCTGGCACAGCATTCACACCAAGGCCATATTCTCCCTGGGTTGCTCCTAGTCAGTGACTGAGCACAGTGGGGGAAATAGAGTCTGGCCATTCTTCTAAAGAGCAGCCTTTTGTCTGGAGCTCCTCACTGGCCTGGCCAAGACTTTCCCAAAGCTGTACTGGAGCTGAAGGATCTTTCTACACAATACTCCCTCCTTCCTCCTCTCTTTTCTCAGATATCTCCCAGCCTTTTCCTGTCCCTTTGTCCCTTAATGCTTTACAAGCATCTCCTCTAATGAGTATTTGCATCATTGTCAAGGCTGAAGTTTTTGCTGAGAAAATAAAAACTTTAACGTCACCATTTTGTTAAAAGAAAATCTTAAGGTTTTATTTATATTGGTGGCTAGACCTGGATAAGGTGACCTAGCCTTTTATTTTCCCTTTATCTCAGGTCCTGAAGTGTCTTATTTTTTCTCTGACTGTGGCGTGTGCTGTGTACACTTATGCATAAAGGCATGAAGGCATATTGCAGTGTCAGTTCTGTGTTAGCTCAAATTGTAAGACATGTTGTGAGCAGACATTAGAGGGAAAAGCTTTCCGGGTCAATGCTATTTATCTTGAAGGCCTTTGTGGTAGGCAGAAGAAATATCCCCTCCACAATGTCCATGTCCTAATCCCTGGAACCTGTGAATGTTACCTTACATGGTAAAAGGGACTTTGCAGATGTACTTGGGTCAAGAATCCTAAAATGGGGAGATTATCCAGGTGAACCAATGTAACTGCCAGAGTTTTATTGGAGGCAAGAGGGTCCAGTCAGAGAAAGAGATTTGAAGGTGCTATACTGCTGATTTTAAAGATGGAAGAAGGAGCCACAGCCAAGGGATGCAGGAGGCCTTAGAAGTGCAAAAAATAACAAAAAAGCAGATTATCCTTTGCAGCCTCTAGAAGGAATGCAGCCCTGCCAATGCCTTAATTTCAGCTTAGTGAGAGCTATGTCCTCCAGAACTTTAAGATAAATTTGTGTTGTTTTGAACCATTAAGTTTTTGGCAATGTGTTACAGCAGCAATAGGAAACTAATACAGTCTTACTCAGGACTGTAATTTTACCTTCTTTGGCACATTCTGACATTCATCATCTACCTGTGGATTCTGAAAATTTTCATGTCAAATATATCACTTGGGTCCATCTTTATATCATCATTTCATTCATTGGCTCAAAAAAAAAAAAAGTGGATGTAGTGTAGTGATTAAGAATCAAACTCAAGAACCAAGTTTTAACCTTGATGCTGCCATTTATCAGCTCTGTGATCTTGGGCAAGTTACTTAACTTCCCTGGGTTTCAATTTCTCCATTTTTAAAATAGAAAAGGGGTCAACAAATTATGGCCTTTGGGCCAAACCCATCCTGCTGTCTGTTTTTACACACAAAGGTTAATTGGAACACAGTCATGCCATTTATTTACATATTATCTTTGGCTGCTGCTTTCACATTACAACAGAGTTGAGTGGTTACAACAGAAACCATATAGTTCACATAGTTGAAAATATTTACCATTTTACCTTTTACAGAAAAAACTTGCAGACCCCAGAAGTAGAATAGTAATATTACCTACTTCGTGGTATTTTTTTATGAGAATGAACAATGTGATTAGAAGAATTCTTGACTCAGAGCAAGACCTTAATAAATACTAGCTGTTGTTGTTATTGCCATCATCATTATCATTATTATTATTATTCAATTCAGCACCAACCATATACCAGGCCTTGTGGGCCTCTACTACCTCTGTTGTCATTGCCAAGAGATCCTTGACTCCTCCTTGAGACTGAACTACAGGGCTTCTCCCAGAAGCTCTCTCTGTCCACACCAGTGCCCACGTCCAGGTTTTGGACTGCCTTGAGTCCAGGCCAGGGGATACTGGAGGGGGAAAAGTATAATAAGCTCTGTGGGTGTGATCATACTTTGAAATTTGTCTTTTCCCCCAATCAGCCTACTACTGTTTACTTTACAGAATCCTCAAATAGCTGCCATATGCATTCTGTAGCTGTATTCAGTAGAAAAGACAGGTGGCATATGATAGTTTCTCTTGAACCTCTCAATACAGGCTAGAATTGTAAATGTCAAAGCAGAATGCTGAATATTATGGGGTTGTAAAAAAATAATGTGACTTGATCCTAGAAAGTAGGAGAGGACAGGGTAACTCCTACACATCAGAGTTTGGTCTTTTTTCCTGTGCATATGTTGGGGGAGGGCAAACAGTAGATTGAGATCTCAGCCAAATGGAGCTAGTGGGGAGTAGGTTGAAGGAGGTGTAAGAAAGGATGGGGGTGACAGAACTGACATGGAGTAGGTAGCAATGGATTTTCCAGATACAATAAGGAAGGTTTAGGGTATCTAGTCCCAGATCTAAAGGTGGTATCCTGGGATTTGGGTTATGGTTATGTGTCAGCACTGGATATATTCATGAAATGGTGGGATGCTTGGGAGTCAGGCAGATTGTGTGGTATGATTCTGGAAGACCTGTTTATAGACCACAGCATGTGAGGCAAGGGGTAGGATCTGGTCCCCAAGAGCCCTGGGGTTCAGGGTTATGCCTCCATCTAGACTGGGGCAGAGTATGACACAGGACAAGAAGAGGTACTAAAGAGGAAAGGGGTTTTGTTAGAAAGTCTAAGTCTTTTAGATAAACTTATTCTGGTGGTATGGAATGCTAAAGGTTTGGAAGCTACATGAAGAACATGGAATATCCCAGACTGGTTAACAAGAAGAAAGACAGTTTGAAGATACCTGACGGGCCCTGCAGTCCTGATTGGACCGCCTGCTCTAGAGGAAATGATTAAAATTTATGCCCGACCAACAGAACTGTGATTTTCAAAGTTAATGCACATAGAAAACACCTGGGACATCTGCTTACAAAAAATGTAGATTCCTGTAGCTTACCATCCTGGTAATTCCATTTGGGATGTAGCCCAGAAATCTGCACTTTTAGCATATGATTCTGGGCCACAGATCATCTAGTGAGTTCTCCCTCTTTCTTAGGATTGGCTGATCGATCCAAACCACAGGTGACCCTTGTGAAGGTGATCATCATGATGAGCAAGTGAATGTGGAAGGATGAGGAATGGGTGGCACAGAAGTAATCACCTGTTTATCCTGGGAAATTGGGATTTAGAGAAGAATTTTTCCCAGAAGCATGCATTGCCCAAAGAAAGACAAAGTACTGCTTATTAACAGAAGGTAAGCACCCAACACTCTCCAAAGCAGTGTTCTCCAGTAAAAAAGCTGTATTTTCAAATATGGCTTAGGCTGGGAGGCTACAACAAGGCTTTTGATTCATTTCTGCTTGAAAATAGAAAGGCAGTGTCTGTTTATTTGGAAAAGGAAAGAATGGACCTGAGAGAGGCCTTGGCTAGGCTGCCCCAGAGGCAAGCCTTGCAGGCTAGCTTACATGTCAGGTACAGCAACGGAAAAAGCAGAGCATGGCTGTGTAAGGCACAGGTAAGCTCTCTCAGTAGTAAATCATAGTCTAACCAGTATTTAGTCTCTAATCATACTGGTGATTCTCCTTCCCTTTGAGTAGGAGCTTATAAAAAAATATGACTGGACACTCAGAAGAGCCTGACTTCCCCAAAAGGATGAAGTAATTTTGTTGTATGTTTGAATGGAGGAACTCCAGAGGATATCAACTGTGTTAATAATTCCTGGATTTGTGGTAATAAACACATAATTGAATGTCTGTCTCCCAGGCAACTTTGAATAGAGTCCAAAAACTTTATGTCTAGTACCCATGGTTGCTACAGTAAATTTTTATAATGATTAAGAGAATGACAAAACACATCCCTTGATTATTTCTCAAAAAGCCCTCAGTGGACTTAGGTCTCCTCAGGGACAACTGTGAAACCCTTATGCCCTGCTAGAGCTTCCCATGGCCAAATTAGGACATTTAGAACAACAAAATAAATAACAATAGTAATTGATTATAAACCATAAAATAAAATAAATATCCAAGAATCCATATTGATGTAAATAAATAATTAAATAAATAACAAATGAAAGACCATTCTTTTTTACATTAGAATACCAATTGAAAAATGTAGAAGAAATGATTGAAATAGGAAAATCACTCTTTGCCAGAGATCACTGTAACAGTTTTTACAGGTGCCATCAGTGGATGCTAAATTTATGGGTGAAGGTATGAGAAACTGGTATTTGTATAGTTGTAAAATATATTCCCTTCAAGATAAGATTAATTATAAAGGGGAAACAGTAGATTTATAGAGTAGAAACTCAGAAAACATCCCTTTAGCCAAGTGATCAAAGTTAACATAACCAAAATAAGACACATAGATATTACATACCTCCCGCCTTGATACACCAAGATGGTTGAGTTTCTGTGTTATTCTTGCCAAAAATTCATAATTTCAACTAATCATGAGAAGAAATCAGCCAAATTCTGAGAGACATTCTCTACAAAATAACTGGCCTATACTCTTCTTTTTAAAAAAATTTTCACCCCAGGTTATGTTTTATTGATTTTAGAGAGAGAGGAGGGGAGAGAGAGAAAGGTCAATTGGTTGCCTTCTGTATGTACCCCAACTAGAGATCAAACCTGCAACCTAAGTATGTGCCCTGACCAGGAATCGAACCCACACCCTTTTGGTGTACCGGAAGACACTACAACCAATTGGGCCATTTGACCAGGGCTGACCTGTACTCTTCTTAAAAGACTAACTGTTCTAAATTGAAGAGACTCGGAGATATGATAACTAAATGTGAAAAGGGGTCCTGAATTTTATCCTGTACCAGAAAATGATGTTAATAGAACAACTGGTGAAATTTAAATAAAATCTAATGTTAATTTTCTGGTTTTAACAATTGTACTATGATTATGTAAAATGATAAAATTAGGAAAAATTGAGTGAAAAGGATGTGGAAATCCATGTAATATTTTTGTAACTTTCTTGTAGGTCTAAAGTTATCTCAAAATAAAAACGTTAGAAAAGGAAGAGCCCTTCTGAATACTATGACAGTATTCTTTCACTTAAATTTATGCTTTTGTTTTTTTAAAATATATCTTTATTGATTTCAGAGAGAGGAAGGGAGAGGGAGAGAGAGAGAAACATCAATGATGAGAGAGTCATTGATCGGCTGCAGCCCGCAACCCGGGCATGTGCCCTGACCGGGAATCGAACCCTGATCTCCTGGATCCTAGGTCGATGCTCAACCGCTGAGCCACACCAGGCTGGGCTAAATTTATGCTCTTAAATAAGGCAGAAATTATGCAGAAGATAAAAATTTGGTATATGACTTTAAATATTTTGTAGCATATATTAGGTATATAATTTATAATCAACTAAATATAGTCTTTAGGTCTATTTCAATAAAAAGCTGGACATTCAACATTTGATTAGAAATTTAACTCCAAATCTGACTTTAAATCTGTGGAAATAAAATTTTCAACTACATAATTGTGATTTATGATACCTTTTCCAAAAAAACAATCCTCTACAAAAGTGAGATGGTCCACAAACTAATCACATTTATCAGACTGATAGAATCTGACTTTCAGGGAGGTGTTCTTGCCATCTGGGTTTTTTTTTCCCTGATTACAAATTATCATGTATTTAAATGGGTAAGTTTAATTGCAGCTAATATGTAACCATTGTACCAAAGAGCTTTTTGGCATATATCATTATTCAAGAATGCAGTGAGAGAGGAAACAAGAGGGCGGTGTAGGTAATAGCTACACCCGCAGCCTCCCACAACCACATCAGAATTACAACTAAAATACAGAACCACCATCACTCAGAGCCTCCTGAGATCTGACTGAACAGAAGCCCCACAACCAGGGAGCCGAAGGAGCATCAATACCGGTAGGAGGGGAGGAGACGCGGGAGGATCGGGGCTGAATCACAGAGACACGGTGACCGGCCCACACCTGGTGCTGCAGGTTAAACCTGGGAGGGAATCTCGGCGGTGGGGGTTTCCTGGAGGAGTGAGGGGGTCCCAGCCCCACAGCAGGCCCCCAGCCCAGGGCTCCAGGGCCAGGAAGAGAAGTCCCCACAACTCCTGGCTGTGAAACCAGTGGGGACTGTCCCGGAGGGTCGTGGAGGCTCCGGGAGCCCTAGCAGCTCCTTTTAAAGGGCCTGCGCATGGACTCACTCGGACGCCCTCCCTCTGAGCCCAGCGCCGGGCAGCAGCCTGAAAGGAACCTGGGACACTTGGGGAGGAACTAACCTGCCTGAAGTAGGGGCGAGAGGTGGAGGGGCAGCTTTCTCCCAGGCAGAGGAGCTGGCAAAGGCCATTGCTCCTTTGGCGAGTCCTCCCGGCACACAGCCGGCAGGCAGGCGCCATATTTGAATCTCCAGCACCTGACTCACACCTTTGGTCCCGCCCTGTGATTCCCGGAGGCCCTGCCCCTCCCCACCTGCAGGCTCATCCAGGCCATTTCCAGGGGCTTTTCTATGCAAGTGGCCTCTCGAGCCTCATGCTTGAGACTTTCCTAAAATCTCTCAAACAAGCAGCAACATGCCCCATATGGCTTGATAAGTGGCCCCAGGCCTGGCACTAGCGGCAGCCTGCATTGGCTCATAGCTTGGCCTCTCCTGGACACCTCCAAGCCCAGCACAAGTATCAGCCAACTACGGTTTGCTGTGTAGCTCATGCTGGGTGGCCCTGGGCAAGGCACTAGCAGAGGCTGACTTTGCACCTCCCGGGAGGCCTCAGAGACAGTGTAGCTGGTGGTCAGCCTTGACCATGCTGGACTACAACCCTACCACATCCACGAGTGACACACTCAAGGGGTGCACTTGGTGAACACCAAAGCTCCACTGAAGTAAATCTTGCTCCACAGAGGTGTCTCCAGCACACCAGCTCTCTGGCTGTAGTTGCAGCTGGTCCTCAAAGCTGATTGGTCTGGGGGCCAGTTCCTCCCAGTGACACCAACAACAACCAAGGCTCAACTACAACAGGAAAGTGCACACAGCCCACACAGGGGAGCACCTAGAAGGTCCAGCTCAGGTGACTGGGGAGGCTGAGCCACTAAACCCTACAGGACACCTACTACACAAAGCCACTCTACAAATTCAGGAGATATAGCAGCTTTACCTAATACATAGAAACAAACACCTGGAAGCAGCCAAAATGTGGAGGCAAAGAAACATGTCACAAGGGATAGAACAGAAGAAATCTCTAGAAAAGGAACTAAATGAAATAGATCCAAGCAAGCTAACAGATACAGAGTTCAGAATTTTGTTTATAAGGATGCTCAAGCATATTAGTAAGAGTATTACGAAAACAACTGAGAAAATCAATGACATAATAAAGTACCAATTTGAAATGAAGACTACATGAACTGAAATGAAGAATTATTTACAGGGAATTAACAGTAGAGTAGAGGACGCTGAGAATGAAATCAGCAATTTGGAACATGAAGAAACAAAAAACACCCAACCAGAAGAGCAAAAACAAAAAAGAATACAGAAATATGAAGAAAGTGTAAGGAGCCTCTGGGACAACTTCAAGAGGCCCAACATTCATATTATTGGGATGCCAGAAGGAGAGAAAAGAGAGGAAGAAATTGAAAGGCTATTTGAAAAAATAATTACAGAAAACTTCCCCTACCTGGGGAAAGAAATAGACTTACAAGTCCAGGAAGCACAGAGTCCCAAACAAGAGGAACCCAAAGAGGCCCACAGCAAGACACATCATAATTAAAATGCCAAAGGTTGAAGACAAAGAGAGAATCTTAAAAGCAGCAAGAGAAAAGCAGTTAATTACCTACAAGGGAGCACCCATACTACTGGCAGCTGATTTCTCAACAGAAACTTTGCAGGCCAGAAGGGAGTGGCAAGAAATATTCAAAGTGATGAAAAACATGGAACTACAACCAAGATTACTCTACCCAGCAAAGCTATCATTTAGAATTGAAGGTCAGATAAAGAGCTTCTCAGACAAGGAAAAGCTAAAGGAGTTCATCACCACCAGACCAGCACTACAGGAAATGTTGAAAGGTCTTCTTTAAGAAGAAGCTAATTAACAAAAGAATCTGACAAAATAAATAGATCCAGAGACATTGATGCTTGTAACAGACAATCATATTTCAGAGGAAAGAGGGAAGGAGGGTGGAGGGTGGGAAGAGATTAACCAAAGAAGTTACATGCATATATGCATAACCCATGGACACAGACAATGACAGGGTGAAGGCCTGGGGAGGAGGTGGGAGGGAGGTGGAGGGGGTCAATTGGGGGGAAAAAATGGGACACCTGTAATACTTTCAACAATAAAGATAAAAAAAAAAGAATGCAGTGATTAAAAATAATGAAGACAAGGCCTCATATAATTCTGGAATTTAGTCTCAATAACTTTCCTAAAGTCAGAATCAATAAGGACAATCTTTGGGCAAATTCATTATCGGAAAGAACAATTTTGTTCATTTAGAAGCTTGTCTTACAGAACCAAGGAAGATGTATGTGAACATGCATGGCTCTCCAAAAGGAAATGAAATTGGACACAGATGTGATTCCTGTCCAATTTGGGTGATTAATGTTTTCCCATCTCCTATGATATAGAATACCAACATATTGATTTTGGAAAGCACAGAGACCTTAGTACCAGGGAGTAGGAACAGAAATGGTATGCTATTTAGTGTGATTGTTAGTGTGTGTGGAGCTCTAAGTCACTTGCAAAGAGTCAGGTGAATATACGGACTTTGTAAAAAATACCCATTAATTTTCTTTGGCAATACTAAAGATGTATAGACGCTCACAGACAGTGCTTGCTATGTGAGGCTCTGTGCTACACACTTTCCAAATTAACTCATTTAATCATCACAGCAACCCTATGAGGTAGATACTAATGATAATCTCCACTTTACAGAGGAAACTGAGGCACAGAGGTAACCTAACTTTCCAAGTAGTCAAATCTTGGCAGCCCGACTCTAGAGTTATGCCTTTAACCACTACGCTATAGTTAGTGTAGTTTAGGGTTTGCTTCCTTGGTGTATTATGTTCACTTTTCTCTTCTGGACACATGCTGTCAATTGTCTGTTGGTTCTTGATACATAGTAATTATAATCAACATTTTATAAGCACTTTGTAAGAATTAAATCATTTAATTCCCATAACAGGTGTAAACTTTAATATCTCCAATATGCAAACTGAGGTTAAGTAGCAGTCCTACGTCAGACAGCTAATAATTAGCCAAGGTAGGAGTCCATGTTACAGAACTCCTGAGGCAGAGTTCCTGTTCTTAAACACTGTGCTCTGTGCTAACTTTGGAGGATGTGGCTGGTGGCTATCTCTGTCCTCAAATCTGTTCTCTTCTTCTTTCATATCACTGAGTTTTGGGTGATACAAGGCTACTCTGCTTGGATTTCATTTATGATGCCCTGGAGTCTAGATTTGGCTGGAATGTGAGCAGAGTGATTGCCTACAACTTCTGTCAAAACTTGCTTCCCTGGACTTCTCTTCTTCCTGTCGGGGAAAACAGAGCTGCCAACTGGCCTGGACCTGTTGGACTGTGATAACATTTTTTTTTCTGATCAAGGGTAAGTCATAGTTCTTAAACAACTACTTCTTCTCACCCCATCTTAAGTATTCTGATGATAAAAGTGTTCCCTGTATTCTGACAAAGATTTATTTTTTTGGTTACAGTAGCTTAACTTCTACCATAATACCAAGTGTTTCATTAGTTATGTACCAGAACCAAATATAATTTTCTTTTTTTAAAAAAAATATCTCTTTATTGATTTCAGAGAGAGGAAAGGAGAGGAAGAGAGATAAAAACATCAATGATGAGGGAGTCATTGATCGAGCCTGCAACCCAGGCATGTGCCCTGACCGGGAATCGATCCCTGATCGCCTGGATCATAGGTCAGCGCTCAAGCACTGAGCCACGCCTGGCCAGTTTCAAATATAATTTCCAAGTGGTCACCTATTAATCCAGGATCTAAGCATTCTGAGAACAACTGTTGCTTAGAAATGTTCTAGGTTCATTATTTGTTTGTGAACAGAAATATTGCTATTCATTCAATTGCGATTTTCCAATGGTCTGTGTAAATTTTATCATATATCCATTAAAAATTATATAGCAGAATACTATTGAATGAAACAGAAGGAAAGATATTCACGATACTTTTTAAGTGAAAAAAGTGCCTTACAAAACAGTAAGTAAAGTATGATCCTTGTTTTATAACAGTAGATCTTATTATGTTGAGTAATTATAGATTTTTAATTCCTCTTTTTTGGGTTTATTTGTATTTATAATACTTTATTCTTCAATGACTTATTTTTTATTAAAAACATTTAAAGATGAAATAAAAGCCTATATATATAGGCTGCTCTGACAAATAAAAGTCCAAAATGTAGTGGCCTGAAGAACTAACTAAAGGTTTAGTTCTTATGTAACAGAGCAGACTGCAGGTTCCAGGCTGGTGGGTGGGGGCTCTACTCCATGCAGTCATTTAGGGGCTCAGGCTGACGGACGTTCTGCCATATTGAACAAGTGGCTTCTTGTCACCTTAGTCATCTTCACTCCCATCAGTAGGAATGAAAAAAGAGCATGGAGAAATGTGCATGGCAGGCTTTTTAGAGCCAGGTCTGGAAGTGACACACATTCTACTCACACTCCATTGTTAAGAACTTAGTCTTCACAGACTTAACTGCACACCATCTTTATTCACCTATGAGGTAATAGCATTGTTTCAGCTATTCATTCGGGTTAAATTAATGATTGAACAGTGTGCCTTTTCATCTCTAATTCTTAGACTAATTTTTGGCTTAAATTTAGTGTTGCTACAAGGTAATTTATCAAAAAAAAAATATTTTTTTTCATAAAGAGCAAAGAATGAGAATCTTCTCCTCTCCCCAAAGATTCAGGGCTTAGCCTGTTTTGTTTTTGGGTTTTTTTTGACTGTTGTTTTTAGCTTTGTAACAACCATATTGATTCACTTTGTTATTATACTCTAAGTTTCATTTCTAAGCAAGTGGCACCTATTATATATAGGTCAGGAAGATAGTTGACATTCAGTCTTGTCTCTGGAATGGAGCTAATGAACTGCATGACTGGTTCACGGTGAATAAATTAGTTTTGAAACCATGGGATTCAGAAGTTTGATATTTTCTTCTTTAAATCTCACAGCGCTATCTATGACTCCCTGCTGTTTGCCTTTTGATTTCACAGATCATCTCAAACAAGCTCTGTGCATCCTTGTCTCCACCCTTTTCTTTCTCTCCTCTCAAGTAAAGGGGTAACTTGTTAAATACTGAAGACAGTCCCAAGAATTAAGTGAGACTTCTTTTCCTCTGGTGATGGTCATAACACATTTCTTCCAATCAAGGATAAGTCATAGGTTCTTAAACAATGATCCTTCTCATCCTATCTAAAATATTCTGATGACAAAATGTCTCTTGCACTCTGGCCATATTTTCTGGTAATACAGAGGGAGTGGGTTCAGAGACTTGAAATTCTGAGTCAGGAGAGTAGGGGTGATGAAATAATAGCCTTGAAACTTTAAGAGTTAAGTTAGGAAAAATTAAATATGATGAACAATGTCTTGAAAGCTAATTAGTATCCTGGAGGACAGGTAAGAAAGAAAGCAGACTCTGAAGTGTATGGCTTAAACAAATAGTGCGCAATCCAACACTCTCATACCTGTCAAATCTTGTACCCCTCACCACATCCCCCTCAGTTACTCACATGTGCTCTTTCTCCCTTTCATTCCCTCGCTTTCTTGCCTGTTCCTCTTTCACACCCGTGTTTTCCTGGTACCATCCTCAACTATTTATACATCTTTCTAACACTTTAAGACGGTCACAAAATGGAATGGAATAGTCTAAAATACACACATTTATACACTGATGTTTTAAGAACTAAATGTCAATGCCCGTGTTAGGTCCTGGGTGTCCAAAGATGGTCAAGATGAACTTCTTGATCTCAAATAGCTCACAGTCTGTTTGGTCAGATACTTCCACTTTTTGAGAGTAAAAAGGTCAGAAAAGATAATTTTGCCAGGGAGAATCAGGGAAGATATCTTAAAGAAGGAGTCATGTGGATTTGGGTGTTAAAAGATAAGTAGGATTTTGCCAGGCAGGGGAAGAAACTTTTAGGCAACAGAAACAACACATAAACTTTTAGTTTTTCTAGAAGAAGAAAAAAGATCTGCTGGTACAAAATGAACATCATCAAGAATTATCAAAGAGAAAGAATTCCTTCTTTATCATGATATATATGACCCTGACTAATGATGTCAAAGTAAGCTTTTTCCTATCTAGATCCAAGTTAGCTAGAGTTCCCATCACATGAGAACATAGGTGAACACTAAGTAATAAGTGAACATGGGTCTCTGAGCAGCCAAAAGTTTTGCTGCTAAATTTCTCTGCTTATTGAAGAATCATTCAGTCAGAGCTTCTTTCTTAATATCATGGACATCATCCTAATGAGGCAAATCAGGGGCAGTCACATGGGATGGGAGCAGGGAAGGCTTTGGGTTTGGGGCTCTTTCAGGCAGGGTTACTAGAAGTAGGAAGAAGTAATGGCTAGAAGGCTGAGTAAGCAAGGAGTCAGGAAAACTAGCAGTAGCCTCAGAAGCTCCAGTCAGAGTTGTCCAGGAACATTGAACAAGAAGGCAAATAAGTTGACCAGATCTGCACAGTTAACTAATTGCATTTGTTGTTCATAATGATGTTAATGGGTCATTTACAAAGGAGATGAAATTCAGTTGTGTGCTCACTCTTTCTTTTTTAAAAAATAGATCTTTATTGATTTCAGAGAGAAGAAAGGAGAGGGAGAGAGAGAGAGATAGAAACATCAATGATGAGAGAGTCATTGATTGGCTGCCTCCTGCACACCCCCTACTGGGGACCAAGCCTGAAACCCGGGCATGTGCCCTGACCGGGAATCGAACCCCAATCGCCTGGATCCTAGATCGATGCTCAACCGCTGAGCTATGCCCAGCTGGGCTGTGTGCTCTTTCTTAGAAAGCAGTTTATAATTAATTTTAGAAAGATTGCCACCTAAAGTAGTTAAAATTTTCTTTTAAAAGGCGTGGCTATAACCCAAAGTAGTCTGCTATCCAACTCCGTTAATTCCTTGCAAAGTTTTATCGTTTTACTAAATATTACTTAAAATCATTAGTATGTACTTACATGTTTGCGTTTTTTTAAAACTGAAAAAAAATTTTGTAAACTGTCTATCCTTCTTACCTCAAGTAATCAGCTTGGCAGGGCTAGGGAAAGATATAGGTGCCCGAGCCTTGTTCCTGCCCTCTGGGCCAATTCTAAGCTTGGGGCTGTGGTGGGCACATAGGTGAGCCTAGGAGATGGGCAGTGTCCTAGAGGAAGGGTCACATTAAACCAGACAGTTCTCCATTTAATTTTAAATGAAAATTTAAAGCATTTTCAAAACCTTGTTTATAATTGACTACCATATGTTTATATTAAAAAATCATGGTTAATGTGAAAGATGCTGGAAAGCAGTATCTTAAATTACAATGAGTCACTGAAGTCTTGGCACAGCCACTTCTGAACATGCTGCCCAAGACCAGAGTCTCCTTTCCCACCTCTTTCTGGATTGTTCTCCATTGCTCAGTCTCTTATGTTGACTAACTTAGGGCCATGCAACAAATATTTATTTAGTACTTTATGGTAGAAACATGCAGGAAATTGGGGTAAGCATAGAGACATAAAAGATATGTTCTTGCCCCTTAAAGAGTCTGTTGGGGAAGAAGGATGCTCACAGAAAAGTCAGGTCGAGGTATAATGTGGAGAGTGAAAATGCTGTTGGTACAGTGGGTGGAGTGCAATTATTTTAGTTGGGTAATCAGTGGCTGAGAGACTGAGTTAGGGAAGAGTTTGTGAAGAAAGAGTATTGAAATTGGGATTTTTGGATAAATATGATTTCAACAGGGGAAAATGGCAAGAAAGTCTCTTCTGTGTAAAAAGCAGTAAGCACAAAATCATAGAGTGAAGAAAGCACAGAGCAGGTTTTAAGAATCTGGCTCTGAGGTGCACAAGAATTGGGAAGGATTTTTTGGGAAGAACATAGGGAAAGGTAGGCTGGGCCAAGTTACTGAGACTCTCCAATGCATGTTTAGGGCATCACATGTGGTCAGTGAGGTGTGGGGGAGGACCAGCTTGTGATTCCTGAGTTATATCCTGTGTTGCAGCCCAAAGTGGAAAAGCATCTGCTCCTTCCACATGACTGAAGAAAGGAAGAGTGGGGAGCTAGAGGTTCTGTAGCAAAAAAAAGTTCTCAAGATCCCCCCTCGCATCCTTGGAGATGACAGTGACAGGGGCACACAGCAGAAGTACCGGTGGTTTGGGTGACTCAGTATGGTGTGTACTTGGTGGGCATGAAGTCTCTTCTCCACTACTTGTCCCTGCTCCTTCCCCTCCCACACCACGGAATACACTGAAACTTCCAATCTTGAGCCCCTGGGGCACTGGTAACCTTGAAAGAACTGTTTCCAGCCCCCTGAGCTAGACTATAAACTGCTGGAAGGCACAAGTCAGTTCTTAATGCTTCTTCTTTTTACCCCTCAATGCAGTGGTGGATATATAGTAGGCTTGTTTTATTAATTATACCAGACCACTCCCCCCCACAAATGACTGAAAGAAGAGTATTGATATAGCAAACTACTTAATCCTTTAAAGATTCTGAAGAAGAAAGCTCTAAGTAGTCAAATAACTTAGAAGTTTTCTTTAAATTAGCATAATTGGTTACATGAATAGTTTCAGGTGCTAACAAGGAACAGAAATCTCCAGAATGCCAATGGCTGCTTACGTCCACTTCTCGGACAATATTTTACCAGTCTTGAGTCACAGCTCTGAAATCAATTCTGCCCTTTCCTGTAAAATCATTACAGGGCCAGGAGAAATAATCCTTACTATTTAATCAGTGGGGGTGCTGACCAATCAGGAGACATAGATATTGTGCTGTGTGACGAGGATCTGAATGAAGCATGCCAATCAGAGATGGGAAGAACGTGGTCACATTCAACCCCAAGGCTGGCTCCGAAATGAACTCAAGAGAAAGGATGTTCTAACACACTCTCCGTAATTCACACAATCAGAGTTGCTCAGAGATAGTCCTAGATTTTTGCTGCACATCAAACGAAGGGTATATAATAAAAACATTTTTAAAAATTAAATTTACTGGGGTGACATTTGTTAATAGGTTTCAAGTATACATTTCTATGATCTGTATATTGCATTGTGTGCCCACCACCCAAAATCAAATCATTTTTTTGTCACCATATGTTTGATCTCCTTTACCCAGAAGAGGTAACTTCCAAATAAAGAATAGAGTCATATGGTAACTTTATTCTTAATTTTTTGAGGAGCCTCCATACAATTTTCCATAGTGGCTGTACCAGTACATTCCCACCAGCATTGAATGAGGGTTCCTTTTTCTCTACAACCTCTCCAGCACTTGTTATTACCTGTCTTGCTGATAATAGCCTTTCTAACAGGTGTGAGGTGGTACCTCATTGTAGTTTTGATTTGCATTTCCCTAATAGCCAGTGAAGTTGAGCATCTTTTCATATATCTGTTGTCCATTTGTATGTCTTCTTGGGAGAAGTGTCTTTTCAGGTCCTCTGCCCATTTTTTAATGGATTGTTTGTTTGGTGTTGAATTGTATGAATTCTTTATATATTTGGGATATTAACCCCTTGTTGGAGCTGTTGTTTGCAAACGTCTTTTCCCATTTGATTGGTTGCCTTTTTGTTTGTTGGTGGTTTCTTTTGCTGTGCAGAAGCTTTTTAGTTTAATATAGTTCTATTCATTTATTTTTGCCTTAACTTCCCTTGCCTTTGGGGTTAAGTTAATGAAATCTTCTCTAAGACCAAGAACATATGTTTAGTACCTATGTTTTCTTCTGTGTAATTTATTGTTTCATGTCTTATAATTAGATCTTTGATCCATTTTGAGTTAATTTTTGTATATGGGGACAAACTGTAATCTAATTCCATTAAAGTTTCTTAAAAAATATGTTCTTTCACCCATATGTCCTTTTAGCAAACCTTCATTGAGCACCTATTATGTTCTAGGAGGCCCTGAGACAGGCACTAATGGTAGAACAAAGTGTTTAAGACATAGTTCCTTGTTTCGAGAAAGTCCCTCTCTTGCAAAGGAGGCAGAAACATGAAACAACTTTTTCCCCCCAAGCCCTAACAGTACTATTGGTCGGATCTATCTGCCTACTTAAGAAGTAGATGAGTGGATAAAAAAGCTGTGGGACATTTACACCATGGAATACTATGCAGCTGTAAAGAAGAAGGATCTCATATCCTTTGGGACAGTATGGAAGGACCTGGAGAATACTATGCTAAGTGAAATAAGCCAGGCAGAGAAAGACAAACATCACATGATCTCACTTTTATGTGGAATCTAAAGAACTTAATAAACTGATGAACAGAAATGATTCAATGACATGGAAACATGGATTAGACTGACGAATTTCAGAGGGATGGAGGGGGGTGGTTGGGTGGTTGGGGAGAGAGTAACCAAAGAACTTATATGCATATATACATAACCCAAGGACAAGGGCAAGGATGTAGAGAGGGACTGGGGAGGGGCTTGGGACAGGGTGGAATGGGTCACTGGGGAGAAAAAAAGGACATCTGTAATATTTTGAACAACAAAATAAATGAATAAATAAATAAAAAGTTTTAAAAATGATGTTCCAAAATGTTTGGAATGCTAATTATGAGAATGTTTACGAAAGTACCTGAAAATGGTTTCAGATGTAAGGGCATGATAAGTCTATGTTTTAACAAGAAATGTTTATGCCGTGGTATTTTCGAAGATGATAGCACCGCTGTTGCTATTTAGTTCCTCAAAGTGTTTTTGGTATAGAGAAAGAATTTGATGAAACCCAATAATTCTGTCTCAACATTTACTATTTAAGTTTTCTTCTTGTCATTCTTCCAAATTATTTCTCTCAGATATTTTACAGTCAGACTTTTAGAGACAGCTTCATTTTTAATTTGGATTTTGGCTCCTTAAAAAGTGGCTTGATCAAGGAAAGTGCTATGTTCCTTCCTCAACCTTGAACTGCCTAAGACTACCCTCTTAATAATACTTCACATTTATCTCAGCCCTTGAGGGTTTTCAAAGTGCTTTCCTACACATTATCTTAATTAATTCTCTTAATTACTTGATGGGATAGGCTGGAATGTATTCTTATTGCCATTTTTATCAGTGCTACAAAAGCAATACATGTGGAGGACAAGAAAAATTCCAATAATGCAGATGGTTATAAAATTAAAAAGAAAATTTACTGCTTCTCTACTCTCCTCCACATCACTCCTCAGAGATAATAATTTTCAACTGTTTTTATTTTCAACTCTCCTGGTATTTATTTCTATAACTCCAAATGATATTATCTGGTCATTTCTTGATTTATTAGCCTTAAGTACAATCCCCTGATTCCTTTCTATGGATAGATGGGCGAAAGAACATATTAAAATTGCTTTTTTTTTTTTTAAAAAAAAAAAAAAGATGAGAAATTTAGCTTATTTATATTACCTTCCTCTTTCCTTCAAATTTTTGTTAGTTATGTATTTATTTTTAGTTATTTCATTACATATCCTTATAATATTAAATAACATAGTGCTTAAATCTGTATTTCTTCATATCTTAACTTAGAAAAAAATATACTAACTTCAATTATAGAAGATGAGTTTTTATTCTTATACTTCCCTTTGCCTCATCTCCCCCTGCCCTTTTATTTCTAACTTCTATCAGTTCTACCATTACTTTTATACTGTTAAGGTTTTAATCTTGTACCTTCTGTTCTGTAACTATAATTACGTCTTACATGTTTTGTTTACAAGTTGAGTTTGTTAACGTAAGAAACATTCAAACCTGGGAAGAATTTCTGTGAGTTTATTTGAGCCAAACTGTTGACAAATGCCCAGAAAGCAGAATCTCAACGGATTGAGATAATGCTCCAGAGAATGGAAGTTTTGGATCTTATTTTATACATTAAAATCAAAAGAGGAGATGTAAGTGGGTTACATGAGTTCCATTGGTGATGGATTAGGGAGGCAGGAGGAAGCAAAGTGGGGAAACCTCTGGGATTGGACAAGAAGTAAAATGATAGACACACAATTCTTTTACTTAGGTGGGTGCAGGATAGTTAATAGTCAACAATTAACTCAGTAACAATGAGGAGATTTGTGGTCTCTGCAGAGAGGTGCCTGTGCTTCAAGGGGTCTTGAAAAAGGAAAATTACTTTGGTGCTCCAATGATATGTTATCATAGATGCAAAAAGACAATAGACAGGCTCAGTTAAGGTAAAGATAGACCTTTGTCAGGGAAGATACTGACCTAGGACATGACTACCCACCATAAACTCCTTTTTATGGAGTTAAAAAATTATGGAGTTTAAAAGTTTTAATTCAGACCGTCCTTTGTGGTTACTTTAGTACTCTGAGTTTGTAAGGCTGCCACACAGGCCTTCTCTGAGCTAGTCAGGTTAGCATGTGGCCCCTTTTTGTCCACCCAATTTAAAAAATTAAAACATGATACCGATGTTAGAATGATTATTACAATATTATTTACCACAAGTCTAATTAGTGATTAGTTTCACAAAGGAGGAAATGTCATCTTATAACTAAACCTATGTAATTCAAAGGAGAATGTTTTAAGCATCAAAGTTAAATGAAACTTATGTAATGTTGATTATTCAAAATTATACTACAGTGTTGCAATTTTCTTCACATTTGGATCTATGGCTTTCTTATACAGCTTTTCATTTTTCCTGGAATTTTAAATTGCCTATCATTTTCCCCTCTACACTATTGGTTCACTTAACAGCTATGCCTCAGCTGCAATCAGAGTTGGCTTCTAATAGCTTACAGCTGCCCACTTTTCCAGAAAACTGCCTTTGGCCTAATGGAAGTTTCCTCATCAGGGTAGTTACTTCTTCCCTCACAGGCCTGTAGCTGATTGACTGACTGACTGACTGACACAGGGTGCAATAGACCAGCTTGCTTCAACATGGGACCCATTCTCTGGTGCAATTTGATTCCTATCTTCCTGTGGAGTCAGCGTACAGCTCATATTCAGCTGAGCCACATTCTTGCTTAGCTTTTTCCTTGCCATGTATTGTTTCCATCATCTCTTCTCCAAATTACACTTCCTCATTAAATCACTCGTAAAAGAATCCTCATCTTAGGCTCTACTAGTGTTATGGATTGAATGTTCTGTCTCCCCAATATTCATATTTTGAAGCCCTAACCCCCAGTGTAATAGTGGGGCCTTTGGGAGATAAGTTTAGATAAGGTCATGAGGGCTCCACCCTCATGATGGGAGTAATGTTTTTGTAAGAAGAGGAAAAGAGACCAAAGCCCTTCCTCTTTCTCCATGCAGTGTGAGCACATGGCAAGAAGTCCACTGTCTGCAAACCAGGAAGAGGGCTCTCACTAGACACTAAATGTGCTGGCACCTTAATCTTGGACTTCCCAGCCTCCAGAACTGTGAGGAATAAATGTCTATTGTTTAAGCCACCTAGTCTATGATATTTTGTTATAATACCTTGAGCTTATGAAGACAGCTAGGAAACCCAACTTAAGACATTTGTTGATAGATAATCACAAGTCTTCACCAAATCACTAATGGTTACTTTTTTTTACCTTACTGTTTTTTGAAGATATCTATTTTCTTTTTGAGTACATTTTTCTAAGATTTCTCTGGACTTCCTGATGAAGTTTGGATCAGTTGCTTTCTAGGTATACTATGCATCTAAAACATTGAAATTTTTTTAATTACTTCACACCTGGATTGGGAACCCTAATATTTGTATCATACATCTTCCTCATTCTTGGGTTCTCTTTTGTATTAAAAACATTACACTCCTTGAGCTGGCCAGGTGGCTCAGTTGGTTGGAGTGCTGTCCTCTACACCAAAGAGGTTTCAGGTTCAATTACTGGTCAGGGTACACACCTACGTTGTGGGTTTGATCCCCAATCAGGGCATGTATGGGAGGCAGCTGGTTGATATTTCTCTCTCACATTGGCGTTTCTCTCTCTCTCTCTCTCTCTCTCTCTCTCTCTCTCTCTCTCTCTCTCTCTCTCTCTCCCTTCCTCTCTCTCTAAAATAAAAAACCAAAAAAACCCCTCAAGAAACATATCTTTGGGTGAGAATTAAATAAAAGAACAGAAACCAAAAAACATTACAATAAAATTTCAAGCAATTGTCACAAAAGTTGGATGAGGGGTAAATTTTATGAGTTATAACAAGTCTGAAAATCTGTTTTTACTAACTTTATGATTGACAATTTAGCCACATTTTAGCTTTAAAATAATTTTCCTTCATCCCTTTAAAGGCAATTCCACATTGTATTCTTGTTTCTAAAGTTGCTGATGAAGTATCCAATGTCAGTCTGATTCTTTGGGGGTGGAGGCTGAGGGGAGGGGTAGGAAATTTATTATTTGTCCCCAAAGATTTTAGCTTTTTTTCCTTTAGGTTTTGTGAAATTTTATCCATTTGGACACTCAGTGGACTTTTTCAGTGCCAACTTCAGTCTTTCTTCAGCTCCAGGAAATTTTCTTGAATTATTTCTTAATTGTTAAAGCTCCTTTGTTTTCTCTACTCTCTTTCTGGAATTCCTATTAGATGCATAATGGCTCTCTTAGATTTATTGTCCATATTTTTTCACTTTTTGTTCTCTTAGTCTCCTTTTTTTTTTTTCTTTTTTAAAATTATGCTTTACTTTCTAGGAGGTTTTAATAATTTCACCTTCATCTTGGTCCCTCTCTTTTGGGCTGTTGGTTTTTCCCCTCAAATTTGAGGAATCATTAGCTTTCCATGTTTATTTTTGAATAAAGTACCAGGTTATTATTATGGGGAACTGGTACAACTTTCCTCTGCTGAGTTCACTTCATGGAGAGGGAGAAAATCAATCTGTTTCAATAGCAAATGTTTAATTAATTACGCTTATTGTCATCCTCAGGCCACTCCTGCTCTCATATTGGCTTGGAATCTCTCCTGGTCTTACAGGGAAGAATTTCTCCAACCACTGGCTCTGTTGCAGTCTCCTGTGTGGGTTCTGGGCTGGGACTTCTTCTCTCAACACAAGCCATTTCAAAGTCTTCAATTCCCACCACTGTTATAGATGTGTCTCCTCTCATACATCTTTATTGTTGATCTATGTGATGTCTGGGAGGAGAGTGAGCTAACTGCATGAGTGTAGTCTGCCTTTCTGAACCAAAACTTGATTGTTACCATTGTACAGTTCCTGAAAATTGGACATGGAGGGATTAAATGCTTTGTCAAATGATTATTAAGTGGCAGAGCTGAAAATTAGAATTCTGTTTTTCTGTTACCTAGTCTAATGTACTTTCCATTTCTCTATAAGTCTTTACTACCTTTTGTCCTCTCAGTCCTCATCAGTAGAACTCAATTCAGTGGAATAGGAATGTTTAAAAGTAGATTTTTGAACATGTACCTCATTGGGCCAGATGAAAGAACAGATAGTGCATTTGTATTTGCTTTGAATGTTTTTGCCAGCTCAGTGTCACTCTCACTCTCATCTTTAGTTTTCACAGAAATGTCAGAGATAAAAATATTTTGAAACTTTCTAGTTTTAAAACCGAATGTAAATTGGTAAGAGCTTTAAAATAAATTAGTCGACTGGAGGAAAAAAGAATTTAAAAATTTTTCATTATGACCTGTGAACATCACATTTATTAGTGCGTAGCTTGGTTCCAATTTCTGAAAACTAGTGGTGTGTGGGATGAAAGAAAGACATATAAATTACTTTGGTCTACCGTGGTGCCAGAACATGAACCTCCCTTAACCTCATTCACACCCACCTATATTTTCCCTCTCGTTAGCAGTTCTTGTACCCATTAATCATTTTTTAAAAAGCTAGAATATAAAATTATGCCTGCTGTTACATAGGCCCTGTAAAACAAAGTGGATTAAATTTTATCACTTTAATTTTCAGAAAAACATAGTCAACATTACCAGAGAAAAATAGGTGTGAAGAAGTAGAGATACCCTTTTAATGAGGAAATCTGAGGGCAGATAGTAACAACTCACTCATTCAATGAACAATTATCTATTGAATATCTCCTACTATGTCCAGGTTTTGTTGTAAACTTGAAATAAAACAAATAAAATGGTAAGCATCTAGTGGAAGGGGCAGGCATGACCAAACAATAGAAATATATAGTAAAATAACCAACAGCAAAAAGTGTCATGAAGGAAAAGTTCACACACAATACCACTGACAACTGGGGGACACAGTCAGGGAAGGCTCTTATGAAGGAGGGACATTTGAGATGAGTTCTGAAGGTAAGAGAGCAGGGTTGATGGAGAAGAGAATTTTAGGTAGAGGGAATAAGAAATGTAAGGGCTCCATAGTGGAGAGAGCAAGGTATAGACTGAAAGAGATCCAGAGAATCTGGAGACACAGGCAGAATCCAGAGTACCAAGGGCCTGCAGGGTTGGGCACTATGGGAAGGCACTGAAGGGGAGATTTGACTGAATAGGAATCCTGAAAAACTACTCTATGTGTATTGTGAGGCACAAACTGGAGGCATTCAGCAGAGGACCTAGAGGTCTTCTAGAAGACCATGTGAAAAATGGTGGTGATTTGGACAAAAGTATTATAGTAAAATAAAGAAAAATGGATGGATTCAAAAAAGATTGAGAGAGTAGAATTTCTCAGGTTGGTGGTTGATTAAATATGGAGAGTGAAAGAGAGGATATTTGAATATCAAGGATGACTGGTCTCTCACAGGTGGATGCCTGCTGGAGGAAACATACTATATTCTGGAAAATGGTACTTGAGATGGGCCTGAGAATGGGTTCTATCCTAAGAGTTAAATATGAGGCTCATGATGAGAAATGGCCTTTAAGGTGGGGGACAAAATGGAAATGCAAATTATAGGAGTAATATAATCCAGGGTACAAGAAAAGTGAAAGAGCAAAATAGAAGTATTAGGGTAGGTAGGAGGAGAGAAATGTGAGTGATAAAGTTAGAAAGATAGGTTGGGACTAAATTGTGTAGAGCTATAAATGTCATCTGATTTTAGACTTTAGACAGTGAGCTCAGGAGATTAAGAAGATTAGAGTGAATGGAGCCATGACTCCAAGTTTTCAAAGTCTGGGTGGTTCAAAGGCTAGTGGTCTAATAATAGAAAAGAAGAAAAACAACAACAACCCACAAAAAAACAAAAGAAAAAACAAAACCCAAAGGAACCTCTGAGTTAGAGGAGCTGGTAGGATTTCTATGGAGAAATATTTGCCAGGCATTTGGAAATATGTGCCTTTAAGTTCAGGACTGGAGATGTGAAAGTCATCTAAAATAGTTAAAGCCTGGTTGGGGAAGTGAGAAGTTGGTGAGGCAATAAGGAATTAAGAGTAAGGATTTCAGAAAATAGACCCAAGGTAAGAACCTTAGGAAATGTACCACTATTCAGAGGACATAGAGAAGAAGGGCTGCCAATGACAGGGGTAGAGAAGAAGCTGTCAGAGAGGTAGGAAATAAGACTAATGTGATTATCAGGGAAAGCAGGGTAGCTGAATCATAAGAGGAATGGAGTGGTTAATAATGCTAAATTTCTTACCCTTCAAGTTGTAAATTAAAATTGAGAGGTCTGGAGAAAAGTTCATCTTGAGGCAGAGGAACAGAAAAGACAGGACCAAAAAGAACAGTAGGGAGAGGCTGGCTTCTTCGAAGGTCCTCAGGAAATTCTTGTTGAACAAAAGAAGGTTGAACTGTGGGCCACTTTCCATGTGACTGGAAAGCTCTTGGTAGTATCCCTAGAGTTTTAATTTATGGTTGTGGATATCCTATTGCTTTTCATTGTGTCCTGCAGACCATAAAATAATGCAGCTGAAATGATTAATTCACCCAGAGGTCTTTTCTGTTCATTGTTTGGTACTCAGTGTATCTATTTTAAAAGCATTCAATCCACTCTCTTAGCAATCTCAGAGGCTGCAGCTTCCACTTTATGGCTGCACGAATAACTGGTTGGGCTCCCAGTCATGGTGCAACTGACACACTGATGCCTGCTGTTTCCTTCAACACAGACTCCTTGGGTTGCACAGAGAACAGCCATGGATTATAGGAGCAAGGAAGGAAATTTGCAGAAGCTGTGAACTGGATTTCTCTCAGTTCAACGGAGATTTCTTGTTGGAAATATATCCAAAGGACAGGGTGAGTAGCTAATTGCTTGTCGGTAGGCAGTTTGGTGGCCACACAAGTTGCAGAATGTATATAGCCACACACATTAGACCTGTGTTTATAATCCTCTGTATATTCTAGAAATATGCAATGGAAATTAAAGAGCATGACTGTGCTGCAATGCCTTCCTAACAGTTCTCATCAAAGCACATAATTACAGCAGCAACTCTCCATGGAAAGGGCACAGGCATGGGAATCATGAAGACTAGGGCTTAAATCTCTGTTCTGCATCTACTAGTATGACCCTGGCCAAGTTCCTTCACATTTCTGTGTCTCAGATTCATCATTTAAAAGCAGGAAGTAATATGTTGAAGACTCATAAATCTATATATCAGCCCAGATCTCTCTTCTAATCTCCTTATCCTGATGTTCAATTGCCTATAGGACACTATGTAGGTATTTAATGGGAAACTCAAATTCATTTTGTACAAAACCAAACTCACCCTCACCCCTACCCCCAATAAAACAAAACATTGCTCTTCCTGCAGTTTTCCTAGATTGGTGAATGTGTGCCCCTTCTACCCAGTCCCCTAAGCCAGAGTTTGGGCAGCATCCTGACTTCATCTTCTGCCTCATTCCATTTTTGGTTCATTATTATGTCTTATCAGTTTATCCTCTAAGTATCTCTCCACTTCTCTCCCTCCTCATTGTAACCATACTAGTCTAAGCTACTGATATCTTTCTGTCCAGATCTCTCATCTCCCACCACTTGCCCCCTTGTATCTTATATGCAATTTCACTGAGCTGCTTTTAGTCCTTGATATGTATCATGGACTTGCTTTACCCTTGACCTTTGAATGGGTGGTTCTCTTTGCCTGAAATGCTCAGGCTACACCACACCCTTTCTGTCTTCTGCTTAAATACCATTTCCTTCAGGAGCCTTCCCTCATTCCCATCCTCCTCTGGGCCAGGTTATGTGCCCCTGCTTAGCAGTTCCATAATGCCCTGAACCTCCCCTCATATAACACTTATCAAGTATATTGCAAAGACTTGTTTAATTATTTATTTTCCTCTTATACTCTTAGCTCCTTAAAACAAAGACTGTATCCACCTTGCTTATTAGTACATCCCCAGCAATCAATAGATATTTGTGGAAGGAAGGAAAGAAGGAAGGAAGGAAAGAAGGAAGGAAGGAAAGAAGGGAAGAAAGAAAGAGAAAGAAAGAAACAAAGAAAGGAAAAAATGAGCTAGAAAAGAAAGATTAATTAAAAATAATATTTAAAATGTGCTTCGTAAAAGAAATCTATCATTATTGCTATTCCAGAGATAAGAGGTTTTAGAAGAACATTCTTTAGATTAAGGCATTTTACTTGCTAAGAAGGGGATCTGGGGTGGATCATTCCTTGAATTCAGAATGGAGAGGTCCTTGCTAACAATATATGAAGCTGAAGTTGTATGGAAATTAAGGAACCCCTCCCCACTTCTATTGCCATGTGAAGAGGCTGCCTACAGCCATTGACTGTGTACTTTGGGGAAGTTTCTTAGTTTCCATCTCATTTATTTATTATTAATTAATTAACTAATTTATTTATTTATTTATTTGTTTATATAGCTAGAAAGCTTGATTCTGGTCAGCAATTTTAGTCAAATCTCCCTAAGCAGATAAATAATCAAAGGTGCATAGGCCTATTCTGGGTAGGCTTATTCAAACTAAATTTCAAAGACTATAATGAATAATGAGACTTCCATTGGAATGAGTTTCTTTTAATAGTTCCATGTTAATACATGTCTATGAATCCCTCTCTCAGTTCCTTATATGGCTTGTTTTTTCTCATTGTTTACATCTCAGCTCAAATATCATCTCCTTGACCGTCTTGGTTAAATCAGTCCTCCTACTCCTCAGTCACTTTACCACATTGCCTCAGCTTATGGTGTTCATTTATTTATTTCATGTTTCTCCTTAACTAAAATGTAAGTTCTATGGAAGGTGGGACTTATGTCTGTCTTGTTCACCACTGTATACTCATCAGTTAGGACAGTGCAAGCACAAAATACATGCTTGAATAAATGTCATGGTGAATGGATAAAGCTTTGGGATGTACAGGAGTTTACTTAATCCATTCATTCAGCAGCCTGTCAGTACTTCTATGTGATTGCTGTGGAAAATTATTAATAATCATAGGGTTTTTAACATGGACTAGGTGGTCTCTTACAAGGCTTTCAATCTGGTATTTTCTGATATTTTATTAGCTAGAAATTTTTGTATATAATAAAATGATTTACTAATATTATATTAATATTATATATAATATTTTTCCTTAGGAGAGTCCCTGGAATAGTTTAATTATTACTAGATTATAATAATACTAAATAATCCATTTTGAACATTTACTATGTAACCAAATGCTTTACATGCATCATCTCATCCAATTTTCCTAACAACCCTATGCAATAGAGTATTATTTTCTGTATTAGGTAAATAAGGACACTAAGGTTTAAAGAACTTAAAAAACTTTGTCCAAGGTCTTTGTCATAGTCATTTCCCAAGATTACTGCCAGTGACCCTCACCTTCTGGTGTTAGTGCCCTGTGTGTAATTCCCTCCTACATTGAATCAGGGCTAACCAGTGTGGCCAGTAGAAAATGACAGAGGTGATGGTATGTAACTTCCAAGGAGAGGTCATAAAATCACTGTAGCCTCTGCCTTGCTCTCTTGGATTACTCACTCTGGAGTAAGCCAGCTGCTACATCATCAGAACATTCAAGCAGTCTGTGGATCCCACATGGAAAGGAAATGAGTCTCCCTGCCAAGAGCCTGTACCTACTTACCATGTGAGTAAGTTCCCATCCTCAGTCTAGTCTTCAGCTGACTGCAGCCCCAGCCAACATCTGACTGCAACCTCGTGAAGAGAGCTTGTGCCAGAACCACCTACCTAAGCCACTCCCAAATTTCTGACTTACAGAACTATGGAAGATAAAAAAAATGATTATTGCTGTTTTAAGCCAGTAAATTTTTGGGTAATTTATAATACAGGATTAGATAGTTCAATGGAAGAACCAGAATTTTAACCCCAGGTATGACTCCAGAGAAAGTCTATCTTCTTTACCATGAATACTTTAATATTTTCTTACATACTCATTTTTATCACAAAGTTAAAATAAAAGTTATGCAAGCATCTTACAAACTTCATGTCAAACATGGGAAAACTGACGCACAGAGAGGTTAACAAATAATTGGGGAATCCAGGATTTGAAGTCAGGTACTCTAATTCCAGGACTTGGACTCTTTGTGACCATGCTAAGCTAATGTCATAATCAGAACAATCCTTCAGAAAAATTAATCTGGAGTTGGAATGCCAGATGGAATGAAAAGGAAAGAGCCTGGAAGTATGGACCTACTGTGATTATTGAAGACAACAGTTATTTGTGGGAAATCGAGGCCTCTGTCATGGAGAGTAACTACTAAACTATTTCTCAAAATATCTTTGGTACTTTTATCAGCTACTGAAGATTTGGATAGGTAGGTCATTGTTCTGTAACAATAAGGTATTTCTCAATAATATCTACTTACTGGCCAATATTCCAGAAGGAAATTACCTCTGGTCATTGTTCAACATGGCCTCTCAAATGGTGGGAGTTGGGTCAGTTGAAGGTTGCTTTCAGCATTCACTATAATGTTTAATTTCTGTTTTCTTGCTGCACTTCAATATTTGTTTTTAAATTAAAAATCGTACCCCTGTTTTTAAAAGAGGAAGGGGGAGTGGACCAAATTTTTCTGCCGTTAAAGTAAGCTAACAAATGGTAATAAAGTCAGCTAACAAACAATAATAAAGTCAGCTAACGAATGATAATTGAAAGGAGACATCCTGATGCAGGAGCAGAGAACAGGTTGTACCCTGTCCTCGGTAGACTTTTGAGTCATTCATGCGGTATAGTGTCTGGAGAGTTCTAGTGAGTCATGTGTCACTAACTATGGAAGAAAAATGTATTCCAAAGCTGTCTGTTGTTACTCATGTCTTTCAGTAGGCATCCGCAGATGCTGGTACCCTATTGACTGGTGACCTAATAGAAATTTTCTCATAGACAGATCCAACACAATTTCTCTCTGATAAATTTGGCACAAGCCCTTTTATTTGGCTTGCAAGATGTTTGCATTAACATTGTGACTTATTTTGGGCTTGGTGTTAAGAGGATTGTTCAGTAACAAAATGGAGCATTTGGATTTTGTGGCAGCAGGGAAGAATGCTCTTATTTTATAATGAAACGACTGAACCAAGGTTCTTTACAGTGATTCATTCCTCATGTGGGAAATTCCCTTTTTATATATATTCTATCTTTATTGGAGACATGAAGCTGTTTTACTTTCAATATTTAGGCAGAATTTCTAGTGAGTGATTTGGGAACAATATCTGTATATTATAAAGATAGGTTCCTCTGCAAAACGAACAGGATTGAAACTGTAGGACTGAATATTAGGAACCACTTGGGTTCTATTCCTAACTAGGCCAGAGTCTGCGTATAACTGTGAGCTATTTACTTAACCTTTTTTAAATTTAGGTTTTATGTTTGAAATAGGCAGGAAGTTGCTTACCTATTAAGCTAAGGCAGAAACAATTTCCTGGTAGGAAGATGACTCAGCAGTCAAAGAGGCTAAATAGCCTCTTGTCCTGCAAGTCTTCAGGGAGAGAGGCAGCCAGCTGCCTGGATGAAGTGAATTGTGGTACTTGAAGATGGGAGCCAGACCATGCAAATGAAGCCTGACATTTAGGAATAGTAAAAGAACCATGTCATGGAGGGCCTGTTATTTGCCAGGCACTGTGCTAGATTCTGGGAGATAATGGTGAACCAAACACACCTAAAGTTTCTGCCTTTATGAAGTTTACTATTGAGTCTGCTTTATGCACGTTTGAGATCATTCAGGAGAGGTTCTGTGATTTTATTATCTGCATCTGAGTTTGTTTTTGTTTTTAAAATACATGATCATATAGGGTCAATGCACAAAAAATATAATCATGGAAATCTTATGGGGGAGGAGTTTGATATTGTATGAGGTATTGTTAAAACAGACCTTGTTATAATAAGGCTTGACCCACCCACTTAGATGAGAGCAATGAATTCACATTGGCATCATTCATTACCTGAGATGAGAGCATGAAGGGAGTTTTAAAATGTCTTGCATGGACCTCCAGGTCACAGTGGGCCCTCCTCTCCTCTGCCCCTAGAGGAGCTTCTTACCAATTTGATGAAGTCTAACTTGCTTCATTGATGGGTCTGCAGGAATTGAACACTGAATTGGAATACCCTAGCTGCTTCTAATCTGCAGTCAGGGGCATGTTCAATGTGGTATTTAGGCAGTGAAATGGCATCCTTGGTCTTGCACCAAGGTTTTGTTTTCAGCTTGCATTCTTACAAAGCAGTTCTGTGGTAGGCAGTTAGACAGACATGAGCAGAGCAAGGACGATGGGCCAGGTACAGAAAGTCACCAAGGTGCAAAGGCCCAGATGAGGGAGACAACTTAAAACAGTTATTAATTCATCTTGAACTTACAAGTCCTTGGGTCATTCCTGCTCCAGTAAATTTCCCACTGGCTCTGTTCTCCATACACCTTGGGTTTTCTCCATCTTGTTGAACTCTCTTCTTACCCCGAAAGCTCAACTGCCCTCACTTTATTATTCTAGGCAACTTGGTTCTTTCTTGTCCCTATACCAAAACTCATCTCTGGGCCTCATATCAGATAGCTGGGAGAAATATTTCATTAAGCTGCTCAGCCAAATTCATGTGTCCTGATTCTCAAAGCACCATTGTGTTCTTCCCTTTAATAGGATTAAGACTTAAGTGTAGTTTCCTTTCTCTTGCATCTCTGTACATGGAAGGGAGTAGAAAGGCAGGAATTTATCTTTCCTTTGAGATGAATATGCCACTTCAATGCCCCTAGGGAGGCAGAAGTGGTTTTACATTTTTATCACACAAGGATAAAGGAAGTCAGTATTTCATAAAACATATTGGTAGAAAACCTAATACTTCTTAAGAGGACCTTAAGAAATCCCCAGAAATCCACTGACAAAGATTCAGCTCTTAAAAATGATATCTTGGCCAATTCCATAAGCAAAGACTACAAATTTAGCATTACAATCTCTGAAATAAGAAGTGGGTATTCCAGTCAGCCCGTGTGGCACACGACAAGATAGTGTGAATGAGACACATGCAGGGGCTCTTTGAGATCAGAACAAGAGGTTTCCATTCTGGACTAAATTATTCCCTCAGCCAAGCCCTGAGGGAACTTGAGATCAACATTACTCCTCCCAAGTTATGGTTATTCATAAACATACACATATAAGTAGTTAGAGTGCACTATATTTCATTTTCATTGTGGCTTCAGTCATTATCAACAAATACTCTGCTTGTCTTCAGAAAACCGCTTGTTTCTGCTTGGGCAATACCTGGGAGCAGCATCCTTTATAGATTGCTGTCTTAACTTGGCTTATTTATAAAGATACAACCCTAGAGTAAGGCCTGAACTTTCTCTGTATTCAGCAGTTTTTTGAAGGAAATATGATAAAGTATAGCATTAAAAAAGAAAACAAACATGTTTTCAGAACATCTATATATTTAGTGTTTCCAGTGACACAGAGACTTATTGGTTTTCTTGTGTCATACAGAGTGTAAGTTTTTTTGGAAGAATGTGTGGTAGGCAGTTAGACAGGCATGAGCAGAGCAAGGATGATAAGCCAGGTACAGAAGGTCACCAGCATGGAAAGCTCTGGGTGCCTAGCAAAGGACAATTATAGGGTGGGACCTCACCCTCAGGGTGACCTTTCCTACCCTAGCATATCACTGGTCATGTGGTTTGGACCCCCTGACCTTTCCTCTCTAGATTTAACATCTGGGCCTCAGTTGTATTTCTGGGCTCCAGGCCCAGAAAAGTGACAAAACCAGACAAGCCATGCCAAAGCTGACCGCAGGACCAGCTGCACGGAATAATGACCCCCTGCCCTGGTCCAGCCAATTAATCAGCAGAGACCTAGACCTGGAAAGGACACACCTGGAAAACTGCTGAATATTCTATTGAGATCTTCCCCTGGGACTTCCTCTAAAACCTCTACCCTTAAAACCCTTAGGATGGAGGACCCAGTGCACTCTCCCTCCTGGGAGCACGCCCTTGCCTCTCCCTCTCCCTCTCCCTCTCCCTCTCCCTCTCCCTCTCCCTCTCCCTCTCCCTCTCCCTCTCCCTCTCCCTCTCCCTCTCCCTCTCCCTCTCCCTCTCCCTCTCCCTCTCCCTCTCCCTCTCCCTCTCCCTCTCCCCTTTCCCTCTCCCTCTCCCCTTTCCCTCTCCCTTTCTCTTCTCCCCCCCAACGTGTTACCCTTAGCTTTCTTACTCTCAAGCTCCAAGGCCCCTTCCTTTACCTCTATAACTTGTTTTCCAAGCCCATTTCTTCCAGAGTTACTTTGTCTACCTCTGTGACTTTATAAATAAATGTTCTCTTATAGTTGAAGTCTTGGCTCTGGATTCTTTCCTAGCCAGAACCCAGGTCCCGTCTGAACCCAGGTCCAGTCTGACTCCACTGTTCTAACTCCAGTTCCTGTTCCCTCTGCCTACAACAGATATATACAGATGAAATCTGAGGAGGCATGGTTGTTGAAGTAACAGTATATTTCATGACCTCTCCATAGGCAGCTAACCACATGGCTGTTTGCTTTCTTCCAGCCCAGCAGTAGAGCATTTCTCTGCTGCTTCACCTTCTGTTAAACAGCTTGTCAGATTAGGTCAGGGCCACCAAGGGTATTTTCTCTTTTAATTAACTCAGTGTCAACGGATTAGGATTCTAATCACAGTAGTGATATTCCAGTATATTCACTGATTTTGCCCATACACAAGGTTGGGAGGGGGGATTATATTAGACTTATATATCAGGGGGTAGGAATCTTAGAATTCTACCTACCACAAATGGTTTCAGAGCATATTTAAAATTAATAAAAATAAAAATTTAAATCTCACTCTAGAGATCATGTATTAAATTGGTACCAAGTCTTTATTCTATAGTGTCTTCCTTCTTCCTGTTTTTCCTTCTAAGATTCAAAACAATGAACTGTGTATTCTGTATTTGGTATAGGCTTCTCCAAAACTAAACATAAGGTTACATTAGGAAAAGTCAACCTGACATCAGCCATCTGTAGAACTGACACAACCTAAGCAATGATTTATAAATGGGAACCCAAAAAGTTTGGGAAATACCCAATGTTAAATTAAGGTATTCAAAGTATAAACTCAGAAGAGTATACTCATATTAGTCTGTCTAAAGATGTAGGCAAGTTAATTGGTTTTTGAACTGTGTAAAGGAAGATGATTTATACAGGGAGATGCACTGCAATGAATTTAGAAAAGGGTTGAAGCAGAGTTGTTGAGTTTGATAATAACAGCCGTGAAAATCATCTCACTTATTCCCTTGGCTTTGGTTCCTAGACAACAGAAAAATCTTCTCGCTTGAATTTGGTTTTCTAGGTACCACACAAAGAATTTACTGACCAATGGGCATTGGAACTACAGTATTCTTGGTGATTATATTTCTTGATGAAAAGTAATAGACATTCCAGTTTATATATTTTTCTTTTATGAATTTGATTAAAGTTAATTGGCACCCTAGAATCCAACTGTCTCTAGGCATACCAACAGACTCACCCTCTAGACATAAACTTGAGGGCTAGACTTTAAATGAGATGACCAAGGACATTGTCAGCCCTTGAGACCCCAACTGGCTCCCAGCCTAGATGACAACTCTGTCTCAACTTTCTTTTATTATAGCATGTTGGATTGATAACATGCTTCAAGAAGGCAAAGTCAGTGACCTCAGTGTTTGGAGCCCAAATCATCCGGTGGCACAGGCTGACGACCTGAATATGTTTTCTGCTGAAATGAGCAAGTGGTTGCGGCAGTCACCACAGCAACCATGTGGCTGAAACCCTTGGGAGCTTTCTGCTGAGGAATAAGGGAAGCGATGATGATGGCTTCAACATGACTTGATAGTGACTTCTAGGATTAGCCTGCTGGGAATCCTTTATGTTTTTTCTGGTAAACATAAGTATGCACTGTGATTGCTCTTCAACATGAAATGCTTCTCTTGACTTTTATGCAACACTTCTACTCTTTTTAGTCTTTTGGATTTTAGAAATGCTAAGTAAATCTTCATAATAGTCCCCAATGTAAAGGGAGGATAAAAAGGGGGAAAAGTGAAGAATTTGTTTTAGGCTACAGAAAAACATAGGTTTTACCTCATTTTGAATTTTGCATTTATGAATTTTCCCTTTATTTTCTACCTAACAGGCTGCACTTATCACCAAATGGAAAGAAAGACAAAGATGCTAAAGAAAGAAAAACAGTGAACTTGAAGAGTTTTTTTGAATCTAGTCTATGAAGTCAGTCTTTTTTTTTTTTTTTTAACAAAACTTCTCACACTATGAATTTACCAATACTAAAATCAAAATGATGAAGCTTAAATTCACATCAGGAACCAAAGACTGGGAAACAGTCAGAAGTGCTTTATCACACAATTTAGCCGCGTGTTCATAATTTTCCATAATGGCCTATTGCTGAAAAGAGGGAGGTAAGCAAGATTTAATTGTGAAGTGAGTTCAGAATTATATAACAATAAGCAGCATTTTTTCCCAATAGATTAGTGTTTAGAAATGCAAATGAAAACTGAATTTTTCAGTTGTTACTGAAAAATACATTGTGTTGGCCAATTTATTTTTATGCAGCTCTAAACACAATTATGTATGATTAGGCTCAATAGAAAATAACTTTGTTCCCCTCCCCGGATTTACTGAGGTAAATTGGCAAATAAAAATGGTTTATATTTTAGGTGTACAATGTGCTAAAATTGGCAAATACAAACTGTATATATTTAAGGCATACAATATGATGTTTTGATATATGTATACATTGTGAAATGAGTACCATAGTCAAACTAATTAACATATCCATCACTTCACATAGTCATTATTTGTGTGTGTGTGTTTGCATGTGATGGGAGTTCTTAGCAAGTTTCAAGTATACAATAGTAAAATTAACTATAAATCAACATGATGTACATTAGATCTCAGAAATGAAGTCAGAATCTTAACCACTTGCTTATTGATTGCATTTAAAAGTCAGTCATAACATCACCTGCTTGCTTGTTGAGTTGGGGTGATATTGCAGATATTACTCTAGTAAATGTGGGTAAAATATGCTTGACTGGTACTCCAAAAATTGTTCAAATTGTTAAAACAGAGGAGAATCGGTCTGAAAATAAAAGCAAGGAAATCTAGATACATGGTTTATTGATCCTGTTTATCACTTGTAGATATAAGGTCATAGACTAAAGTGAGGTGCCATTTTGGTGAAATAGACTGTGGCCAAGATGGTAGAACCACAGATGGTGACTGATTTAAGGTACTTGTGATTTAGGGTAAATACTATGATTTTCCTTGGCATAACTGATCCACCAAATTGGAAAATTTTTCTTTCATGAATATGAGTTAAAGTCATACATATTTATTTACATCAGACCTTCTTGGGGTGTCTTACCAAGTTCATGTGTCAAAGCCCTAACTCCCAATATGACAGTATTTGGAGGTGGGACCTTTGGGAGATAATTAAGTTTAGATGTGATCATAAGGGTGGGGACCCTACAATGGGATTAAGGTCCTTATAAGAAGAGGAAGAGAGACCAGAGCTTTCTTCTGCATTTAGGACACAGTGAAAAGTCTGTGAGCCAAGAAGAGAGCCTTCATGAGGGATCTGAATTGGCTGACACCTTGACTTTGAACTTCCCCACCTCCAGAACTGTGATAAATTAATTCCTGTTGTTTAAGTTACTCAGTCTATGTTTTTTTGTTATGGTAGCCTGAGCTGACAAATACACCAATGTTTACTATGATAATAATGTTCACTATATAGTTCTAAGATAGTTGTTTCTCAAATTTATTTGATTAGAAATCCTTTTTCTCAGAGCACCTGGGGGATGATGTGGGCAGAACTGTCCTTAGATAAGTCAAGAAAGTCTCCTGCCATGAGCTCTATGCTTTAGAGGCCCCAATATGACCTTCCACCGCCTGTGCCCCCTTCTACAGGACCATGGGGATATTCTCACCCAGAATCATGGTTCACCCCTATACATCTTGCTCTGAGCCTGAATGTGTTGCTATTCTAGTTTGTCCTGAAAGTGGACTCCCTTCCACCCAAGCCAAGAGATGGCCAAGTGGCAGCTGTTTAGAGGGGGGTGGGTACAGAGCTTGGATCTGTGCACTATTGTATCCACAAATGAGGCCTCTCTTTGTGTGATCTGGGGCTAAAGATGGGAAGAGAAGGGAGATGGCTGGGAACAGTTTCACCTTCCATGATCAAATCCCAATGCGGAATGCTGTGGAGTCTCGGAATCCTAAATTTGAACTTGGCCTTTCAAGTTGTTATGAAAGTATATCTGCAAAGGTAGTATGGTACTTTTTATTTAAGTTTGCTAGTTTGATTTATAATTTAAAAATATTTAGACATATGGTAAGTGGGACTCTACTTGTACCTTATGTATCTTCAAGCCTTGCAAAAGTTAGGAGAGTCTGGGCTGGCATACCCTAGGACATGGGTTTGAAAGGTTTGTTCTAAGCTTTACTCTGCTGATATTTCTCATTTACTACTCTATTTACCTATGGCAGCCAGGATTACCCACATCTAACATTATGTTAGAAAGGAGGCTTTATATATCAAAGTGGGAGGGAAGATTCCAAGTATTAATTATCTCTACTTCTCAGTTTCCATTTTTGTAAAATGGGACAATATGAAAGCACTTCTTTCATGAGGTTGTTGTGCATTTCACAAAATGTTTGGCACACAAAGAGCTCTCAACAAATGCTGCATATTTTTACTATTATTAATATCATCTTGGTTTAAAGTTGAACATTTCTGGTTATCAGGTAACAGTGGCTGTTATATAAAAAAGTGTTTCATGTCTGGCAAGTGATAAGTAGGCTCATCCTGGAGACAGCCTCACCAGACCCCAGCTAGCTTGGGCTGCCACGACTTGATGTCCAGGTGTTACCTCTACAACTGTGGGGAAGTGTCAGGCTAAACCTTTGCTCTTCAATGCAGAAGGGCCTGGAGTCTCATAAAAGTGCAGGCCTTGTCCAGGGCTGGAAGAGAGCCAAGAGACAGGAATGATGGCTCAACATTCCTGCTTCAGAGACACAAGGGTGAATCTCCAAGACAAGGTCCAGGCAGAAATTCTCACCCATGTGTTAAAATTCTGGCCTTCAAAATACCTATTAACTGAGAGAGCCAGTATTTTAACAATTGTCATCAATTAATATAAGCATTTGGTTAGTTGTTTTAGCAGAGAGGAGTACGGGTGGCATTGGTGGAAGGAGATTACATTCCAAGGAAGAAAAGAGAGAGTTGATAGTATGGAGCAAACTTTAGCACGTAATGGAATCACCTGGTGGCCTTAGGTTAATGGGCCCCATCCCCAGAGCTTCTGAATCAGCAGGCCTGAGATAGGCCCTGAGAACTTTCATTTCTAAAAAGTTCCCAGGTGATCTTGACGCTGCTGGTTTGGGGGTCACATTTTGAGAACCACTGATCTAGAGCATTGGGCACTGTTTTTGAAAGGCTATCATTTTGTGAGTAGAGACAGCCATGGTTCAAGATAGAAGTGCTATGCACTAATGATGAATGTGGCTTTCAAGTCCCTTGCTTATTTGGTGTTTGATTATAGCTACTCTGCAGCAAAACCTATCTTAGCTGCCAGCACTTGATGCACAGTGGGTGCTTAATCAACATTTGCTGAGTCAAATGTAGCTCAAACAGGATTCCCAGAGATCAAGGAATTTGCACAAATACAAAATTAATAGGCATGTGTACTGAAAAGTGAATAAATCTGGCACCTCCAGAGAATGGGTTTTCCAAATAACTTAAGTCAGGGCCTTTCTAAAGGATGAAGGGCCTTGGGCAAGTCAGTCAGCATAGATTCCTAAGATAATCAATAGCACTTAAAAGTAGTCACTGTCAGCATCTTTCATAGGCCCCTTGGGTTATGTTTATTCAAAAGAGAAATTTTAAAATTGAATTTTAATAATGTTCCAAAATAGAAGTGTAAGGTGCAGCAAGTCAATGGGGCCTATGGCAGCTGTGTCCACGGCACTGCCAAGGGATGGATCCAGCTGGAATTTACCATTTAGAACTCCATCCTCGTTTTACTTTAGTCATTTCAGGATTTAACAATAATAGTTTATTTTATGTTCACATAATTCACTGCAGTTGTAGGTCAAGTAGAGGTGGTGGGATGTGTGTGTATGTATGTGTTGGAGAGAGGGGGCCAGGGGGTGCTCAGTCTGATGCAGGCTTTGCCATCTTCATCGCTAGGTTTCCAAGGTCACCTGAATGTCAGCATTCAGGTAGCTAAGGAGTGAAAACATGAAGGATTGTGAATGGGAGCCCCAACTTGGTGAACATCACTTCCACTCAGCTTCCTTTGGCTAGGATTTAATTACTTGGCTGTGATACCATTATAACTAACCTGGTTATTAAATAACAGGAAAGGAGTAAAGGGAAAACTAAATAATATAGGCATGCCATTTATACAGCTTTGTCAGGAAACTGCAGTTAACATTCTCCAAGTCTGTTCCCCGAAGATCACTGGGGGAAGGGACTGGACAATAGGTGCATGCCCAATAAGGTCTGGGAGTCGTGGGAAGACCCTTACCTGTCAGCCACACCTGGGAACAAGTCAATGGCGAAAATAGGTATGGCCACTGCACGTGTGGGAAGATTTGATATTTATTTATTATTACTTTTTTAAATATATCTTTATTGATTTCAGAGAGAGGAAGGGAGAGGGAGAGAGAGAGATAGAAACATCAATGATGAGAGAGTCGCTATTGATCGGCTGCCTCCTGCATGCCCCCAACTGGGGATCAAGCCCGTAACCCGGGCATGTGCCCTGACAGGGAATCAAACTGCAATCTCCTGGATCCTAGGTCGATGCTCAGGTGCTGAGCCACACTCATCCGGGTGAAGATTTGATATTTAAACTCCTGAACAAAGAGTTCTCTCCTGCTTTCTTGCATTCTTGGCCATCTTGCTCTCTTGGGACTCCTGTTGCAGAGGGCATGCTCTCCTGCATTCACCCGTGTGGCTCATGGCCATGCGGGACCTACACAATGGACTAATGGACTGAATCTAGCCTGATGCTACATTGGACTGAACTCCACCATAGAACAGAAACTCTGGACACTGGCCCTACTTTTGGCTCTGTTGGAGCCCCAGATACACATTTTCCAAGACTGGTTTAAAGACAATGGGACTTTGCAATCTGAGAAATATAATTCCATGCAAATAAAAACCATTCATTCTCCCATGTGAGTCTTAAAAATTTCCTTTTCTGAAGATATCACAAGAGTCTCCCCACTCCCACTAGCAATGGAGGAATCCCACCAACCCAATCCTCCAGCAACAGCTGCATCTAACTGCAAAGGTGGGTCAGAAATATAGTCACTGACTGGGTAGCCACTTCCCATGACAACTCCACACCAAGTGCAAATGTTTAGTGTACAGTCAACTATGTTTATACAGAAGGAAGTCTCCTAAAATTTATTTCTGTTTCTGACTGAGACATAAGATATTATCTTTTCTTGAAAACTTACTGCAGTGTTTCCTAGAGTTTGTTTCTAGTTAACCAAATCCTAGGAGGTGTTCCCAAAAATAAACAGGACAGTTTTGTGGTCAGATAAAGTTTAAGAAACACAGCATGTCATAGTTCCCTCTTAGAAAGTCATGGTTGAGCATCTTAAGGCTCAGGAGAAATTGTAAAGAAACCAGTTTAATTTAACCTAGTACTTTTCATACTTACTTTACACAGAACACTTTGTTTTAGCAACATATATTGATATCCTGTGGATCTAAGGTCATTGTTGTTATTGTCAGAGATTTCTGCTTTGACGTAGTTGTGACGCTACTGGGACCTTTTCCCCACCCCAAATGACCTGGACTATTATGGTTTCGAGCTCTTCTATTTATTTATTTATTTATTTATTTATTTATTTATTTATTTATTTATTTATGCATTTGTTTTTATATCTCTTTTCTCCATCTTGGGTTCTTAGCCCCCTTTTTAAGATGGGTAGTGTATCTCCTCTTAGCAGTGTTCCTCCCATCCTGGCCCTCTCCTCAGCTTCTGATCTTCTTTGGGCTGGGAAACGGTCCATCTTGCTTCAATAAATCAAAAATAAACTTCTGGCCAGGCTGGGTCGCTCAGTTGGTTAGAGCGTTGTCCCAATACGCCAAGGTTGTGGGTTTGATCTACAGTCAGGGCACATACAAGTATCATCTAATGAATGCATAGATAAGTGGAACAGCAAGTTGATGTTTCTCTCTCTCTCTCTTTCTCTCTCCCCTTTCCTCTGTCTGAAATCAACCAATAAAAATAAATAAATAAACCAATGAGTAAATAAATAAACTTCTAAGAGATACTTGCAGGGAGGGAGTGAGGATTTATTTCTTTTGAGTAATTTACATGAGTAATTTCTTTTGAATCTGTTTTGTAAAATGTATTTTTGTTATTCTGTTTCCTTCTTGCTTCCTGTTTCCTGCCTCTATTCTAGGGAGAAGTGGAAACAAGTAATACAGCTCTTTCCTGGCCAATAAACCCAGTTTCACCCCAGTAACTCTGCTGTACTCAAAACTTAAATCAACCAAAAGGACCCCCATAAGGCTTTACCATTGATCCTTCCATAATTCCAATTTCCATAAAGGGGACACTTTCAGATGTAAATTATATCTTAATATGCGTGTATTTTTATTTATCTCAGATTACTTAAATGAATGGATTTTTACAATGCATAGTCACTCTTTTATCTATTTCTCTTCATCTTCCCCAGGCATATCCAGAGCTGTGAGGTGAGAGAATAAAATATTTTGTGGGTGATGACTTATAGTTCTGTGCTTCCTTTTTATCTAGCCCAAATTTTCCATCAAAGGATCAAAAGCTTCAGGAAAAAGAAGAAACAAACTGTAATTTTTTTTTTTTTTTTTTTAGGTATTTAATAGTTCTTTGCTGGTTTGCATGATGAAAGCTATCTAACCACTGTTATATTTTTATTAAAAAAATTTTTTTAGAGTTAGAGAACCTATTTGATACTAGGTTGGGGGTGGGGCTGCTATACTTGCTGCTTTTGAGGAGGAGTACATATTTTTGCACCCTGCACATTGCACTGTCTATGATTCAAGAGTTTCAGATGACAGGAAGAAAAAGAAATAGTTCTGTTCTTTTTTATCAAGTATTCTTAGAAATGCCAACTCATTTTTCTAAAATATATATAGCACATGTTAAGGAGAAAATGAGTCACTTCCAGCCCTCTGTGGGATCTGTGACACTGTAGTAACACAGCTTACTTAGTGTAGCTTGAAAGCAACATCCTCTGAGTTTTTAAAGTAGCACTGAATTAGCAAACTGAGAGAGTAACACTATGAAGAGGGCCCACTCGTCAATGGAGCTGAAGGTTGTCATCAAAGTTAACTGGATACATGTTTAATAAGAATATATGTAATTGTTACTGTGCTGAATGATAAATAGGTATATGTGGTTCTCAGTCCCATATATGAGTCTGTTTTGTCACAGCCAAAACATATGTTTCTAGAATTCTGGCGGGTGTCAGGTCTTTTCACCCCTGTCAAAGAGAACCAGAGTTGGACACTAGTTAAAAGAGTGAAGATAAATTATATTTTAAAAACCCCACAAAATTTGCAATAGGGGAAAAGAGTCTCCAAGGTAGAACTGGGCTCAATTCTGAGTACAGCATGGGCAAGAGGGGATTTATAGCCAAACAGCTGGGTGGGGGTTCAGGGGATCACTAAGAAGGAAAATCAAGAGTAAAGAGGGATTCTGCCTAAAGCAACTTGATAAGGTGCTTGCTGAAGGCAGGCCAGGGTCAGGGATGAGGAATTTGATCAGATATTGAGGGTGGGGATTCTTGCTAAACTGACTTAGCAGGATTTTTGCTAAAACTGGCTGATGGACACAGAATCCAGTGGTTGGGATCTAATCCAGAAAAGGGCTCCAGGAGCCTGATAAAAAAGTTGGTAAAGGAGGGATCACCTATATTTATAGTTAGCCACCCCCTGTAGCCCATCATCTTTCCCCTGCCACAGTTCTCTCTGAGCCATTTAACCCATACCTGCTTAACAGTCCCCATTCTCTGCACCAGTCCCAACTCTGGGCCAAGGAATCACAAAGGATGGCAAATAGATTTCAGCTCTGCTTGATCAGCAGTGGCTACCAGGGGCTCAGGGTGAACAGAGTCTGGGTCTGGCCTGGTGGGACAGAATGCTATCAGGTAGGAAGAGGGACAGCAACCATCTTGCCTGGGACAGGACCAGGACTTATGAAGTCTAATATTTGTATAATTTAATAAAAACATATGACCACATGAACAGATTACCAGGGCATTGGAAAGGGCCTGTGCAAAGGAGGGTTATACAGCTTAGCTTCCTGGTAAATCTCCCACCAACTGAGCCATCAACATTCTCACTCTGATCCAACACTTTAGATCTCAATGGCCCATTGTTCTTGCAACTAGTTCAACTTATTTTTTTCCTTTGTGGCTAGTGTTCCTTAAGCCCTACTTAAGAAACATTTTCTTACAATAAGATGGAGGCTCAGGGAACCGCGTACCCACCGCCTCCCACAACCACATCAAAATTACAACTAAACTACAAAACAGCCATCGCTCAGAGCCCCTGAAATCTGGCTGAACAGAAGCCCTACAACCAGGGAGCTGAAGAAGGACCGAGACTGGTAGGAGGGGCGGAGACTCGGGCGGATCGGGGCTGAATCCCAGAGACCTGGCCGCGGGCCCACACCCAGTGACGCGGTTTAGACCCTTTAAACACGGGAGGGACATCTCGGTGGTGGAGGGTTCCTGGAGGAGTAGGGGTCCCAGCCCCACATCAGGCCCCCAGCCCAGGGTTCTAGGGCTGGGAAGCTGTTTTCACAGCTTCGGGCCGTGAAAACCAAGGGGACTGTCCCTGAGGGTCACGGAGGCTGCAGGAGCCCCAGCAGCTCCTCTTAAAGGGCCGGCGCCCGGACTCACTCAGACGCGCTCCCTCTGAGCTCCAGCACCGGGCAGCAGCTTGAAAGGACCTGGGACACTTGGGGAGGAACTAACCTTCCTGAGCTTGGGACGAGAGGCGGAGGAGCAGCTTTCTCCAGACAGAAGAGCTGGCAGAGACCACGGCTCCTTTGGCGAGTCCTCCCCGCACAGAACCCGAAGGCAGGAGCCATATTTGACTCTTCAGCACCTGACTCACACCTTTGGCCCTGCCCTGGTGATTCCCGGAGACCCCACCCCTCCCCACCTGCAGGCTCATCCAGGCCATTTTCAGTGGCTTTTCTATGCAAGTGGCCTCTCGAGCCTCAGGCTTGAGACTTTCCTAAAATCTCTCAAACAAGCAGCAGCGGGCCCATATGGCTTGATAAGTGGCCCCAGGCCTGGCACTAGCGGCAGCCTGCATTGGCTCATAGCTTGGCCTCTCCTGGACACCTCCAAGCCCAGCACAAGTAGCAGCCAACTACGGTTTGCTGTGTAGCTCATGCTGGGTGGCCCTGGACAAGGCACTGGCACAGGCTGACTTTGCACCTCCCGGGAGGCCCCAGAGACAGTGCACCTGGTGGTCAGACTCCACCACACTGGATTACAACCCCACCACATCCAGGAGTGACACACTCAAGGGGTGCACTTGGTGAACACCAAAGCTCCACTGAAGTAAATCTTGCTCCATAGGGGTGTCTCCAGCACACCAGCTCTCTGGCTGTAGTTGCAGCTGGTCCTCAAAGCTGATTGGTCTGGGGGTCAGTTCCTCCCAGTGACACCAACAGCAACCAAGGCTCACCTACAACAGGTGAGAGTACACAGCCCACATAGGGGAGCAGGTAGCAGGCCCAGCTCAGGTGACTGGGGAGGCTGAGCCACTGAACCCTACAGGACACCTACTACACAAAGCCACTCTACAAATTCCAGGAGACATAGCAGCTCTACCTAATACATAGAGACAAAAACCTGGAAGCAGCCAAAATGTGGAGGCAAAGAATCATGTCACAAAGGAAAGAACAAAAGGAATCTCAATAAAAGGATCTAAATGAAATAGAGTCAAGCAAGCAACTAGATACAGAATTCAGAATTATGGTTATAAGAATGCTCAAGGATATTAGTAAGGCTATTTTTAAAATATATATCTTTATTGATTTCAGAGAGAGGAAAGGAGAGGGAGAAAGAGATAAACATCAATGATGAGAGAGTCATTGATCGGCTGCCTCCAGCACACCCCTGACTGGGGATCGAGACCGCAACCCAGGCATGTGCCCTTACAGGGAATCGAACCCCGATTGCCTCAATCCTAGGTCGACGCTCAACCACTGAGCCATGCCAGGCCGGGCTATTAGTAAGACTATTAAGAAAACAAGTGAGACCATCAATGACATAATAAAGTACCAATCAGAAATGAAGGCTACACAAACTGAAATAAATAATAATTTACAGGGACTCAACAGTAGAGTAGAGGACGTTGAGAATCAAATCAGCACTTTGGAATATGAGGAAACAAAAAACACCCAACCAGAGCAAAAAGAAAAAAGAATACAGAAATATGAAGATAGTGTAAGGAGTCTCTGGGACAATCTCAAGCAGCCCCACACTCGAATTATTGGGGTGCCAGGAGGTGAACAAAGAGAGCAAGAAATTGAAAACCTATCTGAAAAAATAATGACAGAAAACTTCCCCTACCTGGTGAAAGAAATAGATATACAAGTCCAGGAAGCACAGGGGGTCCCAAACAAGAGGAACCCAAAGAGGCCCACACCGAGACACACCATAATTAACATAATTAAAGACAAGAGAGAATTTTAAAAGCAGCAAAAGAAAAGCAGTTAGTTTCCTTCAAGGGAGCACCCATAGGACTGCTAGCTGATTTCTCAACAGAAACCTTGCAGGCCAGAAGGGAGTGGCAAGAAATATTCAAAGTGATGAAAAACATGGAACTACAACCAAGATTACTCTACCCAGCAAAGCTGTCATTTAGAACTGAAGGTCAGACAAAGAGCTTCACAGATAAGAAAAAGCTAAAGGAGTTCATCACCACCAGACCAGCACTACATGAAATGTTGAAGGGTCTTTTTTAAGAAGAAGCTAATGAACAAAAGAATCTGACAAACTAAATAGATCCAGAGACATTGAAGCGTGCATCAGGTGGTCATATTTCGGGGGGGGGGGCGATGGAGGGTGGAAAGAGATTAACCAAAGAAGTTATATGCATATATGCATAACCCATGGACACAGACAATAACGAGGTGAAGGCCTGGGGTGGGGGTAGGAGCGAGGTGGAGGGGTTTCAATTTGGGGGGAAAAATAAGACACCTGTAATACTTTCAACAATAAAGATAAATTAAAAATAAATGTTTTCTTTATCATGATGATGTTTTTCTATATTTTCTTCTAAAATTTAAATTGTTTGGCAGGTCTATAATGCATCTGGAATTGATATTTTTTGTGGTATAATACAACATAGTAGATAGTAGTCAAAATTCATTTTTTCCCCCATATGGATATCCAACTGACCCAGCCCCATTAGAAAATGAATTATCTTTTCTGCACTGCAGTAGAAAGTCATCTTTATTTTAGTTAGGTAACTTTTTATGTTTCTGGATTCTACTCTTTTTCACTGGACTTTGCCTATCCTTGTACCAATACCACACTGTTTCAGTTACTAGAACTTTAAAATAAGTTTTGATATCTTTTAGTATAAGTCCCTTAGCTTTGTTCTTCTGTTTCAAGATTATCTTGATGTTCTCAAATTTTTACACTTCTCTATCAATTTTAGAATCAGTTTGTCAATTTACACACACACACAAAATCTCTACAGGAATTGAGATTGGGGTTGTCTTAATCTATAGATTAATTTTGGAGAGAGTTGTCATAGTCACAATTTCAATTCATAATTGTATTGACTTCAATTCAATTTCATATTTCAATGAGATATCCTAAAATTAACTTAGAACTTTTAAAATTTCTCTCAATAATGTTCTGTAGTTTTTAATATAGGTGTTTTATACATTTTTTAGATTGATTCCAAACAACTGTAAAAAATTTAGTTTTAATATATTTTTCCTTTTTTGGTGATATATAGAAATACAACTGATTTTTGTACATGTAAAAATGTAACTTTTTAAACTTATTGTTTCTAATACTTTGCAGATTTTTTTGGATTTTATATGTGCAGTCATGTCATCTATCAGTGATGACAGCTGTATTTTTGTCTTCACAGATCTTTGCCTTTTATTTATTTTTTTTGTATTTTACTGGCTATGACCTTGAAAAAAATGTTGAATCACCTTCTTTTCATTTCCAACTAGAGGAGGAAAGTTTTTAATAATGGGTATTTCAATTTTATGTTTATGTAGACATTTTGTAGATATTCTTTATAAATTAAAGTAAGTTTCATTAATTCCTAGTTTGCTAAAATTTTTATCCCAAACAGGCATTGGATTTTATCAAAGGTTTTTTTCTACATCTATCAAGATGATCATATTTTTTGTTTTAATATGTTAATAATATGAGTTACATTAATTAATTTTAAAATTTAAACAACGCTGGCATTCCTGGAATAACCCTACTTGTTTGTGATATAGTACCATTTTATATATCTGGATTTGATTTGCTAATATTTTGTTTAGGATTTTTGGGCCCATGTTCCTGAGAATAAATGGTTTGTGAGTCCTATCAGGTTTTAGAACCAAGGTTATGCTGGTCTTATAAAAATGTCCTTTTGTATATTCTAGAAGAGTTAGAGCAGAATTTCTGTGATTTCTTACATAAATAATTGGAAGAATTAACAGGCAAAACCTCTGGGCCTAGGGTTTTTGGTGTGTTTTTGAATTGTAAGTTTTTTAAGAACTTAAGATTTTCTGGTTCTTCCTCCATAAGTTTTGGTAACTTGTTTTAAAAAATTATTCTGTATGTCAAATTGTCAAAATTATTGGTATAAAGTGTTTCATAATATATAATACATTTTGAATACTTTACTATTTTAATGTCTATCAAGTTGACAATGTCTACTTTTTCACTCTTGATTTTAGCAATTGGTATTTTCATTCTTTTTTTCTCTCAGTTTTCTACAGATTTATCTATTTTATTAATTTTTTCAGAGAACTAATTTTTCTTCTGTTGATTTTCACTATACACATTTGTTCTTTATCTCATGGTTTTCTGTTCTTATTATTTTGTTTTTTACCTTCTCATTTGTTGGCATTTGATTAGTGTTTCCCCAGCTTTATGATATAGAAACTTAAAATATTAACTTTTAGTCTTTCTTACTTTCTAACACATGTATTAAATATGTGTTAAGCATAGCTATATATTTCTTTCTATCACATCTTTAGTTATATCCCATAAATTTTGATATGTTCAGAATATCACACAAGTTCTAATTTGGTTAAAAATATTTCTAATTTTTGTTGTAATTTCTTGTTTGTCCTTATTTACCAGTGTATGGCTTACTTCCAAAGCAATTGAGATTGTCTAGTTCTTCTTGTTACTAATTTTACCTTAGTTTCATGTTAGAGAATATTCTCTTCATAATTCTAATCCTTTGAAATTTGTTGAGGTTTCTTTATGATCAATTTTTCTCATGCTGTTCTTGAAAAGAATGTGTATCTGTCATTACTGGAAGCAATATTCTATTTATGTCAATTAGGCCAAGATTTTTAATTGTGTTGTTTGGGTCTTCAATATCCTTACTAGATTTGTCTTTTAAAAAACTATCTAGCCATTGAGAAAGATACTTGAAAGTTTTTGTTAGTTTCATTGTGTTCTGCTTTATGCATTTTAAAGCTATGTTATTAAGTGCTTACAGGTTTAGAATTATGATGTCTTTCTGGTGGATTGACCCTTTGATCACTATGAAATATCCCTCTATAACTCTAGAATTGCTTTTTGAAGCAATATCCATGTTGAGAAGTTACCATATATCTAATATTCAGAAAAATGACTGGATGACATAAATAATATATTAAAACTGGGTTATTTTGAGACTTGTAATTATAGATGATTATTTTCTTCTTTTACCTTAATTATATTTTCCCATTTTCTACAGTGCACAAGTGTAACTTTTATGATGATAAAAAATGTGGAAGTTCATTTAGAGAACACAGAGCAGACAGTAGTTTCCAGTTTCTACTGTACATAAGCAAGTAGCAGAGGGGCTGTTTGGACAAGAGCACATACAGTAGGACTTCCTTGGTTTGAACCTCAGCAATCCAATTCTGCTACTGCTGAGTAAATCCCTTTCTGTTTATCTCACCTAGATGTTCTTATATGGAGCTCTGACAGCTATAAAGGGCAGAAACACATACACATGCACCTTTTCTTAAAATTTTTTAACTTTTAGGCTTTTGGAGATGTTTAGGACAGTTGGCAACCAGAAAAAGTGTCATTAATGTGTATTATGTCCCTTCTTTATTAATGGATATTCTGGCATAATTTGTACCATTTTGGCGAACCAATTCAAACAAATAAAAATTTCAAAACAGAATTATCCATGCTTGAGAAAATATGGAATTAAAAATTATAACTGAAATATTCAAGTAATCATTCATATTATTTAAATAAATATTCAAATAATCATTCAAACATATTTTATGTGAATAATAGTTATGTTTCTCCACTTAGCATTTACCAGAATTGGCATTTACCAAGGCAGAAAATCATAATCACAGTTAACATTTATTAAGCACTTAAATTCTGTCCCAGCCCCTATTATAAGCTTTTAGTTAATCTTCACAAAAACCTATGTCATAAATATTTCTGTTCCTATTTTATACCGAGGTTCAGAGGATAACTTGACCATGGTTAAACATCCAGTAAATGACAGAGCCAGAATTTGAACTCAGAAATTCTGGAGCAATTCTCTTTAATACTGTAGTTTATTATCCCACAGGGAAATAATAGGAAGAAAATTAGAATTCTAGAATTGAAAAGTCAGATTGGGTGTTCTGGGGAAGGAGATATGGCTTAAGACTCAAGGGAGGACTTCAATTTGGTCAGTAATCCCTGAGGGGCTATGGGTGTGTCAGAGAAGGGCTGGAGGGTCTGAGAGGATATTCAGAATATGTTGGTCTGTTCTGGGGGACAGAGTCAGGGTGACTGGGCTGTTTGGTAATGTCATTATTGCCCAATGAGGAGACTTCAACTTGCCTTGGAACCTACTACACTTCAGGGACCCAGCTTTGTTTCTACTAAAGAACACTGAGGCTCAACCTTCATCCCCTTAAACCTGTAGCTGCGCAGCTTGTTGCAGATTCCTTGATGTCTACCTGAAAACGTCAAGGCATGAATTATATAAAAATTCTCTTAAGCCTCCATCACCCTCCTTCTTCTCCAACCTCCTTCCTCCTCTCCAATAATCAAGGTACATCATCATCATCATCACCCTAATATTTAAGTCCTTGCTGTACACCTGGCAAGATATTAAGCACTTCTAATGCATTATCTCATTTAGCTCACAGCCACATTAAATGGTAGATACTATTGTTATCATTCCCACTAGACTGGGGAGGGCACTGTGGCTTAGAACAGTCAGCAACTTTGCTTAAGGTTAATTATTCAAAGTCAACTTGCTCAAGAGCTGGTAAGTGGCAGAGCTAGGTTTAAAACCCCAGCCTGTCTGATCCAAAGCCTAAGTTCTTAACCCACCATGTTGTTACAGTCAAAAGAATTAGTCTGGAATTATGGAGTTTAAGGCAAGAACTAGAAGGGAGAAAGCATATGATAAGTTTGAAGTCCTTTCTCACCACATTGGTGGTGGCTTCCTCATAAGATAGTTTGGCCACACTTGAAATCTAGAGCACTTTCCTACACTGTGAATCTCAGTTCTGGATTCCATCATTTAGTGTTTTAGCTTCAGTTTGTTTCTGTCCCTTTTGATGTTTCTTGAACTCTTTGAGATAAGACCATTTTTTATTCTTTTCTTTTTTTCAACATTAAATAAACTTTATTTTCATATACATCTTTAGATAAGAGCATTCATGGCAATGTACCATTGCCTCTTAATCCCTAAATATGCAGTTAAATGTGTTTTCAGAAATTACTATGAAACTGATAAGAAAGCTAAAATAATTTCTGAAGTCAAATAGCTATGAAACCTGGATAGAAATCTCCTTGGTTTCTCATCTTCTATAAACAGCTTTACATATCATTTGGAAAATCAACCTGAATGTAAACATAATAAACCACATTTCCTGTCCATTCTTGAAATTGACCTTTCTCAAGAAATGATCAAACAGCATCTGTCTTTCAAGATGGCAGTAAGGCCTGATCCTGATACTCAAATTCTGGTTCTAGATCAGTTTTCTGGGTTGGACTGGTCAGGAGTCACTTCCTTCAGCATTTTCATCAGTGAACTTAAGTGAGTATGCATTAATATTATTTTCTCTTTCAGCTCTGAAACCTTTTCTGGTGGAGGCATGTTGTGAATATCCATCTCAGATGCATTTATGATGGCTTTTGTTTTTAAGAGACAGCACTCCATTTTGTCACTGGAAAGGCAGAAGTGACCATTCAAGGTAGCTAAGGCACTATGGGTAGAATACAGATAGAAACCAGTGGGAATTCCTCAGGAACTACAGAATAAAAGGTTGTAAGTGCTTGGGCTCCAGCAGAGGGAGGGCAGAGTGGACTAGAGTGGTGTGAGGAGAATCTAGGGTTGCAGGATCTAAAGATAGAGCTCAGAGGGCAGCCACCTGGATTCCTGTGCTGAGTCATCAACCTTTTTCCCTCATCCTCTATTTTCCAGTAGAGGACCTGGCACCTAGTAGTACTCAATAAAATTTTGTTGTAAGAAGGCAGTGTATGAGTTCACAAGTGTTGCAATCACAACACCTGGCTTTGCCATTTAGTCTTGCTGTTTACAGGCTTTGTGATATTGGGCGAGGCATTTAAGCTGTCTGAGGGCCTGTGCCCAGTCTCTGGAATATGGGTGATTATTTCTTTATAGTGTTAGGAGATTTAAATGACCACATGCATGTGAAGACCCTTTGAAAGTTGTAAAATGCACTACCTAAATGTGAGGTATATTGTGAGTATCACTACTGTTTCCAATGTCAGCTGTGGATACCATGCCTCCTCTGGCCCAACCTCCCAGTATCCTGGGCCAGTTGACAGTTACTAAGCTCATTTGTCTCCCCAGTACCCAATGGTGGGGAGTAGGTGCTACTAAACATCATTGCCCATGTCATACAGATCATCTGCTTCACTTAGAATTGACTATAACAAAATTGATAGAGTTCAGGTTTATATTCTTTCATGTCTTCTGCCCACATTTGCTCTAAGTCCTAAGGAGATGTTAAATGAGCATAAATCTGGGTAACTATTAGTAAAAGGAAAGAAAGTAAGGGTCTACATAGTTTAGGTTTCAGATAATTGGCTCCCTAGCTATTGAAGGTTAAGTAGAGTGACTCATTGAAGCACTCGGTTCTTCCTAACAGTCTTTATCATCCACATTTAACCTGGCCTGCAGCAGCAGAGAACGTAGGAAGCTGACATCTTAAAAAGCTCTTAGACAGTAATGAATCAAAGACTCAAGAATCTCTTAAAATTTAACATTCACTTCAAATTCAACATTTTCTTGCTTTTTCTTAAAATTGCTCACTTTAGGGGAAAATCTTTCTTTTCTTTTTTATTCTTGTAGACTTTATTTTCAATCATAACAAATTCACTCAAGATTTTCTTTAGCCTTTAAACACCTACTATCCAGAAAGATAGATATAATATCCGGCTAGTTTCTTTTCTTCTTATTTTTTCAAAGTTAGTCATTCAAGTCAAGGTGATGATTTTACTAAAAGGGCTTTAGCTATAAAAAGTTAACAGGGACATATTTAGTATAAAGTCAACATTTTCTTTTGGCCCACCATATAAAGAACTATAGTAAAACTTAGAAAGAATCATTAAATTGTAGATAGGAAAAATGTTTTAGGAACTTTAAAAAGTTCTCTTGACTCAGTAATTCCATTTTTAGTAAACAATCTTGAGAAAATAATGGATGAGATGGCATTTCTTATGATAATGAAAAATTGGGAAAAACTCAAAAGCCTAACTTTAGGAAGATGATTAAATAAATTATTGTTTATTAAATAGTGTGCAGCCATTAAATGGTATTTTCAAGAGCAATTAATTACATGGAAAAACCCTGGCTAACATAATATTCAGGAAGCTGGAAGGAAATCCACCAATATATTAACTAAGGTTACCAATGGGTGATAGAAATATATGTAAGATTTATTTTTGTTTTAATACTTTTGTATTTTCCAAATTTTCTGCAATGAGAATGTTTAAATTTTACAACAAGAAAAATTACTATTTTAAACATACCTTGCACAATATCTATAGTTATTATACTGCCAAATTTTTACATTATGATGAAACTTTGAGAGCATTATATTTCTACTGACTTCAAAGAATAAAAACAAAGGACTTATTCAGCAGAGCTCGATAGTTTTTAATCTTGCCTGGGCCCTTTCATATACATACTCATCTCCTTGATTTTTATGTCCACTTGACTGGGCAGACAACAGAACTTTCTGGAAGAGTTCCCTAAATTCTTCAGACTAGTAAAGCACCTTAGGTGTTTCTCATCATTAGGTCCTGCTTAATTCCAAATAGAACAGACAGGGGTTGCGAGTGGGAGGACTTGGGACCCAGTTTAGTGCACAAAACTTAGTGTTTTAATGGTTATGGGTGAGTCATGGGTTTCAATCCCAGCTTAGTTTCCATACATAGATTAACCGATATTACTAGCACAATACCCGGTCCAATGGTGAGCACTCAATAAAAGTTAGTTCCTACTGAACTTCAAAAGAAATAGAACCCTTTTATCTACTCTGCAGGCCTGAGTTAGAACAATTTCTGCAGGCATAGTCCACCAGCTGCCTTCATGGTAAGAAGGAAGCAAATAACAGACTAGGTCTTATGTTTTGTTGTTGTTGGGGGTGGGGAGGGAGGAGAAGCTCAGAAATCCCCAAAAGGGCTGTGCTAGGGAAATACAGGGTTGGAGGCAACAAATCAAGTGTTGCAAGAGAGGGTTCAATTTTAGAGTGGCAGTCTGGGGACAGAAGTGGAAAGAGCTAGGTAACAACCATCTTAGGGGCCATCAATTATGGGATGTGGGAACTACTGTTGCTCTTGGGCCTTCCAGACACCTGGGCCCATGGGAAAAGAAGAGGAGTCAACCATGGCTTCTGTCATTGGTCACTTCCTCTCCAACACAGTGGTCAAATGGCTCCTTCTCCTGAACCTACAACCCAGGGAGGATGAGAAATAGATAGTTCTGGCAACACTATGAACTTAACCCAAAGAAGGAGCAGTACTCCGTCCCTTCCTGGGTCACCAAGGTGGAGTGTCAGGGACAAGCAGTAGTAATACCCCTCCTCTTCCAGCTACTCCACTTTTGGTTGCCAAGGACAACAGATGCTATCTCATCAGTTCAAACAGGTGTTCACATGCACTCAAGGGAAATGAGGCAGGGATAATTTTTCAAGGTGGCAGTAAAATCAAGAATTTGTGATTTGGAACTTTGAATTGTTTAGAAAGACATTAGTTATCTGAATGGTATATACAAAAGGATCCTTGTCATCTCAGATAAAGGAATTTGAATTAAAAAGAAAAGCCAAGTGTTTTGGTATTACAAGATTGCAGAGTGATTCTGTTACTGTCATAACTAGCTAGCTAATATTAATAATAGGAAAGGAGCAAAGGGAGGCCAGGCATTGTAAGCATGGCCATCTGAGCAGCTTCACCAGGAAGCTGCAACTTTGCCCTCCACAGGGAACCACCAGTCCATTTCCTGCAAATCACTGGGGAAAGGAATCAAACAAAGGGGAAGATGGATGCATAAACAGTGAAGTCAGGGCAGCATAAGGAAGGTGCTTGCCTTCTAGTCTATCCTGGGGAACAAAATGAATTGGCTAGGGGATGGAACCACTGCAAGCACGTGAAAAAAGTTAAAATCCCCAAAGAAACTTTCCCTCTCTTGCCCCCTTGCCTGCCCTTGCACTCTCTTGTTCCATGAACCATGCTAGCCAACCATTTGGCTCTAGAAGCCACCTGGCCCAGGGCCATGCAGACCCCATGAGCAATGAACTGCAGCTGGGACATAAGCCAAGCTAGCCAGATGTTGGACTGGACTGTGCAAATATGGAGAGGAAACTCTGGGCAATGGCTCTGATCTTAACTCTGCTGAAGACAAAATGGGATTTTTTCCATGGTGGGACAGAGGAAGATGGGACTTTGGAAACTCAGGGGTTTAATTCCACAGATATAAAACTTTTCATTATACCTCATCCTCCTGTGGGGGACTCAGGAAATTCTTGTCTCCATGGCACCCCAAAAGCTCCGCTTCCACCAGCAACAAGTGGAAGCACAGAGGACACTACACTGATAACAATCCTTAGGAAAAAAACAGAATTTCCCTTTCAAAGCTCTTTGGGTAGTTCCTTAGGTTATCAGCAGAACCTGAGTGGCAGAACAACACTAAAATCAATTCTCCTCCTCTGGCACCTTACTGGCAAGTGCCATCTGACTGGAAGGTCAACCTGACATTAGAAAGTTGGTCAGCCAAAAGTCACCTTTTGCCTTGGTCCATGTCGGGTAAGGCAGGGACAACTTTCAGTCTGGGTTGACTTTTTTTTTAATATATCTTTATTGATTTCAGAGAGAGGAAGGGAGAGGGTGAGAGAGAGATAGAAACACCAATGGTGAGAGGGTCATCATTGATTGGCTGCATCCTGCGCGCCCCCTGGACTGGGGATCGAGCCTGAAACCTGGGCATGTGCCCTGACCTGGAATCGAACTGCGATCTCCTGGATCCTAGGTCAATGCTCAACCACTGAGCTATGCCCCGCAGGGCTGAGTTGACTTTAAATAGCTCCTGCTCCAGCTGCCAAGCACGATTCTCATTCTCCAACCTGAACTTAAATGTAGTTAATCTTTCTACCTCTAGTAAATACAGATTTTTCTTCCAATAAGAATCCACATCATAGGCAAAAATAGTAATCTAAGGAAGTCAGGGCTCTGATGAAAATGTTGGATAAATGGTGGAGGAAGATGCCTTTACTTAGAGAAAGTATCTCCTTTCTGTGGTTTGTAAATTTTGAGACAGGTAAGTTCTCCCTACTCCCTGCCTCCTGGCTCTCCAATCAGCTTTTTCCTTTCATCTAGAACACCCTCTCTAAATTGTAATAAAACACTTCGCATTTGAAAAAAAAATATCCTATTAGAGATGAAGTTCTTTGGGCCTTAAAGATTTTTCTAGCTTTAAGAATACTCTGTTAAAATGCAAACATGTAAAGAAGGAGTAAAATCTGCTGCGTTGATGGCTAATACACCTTATCACCATCCATCATTAGCACTTTAGCAAACATTTACTGACTCTTACCATCTACTTATTTGTTTGCTTATTTATTTATTTGTTTATTTAAAGGTGGGTTTATTAAGGTATAATTTACAGTCAAATTTATGCTTTTTAATGTATAGTTAGTACCATGCCTTTTGAAAAAACTTGGTAGTTGTGTAACCAAGCCCACAATCAAGCTATAGAGCACTTTTATCAGCCCCCAAAAGTTCGCTCAGCCCCTTTCCTTCCAACTCCAGACCCTGGCAACAATGGACCTGTTGGTTTTTTTTTGTCTCTATAGTTTTGCCTTTTTCAGCCTTTACTATTTATAACAATAGGATACTCCCTCCTCAAAAAACAAACTTAAGCTGTATTCAGCTCTGTTTAAAATCTAGTTTATCAACCATTTCCCTTGGGGAGAGCATGGATAACCTTTCAGATTAATTTCTAGTCCCAGCTGCTAGCCAATGGCAAGGGAACCGGAAGTGAAGCGGGAGCACCCATCCTCCTGCAACTGCTGAAGGTGGGCAAGTCACAAAATACCTTTCACCAGAGCTCCTGTTTGCCCACTCCTCCAAAACATAACCCCAGGTTAGAGGTAGGCTGTAAGTTCCATGAGGATTGTTTCCCTCTTTTGGTCTCTAATCTTCTCATTTCCTCACTTGGTGGCATCAGCTTTGGGTAACTCTGAATGTGGAGAGTAAAGGACAGAGGCGACTAGAATTGCTCCCATGTTTCTGGCCGCAGTCACTGGATAGGTGATGGTGCCAGTGATAAGGGAGAAAAATGAGAGGAAATAATATTTATTTCCCTTTGACCATGTGCCAGGCATTTATGATTTCATCTAGTCCTCTCAATAATAAGACAAACCTCTGAGACAGAGACCCCCTTTTTTCTAACCCCTGGTTGCTTAGTCTCCAGTCATGGGGTCAGGTTTACCCTTTAATGCCTTCCTAGTTCTCCCTTCCTTTCCTCCTAACTGCTCTATATTAATTCAGTTTCATCATCCGGTCTGGATATTTGCAATCCTCTATTAGGATTCTCTTCACTTCCAATCTGGTCCTAATTTATCCTTGTCATGGCTACCAGAGTTATTTCTCTCAAATGCAAATTGGATCACATTTGTCCCCTGCTTAAATTTCCTCTGTGACTTCCCATTATCCTCAGCACTAAATCGCATATCTGGCTCCTGATAAACAAGGATCCCCAATCCCATGCAAGCCCTTCTCCCAACTCCCTCTGCTGTGCTCAGAAACCTGTTATTTCATGCTAATCCTGTCCCCCCTTAGCCACGTGCTGGGCTGCACAAGTCTTTCTTGTTCTACCCACTGCCCCAGTGTTACCCCCTCTGAGAAGTCCCTCCTGTTCCGTCACTGAAGACATTCTTGACCTCTTCTGACCTGTTTTTCACTATATCCTGACAGCCTTCTATCGCAGCCCCTACCGAAGTTTATTGCACTCATGTGTTTACATTTCTGCCTGGTGAGCACTGTTTTCCTTGCCTTCCTGCAATGAAATTTTTAATAAGTGACAGTCTTATTTTAAATTCTTGTTTTCCACACACGACTAACTTAAAGAGTTGAAATTTGAACCTAGAAAATTGGCTGGTGTTCAAGCCCATGCTATTTATATTGCGTAAAATGTAGAAGCACATTTGGGAAGAAAAAAGATTTTATTTTGGAATATGTTGTGTTTGAGATTCCTGTGATCATTAAGGTGAATGCATGTACTAAGCAATTGGGAAAGAGAGTATGGAGCTCAGGAAGAAGTTTTGGGTTGGATTTTCAGTAAATAACTCTTTTTGGTAGGCCCTAAGCACTCCTACTTTTGGAGGCTCCTCCCTTAACATCATATAAAATATACCAAAATATCTTATGTACAACGTATTGAATAGATAATCATATGAGTTAAATTGCAGATGACTATTTGACATGATTTGTAGGCAGTTGATTAAACATTTATTCAATTCATTTTTCAGCCCTCCTCCCTTCCTCTTTCTTTTCCTCCCTTCTTTCCTTGCTTTCTCAAAAATTTCTTTAGCCTTTGAAAAGATATGGTACTTTTAGTATGACTTTAATACTTACCAGGTAAAACAGCCCTTGTGTAAGTGGCAGTTGAAGACTTGACCCCTGAAGAGTAAGGGGACTGGAGGCGGGGAGCGGGGGGGAGGATTATGTCCTCCTAGAACCTACATCAGCACCCAACAAGCTGTCTCAAAGAGAGATTGCAAATAAAAGTAGCTGGCATACCCTACAAACTCAACTTTAGGACAAAGCTCTTAGCTCTCCCTGTAGGGAAATTCTGGCATCTCCACTGGGTTTGAAGATGTGATACTCTTTTGTCAAACGAGAAGAAGGCTGGGAAACCCAAAAGAACACTAGCATTTGAAGTGTTTGTCAGAGGAACAAGAGTCTGGGAGAGCACCAGGGGGCTAGGCCTAGAGTAGACGTATGGCCCTCCCCGGGTGGCTCAGCTGGTTGGAGTATCATCCTGTACACTAAAATGTTGTGGGTTTGGTCCCCAATTGGGGCATGCATGGGAGGCAACTGATGTTTCCCTCTCTCTCTCCCTCTCTCCTTTCTCTCTCTCCCCCTTCCTCCCTTCCTCTCTTTCTAAAATCAATAAAAAACCCCAACATATCCTCTGGTGAGGATTAAAAAGAAAAAGAGTAGATGTGTGCCACATAGTAAAGGATGTAGGGCTTCTAAAAGGGAAGCAGTTATTATTCAGAGGGGTTCAGTTAAAAAACCAAAAACACAACAAAAAAAGAAGATAATCTATTGAAATAGGCAATTCAGGAGCCACTGTGGGCAGAGCCAGATTGAAGCTAAGGGAGCAGAGCAAGCGTAAACAATGTTGAAAGACACTAGACTATTGAGGAAGGAAGGAAAGATATAGGGCATAGCTAGATGCAATTTAAGCTTCTTTTGTTTTGCAACAGGGAAGCCAAAGTTGCTCAAAGAGGCTAAAGGGAAGTAGTTGAAAGCATGGGCTGTTGTTCATACTCCTAGCTTAGGCCAATCTCTTTACTTCCATTCAATCATTTCTGTCTACTCAAGGACATTGCTCCAGTAATTTTCTCTCCCTCCCTTACTTTATGAGTTTTTCCTTTCTACTTGATTTTTCCCATCAGCATACAAATCCACTAAGATTTCTGTCATCTTGAAAACAAAACAAAAAATCAAAACAAAATCTTTTAAACAAATAAAATCTTTTAAACTTACTTTCTCAAGTCATTGCCTATTTCCCCCCTTCCATTCTCAACATAACACCTTGAAAGAGGTTTCTGTGTTAGTTATCCCTAATTTCTCCTCTCTCATTCTCTCCCCAATTAACTCCAGTGAGTGGTGGAGGGGTGGAGTGGTGTGTCCATCATTCTTTGAAAATTACCCGTCAAGGTTATCAAAGACCTTGGGTGGCTAAATTCAATGGTCAACAAACAGTGCTCACTTTCTGTGACCTATCTACAGCATTTGACACATTTGATCACCCCTATCTCTAGAGATACTCTCTTTGCTTGACCTCCAGTCCTCAGTCCTCTTGTCTTTTTTTTTTTAATCCTCACCAAAGGATATTTTTTCTATTGAATTTTAGAGAGAGTAGAAATGAGGGAGGAGGGAGAGAGAGACAGAGAAATATTGATGTGAGAGAGACACATCAGTTGGTTGCCTCCCGACCAGGGCTGGGATCAAACTTGCAACTGAAGTATGTGCCCTTGACCGGGAATCGAACCAGAGAACCTTTGGTCTGTGGGCTGATGCTCTAACCACTGAGCCAAGCCAGCCAGGGCAGTCCTCTTGTCTTTTTTTATCTATACTCACTGCCATTGGTGATTTCACCTTAATGTCATCACTTTAAATAAAAGTCTGGACCTCCCCCCCAGAACTACAGACTGTTTATCTAGCTGCATATTCAACATCTCCACTTGGATGTCTAATGAGCACTCAAAACTGAGCCCCTAATATTCTACCCCAGTGCTTCATCCTTTCAAAATCTTCCTCATCCCAGTGAACAACAGCTCCATTCTTACCGTTGCCAAGGCCCAGTGCTTCACAGTTATCCTCGACTCTTCTCTTGTTTTTGGACCCTACGGCTGATTTCTTAGAAAGTACTGTTGGCTCCCCTTCAATATATATCCAGAATTTCATCATTTCTTACCAAATCCACTGTGAACTGCCCAGTTATTAGGGCCTCCCCAGGCCACCGTCCTCTTTTACCTGGATTTGCCTCATCAGCCTCCCAGTTTCTACTCTTGTGTCCTTCACTCTGTTCTCAGCACACCAGCCAGGATGCTCCTATTAAAATGTAATTCAGATCCTATCACTCCTCTGGTCAAAATCCTCCAGTTGCTTTCCATCTCATTCAGAATAAAAGCCAGTTCCTATGAACTAACAACATCACTCATCTCCTTTTATTGACTCTTTGATATACCTTGAGCACATGTGCTGTTTTAAGCATGTCACACCTCGGGGCCTTTGCACTTGCTCCTCCTGCCTGGAATGCTTACTCCCTCGCTTACTTCAAGTTTTTGTTTAAATGTCACCTTCTCAGGGTGGCAACAACCACTCCATTTAAAATGGCAGCATTCTCTCCTTGATGCATCACTTACTCCTCCCTGCTTTATCTTTTTGTTTGGGGCAAGGACATTTTATCCACTGTGATTTCTCCAGTGTCTAGGACAATGCTTATCACTTAAGATGCTGAATAAATGATATTGATAATACTGGAGAACAGAGGGATTATTGATGGATGGCGGCTCAGAAGGGAACATATGGAAGGACAGATACGAAACAATACTAAATCTTTATTTTAGGAAGCAGGGCAGAGTAGGGAACCAAGAAAGCTCCGGATGCTATCATTTGTACAATTACTGAAGCAAATCAATACCAGTGTGTCACCTTTTCTGCATATTTACATTGTCAAGCCTTTTATCTTTAATTGTAGTGGGAATAACAGTTTGTTCCTGTGTTAAAGGAATTGCATGCTCTATCAGGAAGATTTGTGGAAATTTACTCAGAAAACACAGAAGCTTTCTTTGAAATTGTTTTATTCCTGAGGTACAAATGCTTTACTCTCGAAGACATATAAGTTCTGAAGCACCAAACAGATTTTATTAATATTAGTATTAGTATTATTGGTTTGCCTGCTTGTGAGGCTGGACTCTTATCCTTTTAAGGACTGACTGGTCCCACTGCATCCCCTTCCATCCCTTGTACCCAAGAATCATCATATCCTAAGGATCCAGAGCCAACATTGCTGCACTCTTCTTCCCTGAATGTCCCTTTCTTCCCTTCAACATGGAAATCCTGCTGATAATCCCAGCATATACTCACAAACCCCAAATTCCAGATTTTCCCTTGGTCTTAGATCTTTAACACTCAACCCAAGGGGAAGTAGACAACTATATACCTTCTCAAGGTCGAATGCAAGGGAGTGGGGAGTTGGCAGGAGAGAGGACCAGGAAGGAGACTGAATGCCTAGCGGAGTGGTCAGGAAACATGGGGAAGAGTGGCTGTGCCTGGGGCAGGGGTACTGGACATAATGCTATTTGTCACATAGATTTTATTCTAAGTTTTATCCAAGTATAACCATGATCCCTCTGCAAAGCTAAGTGCATACCAGCCACAGGATAGTTGGTTTCATTATTTTGTACTCACCTTTCATATTCTTGAGTCTGAATAATTTTTACAATTGGAAAATAAAGATGGAACATTTGCAGGAAGCCAAAGAAAGGCATATTCTTTCCTGGATATGTGAATTCATGAAGTTCTAGGGATTTAAAAACCTTTCTTTAATTAATCAGTATTTTAGCAGGTTTCTGCAGTGAATGACTTGTTTTGTTACTTAAGGTAGATCATTTTGATCACTTCATGCTTCAGTTGTTTGAAAACAGGATTGAAAAATAAGATAATATGAATGTGAGAAGTAATGGTGGAAAAATGAAACAAGAGACATTAAGAGATACCCATAGTAAGGTTGGAGATAATTGAAATAATCAACATAAGAGCTCTAAAATTTTCATTGTGCTTTATTGATGCACCATAGGGGGTTATATTAAAAGATTTTTAAATGAACCTGGTTTGGGGGTCCACTCTAGCAGCTTTTGATGCCAAATAGGTTTGACTTCTTGGGCTCTGAGTTTCAGAGAAGAGAATTCTTAGAAGAGCTGCCCTCTTGGGGCTCATTTAGGCCACTTCGTCTACATGGATCTTTCTTTGGATTCCAGTAATGTCACACGAACACCCTGTGACTTCTACTCACTTATCTAAAATCTTCTTGGTAGACCTAAAAAGATTTTTCTACTGACAGTAAAATATGACCATCCTAATCAAATCCCTTACAAATATACCAGGACAGGGGTTTTATATAACTCACCATTTATTATTCCATGCTGCGCCTTTTATGGAAAATGAGAAGTTTATTTTAAAAACTCCTAAGTATAAAGGATTATACAGCTTTTATATTTCAACCATAAATACTTAGATTTTATTCTGTAAGGACAGAATCCAGAACAATGGTCTAAAATCTATAAATGTATAAAATTGAGACATATTGAAGGTTAATTTTATTTGCATTACTTATTGTGGTCCATGTTCTATTTCTAATATTCTCCCCTCTTTAGATATGCTTAATTATTCAAGTTTATCCCACAGCACGTAGCTCTAAGTCATGTGTTAGTCCTGCTGTCGGTGGGTGGCTGTGCTGCTGTTTTTGGTCACTTCATAGTTATGTATAAGCTACATTATTAATGTATGGAGGATGTGGGTCAAACACACACATTCAATGTTGTATTTGAATCTTGGAGCCTTTACAGGACTTGAAATATGAAACTTAATCTTTTAGTACTCCACAAAGAAAAAAACAATACTATTTCTAGTAAAAATACAGCCTGAGTAGAATTTGATACCTCAGCTGCCTACTTTAAAGTTTCCTCGCTCCATTAAACATAGTTTCTTATCAGAAAAATAAACTTTGAGGGGTCAGTTTGGTTCTGTGCTTTCTTATATTTTATACATCTTGAATAAGGGCACTTGTTAAAAGGTATTAACCCAAAAATGGCAAAAGAAAAGCAGAAGAGAATGTGTTATTTCTGGTATTCCCTTTACTCTTCTTTGCAAGAGTTGGAGGATGGGGCCGCATCTCTGCATCAGACGTAGAGCTAAACAGGTGAATTGGTGGACATACTTACCACTTTAAAGTAGCCCAAAGTCCTGGTTTCCCTGGAGAAAAGCCCAAGTGAATGTGTATGCTGGAGAATATGCCAGGGTTCCAGAGACTTTTCAAGTAAAATAACCTGGGAATCCTCTTCTCACGACTTTATTTACATGAGACTCAGAAACAAACAAACAAAAAATGAGAAGCTACCTCTTGCCTCATTTTCCCAGTGGCTAAATGAAGCCTTATTTCTTATTTCTAGCTCTGCATAGCACCAGCACTGTAATTAATTGTTGCTTCCCTTAGCAGTCTGGCCTGTCGCCCCTAGGCTTGGTACAGTGAAAAGGAAACTTATTCTTACAAATGAATTTGGATTTTCCTCTCCCCTGTGACTGTTTAGACATATGTTTATTTTATTTTTTATATGTTTTTATTGACTTTTAGAGAGAGAGGAAGGAAACGGGAGAAGGGAGAGACAGAAACATCGATGAGAGAATATTGGCACGGCCCCTACAGGGGATCGAGCCAGAAACCAGGGCATGTGCCCTGACCAGGAATCGAACCAGAGACCTTTTGGTGCACAGGTCAACACTCAACCACTGTGCCACACCTGCTGGGCCATTTAGTTTATTTTTTAAAACTTTACAGTTGTACACTAGTAACAATGACTTCTCACTTTAGACTTGAGGAATGCTTCTGTGTTCCAAATTTTAAAGAAAAATTAGTCATCTCTTCATTAACCTGGGAATAACAAGTTGGTACAGTCATTTTCAGGCTTCTCAGACTCAAAGCCTCCCTTTATATCATACATATTTTGAGATGCCCCTTTACTATTCTGAAATGAAATTCGCAGGTAATGCAATCTAACTATACACATAATTTTAAAAGATGAAATACAAAATATAATATAAAAATAAATGTAACAAATATAACTTAAAACAATATGTATTTAATATGTAAAAGGCTAAACTGGAATATAAACTGCATAAATTTCCAAAACATCTCCTAGGGAGTGAAAGTAATCTGGGTGAGAACCACTTAGGGCTCCGCCCTCTCTGGTGTTGGGCAAAGCAATAAGTGAGTTTAGAAGTAAGCTCTTTGTGACTTGGAGCAAGTTACCCATCTTCTCTGAGCCTTAGCACCCTCATATTTAAATGAGGACACTATTTCACAGGAACATTGTCGTTATTATATGACATATTACATATGAAGCACCTAGTACAATATCTAACTCACAGTAAGCTCTCAACGAATGCTGATTCTTGTCATTTTTTCCCCAGAGAAGTCAAAGGTATTGTGAGTCCCAGCTTATCTGTCCCGTTTGCATGGTTTACCCAGTTGGGCTCAGTGTCTTTCTGGTGGGGACTCAGAAGCGGGAGTAATTCAAAGACCGAGCTGTGAAAAAAGCACTGACCTGTACTGATTTCCCAGCCCCACTTTCCAAGTCGGTAAAATAAATATGGGTCAAGTTTTCCGTTCTTCTCTTTAGCTAAATCTTTTCATGCTAGTGGCCTTATGCAGATTCCAACTACATGTCACTGGAGGTGAGGGCACTTTGCAAACTGTTGTTAGACACGTTGAGGGACAGATTGTGATTTGGAAAGCAATCAGTAGTCTTTTTTCCAGGGCAAAGGTTTATGATGGTTATGCAATTGTAGAGGCAGGTGGAGCTGGTGGGGGACAGAAGTGTTAAATTGTTCCTCCATTCTATGCTATTTATGCTGTTAGCATTCTATGCTAACTATGAAGCAGAAACCAAGGGGTTTTCTTTTTAATCCCTAAAAATAATTTGCCAGTTTCTTTCTTAAACTGATAGTCTCCAAATAAAATCCTCTAAAATATTTTGGAGGAGAAAAATGCAGCTCTCTTAAACAGCTCAGCCTCTACTCCAAGTTTGCTGTTTGGGAAAAGATTTTCTCTTAGTGAATTGAGAGAAAATTTTGAAGGAATATTTTTTCCTGTTTATTTAGAAATCCTTGCAAACAATGATGTTTCAACCACCATGGTTTCACATTTTAGGAAGCATAGCAGAATGAAGTCCTTATTCTGCATATCAAAATAAGATCCTTTAAAAATTATCTACAGCAGCAAAATGTTATCCCCTATTTTATACCTTCATAAACAACTTCAGTTGGATGAAAAGCTCTTGTGGAACTGCAGGCCTCTCTGGTTACTGCCTCTTCTAGGTTTCCCTTCTCTGCTTGATTCTCCTTTTTGATAAGAGATCAGGTAACCATGACAACGCTGCACAGTGGAAGTCCTTTCATTTTTGTGCTTTACATAATCCTGAAAATAAATCTGTTATCTGTCTGACATTTGCCTCCTTTTCTTCCAAAGTTTTTTTCTTCAATCTTAGTACAGGAGCTTCTGAAAGAAACTCTCTACTTCAGAGGATTTGCTGCCCCCAGTATGACTTCTTATTAGTAGTGGGGTTGACTTTGCATTCTCTGAGGCTCTGATTCCTGTCATGGATTCTCCCCGTACATACTTCAAACCAAATTATAGTTCTATTATCTAGTTATTAAAGACTAGCAAGACTGTGATGGTTCACTGGGGCCTTTTCTGATTTAAGACTCAAACAGTCCAAGTCCATGTCATCCAAAAGGCAGCCATTGTTATTAGATGAACCCCTAAGACAGCCTCACAAAAGCTAGTTCATAGGGAGAATTCTAGCAGGAAACTTTCTAAAGTCCACGGTCAAGATGAAACATTGATTTTTATACACAGTCAAATTTTGACAGTGTGATACAATAGTTTGACCTAATATTTTTTGGAAGTCTCTGATATAATGTATCTTGACCATCTGCCTTTGAAGTTAGAATGTGTATTGTACCCACCTGGAAATGTTAGAATTTTGAGCCATACCAAATGACTAGCTTCTTTTTCTTTGTCCTATCAATGAAAATAAAGATTTAATTCCCTGCTATAAATTCTAGAGACTTCCATAGTAATGAGAGCTTCTCCTACAACAAAAGAAATGACACAGTTTCCTACATTTGATGGCTTTGTGGACATTCAGGCAAGTTGAGTGCTGAATAATTCTTGGTTGGATGGGAGGAAAGTTATTATTAGGGTCAGAATTAGGCCATTGTTTTGAAAGCAGATCTAGTTCTTTCTTTACTCACTAGCTTGGAGTGTGTTCAGGCAAACTGTTATTGATTTTATTTATTTCCCTAATGGTTGTATTCTGCTCTCTCTCAGGAACTCTAATATACAAGACACATGGAGTTTTCCCCTGCATGTCTGCCTATTAAGTGTTATTGAGTTTAATGAGTCTCTTCAACAGTACCCAACTCTCCAGTCCTTACTCAGACAATCTCCTGGGAGTTGGAAGTCAGAGAAATGACTGCAGAATAGAAGCCTACTAATTGGTTGGATAACCTTATATTTCCTTTTAAGGACCTGTTTGTCTTCCCTAGAACATATGATAGTCCATGTGTAATCACATGAAGTGTAATCATATCTGTCATTCAAAATATGATATTCAAATTACCTTCATTCAAAATGACTGGGACAAGCTCAGGGTCTCCATGTATACTGCAGAGATTGTACCCTAAGGAGAGTGAGAGCAAATCCAGCCTTTCTGTGTCAGCTCAGAGGAAGGTGCTTTTTTCTCTGTTCTCCACCCCTTTGCCTACCTCCACTTACCCCACAGCTCCCTTTCCCTGGCTAACACCACACTGTTGTCCATATTTATGTGTTATATATACATGCTTGTTTTTTGCTTAATCCCTTCATCATGTTTCATCCAGACTCCTGACCACCCTTCCCTCTGATAGCTGTCAGTCTGTTCCATGTATCCATGCCACTGTTTCTATTTTGTTCATCAGTTTATTTTGTTAATTAGATTCCATATATAAGTGAGATCGTATGGTATTTGTCTTTCTCTGACTGGCTAATTTCATTTAGCATAATAATCTCCAGGTCCATCCATGCTGTTACAAATGGTAAGATTTCTTTTTTCTTTTTTTAATGGCAGAGTAGTATTCCACTGTGCAAATGTACCACCTCTTTTTTATATACTCATCTACCGATGTGCACTTGGGCTGTTTCCAGATCTTGGCTCTTGTAAACAATGCTGCAATGAACATAGGGGTGTATATATTCTTTCAAATTAGTGTTTTGCCTTTCTTAGAATGTATCACCAGAGTTGGGATTGCTGGGTCATAAGGTAATTCCATTTTTAGTTTTTTGAGGAAACTCCATACTGTTTTCCACAGTGGCTGCACTAGTTTGCATTCCTACCCACAGTGCACCAGGGTTCCCCTTTCTCCATATCCTCTCCAGTCAGCACTTGTTTGTTGATTTATTGATGGTAGCCATTCTGACAGGTGTAAAGTGTTATCTCATTGTAGTTTTAATTTGCATCTCTGTCATGATTAGTGATGTTGAGTATTTTTTCACATGCCTTTTCGCCATCTGTATGCCCTCTTTGGACCATTCAGGTCCTTTGCTCATTTTTTAATTGAGTTGTTTGTCTTCTTGCTGTTGATTAGTATAAGTTCTTTATGTATCTTGGAAATTAACCCCTAATCAGATGTATCATTGGCAAATATGTTCTCCCATTCAGTGGGCTCCCTTTTCATTTTGTTGATGGTTTCTTTTGCTGTGCAAAAGCTTTTTAGTTTGATGTAGTTCCATTTGTTTATTTTTCCCTTTGTTTCCCTTGTCCTAGGAGATATATCAGCAAAAATATTGCTATGAGAAATGTCTGAAATTTTACTGGCTATGTTTTCTTCTAGGATTTTTATGGTTTTTTGACTTACATGTACATCTTTAATCTATTTTGAGTTTATTTTTGTGTATGGTATAAGTTGGTGGCCTAGTGTCATTTTTTTGCATGTATCTGTCCAATTTTCCCAATTTTTTGAAGAGACTGCCTTTACCTCATTGTATGTTCTTACCTCCTTTGCCATAGATTAATTAACCATATAGGTGTGAATTTATTTTTGGGCTTTTTATTCTGCTTTATTGATCTATGTGTCTGTTTTTATGACAGTATCATTCCATTTTTATTACTGTAGGTTGTAGTATAGTTTGATATCAGGTAACATGATACCTCCAACTTTTTTGTTCTATCTCAATATTGCTATTTGGGGTCTTTTGTGGTTTCATATAAGTTTTTGGAATATACTAGTTCTGTGAAGTATTGGTATCTTAATAGGAATTGCACTGAATCTATAGAATTCTTTAGGTAGTATGGACATTTTAATGATGCTAATTCTTCCTATCCATGAACATGGTATATGCTTCCACTTATTTGTATCTTCCTTAGTTTCTTTCTTCAGTGTCTTTTAATTTTATAAGTACAGGCCTTTTAACTGGAAACCAACCAGCTTTACAAATAGACAGTTAGCCCATAATGATTTCCCATGAATACTCTCTATACTGTATTTTATTATTTTTTATGCAATTGTAAATGGGATTGTTTTCTTAGTTTTCCTTTCTGGTAGTTCATTATTGGTGTACAAAAATATCTAATAAATAAATTTGACAATGTAGCAGGATACAAAATATATATTCAGAAAAAGGTGCTTCTTTCTAATTCCCACAAAGATTCTGGCCTGTGATGGCCTAGTACTGGTTTCAACATATCACTATATTTGATACTTGACCACCTGGATGAACAGTGTCTGATTAGCAGGGTGCTGTAATGATGAGCAACATCAGGAAAAAAATAAGATATAAGGCGGAGGTAAAAGAAAAAAGTAAGTGCACTGACAGCTCATTATCTCAACTTCATACCATTAGATAATTGATATCAGACTAGCTTTGAATTCTAGATTTGGTATGACCTAGGGGGCAAGTTACTTACCTCTCTTTGATTTTGCATCCTCATATTAAATTGGGATAATCCTGCCTTGTAGAACTGTTGCAAAGATTCACTGAGGTACTTAATATAAAGTTCTTAGTGCAGTGCTCAACAAATGGTAAACGCTCAATAAATGTTAGCTCTAATTGTTATGATTGTCACTCTCCTCTCCCAACCCCTAACTATAATGCTTAGTGTTTATCACTGTAGGAGCTGATGAGTCTGTGACACTGCATGGGAGAAAGGAAGAAGTATATCAGAGTGTGGGATGGGACTAAAAACATTAAGGGTTACAAGGAGATTTATTTAATCAGCAACACATTTAACCAATAATATTATTTTTACTCAACTAGATTAATTTAGGATTTTATTTTTTTTATTTTTGCATATCACATCTTGTGATTCTAAATACAGATTTCTCTAAAGGTGGTTCAGAGCTTGCTTCTGATAATTACGATTTGTGAATTCAAAAAGCAAAGGGCAGGTTGTACTTACTTTTCTGTCTCTGACTAACAAGAATGTCACTCACATCAAAGGAAGAGCAAGTCTTTTGTTCCTTGCTATCCAGTGTGGTCATCTGATACTTGTAGCCACTGTGGATATGAACATTTAAATACTCAAGGAGACAGGTCACAAGCCCTCATCTGTGCACATTTAAATACAGCATATGTATTTTTCTTTAAAAATAAAAAATTATCTGGAAACCAACCAGCTTTACAAATAGGCAGTTAGCCTTAATGATTTTCCGTGAATACTCTCTATGCTGTATTTATAATCTATTTAAGCTCTCTAGTAACACAGGGAGATTTAAGGCTCATAAAATATGCTTACCTGCTTTAAACAAAATGTCACGGTGCCATCTTCAAAGCCTCTGAGAGTCATTTGAAGCAAATGTGTTTAATTTAGTCATTTTTTGAACTTCCTAAATTGAAATACTATATAGGAATCTCTAGTTTTAACCAATTTGGGTTTTGTAGTTTTTTCTGTGTATTTCTTTCTTCTTTTCCCCCCAACAGCTGCAGAATGGTACAAAGAGTGCTGGGCTGGGAATTGGACCTGGGCTATAGAGCCAGGTCTGCTCCTAACTGTGATCATGGGCACCAGTAGATTGGGCAGTGTCTTGCAGCCTCAGTTTTGTCATATGCAAAATGGGAGGTTAAACAGTTATCTCTAACATGACTGGCTTCAGAATTTGTGAGACTCAGTGTGAAATGAAATCCTGGGACCCCCTTGTTCAAAAAGCAGGGAAAAAGTGCTGTTAAAGGTACAATAACATAACATGTTTTCCTTTCTTTCATGGTCTCTAAACTTGTCATGGTATGTTTTATTTGCTATCTAATGTCACTCTAAGTAAAGAAAAATTAAAATTTTAAATTGTTAATATGAATTTTACCGTTCTTCTTTATATTGGACAGTGTCAGCTTTAAATGCTAATGTGTCTAACTCATGAGTCATCACTGATACACAACTGCAATTTCATTACTCTCATATGTATAGGTATTTCATTCTTAGAATAGTGAAAACACTGCACAAAACTAATTCAACTATTTTCATTTCACTTCTGATGTGTACATTCTATCAATATTCCTTACCTTCAGTTTACTGATGAGTGAGGAAGGACTAAAAGGCAAAATAACTAAGGTACTAGGGATTGTTCTCTTTCCCTTTCCTTCTAGGTCATCATTTTCAGCATGAGTGGTAGGCTGTACAGGGAAGTAATGTAAATCAGAAAGGATGTGATAAGATTTATTGGTTGTTCCTATTTCTTAGAAGTCCATTACCTTTTTTGTGTGTGTTGGAAGCATGTTCTGTTTCAAACAGAAAGTGTGGCCTCTTTGGGGCTTTCATTTCCCCTTCCACTACCAACTTAATTGTTAAAGTAACATGCTTTATTTTTATATTTAACTTTATTTTTTTATTTATTTTAAGATATATTTAAAAAAATTTTCAATTACAGTTGCCATTCAATATTATATTAGTTTCAGGTATGCAACATAATGATTAGACATTTATAACTCATGAAGTGATCACTCAGTAAGTCTAGTACCCATCTGACACCCTACATAGTTATTAAATATTATTGACTATATTCCCTATGCTGTACTTTACATCCCTGTGACTGTTTTTATGACTGGCAATTTGCACATCTTAATCTCTTCCCCTTTTCACCCAGCCCCACAACCCTGTCCTCATCTGTCAACCATCAAAATGTTCTCTGTATCTATGTGTGTTTGGTTTGTTTGTTTATTTTGTTTTTAGATTCCACATATAATTGAAATAATATAGTATTTGTCTTTTTCTGTAACTTACTTCACTTAGCATATCCTCTAGTTCAATCCGTGTTGTTGCAGATGGCAAGACTTCATTCTTTTTTATGGCTGAGTAATATTCCATCGTGTATATGTACTACCTCTTCCTTATCCATTCAGTTATCGATAGAACATGTCTATATCTTGGCTATTTTAAATAATGCTTTAATAAACAGATGGATGCATGTATTTGTTCAAATTAGGGTTTGTGGTTTCTTTGGATAAATATCCAGAAGTAAAATTGCTGAGTCCTTCTTTATCTCTTTCTATATAGCCTTTGTTTCAAGGTATATTTTGTCTGATATAAGTATTGCTACCCCAGAACTTTAAAGAAATTTTCATTTGCATGAAATACTTTTTCCATCTTTTTACTTTCCAACTGTGTCTTTCCATCTGAGGTGGTTCTATTATAGGGGGCATATTTATGAGTCTTCTTTTCTTACCCATTTAGCCACCCTATGTCTTTTGATTGGAGCATTTAATTCATTTACATTTAAAGTAAGTATTGATAGGTATGTAGTTATTGCCATTTTATTATTAATATTTTTATCTTTTTCTTCTTCTTAAAGAAGTCCCTTTAACATTTCTTATAATAGTGATTTGGTGGTGATGAACACCTTTAGCTTTTTCTTGTCTGGGAAACTCTTATCTGTTCTTGGATTCTAAATGATAGCCTTGCTGGGCAGAGTAATCTTGGCTATAGGTCCATGTTTTTCATCACTTTGAATGTTTTGTGCTCATCTCTTCTGGCCTGAAAAATTTCTGTTGGGAAATCAGCTGAAAATCTAATGGGAGCTCCCTTGTAGGTAACTTATCTGCTTTTCATTCTCTGCTTTTAAGATTCTCTCTTTGTGTTTAAACTTTGGCATTTTAATGATGATATGTCTTGTGGGCTTCTTTGGGTTCATGTTGTTTAGAACTCTCTGCACTTCTTGGACTTGTGTGTCTGTTTCCTTAACCAAGTTAGGGAAGTTTTTTGCTGTTATTTCTTCAAGTAAGTTTTCAATTCCTTCTCTCTCTTCACCTTCTGGTACCCTTATAATATGATGTTGTCCCAGAGGCCCCTTAAACTCTCCTCATTTTTTTGGATTCTTTTTTCTTTTTTCTGTTCTGATTGGGTGTTTTCTGCTACCTTGTCTTTCAAATTGCTAATTCAATCCACTGTTTCATCTAATCACTCTTGATTCCTTTTAATGTATTCTTCATTTCTGAATGGTTCATTTTTATGTTTTCTATCTCTATTTTCATGTTTTCTATCTCTTTGTTAAAGTTCTCACTGAGTTCCTCCACTCTCCCCCTAAGTTCATTGAGCATCCTTATAATCAGTGTTTTGAACTCTGCATATGGTAGATTGTTTGCCTTCACTTTGTTTAGCTTCATCTCTGGAGTTTCGTTCTGTTCTTTCTTTTCTCACATGTTTTTTTGTCTCCTCATTTTGGCTAACTCCCTGTGTTTGTGTACGTTTCCTATGGGTCCAGTGATACAGTTTCCCAGGTCACCTGAATCAAGTACTCCAGGTGTGTTCTTTGTGTGCCTTATATGTGCCCTTCTGTTGTAGTTGAGCTTTGATTACTTTTGGCACAGCAATAGGAGGGATTTACACTTTAGGCTGATTGGCTGTGAGGATTGACAGTGACTACAGTGGAGGAAGTGTACAGAGGCTTACCACATGGAGCAGGACTTGCTTTAGCAAAGTGAATCTGCCCTTTGGGTGTGTCATTTATGGAGGTGGTTGGGTGGTGCTCTTGTGTGCTCTAAAGCTGGCCACTGGGAGTGTTGGTTCTGGGGCCTCTTGGGAGGGGTTCTGGTGCAGGTGAAAGTCAGTCACTGCTTTTGCCCTGCCCAAGGTCACCTGGTATTAGCTACAACAAAGTGATTTTCAGATGGTTACCATTTGTGCTGGACTTGGAGGTGCCTGGCAGAGGCTAAGCTGCAAAATAAGTCTGGTTGCCAATAGTCCTGGGCTTGGGGCCGCTTAGCAAGAGGTACCGGACACTTCAAGGCCAGATGCTGCTTGTTTGGTGTTTGTTAACCACTGAGAGATTTTAAGAAAGTTCACAGCACAAAACAAGTCTGGTTGTATGGAAAAGCCACTGGAAGAGGCTTCGGTGTGCCCACAAATTGGATGGGCAAACAGTGTTAGTCAGGTTGATGGAGTCTCAGACTTGGTGCTCACCTGCACTTGCAGGCTGAGTAGGGGATGGGCTCAACAAAAGGACAATAACCTTTGCCAACACTTCTGTCTGGGAGAAATCTGCCCCTCTAGTCCTTGCACTAAGCTAGACAATTCAGTTCCTCCCCAATGTCCCTGGGGCTTTTCCAGTTGCTGCCCCAGCACTGGAGCTCAGAGAAAGTGATTCTGTTAGTGAGTAAATCCATGTGAGGGCCCTTTAAGAGGAACACCTTGGACTCCAGCAGCTATCCAGTTTCACTCAGCCACAATCTCCACTGGTTTTCATAGCCAGAAGTTATGGGGATTTTTTTTCCTCAGCACTGGAACCCTGGGTTGGGGAGCCCAGTGTGGGGTTGGGACCCTTTGTTCCTCAGGGGGATCACTGTAGTCAAGATATCCCTCCCAATTTTTAATTGCCACACTTGGGTGTGGGACCAGCCCATTCTACATCTCTACCCTTCTTACTTTAGTTATAAGACTTGTTCAGCTAGGCTTCAGGTGGTTCTCAATGATGGTTGTTCTGTAATTTAGTTGTAATTTTGATGTGGTTGTAGGAGGAAGCAAGTACAGCATTTACTTACTTTGGCATCTTGATCCAAAGTCCACTTCCTGCTCCCCTTTAGCTTTGCTGAACTCTTACTCATTGTGAGTTACCAGAATTCTGTGTTCATAGGATAGCAGGAATGCTATAAGCTGTATACGAATGGGCTGCAAGGAACTCTGGACACACATGCTGTATGTTTCTCTTCCATTTTCACACATGCCTCAATATCCCATCAGCCTTCACTTACAAAACATAAGTCCAAAGATAAAATCATTAAAAATTTCAAGAGGAATGGCAACCACATGTCATAAAACCCAGAGTGGGCAGGGTTGTGTGACTGACCACACAGGTGTCCTAGATCTATGAAGCCTGCCCTGATCTTTAAATCTCTAGATCCCATGTAATTAACTAGTTGTATTATGACCTTATTAATTCTTGGACATGTTTTATCTTTATAGATGACTTTTTAGAGTGACTCCAACTAAAGGAATTGCTGATCTGATCATGACATTAAAAAAATGAGTCTTTCTTGTCTAACCACTGTGCCTGAAATTAATACAAAATAATATTAAGTGTAAACTGTAACTGAAAAAAAAATGACACTTTCTATAACAAGAGACAAGGAAAGACCTACTAATTTGAAGACATATGCATCCCTATGTTCACTGCAGCATTATTTAAAATAGCCAAGATACGGTAGCAACCTAAGTGTCTATAGGTAAATGAATGGATAAAGAAGAGGTGGTACACATATACAATAGAATATTATTCAGCCATAAAAAAGAATCACATCTTCCATCTGCAACAACATGGGTGGGCTAGAGGGTATTGTGTTAAATGAAATAATTCAGACAGATAAAGACAAATACCATATGATTTCACTTATATATGAAATCTAAAAAACAAAATAAATGAGCAAACAAAGCAAAAACAAACTCATAGATACAGAGGACATTTTGATGGTTGCCAGATGGGAGGAGGTTTGGGAAGTTGGGTGAAAAAGGGGAAGGGATTAAGATGTACAAATTGTCAGTTATAAAAACAGTCACAGGGATGTAAAGTACAGCATAGGGAATATAGTCAATAATATTGTAATAACTATATATGTGCTAGATGTGTACAAGAGTTATTGAGTGATCACTTCCTATAAATGTCTAATCCCTATGTTGTAAACCTGTAACTAATATAATATTGCATGTCAACTGTAATTTAAAAAATAAAATAGTTATTTTAAAAAATGAGCCTAAACATAAAATTTACTCACTGCAAATGGTTTATTTTTAGTAAATTTATACAGTTGTGCACCCATCACCACAATCCACTTTTAGAACATTGCCATAATTCCCCAAAGTTACTTTGATCCCACTTGCATTTAATTCCCATTCCCAGCCCAGCTTAGGCAGCATGCTGATAATGACATATTTTTACAGCAACCCCTTTGGACAAAGTGTGCTGTGGCAGTGCTGGTTCTATTAGGTAACTAGTGATTCAGACACCAGGGCAAAATTCCAGGAACTTTGGGTCCTATAAGTATTTCCAAGGCATGGGCACTGGTTCGGGAAGGACTTGGACCACCACAGGCTTTAGAAAGTGACTTTGGATGGTTTTAAAAAGTGTGCCTCCTTTAGATAGAGGCAGCCCCATGGCTTGGTAAGCCAAAGCTGGGCTGTGTTTCCAGCTTCACTTTCCCCCCCACTGCCTCCCCCGACAGCCAGGGGCTCTTTTGCCAGACACATTGTGTAGAACTGTACCTGGTGATCTTGGGAAAGGTACTGACTGGTAACAAGATTGGGAAAGAATAGCTCAGACACACCCCTCTATATAAACTTGGGCAATGTATTAACTTTTCTGAGCTTCTGTTTCCACACCTACACAGTGAGGATAGTAGAATTTACCTTGCAAGATTGTCATGGGGACAAAGGGTGGCATGAAGAAAACTGCATTAAAAATTCCAAAATGTGCGTGTTCTCCAATTAGTAATTGTTTTTATTGGCTGAAAAGTGTCACAAGTGCCATTGTTTTCAGCACTGTATTCCAATAGCAGCAGCACTCCAGGGGTGTCTGGCTCCCTTTTTAACTCTTAAATTACCAAATGTTTTCAACTGAGTTCATTGATAGACTATACCCCCAACTCTATTTCAATTTTAGAACAAAAATTAACAGGTACACAGAATTACATCTTAAAAATTCACTCTATAAACAACTTGGCTGGAACACAGCTATTCCATGAGTCCATCCTTCCTTCTTTTTTTCCCTTCCTTCCTTATTTTCACTTAACCAGAAAGCTTTTAAAATGCAAGTAGGCCTCTGACAATAACCGGTTTTTTCACCCTGGCCAACTCGTTTGACTTATATGGGTATCAATTTCCTCTCATTAAATTGAGAGGATATGCTGTTGAGATTCTAAAGGTTTTTGCTGGTTCTAAAACTCAGTGATGAGTGGTTACCTCTGTGGAAGAAGGAAACACACTCATACAAAGAAAAGCTATTGTCTAGTTAAATAAAATTTCTTTTTATCAAAGTTTTGTATTCCTTTTTCCCCCTGAGTATTTGTAAAAAAATTGGTAGGCATTGTAACTGACCAAATCCCAGCTGTGACCTCATAGCAGGAGGGAGCATACGCATTTGGGTTCTCCCCTTTCCTAGTCTTTGGAATTCAAAGGGAAGCAACCCCTTGGCTCAATTTGGCTCCTGGCTATTATCACTAGTAGTACAGCTTTGCTGTGAAGGAGATGGAAGAGGCGAAGAACGAACAAGGCAGTGTCTGTGTTGGGTAGGTGATGCCCACACATGAATCCTGACAGGTGGAAGTGCTATAATCATTTTGTATCCTTGATTCTGACTTACAGTGGGATTCAATTGAATTTAGAATCTTTTCCGGTTTAAAAAAATTAATGAAAGCTTTGCCCTTTTTAATGAATGACGCTTCTGACTTTCATTTTATAATGAAAAGTGATTTAAAATGAAAGATGACTTGTTTCTACAGAAGTGAAAGGGACATTTAAAAGGAGTTGAGTCCAATTCCTTCTTTAAAAATGTTTTTCTTATGGAATACACAAAAGCAGAGAGAATACATAATAAGATCTCATGAACCCATCACCCATATTTAACAATTATCACTCTGGCCACTGTTATTTCATCTGTAGTATCCCCACTATTCACCATCACTCCATAGATTATTTTGCAACATATCTCAGACATCATATACTTTCACATGTAATGCTTTAACATATATTTTCAAAATGCAAGTAGAAACACAACCAGAACATAATTATCATATCTAAAAAAGAGAATAATAATTCCTAATATTTGCAAATAAAATTTTTCCAATTACCTATTTTTTTGCATACTTTGTTTAGGATCCAAATAAGGTGCATATGTGCAATTTATAAATTTGTCTCATAAATCTCTAATCAAGTGGTTCTCAAAGTGTGGTCTCCTGTCCAGCAGTATCATTATCACCTAAGATCTTTTTAGAACTGCAATTTCTTAGGCCTACTAAATCAGAAACCCTGGGAGTGGGACCCCACAATTTACCCTTCAGGTGATTCTGGCATGCATTAATACCGAGAAGTGCTGCTCTGATCTTTATATTTTTCTCTCTCTCCTCTCTCCTCTTTTCTACCCACCCCCCAAAATAGCTGTTGAAGAAACTGATCATATATCCTATACAGTTCCCCATAGGTTAGGTCTTGCTGATTGCATTTCTATAGTAATTTAATAATTTTTCTTAAAATAAATAGTACATATGCTTTCCCCACTTGGATCATCTCATTTATATATTAAAAAGTCAGCATGAAGAGCTACTATTAATTAACAATATTGGTTACTGTTTGTTCTGTTAGTTTGCAAGTGTGACTAAAAGAAACCAATGTATGTCTTGGAACTACTTAAATTTTGTTTTTGTTATTAGAATTAGAAATATTCCATTTTTTTGGACTTGATATCATACCTATTAAACCAAATTAGAGGCTTATTAACACATTGTTAAAAAGCTGATGCATCTAGTGGCATGATGGTAAACCAGCTTTTTGGGGACCACTCACCCCCAATTTATAGCATTTCTGTGGTGTAAACACTGCCTGATGGCTGATTTCAAGATACCAATGTGATGTCACTAAATGTGGACTTGGGAAGACAGAGACACAACTGGAAATCAAGAGCCTGTAGGAGCTGCCTCCAGCATACCACTGGCATAGCTAGTTTAGGATCTGGTCTTAATGGTCACAATAACTTGGGTAGTTTAAGCAAAACCCACTATTTTCCTTTACCTCCGTGAGTCTGAACTAAGGCACATGTGATGGTTAATTTTGTGTCAACTTGAATGGTCACAGTGCCCAGATATTTGGTCAAGCATTATTCTAGATGTTTCTGTGAAAGTGTTTTTTAGATGAGATTAACATTTAAATTGGTGGACTTTGAGTAAAGCAGGTTGATCTCCCCAGTGTGGGTGGGACTCATTCAATCAGTTGAAGAAGTAATAACCTTCCACAAGGAAAAGGAAATTCTGCCTGCAATTTGCTTTTGGACTCAAACCACAACATCAGTTCTTACCTTGTTCTCCAGCTTGCCAGACTGTCATGCAAATTTTGTATTTACCAGGCCTCCACAATTGTGCGAGCTAATTCCTTAAAACCTCTGTCTCTCTGTTTCTCTCTCCCTGTCTCCCCAAACACACACACACACAGCTGTTGGTTCTGTTTATGTTCCATAAAACAAATTTTCCATAAAACTTTAAATTAAAAAAAAAAAATGTTTTAATTGGTTTTAGAGAGAGAGGAAGGGAGAGGGATAGAGAGATAAAAACATTGATGAGAAACATCCATTAGCTGCTTCCTGCACGCTCCCTACTGGGTATCGAGCCCAAACCTGGGCATGTGCCCTGACCTGCAACCTCTTGGTCGATGTTCAAACACTGAGCCACACTGGCTGGGCAAAACTAAAATTTTTTATTTAAAAAAAATCTTAGTCATAACCCTTATTTTATAACACCCTAATAGATTGAGATTGACAATTGGACACATACTCTCACTTAAACCCCCTTCTCTCCCCAACATCTTCCTACTGGCTTTTCTACAGCATTTGAAATTCCGCCTTCATTTCATAAAGTAAGGTCTTGATGGCTCCTGTAAAAACAGGGAGCAGGACCACAATCAGACCAGTATCAGCTGTAAGCATCTTAATGGTTAACATATGCAGATTTCTCTGTCTATTTATAACTAAGAAGTCTGTGCAGACAAGTTCTAGATACATTATAGTCCCCGCTGGGCAGTAGGGGTCCTCATGAAGCTCTATCTAGTTCACAGTGGGCTTCCACTGACTTACTTATGTTCTTAAGTATATCACTATTAGTTCTAGAATGGATTTAAGATGAGTTACAAAGAAATATGTAGCACAGTGAGGTCAATGGGTTAAAAAAAATTACAGTAGGAGACTAGAGCAGGGCCAGGAGCAGAGCAAATATGCAAATTACATTTCTTGAAATTCAATGTACTTAAATTCTATGCGGGCCAGGTAGCTGAGTTAAAAGTTTCTAGGAGAATGTGTAAAATAAGTCACATAATATAGAAGAGAAAAAAATCGATCTGTTGCTTAGATAAGTTCAAGTACTTAGATCATTGAGACCAGGGTAAGATCACTTCAGAAAGTCTTCCAAAGGGAGAACACTAGATAAGGTAAAAAAACACACTGTCTTTGCAATATCTTTGGGCTAAAGGAATTGACAAACCTCAAAGAGTCCTTTTCAGTAATACTCTTCATTTAGCCAAGAGTATTGTATCAAACTGCAATTCAGGAGAAGCACTTCTGCAGGGACCCTCAATGATGCATCCCAGGCATGAAGTCACTGGTGAGCTGGTTTCCTTTAAGGATAAGTTATAAATTATCTAGTTGTTCTCAAGTGCCAGTCTGGTAATGGGTGAAGAAATTTCCATGGGTTAATGATAAAAATTTTAAAAAACAGCGTAGTGAGTAGTGAATTTTCCACTAAATTTCTATAAAACCTCAACTTAAAGACAATTATTTTGTTAGATCCTTACTTTGTAAAATAAGTTAGCAACCTATGCCATCATAAAGTTTTAAGAAATCTTGTCTATGAAATATAAAAATATGGGAAACCACTGACCTAAGAGAATGAAACTCAACACAATACTCCATGAATATCATTTTTCTCAGCAGGGCTTTTGATATCTTTATAACCAGCAGCAATATGCCAGAAATTATACCTTCTGACAAATATCTGGAATACAGCTCTCTAATGTTACAAGTTGAATACAAAACCACATGTTTTAAAAATCAGTCAGCCTGGGGGTAGGACTGATATACTGTTATAAAAATTTAGAAACCAGGCAAGGACCATGCCTAAATAGAAGCCACCCTCACTGTTTCTCTGAGTTGAGTCAAGGGAGGCAGGGCCAACAGTGACCTCAGGAAGTTATTTTGGATGTTCCCTAACTCATAGATGAATGAGAGAGATTCCCAAGTTTTGCACCATTGAGCAGTGCCAGAATAACTCTAACCTGGGAGCATTTTAAAGTAGATAGCCAAATGTTCATCTGGACCATTAAACAGCAACAACTACAATGAAAAACTTAAAAACAACAACAACCCTACACACTAATGATACCTCCCGAATCCTTAGCTCTGAGCAATTGACCTTTTCTAGGTGTCTTGAAAAATTAACAACTATGTATTGTAATAGATGACCTCATCTGGTAGATGTGGTTAGTAACCATATATAAATAGTTAATATTTATTGAGCACTGTTTTAAGCATTTTACATGTAAACACATGTAATCCTCACAACAATTTTATGAAATAAGAATTATTATTATATCCCCATTTTACAGATGAATAAACTGAGGTGTTAAATAAATGTCACCCAGCTTCAAACTCTGGCAGATTGACCCCAGAGACCATACTTACAGTAAGATGCTTCACTGAGTCCTGTTAAAAGCCTGGAAAAAGTTGGGGGATGACAGCCAGAAATGGTGCCCTTGGTCTTAGAATGGTTAATTTGTGACCATTCTTTCTGGCAAGTAACAAGATCACAAGGACAATTTTCTTGGAAGGCCATTTCTAGCCTACAATAATAAAAGTGCATCATCTTCAGATATGAGGGTACTCATTGTTCTGTTCTCTAGAGTCCTTGGCCTCCAACTCATCTAGAAGTGCCATCAAATTGTTTTGATAATGAGCTAAAAACAAGGGCGCTGGGGAGAGGTGTGTGACTCTGGTGCTCAGAACATATTCTCATTCTATACACAAAATTTTGTTGGATTGGCCATGTGACTCCTGAATCCCTGGGTGGTCAAAGGTACTCTGGAGCAATCTGCATGCACATAAATGTCTGTGGTGTCTCTATTGCATTCTGGTGATTTGGCCCACATCAAATTCTATTTTTCTGATTCAAAGACCTAAGAAAAATAAAAATAAACTGCAAAATGTCTTTTATTAGGCCTACCAGACTGCTTTCAAGAAAAGAGTAAGAATGGTCAGCAGTGCCTAAGCTGGCCTTCTGGAATGGAGGTGGAACCAGCAGTCAGCACATCTTTAGTCTGTCCCCCAGAGCTTGGGGTCACTCTGTTCTTCTTTCAGCACGAAAGCACTCCAACTGCTCACAGCAACGCCCATTCCAATTTGTGCCACTTTTCATGTTAAATTGTCACCATGGCAACACTTCAAACCCTTTGGGTCTCTGGCGTGCTGTAATATGGGCTCCCTCCAGCAGGTGGGTCACTAGAAGTTCAAAGTGTTTACAAGTCAGAAAGTCACAGGTGCCCAGAATAAATAAGGGTCCAGTTTTTGAGACTATTCTAACCGATTTCCCTGAGCCCAAATCTTGACCTTCTGGACAGTTTGATATCTCAGTTTTGGGCTGCTCAGGAAATCTGTTCTCATTTTACTTCAGAGGCTTCTTTTTCAACTCAAACTCCTCTCTGTTTTTCTAGCCTTTCCCTCCCTCTTTCTATCTTGTTGTCTGGAGTCTTTGTTCTTTTTGTACTGCAAGTCATTTAAAGTCTCTGTATTTCTCCTGAGGAAAATAACCTTGTTTATCCACAGTTATCTGTCTGTCATTGACATATCTACATGCAGTAGAATATTCAGAAGAGGTCAGTACAAATAGCGAAGGCATTTCATAACAGAGGGGGCAGAAATGGGGCACAGAGGACAAATTTGCCAGCACAATTTTTCTACTCCAAAATTGTTACTTTTGACTTGACAGAGGAACATTAAATATTCATGCATAACCTCATTCAACAAATGTTTATTGGTAAAGAACTGTGCTAAAGCCAGTCACGGAGTTTCTTGAGACCTGCCTTTAAGGAGATTTTAGTCTACTAGGAAAGCGTGGCATGCATTGCATGAGATAAATAATTATATTGTTGGTGGGAGTGATGCAACTATAAGAAATATAAGCGAAATAAGCCAGTCAGAGAAAGACAAGAATCACATGATCTCAGTTATATGTGGAATGTAATGAACAAAACAAACAGATGGTGGCTGTCCCTCCCCACACTCCCATCTTTCAGTGACATTATTATAAGTTTTTTCCATTTTTATCCCCTTAAAAGTCTTCTTTATTTTTTTCATTTCAAATGACTTGAGAGAGACAGGAAGATAGATGTTTGCCTTTTCTATCCCTTCAACAAACATCTTTTTTTGGGTATCTGATATTTACATATTTTAAAACAATTTGTAATATTTTAGTATGATTCCTATGTCATCAGTGAAAACTCTCTTTGGAAATAGTTACCACTGGCTATTTATTATTTTATTATAAAAGCTCTTGTGAAAGAAACTAGTGGGCATCAGGGAAGGAAAATTCCTGTCTGTTTTTTGTGAGTATTCAGATACTATTTATCAAGCAATTACTTCCAAAGGGCATGCTGGTTATTTTATTAAAACTCACATTGCTATGAGAGTAATAAGTCCACATGTCAGTCATGATTTCATTGTAAATGAAGCTGGAGATGAAGAAGGGATTTATGAACTGCGCACTATGGCAAAATAGTAGTTAGTGGCGGGTACAGGAAAAGATGCAGGTGAATCTAGGTGACAAAGAAGCCTGGTGATCTCTTAGACAGCTTATGGACTTCTGCATAAAAGCCAGGGAACATTCTTTAACAATAGTTTAAGAGCCTACTTATCTCAATAATGACATTGGATCGTATTAACATGCACAAATACCTTCAAAAAATAACTTTATATCTAGGATTCTGTACCCAGAAAAACATCAATCACCTGTGAGCACAGAATAAAAACATTTCAGACATTCAAGGTCTCAAAAAAATTATCTCCCATGTACCTTTTCTTAGGAATTTACTAGAGAAAATGTTCTGTCGAAATTAGAGGTTAAACAAAGAAAGAGGAAGATGTAGGATCCAGGGAACAAGATCTAACACAAGAGGTAGACGAAGAGTATTTATTCCCAGGAGGATGACCAATGGAGAGCACAAGCTGAGACCACTCCATAGCAGGCTTGAGGACAGCTGGTCCAGGCTGAGGCAGATCAGAAGGTCCTGGGAGATACGTCTTCAAAAAGATGAAGCCTGTAGCATACTTAAATGAGTTCTAAAAGGTGAGATAGATGCAACTATACAGAATATGGAGTATAGGTTGAATTTGTGATTATTCATAGAAAATTAAGCAAAAGAAAAACACAATAATTATTAACTTCAAGAAAAAGTAGACAAAAAGGAAAACTAATCATAATATATTACACAGATCAACAGTAAATTATATTTAAGTCATCAAATTAATACTGATTATGGATCTAAACACAATTATAACTATACAGGGAGAAGAGTGGGATGAGAAATATGTGTCTTGTGGTTGAGGTGCTACCTAAAACTGAAACAATATAATATTTAAAGATACTGAGGTAAATAACCAAAAGAATCAGTTAAAAACATGTTTTTAAAGTAGTTGTCTTTGGGGGATAAGAAAAGAAGAGCAGGTGAGAATTACTATTTTTCATAACAATTCTTGTAGAGCTATTTGACTGCGTGATGAATTATGATGAAAATAGAAACTAAAAAATAACTGAAAAAAATTTTTTATGTGATCTTGGACAAGTAACTTAACATCTCTGAACATGATTTGCAAAATAAAGGATAAAATAGGTAATCTTCCATTTAGGATGATCTCTGGCCCAATAAATTTTAATGTTAAGGTATTTAGTTCTAACTTTAAAACACAATAAAATCCCAGAAAATGGAGTCCAAATTTCAGAACTGGAAGGGATAATGGCATCATCTAGTTGGACCTCAGTTTCCAAAGAGAAGCTGAATGATTTATAGGCACCAGTTCACTAGTAACTGAGAACATACTGGGACATGGATATCCAGCTCTTGATCCAAATATTCTTTTCATTTTATCACAGTGCCAGAGAGAGAGGCCTTTGTGAAAGAGATAAGTGAAACCACATAGAACTATATAAAACTAATTCTTAGAATATTATTTCCTGTGGTTAAGTTGGAAAAGTGCTGTCATTGAACATCTCTCTACCACCCCTCCTTCTTTATGGAGTTGTGTGCCTAACTTTAATTACAGCAAAGGTTAAAGGCAAGAAAGGCATGTGTCTAATACAGAGATGAATTCATCTTCCCAACACAGATTACACGAGTGCCATTTTCATTGTGTGTCACCAAACCTTCCCTGAGGCCATCAGTAATTTTCCAGACTTATGTCCACACTCTGCGTTTGAATCAATGCTGGGGTTATAACAGAGACTCAAAGTGAATACATAAAGCACAAGGTGACTGGCAGTGTTGTAGGTGACCTGCCAGAGTACATTCTGTATGCTGCGAATCTCTTCCTTTCCCCCAGTTTGCTGTGCTTGCCTGCATGCAAATGCAAGAGGGTAATCTAAGACCAGTTACTAAGGAGACAAAACAGGTGCTCGCATGAGTCATTCTCTCTTTGGAGGGAATGTGGGTAAATTTTCTATGGTGGAAGCTTCAGGGGTGATTAATTCACTTTTGACATCCATTTTAATGCACAAAGGCCAAAGCATTAATTTCAAATTAAACCTTACTTTCCCCCCACAACACTAGCAGGTTAAAGCAGAAAATGAATCACTGTGGGGTAGTCCGGGGTTGCAGAAGAATCCCGGCACCCTTCTTAGGGAAGGAGCAAAGAGGCAGAAGCTTCTGAATCAATAGGTGACTCTGCCTCTGAGCTAAGGAAAAGCGTGGGTGACAAATCAGTCATTTAGCCCAGTGGAAAGATCTGGAAAAGGGACTGGGAATGGGGCCAGATGTTAAAGTGATTCTATCTTATGTTAAATCCTACAGAACAGCCAGTCCCACCCAGGCAGTCAATCCTGATAAGAGGAAGGATTTGGAGGGAGGGGTGGGGAGAAGGGGGAGAGGAAACAGAGAGAACGCAATTTAGTTTTGGCTTTCATCCTGGGAAGCAGCCGAACGTTGGAAACATCATGTGTTTAGCAATCAGACCAGTGTTGATTGTGGTCCCAGCAATGCCACCTAAGAGCTCTGGGTTCTTAACATTTTTGTACATCAGTAATGTGCAAACAGTGTCAATCTCACAAGGTTGTTGTGAGGACTTGTACATAGCAAGCACCTAAGAAATGATGGGATTCCCTTCCCTAATACAAGTTTAGATAGAATCATAGAATACCAGCACTGGAAAGGGGCATTAATGATCTAACTGAAAATGCTTGAAGAAGTTCTAAACCCCCTAAAAAATTCCAAAGATCTTCCAGCTTCTACTCAAACACCTCCAGTAAGGGGGAATTTCCACTTCTAGAGGGAAACCCTTTTCTTCTAATAACTATTTTAGAAAGTCCTTTACCTATTTATCTTAGTTTGAGCTCTCAGAGCCACAAAGAATTAAACTAGTCTAATCACTTCCACAAGAAACATATTTATTTTCTTCTGATGTGATACATCCCTAACATGATATGCAACTTTTCCCATTATTTTGATTGCTGTTTCTTCAAGATTTTGTGGCAGAGACTGTGGTCTAGCTACCAAAATCCATTCTCTCTTTCCTTTGTTATTATAGAATTATAGTTGGGTAAATGGCCCATCTAGCTGAACTAACTTTTACATCTTCCCATGCAGTTAGGTGTGAGCAGTAGAATATGAGCAGAAGCTATGAGTGCCAATTCTTGGCCAGCACCTTAAGACAGAGAGGGGGATATGTCTTCTGCATGTCCTTACTCTATCCCTTCAACTGTAACCTGGTCATATAGTGACCCTGTTTCAACCCTGTAGTGGATAGTAATGCCCTGGTGCAGGATGAAACAATGATGGTGGAAGGAACCTGGTTCCCTGAATGACCACATGGAACAGAGACACTTGCCAGCCTAGACCACTCACCTGGGACTATTACACAATAGAGAAGCAAGCTTTTTTTTCTTTAAGCCAACATATCAATGGACCTCATTGTATAAGCAGCCTATATTTACCCTAACTAAAATAAGTCCTCTTAAGGTGTTCCTGAAAAATGGGTACAATGATCAGGCTGTGTTGGGGTTTCACTAGTTACTTCTACTCTGCCAGATACTATAATATTTTATAAATGGAATCCAAGAATAAAATTTGTGTGTATTCACTTCATACTGACTGTAAAAAGCTAAAATCTTAAAACTTTTTTCCTGTGTTATTTCTAAACCATGTACCCTCCAACCTATACCTCTGGAATTGGTTTTTCGATGCCACTTATCCTTATTAAACATTAACCTGATATATAATCCAAGAGTTTGCAAAGCTCCTTTTTTTTTCCTGGTTCATCATTCACTCTTTTGGTTTCTTCTCTCAACTTCCAGTGATCCATAAGTTTGAGCATCATGTCAGCTACAGCTTTAGATTTAGCTTAATTTCACCATTTGATGGTTGCATTAAGGAATAAAACACCTTATATATTTTTTCTGCTAAAATGAACCTAGATTCCTCAGTTTGCAGCCTAACAGTATGGTCATGATCCATTATGGTGCAGATTTTATTTACGTGGTTGACCCTCACATTGGTGCATTGTAAGGAACAGTGCAAAGTGGCAGATTTAGCACCAATATTCTGGGAACTGTCCTTAGTCCAACATCTATCTTCTCTATCCTGAAGCAGATGGCAAAACCTTGTTCACCCACAGGATTGTGCTGCTATCTCCAAATGGAAAAAAGTTCTGGCTCTTCTGCTTCTTAGTGAATGAGTGCCCTTTGTTCCTTCTCCTTTGTAAACTTACATCTACAGATGCAAACATATAAACAAATGTGTTAAGGCTTTAGTTATCTGCCATCTGTAAATGTGCATACTAATGTAGTAGACTAATTAAAAATTAGCAAAGCAGTATCACTCAAGCTAAGAGACGAGTTTAAGTCTCTAGTAACTATTTAAAATCAGAGTACAGCTACTGAATAAAAATAGTTATTAGACTGTGATTAATTTTGGTAGAAATGAGGGGGCTGATAATACTTGCTGGATAATGTTGGAATTAACACTCCATATTACCTTACATTTTTGTATGTTTCTGTTGTCAAACATAATGCCAGTGCTGACTGGACAACTGGGGTGCAGGGACAGAGTCTTGAACCGGGACCTATTCAGTGACCCCTGCTGTGCCCTGTGCATCTGGCGTGTCCCTGCCTTCTCTTTCCCTTGGGCTGCATTATCACCTCTTGAATTCCAGGCTTAGGAATTTCCAGCTGGGTGTGCCCAGTACTTCAATTCAATGCTAGCTTAAGCTAGTGGCCTTAAGAAGCAGATGTGATACACACTTGCTAGATCAAAAACATACCAAGCCATCAGAGACGTGACAGCCTGTGTTTTGAGTCCTGTTTGAAGTGAATTCAGCATCACCAAGTTTTAGGAGTGGATGGGCTCCACAGATACTGGAGTAATTTAGTATGTTTCCACAAAGTAAGAACTTTATCAACATGCCTGGAGCAGCACTAATGTTTCAAAAAGCCTGAACTCTGAACACCAACCATCACCTGTTAGTGTCTTCTAGTTTTTCTGCCCTACTTGGCCTCAGAAACAACTTTTTCGTTGATAAAAGATGAATACTTGGGAAGTTCTTTTCATCTTAGTGCCTCTCTTATGTTTACCTGCATAGCTTCTTTATGTGCTTTATTCTGTAGTCTTAATAAAATTGTGTTGAAAATAATAACTATCTGTGGTTTCCATTGAAACTGTGTCTTTCCTCATTGGCCAAGCTTTTGTTCCACAGTTCCTACATACTTCTCTGTAGACAGGGCAAAACTGCCACTGTTCCTTCTTAGCATGGAGAAAAACATTTCATCTTTAAAATTTTCCTTTTGACAATGTACATATCCAAGACCTAATCTGGTCCTCTTCCCATGTTCCCTGTCTTAGTGAATGAGTTTTTAGCTCAGAGATTATTTTTCAGCTGTCTCCAGTCTACAGATAAGCCCATCAAAGGCATTCTTCTAACAATGTTTTTTATCTCTAGCATTTCCTTTTGTTTTGTTATTTTCTTAGGATTTCCACTTCTCTGCTTACATTGTCCATCTGTTCTTATGTATTGTCTACTTTATACATCAGAGCCATTATAAGTTGTTATAATATAATTAGAAAATGGTGAAGGGATTAAGAAGTACAAATCGTCAATTATAAGAATAGTCATGGGAATGTAAAGCATAGCATAGGGAATATAGTCAATGATACTGTAATAACTATGTATGGTGTCAGATGGGTACTAGACTTATCGGGGTGATCACTCATATGTTATGTACATGTCTAATCACTATGTTGACCACCTGAAACTAATGTAATATTGTATGTCAACTGTAATGGAAAGATATATCTTACAATTAACATATTAAGCAGAGTTGTTTTAAATCCCAAGTCTGATAATTCCAACATCAATGCTATGTCTGGTTCTGATGCTTGCTCTGTCTGTTCAAACTGTGTTTTTTGCTTTTTAGTATGCCTTGTAATTTTTTCCTGATAAGTGAGCATGATGTACAGGGTAAAATTAACTGCAGTAATAGGCCTTTGGCAATGTGGTGGTGAAGTGTGGGGGGAAGGGAAATGTTCTATAGTCCTATGATTAGGTCTCCGTTTTGCAGTGAGCCTGTGCTTCTGGAGGGTGAGCTTCACAAGTGTTTCTCAGGTTCTTTCTCCCTCCCTGAGGTGGGACAAGATGGCTAGGGTGGGCTGGAGGTGGGCATTGCTCTTCCCCTGGTCGGTTAGGCTCTGATGATATCCCACAGGATAGGCTCTGGTGAACTGATTCCCCTGAGGGCAGACCTTGTTGAGAAGAACAGAGCGCTCTGGCATATTTCAAAATGGTTCCTTTTCTCCACCCTGCCAGAAGCACGAGGGCATTTTTTTCTCTGATATTTTCTGAGGCAACCTGGTCAAGTTCCTGGAGGCAAATTTCACAGTATTTGAATATTTGCAACCCTTCTCCCCATGGTGTTTTTAACTCTCAGAGCTGTCTGCACTGGTTCCCCAGCAGTTCACCAACTGCAGTTCAGGTTTTCCTACCCTGGCCATTTCTGTTCACATGTCTCTGCTCCAGTAAGCAGTGACTCCCTGTACTCCTGGCCTGTCTCTCCAGTCTTGGGGGCAACAGTTTGCCCTGAATCCTTCCCTGTCTTACTGATCCAAAAAGAGTTGTTGATTTTTCAGCCTGTTCAGCTTTTTACTTGTTATTAGGACAGAGTGGTGACTTTCAAGCTTTACTTGCAGAACTGGTAAAAAGAAGTCCTCAATTATGAGTTCTTAATGAGTTCAGGAATCCAGCTAGTGGTATGATTCATAAACCTAGAATCTCATCCCTACGTCAACCACTGAGTCTTGTTGACATTTGCCTCTTAAATATCTGTTCATTTCCTTTGTCATCTCCACCTTGGTCCAAGCCACCATCACCTCTTAACTGCTCTCACCCCCAATGTGGTCCTCCTCTAATTGTTTCACACACTAGAGCCAGAGCAGTATTTTCAGAACAAAAAGCTCTATATTGCTAACCCTTTTTCAAACCCTCCTGGTTTGAACAAGAGCCAGACCTTTCCAACGAAAAGCCCCTAAACAGACATAAGTAGAGAATTTCTAGGTTCTTCAAAGAAGACAAAGAAAATGCTTTTTATACCACTTAGTTTAGCAAGAATTTCATTACTCAGAACTGGAACTTTAGGCCTGGGTAATATGGACCACTGGGTGGGCAGAATTGTTGCCTTGCATGGGTGGGCAGATAAATTCTGGAAACCCTATGGTTCAGGACTTTTCACATTTAAAAAGTTGATCACTCTGACAAGCTGCTGGCCATAGCTGACACCCTGAGATACATGAGAACCAGAGGGGAGAACCTAGGAGGTATTTTTTGTTCATTTTTTTTTTAATTCTTAAATTTTTTACAGTTTTTTCAGTATTATTTTGTATTGGTTTCAGGTATACAGCATAGTGATTAGACAATCATATACTTTACAAAGTATTTCCCCTAATATTTGCAGTACTCACCTGGCACCATACATAGTTATCACAATATTATTGATTATATTCCTTATGCTGCACTTTATATCCCTGTGACTACTCTGTAATTCCCAGTTTGTACTTCTTAATCCCTTCACCTCTGTTCCCCAGTCCCTCAACCTCTCTCCCCTCTGGCAATCACCAGTCCTGGCTCCGTGTCATGAGCCTCCTTCAATTTTGTTTGTTTGTTTATTCTGTTTTTTACATTCCACATGTAAGTGAAATCATATGGTATTTGTTTTTATCTGGCTAACTTATTTCACTGAGCATAATACTCTCCAGGTCCATCCATGCTGTCGCAAATGGTAAGATTTCATTCTTTTTATGGTCAAGTAATATTCCATTATATATACGTACCACAACTTTTTTATCCACTCATCTATTGATGGGCACTTGGGTTGCTTCCGTATCTTGCCTATTGTAAATAATGCTGCAATGTACATAGAGGTGCATATATTATTTCAAATTAGTATTTTGGTTTCTTCAGGTAAATACAAAGAAGTGGAATCACTGGATCATAAGACAGTTCAAATTTCAATTTTTGAGGAACCTCCCTACTGTTTTCCAGAGTAGCTGCATCAATCTGCATTCCCACCAACCGTGCACAAGGGTTTCTGTTTCTCCACATCCTTGCAACATTGTTGGTTGATTTATTGATGATAGCCATTTTGACAGGTGTGAAGTAATATCTCATTGTGGTTTTAATTTGTGTTTTTCTGATGATTAGTGACCTTGAACATCTTTTCATATGTCTATTAGCTATCTATATGCCCCCTTTGGAGAAGTGTCTATTCAGGCCCTCTGCCCATTTTTAACTGTTTTTTTTTCTTAGTGTTGAGTTGTATGAGTTCTTTATAGATTATGGATATTAATCCCTTATCAGATGTATCATTGATGAATATCTTTTTCCATTCGTTAAGTTGTCTTTTTGTTTTGTTGATGGTTTCCTTGCTATGCAAAACCTTTTTGGTTTGATATAGTTCTATTTGTTTATTTTTTTCTTTTGTTTTTCTTGCCTGAGGAGATATATCAGAAAAAAATATTGCTAAGAGAATTATCAGGGATTTTATTTGCTATGTTTTCTTCTAGGAGATTATGGTTTTGAGTCTTATATTTAAGTCTTTAATCCATTTTGAGTTTATTCTTGTATATGGTGCAAGAAAGTAGTTTAGTTTCATTTTTTTGCATATATCTATCCAAATTTCCCAATATCATTTATTGAATTGACTGTTTTTACCCCATTGTATGTTCTTATCTCCTTTGTCAAATATTAATTGACCATATAGGTGTGGGTTTATTTCTGGGCTCTCTATTTTGTCCCATTGATCTATATGTCTCTTTTTGTTGACAGTACCAGATACCTCCAACTTTGTTTTTCTTTCTTGATATTGCTATGGTTACTTGGGGTCTTTTGTAGTTCTATATAAATTTTTGGATTATTTGTTCTAGTTCTGTGAAATACACCAGTAGTATTTTTTTTTAATTATTTTATTTTTGTTTAAAATATTACAGATGTCCCTTTTTCTCCCCAATTACCTGTTCCACCCCATCCCATTCCCCTCCCTAGTCCCTCTCCCCACCATTGTCCATGTCCTTGGGTTGTGCATATATGTATATAAATTCTTTGGTTACTCTCTCCCCCTCCACCCACCCGCCCTCCTCCATCCCTCTGACATTTGTCAGTCTCATCTATGCTTCTATGTCATTGAATCTATTCTGTTCATCAGTTTATTAAGTTCTTTAGATTCCACTTATAAGTGAGATCATGTGATGTTTGTCTTTCGCAGCCTCGCTTATTTCACTTAGCATAATATTCTCCAGATCCATCCATACTGTCCCAAAGAGTATGAGATTCTTCTTCTTTACAGCTGCATAGTATTCCATGGTGTAAATGTCCCACAGCTTTTTTATCCACTCATCTACTGATGGGCACTTGGGCTGTTTCCAGATCTTGGCTTTTGTAAACTGTGCTGCTATGAACATTGGGGTACATATATTCTTTCTGATTAGTGTTTCAGGATTCTTAGGATACATTCCTAGGAGTGGAATCAGTGGGTCAAAAGGCAGCTCCATTTCTAATTTTTTGAGAAATCGCCATACTGTTTTCCATAGTGGTTGCACCAGTCTGCATTCCCACCAGCAGTGTACTAGGGTTCCCCTTTCTCCACACCCTCGACCACACATGTCATTTGTTGATTTGTTAATGGAGCCATTCTGACAGGTGTGAAGTGATACCTCATTGTGGTTTTAATTTGCATCTCTCTGATGATTAGTGACGTTGAGCATTTTCTCATGTGTCACCAGTAGTATTTTGATAGGAATTGTGTTAAATCTATAGATTGTTTTGGGTAGTATGGACATTTTAATACTGTTAATTCTTCCTATCCATGAGCGTGGTATATGCTTCCACTTATTTGTATCTTCTTCAGTATCTTTCTTCAGTGTCTTATAATTTTCCAAATTTGTGTTGTTCTTACATCCATTTTGATGCTTCAAAAAGCTTGTTAGGGGTATTGTTTGGTGCCCACAGGTTTCATGCTCCCTAACTTTAAGCCCAGCTCTGTTCTTCTCATTCCATGGCCTAAGAACACTTTCAGTGATGTCCTATAGTTCTTGTGATAAGGCAAACTCCTTAGTGCTGCTCTTGGCTTGGTTTTTAGGCTTCTGTTCCTCCATTTCCCTTCATTCTCTTCATCCAGACACAAGGCTTTCCAGTTCTTTGTATTTGCCACCAAAGCTTCTCCTTTCCCAAAGCCATTCTCTTCATTTGGGGTAATCTTTTTTGTTCTTCTCAGCTAAATAACTTCTACTCATCTTTCTGCTCTCAGCTCAAGTACCATTTCTTCAGGGAACACTTTGCTGATTTGCCTAGCTAGTCAAATTTCATTAGTGTAGGTTTTTATAGCATTTTGTATCTAACACTAACATTGGTCACCATTGCAATTTACATATAAGTGTAATTATTTGATTAATATCTGTTGCTCCATGAGAGCAAGGGAATATCTTGTTTTGCTTGCTGTTGTTTCTCCTGTGCAAAGCCCAGTGCCTGGCCATGGTAGACACTCAATAAATTTAATGAGTGAATCAATGAATCTCCTTGTATGTGTTATAAAAAAGAATCATTGCATAACTGACATTTATTTTCTTTTTGGATGGAGTCTGGCAGTTCATCAACAAGTATTTATTGAACCTATATGAAGAAGAGAGTATTGTTGCTTGTTTCTGTGTTTTTTAATAGTCCCATGGTATGTGGTATGTGAATGCTTTGCAGTGATTCTAAGGTAGACGAATAAGGTATCATAAAAAGAGGTTGATATTTCTCATCTTCTTTATGAAATATGCTAGAGTAAGATAAGTAACCAGAGATCAACAAGAAAGGAATGAAATTGCTTCCAAAAATAACACAGAAGACGTTAGTGATGTAGCTCAGAATAATGGAAGTTATCAACTGCTTCCTCTTCCTTCAGCCACTTTGTGCAATTTTATTAATGATTTCTCTGTTCTAGACAAATGCAATGTGACCTGGTGACTCACCATGGGTAGTTCTGAGTAAGCATTACATAATACATCCTAGGCAGCCAGCATGAGCTGGTAAGAAGGAGAGGAGCCATTCTATAGTAGGGTCCTGGAAAGGGTCAGTGTCTGTATGCCTGTGGCACAAAACAAAAAAAGCAGGAGACCCATTCCTATTCTGTAGACTGATACAGGTTTAGAGAAATGACAGTTTTCATCATTCATCTGTATGGACTGCATCTCCTTTACCAAACAATTGTATAACAGGAAAAGTGATTCAAGAACTGAAGGCAGTAGGCTTGTTTGCCAAAAGTTAACTTTGGTCCGAGCATCAAGTCACTGATGTGCGCCACGTACCGCAACATGATTTCGGCTGTCACACCAGGCATGGTGTAGATGGACTTTGGTGAGGGCTCCTGGGAAGCAGGTATGGCTGGTACAGAAGAACCAAGAATGAAGGCTGAACCTTGAAGCCTTTCCTGATGGGCAGTGGAGAAATAATGAAGTAAGGACTTGCTTTATAAATACCTGATAAGTGTTGAATGGCATGTTTGTCTCACTGGAGAAATACCATGCATCTTAAGAGTATTTTTTGTGGGGAACATGCTGTTTTGTTGACTGTTAAACCAAAAGCTTAAGAAAAAAAAAACTCCACACTCTTATTTATCCCAGATGTCTATTGGAAACTCAATGACTAAACTGGGGAATCTATTCAATGCCTGGAAAGGTGATGTCTCATTTAGACTTGCTTTGCAGAGGACGGTAATAAAAGGTCTTCATACTTCTTCACATTCATTAAATATGTTGCAGATTATAAAATTAATTATAAAAAGTTTTAAAAATTCCAGACCATTGATGATTCAACCCAAGATTAATGCCCTTTCAAAAGATGTAGATTAAAAGGCAAACCAAGGTAAGTGGGAGTTTGTGAGATAGCATAGAAATGTGGAGTTGTGAGATGTTGATATCAAAAGAATCAGTCATGGATTTTGAAACACAAGATAATGGGTAGAAAATGTTCATTTGGCTGTCCAATACTAATACCCTTTTGTAGCATCCTGATTTAATCAGAGAGGGTTACCCTTCCCCAGTGTGTTGTCATGATGACATAAAGAGTGCATGCCAACCTCTAAGGAAACTGAAAGCATCCATCCTCCCTTTCCTTGGGGGATTGCAAATGATCTGGGCTCAATCATTCAGACTCTGTTTCAGAAATTGTAATCTTGAGCAAGTTTCTGTAAGGACATGAGAAATGGGTCATCATCACAGAAACTGAAGCAGTGGTTGACCAACCCACTGCCTTATGGCTGTAGCTCTTCTTGTACCTGGTCCTGTGGGTTCCCTTGGTTTCTGCTGGTTTTAATGGTGTAATGCCTTCAGCCTCCTGCTGATTCTCTGAACCCTTACGTCCTTCCAAGAAATTCCTTTGGCTTATGATAGCTAGAATTGTTGAGTACAAATAATAAATTAGAACCATCAGTAAATTTCTATTACTACCGTTACTATTTACTATAACCATTAGTAAATTTACCATTAGTAAATTAGCACTACTCAACAAGAAGACTGTTGAGATGGCATGAAATGAAAAAGTAGTCAAGGGCATAGGTTTAGGAAAAGGCAGGGCTTGGAAAATTCTGGGTCAGAGTCAGAGGATATTTCTGGGTCAGGATTCCAGAGGCTCAGAGAAATGAGAAGGGTGAAACTTCTCAGGTTCCAAAGTAGACTCTGAATCAGAAAAGACTTACATTATCTTCCCCCACTACAATGATCAAAGGCACAGAGAAAAACATCATTACTGTGTCAGCAATACCGAAACAACTCAAGTTTTTCCATAGTGAAAATTTAATACAAAAAATTAGATGCATTGTATTTAGAAAAATTGAAAAAGTTAACAGGGAAAAGTGAGACAACACAGAGATAAGCAGAGAGAGCAGCTATTTCCCACCCCTGACTAGAGGAACAAAGTAGGAGGGGGTGGAACCATAGTGGTAATTGGGCCAGAGGGAGGCATTCTGCAGTGCAGAGGCCAGGACTTAGGAGAAACACCCTGACAGGTAGGAGCTGGAATTGTGGAGGAGATATAGTGACTCCTGGAGGTACCACCTTCATGGCACAGAAAGATTAAGAAATGCACTGGCTTCCTTTTCCGTCCTGCCCTCCAGTCTTCCAGTGCCTCCCATTGGCTGGACCCTGCTGGAAACTAGGTAATGAGAGTCTGGAAAATGCAGCTTGCAGGGGAATGCATCTGAGAGCAAATAAGCAATGAGCCCACCAAGTGGAGACAGGAGCAGCCTAGCCAGAAAGGGCACTGTAATATGCAAAGGTGAGATCTGAGGAAGACTCAGACAGCATGACCAAAACTAGCTGTCTGGAAGAGACTGGTTCTATTAGTCTCCTAATGTTGCTGTAATAAATTATCACAAATGTATTGGCTGAAATCAACACAAATTTATTCTCTTACAGTTCCGGGGGTTAAAAATATAAAATCAATTTTATGGGCCAATGTCAGGATTTCATCAAGGCTAGTTTATCCTGAATGCTTCAGGGGAAATCTATTTGCCCTTTTCAGCTTCTAGAGGCCACCTGCATTCCTTGGCTTGTAGCCCCTTCCTCAAATGACTCCAATCTCTTGCTTTCATCATCATATCTCCTTCTCTGATTCTTACCTTCTATCTCCGTCTTATTAAGACTCTTTGAGCCCACCTGGATAATCCAGGATAACCCCTGCATCTCAAGATGCTTAATATAATCACATATGCATAATTCTTCTTGCCATATAAGGTCACGTATTCAGTGTGTGGGGATTTGGATATGAACATCTTTTGGGGTCATTGTTCAGCCTATCACATGGTGAATACTTGAAGCTGAGTCAAACTGGATAGTGTTGCTTGGAACTGGGAGTAGACAACTGATTTACAGTATGTGGCTTGGGATCCTGCTCATCACAGTAAAACAGGACATGTTGCACTTTGCACCTGCACTGTACTGCTGTGGAATGGCATCACAGAAGACAAGGTAGCTTGAATGGGACTCTCAGGGGGAGGTATTATGGAGAAAACGTTCCCTTTGGTCCCTCTAGAATGAGTTAATCCAGTCTAGCATCAGTGACAGCATCTACATGCAAGCCTACCCTTTTTGCTGCATTTCCTCATGTTTCTAAATCAACTGTAGGCTTGTAACTGCACACCATGAAAAAGGCTTGAGAAGAGTGCAGAATCCAATTGGATTTCATTAAAAAGCCAAGAAGTAGTGTAGGCTACAGACATGAATAATAAGAAGAGAATCTAAAATTCAATGAGGTACTAAGAAACCTGAAACGCCAATCAGAAAGAACTTATGCATCCCTATGTTCATAGGAGCATAGTTTACAATAGCTAAGGTCTGGAAACAGCCCAAGTGCCCATCAATAGATGAGTGGATAAAAAAACGGTGGAATACTATGCAGCTATAAAGAAGAAGGATCTCTTACCCTTTGGGACAGTATGGATGGACCTGGAGAAGATTATGCTAAGCAAAATAAACCAGTCAGAGAAAGAGAAGTATCACATGATTTCACTTATATGTGGAATATAATGAACAAAATAAACTGATGAACACTATAGATTCAGAGACATAGAAGCATGGAACAGACAGGAGTCTCAGAGGAAAGGCAGGGATGGGGGAGTGGGTGGGGAGAGATTAACCAAAGAGCCCAAATGCTTAAATGCATAACCCATGGACACAGACAGTAGTTGGGGAAAGCCTGGGGCTGGAGGGGATCAATGGGGAGGAGGAAGGGGACATCTGTAATACTTTCAACAATAAAGATAAATTTAAAAAATAAAAAATAAAAAACTCAGTGAGGTACAAAAGAAAACAGCTTAACCTAGGTAAGGGGTTGATCATTTGAAAGTATCAGATGAAATAATTACCTAAAATGTAATTTTAAACCAGAAGCAACTCACCGCATTTGAAGGATATGGGATATGATGTTTTTTATTGTCATAGAAACTATTTCAAAAAGGCTCAGTATGTCCTTCAATGACTCAGAATGAATCACCTTGGATTTATTCATCCCCCATGGCTAGCAATCCCAGGCTGTCTGAAAAGACTATCTTACTCTGGTCACTGTCAAAGCAATAACCTCAGCTTCCTTAAGTTATGAAACTATAAAAGATAAGAAGAGTTGAGTTTGGAGATAAAAAGTATAACAAACTCATAGTATTAATACATGTGTGTTAAGTATAGGAATATTTCATAAATGCTTGATAATAAAAGTATATGTCAAGTCTTAGAGAATTAGTACATTAGAGAAACTCACAGATTACTCTTGTGTGTCTTATTTAAGACGTGTAATTGATTTCAGGCTTGTCATTTAAGCAACAAGGCATAAGAAAAATGACTTAGCCTATAAATGATATTATATTGTTTAAAAGAACTTAAAGTTTTAATTCATTAGATTACAAAAGTTTTTAAGTACTTGGAAAAAGGCCAATTAACCTTGAAGTACTTTAAAGAAGTGAAACTTCAAGCCTTAAACAAAATTTTCAATTTTCAATTTAATTAACTAGTTTAATTTAAAGCCTAGTAACTCTAAATAATATTTTCTGAGCACAGCTCCTCCTCAGATATCAGAATAATTACATTGACAGCTCACAGACCTATATGTGAAAGCTCCAGGTTGGATTAGCCTGGAGTTCTCCCCAGCAGAAAGCAATTTAACTAGGATTACATAGATGGAGGGTTCGAGAAGGCTGCCTAAAGCATCACTTTTCATGTTGGAGACGTTTGACGTGCTGCACACCACATGTGTGCTCCTTAGTTTGTCCTTCACCCTCACCACTGTCACCACTGCATTGAGTCATTCCATACCTATCTCCTAAATAATTTCGTTTGGTTGGTTTTCTGGTGATTCCCAAAGCTTGATTCTGAAGCTTTCACTTTCCCACTGCCGTACCTCGTCATGCCTCCCTTTTGTGAGTTTGGAATGGTCGTTTGCTTTTCAGTTTTCATAAGAAGCCTGTCATATAGATAGAGATTGATTCGCTTTCACACCTCTCTTCAATTCTGTAACTTGCCTGTGGCGTCCTTCTTCGCATCTGTTACACTGTTTCTCTCACTGCCTCATCCTGCTAGCCATTTCTTGACCATTTGTTTTATTTTGGAATCACTCTCTTAGGAAATACTTTGTGAGATTGTTTGTTGAGGACATTAGATGAACATGAACTGCATTTTGTGTTGTACAGAGTAATGCGAAGGAAGCGAGCTTCCCTGTGATTGCAGGACTGAAGTGACAGACAAAAGCTCTTCTAATTTTTAAGGCAGCAGGGAACACAAATCTGGACTAAAATAGGAAGAATGGAGCTGAAAGGCATCCTATTACCTGAGCATTAGGGCAGCAAACTAATCAATCTCACACAGCCCGGCCAGCTCACACTCCCCAGGTCCTGTGTCTTATCACTCCATTGTGTAACTCGGGAGAATTTATAGCCTGCCTGTGGTCACTTTGTGTTTATGATTTTCAGAGTCTGTGCTGAAAATCTCTAATTCAGCCCACTGCTGAGTTCCTCATGTGTACGTTTGTCTTAGCATTTTTTTTGGCTTTGATTATTTTGCAATAGGTAATTTACTCTGACTTTAGAGTCCTGTAATAGGCAGATTGCAGTTTGTGATCTCTCTTGAAATTGATGCAAAATATGCAAATGTAGAATGAATGATGAAGTCCTAGGTGCATTTGCTTCATTCTACTTCTCAATCTGGGAAAATTAATCCACATTATTTCCATACACTCAAGATACTCTCACATATGTTATAGTGCACCCCCAAATTAACTGCTTTTTCACAGAGTGCTTTCATTTGCATATGGGACAGGAATAGTTGAAGACCACAGGAAGAAAATTATCACTCAGGGTAGTTAGGAGAGGGTATTCTTTGTGAAAACCATATACTTTTGGTTCAAAATTTAATAATTATAACCAGTAAATAATTTTCAGTCTTAAAAAATATTTTGCAGACAGTAAAGGAAATCTGTAAAAACAAGTGGCATTTGGGGAAGTGATGGGTGTCACCCCAAGACTAGGCAGTTAAGAGTTGGGGTGCCTTTGCTGTATACTCTCTTTCCTTCAGCAGCAGGATGATTGCAGAGGATCCATTGGGGACTCCAAAGCTCTTCTGAGATGGCAGAACCATGAATTCAAAGGAGCCTGGGTGTCTGAGTGACTGCATAGAGCAGGACTCCCTGCTGACTCTCATTGGAGGGTGATGTGAAAATAAAAACATCCATTGTGTTAAGCCATTATTATTTTGAGGTATTACTGTAGTTAGTCTGTCCTGATTAAGACTTGGATAAGCATTAACACTTGCTCAGAAAAATGATAGTGAATGCTAATTAACTGTCTGCCAATTCTAGGCAACTTTATAGCTTTCAGTTTTCTGTTTGTTTGGTTTTTTGCTTCCTTTGGTTTTATTCTATAACAAAGGCTACAAGCCAGTGTGTCAGTGTTCAAGACTTCATGGAAGAAGCTATCCAGAAATATAGATAAAATTAATTTCTTAATTTATTGTGTAATTAAAAATGTTCTCTTCCTGGCCAATAGCACACGAAAAGATGCTCATTACTAATCATTAAGGGAGTGCAGATCAAAACCACAATGAGATACCACTTCACACCCATTAGGAGGATTATTACAAAAACAAAACAAAGCACAAAATAAGTGTTGGTGAGGATGTGGAAAAATTCAAACCCTGTGCATTGCTTGTGGGAATGTAAAACGGTACAGCTACTGCAGATAGCAGTAGGTAGGTTCCTCAAAATATATATATTTTTAAACGTATCTTTATTGATTTCAGAGAGAGGAATGGAGAGGGAGAGAGAGAGAGAGAAACATCAATGAGAGAGTCATTGATTGGCTGCCTCTTGCAGGCCCCCGACTGGGGATGGAGCTGGTAACCCGGGCATGTGCCCTGACCGGGAATCGAACCCCATTCGCCTGGATCCTAGGTCGACGCTCAACCACTGAGCCATGCCTGGCCGGACAGGTTCCTCAAAATATTAATCATAGAATTACCGTATGATCCATCAGTTCCACTTCTGGGTATTCACTCAAAAGAACTGAAAGCAGAGACTCAAGTGGACATCTGTACACACATGTTCATAGCAGCATTGTTCACAACAGCCAAAAGGTGAAAATAATCCCAGTGTCCATCACTGGATGAACACATAAACGAGATATGGTTTACAATGAAATATTCATTAGCCTTTAAAAGGAAAGAAATTCTAACACATTATGCTAAGTGAAATAAGCTAGACACAAAAGGACAAATAGGTGATTCTTGTTATGTGAGGCACCTACCACAGTGAAATTCATGGAGAGGAAGTAGAATGGTGGATGCCAGGGGCTGAGATGGAGGAAGAAGGAATGGAGAATAAATTGTTTAATGGGTATGAAGTTTCAGTTTGTGAACATGAAAAGATTTTTGGATAGTGGGATGGTTACACAGTAATGTGAGTGTACTTAATGCTGCTAAACTATTCACTTAAAATGGTTAATATGGCAAATTTTATACTATGAGTATTTTACCACATAAAAAATTCTTTATATGCTCAAATCAAGATGTTTTTTATTGAGTACTATCAATCCATCAGTGTGGGGGGAAAGAACATAAGATAACTCAGTTTTCCTCTGTGACATAAGAAGAATTCTGGGGAAAATCTAGGCATTTACATTGACATAACTTTTAGTTTAACATCAGTTGCCAAGAGGTGAATTGATTGCATTTTTCTTTTCACGATACAATAACATCATTTATTCATGCAAAGTCTCTCATTTTATCTTATTATTTTCCCCCTTCTCCCTGATACTCCATCTCTGTGTTTTGTATATGTCTTTGATAAGCATCTTTGAAAAATATTTATATGTATGTCAAACATTTTAATATATTTATACTGGGGTGGGCAAAAGTAGGTTTACAGTTGTTCATATAATACAATAATTAAAAAATAATAACACATGAATAAGGCATTTCACAACTGTAAACCTACTTTTGCCTATCCTGTATTAAGTTTTTACAATTGACATTATGCTATAGACCTTACTCTGTTTACTTTTTCCACTTAACACTAATTTTGAAAGCTCTATGTTGCTTTATGTACCTCCAGTTTATTGGTTCTGACTGCTGTATAATATTCCAAAATGAGCTTCTATTATATTTTATGTATCCATTCCCCTTGCCTCCCACATCCGTGTCACAAAATAAAATGCTATGATAAGCTTCTTTGTTTTTGTCACCGTTAGATTTGTGGATACTTTTCTCAGGGTTTATATCCAAGAGTGAGTATGCACATGCTGAATTTCACAAAGTTCTATCAATTTTTTTTTTCAAGAATTGTTGCCATGGTCTTATGCCTCTGCAAGCAGTGCATGAGAAAAACCATTTTCCCACATCCTTGCAAACATTGACTATTACCTAATTTTAAAATTTTTGCCAACCTGTGTATAGTATAAAGGAGTATTTTATTCTTTGAATTTGCATTCCTCTGATTACTAATGTGGTTGAACATCTTATTTGTATACACATTATCATTCTGATTTTTTCCCTATATACATTGCTCATTTATATCATTTGCTCATTTTTGCCCAATCTTGTTTTATTAGTTGGCAAGAGTTCCTTGAAAAACTAATCTTTTATTTTTTACTTAAAATATTTTCACCCAATCTTTTATGCATTTATTAAGTTTTTATTTTATTTCAATTAATTAATCTGTTTATTTTAAGTTTATCTTTATTGTTGAAAATATTATAGATGTCTCCTTTTTACCCCCATTGTTCCCCCCTACCAGGCATCCATCCCACCCTTAGGCTTTCCCCAGACCAGTGTCTGTGTCCATGGGTTATGCTTATAAACAAGTAAGTTCTTTGATTAATCTCTTCCCACCCACTCCCCACTCATCCTCTGAGATCCCGTAGTCTGTTCCATGCTTCTATGTCTCTGGATACATTTTGTTCATCAGTTTATTTTGTTTATTATATTCCACATATAAGTGCCATCATGTGGTACTTGTTTTTCTCTGACAGACTTATTTAATTTAGCATAATACTTTCTAGTTCCCTCCATGCTGTCCCAAAGGATAAAAAATCCTTCCTCTTTACAGCTGCATAGTATTCCATGTTGTGAATGTGCCACAGCTTTTTTATCCACTCATCTACTGATGGGCACTTGGGCTGTTTCCAGATCTTAGCTATCGTAAATTGTGCTGCTGTGAACATAAGGGTGCATCAGTTCTTTGTAATTGGTGTTTCGGGTTTCTTAAGATATATTTCTAGAAGTGGGATCACTGGGTCAAATGGCAGGTCAATTTTTAATCTTTTGAAGAAACTCTATACTGCTTTCTATAGTAGCTGCACCAGTCTGCACTCCCACCAGCAGTGTGCTAGGTTTCCTTTTCTCCACACCCTCGCCAGCACTTGTAGTTCATTAATTTGTTGATGGCAGCCATTCTGACAGGTGTGAAGTGATACCTCATTGTGGTTTTAATTTGTATCTTTTTGATAACTAGTAATGTTGAACATTTTTTCATATGTCTCTTAGCCATCTGTATGTCCTCTATGGAGAAGTGTCTATTTAGGTCCTTTGCCCAATTTTAATTTGATTGTTTGTCTTTCTTTTATTAAGTTTTATGAATTCCTTATATATTTTGGATATTAACCCTTTATCAGATGTGTCATTGGCAAGTATGTTCTCCTATACAGTGGGCTCCCTTTTTGTTTTGTTGATGGTTTCTTTTGCTGTGCAGAAGCTTTTTATTTTGATGCAGTCTCATTTGTTTATTTCCTCCTTTGTTTCTCTTGCCCTAGGAGATGTATCAGCAAACATATTGCTAAGAGAGATGTCTGAGATTTTGCTGCCTATGTTTTCCTCTAGGATTTTTATGGTTTCATGTCTTACATTTAAGTCTTTTATTCATTTTGAATTTATTTTTGTGTATGGTCTAAGTTGGTGGTCTAGTTTCACTTTTTTGCATGTACCTGTCCAATTTTCACAACACTATTTGTTGAGGAGACTGTCTTTACTCCACTGTATGTTCTTGCCTCCTTTGTCAAATATTCATTGACCATAATGGCATAGGTCAATTTCTGGGTTCTCTGTTCTGTTCCACTGATCTATATGTCGGATCTTGTGCCAGTACCAGGCTGTTTTGATTACAGTGACTTTGTAGTATAACTTGATATCTGGTATTGTGATCCCTCCAACTTTGTTCTTCTTTCTCAAGATTGTCATGGCTATTCAGGGTGTTTTTTGGTTCCATGTAACTTTTCAAAGTGTTTGTTCTAGATTTGTGAAATATGCTGTTGGTATTTTAATAGGGATTGCATTGAATTTATAGATTGCTTTGTGTAATATGGACATTTTAATGATGTTAATTCTTCCAATCCATGAACATGGTATATTTTTTCATTTGTTTATATCTTCCTCTATTTCTTTTTTCACTGTCCTGTAGTTTTCTGAGTAAAGGTCTTTTACATTTTTGGTTAAGTTTATTCCTTGGTATCTTATTTTTTTAGTTGCAATGGTAAATGGGATTGTTTCTTTTTGTTTCTCTTTCTGAGAGTTTATTGTTGGTGTACAAAAATGTCATTAATTTCTGGGTATTAATATTGTATCCTGCTACCTTGCTGAATTCATTCATTAAATCTAGCAGTTTTTTTGGTGGAGTCTTTAGGATTCTTTATGTACAATATCATGTCATTTGCAAATAATGACAGTTTTACATCCTCCTTTCCAATTTGGATACCTTTAGGTTTTCTTCCTGTCTGATGGCTGTGGCAAGGACTTCCAGTACTATGTTGAATAAGAGTGGTGAAAGTGGACACCCCTGTCTTGTTCCTGTTCTTAGGGGAAGTGATTTTAGTTTTGCCCATTGAGTATGATGTTGGTTGTAGGTTTGTCATATATGACATTTATTATGTTGAGGTATGATCCTTCTATTCCCACTTTGCTGAGAGTATTTATCCAAAATGGGTGTTGGATTTTATCAAACGCTTTTTCTGCATCTATTGATATGATCATGTGATTTTTGTCTTTCAATTTGTTTATGTGATGTATCATGTTTATTGATTTGTGAATATTGTACCAGACTTGCATCTCTGGAATAAATCCCACTTCGTCATGGTGTATGATCTTTTTAATGTATTTCTGGATCCAATTTTCTAATATTTTGTTGAGGATTTTAGCATCTACGTTTATCAGGGATATTGGCCTGTAATTTTCTTTCTTTGTAGTGTCTTTATCTGGTTTTGGAATTAGGCTAATGCTCACCTCATAAAAAGAGTTTGGAAGTGTTCTTTGTCTTGGGTTTTTTGAAATAGTTTGAGGAGGTTTTAATTCTTCTTTGAATGTTTGGTAAAACTCCCCTGTGAATCCATATAGGCCAGGGCTTTTGTGTGCTGGGCGCCCTTTGATTACTGCTTCAACTTCATCAGCAGTTTTTGGTCTATTCAGTCTTTCTGACTCCCTGATTGAGTTTTGGAAGGCTGTATTTTTCTAGGAATTTATCCATTTCATCCCTGTTGTCCAGTCCATAGTATTTTCTTAATAATCCTTTGTATTTCTGTTGGGTCGGTTGTTATTTCTTTTCTGTTTTTTTTTTTTAATATGTCTTTATTGATTTAAGAGAGAGGAAGGGGGAGGGAGAGAGAGAGACAGAAACATCAATGATGAGAGAGTCATTGATCGGTTGCAGCCCACAACCCAGGCATATGCCCTGACTGGGAATCGAACCCTGATAGCCTGGATCCCAGGTCGATGCTCAACCGCTGAGCCACACCCGGCTGGGTGGGTCAGTTGTTATTTCACCTCTTTCATTCCTGATTTTGTTTATTTGGGTCTTCTCTCTTTGTTTCTTGATTAGTCTGGCTAATGGTTCATCAATCTTGTTTATCTTTTCAAAGAACCAGTTCTTGGTTTCATTGATCTTTTGTACTGTTTTTTTTAGTCTCTAGGTCATTTATTTCTGCTTTGATCTTTATTATTTCTTTTCTTCTACTTTGGGCTTTTCTTGTTGTTTTCTTTCTAAGTTTTTAAGTTGTAGGGTTAGAGAGTCTATTAGAAATTTTTCTTGGTTTTTGAGGTAGGCCTGTAGTGCTATGAACTTCCCTCTTAAGACTGCTTTCATTGTGTCCCATAGATTTGGAGTTGTGTGTTCATTTTCATCTGTTTCCAGGAAGTTTGATTTCTTTCTTGATCTCTTTGGTAACCCATTCATTGTTTAAAAACATGCTTTTTGGCCTCCATGTGTTTGAATGTTTTTTAGTGTTTTTATTGTAGTTCATTTCTAATTTCATGCCATTGTGATGGGAGGAGATGCTTGATATGATTTCAACCTTCTTGAACTTGTAGAGACTTGTTTTGTGTACTAACATGTGGTCTATCTTTGAGAATGTCGCATGTGCACTTGAGAAGAATGTATATTCTGCAGCTTTGGGGTAGACAGTTTTGTAAATGTCAATTAAATCCATGTGATCTTGTGTGTCATTTAGGGTCGCTGTTTCCTTGTTGATTTTTTGTCTGGAAGACCTATCCAGGGAAGTCAGTGGGGTGTTAAAGTCCCCTAGTATGATTGCATTGCTGTCAATCTCTCCCTTAAAGTCCTCTAGAATTTTTAAAATAAATTTAGAGGCTCCTATATTGGGTGCATATGTTTATCAGGGTGATATCCTCTTGTTGGATTGATTCCTTTAGTATCATGTAATGATCTTTCTTGTCTCTTGTTATGGCCTTCATTTTGAAATCTATTTTGTTGGATGTGCCTATTTTTACCCCAGGTTTTTTTCGTTTCCATTTGCATGGAGAATTTTTTCCATCCCTTCACTCTCATCCTTTGTGAATCTTTTGTTTTGAGGTGGGTCTCTTGTAGACAGCATATATATGGGTCCTGTTTTCTTATCCATTCAGCCACTCTATATCTTTTTATTGGGGCATTTAATCCATTTATATTTAAGGTTATTATTGAAAGATACTTATCTACTGCCATTTTATTTCTTTATGCCTATGTTTCTCATTCTCTTTATTTCTACTTCTAATTATAGCAGTCCCTTTAACATTTCCTGTAATACTGGTTTTGTAGTGATAAGCTGCTTTAGCCTTTTTTTGTCTGGGAAGCTCTTTATGTCACCATCTATCTTGATTGATAATCTTGCTGGATAGAGTAGTCTTGGTTTCAGATTCTTGTTTTGCATTACCTTGAATACTTCATGCCATTCCCTTCTGGCTTGTAGAGTTTCTGATGAGAAATCACCTGACAGCCTTATGGGGGCTCCTTTGTAGGTAACAGATTGCTTTTCTCTTGCTTTCTTTAAGATTATCTCTTTGTCTTGAATTCTTGGCATTTTTATTATGATGTGTCTGGGCGTAGGCCTCTTTGGATTCTTCTTCGTTGGGACTCTCTGTGCCTCCTGAACTTGTATGACTTTTTCCTTCACAAAGTTAGGGAAGTTTTCTGCTATTATTTCATCAAACAGGTTTTCTAACCTCTGCTTACTTTTGACCTCCTCTGGCACTCCTACAATACGAATATTGTTACATTTCATGCTGTCCCAAAGCTCCCTTAGACAGTCCTCCTATTTTTTAATTGTTTTGTTTTTGTTTTTAGGTCTCTGATTGAGTGATTTTTTTTCTATCCCATCTTCTAATTCACTGATCTGATCCTCAGCTTCCTCTAACTCGCTGTTTATTCCTTCCATTGTATTCTTTATTTCTGCCTGGTCATTTTTCATAGTTTCCATATCTTTTTTTATGCTGTTGAACATCCTTACAATCGGTTTTCTGAGCTTTATTTCTGATAGATTGCTTATCTCCATTTCATTTAGCTCTTTTCCTGGAGACTTCTCTTGTTCTTTCATTTGGGGCTTGTTTTTTGGTCTCCCCATTTTGGCTACTTTTTTGGGTTTGTTTCTAAGTATTAGGTAGATCTGCTAGGACTCTCAGTCTTTTTGGAGGGTCTCTGGTACAGGCCAATGTCAGACACAGTTTATGACTTACCCTGAGTACCCTTTTTGGGACTATCAACAACCCTAGGCTTAAGATCTCCTCTGCTGGGACTGGGGACATTTGGACAGTACCGAGATGCACACCAAAGTATGCTTTTTTAAGGCCTGGGTCCCAAAGCATATCAGGCAAAGACAAAGCACCCTGAGGTCTGCCTCTGCCTGCAGACTGATTAATCTGATTCTCTTAACAAGCCTCAGGCTGTAGAAACTCCTCTGGGCAGGGTGAGAGGCTTTTCAGCAGGGTGGGGCAATTGCTTCCCCCCTCAGGCAAAAGAGGAAAATTGGCTGCTGGAGAAGGATGTCCTCCACAGCCTGGGGGAATGACTCAGCACAGGAATCCAGACAGGCATCCCTTGATCTCACTCTCCAGAGCTCACAACCCCAGACTTCCCCACACAGCTCCAGTTTACTCCACTCCCCCTCTGCTGGAGCCAAAGGTGAGTAGCTGCACATGAAAAAGTGTTTTTTAAAAGTATGTTTTTAAGCTGTCTGGAGTGTTGTTTCTTTGCATATGGGGTGAGGTAGGGATAAACTCCATTATTCTTCATATGTGAAAAATGCCAGAATTTCTCAAAATATTTTCCATAGAAAATTGAGATCTTAAATGGGTAACAGAGAAAAAAGAATTCCAAGGTTCAATAAGTTTGAGATAAATCTAATTAAACAATAGTAAACAGATTTTTTATCCTACAAGTTTTTTCAGAGTCTTAAATGTGCTAATATACATTTCAAATATTCAGGAAGGGCCCATAGCAGGGGCAGGCAAACTGCCAGTCATGGGGCAATTGTGGCCCATAGTCTGTTTTTATATAATTCACAAGCTAAGAATATTGATTACATTTTTAAAGGAGGAATAAGGAGAAGAAGAGGAAGAAGAAGGGGAGGAAGGAGATATAATAGAGACCAGATGTAGCCCACAAACCCTAAAATATTTACTCCGGTTGTTTACCAAAAAAGCTTGCCAATCCCCAGTGTATAGTATGCAAGGTGTCCCAAACGCTGGCTCCAGAACCCTTTGATAGAGGACAGTCTCATGGCATTAGCATTTTGCTACACAAATACTAGGAGGCACTGACTAGGAATAGATCAACAAAGGATTAACAAAAGTATAAATCTGGCTATTTTCCAATTAATTTGAATTTTGTAAAGTCATAAAATTATTGAAGATTTAATTGATGTTATTGGTCATTCAGTCCTAACTTTCTAGCCAATGTTGGTCCACTCAATAAAAATATTTCTTCATTTGCATAACTACTGGGGAGAAACACCTCTGGAAACACAGTTCCACATACTGCATTTCTTTCCCCTGTGGCCATCCTGCCACTTACACTGATACTTCAGTATATTTGTTCTCCTGCTTCAACCCACTCACTCTAAAAATAATAAAATTCCATTTTTATTTTTCTATCTCTTCAATGTTGCTGAAAATACTCCCTTGATAAACCTGATTATTTCACAGCTTTGACTCTCCAAATTCTTTCTGAAACTGTTTCTAAAAGGAAGTATCTAAGATTGTCTCCTGTCTATATATTTTTAAATACACTTTAAAGGAGACAAATTAAAAAAATATTTAATTTGTGTGAATTTCTAATAGCTGCAAAAGAGTTATGGGGTAGGGTAATGTAACAAGAATAAAACGTTTGACCAGTGTATAATATAATGTGCAGATTTTTTAAAAAATGTTTATTGTGTTGATTGAATTCATATTAAAATATTATATTCCTTTTAGAGATGAACTTTGGGAAGAGACATGGAAAATTTAGAAAGCTCCCCCCAAATCAGAACCAGAATAATCAAGTGGTTATAAAAGAGTGGGAGGGTACTTTGAATGTGAGCTACACGTGTTTCCAAAGAATAGAGTATAGAAAAGGAGAAACAGAAACTTTACATTGGAGAAACCTGGCAAACACCACCTTAATCAGATGGCCAAGGTTAACATTACCTGTGATGTCCTGTGGCTGCCGGGTACTCCCAATATGATGTGATGAGGAGGGTACTCCACTTCTGTGGTATTATTTCCAAAAACCTATAACCATAGTTTTATCATAAGAAAAGCAATAGACCCACTCATATTGTGGGACATGCTACAAAATACTTGACTAGTACTCCTCAAACTATCAAGATGATGATGAAAAAACAAGGATAAATGAGAAACTGTCACTTATTAGAAAAGAAGATAAATATAAGGAAACATGACAATGAAATGCAATGTGGTATTTTAGATTGAATCTTGGAACAGGAAAAGAACTTTAAGGAAATAAAAATAAGGTCTGGAGTTCAGTTAATAGCAATGTATCAATATTGGTTTCTTAATTTTGACTAATATACGATCATCATGCATGACAGTCACATTAGTGGAAACTGAAACTGAGGGGTGAGTGGTATACAGGAACTCTCAGTATTATTTTTGCAACTTTACTGTAAATCTAAAAATTGTTCTAAAGTAAAAAGTTTATTTAAAAGTGTGGGGAAGGAGGCAGACCACATGTAGAACAGCAGTGAATGATAATGGTATTATAAAATATGTTAATTGTGGAGTTCAGACTGAGTTCATGAGTACAAAGCAGAGCAAGACTAGTAAGGGCTGAGATGGAAGGTACCATGGAACAGTGGATGGAAAAATTAGTGAAGTGAGGACTGAAGATGTTCTGCTTGTGGACTGATATGAATAACCTCACCAGAGCAGAGGGTGAATGTAGTGGGAAAGGGATTTGGACAGGTAGAGTGAAGCCAAGCAGTGGTGGATCTCAAGGAGGGCAGCTTAGAATTGATTTGTCTGTGTGAAACCATTGAGGAATTATTGAAAAGAAAAAGTTCTTTATTGGTCAGAGGAGAGAAAGTCTGGTTTATAATTTTCCTCAGGCACCTCAATCATGTTAATAAGTGGGATATACAAATCATAAATAAAAAATAAAATAAATGTCTTCTAATAGGTGAAATGCGTTTATATGGAGGAGAGCTAGTAGCCCTTTTGCATTTGCACTATGATCTTGAGCCGATAGGTCTGCGTTTGGTAAAGGAAACCTAAATTAGATAGGATGCAGTGCATTTTGTTTGAGAAGCCATTGCCCAGCTGGGCGTGGCTCAGCGGTTGAGGGTTGACCTACGATCCAGACAATCGGGGTTCAATTCCCGGTCAGGACACATGCCCGGTTGCGGGCTCGATCAGTGACCCTCTCATCATTGATGTTTCTATCTCTCTCTCTCCCTCTCCTTTCCTCTCTCTGAAATCAATAAAGATATATTAAAAAAAAAAAAAGAGAGAAGCCATTAATCCCTAGACTGTGCTATGAAGGCCAGCGTAGAAGCTGTTACAGTGAAGGAAATATAGTCCACATGGCAGAGTTGTGTGTGTTCTCTGTACGATAATTGTTTACTCCAGGTTCCCACCAGATCTGTGGCTCTGTGACTTGAAAAATATTTCTTAAGCCCAAGGTCATGGCTGCTTGTGAAAAATCGATAGTTATACAGGGCTTTTCCATTTAGCTTTTCATTCTTACATTCTTAGGTCAAGCTTGTAAATGTAACACTCAGAAAAAATGATAGACTGCCCTGCTGAGAGCCATGAGAAGTCCAAGGAGAAATATGGGGCATGTTTACTTCAGTGGCTGCCTCTTCTGACTTGGGCCAACAATACTCCTGCTCACCTGTAAGGGCCTCACTGTTTGTTGATGTGTCCAGAGTCACTCAATGATTCTGATTTTGAATATATTCTTTGGTGTGGCCACTCTTGGTGTGGTGCAGCCTTCTATGAAGAACAAGAGCAGGTTCTAGTAGAGGCCAAGAAGTCTCCACTTATAACCCAGGCCGTCTACTAAGTCTCATGAGCTTTCCATAGGTAAGGACATCATTTCCAAAGTACAGCCTCTGATTTTTTGTATTCGTCATGTGTAGGCAATAATTGTTCCCCTGGTACATATTCTGGAAAAATAGGTAAACTCTCTTATCATCTCAACTTATGTAATATATATACATATATATATACACACATATATATGTATATATAGAGAGACAGAGAAACAGAGAGACAGACAGAGAGAGAAAGAACATATTGCTGCTGAGAATACAATGGAGAAAGCCATGGCCAGGACTGGGGTATTCTGGGTAGGAGCAGAGGTATTTTTACATAATAGCTGTGTCAGACTGAAAGGGGCCTTGTAGCTATATGTGACACAAGTTGATTTTTTTTTTTTTGCACTGAGGTATCCCCTCCTGCCAAAACAGCAACCCAGGCTATTAGGAAAAGCAGATAACCCTGCTATTTTGCCTCTAGTCAGAGTGCTTTCCCACCAGCTACCTGGGGAGTGAGAGCTACCTTTAAGGGACATCCTGGTGGTGAGGGGGTGTCTAGGAGGTGGAAATGGTGGGATCAGCAAGCTGTCTGCTTTCACACACTCCAATTTGGAAGAGGGATTCAGGCTCCATCCCCTATGGCTCTTAATAAAACAAAGTAGAAGTCAAAATCACCACCTACCTCCCATGACCCTATCTATGATTCATAGAACCATTTTGCTAGAATAGACTGAGAACAGCATATGCACATCAATCACTTAAATGGAGAGTAGCATTTCAGTGTTTTGTTTCAGCTCTGAATTATTACACTGCCCCCACTTCCAGATGATGTTCTTTCCTTTCCACTGACATTCTCTACACATTGTCTGAGATAATGCTCAATAAACTGAGTAAGACTGACACTCCAGGAAAAAAGAGATGTTTTTAAGATATAACTACAGAATTCAAAATCTTGAAGTAAATGGAACAAAATATCCAATACCATATATTGACCACTGGATTCAATGACCATTTAATTTGTCAAGATGGAGGCCATTGGTAACCTGGCCAAGAGTAGTCTCAGTGGAGTGGTTGGGAGATAAATCCAACTGAATTGGTTTGAGGAGGGCAAGAGGAGACATTGTATATAGGCAAGTCTTGTAAGAAGTTTTGCTATGAAAGGAAATGAGGTCAGGGGATGGTTTAAGGTAGAAGTTACTAAAGCATATCTATATGCTGGTATTGATGCTGTTTGGTGATCTAAGAAAAAGAAAGAATTGATGCAACTCATTTATCTGTTCTTCTTGCTCCTAAAAGCAGAGTCCCCTGAAAATGATTTAATTTTGCTTTATGTCCACTTTCTTTTCTACTAGTTTATAGCTGCTCCAAGTAGAAATCATGTCGGATTCATCTTTGAATTTCAAAAAATGCTTTTATTTAAGGTGCACAGGGGCAGGGATCAGGATTTACTTTATCCTTGTTGAATCAGAGAAGCTAGTGAATTACTTAGAACATAGTAGGTGCTCAATAAACAATTGTGCACTGGAATGATTGTTTATAGAGTGAGAGTGTATGAACATATGAATAAATGAACTCAATTGTTTACTTTTTGGAGTTTCTGTTGGGAAATTTGAATCATGAGATGTCTTCCCTCCTCTGTCCTTCCCAATTCTAAAAACTTTCTCTTGAAACACAGATGCACGCCCAAGAAATGTTGAATTTGTTAAATATTCGTTTAGAAAAACAGATTTGTTGCCAAAAAAACCCTGCCTACTTGTTTCAAGCTCCCAATAGGAGCAGTTTTGGAGATTTTCCTCCATTTTGGAATATCTTTTAGTTTATAACTTTCTTTAGAGTTATAAAGTGTTCTCACACCTGTCATCTCATTCTTCTATCAGTCCTGAAGGGAAGTTAGGATAGAAATTATTATTCCAGTTTTAAAGATGTGGAAGTAGTGGCCCAGAGGAGTTCAATGATTTACTTACACACAGCTCATTGGTGCAGAGCAGGGCCTTGACCTCAAATATCCTTGCTGTTAGTTCAATGAATTAATATTTAAGTTCTCAACTTAGTAAGAGCTCTTCACCCACATCCTGTGATTCAGAGGATCCACTCCTGTTTTAGTTCCACTTGTTTAATTCTGTGCAAAGCAATAACAAACCTGTATTTCCTGGGGCAAGACATGGTTCATTAAGCTTCTGCAAAATTTTAACCTTTTCCAAGACTTGAGGCAGAAGGAACAGGCCAGAATGAGGTTGACTTTGGTAGGAAGTGCTGGGCTGGAATGGATAAAGAGCATCCAGCCTGGAAGCTGAGACCTCCAGTGGCATTTAGGGTTTTGTGATAAGCAGCCTCTGCTGCAGGCAGGCAGGCAGGCGGTGAAACATTACTGTTTACCAAATCAAAGCAGATGTTCTGCTCTTATGGAGGCCCCTCCTGCCTGAAAAAGATTGTTGAAATTGAGTTCTGCTTTGAAGTGTGTTGATCTGGAAAATGTTGACTCTAGTGGCACAGAACTTGTGACCGTTTTATGAGACAACCTTGACAAGCAGAAAACATGTTCCCAAATCAATAGTGAACACAAGAGGCTAATGTATTTCCTGGTAAATGAAATAAATGTAAGGATAAATCAAAGACTTAGTGCATATCACAGCTGCTAAGTTTAGATTCACTCATATATGTGTCCAGGATATACTCTCAGCCAAATGCTGGGTGTTTGGTAAGGCTGCTGTATGCACATAAAGATTCAATTATGCTCAGCCGGTATAGCTCAGTGGTTGAGCTTCAACGTGTGAACCAAGAGGTCATAGTTTGATTCCAGGTCAGGACACATGCCCAGGTTGCAGGCTTGCTCCCCAGTAGGGGGCATGCAGGAGGGAGCTGATCAATGAATGACTCTCTCTCATCATTGATGTTTCTATCTCTCTCTCCTTCTCCCTTCCTCTCTCTGAAATCAATAAAAACAAGCCATACCGTGTTTACAGACTGGCAGATTAACTAGACTCAGACTGTGAACAACTAGGTCCTAGTGCTGTGCTATATAAACTCCTAAAGGGATATGTGATTCTGTTTCTTTTCTTTTTTGATAAAATTTCAGCTTTATTGAGGTATAATTCACAAATAAAATTGTAAGATATTGAAAATATACATAATGGTGATTACACACACACACAGTATTGTTTCTTAATCTTTAATGTATTATAAAATAGAGTTAGCTTGACTACTTGACATGTCATAAGTTCAGTGAAACAATGATATTGTCCTACAGTGAATTAGAAAAAAAAGATACACACATTTCTATCTATATTTTATTTTCACAAAATCATGAGAGAATTTAATGGAAAAACTGATAATTACTGAGTTTCAATTGACTTATTTTCTCCCTTCCTCCCCTCACTGAATACACACTCTGTGTTAGACTCTGCTCTAGGTACTGCGGATACAGTAGAAAACATGGCAGACACAGTCCTTGGCCACATGGAGCTTACAGTTGAGATGAGGGGAGTGTACGAAGATACCTAATTATAATGTTTATAAGTGCTATGTCGAAAAGTAGGGTGCTAAAACATGAAAAACATAGAGAAGTGAATATGTTCAAGATATATTTAATAAGCTGAATCAATGGGCCTGGTAGTATAATTCACAAGATATGAGTGGGGGTGGTAGTGAGGGTGAGTGAGGAGTCAAGGACAATCATGACTGGATGATTAGCTGGATGGATGGAGAGTTAGTAAATCAAGTCCAAGGGAAACATCTCAATGAAGAGATCATAACTTGATCTCTCTCTCTTTCTCTCTCTTTTTACCTCCCTCTCTCTCTCTCTCTCTCTCTCTTGTTCCCCATCTCCCTCTCAAAGAAAAGAAAATTTCTGAAAGTTTTTTGGTTTTCCAAAAAGAAAGTTGTCATCTTAATGAGCCATGCAAACAGGTCCAGAAAAAAACTTGTAAACCTGTTGTACAGGCTTTTCCACACTTGACTGTAAGTATTCTAATCTCACTCTCTTTAGAAACCATGATGGTGATCCACTTTGACATTTAATGGCCTGCCACTTATATGCTTTTTCTTTCCTTGTTTTGTGAGCTTCCTGAGGTTGAAGATAGCATTCTTTTTCTTCTTCTTTTTTTTTTGTCTCCTTCAGTTTAATGTAGTGCATGGCATTTAGTTGGTAGCACAAGTCAATAGAATTATAAGATAGTTGTATGAATCCTGGCTATAATAAACATGCCTAGATGTTATGTGGCATTCTTCTAGCAGTATTTATTTCTACTTGTAGCTCCTTATAGGGAAGGGATGTGTCTGTCTTGCCAATCACTAAATCTCCAGTCCTGTTGAATAATTAGATTTCAAAAATACTTCCTCGGTTTTTGAAAAAAGGAGGGCAAAGTGACTTAAAATATCTGAAAGCATTCTGCGTATTACTCAGGTAAGGAAACAAAAAATATGCCACTGATAAACCTCAAAAGCCCCAGAAGTTTTACTGAAGCTTATTTATAGAGCAGAGCATTCACTTTTAGATTAGTCAGCTTTGATTCAGATATTAATTAGACCCTAAGTTAACTTTGTCAGTTGACAAAAATTGGACTAATCTGACACATTGATAGTCATACTTGAAAGGATGGGGGCTCCGTGGTCTCACTTCTAGGAATATATCCTAAGAATCCAGAAATACTAATCAGAAAGAACTTATGCACCCCTATGTTCATAACAGCACAATTTACGGTAGCTAAGACCTGGAAACAGCCCATGTCCATCAGTAGATGAGTGGATAAAAAATCTGTGGGACATTTACAGCATGGAATACTATGATGCTGTAAAGAAGAAGGATCTCTTACTCTTTGGGACAGCATGGATGGAACTGGAGAATATTATGCTAAACAAAATAAGCCAGGCAGAGAAAGACAAATATCACATGATCTCACTTTTATGTGGAATGTAAAGAACATGATAAACATAATAAGCTGATGAACAAAATCAATTCAGTGACATAGAAGCGTGGAACAGACTGATGAAACTCAGAAGGAAGGTGAGGGTGGTTGGGTAGGTGGGGAGAGATTAACAAAAGAATTTATATGCACATATGCATAACCCATGGACACAGACAATAGTGTGGTGAAGGCCTGGGGCATGAAGTGTGTGTGGGATTGAAGGGGTTAATGAGGGGAAAAAGGAACAGGAACAAGACAGGGGTGTCCACTTTCACCACTCTTTTTTTTTTTTTTTAATATATCTTTATTGATTTCAGAGAGACGAAAGGAGGGGGAGGGAGAGAGATAGAAACATCAATGATGAGAGAGTCATTGATCGGCTGCAGCCCGCAACCTGGGCATGTGCCCTGACCAGGAATCGAACCCCGATCGCCTGGATCCTAGGTCGACGCTCAACCGCTGAGCCACGCCCGGCCGGGCCACTTTCACCACTCTTATTCAACATAGTACTAGAAGTCCTAGCCACAGTGATTAGACAAGAAGAAAACATAAAAAGCATCCAAATTGGAAAGGAGGAAACAAAACTGTCATTATTTGCAGATGATATGATATTGTACATAGAGAATCCTAAAGACTCCACCAAAATACTATTAGATTTAATGAATGAATTCAGCAAGGTAGCAGGATACAAAACTAATACCCAGAAATTAATGGCATTTTTGTACACCAATAATAAACTATCAGAAAGAGAAACTAAAAAAGCAATCCCATTTACCATTGCAACTAAAAAAAAAAAAAAAAAAAAAAAAAGATACCGAGGAATAAACTTAACCAAAAATGTAAAAGACCTTTACTTGGAAAACTACAGGACAGTGAAAAAAGAAATAGAGGAAGATATAAACAAATGAAAAAATATACCATGTTCATGGATTGGAAGAATTAACATCATTAAAATGTCCATATTACCCAAAGCAATCTATAAATTCAATGCAATCCCTATTAAAATACCAACAGCATATTTCACAAATCTAGAACAAACACTTTGAAAAGTTACATGGAACCAAAAAACACCCTGAATAGCCATGACAATCTTGAGAAAGAAGAACAAAGTTGGAGGGATCACAATACCAGATATCAAGTTATACTACAAAGCCACTGTAATCAAAACAACCTGGTACTGGCACAAGATCAGACATATAGATCAGAACAGAGAACCCAGAAATTGACCCATGCCATTATGGTCAATGAATATTTGACAGTGGAGGCAAGAACATGCAATGGAGTAAAGACAGTCTCTTCAATAAATGGTGCTGGGAAAATCGAACAGGTACATGCAAAAAAGTGAAACTAGACCACCAACTTAGACCATACACAAAAATAAATTCAAAATGAATAAAAGACTTAAATGTAAGACATGAAACCATAAAAATCCTAGAGGAAAACATAGGCAGCAAAATCTCAGACATCTCTCTTAGCAATATGTTTGCTGATACATCTCCTAGGGCAAGAGAAACTAAGGAGGAAATAAACAAATGAGACTGCATCAAAATAAAAAGCTTCTGCACAGCAAAAGAAACAATCAAGAAAACAAAAAGAGAGCCCACTGTATGGGAGAATATATTTGCCATCAACACATCTGATGATGTGTTGTGATAGTAGCATTCCCTTTCCTTTGCTTTTAAATGGTTACTATTACCTTTTGATATTGGACCCATTAAGAGTAATTTCATTACTAGAAAATCCATCACTCACTAGCCCCTAATCCACTGAAAGGAGAGTTTCTCTTTAAAATTAAGAAAGGAAATTAAGAAAGGAATCATCATCTTTAAACTAGACCTATCACATCACCTCTAAGTGAGCAATAAAGCATATTGTTAGTTACATTAAAAAAAGGGGGGTGGGGGGAGGACTTCTGTAATGTTTTCAACAATAAATATAAATGGAAAAAGAAAAAAAAAAGAAAGGATGGGGACTTTTCTTCATTGGTTTTCAATGGTGTTCCAAGCAGCCTTTAGGGTTTCATGGAAACTTAGACCAAGCCAATTGAATGGGGCTCCAAACTGTTAGTTCTGCCTTCATCCAGGGGCAGCTCATTGGTATGTGCTTTGTTTATGTCTGTAAAGTTTCCTTTGAAGGACAGTTTCCATGGCTTAAAAGATAAAAACTTCAAAAACCAGTGTCACATAACAATTCTAAAACTGTTCTCAAATAATAGTAATATTCCTACGTGTAAAATTCCTATCTGAGAGTTGATGGTGGCATGCTGGTTTTCCCAGGGAAACAAGTCTGGTCTCATAGAAAGTATGAAAACCTTAGTTCAAATGTCAGAAAGCTACAGATAGTTTGCAAAACACATTTCTAATCATCGCAATTATTCCTCTTTTTTTAAAGCTCCCTGTTTTCTTGTGTGTATTTGTCAACTAAATTGTGAACTTTTTGAGAGTAGTAACAATAATTTTTGTCTGATTTGAGTTAAGCACAGTACCTAGCATGATAAAGTTATATTGAATGAATCAATAGATGGATAGATGAATGGAAGAATGAGTGGTGGATAGATGGGTGGATGACAGTGACTATTAAAAGAATGACTTCGACATAACACCAATACCTGGGACTTGGTAATTGTGTTCTAATCCTGTTTCAGCAATTCTGTTTTTGTAAGACCCTGAACAAATTAATTTTGTATCTCATTACGTTAAATATAAAATTAAAAAATAGAGTGTGTATTTCAAATTAAGGATAATGAGTCACTGTTTCTCGGGAATAAAGGGTACACAAGCAAATTAATTACAAAGGCTTATGTTATTATAATTATAATGTTAATTATAAGACATAGCTGCTGTTCATGAAAGTAGCTGAAAAAGGAACATAATATGAGCAGTTGGTTCAAACCTTGGGCCAATATTCTGGTGGACAAAATTATTATTCTTTACTCAGAGGACCTTAGACCAAAGTTTGATGCTATATAGACCATTTGGATTTCTGCAGATTCAGTAACAGCAATGACCTAGTGGCCAAAGAAGATATTGTAAACCAATGCAAGACTGAAGAAGTAAAGCAAACACAATTTTAAAGGTAAAGGTTTCTATCTCTCGTCCACTGCCATGCTGGATGGATGGGTGTAAGAATATATTAAATGGAATTGATTAAGTTGCTTTTCTGTGCAAGACCTGGTGTTGAAGGAAATTAGAGATGAGTTACTAAATCAAGGGAGTCAGGACACATATATATATTAAAGAAAGTATTAGGGCCACAAGAGAAATAGTGTTCAAGTGGTATGAGAATTCATAAGGAGGAGAGTAATCTTTGTCTAAATATTGCTTGCTACTTGGATTACTTATGCCTTGATTTTCAAATAAAATAAAACCTTTCATCTTCTCAATAAAGCCTTTGGCATAAATAAATATGTAGGAGTGTTTCTGCCAAAGGCATGCATTCCCTAAAGAGGGATGTCATTTTCATAAACATAAACTTTCCTTTGTTTTTGACAGCTCCATTTTGTGGCATGAAGGCACTTGAAGTTGTGAAACTGTTTCTGATTCTTGGCCAAAGTTGAATCATCAAATTGACTGACCTCACCACACCATGTGTTTTGTATTAAAATTGTGTGTGTGTGTGTGTGTGCGTGTGTGTGTGTGTGTGTGTGTGTGTTTAGCAAATGAAAATCAGTACTCCCCAGGCCCTACATTCTTTGTTATTAACACAGTCACCAATGTTTTACTATATTATGAAAACAATGTACCTCAGTTTTACAATGTAGGATATTCGAATCATCCAGAAAGACTAAGAATAAAATTGGTATGCATGCCCCTCTAAAAACAAAAGTAGCTTTTGACCTTCATGCAAATCTTTAAATTTTGATGTGTTAGTTCACTTTTCCTTTAAAAAGATAAATAGATAGATGGATAATAGATCTAAAAGAAAGTTTAAAGGAAAAAGACATACATAATCCACAACTTTTCATTTTCACATATTTCCTCCCAGGTATTTTTATATCCATATCCTTACCTTCCACTCATTCCTAACCCACCCTAGTCTGATGTCTGCCCCCACCATGCTACTGAAATTGCTCTTGTTAAAATCACCAGTGACTTCAGAGTCCTAAACCCGGTGGACTCCTTTCAGTTCTTAGGTTGCTTGGCCTATCAATGGCACTAGACACAGCTGAGGCCTGCAGCACTGTCCTCATTCTCTAGGTTCCAGGCACTCTCGACTTGACTCATTTTTTTGTACACACTTTGTTCTTTCCTTTCTCAGGCCTTCTAGGTATGTTCTATACCTCCTCCTTGGAAGGCCCTTCCTCCCAGTCCCTCATTCTTCTTCGCCCAGTTAACCTCTTCTTTCAGATCTCAACATAAATGTCACCATGTTAGACTAGATCACTGCAATTCTTCCTCAGAGTAGTCATCAGACATGTAATTACAGGTTCCTTCCTTCCTCCGTGCCCCACGCTCTCTCTCACCCTCTAAGTCCCTGGAAGGCACAAGCTATAATTATCTTTACCATTGAAACCTCAGTGCCTAGATCATTGCCTGGCACACAGAAGATGCTAAAAATTTTTGTTGTGGTTGAACGGATGTATGAATAGTTGTAGTAATGGTATATAGACAATTTTAAGTCCTACTTTTTTTCTTACTAAATGCATATCTTCATGTTGTTCCATTCTAATTTTTACTTTAATCAAATTATACACATACATGTACAAGAATGTGCAAACTGGAAATAACCCAAAGGTCCATCAATAGAAGAATGGATAAATAGATTGTTTTCATTAAATGGAATATTACACAGCAATATTGTAAGTCTTGCTACACATAACAAAGTGGGTGAATCTTACAAAAACACTAGCAAATGAAGCCAGAATCAAAAGACCACATGTATATGATTTCATTTATACACATTTCAAAAACAGTGAATACTGATTTATGATGTCGCAAGTCAGGATACTGGCAATCCTTGGTGTGATGTTGGTGACTGGGAAGTGGGACAAATGGGGCTTTCTAGTAAAGTTCTCTTTCTATATTTGGGTACTGTCGTATGGTATGTTCACATGGTGAAAAATGTATTGAACATATGATTTGTATGCTTCCTCAACTGATGTTGTATTTCAACAAAATGTTTAATTAATGAATTTTATATGCAAATCTTCAAAAAAATTTTAAATTTATACTTTATTTTTAAAAAAAATGTTATTATTGATTTTTAGAGAGAGAGGAAGGGAGAGGGATAGGGAGATAGAAACATCAATGAGAGAGAAACATCACTGATCGGCTGCCTCCTGCACGCCCCCACTGGGGACTGAGCCCTCAGCCTGGGCATGTGCCTTAACTGGGAACCATGACCTCCTGGTTCCTGGGTCAATGCTCAACCACTGAGACACACTGGCTGGACTGCATGCACATCTTTTAAAGACTCACATAGCTATACAAGATTTAAAACCAGCATTTCTCTGCTTCCCATTCCCTCACCCTCACCCTTCAATCTCCATTTCCCACAGTTAACCTCTTCCAGTTTTCTTAATTGATGCTTTTGCTTTTGACATCCATAGCTTTAAATAACATGTTTGATTTCACTTCTTAATGTTTCAGTTTTAGGCATTGTCTTTTGAATTCCCAACATGGAAGACAGGGATATGAGGCTCCTTCTTCTTCGCCCACTTCCTGTACATATGTATATTCTTCCTGACTGTATCCTCCCGAGGTAAATTATTTATCTTTTTGGCTTGATTAATGTTTAATTTTTTAAATTTAATTTTATGTTTTTTTTCAATTACAGTTGAAATTCAATATTATTTTATATTAGTTTCAGGTGTACAGCATAGTAGTTAGACATTTATATAATTTACAAAGTTGTCCCCCCAATAAGTCTAATAGCCACTTGGCACTATACATATTTATTAAAGTACTGTTGACTAGACTCCCTATGCTGTACTTTACATCCTCATGACTATTTTGTAGTAACTACCAATCTGTATTTCTTAATCCGTTCACCTTTTCATTCACCTCCCCCAAACTCCTCCCATTTGGCAGTTACAAGTTTGTTCTATGTATCTATGAGTCTGTTTCTGTTTTGTTTGTTTATTTTGTTTTTTAGGTTCCACAAGTAAGTGGAATCATGTACTATTTGTCTTTCTCTGTCTTATTTATTTCACTGAACATAATACCCTTTAGGTCCATCCATGTCGTCACAAATGGTAAGATTCATTCTTTTTGAAGGGGAAGAATATGTCAATAGAGTAGGTGGAAGTTACACTCACCTTCTCCCAGGCCCAAACTAAAATTACAACTAAATTATAGAACAGTCAACCTGAATAACCAATTGAAGATGAGCTAAACGGAAGTCTTATAACCAAGGATTTACAAAAGAAGCCACATAGAGACTGGGAAGGGCAGAGATGCAAAAGGGGCTGGCCTCACACCCACCTGCAACAGCTGAGAACATAGAGGGATGCCTCAGCTGCAGAGGTCCCCGCTTAGAAACATGGGGTCTTGACTTCATGCCAGGTTCCCCAGCCTAGAGCAACAGAGTCAGGAAGAGGTGCTCACATAACATCTGATTGTGCAAATAAGCAGGAATTCTGTTAGACAAGGAGAGTTGGGAGTCTGCTAGAAACCCAGGTGCCCTATTATAGGGTAGGTGTACAAAATCTAGTTTGTAGGTGCTCACCCTGGGCTCTTGTAGAGGAGGATGGCTCAGAGTAGACTAGAATCTTGAGAGGATAGCATAGAATCTTGAGAGGATAGCATGGTTGTGTGGCTCCTGAAAGAAAGCTGACAGTCCCTGTGCTGAATCCCTCTCCTGCACCATCCACAGATGCCATCTGTCCTAAGTCAAGCACTCGCCTCCAAACTGCATGGGCCTGGGTGGACTGCACAAGCCACCATCTTGGCCCCCTGTCTTCTTTAAGAAGAAAGAAAAATAGAGCAACATAGTTGTAAAGAATAAAATGGCAATAAATACATACCTTTCAATAATTACTTTAGATGTAAATGAATAAATGCTTCAATCAAAAGATGTAGGGTAGCTGAATGGGTAAGAAAAGAGATAAATATGTTTGTTGTCTACAAGAGACCCACCTTAGAATGAAAGTTACACACAGACTGAAAGTAAAGGAATGGAAAAAAAAATATATCATGCAAATGGAAATGAAAAAGAGCTAGGGCAACTGTACTTATATCAGCCAAAATAGACTTCAAAACAAAGGCTATAATAAAAGTCAAGGAAGGACACTCCATAATAATAAAGGGATCAATCTTACAAGAGGATATAACTCTTGTAAATATTTTTGCACCCAACACAGAGCACCTAAATCTATAAAGCAAATATTGATGGATATAAAGGGAGAGATTGGCAGTAATTCAGTCATAGTAGGAGACTCCATTGTCATTAATGGGTAGATCTTCCAGAGAGAAAATCAATAAGGAAACTGTGGTCTTAAATGACACATTAGATCAAATGGATTTAATTGATACTTTTAAAGCATTTTACCAGAAAGGGGCAGAATATACACTCTTTTCAAGTGCACATAGAATCAGCATTATTTACAATAGCCAAGTTACGAAAGTAACCTAAATGCCCATCAGTGGGTGATTGACTATAGAAGTGGTACATGTCTGCAATAGAATATTACTCAGCCATAAATAAGAATGAAACCTTACCATTTGCAAAAACATGGATGGACCTAGAGAGTATTATGCTCAGTGAATTAAGTCAGTCAGAGGAAGACAAATACTATATGATTTCACTTACATGTGGAATCTAAAGAACAAAATAACCTAACAATAAAATTGAAACAGACTCATAGACACAGAAAATGAACTGGTAGTTGGCAGAGTTGGGGCGGGGGGGGGGGGGGGAGGTGTATGGGACTTGGTGACAGAGGTGCAGGGATTAAGAAGTACAAATTGGTAGTTACAAAATAGTCATGAAGATGTATGTAAAGCATAGGGAATATATTCAATAATATTGTGATAACTATGTATGATGCCACTTGAGGTACTAGAAATATTGAGGGGAACACTATTTAAAGTATATGATTGTCTAACCACTAAGCTGTGCACCTGAATCCAAACCAAAATAAAGATTTTGTTCTTTTTTATGACATATATTCCATTGTATATATGTACCACTTCTTTATCCAATCATCCATTGATGGGCACTTAGATTGCTTCCGTATCTTAGCTATTATAAATAATGCTGTAATGAACATAGGGATGCAAGTATCTTTTCAAATTAGTGTTTTTGATTTCTTCAGATAAATACCCAGAATTAGAATTGCTGAGTCATAAGGTAGTTCCCTTTTTAATTTTTTGAGAAACCTCCATAATGTTTTTCACAGTGGATGCACCAGTTTGCATTCCCACCAACAGTGCACAAGGGTTCCCTTTTCTCCATTTCCTCACCAATACTTCTTGTTTGTTGATTTATTGATGATAGCCACTTTGACACGTGTGAGGTGATATTTCATTGTGGTTTTAATTTGTGTTTCTCTGATGATAAATTGAGCATCTTTTCATATGTTTACTGGCCATCTGTATGTCCCCTTTGCAGAGATGTCTATACAGGTATTCTGCCCATTTTTTAATCAGATTGTTTGGAGTGTTTTTTATGTTAAGTTGTGTGAGTTCTTCACAAATTTTGGATACTAACTCCTTATCAGATGTATCATTGGTGAATATGTTTTTCCATTCAGTGGGTTGTCTTTTCATTTTGTTGATGGTTTCCTTTGCTGTGCAAAAGCTTTTTAGTTTGATGTAGTCTTATTTATTTTTTCTTTTCTTTCTTTTGAGCAAGAAGATAAATCAGAAAAAATATTACTAAGAGCAATGTCAGAGAGTTTATTTTATATGTTTTCTTCTTAGAGTTTTATTGTTTCAGGTCTTACATTTAAGTTTTGAATCCATTTTTAGTTTATTCTTTTATATGATATAAGAAAGTGGTTTAGCCCTTGCCAGGTGACTCAGTTGATTGGAACATCATTCCATGCACCAAAGTTTGCAGGTTCGATTCCTGGTTGGGACTTGTACAGGTGGCAACTGATTGATGTTTCTCTCTTTCTCTCTCTCCCTTCCTCTCTTTCTAATATATATATATATATATATATATATATATATATATATATATATATATATATATATATATAATCAATAAAAGCATATACTCAGGTGAGAATTTTAAAAAAGCATAGTCTAGTTTCATTTTTTTGACATATATCTGTCCATTTTTCTGAACACCATTTACTGAATTCACTGTCTGTACCCCACTGTATATTCTTGCCACTTTGTCATAGATTAACTGACCATATAGGCTGGGTTTTATTTCTGAGCTCTATTCTGTTCCATTAATCTATATGTATGTTTTTATGCCAGTATCATGCTACTTTGATTCCTATAGCCTTGTAGTATAGTTTGATATCAAGTAGCATGCTACCTTCAACTTTGGTCTTTTATGTCAAGATTGCTGTGGTTATCTGGGGTCTTTTGTGCTTCCATATAAATTTTAGGATTATTTGTGCTAGTTCTGTGAAAAAATGCCATTGATGTTTTGATGGGGATTGCATTAAATCTATAGATTACTTTGGGTAGTATGAACATTTTTCTTTCTTTTTTCAAAATATATCTTTATTGATTTTAGAGAGAGGAAGAAACATCAATGATGAGAGAGTCATTGATCGGCTGCCTCCTGCACACCTCCAACTGGGGATAGAGCCAGCAACCTGGGCATGTGCCCTGATCGGGAATCAAACCCTGATTGCCTGGATCCTAGGTAGATGCTCAACCGCTGAGCCACACCCAGCCGGGCTGACCATTTTCTTAATCTTTACTTAAGGATATGTTTATTGATTTGAGAGAGAAAGAGAAACTTTGATGTGAGAGAAAAACATCAATGTTTGCCTCTCATACATGCTCCAGCTGGGAAACAAATCCTCAACCTGGGTATGTGCCCTGACTGGGAATTGAACCCACAACCTTTTGGTGCAGGGGACAACCAACTGAGCCATCCAGCCAGGGCAGTATGGACATTTTAATGATGTTAATTTTTCCTATACATGATCATGGTATATGCTTCTATTTTCCGGTATCCTCTTCTGTTTCTTTCTTTAACGTCTTATAATTTTCCAAGTATAAGTATTTTACCTCCTTTGTTAAATTTTTTACTTCCTAGGTATTTTTCTAAAAATGTTTTTTAAATTGATTTCAAGAAAGAAAGAAGAAGGAGAGAGAGACAGAAACATTAATGAGAGAGAAACACTGATCAGCTGCCTCCTGCATGCCCCCTACTTGGGATGGAGCCTGCAATCTGGGCATGTACCCTGACCGGGAATCAAACTGGTGACCTCTAGGTGCATCAGCCAATGCTCAACCAACTGAGCTGCACCACTGGGCTTCTTAGATTTTTTATTTAATTTATATCTATTGTTGAAAGTATTACAGATGTCCCCCTTTTTCCCCCATTGATCCCTTCTACCCCTCACCAGCCCCCCACCCCAGGCCTTCACCACACTATGACTGTGTCCATGGGTTATGCATATACACATATAATTCTTGGTTAATCTCTCCCCACTCACCCACCCACTCCAGCCTTCCCTCTGAGATTCATCAGTCTATTCCATGCTTCTATGTCTCTGGATCCATCTTGTTCATCAGTTTATTTTGCCTTAAGATTCCACATATGAGTGAGATCATGTGATACTTGTCTTTCTCTGCCTGGCTTATTTCGCTTAGCATAAGACTCTCCAGGTGCCTCCATGCTGTCTCAAAGGGTAAGAGGCCTTTCTTTTTCTTTTTTAAAAAATATGTTTTTATTGACTTCAGAGAGCGGAAGGCAGAGGGAGAGAGAGATAGAAACATCAATGATGAGAGATCAACAAGTGATCAGCTGCCTCCTGCACATCCCCTGCTGGGGATGGAGCTGGCAACCCTGACATGTGTCCTGACCAGGAATCGAACCAAGATGCCCTGGATCATAGGTCAATTCTCAACTACTGAGCAATGCCAGCTGGGTGAGGTCCTTCTTTTTTACAGCTGCATAGTCTTCCTTGGTGTAAATGTACCACAGCTTCTTTATCCACTCATCTACTGATGGGCACTTGGACTGTTTCCAGACCTTAGTTATTGTAAATTGTGCTGCTATGAACATAGGGGTACATATATTCTTTCCCATTGATATTTCAGGATTCTTAGTATATATTCCTAGAAGTGGGATCACTGGGTCAAAAGGAAGTTCCATTTTTAATATTTTGAGGAACCTCCGTACTATTTTCCATACTGGCTGCACCAGTCTGCAATCCCACCAGCGGTGAACCAGGGTTCCCCTTTCTTCACATTCTTACCAGCACTTATCATTTGTTGATTTGTTGATGGTAGCCATTCTAACAAGTGTGAAGTGATACCTCATTATGGCTTTAATTTGCGTCTCCCTGAAGATTAGCGACATTGAGAATTTTTTCATATGTCTCTTGGCCATCTGTATGTCCTCTTTGGAGAAATGTCTATTCAGTTCCTTTACCCATTTTTCAATTGGATTGTTTGTCTTCCTCTTGTTGAATTGTATGGGTTCTTTTTATATTTTGGAAATTAACCCCTTATCAGATACATCCTTGGCAAATATGTTCTCCTATACCTTGGGGTTCTTTTGTATTTTAAGGATGATTTCTTTGGCTGTGCAGAAGATTTTTAGTTTGATGTACTTCTTGTTTTCCCTGTTACCTTTGTTTTGTTTGCTTGCTTAGTTTTCATGGAATTTCAAACTGAAATGTTACACCACTTGTTAAGTCTTCCTTCAAGATAATCACACTTATTTGTTAAACCATCAATTTGATCTTGAAATCTCTCCTTGAGTCTTGTGATTTGTTCCATTCTGGGTTCATTGCCCTCTATATCTTGTTCACAGCTGTTATCCTGAGATTTTCCTTCAAGATTATTCTGGGGACATACTTCACCTTCTGTGTTGGTTTTCTGTTTTTCATGTTGTCTTCCTTTTTATCTGTTTGTTTTCTTGGTTTTGGTGGAAAACATCTTTTAGTAGCTTTCTGAGAAAAGAGCACAAGGAACATAAAAATGTTAAGGTCGTGCATGCATGAAAATGTTTTTATTCTACTCTCATACTTGATTGTTGGCTTGACTTCATATAGAATTCTATATTCAAAATAATTTTTTTTTAGAATTTTGAAGACATTGTTCCATTGTCTTATAACTTTATATGCTGATAATTAAAAGTCAGTGACCATTCTAACTTTTTTTGTGTATGTGACCTGTTTTTTCTCTCTTGGTAAGAGCTTCTCTTTGTATCTAACAATCTGAAATTTCATATTGCTTTGTCTTTCTATGTCTAGATCTAATTTCACCTAATATGCTGGTCATGGAGTAGCCCTTTTTTAAACTGAAAATGTAAGTCTTTCTACTCTGGAAAAGTCCATGAATTCTTTTTAATGGTTCCTCTCCTCTATGTTCTTTGTCCTCTCTTAATAGAACTCCTACTATTAAATCTTCTGGGTTAATTCTCTAATTTTCTTATCTTTAATTTCCAATTTCTTGTCCCTTTTCACAGTTGTAATATTCTTTTATCTCTCTGAAGATACCAATTATTTTGTTTTCTTCTTCATGCATACTCTTTGTTTTCTACCAGTTATTTTTTTTTTTAAACTAGATATTATTTTGGTCTCAGTATTTCAAGCTAATAATGTCTGGTAATCTTGATAACAGATGTAACTTTGATCATAGCTGAGGTTGGAAACTCTGAACATATTGGTGGGACTTACTGAATATAGTAGGTGACCAACCACCATGGTTTGCCCAGGAGTGTCTCAGTTTTAGCACTGAAAGTCCCATGTAATCCTTCAATCCCAGCTGAGGTCACCCTGGTTGTTATTATCTCTATAGGGTGTATTGTCTGGAAATTTTCATTGGGAGCCCAATGCCAGTGTCATTAGTTCTATTCCCTTGAGGTGGCAGATTCCCCAAAAAATGCTATTCCAATTTCCTGGATGGAGGTCAAAGACCTTGTGTGAACACTTTTGAGCTCTGGTTAGGGGAGTTCAGCAGGGATTCTTAGCTTCCAATATGAAAATATCCTCTTAATCTCACTTCAGCTTCGTATAGTTTCCTCCGTTCACTATTTACTGAATACCTGTTATGTGTCAGGTTTTCGTACCATAAGCCTCCTACAGCCAAGACAACACTGTTGGGCATTTTGAGTCCTTGTAGCAATATTCCTAAGTGATTTTCAAGGATAACTTTGGTCATGTGTGAGATTGCCTCCATATCCAAAAGTCTATGGACAAAAATAACTACATGTTTTGTCTGTGACTAAATTAAATGGTATTGTCCAACATTTTTTTTTTGTTTGAGCTTTTTCATTTTGCTACTAGCTTGCTAATTTTCACTGATAATATGCATGTACTCCTTCTGACCAGGACATCCTTCCCTTTTCTTTCCCTGGAAAATTTAGAGCAATCTTTCAAGGCTAAGTTCAAGCCTGAAGACTTCCCAGGTATCTGTGAGCACATTAGACCAATGTGTTCATACCACCATGTGTGGAGCACTAGCATAGCAGTTTTAATGTTGAGTCATCATTGTTTGCACATCTCTCTCCTCACTAGACTGTGAACTTCTCTAGAATAGGGACTATAAATTATTAATATTTGTAACCTCAGTGCCTAGTACATACTTGGCACATAGTGGACATTTAATAAATATTGTTGAGTGAGAATGAGGAAAGGAAAGTGAGGTAGAAAGAAAACCATCATATATAGGAAACACAATATCCAAGGAAATAGTTTAAGAATGAAAATTGGGCAATGAAAGTAATAATAAAAGAAAAATAATTACTACTAGTTGTCAAAGGCCTTCTGTATTCCAGTAGCTCCATATGCATTATAATCTTTCCTGGAACTTCCTTATTTGTCATCTTACCATTTTACAGATGAAGAAAAGTTAGCTCCAAAGAAGTTATGTTAGTTGTCCAGAGTCCCATGACTAGTAAGGTGAAGCAAGAATTTGAACCCAGTTTGTGTATTTCCACTACTCTCTCCTGCTTTCTTGGTTCAACCTTGTCAGAGGTAGAAGAGAAATCAAGTGGGATGATTAAAAAGCATCCATTGAATTTGGCTATTAGGAGGCTATTGGGACCCTTACTGATTTCAAAGTGTGCATCTTTATGTGTCCAACTTTATTTCTAGGAATAAAATTTCTGATCACAAAATGTCTTGTCAGAACACATCTCTTCATTAACAGAAGTGCTATTGAGTATCCTTCAAGAGACCAGTAGGCTTCCAAAAGGGAGCTCAAGTTCACTATGGAGATGCAGGTCACAGTGTTGTTCAGAAAACTCAGGCCAGGGACTCATTCTCAGAGAGAATTAGGAGACATGTCCTTGCATCAGGCTGGATATGAGCCCCTGAAGCCAGGCCCCAGAATAGAACTTTCTGGAGAGGAGTGGGGGGGAGGTTGGGTGTGTTGGGAAAGGGATATGTGTCATTCTTGAGGTGAACTCCCAAAGATTGATGACAGCAGGAAAAGCTGAACTCTGAGCTAATGAGAGTGCATCTATTTACGTAGCATTGGGACAATGACTAAAGTCAACTTGCTATATTAAATCTTATGCTGATTCAGTGCTGAATGGAAGCTTGCTAAATGTGAGTCATGATGACAAACCACTGTAACAGATATATTGAAATACCCTCCCGTACTCAAAGTCATTGTTGGCTATGCTGGTTCCAAAATTTAAAGTTTCCCCAGTTCCTTTATTTATAACTTTACTAAATCAAATGTAACAGGTGTCGGCCAAACCTGTGTGGAACTTGGACCTGTGGAAATAGAGTGCCAACCAGCCACAAGATGAGAGAGATGAGAGAGATAAAGACTCCTTTGTTGGCTGAAGGGAGAATGGAGAAGTGGGGCAAGGGCAGGGATGTAGGGAAAGAAGTGGAGAGATGGTGAGTTGGTGTTCAGTTTTCAGACAAGCCCAATCAGGGACCACACTTTACTTTCTGAAAGAACGTCTTAAGGCAGAAACCAAGGAGACTTGGCCAAAGGAACTTTGTGAGACTTGAGGTACAAGCTGTTCTGCTTTGGAGTCCAGGTGACAAAGTGCAACACAGAGTAGGAGAGAGGGGTACCAGTGCCATGAAGTTTTGTTATGCTAAGGCTCAATGCAGCCTCCTTGAAGGGTGCAGTACCTGGGGAGGCAATGTGAACCACTGGGGCAATATGTTCTGTTTTCTCTGAGGGCCCAGCATCTGTGACAGGGTAAGGAGATCCAGTTGTGTCAGCAGACCTTGCTGAGAAGGCTGGGGTGGAAAAGCGTGAAGAGAGCAGCCACTGAGCACACAAGATACACTTGAAGAAGGCCCAATAAATGGGAAGGATGTGGGGAGAGGAATGGTGGGATGAGGGTCTACAGTTATACAATTAATGTTCATGGGCTCCATTTTAACCCACAGGTTAGTGAGATACAGGAACATCTGACTGGCATCAATATGGTTGGGAAAGGTTTAAGAAAATGTTTGAACCTTTCATTGAATGCCGGAACTGTGCTGGTAAATGGCTATGATGAAAATAATAGTAATAATACCCTATGTTTCCATAGTGCTATAAATTTTAAGATCTACTTGAATATACTTTCTCTTATTTGAGTTCCTCATAAGCTTATAAGAGGCAGCTAGGACCTCCATTTTGCAAATGAGGAAATTGAGGCATAGAGTTAATGTGTCTAAGTCTGTCCAGGTTGCATACCCCAGTGTTGGGGCTTGAACCTCAGTCTATATTCCTCCACATCCAGTGCTCTTTCCACTAGATGAAGACATTGCTTTGTACAATTGGAATGGCACCCCTGGAGTTGTGCCATGCCCAACCAGTGTCCTTAACCAAGGTGGGCCTACCTCCAGGCAACATGATGTCACAAGAGTGGAATAACTGAGGTTCTGGCTGCAAACTAACAATTTTCATCTTATTTTCAGAGTCAGGTAGTATGTGTGTTCCAGAAGACAAGCCTGATCACTGGCTGTTTACCTCCAGTACTTGGCATGCATGCAGGCACAATGAAGGTACTATAAAGGTCCTATGAAGCTATGTGTTTGTGTGCACGCACATATACACATGAGTGTGTGTGTACATGCATGTGCCTGTGCTAAGGCATATGTGCATTGTTTACTGTGGACTCCTCTCCTGATGCAGCATCTGGAGGGGAACCTGGGCTCTCCACTGAAGCCTGCTGTCATTATCAGTAAAATGTGGAAGAGGTGAACTTCTTGGACCTTCTTTCCCTATTTCACAACTCCTGGAACATGCCTCCTTTCTGTGTATGGCTCTCACAAGTCACCCCCACTGCTCTTGGGCCAGTCATGATAGGCTCTTCAAGGAAGGTCAATAGTGAGGACAAGATGTGGTCTGAAGGCCTTTAGTTCCCTATAATTTCTTTCAGCCCATCAATAAGCCATCCTAAATAGTTTTGCAATGTAAAATAATGTGCTTGATATGCAAATGCAGTAACAAGAGAATTCACTTAGTGCTGTTTTTTCTTAGCAGATTGCTGCCCTTCCTTTTGTCCTACATAACAATGTATTTCTTTCTCCCTATATCTGCCTTCCTTGGAGCTCTATGGCTGTTTGTGCCTCTGGGGTGATGCTCTCTTGCTCGATAGAGAGACATCTGCATGGTTGCCATATCTCTTTTTCTGGATCCCAAGGTTCCTGGGGCAGGGCTGTCTCTTATCCTTATTCACCTCTGAGTTCCCCACAGTCTATAGAATACCCATAGCAGGTGCTCACTCAATAAATGTAAGTCAACTTGGACAGAAATGTGGTACCCGAAGCACCAATATTATCTCAGCCCAGTCCTCGTCCCTGAGAGGCAGGTGCCACAGCTGAGTTTCTAATCTAACCCTGCCCTCTCCCAGGCTTTGAGATCTCTGTACACTATACTTTATACAATGGGGCATGTGAGGGTTGCCTTTTGCTCTCCCATTTCCTTTTGGACACTTGCCATTTTTGGTACTGCTGCCTTCTCTTCCTCTTGAATGCTCCCTCAAGCTGTTGGGCTCTGGAACCATGTAAAGATACCTTTCTCTGGCCCAAGGCTGTCTTCTCCCTCTGATACCTATATTGCATGTCAAGGCCCTGGTTACCATTCTTCCTTAACATGAATAAACCCTTATCTAGGTCTCATCTTAGTAAGGCTAGATCACAGCTCTCAACCTTGGCACCACTGACATTTTGGGCTAGATAAATTTTTTTTTGTGGGGGTCTCCTGTGCATTGTCAGATGTTTAGCAATATCCCTAGCCTCTATCTAGTAGGGCCTGCCCCTCTCTCCTTCAGTTATAACAACTGGAAGTGCCTTACATTGTCAACTTTCACTTAAGATGAAAAATTGTACGTGGTTGAGAACTGCTGGGATAGGTAATCCTCATAGACTTTTAAGATTAATTACAATTGCCTTCCTATTCAAGGAGACAAGAGCAAATCCCCAAGGCCACATGTAGTAAATGTCATCAGGGAAGACATAGGGTTGGTGGTGAGGCACCCTGGGAAGCCAAAGAAGTAAAATGAATATTTGACAGGTAAGATCAAGTGTTTGTAGAAGCCATCTAAAAGAATAGGACATATCCTAAAGCTCAAAACAAGAAGGGAAAGACTTGATTATAGTCCAGGGTTTCTCAATGGTGGCATCACTGACAGTTTGGGCTGGATAATTCTTTATTTAGGGTTCCGTCTTATGCACTGTAGGATGTTTAGCAACATCCCTGGCCTCTACCCACTAGATGACAGTAATACCATACCATCCCCCTCTGTTTTTATGAAAAACAAATATGTCTCCAGACATTGCCAAATATTTCCCAGGTGGCAGAAATGTCCCCAGGTGAGAACTATTGCTCTAGTCTGATCTATCCTTCATTAAAAATAGACAAACAGCATAAAACCTAGACATTGGGAGTCCAGAGAGCTGGCATTAGATGGTGCTCACCCAGCAGTGTGCTGGGGAGGGATGCCCTGATTCTCACTGTAACTTATCTCCTGATTGTAGAGACAGATGCTTCAGACATCACTCACCACTGTCATTGGCTATTGATGTCCTTCAAATATATGTATTTGCTCTGATTCCAGGCTGCTCACTGTAGTGGGTATTTGCATTCATTTTGGTTGCCCAACATCTGAAACCCCTGTCTGGGATGAACTGGGAAAGTTCACCTGCTTGATGAACCTATCTTCCATTGTAAGACTGAAAATACCAGCTACTCACTTTTCCAGCCTCCCTTGCAACTAGGAACCAGGTGTGTGACCCAGGCTCCACCAATTAGATGCACCTACCTTAGAGTCATTGGAGTCATAAGGAACTCTCTTTGGTTACAGAGCAGTAGTAGCATTGGAGGAAAATCAAGTCCCTTGGGCAATAGTGGCAATGATATTAGTGGCAGTATGTAGTGGAGGGAACCAGCAGTGCTGAAGGCACAAGCACCAATATTTTGTGCTTAGCAGCACTGCCAATGTGAACTCATAGGAAATTTTCTGACTATTATTTTGGTATTGTTCTTGACTGGGTATCATTAGCTTTGTTTTCCAGTCTTCACAACAAGTTGGACAGTTGTGGGATAACCTTTTAATAAATTATTTTTCTGATTAAAGTAGCTAAAGTTTTATTTTGCTTGTACTCAAGAACTCTGAATGATCCAAAAGTCTGGACAACTTAACACTAGGAAACAGCAAGCTCCAATTCCTGGTCTTCAGTCCATGACTTGAGCCAAGAATATAGAGTAAACAAACAAACAAACAAAACCCCAAGCAACCAAACAAAAATCCCTCAAAGTTTAGCAATAAAGGGTTTTTAAAATTCTAACATCAGTTGAAGTAACAGTTTTGACAGGTCTCTCATATGAGAATCCAGACATTGTTTGGGAAATACTGGAACCCTGAAAACTGGAATGAGGATATGCTCTGAATGAGTACATACCCACATATTCAGAGTCCCCTCAACCCCAAAACCCACAGAGACTCTCTTGTAGACCAAAGCAGCACCTATTTGCTTTCCTATGAGGATATTCCTATCTTGTTGGAAGACTTTAAAAAGAACTTACCTAACATAATTACCTTGAAAGTGTCAGCCAATTCTCCTCAAACCCCATCTTTCCTACTGCTCATTATCTCCAGACTTATATTATGCTTCAGGGATCTGAATACAAAGTCAATCCAAGAAGGAAGACTTTCACAACTAAACAACAGCAAAATTTTATTAGCTTATATCAGTAAATATTGTGAATACTTTTAGGAATGGAATCTGACCATACTAGACCAAGGAGTAAAGAATATAACTTTAGGTCAAGCTGACTTTATCCACATGTATCAATTAGCAGAGACTCTTGAGTTCAATCTACTAGCTTGAGCAGCTGGGATTGTTCCTAAATATTTGCTTCATTGACCAAAACCTTACTTTAATGGTGGTCATTATTTATTAAAGTTGATAGGCCAGAAACTCTTTGGTATAACATAGAGTAAGGAAGACCAAAGCTTGGGATGTAGGCATGTTGGAGGGGATTTACAGTGTGTGACCTGCTTGCTCACACTCTAAATATATCCTCCAAGAAGTCCCAGAAAACACCCCCTTCACCAAGACTTTAGGAAATATATTGATTAGTGAGGAGAATGTCAACACATTTGAAAGTTACTGTAGGGGCTACAAACTCTAGGCCAGGAACTCTAATGAGAAACACTGCAGTTGAAATGTAATCCCTATTTTACATGGGGATACCAGGAAATTAGGGTGGTAGAAGCAAAGTAACCCTGTCAGAGGCAAAGCAAGTATGGCTACCATTGTAGGCATCAAAATCAGTATGTAAATCAGGATAAGCATAAAGCAACAGCCTTTATAAGTGATTAATTCATTGGTCCTCAAACTTCTATGTGTACCACAATCACCTGGAAGGCTTGTTAACCACAGATAGATGACTGGGTTCATCCCCAAAGATTTTTATTTAGTAGGTATGGATGGATAAAAAAATATGAATTTATAACTACCTCCCAGGTTACAATGATACTGCTGACCCAGGGACACTTTTAGACCTATTGATCGTGAATCCCGAGAACTAATATTATCTATAAAAATATGACTTAATTTGTAAACCCTGCCCCCGAAATTCTAAGAAATATGAACAGAGGCGTTACTTGAGACACCACAAAAGAGTCATCTCTCTGCCTCCTTATTCTCAGGTTGAGTCAATTTACAGACAAGAGCCCCTTGAATGGAGGTAGTCAGGGACCACTTATGGGAGGACCAAACACAATACACATGTGCCTTATTGTATATTGCCTTGCGGCTTCTCCAGAGGGTCCTGTGATTACTTACCTACTCTATTCAAGACATTAGACACTGTTCTGAACAATACTAATTTCCAGGGACCCCTAGTGCCACTCTAAATCACAGCCAGGGTGGAGGCTAGTCAGGGTCATGAAGATTTAACTGGAGTTCCATCTCACAGTAGGCTCAGCAAAAGCCCCATGGTTATTTCCCTGGTTTCCTAGCATACAGTTGGCATAGATTTACTCATCACCCATCAGAAGCCTTTTATCAGGTCCTTGACCTATGGTATAGGACTATTCTAGTTGGAAGGGTCAATTAGAAACTTCTGGCTCTCCCCCCCTTCCTACTAAAACAATAAATCAAAAGCAATGCCACATCCTTGGTAAAATCAAAGACATACATACCATCATTATGGACCTGAAAAGATATAGGGGTGGATGATCTTTACATTCTCATTTGATTGCCATTTTTGGCCAATATTAAAGATGAATACATCTTTGATAATGATAGCAATTTGTTGTAAGCTTAATTAGGGAATAATTACAATTGCATGTACTGTTTTAGATGTGGTTTTTCACTAAGGCAAATACACACATCCCATGCCATCATTATAAAGCTATAGACCCCTATCTGCCCACCAAACAAAAAATACCTGAAGTAGTTTGCTTTCCCCTATGAGGAGAGTAGTGTACCTTAAGTGTATTGCTTCAGGGTTACATCAACTCCCTGTTCTTGTGCCACAAGTCAGTCTTCAGGAACCTTGATTATTTCATTATCTCACAGAAGAGCATTTGGTTCCACTACATTGATGAGATAGACACCTGGGGACAAAACACTGCTGGAACTTGATATGCATTATGATGTTTTAGGATGACAGATGTTGGGAGATAAACCCCATGAAAATACGAGGCTGGATACCACAGGGAAGTTTTTGAGGGTCTCGTAACTTATAAACTGAAGACTTGGTGTATCTTGTAACCCGTATAACTAAGGAAAAAAAAACGCTTAGTGGAAATGTTTGAATTTCTTAGAAAAGTTATACCACATTTGAGTATTCTATTTCTACCCATTACCAATTGAAAGGCAAACAGCTTTGAATGGATGCTGGAGCAGAGAATTCTCTCCAGTTGTTCAAGGTTTTAGTGGCAGGTTATGATGTCAAATAAAGTTATAGAAAGTTTCAGTAGGATTATCACAGAGGAGATCCCTAAAGTTTTAGAGCAAGTACAGGAGCTATTCAACTTTGCAAAATGTTTCTTGCTTCCTAGTAGCCCTGTTAGGGACCAATGGTAGCCCTGTTAGGGACTATTTGGTCTTGGCCCTTCAGAGTTATATTTTCTTCCTTATTGTGTGATGTGTATATTTTAAATATTTTTCCTCTCTTTTCCCATATTTTCTTGTACAGAATGAGTTGGTTATAGTTTCCTTTATAATCTAACCTATAGGATATTCCAGATATTATGGGATATCAATACAGATATTTCTCTTCTAGAAACAGAAGAGAAAGGTCCATTCAGAGATTCAGGACATGAGCTAGAGGCTATACCTGATGAAATTTGGTGCTATCTTATTGAGAAAGGAGCGAGTAACTATGATTGTATGAGGAATGGTGCCTGTTAATGTTGGACAGCCAAAGGGATGGACAGTGGTGGATATTTGTCATTACTAACAATTTTGCAAACTCCTTAATGTTTCTCAATGCTATGTTCAGTACCTAATATTCAGTGGCTGAATCAGTGTTTTCACCATACCAGTTCTGAGGCATGGTTTGAGGCCTTGCTCTTGGCTATGTACCCAAACTTGACTCTATAGCATTCATGATCTCAAATGTTATCCATTATAATTTTTAATAAACTCCTTTTGTACTTAAATTCAATTATGTTGTTATTTTCTACTGCATCTAACTGAGAATTCTAACCAATCTTCTCACTAAAACAACATTTTGACCACCATAATAAAGAAAGGGGGTGGGGAGGGGGGTAAGGGGAGATTACTCAAAGAATTTATGTTCATATATGCATAACCCATGGACACAACAATAGTATGGAAAAGGCCTGAGGGTGCAGATGAGGGGTGGAGGGGATCAATGGGGGGAAAAGGGGGACATCTGTAATCCTTTCAACAATAAAGATAAATTTTTAAAAAAATAAAGAAGGGATTCCTTGGATAGTGGATATAAACATTTCTGTCACTGTAAAGGGATATCTCCAACTCTATATTAAATAAATTGACATTCCAATTCAAGCACTGATCTCTTATAAGTTTGGTAGGCATGTGTCTATTTCAGCTGAGCCTAGTCTCCTCTGGGCACACTAATAAAATTCAGTAACTTTGTGACAGTCAACTATGATGTTTTGTTTTAGTTACCACTGATCTCCTATGATCTCTGTCTCTTTCTCCCTCAACTCAAAAATCCTGCCATCATCCACTTCCTAGAGCTCACATCTCTACAGTATATTCACAGGCATTTCCTCAACAAGACACGCCGGGATTTTTATCTTCAACCTGGAAGTAAAATAATTAAAGTTAAGAGAAACAGTCAACCAGCTGTAGATAAAAGAACTCAAGTTAAGAGAAGTTACATTCAATCAGCTAGTAAGAAGCATATTAGAACCCAGAACTCAGGTTTTAGGACCCTTAGACTAGCCTACATCAGGGAATGCTCAGTCTCATTTACCTGATCCAAAAAAGACACAGTGATGGAGGGATGCCAGTTATGGAGCTAACATCTGTGTCCATCAACAAACACTTGTAGCGATCATGGGAGAGACCTAAGTGAGTGTAATTCATTTCTAGGTGGCTTGGGGGTTTCTACACTTTGTATCTTAGGCTAGTTTTGTTTTGCATTTATATTGTTTTGAGCTCCTAACTTGTGTTTACACTGATGTCTGGTCTCTTTAATTCTCATTCTCATGGAACTTTAAGGTTGACCTTCCCATAGCCAGATTCATACAAATGTAAATGTGGTCTTCAGCAGCTCTCTGGGACTGTCATTGGAGCATGTGTAACATGGGAGATTTCACTCTTTCCAGAACAGGGAACAATGAAGCATAGAGGTAAGCTGGTTCAAAGGGGTTCTGTGTCAGTTAATGGTTAACTTTCTCACCTCTTTACAGATGACTCATTGCCAAGGAGGTATTAGCAAGTTATACAGATCACCACAGGAACAAAGTTTTCATGAAAATAAACCTTTCATTAAGAGGTTTCTTTTTTGAGAGTACACAGGAAAATAGTCTAACCTTCCAGGGTTGTTCAGTTGCATGCTGCACACATATATTTTCATCTCTTATGTTTGCTTTCAGTTTCCACTGTATGACTTTGTTCTAGAACCCATATCAGTCTTTCAACTGAAATTATCACCTAATTTACATTGACAAATCATTTGAAATTTACCTACAGTCCCTATTGCTTACATTACTCTTTCAGAAACTTACAACTCCCAATATTTCTCTCCTTATTTTGCTCTTACATAGTAAATTACTTCAAGGTTTCTTTTTATTATTGATACTTTGAAACCAAAATAAATAGGCTTCTATGGTGCATGAACTATTATTCATCTAAAGAGGACAAATCAAGGTGTTCTAACAGCTCTTCTTCGCCCTTGTTGCTCTCCTCTATGGCAATGCTTTTCATTCATTCATTCATTCAGTCAGTCAGTCAGTCAGTCGGTCAGTCACTCGGTGTATATTAATCATCTGTTAGGGAGTTAGCCCTATATAAATGAAATTAATTGTGTATTAAAAGTAGACAGCCTGGAAAGATCAGAAGATGGTGGCAAAGTAGGTTGAAGCTGCACTCACCTCTTCCCAGCCCCAAACTGGAATTACAACTAAATTGTAGAACAATCACTGGTATTAACAACAGATTATGAGCTGAATAGAAGTCTTATAGCCAAGGACTTGCAGAGGCCACATCAAGACTGGTAGGAAGGGCAGAGAGACTTGAAGAGGGCTGGCCCTGTGCTCATGTGTGACAGCTGAGTGTCTAGAGCAGCAATTTCCAACCAGTGTGCCACAAGAATTTTTAAAACATGCAATACCTGACTACTTAGACAGGGGCACTGACCTCTTTTCCCTTAGATAGTCATATTAAAAAATGATAACTGCCAACACAATAACCATCCAGTGTGAATGAATCAAAATTATACCTATTTTTTTTGTCAGATTGTCAAAATATATAATTTTTGGTGTGCGGCAGAATTTTACTAAATAGTTTATGTGTGCCATGAAATGCAAAAGGTTGAAAATTGCTGATCAGAGGGATGGCTCAGAGACTCAGTCTGATGCGTTCACTGCTGTTCCCAGCACTTAGAACAGTGTCTGTTTCAGAGCAAGTGCTAAGGAAATACTTGTTCTGTACATGAGGGAATGTCTGGGATATCAAGGAACACTACAAAACAGAGATCATTGAAGCTGTATCTCCACCGGTATATAGAAATGTGCCAAGGGGAAGAAATAACCTATGGAAAGACCTGGCATGTCCAGGGGACTCTAAGAAGTTCATCATCATTAAAATGTAGGGTAAATAAAGACAGTTTATTCCTTTTGGAAGGAATCAGATTTTGGAGAGATGGAATGATGAAAGATGAGACCAGAGAGATAGGTTGTATCTAGTTTATGAAGGCCCTTCTATGCCCTACTAATACACTTGGCATTTATTTATTATTTGTTTATTTATTTATTTATTTATTTATTTATTTATTATTTATCTTTATTGATTTCAGAAAGAGGAAGGGAGAGGGAGAGAGTTGAAATATCACTGATGAGAGAGTCCTCATTGATCAGCTGCCTCCTGCACACCCCCCGGTGGGCATGGAACCCGAAACCCAGGCATGTGCCCTTATTGGGAATCAAACCTCTATCTCCCAGATCCTAGGTTGATGCTCAACTGCTGAGCCGTGCCAGGCCAGGCTTGGCCTTTATTTTTTGAGTAGTGAAAACCAAAGAAGTTTTCAAATCAGGAAGTGACAAGATCAGTTTTGATTGTGCCTGAAGAAATTACTTTTAGGGAACAATCTCTGCTCAACTAATATTCTCATTTCTTTTTGCCCACTGCAGCTATGTCACCCTCCATCAAATCATTTCTTCATTTTTTTTTCCTGAACAAATGTTTACTACTTACTATGAACAATGTACTATTTAAGGTGCACGGGGAACAAACAGAAGCCACACTCCTTGCTTTAAATGAGCTTCCCTAATCTGGGATTCAAAACTAACAAACATAAAGGGTAACTGTGCAAGTCATGTGACCAAACTCCTGCAGTGGGGTCTCTGGCTTCTGTGAATTTTTCTTTCCATTGGCACATTCACTCCTGTTCCACAGATGACGTTCTCTAAGGTTCATTTCAGCATTTCACATCATTTTCTTCTAAAAGCAACCATCATTATCATTGTTATTGTCAGCATCATCATATCATCATCACAAAACAGCAAAAGTTAACATTTATATAACACTTTACAGTTTACAAATCACATTGATATACATTATCTCATTTAATCCTTATAAGAACCTAGGAAGTATTATTATCTCTACCTTACAGATGAAAAACAAAACAAAATGAAACACCAGGTTCTGAGAAGTTGTAACTTGTCCAAAGTGCCACACTGAGAAAGGCCTGGAATCAAGGTCATGCCAAATACAGAGAAGTAAGAAATGGTTCATGCCCTGCCTGCGGATTTTCTAACCTGTAGTTTCCCACTTCATTCGTTTCTTCCTGTGGACAACAGATATTTTCTGAGCATCTATGATGCCTCAGACACTGTTTTAGGACTTTGGGCATAGTGGTTAAAAGAACACATATTGTCTCTGCTTTCTTAAAACTTAGTAGAGCTTAGTCTAGCTTACACCGCGGGGGCTTTCCTTTTACTACCACTGGTGCTAAATTGGTGAGAGGTGTTTTCCTCTCAGTTGGTCCATGCACAGGATGAGCAACCTGTCACAGTATCTCCACCTCTGCAGCAGCCCCCACTTTAGCTGATGTGTTGTTTCCTCTCAGTAGAGCACAAATATGTTGGGCTTTGCTAGTCCTGCCCTTGCCCCGCTTCATTAGCTGCTAGACTGTAGCCTTCTCTCACTAACAGAGGACATTAATCTGCCTAATCCTCAGACATCCTAACTGTTTAAGGCAATAGGCAGAAGCCCCTCAGAAAGTTTGTGTCACTTTCCTCTATTCTCACTGCACCTTCCTGAGCTACTTGAGTCTTGGCCACCTCCAGACAGTCAAGGAGCCAAGTTCAGTCAGGGTCTGAAAGCATCACAGACAGCCAACAGGCTTATCATTCTGCACTGGGAGAGCCCCAAATGAACGCATTTTGCAATTTTTTTCTTACGAATGCCTCTGGGTCAGCAAGCCCAGTTCACTGAGCCAACCCCCATGTTCTCACTTAAAACCCTGTTGTCTCTGGGTCCTTAGAATGCCTGTGGTCCTGCTCTTTCATCTAGGGATGGGCTGCCCAGAGGTGTAGGTGTTCAATAAACAATTCCTTACCCTTGATAGTCCCTGATCCATTGAAGATGTCTGTAGGTGACAACACAGCCTTCTGACTTCAGCCTGCAAACTTCTCCCCTGCTATCTGAATACTATATAACCCCAAAACAAGAATAAGGAATTTCTAACCATGGACTGGAACTTTGATCCAAAAAGTCAAATTAATGATGGCCAGTGAGGCCTGAATTTCCAGACTACAGTAGGCCTGGCCTAGTGACCTTAAAAGACAACAGGAGAGGGGATCTGTGGGTAACAGGGGGATCTGTAGGTGTTCTTAGTTGGAGGCAGGGGCTTTTATTGTCATCACAGCTTATGTTCTCTCACTTCTGTTTTGATACTGACTTTGGGGTGGCTTCTGAAGCTGGGAACTGGGAATTCAGCTGGATGGCACTGGAAAGCTCCTAACAGGAACAGTAACACAGGTATTTGTGGGGTGCAGGTTGTGCCTCTGTCTAGCTCTGTTCTAAATATTCCCTCCCTCTACCTATCCATGGCCTTTGCCAGTGGGATTAACTCTAAGCACCTAAAAATTCCCCATCCCTGAAGCCTAATGGCCTACTCTTCCCCTGCTGCAGTGCTGAGAAGGTGGAGGGGAGCTGCTGTCAACAGAAACAGAATGATTTCAGACGTGGAGAGCAAGATAGAGAAGAAGTAGAGAGCAGTGTAACTTCCTGTCTGGAAAATAAACGTTGTAGAGACAAAACTTCATACCACAGTTAGCAAGAGTGATGGAAGATAAGGCTGATGAGAAAGGGAAGATACCTTTTTAAAAACTGTAAATTACCATATTTCTGATTATAAAAGTAAAGTATACTCACTGTTGAGAATTTGGAAAATGCAAAAGGAAATACAAAGAAAGTACCAATAATAATTGTATGTAACATTTTGAAATGTTGCTTTTGATTTTTTCTCAATCCATAAATACATAACTAAAACTCTTACTTTTGAATATTTAAAATATTTTCAATTTTATAATTATAAATAACTTGATGATGAACATGTTTGTTCCCAAATATTTTTCTAAATTATTTCATAGTGGTTCCTTTCTTTATGAAGGAATGAAAACATCTCAAGAGGAGGTGAGGGTGACTGTTTTTTGTCAGGTTGGATGGAGGAGAGGCACCATGAGATGAAGACAAAATGCCCAGGTTCGTAGAGGTCAAGATCTTTTGTGCAGCTTCTTTCTTCTGTGGGCTTACACTATTGCAGTTTCAGACTATTGTTGACCTTGTGGAGTAAGAAATCATATACAAACTCATATGATTAACACTTCAATTCTTTCACTCTAACTTGATTTTATCTGGCAATTTAGCCAAAGCATTTGTTGTCCAGAATATTACTGTCTGTATTGACAACTTCTACATGCAACCCAACCCTTCTCTATCATAGCATGGGGAGGCGAGAAGCTAAAATTAACATTTCTCATGCTTCCTTGTAGTTAGGCTTCAGGATGTGGTTTAGAGGCTGCCAATCAGATGTGCTCATGGTAGAATGGAGTTTGGAACTGAACCAGGAGGAAGAGGAGGGGAAAAAGAGGAAGCAGGCATTCACTTTGCACTATGAATTCAGCTCAAGTTTTATCTGCCCACCTCTCCAATCCTAGCTCCTTTCCCAGCCCTACATTGGAAGAAACCACTGTTATCAGATTGGTCTGTTCCTTTCTATTTCCTTCTTGGTCCATTTTCCAAATATGCATATATATATATATATATATTTGTTCTTTTCTCCAACTTTTTATGGTAAAATACACATAACATAAAATTTACCATCTTAACCATTTGTAAGTGTACAGTTCAGTGCTATTAAGTACATTCACAATGTTGTGCAACCATCACCACCACCCATCTCTAGAACTCTTTTCACCTTCACAAACTAAAACTCCACACCTATTAAACACTAACTTCCCATTTCCCTATCCCCACAACCCCTGGAACCAGCATTCTACTTTCTGTCTCTATGAATTTGACTACTCTAAGTACCTTATATAAATGGAATCATACAGTTTGGTCTTTTTGTGACTGGCTTATTTCACTTAGTATTATGTCCTGAAGGTTCATCCGTATTGTAAGCATATGTCAAAATTTCCTTCCTGTTTAAGGCTGAATAACATTCCACTGTATGTATAGACCACACTTTGCTTATCCATTCATTCATTGGTGAACACTTGGGTTACTACCATGTTGTAGCTATTGTGAGTAATGCTGTTATGAACATGGGTGTACAAATATCTCTTCAAGACCCAACTTTCATGATATCAATGAACTGAGGCCTATAATACTTAGCATAGTCTCTGGCACATAGTAAGTGACAGTGAAGGATGGCTCTCATTGCTACGGCTACCAGGTCTCTCCAAGCTCATCTATAGATGGGATTATTCTTCTACACTACTTATGGGACTGAGATCATTTTGCTATCACTACAGAATATGTCTGCTATTGAAAGGTGCTAACACACTCTGTCCTGCATTTCTAAACTGGCCCTTTGAAAGAAACCCAAAGTGATGTGGACTCCTATAACATGAACCCACTTGATGCTTTTAACACACTGAATATGTGCATAAGTCCTGCTCAAATTTTTCCTGAAAAAAACCACTTCCCTGTGCTTGAGGACATCTATACTTTTCAAAGGTTTTGCATATAAGAGGCTACAATTAAGTTAATATCTTCAGAATGTCTATTTTCAAATGAAGTGAATTGTACTCATTAGCATGTGCTATTTAAGGAAAAGGAACATATGGTTCCATTTTAAAAGAGGCTTTTAGAGTAACTCAGTTTATTATGGAGTGACTAGAGAGTGTGATTGGCATCAGAGAGCACCAGCATTGACTCCCATCTCTGACCCTTATAAGCAGTGGAAAACCCTTAATATTTCTGAGCCTCAATACTCTCATAGTATTTATATTTACCTCATAAGTTTGTTAAGAAAATTTAATGAGATCATGTAAGCGCTGGGCACATAGGACATCATTACACGCTTCTAGCCATTTACATAGTTTTCTGCGTTCACCATCTGTTTACTGAGTACCAGCTATGTGCCCACAGGCACTTCATACAAGTGCTGTGGCTGTGGAGTATAGGGGTGCATCACAGAGACCATCCCACCTTCAGAGGGTTTTTAACCTAGTGAGAAAGACATGTGTGGCTAAGTGAACTCAACGAAAAGGTAAGTACAATAATAACATCATGTCCTCAGTCCTCATCTCCCAGCAAAGGAAATAAGAGAGACCTTACAGAAATGTCTCTTGAGCTGTGTCTTGAAGGATGAGAATGAGCTAGGCAGACAGATAAGAAGAGCTGGTGTAAAAGCAAAGACAGAAAGAGCATGGAGTGCTCTAAAACTGATGAGCGTTTCTCTCTCTTTTCTAGAATGCCTGGCCCAGAATTCTTACAGTCTCTCCTTTGGCTCACATCCATGTTCAAATATCTGGCCACTGCAATCAATAGAGAAGCCAGTAATTATTAATGGCCATTGCAGACTGAAGCTTGGTGCTCCATGAATGAGCCCAGGCCTATTAGTTGACCTGGAAAAGGCTTAGCTCATACTTTTCTGTTACTCTTTCATGGGGATAACTAAGCGAATCACAATGGTGGTGTCTGGCTGTAAATAGGCTCTGCCTATCCCTGTTTCGATCATGAGAGATTTTTCTCTCTGGAATCATTTAATCTCATTTTTAAGAGTAGTGCTGAGGTAATGGGTGGGTGGATACTGCTCATAAAGACAAATGATCAATGATTCTTACAGCAAATATAAGAGAAAGTCACCTAGTGGGCAGAAAAGTTTGTTCCTCCGTGTCCATTTCACAGAGAAAATTCCAGAGCATGAATTAAGTTTTCATTAAAAGTGGCCATTCCCAGACCCAGTTCTTCTGTGTCTATATGCTTTTATAAACCACAGGCATCTGCCAGCTGCTGTGGAGGCAGAAATGTTTATATTCAGGCAGCAGGACAAAAACATGGTAGAAAATGAGCAGCCTGAAACCAATAAGAAGAAATACTGGAAGAAAAAATGCACAATCAACTTTTGCTGTGTATTTGAAAAGAAATTTTAGTCCAGTGGTAACTGAGAGATGACTCATTCTGTCAACAGAAGCTCCAAGAGAAATGAAGCAAAGGGATGAACAAAAACAGGGCTCTGTTTTATATAATTCTCATTTTCATGCATAGAACTGTTCAAACAGCTCGTGAAATTAGCCAGCAATTTAACTACCTCGTAATTTAGAGTGTCAGGCAAAGTGCGTCAGATTTTTCTAGATAGGGATGATGACAACTGGTCAATAATAAGACTGCCAGAGACCATAACCTACCATCTAGGACACTAGGGAAGGGTCAAAACCCATCAGAAAGACTGGGAGAGTGGTGTATGTGGACCTTTTGATTGCAACAGAGACACACTCAAGTGACCGTAGAAAAGGCAGCCCAGGGAGTTATCAGTGATTCTCAAACTTGGCTACACATTCACATCACCAGAGGAGTTTTTAAACTACTGAGGTCTGAGTCTCACTCCAGCTATAGTCATTTATTCAGCCTGGAATGCGACTTGGGGATCAGAATGTTTTTAAATACCCTGGGTAGTTCTAACATAAGAGTTTCAGAACCACTGATACAGATATATAACAACTGGAACTGGAATCGAAAGATGCCAAGAAGCAAAACAATCAAGGCTATTGCACTGCAGTTTCAGGGAGCAACAGTCACAGGCGTTCTGTATGAATGACACCCCCTAGAGGAAAACTCCACATGTGCAAGCCTGTGACAATATTGAGGATGGATTCTCTCTCCATTCCTTTAATTGGGTGACGGATTGTTACATCTTGAATGCTGCCTCATACCCTTTCATTATAGCTATGTTCCTAATGACCCAAGTCTCTTGATTTCCCAATTTCAAATTCTTGAGAAAGGAATTTAACATATCCAGCTCATCTTTTTGAGACAGATGATAAAAATCACCTGCTTCTGACCAACATATGGATGGAGTACACTTGATCCAGGTGACCACCCCTGGCCATTATGATTGGGGACACATGTGGTGCTTGCCACTAGGGACCAGAGTTTTGGGTATGGCATCTGATCTCAGGAAGTGTAAGAAAGTGATGACTTTTATCTTAAATCCAATGAGTTTGGTAGAAGCTGACAGATTTCATTAACCAGAGTTGAAGCTTGGGTAACCATAGAATTAACTCACCAGGTAAGGACACTTGAGAGAGAAAAGGTGCTATTAATAATGACATTAGGTCAGTAGGTGTAGACTGGAACAGTCTCAGACAAAGTGGTACTTATGGCCACTCTAGTTGGCTTAAATTTTGATAAAAAGGGAGAAAAAAGGACCTAGATAAAATTGCAGGATATGGATATGAAAAGGAGTCATGCGTTATAGACATAGATGGAAAAATTGTAGTGAAGGAGGCTCTCTGAAGAAATATACTTAGACAACTTCTCCTACACAGGGTAGAAATTTATGGAGACAAGTGTACCCTCATTCTGGCAGTTCTATATATGAGAATTGCCCACCTAAGACAGATGTATTACTTTCCTAGTGTTACCACAAAAATTACCACACACTGCATGGCTTGAAACAGTTCTGGAGGTTAAAGATCTGAAATTAAGTGTCCCAAGACTCTATTGTTTAAGATTCTAGGGGACATTTCTTTCTTGCCTCTTGCAGCTTCTGGTAGCTCCAGGCATTCCTTGGCTTCTGGACACATAACTCCAACATTTGCTTCTGCTGTCACTTGGTTTTCTACTCTTTTCTCTCCATGTCTTATCCTCTTTTGTCTCTTATAAGGACACTTGTCGTTGGATTAACCCAGTTAATTTAGTGTATCTCATTTTGAGATCCTAAACTTATTTACATCTGCAAAGACCCCTTTTTTCAAATAAGGTCACATTCACAGGTTCCAGGTGGATATATCTTTTGGGGAGCCACCATTCAACCCACCATAGCAGGTGAGTCAGCTTCATTTAGAACAGTATGGCCTGAAGGAAAAGGCATATTCAAGAATCCATTTTTAGGTACTATATATTAGACTCTATGTTGCAAGTAGCAGAAAACCTATATGAAACTGGCATAAACAATAAAGTAAATTTATGGGCTCACAAAAAGTCAAGATATATCTAGACCTTAATCATGATTCATTCCAAGCCTCCACTTTGTCCTTCATTGAGTTGCTTTGTAATAAAGCTGGTTTCACTTGTGATCTTATAATGGCAGCATGTAACTCTTAGGGCTACAACTATTTTTTTTCAGGATATCCAGGGCAGAATAACCCACTTTTTTTTTTTAATTCTCACCTGAGGATATGTTTTCACTGATTTTTAAAGAGAGGAAAGGGGAGAGAGAGTGAGAAGGGGAGAGAGAGAGAGAGAGAGAGAGAGAGAGAGAGAGAGAGAGAGAGAGAGAAACATTGATGTGAGAGAAACATCAAATAGGTTGTCTCTGTATGCGCCCCGACCAGGGATTGAACCTGCAACCTAGGTATGTGCCCTTACCAGGAATGGAAATCACAACTTTTTTGGTATATGGGATGATGCTCCAACCAACTGAGCTACCAGGCCAGGGTGAGCCCATTCTTTAATAATAAACACTGAACCTCCAGAATTAATTCATTTTGGCTCCCATTGGTCTTGACTTTAGGTGATGGAATACTCTAATTGGCTTAAGTCAATTAGGATTCACCCCTAGAGTTGGGGTGGTAGTCAGCTAAACCCAAACCATGTGGCTGAGACTTAAGATACTGTTTCAAATAAGGAAAATAATGAGAATGCTGGAGATACAACCAGCATCATATAACCACAACAGGTATCATCAAATAATGAAACTGAGAAACTAAGAACTAGAAGTGGTATTTTCTAAGTGTACATCATGCACCATGCACACCACACATGAACTATATCATATGGTTGCAATAGCTATAAGAGGTACTATAATTATTCCCATTTTACAGATCAGGAAATGGAGGCAGGAGATGTTAAGTAGCTTACTCAAAGTCACAGAACTAGTAAGTATATTATTCTGAAGGCAATGAAGACTGTCACAATCAAATTTATTTTAGAAATATCATTCTGGCAGTACCATGGAGAAAGAATTAGAAGGACAGGAGGGGCTTATGGGATGCCAGTAATCCAGATAAGCAACAATGGAATGGGCAGTAGAGACAGAAGGAAATAACTAGTGTGAGAAATGTCAAGGAAGTAGATCAGTGGACTTGGTAAATGCATGTGGAGGGACAATGTAGGAATCAATGATAAGCCCTAGGTTTCCAACTTGAATGGCTCATCTCATTCACTGCCATTAACTGAAACTGTAATAATGGCTTACATTTATAGAGTGCTTACTTTATACCAAGCACTTCACACGGGCTTGCTCATTTTATCTTCACAATTTCCTTAGATGCTATAACAACCACAAACAAACCACAAACAACCACAAACTTTCAGTATCACTTATCAATAAGCATTTATTTAGCCAATGTGTGTCTGTGAGTGGTGGATGGAGGTCAGCGAAGGCACAACTGAAGAGGTTTGGCTCTGTCTCATATGTCTCTCATCCTCCTTTTGAGACCAACAAGTGAAAGAGACCTTTCTTACCAGATAACAACACTTATTGCAAAGATATATCTAATCTAAGATAGTGTGATATTGGCTTAGGGGTAGATGTAAATCAATAGAGTTTTTTGCAAAAAAAAGTTCGCGAGGGCATGAAGAAATAGAAGCCTTTTTATTGTTATTGAAAGTATAAGTCAATACAACCACTTACAATTTGGCAATATCTAGTAAAGTTAAAGATGTCTATAACTTATGACCCACCAATTCCACTCTTGAGTGGAAAGAGAAGAATCTTAGTATACGGAAACCTGATATACGGCAGAGGTAGCATTACACATTAGTGGCAAAAGGATGGATTCTTCTATAAATGGCACTAGTACATTACACATAAAAAGCTGAGTTTAGATCCTTATGATACACTAACACAAATATAGATTTTAAGTGAATAAAATATCTAAAATTATCTTTATCTTTATAAGAATGTCTTATGATCTTGGGATGGAGAAGAATTTCTAACAAAGTAGCAAATCATTATGAGAAAGATTGATATATTTGAATATTAATATGGAAAACCTCTGTTTGACAACATAGCCAAACATCATAGCTAACATTGCTTTTAACTAAAAATCATTTAGTATACAAAATATATCTAGAACTTTTATAAATCTATGGAAAATGGTAAACAACACAATACTGAAACAGGTGAAGGATATTAAGGAGCAAATAAAAGAGGGGAATATTTGAACAGCCAATATGCATATAAAATTTTTCTCAACTTCACTGAGAATCAAGGAAAAACAAATTCAAATCAAGAGATATTATTGATTTGAGCCAATTTTGCAAGGATGAAAACATCTGACAATATCAAGAGTTGGCAACCATAAAAATGTTAATGTCATGGATATTTTTTAAAAAGAGACTAATGATACATGACAATTAAATGCAATATTCAGTCCCTGATTAGATTCTGGACTGGTGGAAAAATTATAGATAACATTATTAGGTCACTGGGGAAATTTGAATTTAAACTACATAATAGGTAGAGCTGTGTCAATGTTCTATTTCCTTAGTGTAATGATTACATTATGTTATGTAGGAGAATGTCCTTGTTCTAGGTATATTCAATAATTCAATATATTATTTATATTGAAAATATTATTGGATATATATTTTAATATATGTGTATATGTTGAAATACAGAAAACAAAAAGGTCAAGAAATTTTGAAACAAGAGAAAGGAAAAGCAAATGTACCATAATGTTAATAACTGTTGAATCAATATGAAGTATATGCATGTGTTCATTTTACCATTTTGGCAACTTTTCTATAAATTTGAAATTTTTGCCATTAAAAGAGGGGCAAGAACTTTAAAAAAAGGAAAATCCTATTGTTATTGGCCATATAAATTAATACAACCACTTTAGATAATAATTTGGCAATATCTAGTAAAGTTAAAGATATCCAATCCTATAACCCAACAATTCTACTCTTGAGTAATTTTATCAAATTGTACAAAGAGATGTGTATAAGGCAGTTCACTTTGGTATTGTTTTTACAGGGAAAAAAAAAGGAGAATAACTCACCAACCACAGAATAAATAAAGAAAGCATCTAGTTCTACCATTCAGTAGAGTAAAAAAACTACTTCTATTTGTATCAATATTTTAAAATCTCAAAACTAATATTATTGAATGAAGAGTGCAGTTTACAGAAGGATAAGTGCAGTAGCATATAATGCAGTAGCATATAAAAAGACTAAATCTTTTTATGGATCCAGAAATATGCAGTCAATGTTTAAAAATATTGGGGATGACAAAGATCAAAATTCAAGATAGTGGAGGGGAAAAAAAGAAATGTGAATGTGGAGCTCCTCACCCCACCCTTCCCAGGAATCTTCAACCTTATCTGTAATTTGCTCCTTAAAAAATAATAGGGAACAATATAGCAAAATGTTAACACATGACAAAGCAGGGAGGCAGAGAACAGATGTTTGTTATATTACTCTCTTCTTTACTATAAGCAGTAAAATATTCACAATATATTTTTGAAATCTTTGGCAAGAAAGAACTGGGAATTATGCATTTTATTTTGCCTTTATAGGATGCATGCTAAAAACGTGCTCAAAACTTAAGAGATGGAGGTCTCAGGGGAGGTTGATTTTATAAGGTATTTCTTTTGAGATGGCAAGATCATTGCAGTGTGCTTGAGCCCACGGACAGCACTAAATTTGTTAAATAGGACAAGGGTCTTAAAATCTGGGCAGTTCTTGCTAAATGTTATTATTATTATTTTTAATATATCTTTATTGATTTTAGAGAGAAGAAGGGAGAAAGAGAGAGAGAGAAACATCAATGATGAGAGAGTCATTGATTGGCTGTCTCATGCCTGCCCCCTACTGGTGATCTAGCTTGCAACCCAAGCATGTGCCCTGACTGGGAATCAAACCTAGATCTCCTGGATCACAGGTCAATGCTCAACCACTGAGCCACGCTGGCCAGGCTTAAATGCTATTCCTGTTAAATGTTAAAATGTAACACAGTATTTACAGATACAGCTGTAAAAGGGATAAGCTTGACAGGAACCCAAAGTGTAGCCAACTGACATGTAATTAACCAAACAGTGTATATATAAGCAATGGCTAAGCCTCCTTTCAGGGAGATAGAACTTTGGATGTGGATCTCCATCCACTTACTGAAAGTAAATAAAACTATCTAATGGCAACCACATCCTGTTCTTGAATGGAACACCCCAACTGGCAAACCCCTTGAGTTCTGTCACAAATTGAAATTGACACTAAAATGCTACACCTCTGTAGTTTAAAAATGCATACATCAAGACCCAAGATGGTAGCAGAGTAGGTAGAAGCTACACCCACCTCCTCCCAGGATCATACAGGAAGTACAATTAAATTGTAAAGCAATCATCCTGAATAAGAAACAAGACTAGCTGAAGGGAAGTCTTATAACCAGAGATTTATGAAAAAGCCACATGGATACTGGCAGAAAGTGTGGAAACGCAAAAAGGGCTGGCTTTGCTCCCACAAGTGGTGGCTGAGATTCTGGAGGGATCTCTCAGCCTTTGGGGGGTTCCCTCTGAGAAGTGTGGGATCTAAACTCCAAGCTGGGGCCCATAGCCCACAGCACCAGAGCTTGGAAGAGGTGACCACATAACACCTGGCTGTGAAAAGCAGGGGGGTTTCTATCTGCCAGGGAGAGACAGGAGTCTGCTTGAGACACAGGCATCCTCTTAAAGGGCCAAAGCACAAAATTTCATTCTCGGCCACTCACCCTGGGCTCCACCAGAGGGAGAGCAAAGCACACTAGAGTAGCATAAGAAAAGTCTGGAGTTTGTGGCTCTGGGAAGGGAGCTGAAGAGACAGCCACCAGGATCTCTGCTGAGTCATTTCTCCATACTGCATCTCTCTTGGGTGGAGCATTCCCCTCCATGTGGCATCAGCCTGAAGGAAAGCAATAGCTCCAACCTCTGAATACCCTCTCACCCCACCTTGGAGCTTATGCCCAGTGTATGATTGCAGCCAGAGGCTCTTTCAGTGACTGAACCTAACAGGCAGCTGGCAGGTGGAGGCAGATGGAAGTGGATCTTAGGATGCCATGAGACTATTGCTGACCTTCTCCTGGCCTGGTGCTGGTAAAAGTTGGCCATGCTACACAGCTTGGGCTGAGCAGAAGCAGCTAGAAACTGTGGATCACTTGTAGTTCCAAGCAGGTTGCCAAGGGCCAGTCACAGGCAACGCCTTATATTGGCCTGCACCAGAGTCCCTCCCAAGAGGCTCAGAACCAACACACACAGTGCCCAGCTTCAGATAACAAGAAGTTTCACAAGTGGCATATCCAAAGGGAGATCATGGCAGGCACTAAACCCTGCTGAGACAAATGTGGCTTCATGTGGTCACCACCTGAACAGCTGCTTGCACATGATGGTTGGAGTTGAGTCTTACAGTCAGCCAGCCTGAAAGTGAATCCAACACACAAATGGGCCAATAGCAATCAAAATTCAATTCCAAAACATAGAGGGTTTGATTCCTGGTCAGGGCATATACTTAGGTTGCAGGTTTGATCCGTGGTTGAGGTGCATACAGGTGGCAACTGATTAAAGTTGCTCTCTGAATGTCTCAATGTCTCTCTCTCTCAAAAAAAAAAAAAAAAAACCAATAAAACGTATCTTCTGTGAGGATTTAAAAAATAAAAAGACTCATTACAGCAGGAGGGCCCACATAATCCACACAAGAGACATTCCTGGAGCACCCAGCTCAGGTGATCAAGGAGACTGCACCACTGGACCCCATAAGACACCTACTACATAATCCTACCCCACAAAGACTGGGAGTCCTATCAGATCTACTTAATACATAGAAACAAGTATAAAGAGGCAGCCAAAATGGAGAGACAAACAAACATGCCCTAAGTGAAAGAACAGTAGAACTCTCTAGAAAAAGAGCTAAATGTAATGGGGGCAAACAACTTATCAGAGATAGAGATCAAAGTAATGTTATAAGGATGGTCAAGAAAATTAGTAAAAGCTTCAGCAACATAAAAAAGGACATAGAAACTATAAAAAAGAATCAGTCTGAAATGAAGAATGCAATTTCTGAAATGAAGACTACACTGGAAGTAATAAACAGTAGGTTGGGTGAAGAAGAGGATAGAACTAGCGATTTGGAGGACAAGGTAGAAAAAAAATTAGAGCAGGGGGAAAAAATTTTTTTAAATGAGCATAGTTTAAGGGACCTTTGGAATAACATGAATCATAAAAACATCCGCATCATAGAGGATGAAGAAGAGAAAGGAGAGAGCAAGGAATCAAGAACCTATTTGAAGAAATAATGAATGAAAACTTCCCTAACCTGGTGAAAGAAAAAGACACACAAGTCCACAAAGTGCAGAGAGTCTCAAACAAGATGGACCCAAAGAGGCCCACAACAAGACATATCATAATTAAAATGGCAAAGGTTAAAGACAAAGAGAGAATCATAAAAGCCGCAAGAGAAAGGCAGTTACCTACAAGGCAGCTCCCAGAATACTGTCAGCTGATTTCCCAAAAGAAACATTTCAGGCCAGAAGGAACTGGCATAAAATATTCAAAGTGATGAAAGGCAAGGACCTAAAACCAAGACTACTTTACCCAGTAAAGCTATCATTTAAAATTGAAGGACAACTAAAGAGCTTCCCAGAGAAGAAAAAGCTTACGGAGTTTGTTACCACCAAACCAGTATTACAAGAAATGTTAAAGAAGGAGAAGGAGGAGAAGAAGAAACCAGAGGAATAGTTAAATAATAAAATGGCAATAAATATGTAGCTAATAATAATCACTTTAAATGTAAATGGCTTAGATGCTCCAATCAAAAGACATAGGGACTTGAATGCATAAGAAAACAAGACCCATGTATATGCTGCCTTAAAGAGACCCACCTCAGAATGAAAGATACACAGAGACTGAAACTAAAGACATTGAAAAATATATTTCATGCAAATGGAAAAAAAGCTGGGGTAGCAATACTTATATCTGACAAAATAAACTTTAAAGCAAAGGATATAATAAGAGACAAAGAAGAACACTACATAATAATAAAGGGAGCAATCCAACGAGCGGATATAACCCTTGTAAACATTTATGCACCCAACATAAAAGCACCTAAATATGTAATGCAGATCTTGATGGACATATAGGGAAAGACTGACAGTAATACAGTCATAGTAGGTGATTTTAACACCCCATTGACATCAGTGGATAAGTTTTCCAGAAAGAAAATCAACAAGGAAACAGCGACCTTAAATGACACACTAGATCAGATGGATTTAATTGATATTTTCAGAGCATTTCACCTCAAAGCAGCAGAATACACATTTCTCTCAAGTGCACATGGAACATTTTCTAAGATAGACCACACTTTATGACACAAAACAAGTCTCAATAAATTTAATAAGATTAAAACCATATTCAGTATTTTCTCTAACCATAATGGTATGAAACTAGAAATCAATCAAAAGAATAAAACTGAAAAACACACAAAGACATGGAGAATAAATAACATGTTACTAAACAATGAATGGGTTGACATTGAGATCAAGAAAGAAATAAAAAGATACCTTCAAGCAAATGAAAATGAGAACACAATGACCCAAAATCTATGAGAGTGAAATTCATAGCATTACAGGCCTATCTCAAGAAAAATTTCAAATAAACAAAATAACTTTACACTTAAAGAAACTAGAAAAAGAACAACAAACAAAGTCCAAAGTGACTAGAAGGAAGGAATTAATGAAGATCAGAACAGAAATAAACAAAATCAAGTCTAAAAAAAATACAAAAGATCAATGAAACCAAGAGCTGGTTCTTTGAAAGGATAAATAAGATTGGCAAACCTTTAACAAGACTCATTAAGAAAAAGAGAGAGAGAACTCAAATTAATAAAATCAGAAATGAAAGAGGAGAAGTAACAACTGACACCATTGAAATGCAAAAGATTGTGAGAAAATATGAACAACTATATGCCAAAAATTGGACAATCTGGACAAAATGGATAAATTTCTAGAAAAGTACAATCTTCCAAAACTAAATAAGAAAAAATCAAATTGATAATCTGAATACACAGATTATAACTAGTGAAATTGAAGCAGAAATCAAAAACCTCTCAACAAAAGTCTTGGACCAGATGGCTTCACAGGTGAATTTTACTAAGCATTCAAAGAACTAACATCTACCCTTCTCAAAATATTCAAAAAATTTTCAAGAGGAGGAAAACTCCTAAGCTTATTTTATGAGGTTAACATTATTTTATTCTAATTCAGAAACCAGGTAAAGATACTACAAAGAAAGAGAAGTATAGGTCAATATCCCTGGTGAACATAGATGCTAAAATTCTCAACAAAATATTAGCAAAATGGCTTTAGCAATACATTAAAAAGATCATACACCATGATTAAGTGGGATTTATTTAATCAATACAAGGGTTGGTAACAATATCCACAAATCAATAAATGTAATATACCACTTAAACAAATTGAAGGAAAAAGTCACATGATCATGTCAATAGATGCTGAAAAAGCATTTGATAAAATTCAGCACCCATTTATGATAAAACTTTCAGCAAAGTGGGAATAGAGGGAGCATACCTCAATGTAATAAAGACCATATATGACAAACCTACAGCCAAGATCATATTCAATGGGCAAACACTACAAGCATTTCCCTTAATTTTGGGAACAAGACAGGGATGCTCGCTTTTGCTACTCTTATTCAACATAGTACTGGAAGTCTTAGCAATAGCTTTCAGACAAGAGGAAAAAATAAAAGGCATCAAAATTGGAAAAGAAGAAGTAAAAACTGTCATTATTTACAGGTGGCATAATACTGTATGTAGAGAACCCTAAATATTCCACCAAAAAACTACTAGAACTGATAAATGAATTCTGTAAAGTAGCAGAATACAAAATATATATCCAGAAATCAGTTGTAGTTTTATACACCAATAATGAACTATTAGAAAGGGGAACTAAGAAAACAATCCCAATCCCAACTGCTTAAGAAAAAATACCTAGCAATAAATTTAGCCAAGGATGTAAAAGACCTGTACTTGTAAAATTATAAGATACTGAAGAAAGAAATTGAAGAAGATACCAATAAGTAGAAGCATATACTGTGTTCATGGATAGGCAGAATTAACATCATTACAATATTCACACTACCTAAAGCTATTTATAGATTCAACACAATTCCAATCAAGATACTAATAGTGAATTTCACAGAACTAAAACAAATATTCCAAAAATTTATAAGAAATCACAAAAGACCCTGATAGCCACAGCAATCTTGAGAAAGAAGAACAAAGTTGGAGATATCACACTACCTGATATCAAACTATACTACAAGGCCATAGTAATCAAAACAGCATGGTACAGCCATATAAAAGGACATATAGATCAATGGAACAGAACAGAGAACCCAGAAATTGACCCATGCCATTATAGTCAATGAATATTTGACAAAGGAGGCAAGAGTATCCAATAGGGTAAAGACAGTCTCTTCAATAAGTGGTGTTAAGAAAATTGTACAAATACATGCAAAAAAATGAAACTAGACCACCTTCTTACACAATACACAAAAATAAATTCAAAATAGATTAAAGACTTAAATGTTAGACTCAAAACCATAAAAATCCTAGGAGAAAATATAGGCAGTAAAATCTCGGATATTTCTCATAGCTATATTTTTTTGGATGTATCTCCTGGGTAAGGGGGGAAAAATAAACAAATGAGACTATACCAAACTAAAAATCTTTGCACAGCAAAGGAAAACACTTACAAAATGAAAAGACAGCTCACGAAATTGGAGAACATATTTGTCAATGATATATCTGATAAGGGGTTAATTCCAAAAATATATAAAGAACTTATAAAACTCAACACTAAGACGACAAAAAATCCAATTAAAAAATGAGTGCATGGAACAGACTGTGAAATCTCAGAGGGAAGGCGGGGGTAGGGGAGTAGGTGGGGAGAGATTAATCAAAGAACTTATATGCATATATGCATAACCCTTGGATACAGACAATATTATGGGAAGGTCTTGGGGGTGGTGGATGTGGGGTGGAGGGGATCAATGGGGGAAAAAAGAGGGACATCTGTAATACTTTCTATATAAAGATAAATTTTTTAAAATGGGCAAAAGACTTGAATAGACCCTTTATCAAAAGGACATACAGATGGCCAATAGACACATGAAAAGATGCTTAATGTCACTAATCATAAGATAAATGCAAATTAAAACCCCAATGAAATATCACCTCACTGTCAGAATGGTATCATCAATCAACAAACAACATGTTGACAAGGATGTGGAGAAAAGGGAACCCTCATGTACTGTTGGTGGAAATGTAGATTGGTATGAAGTTACCTTAAAAAATTAAATATAGAACTGCCTTATGACGCAGCAATTCCACTTCTAGGAATTTATCTGAAGAAACCTGAAACACCAATTCGAAAGAATATATGCACCCTTATGTTCATTGCAGCATTATTTACAATAGCCAAGAGTTGGAAGTAGCCCAAGTGTTCATAAGTAGATGAATGGATAGAAATGGTGGTACATTTTCACAATAGAATATCACTTAGCCATAATAAAGAAGGAAATCTTACCATTTGTGACAGCATGGATGGACCTGAAGAGTATTATGCTAAGTGAAATAAGCCACTCAGCTATAGACAAGTACCATAGGATTTCACTCATATGTGGAATGTTATGAACAAAATTAACAAGTTAAATAAGAGACAGACTCACAGACAGAGAGCAAGCTTACAGCTGTCGGGGGTTGGGAGATGTGGAGGGACAGAGCAAAAACCAAAATGAAAAAGAGGAAAATCTTCCAAATCAACATATAAAATGAGATACTTTTTCAAAGAAAATGGGGAGCCATTGATATTTTTAAGCAGAAGAGTGACATCATTTAATTAATTTGTTCCACAGAAAATCAATCTGGCACCCATGTGGAGAATGAATTGGAACTTGGAGATAAACAGAAGACAGGATCCAAGCTAAAAAGCTGGCACAGTAGTCCAGGCAGTGGCATGGGGAGGAGAGAGGAGGAGACAAATCTATGGAAGGTGGGTATCTCTAAATCTCATAAGCATGAGGGAAGACTTAGTCACACCAACAATTCTCTTCTAATCATCTAGCTCCAAGCCTCACCGGCTCAAGCAGGATTTCCCTTTCTCTGTACAATCTCTCCAAAATATTTGTGGGAGTTTACAATGGATTTCTTACATGTGCTCACTGAACAACAACAAACACAAAAACTTCAGGGTGCCACTTGCCACCAGCATCTTCTGCTCTGAAATCGAGAAATTTGCTCATTTTTCCTGGCCACCAGTACACTCAGTCTCAAAGAGCAGCAGAAGTTCAGCAATCTCTTATTAAGTGTGAAGACATGTCTACTCTACAGCCCCGACCCTTCTGTATTTAAGTTCAGGATGTCCAAAGCAGGGTAGATAGAGCAATAGAGCTTACTTAGGTCTTCAGGACATCTGCCATCCATTTTTCTCCAGAGAGCACAAATGCTACCAGGATAGCTAGATGGGCATTAGTTCACCTACCAGTCATTACCTTGAACTTGGTACCGCTCTACACTCAGTTCCTGATGCTGAATTGAAATGCTAGATAGCTTCTCTGCTTCATTCTGCATGTACTTTCTCCCTGGCTGAAATCTAACTCTGCATTTGGTAGTCCTGTCTTCACTCAAGCGAACTTATGCCTTTATATCCATCAGTATTTTCAGCACTCATGGAAATTAGGTAATCAGAACAAATAAATCAAGAAGATAAGGGGAAAGGGGAGGACTACCCACCAGCCACTTTAGAAATCTAGTTCTAAACTAGCAGAAATTCCTGTTACATTCTAGCTAACACAGTAAGCAATTAAATGTAGAATATAAGGGAAAGAGAACAAGCAAGGATGACTCCAATTTCTCTAACTGACTTACTTATCTAGAAGTTTCCATTCACACGAAAAGGAAAATATAGGAGGAAAAGCAGATATTTATGCAAAGAGGATGGAGTCAGTTTGGAACACATTTCATGGGGGTAATAAAACTTAAGTAAAGGTGTCCTAAGGACCAGAGGTCTTCCAACAATGATGGATATCAAAATCACTTGGGAAACTTTATTTTTCACCAGGTAAATTGTATTTATTACTGATTATGTTGATTTTTTTAAATGTTTTAATTTTTCTTTAATGTTGAAAGTATTACAAATGGCCTTCTTTTCCCCCTATTGATCCCCTTCACCCTCCAGGCCTTCACCACACTATTGTCTATGTCCATGGGTTATGCATATATGCATATAAGTTCTTAGGTTAATCTCTCCCCACCCACCCACCCACACCTGCCTTCCCTCTGAGATTCGTCAGTCTTCCACATATGAGTAAGATCATGTGATACTTGTATTTCTCTGACTGGCTTATTTCACTTAACATAATACTCACTAGGTCCCACCATGCTGTCTCAAAGGATAAGAGATCCTTCTTTTTTATACCTGCATAGTATTCCATGGTGTAAATGTCCTAGAATATGCTTGATATGATTTCAATCTTCTTGAACTTGTAGAGACTTGTTTTGTGTCCTAACATATGGTCTATCTTTGAGAATGTCCCATGTGCACTTAAGGAGAATGTATATTCTGCAGCTTTGGGTTGAAATATTCTGTAAATGTCGATTAAATCCATCTGATCTAGTGTGTCATTTAGAGTCATTGTTTCCTTGTTGATTTTTTTGGTCTGGGAGATCTATCCAATAAAGTCAGCGGGGTGTTAAAAGTCCCCTGCTATGGCTGTATTGCTGCTGATCTCTTCCTAAAGTCCTCCAGAAGTTTTTTGTTTTGTTTTGTTTTCAGCCTGTGTGAGTCTTTTGTTCATGGGTGGGTCTCCTGTAGACAGCATATATTTGGGTTTCATTTTCTTTCTTTCCTTCTTATTATTTTTTTATCCTCACCAGAGGATATTTTTTTGATTGTTTTTCAGAGAGTGGAAGGGATAGAGAGAAACATCAATGTGAGAGAGAGACACCAATTGGTTGCCTCCCAAACAGGGCCTGCAACAGATGTGCATGCCCTTGGCCGGAATCAAATCTGAGACCCTCCAGTCCGTGGGCCTATGCTCTAACCACTGAGCCAAACTGGCTAGGGCTGGATCTTGTTTTCTTATCCATTCAGCTACTCTATGTCTTTTGATTAGAGCATTTAATCAATTTATATTTAAGGTTATTATTGATAGGTACTTACCTACTGCCGTTTTCATTCTTTAAGCCTATGTTTCTCATTTTATTTCAACTTCTTTTACATTTAACAGCAGTCCCTTTAACATTTCTTGCAATGCTGATTTGGTGGTGATAAACTCCTTTAGCCTTTTTTTGTCTGGGAAGCTATTTCACTATCTATTTTGAATGATAGCCTTGCTGGATAGAGTACTCTTGGCTTCAGATACTTGCCTTTCATTACCTTGACTACTTCATGCTATAGAGATTTGGCATGAAGAAATTCTGATGAGAAATCAGCTGACAGCTTTATGGGAGCTCCTTCGTAGGTAACAGGTTGCTTTTCTCTTGCTACCTTTAAGAGTCTCTCTTTGTCTTGAATTTTTGGCATTTTAATTATGATGTGTCTGGGTGTGGGCCTCTTTGGGTTTCTTGCTTGGGACTCTCTGTGCCTCCTGAACTTGTGTGGCATGTTCCTTGACCAGGTTAGGAAAGTTTTCTGCCATTATTTCAAACAGGTCTCTAATCCTTGCTTACTTTCTACATCTTCTTGTATTCTTCTGATGTAAATATTGTTATGTTTCATGTTGTCCCAGAGCTTCTTTAGACTGTCCCATTTTTTAATTTTTTTTTTTCTTTTTGGTTCTCTGATTGAGTAATTTTTTCTACCCTGTTTTCTAATTCACTGATCCTATCATCAGCTTCCCCTAATCTGCTGTTTATTCCTTCCTATGCATTCTTTATTTCTGCCATGTCATCCTTCATAGTTTCCATATCTTTTCTCATGTTGTTGAGCATCCTTATGATCAGTATTCTGAACTCTATATCTGATAGATTTCTTATCTCCATTTCATTTAGCTCTTTTTCTGGAGACTTCTTTCATTTGGGTCTTGTTTTTTATCTCCCCATTTTGGCTGTCTATTTGGGTTTATTTTTATGTATTAGGTAGATCTGCTAGGACTCCAAGTCTTTTGGGTGGTCTCTGGTGCAGGCCAGTGTCAGACACTGTTTGTGACTGGCCTTGAGTACCCTGTTTGAAACTTTCCACACTCCATAGCTTGTGGCTCCTTCTGCTGGGGCTGAGTGCATTTGGAAAGGATCAAGATGCCCACCAAGGTCTGCTTTTCCAAATCCTGAGACAAGAAGCAAATCAGGCAAAGACTCAAAGCATCCAGAGGCTGATTGTTATTCAGTCTCTTAATGAGTCTCAGGCTGTAGAAACTCCACAGGGTAGAGAGGGACGCTATCCAGTAGGGTGGGGCAATTACTCCCCCCCCCCAGGCAAAAGCTGCTTGGAAGGTAAATGTCTGCAAGAGAATGATGTCCTCTGTCATATGGGGGAATACTCAGCACAGGAGTCCAGATGCTGCTCTCTGAGCTCTAGCCCAAGAGCCAGCATCCCTGGATTTTCCTCACACAGCTCTAGTCCAGTCTGCCCTCCCTCCACCAGAGCCCAAGGTCAGTGACTACACACAAACTTTGTGGATTGGTCCTTTAAGAGGGTGCCTGCATTTCCAGCCATCTCTTCCTGGTAGACAGAAACCCCACTGTTTTTCATAACCAGATGTTAAGTGTGCACCTTTCTCAGTTCTTGAACTCTGGGCTGGGAAGCTCAGCTTAGGCCCCAGAGTTCTCAATGGGAACTCCTCACAGCTGAGGGATCCTTCTGGAACTTTAGCTACTGCCTATGGGAGCTCAGCCAGCCCTCTCACACCTCCACACTTCCTACCAGTCTCTATGCAGTCTCCACTTTAAGTCCTTGGTTATGAGGGTGCTCTCCAGCTAGTCTTCAGTTGATGGTTTTTCTCTATTTTAGTTGTAATTCCAGTTTGGTTCTGGGAAAGTGTCGGTGTAGTTTCCACTCAATCACCACCATCTTGGAATCCCTGGGAAACTTTTAAAAATAAATCTGGGGAATGTATTGAGGCCTGGATATCTATCTTTTTAACAAATTTCCTCAGATGATTAGGAAGCCTAGAAAAGGCCTGGAATAAATATCTGTTAGGTCATGAGACCTTGTAAAAAGTCATTTAATGTATAACATAAGACTGACTCTGTTTATGCCAAGCTGCTGGGTGACTTGGTGATGTAATTTGGGGTTTCCAGAAGAGTTCATTACCTGCAAATATCTATCTCTTCATTAATTGGATTTCAAGAAAAAAATATTCCATTAATTATTTTAAGGATATTAATATTTAAAAGCCCCTTATAATTCACCAAAATAACAACAGCAGTTGTCTCTGGGTAACGGTGCTTCAGTAAAGATTTGTAGTTGCAAGCACTAGAAAAACAATCATGGTTGTTTTAAACATACAACAGATTTATTTCAAACACCCAAGATAGTTTACAAAATCTTAAGGCAGGGCGGGGTGGGGGGTGGGGGTTGGCATTAAGGAATGAATAGGCTAGCTCAAGAAGCCAGAAGAAATGTTCAAAATCATCCCAAAATCATCCCTGCCGGGCGTGGCTCAACGGTTGAGCATCGACCTAGGATCCAGGCGATCGGGGTTTGATTCCCGGTCAGGGCACATGCCTGGTTGCGGGCTCGATCAATGACTCTCTCATCATTGATGTTTCTAGCTCTCTTTCTCCCTCTCCATTCCTCTCTGAAATCAATAAAGATATATTTTTAAAAAAAAACCAAAAACCCAAAATCATCCCAAAATCAGTTCGGTGAAGTCCCCACTGCCCAGGCTTTGTCTGGAAACTTTCTCAATGTGATGAAAGACATCAATATACAGATTCGATAAACTCAATAAATTCCACTAAAAAATTAAAAATGTAAGGGATTTGGGACAATGGGTGCAAGCCATAGCCCTGCAGTGCCACATGGTTAAAGAAGACAAACAGCCTGAAAGTTAATTGTGAGTAAAACAAACCAACTTATTGCTGGGTTCCTTTCAGTAAGAACCCTCTAGCTATTATTGAGAACCAAAGGGAGATGGGGACCAGAGAGACTGCCCCTAATTCTTTGCTACAAATGGGGACCTCTAGTCAACTACCCAAGGGCTCTGAGGAAATTCCTGGGGTGACATTCCAGATTCCCTGTAATAGCCTCAGTGATATCTATCACATCCCAGACTATTGCTTTGTCTTGGAATGCATCTGAGACCTGGAACCCAGTACTGGGATATCATAGAGTCTGCTCCTGCTTTTAAATATGAACCAGTTTTATGGCCAAAGGTGTTTCACTCTCTAACCTGAGAATAAGCAGGTATTTAAGAATTTATTCATCTGGTAAACATTCTGAATGGTGTCTCTTTTTGTGCCAGACACTGGGGTGGACTGAGCAGCTGAGGATAAAGAAGAGCAGGTCTGGGCCCTCCGGGAGCTCATAGTCCAGTGCAAAGGGGCAGCAAATGGGTAAATGCAGTCAGACAAGTGGTCCAGTTCTAGTTGCTGCAGAATTCCCTAGGAGCAGAGAAGACAGCACATGGAACACTGGTGGTGGAAATGAGGTGCTGCAGAGTAAACAAGGTCTGAGCTGATGACAAGTGGCCAAGAGGACATGTGCAAAGCCTGGGTATGTGAGAAAGCATAGTGAACTCAGGGCCCTGCCATTGAAAGAAGGCAGATGGAGAAGAGAGATTGCTAACCCTTTCAGGGCAAGTATTTTAACAATCACAACCTGAAGCCTGTTTGGGCTGAAGATTTCTAAATTTGGAGGCTTTCACTTTGGAATAGTGAATGCCTTGTTTTGTACCTAGCCACGGATAAATATCTGTTTGCTAAAGCTGTTTATCCATTGGTCCCTTCCCCCTTCACTGTAACCTCTTATGATACCTCAGTTCCTGGAATGTCCAGCCAGACCAGAAAGCTGCTCTTCTGCAGGCAAATTAGCTTACCCAGAGGTCTGGCTACACCTGAGAGAAAAGGAGAAATAACTGCAGAGCATTCAAGAGTCCTGCCAAGCACCTCAGACTTCCTGTACACTCTGGAATCAGGATGCTGATATTTGAATCATGTCTCTGATTCTGTGTGCCTTGCCGCAAATTATTTAAGCTTCTGAGTCTTAGTTTGCTTATTTGTCAAGTGGGAATATTAATAATTTCCACCATAAGTGATGGTTGTAAAGACTAAATGAGATAAAGCATGTAAGTAAGGCAGATAGCATTGTGCATATTATGGATTTAATAAGCATTAATTATCATTACTGTTGTTAATATTATGTCATGTTTCTGATATCTTTAAAGATCCATGCCCTTTCAATGCTTTTTTACTCTTTTGCATATAGCCACTGGCTAGATTTCATCAATCTTTACTTTCTTGCATTTGTATTATGAAAAGTGTATTGGATGTGCTTTCAAAACCCATGACTGCTCCCCTGAAAGTCCTGACACCAGTCTCCTGCCCCCAACTACTACCACTGGTTGAGAAATGGGTTCATGGAAGGCTTTAAAGCAGGGAGGGGAGGCACCTGACTTGCTGCTGTTGCTTGCAATATCACTTAATTATCTTGGAACCAAATTTATAACGTGTAACTAAAATAGTTTATAAGCTCTTATGTCTTCATTTGTCAACCACCTTAATTTTTTATTTCTGGGGAGATGACACTCAAGCTTACCATATCTATTGTACTACTCTGGGCCCAGAGATGTTATATTTTACACACTGTTCAAACAAGCCCTTGCTATTTTCTGAGCTAACACTCCCCAGATGAGTCAGATGTTTGCCTCTGAGCAGCATGGCCTCTGCAAGAGGCCCTGCTTTCAATGGTCAGGCTGCTCTCTGAAGGACACCAGCTTGGCTGCCACCTAATGGCAAGTTTTGTCAGAAAAAAAAAGGATCTTAAGAAACACTTCAAACTCACCCTTGGAAATGAGACACTCACTGTGAGTCATTCCGGATGAAAGCATGATAGATATTAACTCATCTTTGTGAGAGATGAGTAAGTGCTTCTGGCTGACTAGAGGCTGTCTTTGAAAAACAATTCCATTTTGTTCTTTACAAATATGAATTTCAGGATTTTCTAAACATATTAATGATTTTTCTTTTCAAAACCCACCTCAGCAGGGGGAAAACCAAGCCAGCATTGGGGAAAGGGAGGGTGTCTTGCTAATATTTGTCAAGCCTTTAGAAGGTGCCAAGCTCTGTTGTAAGTACTAAGAATATCTCACATAATCCTCATTTCAATCCTGAGGTAGGTTCGATAATAAAAACAAAACTAATAATGATTCTTTATTGTCATTGTTGTGGTTGTTATTTTATAAATGAGGAAATTAAGATTTAGGTAGGTCTAATATCACTTACTTAGTACATGGCAGGACTGGAATTCTAACCCAGGCTTGTCTGACATCGGTAACTGTGCTCTTGACCACTCCACTCTTGAATGCTGCTTTCACTTCTCTACACCTGCTGAGTTCCAACATCAACTCCTCCTGCAAATGTCTGTCAAGGTCCAGAATGTGCACTCTATAAGTCAGCCATGATCCAGACACAGACCCTTCCCTCATAGAGCTTATAGGCTAGTAGGAAAAAAATAAATAAGAAATTGCAATATAGCTTGATAAATGCTATAGTGAGGTGAGCATGGGGTGCTAGGGGCCACTGATGTGGCTTGGGGCAGTCAGGGTAGACATCCTAGAGGAAGCGACCAAGGTAATCCCTGTGGTATGACTGGGAATAGACAGATCCAAAGAAGGGGGTTAGAGAAGGACATTTCAGGCAGAATAGACAATAGGCACAAGGGACCAGAGGTCCCAGGTGAGTACTGAGTACTGGGGAAACACTCTCAAGATTGGAGAGTTTCAGGGAGGGACCAAGGAATGGGCTCATTTGAGTGCTTACTTTTGTGTTCTGTGTCCAGCAGGGTGCTGGCCACATCATTCCAAAAATAACATAGCTTTGCAAGGAGAGGCTTTAATAAAATTTTTCTTCCTCCTTGTGGCTTGAAATGGATGTATCAATGCTGTCTTTGGCTTCAGTGAGAAGCCCTGAGAAGCTTGGTGATCGTGCTGTTTCTGAGCTCTAAGGTCAGCTATGGTAGATCAGGTGGACTGGAAGATGTTGTGTGGTCAAGACATCACAACACCACATGCTACATCCTGGTGCAATTTCAAAGCCAAAATTTGGGAAGATAAACCTTGGTTTCCTGTTAAACATAACTGCAGAGGAGAAGGAACCACTGTAATGGAATGGGCCCAAGAGAAGGCTCCCTTTTGTGAGCTGCTGGTACCTCCACAGATGGTGTGAAGGAACTCCAGGCTCTTCTTAAAAGGGTGAGACCTTGGGAAGGCCACGTTCCCCTTTGTTTCTCCATGGTACTGCCCCACTAATGGTCTTCAGCACAACTCTCTTAGTACACAGATGCTTGTTGGGCAAAGCTATTTCACCAAATTATGAGGAAGTAATGAAGCAAGTAATTTAGAGATATGCAAAGTATTCGGTCAGCCGGATTTGGTTTCACACGTGATTAGGCTGTTGCCTCACATTTTTGTCCCTTCAGTTTACTACCTGCCTAATTGGTCACTTCACCTGGGCCCTTGGAGACACTTTGGAATTTCTTGTTAGACTTTGCAGACTTAGCCCTTTGGTTCAGGTTGGAATGGTTGTTCCATAGCCTCCTGAATCCCAGCCTCATGTTTCTTCATTATTTTTCTGTCTCTTACCCAGATTTCTCCACCTAGGCCCTTTCTTTCCTCATGTAGAAATTCTCCCTTGGTGATTGCATTCCTTTATTTAATTCTTTGTAGAAGCAGTGGGAATCTCCCGGTCTCAGTGGTAGTGACCAAGTCTAAAATGGAAAATTGCTATGGCACATGAGAGGACTTGGCACCAATTTTCTATTTCTGTCTCATAGTTAGTATTCTGTTAAGCTGCTTTCATAGTGTAGTGGTTAAGAACATGGGTTCAAGTTTTGCTACTAACTTATATAATCTTGGGCAGTTAAATGAACCTCTTTGTACCTTAATTTCTTTATCTGTAAACTAGCATCATAAGAGTACTTAGTTCGTGGGGTTGTCCTGAGGATAATGACCCACAACTGTACAGCCCTGAGAACAGTGCTTGGCTCAGAGTTAGCACTATTGGTGTTTGCTTTCTTCTGGCCAGCTACTATTCTCTTTTCTCTCTACTTCCTGTGGTCCTTACAACCATTACCAAATCACATTTATGTCTTGTTTAGATAACATCTGCCTTCAGAAACGAGTTGCCAAGGATTTCAGGAAGTTTATTTGGGAAGTGGTATTCCTTCACAGTGACCTTCCCAGGACTCAAGAAAGCCCATATGGCGGTAAGAAAGACCCTGTGCATATAGACTCCCAGCTTACCCCTCCTACTCAACAAAACCACACTCTAGCTTTCTCTAGAGCCCCCTTCCAAATGCCCAACTGTGGACTGTTCTAGTTGTGCCCATTTCCTCTTCTAGTATCAGTTCTGAACCCTCTCAAGTAATCTCAGGTAGTAGGTGTAACTAATTTATATTAAATAGCTTTCTATAAAATTTTGTAATTTATGCTCATGGATACAGGGTTCTATTACATGCTATTTTACACTTTTTGGTCTTAGAATCAGATCCCTTTATTTGTGGGTTTCTGAATGGAGTTTGGATAAATGCCTACTTCGGTGTTTTCAATATATCTCGTAAGTCTGAACAAAAGTCTGACACAGTACTGCACACTCATCATTTCCCCCTCTTCAGGAATTGCTCTATGGAATAATAAAATGCTATTCCTTCTTAGTGATTTGCTTGTGATAAAAGAGTTAAAAATGATATTCTGCTGAAGAAAGATCATACTTGCCTTTAAAAACAAAATTCTATTTCTTTCAGGTATAATATAATTTGACTTGTCGTTGCTTCATGGATATTGCATTTTCATCTTTTTTTTGAATTCTAATATTCTAGTTTTCTCTATTCTATTTATAACAAAGAAGGTGAGAATTTAAGGCAAAAACTCTCAATACTTGAGCCAGTTATACTATTATTTTTGCAGAGGTGTAAGAGATAAAATGACCATTCCTAAGTTAGCTCCTTTGCCCTGTGGAAAGGACCACAATAGACTTAACTGGAAGCCATATCCTAGTGTTTTTGCAGTTGGTAATTGGTGAGGATAAGTAATGGCATCTTTATTCACTGCCATGACTATTTGGCAACAAGGAAAAACACTCTGAGCTATTAAGAAGAGTAGATTAGCACAGTGGGTGTGACACCTAAGTAGGTTACTGTATGTGCACTTTCTAGAATTGGGTCTCCTAGTCAGTGGGTGATTCCAAATTTATATACATTACCTGTTTATAGTTGGGTGGGAAACTAGGAATTTCATACAGGGCCTCCTCTGTGAAAGGAGACACGTGTTTCTTGCTTATAAGAGCACAGACCTCCATGCCTCACCCTGAGCTGGTGGTGGCTTTGGGTGTTTCTTGACAGCACTATAGAATAAGTGGAGGCCACCTGGGGTACCTCTCCTCATTCCTTTCAGGGACCCTGCATTTCGCTCTGGGCTCTCTTCTCCTGTGGCATCTCTGGCTGCCTAGAGCCTTTGCTGTTGGGCCTCACCCTTGACAACTCTAACTTCTTTTCTTTCTTTATTGCTACTTTTGAGAGAAAAGATAAATACATAACATTTGCTTTTTACACCTAGTTCCATTTCAAAACCCTCAACCTCTGTACTTATCATCTATATAAATGACTTAAAAATTACTTATTGAATTTTCCAAAATAATAAAACATGTATAAGATATGTATGCTGAAAACTACAAAATACTGTTGAAAGAAATCAAGAAAGATCTAAATAAATGGAGATATACCATGTTCATGGTTTGGAAGATTCAACATAAAAAAGATGTCAGTTCTACCCAAACTGATTCATAGGTTTAATGCAATTTCTATGAAAATCCAAGCAAGATTTTTGGTAGATATAGACACATTTATTCTAAAATTTATATGGAAAAACAAAAGAATTAGAACAGCTAAAATAATTTTGAAAACAAATAAAGAGGATGAAGTCACTCTATCTGATTTTAAGACTTACTACCTACTACAGTAATCAAGATAATGTGGCATTGGCAGAAGGATAGAAACATAGGTCAATGGAACAAAATAAAAATCAAGAAAAAGACCCATACAAAAATGCTCAACTGGTTTGTTACAAAGATGCAAAAGGAATTCAATGGAGAAATGGTACTGCAGCAATTAGACATCCATAGTCAAAAACAAACAGCCCCCCACCCCAAACAAACAAACAAACCTTGAACTAAATCTCAAACATTAAATTAAAATGATCTCAAAATAGATCATAGATTTAAATATAAAAATATAAAACATTTAGGAGAAAACATAGAAGGAAATCTTCAGGACCTAGGGATGGATTAGAAGGTCTTAGATGTGATACCAAAAGCATGATTCATTAAAAAAAAATCAATAAGTTAGACTTTATCAAAGTGAAAAGCTTTTATTCTGCAAAAGATCCTATTAAAATGATGAAAAGGAAGTTCCAGGCTAGAAGGAAACATTTGCAAACTACATATCTGAGAAGAGATTTACATTTAAAATATATAAAGAACTCTCAAAACTCAAGAATTTAAAAGATACAAAAAGAAAAAACAATTTAAAAATGGGCAGAAGACATGAACAGACATTTCACTAAAGTGGGTATACAGATGTCAAATAAGAATGAAAATTTGTTCACCATAATTAACCATTAGGAAAATGCAAATTAAATATTACTACACAACTATTAGAACAGCTAAAAGAAAAAAAATAGTAATAATTTCAAATGTTAGCAAGAATGCTGAGTAATTGGATCACCTATACATTGCTGGTAGAAATGTAAATGGTATAGTCACTCTGGAAAACAGTTGGCAGTTTCTTAAAAAAACTAAATGTATACTTACCTTATAACCCAGCAATCACAATTCTGGGCATTTATCCAAGAGAAATAAAAATTATGCCTACAGACAAACATGTACACAAAGGTTCATAGACATTTTATTTGTAATATCCCCAAACTGGAAACAACCCATATGTTTTTCAATGGGTGAATGGTTAAACAAATGGTGGGTACATCCATCCCATGGACTACTACTCAGCAGTAAGAATAAATGAACTACTGATACATGCAACAACTTGAATGGATCTCAAGGAAATTATGTTGAATGAAAAAAAAGCAGTTACATACTGTATAATTTCATTTATATAACATTCTTGAAATGACAAAATTATAGAAATGGAAAACAAATTTCTTGTTGCCAGTATCAGGGAGTAGGGAGAAGAGAAGGAGAATGGGTGTAACCATAATGGGGCAGCATGAGTGATCTTTGTGGTGATGAAACCATTGTGTATCTTGGCTGTGGTGGTGGTTACACAAATCTACATATGTGATAAAATTGCATAGAACTATATACTTTTACACACACAAGTGCATATAAAATTAGTAAGATCTGAATTATGTCTATGGATTGTGCTATTGTATTATTATTATTATATAAGATGTTACTGTGAGGGGAAAGTGGATGAATGGAACACAGGATTCTCTGCACTATTTTTGCAACTTCTGGTGAATCGATAGTTATTTTCAAATAAAAAGTATAATAGGAAAAACACAGACTCATAGTAACCACTTATACAATATAGAAGTGTCTCTAAAAAATGTGGTAATTTCCTACTCCCTTTCAATTCCAGTCCTCTAAGAAGTAAAAGTCTAGTGTGTAGGATTCCTTATCTTTCATGTAACACAAACAAAACCGTATAGATTTCTGTTTCTTTTTTTTATTTTTTATTTTTGCTTTTCACGTGTTTACAAGTATATGTACCACATGTATTATTCTGAAACTTGTTTCTGGCCCTTAATAATATACCACAAGGATTGCTCCAATGTCAGGTCAATTCACACATGTAGATCTAGCCAATTATGTTTAACAGTGTTTTTGGCACAATGACTATGCCACAGTTTATTCAATGCTCCTTTATTCATAGGCTTTCAGGTCATCTTCAGTTTTTTAGTCAATATTGATAACAATGCATTTGCTTTTACTCTGGTAGGTCAGATCCCCCAACAGTGATTTTCAAACTTTATTCAAATTAAACCCTGTCACAAAAATCAGTAAGTAAAACACAAAGGCCTGCTCAGGTTGAATGGGGGTGGGGGACTAGGAGTCTCTCTGCCCCTTTAGCAGCCCCTGAGGCAACTCTGAACTATTATGATTTAGAGAACAACAAAAAAACAAAACCATAGTCCTACACCAGGGCTGTCACCTGCTCTTCTTCTGACCTGAATTGTGATCCTGCCCAATTCTTCTGGGGGTCCTGTTTTAGTTGGATAGACTCTATGAAGCCAAGATCCTTGAAGTCTAGCCTTCTGACTCTTGCTCCCACCCTACCTGCTGGGACACCTCCATATCAATGTCAGCCAGACCCAATCTTGCATTTGTCAGGACTCTTAGACCATCTTTTTTAGGAAGCCAGCCTTACAGCCAAAATAGTTCTGCAGCCTACCTTTCTTTTCCTGACTTACTGTCCCCTCTTTCCTCACCCCACCCCATCCATCCTGCTGCTAAGGGCCTAGTGTGCCTTGCTATGGAGCACTCCTTTCCAGTGTAAATGCCTTGGCATGCTCTCTTCATCCCACCCTTTCTGGCTTTTCATCCCTGCTCCTTTAATTGTCATTGATCTTGCTTAAGACTCTCAGTCTCAAGACTGCCTCAATTTCTGTACATCTATGAATAGACCTCCCTTAATTCTTCATTTCCACATAGCTTCCCAGAACTTGCACATGCATTGATTTATCTCTTCCTTGTCACACTGTAAACAGTGACCAGGTGTATTTTCTCCATTTCAACACATTTGGTCTGTGCCCAGTGCTCTATTATAGGTTCCTGAGAGCAGGGACCACACCATGCATATATATTCACCAACATATACCTAGCACAGTCCTCTGCATATAGCCTAGTTCAGAACATAGCTCAGGCTCACTTATGTGCCTAAATGATAGACATTATCTAAAAGCAAACTGTTCCATTTTTTCTTAACCTTGAGTCCAAAGTGATAAGGACTATAATGAAACCACAAGAAATTGGATATGAAGTGACTGAGACTCATGCCAATGAGCCTCCCAGGCATTATTTAAACACTGTTCTCAGGAAGTGTTACGGTTTTGTCAAATGGGGTCCACATCCATCTGACTGAGATGCGGCAACCAGTATTCACAGAGCATTTGAAGGGAAGCAAAGTCTCTTGAGAAATCAAGTTGATAAAGACGCAGGACTTAAAAACTATACTTTCAGCACCTGTGTAAACAAAGGCTAAGAAGTCAACATTTCAAGCTCTGAAGCAGGAAGTGGACATTTCAGAAGAGGCAATGAAGGAAAATAGGACACAGGAGGGCTCCGAGGATGTGGCAGACAAATATTATGGTGTGGGCCTCTAAATGGCCTCACCACATGAGGGCTATCCCCTGCCCTAAGTGAGGATAGACAGGAGTTTGATGCCAGAATTCAGCAGAGATCACCACCCAGCAGTGTCTGGATTACTGTTCTTGTGAATACAGTAGGTTCAACCATCTTTACCAAATCCCTTTAAAGTCAAATTGAAGAACACGACTGGGTGGAATATCTGATCATGGTGGACCCAGGGGAGCCTTCCAGAGTGGACAGAGCCTGGGAAGGAGCCCCCAGAGCCTTTCTTCATGCACTTTTGCCTTCATGTCTGCTACAAATGCATACTTCTGAAAGTCAGGACAAGAAGGGAGGGTGGAAGAGGAAACGGGAGAGCTAAGGTTTACTGAATGTCTGTCTACTGTCTCCCAGGCCCTTTGTTAAGCATTTTATTAACATGATCTGCAATCCTTACAAGTATCCTGAAAGATGGAAATTGTTAACTTCATTACACAAACAAGAACACAACATTAGAGGTGCAGCCACCTTAGCAGACGGCAGACATCACAGCTGGGAGACTCTGAAGCTGGGCTCCACCTGCCTCCTGAAGCTGGACTCCAGATAATCTGCAGCTGCAGGCAGGCTTCCTTCTCTGTGTCATCAGCCTGTAGAATAAGAGCTGTCCCTGTGATTAGCAAAGCCGCTTCTTAACACAAACAACCGCCTTGCCATGTAAGGTAGCTTCTTGGTGAAGAGGTTTGGCAGCTCCTGCAGGAATCGGTGTGTGTATCAATGCAGCACAAGCTGTTGAGAAGGCAGCATGTGTTACTCGGAGTTGTCGCTCAGAGAAGGGTGACGGGAACCTTGACTCACTAGAGGAGAACACGTAAGAATAGCTTCCCTTACCTGGCAGGGCGTGGCTCAGCGGTTGAGGGGCGACCTAGGATCCAGGTGATCAGGGTTCGATTCCCGGTCAGGGCACATGCCCGGGTTGTGGGCTCAATCAATGGCTCTCTCATCATTGATGTTTCTATCTCTCTTCCTCTCTCTGAAATCCATAAAAATATATTTAAAAAAAAAAGGAAAAAGAATAACTTCCCTTTTTTTGCCTTGCAGCCCCCACATATTACCTAATTTAATCCCTGTTTTCCTAGAAAGGAAACAGAGTCCTCGAGATGAGGAAGTTACCAAGGCCATACAACACCTAAAAAGCAGGGCCACTCGGACTCAGGAGTTCTGCCTCTGGAACTCAGGATTTCTCTGCTGTGCTCCAGATGCGACACCTCCCAGAAGAGCCTGTTCGTGCTCCCAGACAGTTGAAATTGTACCACCTGCAGCCTTGGGCTGGCCAGCTCTGTGGTGTGATTTTCAGAGATATTAAGGGGGGTTGCCCACTGACCTTAGACTCTCCCTCCCATCTATTTCCTACAGTGTGGTATTTTTTTTAAACAGGGAACAAGTCCTTTCATTCCATAACTAGAGATGTTGCAAAATGCAAATACTGATGCAAAGATAGCAGCATTGATTTAAAGTGAAAATAGGTAACATAGTGCAAAAGAAAGAGCATGGACTTTGTTGAGTCAGAACTGATTTCAAACTTGGCTCTGCCAGTTGTGAGCTGTGTGTCCTTGGGGTTGTTGGTTCACCTCTCTGAACTCAGATTCCTCATCTGTAGAGTGAGAGTTATGCTACTACCTCTAGGATGAGCAGAAAAATTAGGTGAGGAGCACGCAGAAGTGCCCAACACGCTGCCTGGCATACAGTATAGGCTGAATCAATGATAGTTATTCTTTTTATGACCATCACAACTTCTCAGTATTTTTGAGAATGTGTAATCATACAGAAAAAATAGCAACTGTTATTTGCTGAATTCAGCTCCACCATTTGGTAGCTCAGTAATCTCAGGCACATCATTTACCCTCTTAGCCTTAGATTCCTCACTTTAAAACCAGACCGCTGTGAGTATCAAGTGAAATAATGTATGTGAAAGGGCTAGTAACATGGGAGAGTCTATGTTAATATGCAGTTGTGGATATTTGAAAGTGGAGGGTTATACCGAAGTATTATTAGTTTAGGATTATAACATTGACCAGAGTACTAATTACAAGTTATCGAATGTCGATGGCAGAATCTTGCCGAACTTGTAAAGAAATTTAACCTTAATGCTGTATCTCGACTAGTGTGTATATCTGTAAATAGACACACACTTTATAGACATGTATAATAATATGCTATGATGCTTTAGTTTAATAGTATCATAAACTAATATGATGATATTAGTTTAATTATGCATCACATAAATTCAGCAAGAAGTCAGTCCTTTCGTTTTGAAGCACTTTCTGGCATTACCCTGAGGCCAATCTGGGAATAAATGCTGCTTGTACATGTTGACTCACAAAAATAAAACATGACACTGCTAGTTGGGTCCCCAAACACTCAGATGGAACCCTGAGGTCACAAGTGGGCAACATACCCCTGAAGACAGCATACCCCTAAACAGGAGATCTGAATTTTCCCGACCTGGTGTGAAAGCATTCACAGATGTGGGCTTCCCCTGAGGTGATCGGAAAACAAATATGAAAAAGCTATTCACAAGGTTTCTCAGGCAAATAAGGTCAGAATAGGCTCCGCAGAGTGGAAAGCACTTTGAAGCTGTCTGTGGGCAGCTGCTGGTGGCTACTGTATCTGCTCTGGATTCTGGCAGCCCAGCTCCTCCTGAGAGGTGCTGCCTACTTCACAGTATGCCTTCTGTCTTCCACCCTCCTCCATCAGCCAAAACAGTATTCTTAGTGTTCATCTGCTTGCCACAAATTCTTGGGCTGCATTTTCCTAGAAAATTCTCTTCCCTCCAGAGAATTTGTCAATATGGCCTGGCATACAGAGCAGTTTAGGACGCAAATAAATGCAAGAGGGAAAAACAAAGATTGTTTTATGAAGCTGTTGGCCAACTGGATATAGTTAGCAGCTATCAAGCCCTTAAAATATGGAAACTAATTAAATTCAACTTGATGAATGAGAATAATCACTTCAAACAGGATAATGTGATAAATAACCCCTTACATAAGAAAAACAATAATTTCAATGCTACAGGTGCTTTATTTTGAGGATTGCTGAAATGCAAAAAATAAAAATAAAAACAAATAAATCCAAGTTTCTGAAGTGAATGGTACAAATGATAATTAAGTGCTGCCCCGAAGGCCCCACCAGTGAGGCTCAGCTTCTCACACTGCAGCCAAATGGGAGTGCTGTGATCACCCCGAGGTACACCCTTCCTCCAAGTATTCATTTCCTATTGCTGCTGCAACAAATTACCACAAACCTAGTGGCTTCAAACAACTTTTTGTTCTCTTTTGGTTCTGAACTTCAGAAGTCTGATATGGGTCTCACTGGACTACAGTCAAAGTGTCGGCAGGACTGTGTTACTTTTGGAGACCTTAGGGGACAATCCACTTCCTTGCCTTTTCTAGCTTCTAGAAGCCACCTGCATTCCTGCCTCATGACCCCCCTCCTGCATCTTCAAAACCAGTGACGTAGCAGCTTTAAATCTCTCACTCTGACCCCTGCTTCCAGTTTGACATACATGCACTTAGAGTACACACATTTGTCCAAATCCATAGAATGTACGCCAACAGTGAACCCTCAGGTGAGCTGTGGACTTGGGGGGATAATGATGTTTCATTGTAGGTTCATCTGTTGATAGTGGGGGAGGCTGTGCATATCTGGAGGAAGGAAGTACATGGGAAATTCTCTGTACTTTGGCTCAATTTTGCTGTGAACCTAAAATGGCTTTTAAAAATAAAATCTCTTTAAAAAGTCTTCTTAAGAGAAGAATTATCTGAGAATGTTCTTGAAAAAGTTGGGAACCACTGCACTAACCTGTAGGCTTTTTGAGAGAGGAGACTCTAACTTATTTCAACTTTATATCCTGAGAGTCACACAAATGCCTGCCTACGGTGGGAACTAAATCCATGACCAAAGATCAGAAGGAGACCAGGGTGTGGTGAGGACTCATGCAGCTCATGGTCACCCTAAGTGACAGTGTCTCCTATTGCAATGTGATGGCTCCTCCTAGAGCCCTGAGCAGAAGTGGAAACAGAAAACTAGCACTGTTCACCTCCATGCCAAGTCCTTCTGTATTGTCCCACTGCACTCTCACAATAACTCTAAAAGGTAAATATTCACAATTCCATTTTTAAATGAGAAGAATGGGCTCTGCAAGGCTAACTACCTTACTGAGCTACAGGCTAAGGGACCTCAAATCAAATCTAAGTTTTTGTGAATCCAAAGCTCATGCCAAGCTTCCTTCTCAAGTTCTCAAGTGACAAGAGTAGAGGAAGGCAGTTCTTTGTGTGTGTTCTGAGCTCTGGGTGTGGAAAAAAATACAGAAAAATAAGCCTGCAAACTAGGAGAGATTCAAAGGGAGGATTCACTGTTGAAGGCAGCCTCATAAACAAGGTGGAACAAAAGTAGGTTTATAGTTGTTCATATGAAAAATAATACAATCATTAATAAGTAATAATTCAAGAATAAACTATGTTTTGCATACTCACAACTGTGAGTATTCATATAAAAGACTGGTTGCCCCAGAAGGAATTTTCACCCTTCATAAGATGCCAGTGGTCCCTGCTCACAAAGAGGAGCCATCTCTAAGGCCACCAGATTCAACCAAGAAGTGCTGGAGGAAAGAGAGGCCAGTAGAGGGTGCTGTGTGGACGTGTTGGTTGGGCCTTTCCAAAGCCCCTGCCCAACACAAAAGCAGGACACCCAGATTAGGTGCCTAGTGCTAAGCCAGGGGTGGAGAAATGTCTTTTTGAACTAAATTGTTTTCCTTACCTTGAGAAAAAGTAACCCAGATAATATTTTTCAGAAAACATTGGGGAGTGAAGTTTGCCTCTTGCAAAATCATTAATTGTTGAGGTTTCTGTCTCTTACATAAAACTTCCTTTTGCCACAGTAGGTGTCAGAAGGCAGTGCAGAAAGTGAGTATAACAGCAAAAGTAAGCATATGCGGTCCTAGATCTGTCTCTTAGGAGAGGTATGGGTTTTCTCTGAGCCTCCTTTTTGTCTTCTGTAAGCTGGAGATCAAAGGTTTTATCTTACTAGAGAATAAAGAGAATGTACTGAAAAGGTAAGTAAGTACTTAATCTCACACAGTTTGCAATTATTTTGGTCTTGCGACCCCTTTACACTCTTAAAAATTGTTGAAGACTCAAAGAGCTTTTGTTTATGTGGGTTTTCTATCAATTAATATTTTCCACATTAAAAACTAAAATTTATTTTTCAATTAAATTTCTTATTAAAATATTTATTTCGTGGGGGGAAAAACCAACTAAACCCATTACATGCTAATTTTAAAAACATGTTTTTATGAAAAATAACTATATTTTCAAGGTAAAAAATATTTAGTTAGAAGAATGACAGTGTTTTTCATTTTGCAAACCTATTCTGTGTTCAGGCTGTTGTGACTTCATATTTTACGTGTCCTGTAAAAACTCTGCTGTACATTAGTGAAAGAATGGAAGTGAAAATGCAAATAACATCTTAGTGTCCTATGAAAACTGTTTTGATCTAGGCACTCAGTAAACAATAGTGATTACACTGTTCCCTGAGCAAGTTTATCCCAAATTTCTGGGTAGCAACTCAAGCCTGTAAGAAAGGATACTCTAGGAGGTAACCTGGGTCTTTGGAGGGAGTGTCTGACAAGAGAGTTACGAAAAGTTTTACTCAGCATGCAAAGAACTTGATGAGAAATCAAGTAATTGGTGAAATGACTCAGATATGCACAGCTAGAACAAGCCTGAGCTGGTGGACCCTCTAATATATGCCAAAGTAATACCTATCTTGAACATAAAAAGTCAAGTCACTCAGGCAGCAATTGGTTAACCAAATATTTTATTAAAAAGTAACATAAAATCTACCTTTCAATGACTTCCAAAATGTTTCATTTCCTTCCTGCTTTGGATGATGAGATGCATTTACTGTATTTCCATCTCCTCCCCAGCAGGCATCCAAGCCTGATGAATCCTGTGTTAAGGAACTTCTGCCTCCTGCTGAGACCTGTGCCATTTCCCTGGGCCTGAACTGGATGGCGTCAGCCCAGGAGGACATGAAACCTTCCCCAGGCCTTCTGCAGAGGGACACCGCTGGCCGGCAGAACCAGCACAGGTGGCTGTGTCCCCAGATTCCTCTTCCTTCTCCCTTCTCCGTCCTTCCATGCTGCTCATTCCTGGCCATCCCTTTACAAAGCACCCTCTCCCTGATCCTTTAGATTCTCTCGGACTTCTTTGTAGCCCTCATTTTCCCCCTAGTTTCCTCTGTCAGCCCAGCCTGAATCTTACTCTCCACAGACTCACTGCTCTCCCTGTGCCCAGGCCCACCTCTCCAGTTAGGCCCTTCTCCCTCCTCTCTCCTCTGTGCCTTGCAGTAGAACACCCATCATGTGCAGGGAGCCAGAGCCCCAGTCGTGAGGGGCTTATGAGCCATGGTAAGCTGTTAGGATTTGAAGCCATGACTTCTGATTCCAGGTATAGTGCTCTTTACATTGAATCATGTAATCCCTCCAAGGAGTCATCATAAAAGATTATACAGTTTTAAAGATTAGCAAAAATGATGGTTTGGACTCTCTTGACATTTGCTTTCCTTCAGTTTACTCGCAAACCAGTCAACAATCAGAGTGAAGGTAATGCACAGGATTAAAAATACAAGGGACAACACTTCCTAACACTTCCCTTATTCTTCCCAGAGAACCCAAGTTCTGAGTACATATAACTCATGAGGAGAGAGGAATCTGCTGTCAAGAGGAGCCCAGAACCACTGGGCTGAGGAGGATCATGTTGCTCTAAGGGGCTCTGCCTCAAAGATATCATTACACTCTTAAGGACTAAATGATGTCCCCCACCAAATTCTTGTGTTGAAGCCTTAACCCCCAATGTGATCATATTTGGATATAGGACTTTCATGGAGATACTTAAGTCATAAGGATGGGGCCCTAATCTAATAGGGCTGGCATCCTTATAAGAAGAGAAACTAATACCAGAGCACTCTCTGGGGAGCTTGCCTCTCCACCCCAACTCCATGTATACAAAGAAAGGCCATGTGAGGATATGGTGAGAAGACAACCATCTACAAGCCAGGAGGAGAGGCCTCGCCACAAACCAACCCTGATGGTACCTTGATCTTGGACTTCGAGACTCCAAAACTGTGAGAAAATAAGTGTCTGTGGTTTAACCCATCCCCCTGTATTTTATGGCAGCCTGAACAGACTAATATACACTTCAATGAGTTATTTCTGTGTTATTTCTTACTGCATCATTGGACTTCTATGAGGACAGGCCATGGCCTGCCTTACTCACAAACTGGGGAGGAGGGTCCCCTCTGACTTCTAGGAAGGATAATTTTGTTTGCAGGAGAGTTGAGCAGAGGGTGGTTTGGGATCCAGGATGTCTTAAATTGTTTATGCCTTTGTTTCTTCATCTATAAAATTAGAACGTGGAATCTAACGAACTTAATAAACTGATGAACAGAATAGATTCAATGACATGGAAGCATAGATGAGACTGATGAATGTCAGAGGGATGGAGGAAGGTGGGTGGGTGGAGGAGGAGAGAGTTACCAAGGAATTTATATGCATATATACACAACCCAAGGACATGGACAATGGTGGGGAGAGGGACTGGGGAGGGGGAAGGAACAGGGTGGAGCGGGTCATTGGGGAGAAAAAGGGACATCTGTAATATTTTAAACAATAATAAAATTAAAAAAAAAAAAAGAAAGTAGGGGACAAGTGGCAACTGACTTGACGAACTGAAGAAAAAAAGCTAAGTTTATAGTTTTTAGGTAAGTTGATAGAAATCAGCATAGTGGTAGAGTGGTTACCCCTTTGCAGAGGTGACTGGTGAGCAAGGAGCAAGAGGGAATTTTGGGGGCATTGGATGCATTCCATAACCAGGGGCACTGGTTACATAGAAGTTTATTTTTTACAAAACTCATGGACTCCATAAGTAAATTTTGTGCATTTTCCTAAATATAAATTTTACCTCAATTAAAAAGAAAGTCTAAATATTGAAGAAAAAAAATTAGAATGATAATACCAGTGCTTTGGGGGAAGTTCTAAATATAAAATTCAATTGAATAAATAGTTGCTGACATTATTTATGTATAAGGTGTTATACTGAGAAGGATATAAAGGTAAATGTATATGTATCCCTTATAGGAAAATTTTCTCAATAATAATGTATGTGTGTAAAATAGTTGTGAAAGCATTTTAGGGATGTGACATGTAGAAATGAGGAGGTTTTTAAATTCCAATACTAACAATCTTATTACTTGTTTAATGTAAATGTACTGATTTTCTAAGTATTGTCTCTTTTTTTAACTTTAAGGAAATGTCATTTTATTGAAAATTTTAGGGCTAAAAAGTTTAAATTAAATTTTTTTTTTTTAATTTTTCAATTACAATTGACATTCAATATTATTTTATATTATTTTCAGGTATATAGCTTAGTGGTTAGACATTTATATAATTTACAAAGTGATCCCACCTGGCACCCTACATAGTTATTATAATATTATTGACTATTTTTCCTATGCTGTACTTTATTTCCCCATGGCTATTCTGTAACTACCAATTTGTACTTCCTAATTTCTTTACCATTTCACCTAGCCCTCCAACCCTGCCTCCCGTCTGGCAACCATCATTTTATAATGTGAGTTTGTTTCTGTTTTATTTGCTCTTTTATTTTGTTTTTTAGATCCCACATATAAATTAAATAATATGGTATTTGTCTTTCTCTGTCTGACTTATTTCACTTAGCATAATATTCCCTAGGTCCATCCATGTTGACACACATGGTAAGATTTCATTCTTTTTCATGGCTGAGTAATATTCCATTGTAGATATGTACCACCTCTTCTTATTCAATTGTGCAGTGATGGGTACTTAGGTTGCTTCCATATCTTGGTTATTATAAATAATGCTGGCATGTGCACTTGAAAAGAATGTCTATTCTGCTGTTTTTGGGGGGAAATGGTCTGAAAATATCAGTTAAATCTACCTGTTCTAATTGAATCTATAAGGCTGCTATTTCCTTACTGATTTTCTGTCCCGAAGATATATCCGTTGATAACAATGGGGTGTTAAAGGCCTCTACTATGACTGCTTTACTGTCAATTTCTCCTTTTATGTTCATAAATATTTGCTTTATAGAGTTAGATGTTCCTATGTTGGGTGCATAAATGTTTACAAGGATTATATCCTCTTGTTGGATTGATCCCTTTATCATTATGAAATGTCCTTTGTCTCTTAGTATAGCCTTTGCTTTGAAGTCTATCTTGTCTGATATAAATATTGCTACCGAAGCTTTTTTGGTTTGTTTGTTTCTACTTATATAAAATCTCTTTTTCCATCCCTTTACTTTCAGTCTGTGTGTCTTTCAGTCTAAAGTGGGTCTCTTGTAGACAGCATATGTGTTTTCTTATCCATTTAGCTACCTTATGTCTTTTGATTGGAGCATTTAATCATTTACATTTAAAGTGATTATTGATAAGTATTTAGTTATTGCCATTTTATTAGTCATATTTAGGTTCTTTTTTCCCCCCTTCTTTTTCTTAAAGTAGTCCCTTTAGCATTTCTTGTAATAATGGTCTGATGGTGATGAGCTCATTTAGCTTTTTCTTATATGGTAAGCTCTTGAACGCTCCTTCAATATTAAATGATAGTCTTAAAAAAATAAAAACAAACAAATTAAAAATTAGATAATAGCCTTGCTGGGCAGAGTAGTCTTGGTTGTAGGTCATTGTTTTTCATCACTTTGAATATTTCATGCCAATCCTTATGGCTTGCAAAATTTCTGTTGAGAAATCAGCTGACAGTCTTATAAAAGCTCACTTGTAGGTAACTAACTGCCTTTCTCCTGCTGCTTTTAAGATTCTCTCTTTGTCTTTAACTTTTGGCATTTTATTTATGACATGTGTTGGTGTGAGCCTATTTGGGTTCATTTTGTTTGGGACTCTCTGCACTTCATCAACTTGCATGTCTATTTTCTTCATCTGGTTAGGGAAGTTTTCAGTCATTATTTCTTCATATAGGTTCTCAACCTCTTGGTCTCTTTCTTCTCCTTCTGGTACCTCTGTGATGCAAACGTTGTTACACTTGATGTCCTAGAGCTTTCTTAAACTATCTTCATTTTTTGGATCCTTTTTTCTTTTTATGTTCCCATTGGGTGTTTTCTGTTACTTTGTCTACCAAATGCTGATTTGATCCTCTGCTTTATTAAATCTGCTGTTAATTTCTTCTAGTGTATTCTTTTTAGCAGTTATTGTGTTCTTCACTTGTCATTAGTTCTTTTTATGGCTCCTGTGCTGTTTTTTATGCTTACTATTTCTTTGTCGACATTCTCATTAAGCATTCTTACACCCACTGTACTGGATTCTGTATCTGGTAGATTGCTTGTCTCCATTTTGTTTAGTTCTTTTCTTTCTTTTTTTAATCCTTACCCGAAGACATGTTTTCTATTTATTTTTATTTATTTCTTTATTATTATTTTTCAATCCTTATCCAAGGATATTTTTTGCATTGCTTTTCAGAGAGTGGAAGGGAGAGAAAGAGAGAGAGAAACATCAGTGTGATAGAGTCACATTGATTGGTTGCCTCCTGCACACACCACGACCAAGGCCAGGGATCGAGCCTGCAATCAAGGTGTGTGTCTTTGGCTGGAATCAAACCCACTACCCTTTAGTCCAAAGGTTGATGCTCTAATCACTGAGCCAAATTGGCAAAGGTAGGATATGTTTTTTACTGACTTTAGAGAGAGGAAGAAAGAGAGAGAGAGGGGGAGAGAGAGAAAGAGAGAGGGAGAAAGAGAGAGGGAGAGAGAAACATCAATCAGTTGCTTCTTGTATGCACCCTGACTGGGGATCAAACCTGCAACCTATGTATGTGCCTTGGCGGGGAAACAAACACACAACCATTTTGGTGTATGAGACAATGCTCCAAGCAACTGCGCCACCCAGCCAGAGCTCGTTTAGTTCTTTTTCCGAAGGTTTCTCCTGTTCTTTCATTTGGGAGATATTTCCTTGACTCCACATTTGGCTGCCTTTCTGTGTTTGTTTCTGTGTATTAAGTATATCTGCTACATCTCCCCGTCTTATCAGGTTGACCTTACATAGGAGGTGTCTTGTGGGGCCCAAGACACCTTGGAGTCTTCCTGTTCACCTGAGCCAGGTGCTCTAGAAGTGTCCTTTATGTGGGTTGTGTGTGCCCTCCTGTTATAGTTGAGCCTTGATTGCTGTTGGCATGTCAGTGGGTGGGGTTGACCCTCAGGCTGATTGGTTGTAAGTATTGGCCATGACCATAGCACATGAGCTACTGTATGGGGGCTGACCCTTCAGAATGAGATTTGCCCCAGTGGACTCTGCTGAGACCTGCTGAGACCACCCTTTGGGTATGCTACTTGTGGAGCTAATGGGGTGGTGTTCTGTTGTGGTCTGAAACTGGCTATCACTTGTAGTGTCTCTTAGGCTGGGCTCTGGGGCAAGCCAAAGTCACCTACTGCTTGTGACCAGCTCGACACTGCCTGGTAGAAACTAGAAAGTGATCCATGGTTGGTATATGCCTATGCTGGGTCTGAAGGCACATGGGGGAGGCCACGCTGCAAAATGAGGCATGCCACCAGTACTGGGCCTGGCACAAGCAAAAGAGCACCCGGAGGCCTGCTACTCCCTGCTAGCTACCTGCAAGGTTCCACCACTGAAAGCCACTTGGGCAGTACCCAAGTTCAGTATGGCAGGGTTTCATGGAGTCACCAGGTTAATGCAGATTTAAATTTTGCCCTGTAGAGGAGGGGTCTCATTTCAGGAAAGATTGTGCCAGACTACAAGCCACGTGGGAATAGGGCTCAACACAAGGACAATGGCTACTGTTCTTCCAACTCTCACCTTGAAGTTTTTCCCTGTCTGTCTCTGGCATCTTCCAAGCCACTGTTCCTCCAATGGAGTCCAGGTGAGTACCTGTGAGTGAATGAATCTGTGTGCAGGCCCTTTAAGAAGATGCCTTGGTTTCCAGCAGCCTTTTGTTTCACCCAGTCAGACTGAATCCCTGCTGAGTTTCACAGCCAGGTATTGTGGGGACCCTTCTTCCCAACACTGGTTCTCTAGGCTGGGGAGCCTAGTGTGGGCTTGGGACTCCTCATTCCACAGGGGGAACCTCTGCATTTGAGATACCCCTTCCGATTCTTAACCGCCACACCTGGGTGTGGGATCAGCCCTTTTCATGTCTCCACCCCTCCTACCAGTTTTGATGTGGCTTCTTTATACCTTTAACTCAATTCTGACATTATCTACCTGGAGATGGCATCAGATTCTGCAGGTTAAGGGCTCAGTCCTACAATACCACCCCTGCTCCTCCATGTCAGATGCCAACCACCAAGTCCAGGTTGTTACCTTGTGCTTCTGACCTATACATTGGAGGTTCCCATGGCCTCCTCCTTGGGTTCAATTAATTTGCTAGAGTGGCTCACAGATCTCAGAGAAACACTTACATATGTTTACCAGTTTATTATAAAAGACATTATAAAATATGCAGATGAATCGTCAGATGAAGTACATAATGTGTAGTCTGGAGGGTTCAAGTACAGAATCTTCTCTCCCCATGGAATTGAACTGGGGTACACTGCCTGAGCATGTGGATATGTTCACCAACCCAGAAGCTTATCAACACTTGTTCAAGAGTTTTTATAAAGCTTCACCTGTAGCCCCTGCTCTTTCCCAAAGGACAGTGGATAGGACTAAAAGTTCCAACCTTCTAACCACTTGGTCTTTCTAGTGCCCAGCTCCATTCTGACATGATCTAAGGGTCCTCTGAGTAATATCTTTAACATAAACTCAGATGTGCTTAGAAGAGGCACCTTATAAGTAACAAAAAACACTCCAATCATTCAGGAAATACCAAGGGTTTTAGGGGTTTTGTGTTAGGACCTGGGAACAAAGACCAAATATGTTTCTTATTTTTCCACATCTATCTTTGTCAGTTTAATTTTCAGACCCAGCCAAGGACCCTAAGATAATCAAGGAAAGGCTTTTCCATCCTTACAGGTTCTCCTTCTAAATAAGCAGGCTTTATTGAGTGCCTATCCTGTACCCTATACTTTGCCAGTTGCTTTTACATATGTTATGTCATGTAATCTTCACAGCACTATGAGGCAAATTTTAATATTTTCAGTTCTACAGATTAGAAAAATTGAAGCTTCGAGAGATTGTTTTCTTTGCCTAAGAACTCTGGAGTCAGAGTTCAAATGCAGGTCTCCCAGACTGCGAGCCCATGGCCTCAGCGCTACCTTAAACTGCTTCTGAGAAACTTAGCCTTGAGCCTTCTATGCCACCATAGCCTAGTCCTCACCATTCTGCAGCTTTCTCTTGTAGCCTTGCGGCAAAGTGAAAACAAACCAACACAAAATAAAACTTTAACCTTTGGTTTAAGGTTATAGATATCAACCATCCCTAAGGACAGGGGGTCAAGACTGAGTTTGACCAGGTTTGGATTACTCTTTTTTTTTTTTTTTTTAATATATCTTTATTGATTTCAGAAAGAGGAAAGGAGAGGGAGAGAGAGAGAGATAGAAACATTAATGATGAGTCACTGCTCGGCTGCCTCCCACACGCCCCCTGCTGTGGATAGAGCCCAAAACCCGGGCATGTGCCCTGACAGGGAATCTCCTGGATCCTAGGTCGATGCTCAACCGCTAAGCCATGCCTTGCTGGGCTGATTACTCTTGATTTCTAGCACACAACTTTGATAGTCTAACAGTTCTCTTTTGAGATTATGGTTTTATTCCCATATTTTTGGTAGTTACTAAATATATTATGTAAGAAGCTGTTTATAGATGTCTGCATTTGAGAGAAGGTTAAGGAGACCCAGAGTTGCTTTGAGTCATCAAGAATTTGGCTTTCATGACAACACTTCTTACAAAGGAGCTAAAAAGCTTTAATTTCTGACATGGAGATAGGCATTCCCTCAAATTCTGACTTGATAAAAATGATATAATTTTAATTTTTAAGTGAACTGCAGAGTGCAGAATAAAATCCAGAGAGGTCAAGACAAAGTAAAAGTGTGAACTTTGAGAAACAGAAGAGTGTCAAGAATTACTTTCACCCTGAGAGTATTTTCTAAACCCCAGGGAACTTTGTTGGTGTTTTGATGACTTCATGGAATGGAGGAAATTGATGATGAAGCTTAGATGGAAGTCTAACAGATGACCCCTTGTTGTATTAAAAACAAAACAAACAAAAAAACCCCCCCAAGATTTAGTAACCTAAAATAACAATGTATTATTACATGCTATCGATTGACTAGGCTCAGCTGGGAAGTTCTCTCTTTGAGGGTCTTCTGGGTTGCAGCCAGAGAGAGGTTTTAGTCATCTGAAGGCTTAACTGTCAACCCAGGAGGACTCAGTCACATGGCTGGCTGTTGTTTGGTCCCTTTTCACATTATCTCTCCAGTTATCTTGGTCTTCTCACAGAATGACAGTTGAGTTCCAAGAGGAAGCACCTCCAGAGCAATATTCCAAGAGGTACAGTCAGAAGTCACAAGGCTTGTTATGACTTAATGTTGGAAGTTCCAGAATGTCATCTCTGCTGTATCCTATTGGCTAAACAAGTCATTAAGCCCAGCTAAGGTTCAGGAGGAGGGGAATTAAATTTCACTTTCTGATTTGATGAACAGCATGCACATACATGTAGAGAAGGAATTGAATTTGACCATTTTTTGAGAAGATCTGCTATACCCCCAAATAAAGCCAGGTGCTTATCTAAGCTCCACTCTGAGTCTAAGGGAATATGAGAAACAAATGTATTATACAGAATGAAATGAGAAAGGACCTTTCTCTTCTAGATTCCTCTCTCAGGTGAAGGTGGAAAAATATCTCTACTGAAAGTCTTGAATCACAGTTGATTCTTAAGGAAGTTATGGCCAGAATTTTCACTATCTATGTGGTATAAAAAAATAGAATAAAATAGTGAATCTAGTTTAATGTGGTCCCAGAATTGTAATACATCCAAGAACCTGGCAGAGAGTTGCAAAACCTCTCTGAAGGAAAGTTAACATAAGCCTCGAAAAACAAAACAAAAAAACTCCCACTGATAAAGTTCCAAAAAACAGGGTCCAATAATCAAAAAACACAAATATACCAAGCAATAATAGGTGAGAGGCAGCAGAAATAATAGCAGAATCAGACTTGCAAAGGCTTCATGCTGGAATTATTAATTGCAGAGTATAAAATAAATGTATTTCAAGAAATGAAGATGAGGCTTGAAGAGATTAAGAACAGCAAGAAACTATAAATTACAAACATGCCACTTTTTAAAAAATTTATTTCTAGAAATGAAAAGTAAAACCATTGAAATTAATAATGCAAAACATGGGTTTAACACTCGATTAGACACAGCTATATCCAAGTCAGAATTAAAAAGAAATCTCTACCTCAATACATCATAGCAATTTTTCAGAACAGGAAAGACAAAGAGAAGATCTTAAGACCCACCAGGAGGAAAGTGAGCTCTTTTCTGAAGCAGCCTCACATCATAGTGTAATGCAGTAGATAAGACTGTAAGGCATTACAGTGGCATGTGTGGTTGGTAAGAGCGTGACCTCTGGAACTACCTGACTGAGTTTCAATACTGATTCTACCACTTGCAATTACCTTTTGACAAGTTACTTTTCCTCTCTATGACTCAGTTTATTCATTTACAAAATATGATTAATAACATTTTCAGTTTCTTATATTGTGAAAAATGCACGCACATTTCCCAGAAGAGTGTATAGCATTAATAAATGCTATTATTATCAAAGGAATTGGAAAGGGAATTTATCAGCAGCAATAACAAAAAAACAAAAGGTAGTCAACTTAGCTATCAACCTAGAATTTTTTATTTACTCATATATTTATCTGTATCTTTGTTCACTATTACTTCTTGCATTTCAGACTGTCCATCTGTTATCCTATTTCTTTTACCAAATGTACAACCTTTATAATTTCTTTTTGTGAAAAGTTATTGGTAGTTAACTCCCTCAGTTTAATATTTGAAAGTCACATGAAATATGAAAAACACAGTGAAAAGTCACTTGAAACCCAACAGGGTTTAACAGGTTAAAAGTCTGACCATCTCAAATGCTTTCAGGAGAATGAATTGGTAAAACCAGTATGGAAGAGAGTTGGGTATTACCTAGGAATGTTGATCATAAACACATTCCAAAGTATATAATCTGGAGAAGTTTTTACATGTGTACACGAAAAGTGTGTCTGAGAATATTCATAGGAGCACTGTTTCTAACAGCCAAAATCTGACAATCATCTAAGTCTTCACAGACTTATGGAAGTATGGATAATTAAATTTTGTTACACTCATACCGGTAGCAATATCATGACTGAATCTCAAAAGATAAAGCTGAATAGAAAAAAATAGTTACTACATTATTCAATTTGTAGAAAGGGAAAAAACATGGAAAAACTAAATAATATTTTGCTTGGGGATACATTGATATGCTAAAAGAATAATTAACACAAAATTAAGAGTAATGCCCCCCCCCCAGGATCAGGGGTACATAAAGGAGTGTGGAGGTACTAGTAATATTCTATTTCTCAGGCTAGTGAGTAAGAAGAGAGATAACACTTTTATTTTTCTTCTTTATTGCCCGCATTTTTGTTTGTGTGAAGGTCTCGTGAATACAAAAAACATCATGTAGACCTGGCCAGTGTGGTTTAGTTAGCTGGGTGTCGTCCTGTGCACTGAAAGGTTCCTGGTTCGATCCTCAGCCAGGGCACATGCTGGATTGCAGGCTAGATCTGTGTTTCTCTCTCACATCTATGTTTCTTTCTCTCTCCCTCTCCCTTCTGCTCTCTCTAAAAATCAATTAAAAAATCTAAATAAAAATTTAAAAAACATCATGTTTAATTTTAAGAAAATTAATTTACATTAGATTTAAAGTACACATTGCACAAGGCTAATGGGAAAATCAGCCTTGGTCATTGCAAGGGTTCTCCAATTTGAGTTATAAAACTTCCTCCCTAATTTGAGGTTTATGCAAAGGTCCTGAGGTCCTACATGAGCCAGCACATCAAGGAGGCCCCTCTGGTCATCAGCCATTGTCCACAATGATCCACTGACCAAAGCCTGCAGCTTTCTTTTTTTAAAAAATTTATCTTTATTGTTGAAAGTATTACCCATCAGGACCAGTTATTTCCACCCCACACATAGAATGCAGGGATCTTTGGGGACAAGGAACGGGGGAGAAGCTGGAGGTCCTCAGGCTTAGAATTCAATTTCCTCAGCACATCACACAGCTGACCCTTCTGAGACCTTCCCAGCTCCCCATGTAATTTAGCCTCTGTTTTCAAGCTGTGTTTCTTTGATCTCTCTGTGGATTTTTATGCCAGTGCCATACTTTTTATTTATGAGAGCTTCGAAATACACATTAACTTTTTAACAAGTCCTCCCTTGTTATATTTCTCCGTTTGGTTTTTATTAGTCTTAAGTAGTTGCCTCTGTCTACTTGGGGATGAAATGTCCTCAGAGGAAGAATCTCCAATCACCATATTCCCTGGATTACCCCCTTTTCACGCCCATTCTTCCCTGATATGACCTTGACTTTCAAGCTCTTTCTAAGAAGAAAGACGAGTTCTCTATAGAAAGTCATCACCTTGCCTACTTCCCCCTCTTTACCTGTTTTTGGCCAGTTTGACATCATTTCTACTTCAGAATAAATTGCAAATCAGCTTAATTAAATTTAAAATAGAGAACTGATCATTTAGAGCATAGTTCCAGTATCACAATTATACTAAAGTTTACACAACAAAAATCCTTTCTCCCAATTGAACAATTTATGTACTTGCTTGAGGGGATACCTACTCTCTCAAACAAAAAACCTCTATCTGAAACCCTGGATGCCCTTGGCTTTCACATTGGTAAATAAAAAGTTCCATTTTGTTTTCTTCCTCAATGACAGCATTCTTCTCCAAATGAAAAAATGAGATGCTTCACCCTGGCTGAAAAAAGTCTTGAAAAAAGAAATAGTAAGTCATTAAGCTCTTCCCCCACTCCATAGACTTAAAGACACTAATAAATCACAACCCCTGCATTTCTGCTCATTCCAAGGGACTTGGTTGCTCTGTTATTCCCAGCTTTATCTGGAGTATCTTATCCTTGGAGAGTTGTTGAGATTTCTAGTTGTCATTTGAAAATCCCTATGCCCTTTTCCTCGAGTACAACATCCTTCTACTCTCAGTGTGGGGCTTGCTGCTTAGGGACAAGCCATGCCTGGCAGAGATGCCTGGCTGGCTGGCAGTTCTCTTTCCACCTCATTGCAGTGCAGTACATGTGGCTTCTGCAAGCCCCATTTTACTTTTTTCCCAGTGAGTGTTCAATGATTTAATCCCAACCTCAACTCCAGTTGTAGACTCAGATCATCTTCACTCAAAGCAATCCTTTCTTTCCTGATTTAGTTTAGGAGCTGAGTGTGTGATCTGAGTAGGTCTTATTAAAAGAAAGCTCATGCCCTAGCCGGTTTTCCAAGTCGTTAGAGCATAGGGCCTGTGGCCTAAAGGGTTACGGGTTTGATTCCAGTCAAGGGCACATACCTCAGTTGCAGGCTTGATCACTGGCAGTGGAGGGAACCAGTCAATTCTCACATTGATGTTTCTGTCTCTCTGTCTCTCCCCCTCCTTTCCACTCCCTCTCTCAAAAAAGAAAAAAGAAAAAAAAAGAAAAGTAGCTCATGACTTTTGTTAGCTGATTTGGGCAAGAGATATCCTGTTTCTTCTCCTGGATACAAAGAAGTATGTAGCCTTGCCCAGCCAGCCAGCTTGGCTCAGAGGTTGAGCATCGACTTATGATCCAGGAGATCGAGGTTCAGTTTCCAGTCAGGGTCTGTGACTAGGTTTCGGGCTCAATCCCCAGTAGGGGGCGTGCAGGAGGCAACTGATCAATCAATAATTCTCTCATCATTGATGTTTCTATCTCTCTCTCCCCCTCTCCCTTCCTCTCTCTGAAATCAATGAAGACATATTGACAAACAAACAAACAAAAAGTATGTATGCTCAAGCTGTTTCAGTCACCTTTTCCTTAAACAGTATTTGGCCTTGGAACCAAGACAATACCTGGAGAGGGAGGCTCACAGAACCCTGGTTGAATAGAGCCTGAAGTCTAACTTCCTTTTGTTATGTTTCATTTATGTGAGATAATGATTATTTAAGCCACTTGGAGTTGGGTTTTCTGTAACTTGCAACTAAAAACTATTCAGACATATCAAATCACCTCTGATCCGAGGAAGTCACACCTCTCACCCCAAGAGTGGACTCCCTCCCATGGCAGAGGTGGGCGAGCATTCCTCAGGGTTCCAAACCCAAGCCTAGTCCCTGTCTGCTTTTCTTGCTCCGGTCAGCATTCAGTTTCCATTTCTGGTAGGCTTTCTTTTTTTCTTCCTCATGTTTTTTTAAAAAACAAAGAATTGATTTGAATATTAACATTTAATTTTAACTTAATTTTTATTTTATTTCAGCAATACACATTTGCAAGTTAAACAGTTAAATAATTCTTAAGAGGAAAAGAGACATTCCCACCCTATCCTCTCACCTGCATCTTCTCTCCAGAGGTAATCTCTGGCAATTCTTTCCACTGTTTCTTCTGGGCTTTAGCTCCTATTGCTAAATAATATTTTTATACAGTTAGTCATCAGTCTCTAGCTTTAGTTACTATGTATTCTCTGTGATGGGAGATAAGGACTTATATTTCTAACACCTCTTCTCACCCACATACAAATCCTCTCCCTTCATTTCTTGAAAAAAGGTTGTATCATAATATTTTGCTATTTACATTATTCTGTATGTAAACATTACTCACAGCTAAACCCTGTAGTATACTATTTCCTTTCTTTAAAAAAGTTTTTTTCCCTAGTATTTAATAATTGCATTGTTTTTTCACTTGCTATTTTTCTATGTATTTTCACTAGTTCATCCTAAGCTCTATAAGAAAAACATAAATCCCTCCAATGTGTGCAAACCAATTTATTTCTTGTTTTTCTGCTTCATACCAACATCCTGGGAATTCTTTGCATCTTTCCCCTGTGTTGGATTCCTTGTTTCCTACATTCCATGTTTTCCTCTATCTTGGTTTAATCTGCTATTTTGGAAGAGCACATCCTCCAGTAGGTTTCTGATCAAAAGTGCAAGGGTGATAAAAATTTTGAAACCTCTCATACTAAAAATATCTCTACCTACCCTCTCATTTATTTGTTGGTGTTTTCCACGCCTGGGCCTTTTTCGCCAACCTGTAGTAGTCATTGTTCATAATTAAGAGTGAGGCTTTAACATGTTAATAGATACTCTAGACAGTAGGGCAGGCCCTGACTTCTGTGTTGGGAAATCCCCAACAGTTTTTATATGTTGGTCTTTTTTCCTGAGGTGAGAAGTTTTTCCATAGGAAGATCCTCCAGGCTCCCATCTTGACAGGATATGAGTTTGTCATCATTCTGGCAGCTGAGTAAGGGAAGGGCTCTGGTGCTCTTGTTTACCGTAAAGGCTTTCACTTAGTCCCTCCCAAGCTGCAGAACACCACCGCCTTCCCACCCTCAATTCTGCTTGGAGGTCATAAATCAGAAAAGAAAACCTCCATCTTCAGTCTTCTTGTGAAAGTGAGGAGGGGTAGGTGCCTGATTAGAGAAGAGAACTGTTATTCTGACTTTCAATTAATCTTCCTAGAGGTTTTCAGGGGGAACAGTGCAGAAAGTATCCAGCCAATCATTCACAGAGGTTTTTAACTCTTATGAGCTATGTGAACTTGAACAAGTTTCTTGATTTCTCTGAACTTTAGTTTTTTCATCTGTAAAATGGAAACACAGGGCTTTGGTGTGAGTGTTAAATGGGATCAATGAATGTAAGTGCCTGTCACAGTCTGTCCAGCATAAAAAAGGCACTCAATTGTTGGACATACAGTGGCAGTGATGGTAGTAATTGCAATCTCTTTAGCCTTTCTACACTTTCAAAAGGAAAGCCATCCTACTTATGCTCTGCCAAAATTTTAATAGAATTTCAGGGATATCACACCTTTGTAACTTGTCCTCCACTCCATCCTGTTTCTGAGTACCCAACCAAATCCTCAGAGCCACCTCCTCCATTCTGGCTCCCATCCCAAAGGGTTAACATGCAAGACTGAGAACTGCCGTGAAGTCAGTCTGAACCCAAATCTCAAGAGTAAAGCTGATCACTCTTCTCCCTTATTCTACATAGTGCCCTCGGTCTTTCTCCTGGCAAAAGGAAACTTCTTGCCTTCAGTGGGCTAGATCGCTCTCCTACTGCCACGTGAAGTTCCTCCTGCCCACTCCTTCTCGCCAGCTCTCTCATGCCTTAGTTCTTCTTCCCCATTTTTCTCTCACTGTTCTTGTTTGGGACCCTAACTTTGCTTTGTTAGAGGACAGCTTGTCTCTTCACAGTCAAGGCCTTTTCCCTGAATCTTTAGGCTACTTATCTGCTCTGGGGTCTCCAGCAGCTTTGTTAATTGGCTATATTTCAGGGGTATTGAAGAAGGAAGAGGAATTGAAGCAGCTGGGGAAATTAAGGTTATCTTAAAGTTAAGAATTTAGACTGTTTGATGGGCCACCTGGCACAGAATCTGATGAAAGGTAACACCTACTGTGCTTGGAATTTTTTCTTTGTCTGACACTTTAGATTGCAACACTCTAGTAAAGAATGTTCCTGCTAGTTTCCTCATTTAGACTCAATCAGTGAAAACACACCTAATGAAAATTTCGAAGTAGCCCTTATTAACAAGTCATGGTGATGTCAATGTTGGGGATCGACCTTTGTTGGGAATGGTGTAAATACATGGTCATTGGAGACTATGTTGGAACAAAAGTGGACAGATGAATATGAGAACAGGCCTCACCTAATAATCTCTTACATTTTCGTTCCCTTTTTCAACCACACGCAACAGGAAAGCTGCACTTTGTTGTCTGTGAATGACTTTTTCTGAATGCAGACCTTAGTCTGTCCTTAAAATTCTCCCCAGCAAAATAATAAAGCACAGGGTTGAGGCAGCTGTTAGCAGCCGCCAAGGCCAGTGTGACGATCACAGCTTTATGCAGCCTGTCTGTGCACGTACCCACTTCCCACACAATCAGGTGGAAGGTTCTCAGTATGTGGTAGGGCAGGAAACACAGCAGGAAGATGATCAAGGCGATGATGATGGTGGTCAGCGCCTTCCTGTGAGAGGCCCGCAGCCCCGATTCTGGGACCTCCACCTTTAACAGGGCTCGGATAATCAGCAAGTAACAGATGCTGAGCGTGCAGAACGGCAGCAGGAAGCCCACCACTAAGGCGACGTAGTTCAGGGTCTGCAGTTTAACAATTTTATTGAAATTCAGCTCTAAGCATGTTGTGACATTACCCATCTGCTCAGAGCCATTCTTCAGAAGTGTTGCTGACGTAGCCATGATGAGGATCCATATGATCCCACACAGAACCCAGGCACTTCTGATGCTGGTGACGTGGAGCAGCCGGAAGGGGTGAACAGTCGCCAGGTAGCGCATAACGCTCAGCACAGTCAGGAAATAAATGCTGCTGTACATGTTGACATACATGGAATAAGACGCAATCCTGCAGGCCAGGTCCCCAAATATCCAATGGGAGCCTCTGAGGTAATAGTCAACCCTGAAGGGCAGTGTGGTTATGAACAAGAGATCGGAAATGGCGAGATTTAGCATGAAAATATTCACAGACGTGGACTTCTTATAAGGCTGCAGAAAAACATATATGGAAAAGCCATTTCCCAAGGCTCCCCAGACAAATATTATCAGGTACACAACAGGATAAAAATCCCTCTTGAAGCTTTCAGTTGTGCAGCTCCTGTGGCTGTTGTTATTGCCAAAGGTGCCATTGGGTTCCATTTCTGATATGGTGGTGGGTACAGGCAAGGACATAAGTTTCCTCTCCATGCTGGATTTAAAAAGACACAAAAAGTTACTTCCTGTTCACTGCTTACATTTTCCCAGGTTTTAATGAAATGGGGAGAAATACTAGCTTTTCTTTGAAAAGTGAATCAAAAAAATATTAGCTAATTATTTACTATATGCTCCATTATATTTCATGATAAAATTATAAGATGCAGAATATACATTAATTTATTTGATTGAAGCTGAAGCCTCAAACTTGGGAGACTTTTGGCCTAGTGTCCATGTTAACATGAATGCCCTGCAACACTGCAGTCTAAATCTACTGGACAGAAGATTTCTGATCAGAATCTATGGAAGACAGAAGGAAGTGGCACAACACTTTTTAAGTGCTGAAGGAAAGGATCTACCAACCCAGAATTTTATATCCAGCAAAATTATCCTTTAAGTCTGAAGGTGAAATCAAGAGATGGATAACTAAGAGGATTTGTTGCCAGTAGACCTACTTTAAAGAATGAAGGAAAAAAGTTCTCTAAACAGAAAGGAATCAATAAATGAAGGAGTCATGGAATATCATAAAAGAAGAAAGAATACAATAAGCAAAAACATGGGTAAATACAATAGGTTTTTCTTTTCTTTTTGAGTCTAAGTTATGTTCGATGATTGAAAGAAAATCCGTAACACTGTCTGATGTAGTTCTAAATCGGGTGGGGAACCTGATTTTTTTCTGCTAAGGGCCATTTGTATATTTATAACATCATTTGTCATACAAAACTATCAACTTAAAAAATGGGTGGGGGGAAGAGGGATATCTGTAATACTTTCAACAATAAAGATAAATATATAAAACAATTAGCCTGCTATATTTGGTCAAACATTTAATTAACTCACTCCTAATGTGATGGCTGGAACTGCTTGTCTTTGGTGAGGCCTTGGCAGGGCCAGACCAAATGGCTTCGAGGGCCATATATGTTCCATAGGCCAGACCTTCCCCACCCCTGTAAATGGATGTAGAGGAATTTTTAAAGATAATTATATTATAAACAGAGGAGGATGAAGGGACATAGAGGAGGTAAGGTTTACATACTTCGCTTAAACTGGTAAAATGATGATGCCAATAGACTGTGACAATGAAGTATAATGTAATACCTAAAGCAGTTGCTAAAAAGCTATACAAAAAGATACACTCAAAAACACTACAGATAGCCCTGGCTGGTGTTCTCAGTGGTTAGAGCATCCTGCCATATACTAAAGAGTTGTAGGTTCGATTCCCAGTTAGGGCACATACCTGGGTTGCACATACTTGATTGGGGAACATACAGGAGGCAACCAGTCAATGTTTGTCTCTCACATTGATGTTTCCCTCTTTCTCTCCCCCTCTCCCTTCTTCTCTCTCTAGAATCAATGAAAAAACCCATATCCTGTGTGAAGATTAAAAACAACAACACACAAGATAAATTAAAATAGAATTCTAAAAAATGTTCAGATAACCAAGAGAAAGGCACAGAAAAGTAGATAATAGGAAAATAAAAATAAAATAAAATGGCAGACTTATCCCTAACAAATCAATAATTACATTAAATACAGACAGTCTAAATATACCAATTAAAAGACAGTTTGGCAGACTGAAATATAAAAAACATATATGACCCAGTTATATGTTGTTTATAAGAAACTCACTTCAAATGATAGCATTGACAGTTTGAAAGTAAAAGGGTGAAAAACATATATGTCATGCAAACTTTATCAAAAAAATCAGGGGTGCCTGGCAGGGATGGCTCAGCGGTTGAGCTTCGACCTGGGATCCAGGCAACCGGGGTTCGATTCCGTCAGGGCACATGCCCAGGTTGTGGGCTTGATCAATGACTCTCTCATCATTGATGTTTCTATCTATCTCTCCCTCTCCTTTCCTCTCTCTGAAATCAATAAGGATATATTTAAAAAAAAAAAAAAATCAGGGGTGGCTACTAATATCAGATAAAGTAAACTTCAGAACAAAGAAAATTTCCAGGGACAGAGTTTATCCATCAAGAAGACATACCAATGTTTAAATGTATATGCACCAAATAATAGAGTTGCAAAATATATGAAGCAAGAACTGATATAATTAAAAGGAGAAATAGACAAACCCATTATAGTCGGTAACTTCAACGATTGATAAAGCAAATAGACAAACACTCAGCAAGGATATAGTAGAACTCAAAACATCATCAAGTAACAGGACCCAACAGACATTTATAGAACACATGATTCTATAACAGCAGAAGACACATTCTTTTCAAGTATCCACAGAACATATACCCAAATAAACCACATCCTGGGCCATAAAACAAACCTCAAGAGATTTAAAAGAAATGAAATCACACAGAGTGTGTTCTGTAACTATAAATCAACAGCAGAATCAAACTACAAATCAACAGCAGAGATATAACAAGAAAATTTGCAAACACTTGGAAACTAAAATCACACTTCTAAATAATCTGTAGCTCAAAGATGAAGTCTCAAAGGAAACCAAATAATATATTTAACTGAATGAAGATGAAAATACAACAAATAAAAATTTGTGGGAAATAGCAGAAGCAGTAGTGAGAGGGAACCGTATAACACTAAATGTATACATTACAAAAGAAAAAGTATTAAATCAGTCATCTAACCTCCCATCTCAGAAGCTAAAGAAAAATAGTGAAATAAACTCAAAGTAAGCAAAAGGAAGAAAATAATAAAGATAAGAGCAGAAATCAAGGAAATTAAAAAGAGAAAAAAATTTTAAAAATCAAGGAACTGGTTCTTTGAAAAGATCAATATAATTGACAAATCTATAGCAAGATGGACGAAAGAAAAATAGAGTAAACACAAGTTACTGGTATCAGGAATAAAACAGGGGACATCATTAGAAACACTGCAGACATCAAAAGGATAATAAGGGGATACTATGAACACCTCCCAAACATAACCTTGACAACTTCAGTGGAATGGACTAATTCTTAAAAAAATACAAACTATCCCAATTCACCCAATATGAAATAGATAATTTGACTATTAACAAAATTAAATTCTTAATTTAAAATTTTCAATAAAGAAATCAGCAGGTCCAGATAGTTTCACTGGAGAACTCTACCAAATATTTAAATAAGAATTAACACCAATTCTATACAATATTGTCCAGAAAATAAAAGAGGAAGATGCACATTCCAATTTATTTTGTGAAGTTAGTATTACCTTGATATCAAAGCCGGACAAAGGCAAACAAAAAACCCACAAAAGACTACAGACCAATATTCCTTATGAAAATATATGCAAAATCTCTTAGCAAATAGAATATAGTAATATACAAAAAAAGAAATTCAAACCATGACTAAGTAGGGTGTACTCCATGGGTTCAAGTTTGGTTCAATATTTAAAAAATAGTCAATGTAATTCATGTAAACAAGCTAAAGAAGAAAAATCACCTGGTCATATCAATCAATGTAGACAAAGCATTTGGCAAAATCCAATAGCTGTTCATAATCAAAACTCTCAGAAATAAAGGAATAAAGGGGAGTTCTCCAATTTTATAAAGATCATCTCAAAAAATCTTCAGCTAACCTACTTAATGGTGAAAGACTGAATGGCTTCGCCCTAAAATTGAGAACAATGCACGATGTCCACTCTCATTGCTATTATTCAATATATTGCTGTAAGTTCTAGAAAATAAGACGAAAAAGAAAATAAACATAATACAGATCAGAAAAGAAGAAATAAAATACTTCCCATTTGCAGTGACATGATTGCTTACATAGAAAATCACAAGGAATCTACACACAAAAAATGTCCTAGAAGTAGCAAGTAAATTCAGCAATGTGGTAAGATACAAGATAAACATTCAAAAATCAATTGTATTTCTATATACTAGCAATGAATATATGGACATATTGAAATTAAAAACACAATTTCATTTGAAATCATTCAAAAATAAAATGAGACTTAAGTGTAAATCTAACAAGACATTACAAGGTTTGTATGCTAAAAACTACGAAATGCTGATGAAATAAATCGAAGTTCTAAATAAATGGAGATAGGTTCCATGTTCATGGAATGGAAGGTGAACAGAATAAAGAGGTCAGTTTTCCTCAAATTGATATACAGGATCAATGTAATTCCTACCAAAATTTTTGTAAGATGTTTTTGTAGGTATAGACAAGATTATTCTAAAATTTATGTAGAAAGGAAAAGGAAGTAGAATATTTTTAAAAAGAATAAAGTGAAAGAACCAATCTACTCAATTTCAAGACTTATAGCTAAATTTATCAAGACTGTGTGTCATTGAAGGGATAGACACATAAATCAATGGAACAAAATAGAGAACCAAGAAACAGACTCACACAATATGCCCAACTAATTTTTGACAATCATTTTTGGCAAAAGTGATTCAACAGTGGAAAGACTGTTTTTCCTGAGGTGCTGGACCAATTAGATATCCATAGACAAAAGAATAGAACTGAATCTGAATTTCACACTTTATAGGTGTGAGATTAACTAAAATGGATCATGGACTAAATGAAAACGATAAAACTGTAAAACTTTTAGAAAAAAGCATAGGAGAAAATCTTTGGGATCTAGAGCTAGGGAGAGAATTCTTAGACTTGACATCAAAAACATGATCCATAGAAGGAAAAATTGATAAGTTGGACTTCATCAAGATGAAAAACTTCTGCTCTGCAAAATGCCCTGTTAATTAGGATGAAAAGGCAAGCTACAGACTGGTAGAAAATATTTACAAACCACATATCCCACAAAAAACAAATGTTCTAGAATATATAAAGAACTCTCAAAACTCAACAGTTAAAAAGCAACAACAAAAAAACAATCCAATTTGAAAATGGCAAAAGACATAAACAGAAATTTCTGACATTATATAAGTAACAAATAAGCACATGAAAAGTTGTTCAACAGCACTAGCCATTAGGGAAGTGCAAATTATAACTTCAATGAGATACAACTACATACTTATTAGAATGACTAAAATAAAAAAATAGTGACAACACCAAATACAGAGAAACTGGATCACTTGTATATTGCTAATGAGAATGCAAATGATACAGTCTTTCTGTAAAACAATCTGGCAGTTTCTTAAAAAACTAAACATGCAACTACCTCATAACCCAGTAATTTCACTCCTGGAAACTTATCCCATGGAAGTGAAAAATGTATGTTCACACAAAAACTTGTATATAAATGTTTACAGCAGCTTTATTTGTAATAGACAAAAAATGGAAGCAAGCCAGATGTCCTTCATTGATTAAATAACCTGTAATATATACATACCATGGAATACTATTCAGCAACGAAAAGGAGAGAACTATTGAAACATTCAATAACTTGGATAAATCTCCAGGGAATTATGCTATGAAAAAAAAGCCAATCTCAAAAGATTATATATAAAATATAATTTCATTTATATAAAATCTTTGAAATGACAAAAATATAGAAATGGAGAACATAGGTTAGTAGTTACCAGGGATTAAGGAAGTGATGGGAATAGGAGAGAAGTGGATGTGACTATCGAGAAGGGAAGCCTCAGGAATCCTTGTGATAGAAATGTTCTGTATCATAACTATATCAATGTCAATATGCTGGTTATGGTATTATCCTATAGTTTTGCAAAATGTTACCATTGGGAAAAAGATACAAACAAGTGATATCTCTATTATTTCTTACAACTGTGTGAGAAGCTGTAATTATCTAAAAATAAAAAGTTTAATTAAAAAGAGAAAGGTTAGGTGTAGTTTAAGCAGGATACCCCAGATGATTGTAAAATTCCATCTGGAAAGAACTGCTTGATGGTTTTGTATTTAGGGCCTTTTTAAAATTATTATGAAACATCCCTTTCCCCACACACAGCATCCCTCTCCATACCTGTGCACATTGTCCACCGGGAGAGGTCATCCTAAGGAAGATGGGAGAAGCCTTCCAAGCCCAACAAGTAATAAAGCCAACTTGTTCAATAACAGGTGTGTTTGTGGTGGTCTTTGGCTGGAGGACATTGACAAATTGGAGTTTCACTGAGATTCCTGCAAAGTTTTTCCTAACTTAAACAAGTACGTCAACTCAGTAATAGTTCACAAATCTGAGACCCTTACTCCTGGTTGGAGATAAGTTCATACTGCATTGAGTGCTGACATCGTTGAGAACCTTCAGCAGTGTGTATTTTGTTTTCCTATGAATAGGTCCTCTGAGATATTTTAGTCACTGATCAGATTTGTAAATCTGGTAAATTGTGACAATTGTTTTCTAGCTTTCTAACATCCATTCTATAGTCTGTCTATTGTCTTGAGTGTTGTTTGTCTGTCAGGGGAAAAGTGTGTAAGGACAGAACATGATCATTCCCCCTAAGCCTATCTTACAGCTGCCGCAGGGGCTGAGTTCAGAAGGACGCATTCCTTAAACAAACTTTCTCCTTTGGATAAATTGTGTCAGGCCATCATTTCAGAACTTAGAGGAACTTGCTCTAGCTTATCTTTGTGTCCCTGAAAACCATTTTTTCCAGCCCTAATTGGAAACAATTGACCTTGTTCACATTCCAAGACAAAAATTCATACAGGCACCACCCTTCCACCACTGCAGCTCTCATGGGGCTCCCTCAACCTAAAACTGTGCCTCTTCCAAGCCCAAGACCTGTTTCCTTCAGCTTTTCTCACTGTAACACAAACGTGTGTGCTTATCTCTACAACTGGCACAGTTTCACCTGGGACAGTTTGAAATTGTAATAGCCACTGTGGGGAACTTTTGACAAGACTGTTTACTTGAGAGGCACTTTAGAACAATAAGAAAGGTTCTTTTGTTTAATGTTGGCAATAACCTCCTCCTTTGCTTCCATACTTTGGGAATTAATAAGTGCTGGCTTTTTAATCAGCTACTGATAAAATTGTCAAGGACTTAAACCAATTTTAATGTAACTGTTTTATGGGCGTATATTTCCAAATCTGTTTTTCTATGTATAAACTTCATTTCCTCTCTTTTCAGAGGGGACATGATTATCCTTTTTCAGTGTTAATGTCATATTCATATGAAGCAGCCTCCTTTTCATTTTTTAAAATTCCTCTGCCTCTCTTTTCCCCTCTCTTAAGAAATTAATGATTACCTGATAGAAGAGTCATTCACTTTTTCTATGCATATTATAGGATGCTTTAGTCCAGACAAGCAGTCAAAATATCTGAAATAAAAAAAGAACAAATTATTAAGATGTGTTGTACTTTATGAACACTAAAAGTATATTTTCATAATGGGTTCTATTATTACTGTTGTGAGAAAAGGCGTTGTCTTCAAATTAAAAGAAGATAACATTTTTTGGCATGATCCACAGTCTTTAAAAATTTAGTTTAAAAAAATTAGTTTAATGTATAAACTAGCATCAACACAATATTTTGGTTTGTACAAGGCCAGGGTTAAGTTTTTTTGACTAAATTGAATTTTCTACATTGGTTTATGAGTCAAGCAACATTCCATTTCTTTAATAACTTGTTTAAAAATTTAAAATATACATATAAAATAGCATTCAACTAAAATAAGTGATAAAAATGAATGGCATCGTATTCAACTAAAATGAGTGATAGTGAATGCTTTTTTAAAGTTAAGATTTAAATTTATGAAATTCTTACATTGTTATACATCATAAAGATTTAATGTGGTGGTAACTAAAATTATAATTTCCTGATCTTTAACTAACTTAGACAAATGGTTAATTAATAAGTCTTTGGATGTCTAACAATTTCTAAATAAACAACAGATACAAGACAGTGGTCACTAAATATAATCTTTACCTTATTTGTTAGAATGGAAATAGGTAAACAAAATATGCAAATGCTTTTGGGTTATAGGTTTATACATCAAAATTGTTTAAATTGAATGACATAAATACTAATAGACCAAAAACTTCTAAATAATTTCTTATCTCCTATAACTTTTTTATGCCTGAAGAAAAGGAAGGTTGATTACTTTGGTTAAAGATGATAATTAATATAAATGGTTAATACAGAAAAATGCAAATATGTACATAAGACAATGAATATGATTTTCTACTTGTTTATTAGGAAAACTGAAAAGTTTATTCAGAAGGTAAATTTAATATGATATACCCTTTATTTTATTTAATAGATTTCATTTTAAAGCTATAGTTAAGCATTTTAAACTTATTTATTTTAAATATACCTTTATTGATTTCAGAGAGAGGAAGGGAGAGGGAGAGAGAGAGATAGAAACATCAATGATGAGTCATTGATCGTGCCCACAACCCGGGCATGTGCCCTGACCGGGAATCGAACCCCGATAGCCTGAATCCTAGGTCGACGCTCAACAGCTGAGCCATGCCCGGCCGGGCTCAGCACTTTAAACTTATTATTTATGTGTGTATTTACATTTGTGAATACTTAAATGCATACATATAAGTGCATATTAATAAACCATTTACTGCAGATTGTCACATAAATAATGTACAAAATAGAGTAATATTAGAATTTGGGTCTTGTTACTATAAAATAATTACGTTATTTTATGCTCATATTAGTAAAGATTTATTTCTGTCAACAAAACATTCACTTTACTCTCAGTGCTTCTGACATAGTTGTAAATCATTTTTAAAGAGATTCCTTCCTTTAAAAATAGTTAAGTGCCTAATAACTATTGTTAATTTCTGGGAATTCTTACAATGTTGTCTATAATTATTTCTTGACCCTAGATACCTCAAACAACTATTCTTGGTTCTTCCTTTCCCATGTTCAAAATGAAGCTATTGATATGTATTTTGTGCCTAAACTACCTTTGGGTTTATTAAAATAGCCAATAGATTTGTTCTTTCACCCTGTGAAAGGAAGGACAATGGAAATAATTAGATTTCTAACAAATTTTTGAATTTTAATTAATTTAAAACTATTATGAGAGAGCCTTTGTTTATCAAACTTAGTAATAAAAACTGATAAATTACAAGGAAAGTTGATTTTGTTAATTATATTGAAGTAAAATGTACTATAATCGCTCAGCCAGCATGGCTTCCGTGGTTGAGCATCCACCCATGAACCAGGAGGTCCTGGTTTGATGCCCGATCAGGGCACATGCCCTGGTTGCAGGCTCGATCCCCAGTAGGGGGTGCAAAAGAGGCAGCCGATCATTGATGTTTCTGTCTCTCCCTCTCCCTTCCTCTCTCTGAAATCAATAAAAACATTTAAAAATAAATAAATGAATAAATTATACCATGATATAAATATCTTTCAAGAATTACATACTTTTTAAGTTAAAGAAAACATGCTCATGTTTAAATACAAAGAATTTTTAAAAATATATATCTTTATTGATTTCAGAGAGAGGAGGGGAAAGGGGGAGAGAGAGAGATAGAAACATCAATGATGAGAGAGTCATCATTGATTGGCTGCCCCCTGCACACCCCCACTGGGGATTGAGGCTGCAACCCAGGCATATTCCCTGACTAGGAATCGAACCGGGATCTCCTAGATCCTAGGTCGATGCTCAACCACTGAGCCATGCCCAGCCAGTCCAAAGAATGTTATTATAAATATCAAAAGACTTTCTTCCTGGATTCTAGATTTACAAGTCCTTTTTCCTTTTCTGTCATGACAAGTCTGAACAAGCTCTCGGGGTTCTGACTCAATTACATGGGAACTATCAGAGACCAGTTGCTGATTTCAGTTGTGGATCCAGAAGCCACAGGTAACTATTTTGCAGCAAGGCTTGTAGAAGCCTTCAGTCAACTTAGCCAATTTAGTTCTAGGGTCTTCACTAAACAAAAGTTTCTCTACTGTGCAAATGCTCTTTAATGATAGAAATAACTCAGGACTTTTCAGCTAATCACCTAATCTCCTCCTGTGCAATTTGGTTGGTTTCCCTTCAACATCACCATTCATTGCTATAACACTCTAAACCCAGCTACCCTCCTCTCTACTCTGTAGAAAAAGACACCTGTGATTGGTTACCTGTTAGGGAGGTATCCATACCTTGCATGGACTTTCTAGATTCACCCTTGGATATTCCTGACTTAATTTTGTTGGTTGGTTGGTTCATACTTAAAAAGAAAAACTAGAAATTGTCAAGCAGGTTGTGCTATCGCTGACTTGAATTTACCCTGAAACAAAGTAAGTTCAAATGGCTAAGTTAATTGTCTTTACACAAACTTGCCAGCTTCCAGAAAGATAAAAGAATAACTATACTGATACATGTTATATAATTTTGGATTTATCCATGAATTCAAAATGCTTTAGAAGTAGAGATTTCCTGACTCTACAAGAACCCTTATGAAATAGATAATGAATTAAAGAACCTTAGGATGCTTTGCTGTTACTTAAAGAGAGAGCCATAATACAAGTAAAGTTTAGCAAGGCTGCTTCATATTACCTACAGAAGCAGAGATAAGCTGGCAATGATATTAAATCAACATTGGTGGGGTAATTTTAGGTTATTGCTAAGGATGTTCCAATGCATGCCCTACCTGCCATCAACACAATCAGTGAGATTGTGAAGATAGCGAACATGGGAAAACCATACCTCAAAGCTCCTTTGAACATCCCCAAGGGTCTATGGGTGTGCTTTGGTTATTGTGTATTCTCAGAGTATGTTAAAACTTTTCTTTGCTGAAGAGCTCTGTTGTAATAGAAAAAAATGCTTAATTTTGTAATTCCAACTTTTCTTTCCATTAAAAAAGACACACATTTCACTGATATGGTCATTAAAGAACTGTAAAGCTTTACCTTTTACTTAGAAACATCACTGTCCTTGTCAACAAATAGAGAAAGTAATAAGAACTAATAGAATTCTATACTTTAAATGGCCCAAGTATTTCCACTGACCTTGATGGCAGGTAGTAAGAGCACTCTCCTCTAGGACCCACAAATTATCTTCTTCCAAGTTAACAACAGGCTGCTTTATGCATGGGAATTACTTCCAATTTTTTATCCTAGTTCTATTGCAATCTAATGTGATGAGTGCAGTAAAAATGCATTTCCAAAATATCTTCCAAAGTAGCCTTTGTGTGATCTGAAACCTAGATATTTGGTCTTTTGGAAAGGACATCAGAGAAAGACTTTTCTTGAATCTTGATGGAAAGGATCTTATTGGTACCTTTAACAACTGGCATAGCATTAAGGCTCCAATATTTTAATGTTTAAATTCATGGTTACCAACTAAAAAGACATAAATAACTTTCCCTCAACTAGTAACTGGAAGTTTGTTCCTTTGAAAGACCCCAAACTGAAGATTTTAAAAAATTCTCCAGAAGCTGTTGATTTACAGAAGTGGACAGCTCTCTATTAATAACTAATATGACCTCCCTGCTCTTCATCTTATAATCCATTATATCTTCTGCAACTTAAAAAAAAAATTGACATCTATGAAACAATGCCACCATGCACCAGCCAAATGTGAAATTTGACCATAATCGTAAAGCCTGACCTAATACCAATGGAGCATTCATTAGTTACCTAAAGCTCAATGAACTCAGAATATTGAAAAAGTTCCGGTAAAGTTGACAGAATAGGTAAACTCTGTGTTCACCTTCTCCCATAACCACATCAAAATTACAACTACAGCCCAGCCACACATGGCTCAGTGGTTGAGCATTGACCTCAGATCCAGGAGACTGTGGTTTGATTCCCAGTCAGGGCACATGCCTGGGTTGTGGGCTCGATCCCCAGTCAGGGGCGTGCAAGAGGCAGCAGATCAGTGATGACTCTCTCATCATTTATGTTTCTATCTCTCTCTCTCCCTTTCCCTTCCTCTTTCTGAAATCAATAAAGATGTTTTTGTTTTTTTTTTAAATTACAACTACATTATAGAACAACCAATCTGGAAAGGCTGAAGACTAGCTGAACAGAAGTCCTATAACTAAGGATATAAAGAAGGCACATCGAGACTTGTAGGAGGGGCAGAGACATGGAACGAGCTTCTCCCACACTCACATGTGACAATTGAGCATCAAGAGAAATATCTCAGCTGTAGAGGTCCCCCCTGAAAAGAAAGGGGTACCAGCCCACACCAAGATCCTCAGCCTAGAGTACCAGTGCCAGAAAGAGGAGTGAAACATCTGGCCGTGAAAATCAGTGGGGATTCTGTCTGTCCAGTAGAGACAGAAGGTTGCTTGAGACCTGGGCATCCTCTTCAAGGGCCCATACACACACTCACTCGCTTGTCCCTAGGCTCTGGCTGAGGGGCAGTGGCTTGGAGAGTGCCAGGGACATACTGGAGGGACTGAGTTGTATGCCTTCAGGGCAAGGTAGAGGTTCAGCTGCCACTGTCCCTGTGTTGAGCCCTCCTCCTACACATCTGACAGGCAGGCTCCATCTTTCTTGTGTTGAGCCCTCCCTTCACATGGCCAAATCTGAACCTTTTAAAAATTGTGCACTGACCCCACATCAACACAATGCTTCTGCTGAGGTTTTACTACCTTATTAGCAAAACCCAACCCTTTAGGAGTGGGAACAAAGACTGGGCTTATCCTGAATAAAAACAGTTCCTTTATTTTCTTCAGAGACATCTGGCCTGCTTTGCCAGACATGTTTGATGTTACTAAAGGAATTTATCCACTTCAAGTGATGCCCTCACCCCCAATCCCTATGGACAAAGAAAAAGGCTCATTTCTATTGTCATAAATAATTCCTAAACTCCTAATACCAACATAGTATTTGCCTCACTAGGATACTTCTTATGTGGATACCTGGTTTTCATCCACCTGCCACACACTAATTTATCCTGTGTGTGCAAGACAATTGTTAGAGAATTTCAGAATCTTGAACTATCACTCCTCCAGTGAATCATGTTTCTCTAGAAAGAATACACAGAAACCTCTAGAAAAGGCAAGCACAGCTAACTGAAAGAACTCAGGACTAATAACTGACTCCCAGGTATGCAGACTGTGCAAACAACTAAATTACCAGCAGTGTTGAGACAAGGCAATTGTAAAGGATCATCCAAAACTTGTCTCTGACCCCGGAAAAAGTCATAAATTATATAACTTCTCTAGAAGCTGACAAAAGTTCTTAATCAAACTCTAGCCAGGCTCTTCTGAGCCCTCTTCTCAACTAGATTTCCACCTTGGCCTATAATGACTTGAATAAAATACTAACATAGCTCAAGCCCACATCTGTAGGATAATCCTAACCCCCCCCCCCCTTCTTACATATCCTGAGAAAACTCAAGGCTGTCAAAAGAATCCACTGTTTGTTCCAGCCAACAGCTGAAGATAGGGCCCCTGCCTCCCAGCCTCTATGGGAAGGTAGGAGCCTAACCTCTGTAAACACCAGTTAGCAAACCTAGATACATTTGCCATGTGGGCCAACATTCCCTTCCAACTTATTGTAATTTTTCAATTCTCTGACTCATGGAGCACCCTCCCTGTTTAATCATTCTCCTTTGAAAACGTTCAGTTACCTCTATAAAAATCAAAGCTGAGCTCAGTTCTTGTTGGAATTTTTTCTCTATTGAAATAGTATATTACTGATTAAAATCCGTCTCACTTTATCTAGTGCCCCCTTTATCTGTGACAAAGCCTAGGTTTAAATGTAAATTTATTAGTCAGAGTTGTCATGGATAATGACATAGTTTTTAATTTCTTAGCCAGCCAAAGAGAAATTTATGTGAGAGCAAATACTTCTTATTACAACTGCATAAATACTACAGAACAGCCCACAACTGGGATGGGGGTTGTGGGGAAGCTTCCTGGATGTCTAGAAAAGAACAGGTAGATTTTGGGGGACATCTTTTCATTGTCTGGGTCTGTTTTTCAGGGTCTGTTATAGGAACTAATAACCATTTTTGTTTCTGGAATGTCTTGCTTCCTTGAATCTTACCCCCAAATTACTTAACACAAGCATAAATCCTATAATAATTCCTCACATCTTTCTGAGACATCCCAGTTTCCCAAGGTGTGCATTCTCTTTTGATACAATAAATCCAACTTTGTTCAACTACAGGCATGTTCCTAATGCCCTTGGACAAGAAGACACTGACTGTGAGAATCCATTTAATAATCTAAAGAATAAAAGAGGTATGGCAAAACATTAAATTAACCTACCAAAAGGTAGTCTGTAAGTATATTTCTGATGCAGTATTGATGCTTTTCAATTATCCTTCAGAGATCTATGTGAAGATATGACTCAGAAAACATAGTTTGCATGTAAATGATGTCAAAAAAATAATAAAAGCTGTTTTTTCTTTGATTTGACAATTCTCAAAGTCTCTTAGAAGGAACATGAGTTCCATGAGATGCTCTGTGATACGACTTCCATGTTCAAATCAGCTTGAGAAACGCAGCAAGCTCTAGAATTCCTCCCTTGGAGATTCATAATTCATGTTAAAGATTCTATAGGGGTCCTGCAGGGGGGTAAAAGTCTGATTTATACAGAGTACCCCTCCCTTTTTTTTTTTTACTTTGAAAATTTTTTTGCACATTAACACATATTATCCTACAAAAATAATGTTCTACACAGTCTTACTTGGGAAATGCTGATATTATATAATCTATCTGGAAGATAATTTTGATAGACGAGAAAGAGACCCCCCCCCCCCCCGCACACACACCTAATGGGCCAAATCAACAAGCAAGTGTTCAAGTGTTTGGAGTCAGGGAACTCTAAGCATTTATCTTGGACTACATTAGCATTTTTGGGCATCCATTACTTCATTTATAAAATGGAGATTGTATTAATTTCCTAGGGCTGCCTTACCAAAGTACCACAAATTGAGTGGATTAAAACAACAGACATTTATTCTCTCACAGTTCTGGAGGCTAGAAGGTCTGAAATCACGGAGTTAGCAGGGTCATGCTTCCTGTGAGGTCTCAAGGGAAGAATCCTGTTTTGCTTTTTCTAGCTTCTGGTGGTTACCAGCAATCCTTGTCATTCCTGGGCTTGCAGATTCATCACTTTAATCTCTTGATTCTGTCACATTGTGTTTTTCTCATGTCCTCCTATTATCTTCTCATTATGTAATCTGTGTCTTATCCTCTTCTTAAAAGAATACCACTCATTGAGGTAGGGCTCATCTTAGTTTAGTATGACCTCATCTTAACTAGTTAAATCTGCCAAGATCCTATTTCCAAATAAGGTTATATTCACAGTTACCTGGGTTTAGGACTTGGACTTATCTTTTGGGGGGATGTAATTCAACCCACAACAGGGATATAAAACATCTATTTCATAGAGTTATAAGGATTAAATAAGAAAGAGAGAGGGAGTGCTTCCAGAACACTGGTAAGTGTTCCTGAGCTGCTTCACTCTCTTGAATGAATAATAAATGATCTAGCTTCAATATCTGTCATCCCACTAACCATGAGAATGAGTTGATGACCTCAATTCTCACATTCATAGAAGTGTAAAATGTAGATTTTTCTTGGTGTTTGCTAGAAAAGCATATTTTACAGAAATACCGATTACTCTCAGATTATTCTGACATGTTTATGATGAAAATCTCTCAAACATCACTCCATTCCTTTACTCCAAGTCTATGCCTACCAGGAATCTTTTGAAAACCCATCTTCTTATATCTCTCTTGAAGTATGGACTGTGAACTGGAAGATTCCAATAAAGGAGAAGTAGAATCCCCCATTATAAATATACAAATCAGAATTCTGGGTTAAAAATTTGTCCCGTCTGAGTTTGGTTTGTGCATATTGATTTCTTGAGACTTAGGAGTAGATATGGCAAGATGAAATTTCTCATGTGCAGAGCTAGGGCCACATCCTATTTCTGAGATGACCCCAGGGCCTTAATGCTGATTGCATTGATAATGACTCTGTCCTTTTGATCTGTTTCAACAGCAAATCTGAGGTTTCTATTTGGGTTATAAGAAGGATAGTGAGGCCATTAGCTGGATGAGGAGCACATATTCTAGGACTTAGAAAACAGGTCAAGGCTGCAGATAGAGTTCAGGAAGATAGTCATGAAGAGATGGGAAGTCTGTAAGCCTGACTTGGGAAAGGGAAAACAGCAAGGTAAGAAACTTGGAGATAGAGTTTTAACCAATTTTGTAGAGAACTAAAGTTCTTATTGATCAGAGGGGCCAAGACAGAAGGATCAAACCCCAAATCAGGAAGTACAATGTTGAAATGCTAGAGGTCATACAGGCAGCATGCACAAACCAAATCCATGAGGCAAACATGGAGTTGGATTAGATGTCAAAATTATGTGTCAGCTCTGAATGGGCATAGCACTAGAATCAGGGTTAACATACAGAGCCTAGGGGACAGGAGAGGAGACAACACAAGGAAACTAAGACTGGTGTGTGACCAGCTAGATAAATTTTCATGGAAGTGTTTCATTACAAATGGGCTCTTTTGAAAAGGATAGAAACATGTTCCTATGGCCATATAGAACCTCTTTAGTCTTAAAAAGCCTGATTTTAGAGCCAGAATTGTGATAGAACCCTAAAGAAAACTACATCTAAGAGGCCAAGGAAAAGTCTGAATTAGTTCAAATAGACTTGAAGCCAGTCAAATCCTTAAATATTTTGACCATGAAGACCAACACCTCTCCCATCTCAAGACCAGCAAAACTTGTGAATTATAATGAGAAGGGCAGCCTGGGATGCGGCAAACCTTTAGGGACACTGTCAGCTACAGATGCTGTGGGAAGGTCTCTTACATAGTTAGAGCATGGAAATGAGCAGGTATAACCACAGACAAGAGGCCATAAAAAAAGATGGTAACAGGTGATCCACCAGGGAGTTGATGAGTGTGGGGGACCAAAAACAGACCTTAGGGACTCCTTGAGCAACTGAGGAGGAAGGAAGAACTCACGGGGAGGTCAGTGTGCAAGCAGCCAGGCCCTTTACTGCCAAGCCACCATACAAGGAGAGGACTTTAGACCCGAGAGGAAGACTTCCCCACAGCATCTGTAGCTGACAGTGTCCCTAAAGGTTTGCTACACCCCAGGCTGCCCTTCTCATTAGACCGGGCCAGTGCAGGCAGGTCCTGGGTCTTGGAGAGCCCAAATGGTTGACAAAGCCTTGGACACAGAGAGTCAGACTGCAGATGCTAAGACAGTTGTCCATTTTCCCTAATGAGGTGGGGACCAAACCTCAGGAACAAGAGAGATGCTTAATTTTAGAATCAAGGCACAAGATCAAGATCAGATCATCTCCAAGGGTAACACTGACTCTCACAGTTGTTTCAGTTCCTCTGCCTTAGATTAGGATTTGTTCTTGGCCTCCTAAGGAGATGCAGGGAAGTGGAAGTGGTTGATGACTGCCAACCAGCCCGGGCTGTAGGGAGAAGATAACTACAGAGTCAGGGGCTTTGATTCCAAGAGCATCTTAACTCCTGTAAAGCTATAAATAAATAAATAAATAAATACATAAATAAATACATAAATAAATAAATACAAACACTCTTCCTAGAAGCCTTATTTAACTAACAACTACAGGCTAAAGGCAGGGCCAGCTCAGAACCAAAATTCCATTTAGTTCAACACTTTCTCTTGAGAAACCTTTAAAACATTTTCATTGCTCCTTCCTGCCAATACAAAATACATTTGACTACACCACACTGCAACCTTTCACTAGACTGTAAAAAAGAAAGAAAAAGAAAAGGAAAAAAATTGTCTGCTAGATGTGGCTGTAAAAACCAGCCAGACCAATTAAGTATGTGACAGGAAGCTGAGAAATATATGAACAGGGAAATTCAAGGGAAATTTGGAAATAAATTGAAAGTATAATTTCCACTGCTTTAGAGGGAGAGGAGAGAGTGTGCATGGCTTTCTGTACTGCAAGTGGACTTGGAACAAAGAGAGAATTAAGGGTTTGTCTCCTGCAGTTTTACTGATAATGAAGAAACAGTGAGAATCAGCAGCATGTGGTGATGTCATTCTTCAGCTACGGAGAAATCCAAACATGCTGCCTGGCCACTTGAAATCTGAGGAGGGTGAATAGCTTACATTGATGCTTAGCCTGTTTTCGTGGTCATAGTAAAGCTGCAACCCTCCCAAACCTCACAAAAGTTATTTTCTTTTTACTTAGAAAAATATATTTTTTGATGCATTCACAGGAGATCATTAGACCTTGTCACAGAATCCTCCCCACCTGTCAGCACTGACTGGGACTCTGAGCCCACAGATATGCTCACCTTTAGTTCTTAGATCTGGACCTGTGACCTGCGCTCAGAACCTCAAGACTGAGGCACTCAGACACACTGACATGGACATACCTAGAAGGGCAGCGAGCAATGTGCAATTAGACAACCAACTTCTGTGACATTGTGGTAAACTGCTAAAAAACAGATAATGTTCTGGAAAGTCAAGGTTGGTGCAGTGTGCATAATCTTTACAAGGCATTAGTGATGGCATTTTGTGCAGAGCAGTCCCGAGGGAAAGGGCAGGAGCGTGGAACCTGTCAGCACCTTGTCAGAAGAGCTGGTAGACCTGCCATGCCAGCAGCCTCCCTGAATGCGACAGGTAACGTTCTGAGTCCTCTGTTTGGTCACTGTTTCTGGGTCTTCTAACTCCCACACTGAAAATTCTTCTAGTAAATTGACATCAGGGTCCTTGTCTGTCTGATCTCATTAGCCACCCTCACTATCCCTCACTGCAAGTTCCCCAGCTTTGGACAAACCAGTCTAGGGGTTCAGGGAAAGTATATTTCTTCTATCAGATCACCTCTATCTCCACCTCCACCTCAAGCCACAAATGCTTGTTCTTTCAAGAGGGAGCAATAAGAAACCTGTACTGCATTCCCTCTGTGGTGGGCACTCTGCAGAGCTCCTTTGTGTATTAACTCAATTAATCCTCAAATAGCCCTAGGTACTCTGAATCGGTCATTTTATAGATGAGAAAACCCGAAGTGCAGAGACATGGAATAGTGTGTGTGTCCAAGTTCACTTGTCAGCTAGTGGTCGGATAGGCCTGAACCCAGTTGACAGCTATCAATCACAATGCTGTCCTGCCTCTCTGAGCAGAATACACAGCTGACCCTTGAACAATGTGGGGGCTGAGGGTGCCGACTTCTGACTCTCCCAAAACATAACTACTAATAGCCTGCTGACAGGAAGCTTTAACAATAACAAACAGTCAACACATATTTTGTGTTATAAGTATATACTCTTGTTACAATAAAGTAAGCTAGAGAAAAGAAAATGTTATTAAGAAAATCATAGGGCAGAGAAAATACATTTACAGTACTGTATGTATTTCTTGAAAAAAATCCACGTATAAGTGGGCCCATCCGGTTCAAAATCATGTTGTTCAAGGGTCAACTGTGAGGTCTTGTGTATGTGAAGACGAAGACACAATCACAGCTTCCAGAGTGGTGAATAGACAAGGGAAAAGGTAAGAGACAAAGCAAGGTAAGAAGGGCTATCAGAATGAAATTTAATGAGTGCCATGGGAACTTGTGCGGGTGGTCCCAGACAGTCTTGGGAACAAGACGGGAAAGGTTGGCTATGGAGAGGTGATCAGGGGTTCAGGACAGAGTCATAAGATGCATGAAGAGCCCTGCTGGGTGTGGCACAGCGGTTGAGCATCGACCTATGATCCAGGAGATCATGGTTCAATTCCCAGCCAGGGCACATGCCTGGGTGCCGGCTCGATTCCCAGTGGGGGGCGCGCAGGAGGCAGCCGATTGATGTTTCTATCTCTCTCTCCGTCTCCCTTCCTCTCTCTGAAATGAATAAAAATAAATTTATTTAAAAAATTAAAAAGATGCATAAAGAACAATTGCTGATAGCACATGGCAAGTTTGGGAAACTGCAAGTAATATAGTCTAGGTGAAACATGAAAGGGAAGTCAAGATGGGCTGAGTGGTTTGAGAGTGACCTACATGCACACTAAGGAGTTTGGGTTTTATCCTGAGAGCAATGAGTGCCCTGGAGTTGTGGAAAGCAGCTTTTGTATTTTAGAGGGGTGATTTTGGCAGCAGATAGAGAACACTTTGGAAAGAAGCAAGCCTAAGTTCAGAGAAACTGGTAGGGATGCTCTTATGATTTTCCAGAGCAGAAAAGGTGGACATATCTGGGTGAGATTGAGAGATACAAAGAAATGAGAGTTACAGTTTAGGAGAAAACTTGGGGCATTTTGATTTTGAGGCATTTATGAAACATGCAAATAGAACTGTCCCTTTGCCGTCTAGAGCTGGGGAGGAAGAGCTGGGGGAGCCTGATGAATGGCCTTGGCTAACACATGACTTAGCTTCTTGGGGAAGCTTATCTGTAAAATGAGGATAACAATATCCCTCAACCCAATATCTGAGGAGGTTTCTGAGAGGAACAAATGTAGTAACAGATATAAAACACTGTGAAAACTGTGTAGGTAGCATTATTGTTATTATTTCACTGCTCCTCAAAACCAGGCAGCCCAGACCTGGATGTGCACTTGCTCATGCATGTTCCTGTGCCTTTCCCTCTGCTCTCTTCTGTCTCTCGCTTTTCCCTTCTCCCATTCTGCAAAGTGCCTAACTCTTGACAAGCCAAATCCTCTTCTTCTTAATCCACACTGCCTTCTGTGTGTCACTTCATCAAACCGATGCTTCCCAAGGACCTCTACCTTTTTTATCATTCCGACATCACTTGTGAATTAACCACTGCAGTTTAAGATTGGTTCTTCATGTGCTTTGATGGATAGATTTCAGGCAGACACATCACATTGATGAGATTTGCAGGAGAAAGGGACACTCCTATATTGATTTTGCATCCTTATTATGCCAAGCACCTATTAGGAGAACTTGGTAAACTCTTAATCACTAGACAAATGAAGGTTGCCATTGCAGGCTCATAAATTGTGTGTTAGACACAGAATCACAGGATTTGATGGTCCCAGTGAAAGCACAGCCCCATTAGGCCACTCCTTCCTTCCTTATGTCTCTGTCGACCTACCATGTCCTTGGGGATTTGCAATTCTCCATAGTAAAAGGCTTCTGCTTTAATAACCCACCCTGCAATTCACAACCTCCCCCAATAATACTCTTTATTTTATCTAACATCTTTAGAGCATAACTGGGATTTTAGCTCCCAGAGCTACTGTATATTATAAATGGCAAATAGGACATTCTCTTTAAAGGTTCTTAGAAATGATCACAGGAGGGAGTGGGTGTAAGGTCATGAGCCAAATCTGTCATTTACAAGTTTGGGGATCTTGGGTAAATAACATCTTCTCTCAGACTTAAGTTTCCTGATCTGTAAATGGCATAATGGATGTATGTAACTTACACAGGTGATCACTCAGCAATATGAATTGTTATGATTAAACCCCAAAGTTGGGTTTAGAGAAATGATTAAAGAGGTGAAAAGGATCTCAGGGCATTAGTAAAAATATTTAAAAAATGGCTCAGGAATGATTTCATGATTTTAAAAATGGCAAAAGGCATGACAGTGAAGCAGAGAAACAGCAGGGCAGCAGGTAGGAGCAAAAATTCTGGATCTGAGTCCTGGTTCCTGCACTCACTAGCTCTATTACCTTGGACAGCTGACTTTAGCTCATCAGTAAAATGGGCATGATGATTATAATAGTCCTTACATTATAGGTTGTTGTGAGGATTGAGTGAGATGACACAGGCATGGCACTGAGGCAAGGCCGGACCAGAGAAAGCACCACGTATCAGCTGCTATTATTGCAAAGGCTCATAGACTTAGCTCTCCTAGGTTGTGCAGACAGAATATAACTCTCTGGATTGGAAGATTCTACATGTTTGTCCCTCAAAATCTGAGAGGCCCCAGATTGCTGAACTAATATCCCCCCTCCAAATAGGAAAGCATCATTGAGTGCCTAGTTCTTGAAATCCAAGCTGCTAGCTCAGCCCTTGGTTGAAATAGGCCCCAAAAGTCATGGTGGAAACATAAAGCTTTGTTGACCTTTCTAGTCTCCTGGGAACAATCTCACACTTTCAGAATTGTTTCAAAAGGATAAAGTGAATTTAGTTCTTGGAGATAAAAACAGAAATATAGTTGAAAAGAAGTGAGATTACATCATCTTTTGAATGAGGAACTGAGCTAGTGTCCAGGCTTCCAGAATAAAAGGGGGCAGGGGAGTGAATCACGCAGTTCTCCATCTCCATGGAGTCAGCACTTCGATCATTCTACGGCTCCAACTGTCTTCTACCTTATCTCTCCCAAAGTTCCTCAAAATGCCCCAAAGTGCACCACCAAGCTAACACCCCTTTGCCTTCCAAATATCCTTTATTTCCCCGTGCCTCAAAACTGTAAAATCAGCACACCGGGCCCATTGGTATAAGGGATGCTTGGAGAATGGCTGAAAACCAGTAGGTGTTAAATAGCATTTATGGCTCTGGAAGTTTCTTGAGAAGGGAATTCTTTAATCCACTTTGTCTGTCCTGCAGAGCTTCTCTTCAACAACTCTGGGGCCCAGAGGGACTTCTTAGCCACACTCCTCAGGCCTGATTATTCACCCTGCAAGATGACTGAAGTTTCCCATCTTGGGTCTATGCAGAGTTTTATTGTTTCATTTTTGTCCTCTGGTTAGGACTCCACATTTGGAAGTTGTAAAGCTCATAAAGCTGTTACCTCCCAGATCTCAACCAAATGGTGCTTGACTCGCCCTGGAGCTTAACAGACAGAAAATTCTGTGTTGCTCATGGCGTTACCATGGCATCCTGGGGTAAATTGAAGCCCCTGAGGAACAGTCTTTGGAATTTGTTTTCCATCAGGAAAGGACCTGTGTGAGATCTTGCAGCAAGGGCAGGAAGGCTTTCACAAGCAATTGTCACGACAGGCAGAGAATCCCTGTGGGAGACCAAGTGCACTGAGCAGTTTCTCCCTGTAATGCCCTAATCTGGTTGGCTTCTTTTATAAGCAAACTTTCCAGTCTCCCTTCACCATCTCGCCTCAGATTTCTCAGGAATCCACCAGGATGGATCTAGTAGGAAGGGAGATATTGGTGACTGGTTGCTTTCTCAGACCCACCTCCTGACTAAATTTCAGAATGCTCAGTGCAAGTTCAAGAATCCCCCAAATAACTTCTGAATTTCATGAACTTGATTTCCTATTTTAGTTCTAAAGACATGACTTATGATAGTTTTATAATTAGAACATTTTCTTGGAGTCATTGTAGTTGTCAGCTTTTCAATTATTTCTCCCAGCTGCCCATCCATGCCTGCCCTTTAGCTTGCATCTGCCTCCCTTTCCTTCTAGCACTTTCCCTGACTCCTGAGAACCCAAGGAGCCACCTGAGCCTCCTCACCTGGACTCTGCCAAAGGCTGCTGGGCTTTCTTGAAATATTGCCCAGTCTGAGGGTAGGGCTGGACATGCAGCACACATCAGCTATGGCTTTCTTCCACTAAAAGGAGAACTTTGCTTAGACCACAGAATGTGTGGTGAAACAACAGCCACCACCAGCAAGCATACATGGACAGATGGAAGGAGAAGCACCATCAGAAGATGTGCATCGCCAGAGCTGCCATTTGGGCAAAGAGCTGCGCAGGTAAAAAGTAACAATTTGGAAAATTCTGGTGTGGCTAAAATGTCAGATCGTTTAAGTATCAGTGTTGGGCTGCTAGCTTAGCAATCTTTTTTTTTCTGTCCTTCTCTGACAGATGTCCCCTCTGTTTGCTTGACTGGTTAGTCTGCACATTCCCCTCTGAAGTTCCTTTCTTGAGAATTTCACTGTGTGAAAAGGTGCCGACAGATTATGGACACAGTTGGGGATAACTATCTCTTAAAATTGGAGTTGCTTCACAATTTGATTCTTTCTATGTTATTTTGAAGGGACAAATGCTCCCAAAGAACAACTTATCCCCAGGACGCAGCAGGAGCTGAAGGTTGGCATCTGAGCACATGAGGGTGCCTCTCTCTGCCTCCATGAGGGGGATGCATTATCCCTGACATCCCTTCCCACCTCCGTCTTTGCTAAATCCCCTCATTTCATTCTCTTAACATTTTCCAAAAGCTAGCTTTCTTCCACGTTCATCCAACACTCAACCACCACAATAAACAAACAAACGCATATTCAACACAGAGAAAACTTTTACCATGTAAGGAGAACTCCTTGAAGATATGACTTCATTTTTTTAAGCATTATTTTGATTAAGTACTGTCTTTTCTCTGGCTTTCATAACTTTCTTCAGCTCTTCCTTTTTAAAAGGACATATGAGCCCATGATACTGATTATGAATTTAATGTTATAAAACTATTTCAACAAATTGTTGCCATTTTCGTGGTATATTTCATTAGTGTATTAAGGAAGATTGGAGGCATCTATCACTAACCCACTTTCTGATCTAAGCAATGCCTCGGAATCATTCGCATTTGAGTCTTGATTCCCAGGTCTTATGATTTCAAACACAGAAGAAGAAAGTAAATCAGCAAGTGTTTTCTCAGAGGCCACTGCCCTACTCCTTCCAATAATTTCCTATGGATTGTGTCAGCAAAAGGACTCTCTCCATCCACAATCAAAGTGACTAAATGATATAACTCGGGGGCTCCCCCAAAGCCCACTTATTCAAATGAAAACTCCCTCTCTTCCTCTTCCCTCCTATCTAGGCATCACATTTATTTATTTGAGCAAAGGAATTATTTACAAAGGTAGGTTGTTAAACATCCTATGTTTCCTAGAACGACACAGGGATATTGTGATATCATGAAAACCCTTGGCAAGTAAATCTCAACAGAATCCAAATCCTGGCTCTACCCCTTGCCAACTGTGTGAGCATTAGCAAGTACTCACCCTCGGGGTGTTACTGAGAGGGCCAGGGCAGGCAACACGGGTGAAAGCTTCCCACACAGCTGCACTGAGCCTGGCACATCGTACGCATCCAGTGCATTGCCATTCCTGTTGCATTTCTGTTGTCCAGGAAAGGAATGCCTAAGAGCTTTTCAGAATACTTAGTATAAAATACGTGAAAGATAGTAAGAACCAAACAGATAAGGAGAGAACGTTTCCATATGTCTGGAAATTTTGAAAACCAGGGAATTGTCCAGGCAAAGCCCTAGGCAACGGCCAGTAGCCTGGGGGCAGTGGGCATCTGAACCTAAATAGGAGAGAGCAAGGAATAAAGCAAACTGCCAGCTCCTCCTGTCCCCCCCCCCCCCCCCGACCATCCTGCTGCCCAGTGTCTCCCCTGAGGCAGACCTGGCCTCATTACCCACCTGTCTCCACTCCTCCCTCTGTCACAGGACAGCTCAGGGCTTTCTTAGCAGAGGTGTTGTCTCTCACCTGGACGGCAGAGAACACAGTCTCTTGAGTGGCTCCCAGCTTCTACTCTTGCTGTTCTCAATCCATTTTCTACGTGGTCGCCAAAGTGACCTTTCCAAAACGAGTACTCTTCTGCTTAAAACCCATCATCCCATCATCACGTTGGAATAAAGTTCAACACCAGGTTTCTCACAATTTGGATCTTGTCATCTAGTATCTTCTCTCCCCAGAGCTCCCCTCAGTAAAATCTACTTCCTCCTTGTTCTCCCTCAGATTTGCTTTCCCTCTTCTTTGAAACCTCTTCTTGAAACCCTGAAGATGCAAAAAGCTTCCAAGCCTGGCCCTGGCTTTTCCTAAAGACCCTTCCAACTTTGGGATTCTTCGACTCAAAGTGCTCAGGCCCCCGTTACTTTTTTTGTCAAAAGGATGAACCCATAACTGCCACCAACTCATCAATCCAACAGAAGAAGTTTTCCTTAAAATATGGTACCATTTTTTCCATGGGTCAATTAATATAAAGAGCTTAATAGGTTCAAAAGGGATAAACATAAGCTGTTAACTAGTGTCCACATTCATTGATGAATTTACTTATTTACACCTTCACATTTATACTTAATGGAGCCCATGTACTGGCTTTTCTGTGAGGACTCCATGCTCAAGCATTCTGTGTCCAGTAAAAGGATGAGACCCTTACATAAGTAACTGCAATACAAAGAAGGCAGTGGGTAACATCCCGAGAAAAGCATAGAGAGTGCTGTGGGTTTCACAGGATCTGACAAGGCTCTGTTGCAAAGCTGAGCAACCCAGGCAAAGGCTTTCTTTTCTCTACATTACCCGGCTTGGATGCTGCGTTAACCAGAGCTCACTGGCTAATTACACAAGCCCAGCCCTTGTTAGACTTTCATCTTCCAGGCCTAGCCTTGGGGACTAGCACACCTCAGATGTCTGGTGTGCAAGACAAACTAGAAAAGCAAGAGGAATCCCTGAGCCTGGAATGAATACACAGCATTTTTTTAAATGCCCGAGGTGATCCTCACACACACAGATAAGTTACATTGCAAAAGTGTAGCAGCTTACTTCTAGAACAGGTGTTGCTTAGATGATGAAACCTTAGGACCCCAGGTGGGTAGGGAGGCAGAATACTAACAGATGCTGGGCTAAATTTTGATACATCTAGAACATTCAATGTCTTTAACTTTTAACCACCAATACACTGGAAATAAGTACATTTTTAAAAATCATTAGTAAACTGAAACTCTCAAGAAGATTCTCATCTCAACAGTTTATGTCATTGAGATGGATGATAGAAATTTCTAGAAGTCTTATTTTTCCCACAAATTACTCTTGCATTGTTAATACAGTGTTAAAAGGGAGATTTAGGTGGCTTTCTTGGAATTGTACCTCTCTTTCCCTTGATATGTATTACTCTCAGGTATGTGTTAGAGACAAGAAAATATGTATTAGAAAACAACTTAGGTCAGTTGTTATTATGTTGGCCATTAGAACCACCTGGGAAATTTTTGGAAAAAAGAAAGGTAAGAAACTACTACAGATGACTGGTTTATCTTCAAAAGTTAAGTCTCACCTTTTCTAGGGGTAATTTTCTAATCTCCTCAGTATCAGGTTGAATGTGCAGTTAGAGTAGAGAACCACTGATTGAGATTCCAAAGGGGTAATAAACAGATACAAACACATCCTCTCACACACTCTTTCCCTCTCATTGTGTCTCTGAATAATACCAGTGAAATCTACATTCTCAAATATGAGACCCCACAAAATGAGACCCTGAATGGAAAAATACATCTTACATAATAAAATGATCCATCTATGAAAAATAGGAAAGATGCTATACAGTCAAAAATTAAGGTATAGTAAAGTGTAGTAAATCTCTTTGATGCAATATTGTCCAGCAATTTTAAATTGTGACTATCAAGAATTTATGGACATGTGGAAAAAATAAATATAAATATATCCATACCATATGAACACAACTATCAAAATCAAACTAAAGCTAGACACAGAAACACACACACACAAAAATGTAAACAAAACACCCCCCCACACACACACTCAAACATCAATAGAGGCTATCTCATCTGTGGCTTTTGCTTCCTTCTACTTTTTTGTACTTTACTAATATTTTCTAAACTACTATGTATATGGTAGAAAAAAATTTTATAGTCAAGCAAAAATAACTTTTCAAAAATTCTTCTTCTGACTATGTATGAAGTGATAAGCAAGGCATAATTCTCAACAGTGAATTAACAAAAGCAAAGATAAAAATGCTCACCGGAGGTTTCTTTCTTTCAGCTGCCTTGGCTTCCGTCTTCTGTCTCGCCGGCCTTCCTCCTCCCAGTAATTCAGCTTGCTCATTTAAAAAAAAAAAAAAGTGAAAGAGCAAACTGTACTTTATAAACAGTGTCAGCCAATAGCAAGAGAATAAGGAACTTTTTGGTCAGTGGGCCATCTGCGCTTTATAGAAACTGGGTGTGGGTGTTGGTGCTGGCTTCCTTTTCAGAAAAAGGAAAGATTTCCAGTTAGGAACTGTATCTAAAAGGAAGAAACCTAGATTTGCTCTAACTCTCTAATGACTGTTTATATCACCATCTTTTACTGTCAATCAAGGGGATGTAATGGGCTGGAGTCAGCAGTTTTAAATGGCTTTTAGTTCTCCTAACTGGTTTTTGTTTCCATGACAACAGTAACATCAACACTTTAGCCTTAAGTGAATAGCACTTGAGGTCTGTTTAGAGCACTTCCCATCACCCATTTGCTTTTTCAGCTTACTTGCCCTCAGGTGGAGAGGAGACCTTACCCATTCTGCTGAAATTGCTCTGTGGAAGACTACCAATGACTGCTTCATTGCTCGTATAAAAGGTTCTGCCTTCATCTTCACCCTCTCTCCCCAAGTGGTTATACAAATAACCAATGCCACTTTCTTGAAACTTTTTCTCCTTGTTTCTCTGATCCTCCTGGTTCTTTTTCTGCCCCATGAGTTGCTTCCTCTTTGCCTTCCTTTCTGATGCCTCTTCTTCCACCTCTTTTCTAAATGTGAGCTTTCCCCAAAAGTCTGTCTTCTGACTGTATTCTCTTATCTATGTCTACATTATCCATATCCATGGCCAAATTTAATATGTCCAAAACAGAGCTTTTCTCTTCCCCTCCCAAGCATACCTTCCTTATCATACCACCCAATCAAATGGCACCACAATGATTGACCCGTTAATCTGTCCATAAACCAAGAAGTCATCTTTAACTTCTCTCATTCTTCTACCACCAGCATCCAAGCCAACAAGTTCCATTTGTTCTACCTGCAAAATATGTCTCAAGTCCAACTGTTTCTTCCCTCCTGTAACCCCATGAAAATCCTCATCATTTCTAGAATAGAATGCAGAAACATTAGGCAAGAAATAAAAGGCACCCAAATTGGAAAGAAAGAAGTAAAATACATCTTTTTGCAGATGACATACTCTTATATGTAGAAAACCCTAAAGATTCCATATACAAAAAAATAAAACCTTGTTAGAACTAATAAATGCATTTTCTTTTCTGAGCAATGGACCCATCCAAGCCCCAATGTGTCTCTCATCTTTTTCCAGCTCTGCTTTTCTTCTTGCCACACATCCTCCAGTTTTCCAGGGTCTGTAGGAAAACTTCTTATCCATATTAGTAAGATGAATAATCATTAAACAGCTATGATCCTATTCCTATTAGGTGCCCTTCCCCCTTTCACAATCATGGTTAACAGAGTATGATCAACATCTCTGCCCATAACATTTGAGAATATACAAAGGACAGGATGTGCTGGATAGAAAATAGCAAATGCTTCCTTGAAAATAAACAAGGAAGACTTTGTTTAGCTGTTTATATAGTTTGTTTGCTGAAAGTCACAGACCTTAAAAGTCTTATGAACAAATGGAACAAAACTACCGTAATCAAAATAGTGTAGTCTTGTTGTAAAGAAAATTATATGGCCTATAAAGAGCTACAACTGTTTAGAAGAAAATAGGGAGAAAGCTTGACAGTGATTTTTTAAATATGATGCCAAAGGCACAAGTTTTAAAAGAAAAAATAGACAGATTAGACTTCATCAAAACTAAAAACTTTTGGGCATCAAAAGATACTACCAACATAGTAAAAAGGCAGTTCACAAAATGGGAGAAAATATGTGTAAATCACATATCTGATAAGGGATTAATATCCAGAACACAAATAAAAGTCCTACAACTCAACAAGAACAAACAACCCAATATAAAAATGGCCAAAGGACTTGAATAGACATTCTTCCAAAGAAAATATACAAATGGCCAATAAGCACATGAAGAGATACTTAGTATCATTAATCAGTAAGGAAGAGCAAATCAAAACCACAATGAGACACCACTTCATACCCATTAGGATGGCTATTACAAAAACAAAAACAAAAAACAACAGACAATAACAAGTGTTGTCAAGGATGTGGGGAAATTTACATTCCTTACACTGCTGTTAGGAATGTAAAATGTTATAGCCACTATGAAAAACAGTATGATGGTTTCTCAAAAAATCAAAAATAGGATTATCATGTGATCTATCAATTCCACTTCTGACTATATACTCCAAAGAATTGAAAGCAGGTCCTTGAAGAGATATTTGTACACCCATGTTTACAGTAGCATTATTCACAGTAGTCAAAAGGTGGAAGCAACCCAAGTGTCCATTGACTGTTGAATGATAAACAAAATGTGGAATATACATACCACGGAATATTATTTAGCATAAAAGGGAAGGAAATTCTGATATATTCTACAACATGGATGATCCTTAAAGACATTTTAAGAGAAATAAGCCAATCACACAAAGACAAATATTGTATGATTGCCTTTAAGATGAGATATCTAGAGTAGTCAAATTTACAGAGACAGAAAGTATAGGGTGTTTACCAGGGGCTGAAGGGAAGGGGAAATCAAGAATTATTGTTTAATTGGTACAGGGTTTCAGTCTTGTGAGATGAAACGTTCTGGAGGTGGTGATGGCTGCACAACAATGGGAATGTACTTAATACCACTGAGCTGTACACTTAAAATGGTTAAAATGGTTAATTTTATATTATGTGATTCTACCACAATTTTAAAAACTAAAATAATTTTAAAAAATAAATTGGAAAAAGTAAAATGAAAATAGCTGTAGTAACATTCTACCTAATTGTCTTCCTGTTTCCACCTACAGTCAAGCTTAGAAGAAATAAATCAGATGATATTATTCCCCTGCTTGGCACTCTGCAATGACTTCCCAACATTCTTAGAATAAAAATCCTTATCCTGGTCTAGAAAAGCCTGACCTGATCAGCTTCTCCTACATATCTGTACAACTTAATCTCTAGCCAACAGGACTTCCCTGTTGTTATTCCAAGCACCTGTGCTGGAATGGCCTGTCATCTCACTCCCTTGCTTCATTCAGGTCTCTACTTAAATCTTTGGAAAGATTATAAGTTTGTACAGACTTTTCAGACTCCTTGGGGTTCTGGTTGGAATGTGGCCACCTCAGAATTCTGCAGCTGCCTTTGTTCCACCCTTAGCTCTCTCACAAACATCAAGCCCCACCCTTGGCTCCTGTGTCCTGTGGACACTCCAACCTTCATGTCCATATCCCCACTCCTACAAACAACTGTCTTGGTCACCCCTAAGACAGAGCTACACAAATAGTGTGTTCTAAGACATCTGGGGAAGAGTCCACATAGCCTTTGAGGATGCTTGGTTGGGCAATGCTCAAGTATCCTGAGCACACTACAGACAGCAATGTGTGGGGGGGGTTGTGGGGAAGTGTCCTCCTAACCATGGTAGCCAGGACAGTGGCTCCTCATGCTCAAGTCTACAACTGGCCTGCCTTCATGATCCCACTCCAGCCTCCCTTTCAGGTCACATTTTCTGTTAGTGACTTTCTTGTTCCCTTTCCATATTCCAGTCAAATGGAATAATTTTTTGATTTCCAAAAATAAAAACCACTATTTTAGGGCCTGAGAATAGCATGCATTGGTAAGGAATTTAGTTGTGCTGGATGGAAAATAGTAAATGCTTCCTTGGAACTAAACAAGGAAGACTTTGTTTAGCTGTTTATATAGTTTGTTTGCTGAAAGTCACAGACCTTAAAAGTCATCATGATACTTATGAATAAATGGAAACTTAGGCCTGCTGAGCAGCTTAATCTCTCCACACAGCTAGTTAATGTCACACCAGGCCTAGAACCCAGGGCAGCACCCTGAAAAGCTGCTAACAGTCCACAATGCCTGCCCATCCTACCCAACTCCACTAGCGTCCTCTGTTGGCCCAAAGGCCATAGGAAAGACATCCTGGCTCTGGACACATCTTCACCTTAAGTCTCTTTCAACCCTGGAAATCACTGATTCTAGTGCTTTACTTCAACCCTTCCCAGCCCTGACCCTGGCCTGGTGCCAAGGGCTGAAACTGTGAATGCTTCCTCATCCCATCTGTAGCTCCCACAAATAACAAAAATCTTGAAACTTGAGAGAAATGAAAATTATGTCTCCCTTGACAACTCTAGGCTGCTGAAAATGAAGAGGAAGGAGGTTCTTGGAACCATCATATGAATGTATGAATGTCCCATAGCTCTCTGGCAATGACTGTGGCTAGAACAGTGCAGTGATCTGACTTTCATACCACAGTACCAAGGGTGACAGCAGGTGGCAATCTGTGCTTCTTTTTTTTTTTTTTTTTGATTCTATTACAGATATCCCCTTTTCCCCACCTCCACCCAGCCCTCACTCTCCCTCACTCTGGCCATCACCACGCTGTGGTCTGTGTCCATAGGCTACGTACATATGCTCTTTGGCTAATCTTTTGCCCTCTTGCATCCAATCCCCCTCTGTTTCTATTTTGTTCATCAGTTTATTTGCTGCCTCTTTGTGGGGCTGTGGGGAAGTGGCTGGGGCCAAGGCTGCTGCTCTAAGAACAAGTTCTTCCCAGACCTGAGACTCTGTTTCTAGTATTTGATTAACCAAGAAGTGTGAAGAAAACTCAGTCCTTCCTTCTCAGAGCTAACTTATGCATGTCAGGTTTTCAAGGAGCAGAACAAGACTCTCTTCAAGCATGTCTGAAAGATGAGGGAAAAGCCTCTTTTTTTCCCTTAGCTCTGAATATGTAAACCTCAGGGAGAGGAAAAATCTCTTCAAGGCTTTCTATTATTTTTAGAACATCTGGGATTTCTAAACACTCTATGGGCAGTAACTTCACTGAAAAGTACCCATGAGAACCTCCTTTGTATAACTTGGTCTGTTGACATAAAGAGATGAAATTTTATTTTATCAGATATCCCTGGATGAAAAATGAAGTCATTTGTTTAGAGCATAGAAGTAGTGTCAATGACTTTTAAAAGAAGATAATCCTGAGAGGGCAGAGAAATGATTCAACACATTTTCCAATTTATTTCTCCTGATCGCCGTGAGAAAGACAAAAAATGACAGCATATTTCCTGCATGCAATGCACGGAGAATTACTTGGAACTCTCAAGGGCCTGCAGAAGCCATCAAAAGATGAAAATAAGTTCTAATTCTGAAGATCGTGGAGTTTTTTCCTGGATGACAAAGTGGATTAAGGAGAATCAGGGGCAGTTTCCTGCTAATTACACTAATGTACTAGTCACAGAGCTGTTTATTCAGACTTTTAGAGACATAAGCTTGAATCTATCAGGTTTGTTCTTATAAACACAAAGCTTGAATTTTAACAAGATCAGAATCACTGTTAAGTTGCTAGGGAATCAGAGAGAGTAGCTTATTTTGATAATGCAAAACTAATTACCAAGGAAGAAGTCAGTGCGAGTCATGTTTCTGTTTGGGTCATTAACAAAGGGAAAGAATGGATGCAAAACTTGAAAACTCATGGAATTTAGAAAGTAATAAACTTTTTGTGCAGTAGGGTTTGTTCTGTAATAAGATCAAACAGGGGGAAAAAATTACCTAGTGTAGTAATCTGAATAGTGGCACCAAAGATATATCCACATCCTAATTCCAGAATCTATGTATTACCTTGCATGACAAAAGTTGTGACAGAGTTAAGGATCTTGAGGGGAAGAATCTATCCTGGATTATCAAGGTGGCCCAAAATTAAATCATGGTTATCCTCATAAGAGTCATCAACAGATGAGAATCAACTTTAATTTTGAAGGAGAACTCAAAGTTTGTTCCTAGATGACAAAGTGAAGTGAAGAGAATCCAAGCCAGCTTTTATGACAGACCTGTGACAGATCCACACAGAGGAGAAGGCCATGTGAAGTGGTTAGAGAGATGCAGCCACAAGCCAAGGAAGATCTGAAACCACTAGAAGCTGGAAAAGGCAGGAAGAATTCTGCTAGAGCCTCCAGAGGCCTCATCAACACCTTGATTTTGAATTTCTGACCTCCAGAACTGTGAGAGAATGAATTTCTGTTGTTTCAAGCCACCAGGCTTTCAGTAATTTGTCATGATAGCCCTCGGGAACTCATACACCTACCTTCTCTAACCAGGAAGACCTAAAATTCGGGGAGAAAGTGACCAGTTGCCATGAACCATCCAATAGGTTTAATTAATTTGCAGTGGATGTATTTTATTTTTGTTAAAATAAAAATCCTTTTATTTTAATGTTTAGATTTTCAATCTCTCATGTTTAATTCTCCCTCCAAAGGAACAACTTACTTTCCCAAGCAGTGCCGGCACTCTGGAGAGGTGCTGAGGCTGGAGTAAGCATTAATGGCCACTCCAGTCCAGTCCAATCATAGTGGGAGAGGGAGGAAAAGAAAGAAAATTGTGCTGTATGTTGGTCATGTCACACACACACACACACACACACAAACTTATCTCTTTGCAAGGTGCCTTTTGAAGATGTTGAGCAAATGGGTGATGAGCTGCCAAGTTGGAAATTCTAACGGAGTGAATTTTCCTTGCAGAATACTGCATGAGAGTGAGAGTCAGGAAACTCCAGGTCTAGACCTTGAGAGACACAGGTGACAGCCTTTGGGAAGGAGCAGGTCTATTTCCCACGGTAAGACTTACACAATCAGGCCTAGGCAAAGCTCTCTTTGCGGAGGGCATAAACCTGGAGAGGCAGGCCACAGTTATTGCACACTTTTCATTCCCCTTATAAGACCTCCCCTCCCTTTCAGCCTCCCTTCTCTGAGACCCCTAAAATCTCCTGCACATCCTAGGCCTTCTAGAGGAAACAAACACTCATCACTCAGGATAAATTACTGCCTAAGAATGCAGCATTCCGGAAAAGGACCACAGAAATAGAACCTCAACAAAATGCATGGTACAGAAGAGAACCTAAACTTATCATTTAGTTTCAAATCTGTAATTGCTCATTATTACCTTGTGGTTTCTTCCAAATCCCGACAGTGGTGTCCAAAGCCCTGCTTGACTGGATCTCAGGGGCCTCTCGCTGCTCCCTGTGGCTTCAGCCCCGGGAGGTGAGAGCTTCCTTCACTCCCACCTTTGCCTGAGGTGGCAGGTGGCCAGGTAAGAACCCCAAACAGAGTCAAGAGATGGTCTGGTCCAATCTCAGAGGGCTAGTTGAGGGCTCCTGAAACATGATGGGGACCTTCTCCATGGGGAGGGGGAGGAAGGAGGTACAATGATAAGTGACACAAGGAATTTCTGGGCTAAACTTTGTTTCTTTGCACTAAAATCAATCATAGCACCACCCCCCTAAAGACTTTTTAGTGCCTTCCTTTTTATGCTGTTGGCTCACTTGTTTCCTTTTTTTGGTATAAATTGCATCTTGCTTTTCCCCACTAACAGTTTAAAACATTTTCCCACGTCAGTAAAAATATTTTAATGATTGATTTCTATCCCGTCAGCAAGGATACATCATAGATGGGATAGTCAACTGCTTTCATTGTAATTTTTTCCCCCTGATGCATAAAGCTTTTTCCAAATTTAGAGTGATAGACTGCTGTGGATGTCTCTGAGTTAGTTTCAATAACAGAATGTAAGGAGGGAGTTTGTAAACATGAAGTTTAACACAGCAGATGATGAAAAATAAAAATTAGCTACCAAAAAAATCCTAAACAACGTCCCTGGATCAAGGCGGAGTTTGAGGCCAGAGCTTAAGAATTGGCTTAGGGAGAGAAATTTCCCTGATCTTACCCCATGTCCAGGCTCAAGGCCAGAGCACTCAGGCCCCCTAAGAGAGCCATTAAGCTATTTCCATGCAGTTCTGGGGAAAGCACATACGTGACAGGAGTAGCAGTGCTACCCTAACTTCCCAGGCACTGCCTGTGGACAAGCATTTGGACAGCAGTCACAACAGCAGTGGGGTGATGGTCTGATGCATGGGCCTGCTGCCTCTCTTCCTTTCCCATCTGTAGGTATGAGAAGGACTCAGCTTGAGCAGAAAACCCTCAGGGACATCTGGAAAATAGAGGCATGGAGAAGGTTGGGGACAAGGACAGGAGGGAAAGAAATAGATTGGAAACTGTCACCCCAGATGAAGACCCCTGAGCCAGACCATTTCATTTGGTCCCTCTACCACTGAGTCTCCAAAGCCCACTGGGCAGCGAGGGGCTTGGGCCTGTTTACCCCTCATTCCTGCCTCTCCCCTGCTCTGCTCTCTATGAGGTGGGGGGGTTCACCCCCAAAGGCCTCATAGCTCAGACTCTTAGGTCCACCCAGCTTCTGGCTGGATTTGGCATTAGTGGAAGGCAGTGTGGAAGAAAGAAGCCAGGGTATTTCTTCCCATCCACTCTTCAAGTGGCATTTCTGATGGCACCTGTAGCTCCTCTGTGACTCCAGCTCCTGCTCCCCTGGCTTGCCAAGGGCCTGGCTCCTGTAGTGTGACCCCAAACTTGGGGAAAGCCATGTCCTCCCTCTGTCCCTGCAGCTCACCATAGTAATCGCCTCCTGCTGAGCTAATCTGTTACTTCAGTCCCCCTCTTGATCTCTCAGCTCTTCCATCACCTATGCAAACCTCACTTGTTTTAAATATTCAGAGTGGGTTGTGTGTTCCTGGTTGGTCTCAGGCAACTCTACCACAAGGCCCACGTAAGCTGAGGGATGGGACACTTCATCAAGCTCCTCGCTCAGTGAGGGGCACATGATCACATTCAAATGTTCAAACAGTCAATTACTGGGTGCCCTTCATGTGTCAGGCTTGTGACAGACACTGCAACACACATAGCTCATGTAGTTAATGCAATGCCCTCTGGCTATTGTCAGATGGGACAAAATCTAAATGATGAGGAACCTACATTTCAAAGATGCTGAATGATTATGCATCCTTCTACCATTAGCAAATGCCAGGACACAAACAGTAGATACAAACAGTAAACCCATCAGCCCATATTGGAGAGTTTTTACTTACTAACAGAAATGGTGGGCTCCTCTTAGCACTGCTGAGCATTTATAGGACCCTCACCTTATTTTGGCACCACTGTTTCCTCAGTTTATCAGGTTTCTCTCCATCTTAAAAGCCCTGAAGATGGGAGCAGCAGATGCCTCTTGAACTAGGCATGCTCAATAGAATGGGCACAAGCTGATGGCCCAAGAAAACAGTAACAAAAATGTATCACACATTTAAGTATCTCAAGAGTACTTTGCATAGAGCACTGTAATAACTGGAGGCTTCAGAATTCCACAGAGCCCAGGAAATTGCATTATTTCATTCAAGTCATTAGGGAGGTCCCAAGTACCAAGCCATTTAGGAACTGCCCAGACAAACCAATTCACTTTTCTCCCTGCAGATGAGCCATGAGGCTCCTGTCGATAACATCCCAGGACACAATTAGCACTACCCTCTTCTCTTATGGGGCATGGGTGGAGGGAAGGGTGCTGCAGAAGGAGAGGAGCCTGGGAGACGACCCTGGGCTCTGTCCTGGTGGAGTGGAGTGAGGCAAGTTTGGCCAAGGAGTGATGCTGCAGAAAAACAAGCAGATGGGCAACATGCAGTGAAGAAGGCAATCTGAAGTCTGAATTTTCCACACTCCAAGGATGTCAGTGTTTACAAATCCCTTCATATGGAGAATGTAAAAAGGCTCTTCTGTTTTGAACATGTTAAGTAATTAGGAGCCTGGAGGATGAAACCCCAGGAAATCCAGTAGTGTACATTAAAGAGCCAGCTTGCTGTAAGGCTGCTGTTTTCCCTCCCTGTGTAAAGTGGTAGAAAAGAAGAAATTAGTTTTTCCTGTAGGCCACAATCAGAACATCTTACCTATCTCTGTAGCCCCATCATCTACACTGTGACTGACGCAGAGTGTGTGTTCAATGAAATAAGCTTGCCAACTTCTAGAAATACATGTAGGCTTCCCCTTCCTTCATTTTTCCTTCTATCGACTTGCTCAACAACCATTAAGCAGAGGTGTGCCAGTCCCTGTACTACATGACAATATACAAAGACACCTAAAATGTGAGTCCTGCCAAGAGTGTCAACATCCTAGCAGAGGGAGGCAAGAGGTGCTGGCGAAGCCCTGAAGGAAGAAATGGTTAGTCCCATGTCCTTCACACAGGCACCTCTGTGTGAAGGACAACCCTTCTGGGCATGATAACTGCAATAAGGTATCTTTTCCTCCACTAGCTGTGGCCCTGGGATAGGGCTCACCAGTTGCCAGGAAGTAGGGGCTGGATTTCCATCCCACTCCCCCTCAGTCCAGGGTACAACTGGCACTGCTGCCCTGATTGACCCAGGTCAGCTCTTTTTCCGAAGGGAGAGCACATCAAAAAAGACTTCTTAGAGGCAGTGGGGCAGGACTGCCTCTGCGAGAGAAGGTGCCCCCGGGTGGCAGACAGAATCTTGGGAGAAACCCCAGGTACTCTTCGGGGAGCAGCCTGGGCTCCAATCCCACATGGCCATTTCTGGCTCTGTGTGCCTGTGCATATGGTTTACCTCTCTGAGTTTCTTTGCTCCCTGTGAAATGATAATAATGATGTAGCAGCCTGGCATTGTTCTGAAGATTAATTAGTCAATGCATGGGAATTGCTCAGCACAAGACCTGATAACACACAGTAGTGTGCTAAGTTTTGGAAGCTGATAGAAAGGCAAATTAAAAATAGATCCTACCAGCAAAGAGCCTAAAGTCTAATAGCTCAGGTAAGACACACAAAAATTACACTTCAGGCAGAATGTGAGCATTACACAGAGGAAACAGATGAATTTAGACTCCTGCAAGTTGCTTATCTCCTAGGTATGTGTGATGGTAAATTTTCTGTGTAAACTTGGCTAGACTATGGTAACCGGTTGTTTAGTTGAACACCAGTCTAGATGTAGCTCTAAAGGTATTTTTTTTTTTAACACAAGATTAACATTTAAATTAATAGTCTTTGAGCAAAGAAGATTATCCACTATTGTGTAAGTGGGCCTCATCCAATTAGATGAAGGCCGTACAGAAACACTGTGGTTCCCCAAAGTAGGAGAAATACTCTAGACTGCAACATAAAAACCCTGACTGAGTTTCTAGCCTGTAACCCTGCAGAATTTGTACTCAAGACTACACCACCAACTCCTACCAGAATTTCCAGCCTACCGGTCTGACCCTGACATGGTTTTCAATCTGGCCAGCCTTCACATTCCCATGAGCCAATTCCTTAAAATAAACTCTGTGTGTGTGTGTGTGTGTGTGTGTGTGTGTGCGTGCGCGCGCGCGCGCGCACGTGTGCGCGCTGCTGGTTCTGTTTTTCTGGAAAACCTGATTAACACAGCAGGATTTGGGGAAGGTTTTGGGAAACTGCAACATAAATTTATGAAGAATGAATAGGATTTGTTGTACACAAGGGGAAAGATTAGGTTAATAACTTTTCTCTCTGGGGAATATAAATTTGCAGCATTTTTGAATTGGGGAGGGAGATGGATAATTACCAAACAAACAATACGATTCACAGTTTGCAAGTTTCTGATCTGTGATCCCCTCAGTCTCAGTTCCACAGTGCATTAAAGTACACCTTCCTAACACTCTACAATTTCATACAGACCTCTCAAGGAATTCAATTCACTGACAAAAGTAGGCAAAGCTGTTTATTATTGTTTGGCACTTAGAGGAAGTTCCATGACATTTTTAGGTATGATTTATGCCCTCTCTCCAACTAGATTATAAGTTTTCCTAGGTCCCCTCAGCACATGGCCTCCCATTCTACACACAGTAGTGTTCAATAAATATTGACCAAATTGAATTGAGTCAAATATATTTTCCCATGGACCTCAGAGTGCTCCATTAGAGTATATAGTTGGCCCTCTATATCCAGGGGTTCTGAATCTGCAGATTCAACCAACCACAGATCAAAAATATTCAGAAAAAAGTTGCATTCTTGCTGGCATGTACTATGTAGTTAGGCCTACAGTGGCTGTGTCTGTACTGAATATGTACAGGCTTTGTTTTCTTGTCATTAGTCCCTAAACAATTTAGTATAACAACTATTTACATAGTATCTACATTGCATTAGGTGTTATAAGAAATCTAGAGATGATTTAAAGTATATGGGAGGATGTGTGTAGGTGATATGAAAATATTGTCATTTTATATAACAGATTTAAACACCCACGGGTTTTTGTATCTTTGCCATTAATCACACCATCTCCAAATTCTCTATTTCAAACATCCTGCTCAATATTGGCCACCACTTCCTCACCTCCTGATGCACTCACTCAAATTTCTCCACTCCAGCTATACTTCCAACCAACTCACAAGGCCCCTAATCCCCAGTATACACACACACACACACACCATACAAAGAGCCACTCTATCGATTCTCCCCTTCCTCAGTTTAGAGCCCGTGGTCCAGCACGCTAGCCCCTCTCTTACAAACACCCTTGGTCCCTTATCTCTTTCTCACTATGAATTCGCCTGGCAAAACTGCAACCCTAATTAAACGCAAGTGTCTTCTTACTTCATGCCTGCACACCAGCAGCCAAAACCAGAAGAAGACAATCAGCCAATCCTCCTGTTTGTTTTTTACTTTAAATTTATGATAGCTCTTAAATGAACACTATGTTTCCCTACAGATCCAGTCCCTTCTCTTTGAGGCAACTGTTAGGTAACCTCTCCTCCCTCCACAGGCACCTTCTTTTCTATTTTCAGCTTATGCCCGTCCTGATGTCTTGCCTGCAGATGCTGCCTTGGATCATGAGGATGAGGGTCACACTCCATGAGGCCCTAAGAGTGAACTGTTCTCACATGTATTATTCAGGGTCCAGTCTGAGATGCAATTTTAACAGGCAAAGTTTAATATAAAGAATTACTATTTCTAGGGGATTGGGTACAGAAAGGGAATGAAATAAAACTCTTAAGAATGCCTGAGGGCTGAGGAAGAGCAGGCAAGGAAGAAACAAATTTGAAGGGAGGGTAGAACTGGTTGAAAAGGGTGTGGCTGTAGCCCCCCCAGAGGTGGAAGAGTTGGCTGGGTTACCTTAGACTGTTTAGCGCTTAGAGCTGATTCACTGTCGGTGGAACTAAAGTTGGCGAGCGGAAAACCACGGGCCAAAACTGGACAATGAGGGCCTTGGGGTGCCCCCTGTGCATGCCACTGGCCGTCACTTTGTAGGAGCAACAGGAAGAGAAAGAACACCATAGGCGAGACGGGAAGCTCCTTCCTCCTGCAATATCCTTACAACACCGTCTACTGACAAAGCTAACATCACATCACTGGCAAAGGAAAAACACAGGGTTCAGCTCCAGAGCCACAAACAAGGGAATAAAGCATGAATTTGGAGGTCAGAGGCAAAATCTCTATTCATTTGCTAGGCTGCCTATTTAACTGGTCAAAGAATGCCCAGTTATCTAATTGAACACTATTTCTGAGTGTGTCTGTGACAGTGTTTCTGGAAGTTTGAGTTGGTTAGCCTTTGAATTGGTGGACTGAGTAGAGCAGATGGCCCTCGGTGTGGGTGAACATCATCTAATCTGCTGAGGGCCTGAGCCAGGATACTGATCTTCTCTTTCCCTCAGTGCTCCTGGTTCTCAGGCCTTCAGGCTCAAACAGGGATCTAAATTTCCCAGTAGATCCATTGACCCTCCAGCTCTCAGGCCTTTGAATTATACCACCAGCTATATGTGTGTGCTTGTATATATATATATATATATACAAGCACACACATTTTATTTGTTCTGTTTCCCTGGAAAACCCTGACCAATAGAGTCAGGTTATTGTAACTGCCTCTGGAGTGGTCTCCATGCTGCCACTCTTACTGCCCACAATCCATTCTCTACATACCATCTAGAGTGATCTTTTTATTGCATAAATCTAATCATATCACTTCCAGCATAAACCCTCCAAACATTATGATTGGAATTACATTTTGATTAGACTAAAATCCAAAGTATTTCAAATCCCTACATAATTCAACCTGTGCTTGCCTCTCCAAGTCTGTCTTCTTGTTTTTTAATATGTCTTCATTGATTTCACTGAGAGGGAGAGATAGAAACATCAGTGACGAGAGATTCATTGATCTGCTGCCTCCTGCACGCCACCCACCGGGGAGGGAGCCCGCAATCCAGTCATGTGCCCTGACTGGGAATCGAACATCAATCTCCTGTATCATAGGTCGATGCTCAACTGCTGAGCCACGCCGGCCTCATTCCAAGTCTGTCTTCTTCAACTCTCCTTTTGTTGCCACACTTGATTATTCTGGCCCTTAAACGCTTCAAGCTCATTCACATCACAGGACATTGCTGCCTATATTATTTCCCCCAGATTTTCACCTGACTGCCCATTTCTCATTACTCAGGGAAGGGTTAGAGTTTCCAGAGTATCCTTGCCCTTTCCTGCCTCCATGCCTTATATGGAGATATTCCTACCTCCTAGAGTGCCTTCTCTCCCTATCCCAGCCCCACAGCCTTGGTGCCAATATCAGCAGCATTACCTTATCCCCTAGCAATGGCTGCTCCTGGTTATAATTGTACAGTAAGGAAATTCATTCACTCACTCAAATGAACTTTACAGATTATTCCTATATTCAGGGTCCTGAGCTAGATAATAAAGGATTTTAAAAATGAGTTAAGATCTGCTCACTGATCTTAGGGGAAGGACAACAATGGGGAAAAGAAGGGAACTAAAACTACTGCAACCTATTAAGTGCCTGGCATTTTGCTGGTTACTTAATAAGGATCATTTCACTTAATCCTCTCAATAACCCTATGACATAGATGTTTTGCCTCCATGTGACAAATAAGGAAACTGAGACAGAGAGGGAAATTGTGCCCTGAGGGCTCTGGAAAAAAGGGGATTACTCTGACATTCTGAAGGTATGTTATTATAGATGCAAAAAGACAATAGACAGGCTCAGTTAAGGTAAAGATTGACCTTTGTGATGGAAGATACTGGGCTAGGACATGACTACCCACCATGACTCACTTTTAGCTAAGTTTTATGTTGCTGAGTTTGTAAGGCTCACCACACAGGCCTCCCCTGAGCTTGTCAGGTTTAGTATGTGGCCCCTTTTTTGTCCACAGGATTCTAGTGTCAATCTTCTGAGGCTGTGTGAGGAATGAATGGGTTAATCTTTGCAGAGTGTGAAAACAATGTCTGGCACATAGTGCTACATAGGTTAGCTATTATTATTTTTATTTCAAGAAAGATAGAAGAGGTTCCATGACCTTCTTTGGGGTCTTATTTTATCTTCAGACAGCATTAACATTTAACCAGAAAACTTACTCCTTACCATCTATCTGCACACTTAAAATATTTGTGAGAATTTAAAGTATTTGCACAAGCCTTTTAAAACTATACAAGTTTCTCTGGCTTTAGGTCCAACATTTGAAGCTGTTACAGTCTGGCTGGTGAATGAATAAACATGTAAAAGTTGAGTTACTGGAATAAAGTAGTGAACTCTTAGCCTGAGGGAGAGGAAAGGACAGAGCCTCCTCCTTCCAGAGAGGAAAGCACAAAAAACAAAAACAAAAAAAAAAAACCACTCTGGTGGGAAAAACAATACAGAGCATTTTGTACTTTCCTCAAGAGAGATGTTTGTATCCTCTTTGACAGGAAGGGTGGAAGAGAGGAAGAGAGGAAGAGAGGAGAGAGACACTTAGAAGGACTTAGAGCAGGAAACCAAAAGAAAAACATATTTTTGCAAACATAGACATACCAGAAAGGCAAATAATTATCGCACTTTGGTTGATATGGAGGCTGCCAGTCAGCTTCCCAAGGGAGAAGGAAACCAAAAACTACAAAGTACAAAGTTGTTGGAGGACAGACCAGCACACCCTGCCTGATGCCAAGGGAGTGAAAGAGAGGAAATCAGCAAGTCCTGGCAAGTCCTGGCATGCTGGTCTCTAACAGCCATGAAGGGTGGAAGCGGGGGAGGGACTGTGCACTTTCAAATCTGGGCTGCACTGTAGAGGGAAAGTGGGTTTGGTTTGCTTTGGTTTGGTTTTGTTTGAGGTCTGAAGCCTCAGCAGAATGGCGTGAAGCAAACTCATGGGCAGGTATGTCCTAAGCCAGAGCTGTGGGAGTTGGGGAAGATGTCACGAAGGCCAGGGTGAGGAGCAGTCCCACCCTCTCTCAATAGGATGGGTCTGGATCTGGGGTACTCCTCACTTTGAGAACAGGCCTTTTCTCAAATCAGTTGGATTCATAACTATCAAGTATGATCTATAACTTTATAGAATTCCAAGGATAGAACTAAGTGAATCCTCAAGGTCTCAACCATCTTCTCTGGGACTTTTGAGATGTGCAGTTTTTTCCTGCTTTCCTTAGAAACATGCCTTGGTGTCCAGCTTGGAAAGTGAACAAAATCCCCTACTTTGGAAGGTTGTTGGAATAGAAAAAGAGTTGGCCCTGTGTCACCAGATGCCACAACCCTGGTTCCACCAAAGAACCAGCTGTTATTCTCCTTTTATTATTTACCAACCTTTATGGCAGGTAATAAAAGGAAGAAAAATCCAACTTGAGAGAAGTTGACACTAAGGCCGGTATCCTCTATCTGGAATGTTTTTCTTCTTCATTGCACGCTCAATTTCTTTTCATCCTTTAGATCTCAGTTTAAATACCACCTTCCCAGAGTAGCCTTTCCAATCACCTGTCTACCGTAGATACCCCCTGTGACAGGTGATGGCTGGGCCATGGTCCCCAGATGTGTTTAAACACTATTCTAGATGTTTTTTCTGAGGGTGTTTTTGGATGAAATTTACATTTGAATCTTGGACTTTGAGTAAAGCAGACTGCCCTTCCTAATGTGTGTGGGCCTCATGCAATCAGTTAAAGGACTGAATAAAACAAAAGGTTGACCACCCCTGATCAGGCAGCCTTCAGACTTTATCTGCAACATTGGCTTTTCCTGGTCTACAGCAGATGGCCTTTGAACTTAAACTCTTTCCTGAGTCTCAGATTGCTGGTCTCACACATCAGATTTTGGACTTACCAAACCACCACAATTGTGTCTTTTTGGAGAACACTAATGTACCCACACGCATACACATCACTATTCTTTTCTTCAGTCCTTCTTTGTGTCCTTCAAAGGCTCATTTCAATGTGCAGCCATTTTATTCATTGTTTTATATGTTTCTTTAGTGCCTTTCCTGGGTGAAGATTCATGAGGGCCAGGCAGGTTTGCCTTGTTCTCTCTGTCTTGTGTTCTCAGAAGTGCTAGACACATAGCAGAAACTAGTAAATCTTGGTTGAATGAGCAAATGGCTAGGGTTCTCCAGTAGTCTAGGGACTAGAGGAATTCCTATATGCAAACCACAGTTCTAATGTGTGTGAGAATGCTGAGTTAAAATGCTCACGACCACAATGAAATACCACTTTACACTCACTAGAATGACTAGAATCACAATAACCCCCTCCCCCCACACACACACTAATAAGTAGTGGTCAGGATGCAGAAAAATCAGAACTCTTGTACATTGCTGGTGGGATTGCAGACTGGCACATCTATTGTAAAAAACAATTTGGCAGTTCCTCAAAAAAATTTAACATAGAGTTATCTTATGACCCAGCAATTCCACTCCTAGATATATACCCAAGAGAAATGAAAACATGTCCCCACAAAAACTTGTAGACAAATGTTCATTGCAGTATTATTTATAATGGCCAATAGCTGGAAACAACCCAAATGTCCATCAGCTGATGAATAGATAAACAAATGTGGTATATCCATTCAATAGGATATTATCTGGCAATTAAAAGGAATGAAGTATTAGTACATGCTACAGCGTGGATGAACCTGGAAAACATTATGGTAGTGAAAGAAGCCAGGCACAGAAGGCCACATATTACAAGGTTCCATTTATATGAAATGCCTAGAATAAGCAAATACATAGACACAGAAAGTAGATTAGTGGTTGCCAGGTACTAGGAATATGTGCTAACTGAGTATAGGGTGTCTTTAGGGGATGATGAAAATGTTTTGGAATTGGTGGTGATGGTTGCACAACCTTGGAAACATCCTAAATACCACTGGATTGTACATTTTATATGGTGAGTTTTATGGTATATGAATTTTACCTCAATTTAAAAATAATAATAATATACCAAAAATACTCTCAAGAGGTGAGTTCTCATAGGCTAGCAATGGTGCAGAATGTAGCCTTGAGCTAATTGGAGCTACAGCATCCCAACCATTGCCTTAAAGAACCTCCATCAAGTGAGCAAAAGCATCTCTAAATGAGGGTTATACTTATCATAAGGATAGTAATATTAGTACAGTTATTTATTTTTCCTTTGGGCTTATAAATATGCTTGTAGGGGACTTAACATTCTCAAAACTCACTTACCCATCATTTAAGAACCTATAGCTATAAAAAGCATGTGCCAAAAGCCACTATGAAGTACATACAGTACTTAATAATCCAGCATGACTAGTAAAAAATGACACTTTTGGCTGCCACAAAAAATAAAATAAAACTCTCCACAGGTCAGCTTCCTGGAGGAGCACTGTTGACATTCATCATGAGTTCAATTTCAACCAACAAAGCCATATTTCCTTCTTGTCACCACCCTCTTAGCCACATTCTCTAGTTATTTCTGGTTTCACTTTTGGTCGCTGATGCCGTGAGCTTCTCTGTTTACAGTCACTGAAGATACATTGAGTGGAAGGCACTCTCCTGGGAGCCATTGCTGCCCACAAAAGAAACTACTGGCGCCTAGCACCCTAAAGTTACCCCTGTACTCTTGAGGAGAGTGAATGGAGAGAGGCATTACTGCCAAAATTGTGCTAGACCACATCTCACACCTGCACAAAAGGCCTCCTCTGTGTGGAGTGTTTGCACCTTTCATTGGGAATTTCAGAAGAAAGGAAAAGGCACATTACGACTGGCTCTCACTTCCCAGAAGTTGGTGTGAGTATAGTACAGTACATTGGAGCCCCTTTCTCACCTAGAAAGGCCAAATGCACAGAAGTTGGTGTTAGGAAATTTCCTTCTGAAGAAGAGCAAGGGTTAGCCTTGGAAGACTATAGCCAACTTACCAGAACATGCTCTTAAAGCCCATTTTTTGCCAGATCTAGGACAGCAAGTACCTGGTCAGAAGGATAGGATGTTCTTTAAAAATGAAAAATTAACCACTCAACTCTAACTGCAACTTTTCACTTCCTAGGAATGAAAACTGGGCACTAAAATACCATTTTGAATGTTATTTGGGAGCAACCATCAAAAGTCTAGAGTTCAGTGGGCAAACTAATCTTGGGTCATCTTATGATCTGTAAGCAGGGCTGCAGGGTACTAGGAATAGTGAGTATGAGGGCCAATCATATTTGCAGAAAGTTCCTCTCAAATTAAATAAGTAGACATAGATGTGGTTTTACTAGACAGGTCCTTAGCACCAGCCCTCAGTTTGATGCTGATTAACAGCCTGCTACATTAAGGGGACAGGAGAGAAAGGACCCTCAGAGTAGTCAGTACAAAAGCATGAATGTGTGGTAACAAAGTGGCAGAGGCAAGGGTCTAGTGAGTAATGTTCCTGTTAGAAATAGAAGTCTCTGCTAATGGGCCCAATCAGCAGGTACCTCCTGGTGTGAAGTACTGAGAGGAAAGCATCTGTTGAACAGTGTGCCCAACCTGAATCTGGTCACCAGGAAACATTAGCCAAACTCAAATTTAGAAACAATCTACAAACATTCTGGTTTGTACTCCTAAAAAGGTCAATGTCATGAAATACAAAGACTCAGGAATGATAATAAAGGAGACTAAAGAGATATGACAATATCTTGGAGTTTCTTTTGCCATAAAGTATATTACTGGGCCAACTGACAAAATATGCATAAGGTTTGTAGATTAGAAAATAATATATCAATGTTAATTTCCTGGTTTTGACCATTGCATTATGGTTATGTGAAAAAATTCCTTGTGTTTAAAAAATACACACTGAAATATTTAGGAGTAAAAGGACAACACGTCTGTGTCTTAAATTATCCAGAAAAATAATGAGAGAGAGAGAGAAGGAAAAGGAGGCTTTATTCATGAATAAAATCAATGTTCCACTAGCAAAGAGGAAGAAAAGACTCAATGCTGGACTTCACAACAAGCACACAAATCTTCATAAGGTGGTCTTTCATTGCTTATAAACAGCTTGGGTAAATTCTACTCTCAGTTATTAAAACATGCAGCTATACATAACAGAACATCAAGTGAGATTTTTTCTTGTGGCCCTGGAATTAACTAAGATAAACACCCCACATTCAGTGAGCTGCCCTCAGTTGGGGTTAGCTATTCACCATAAGGCCTGCCAGAGGCATCAGTTCAGAGCCCATCCTACTTTCCTTCCCCTCCCCACCCTGCACCCAGTGACTATAAGAAGAAGTCTGAGAGGTAAAGAAGTCCTTGGCTTTTTGACTAGTACAATGCTCATGAAAAGAAGCTATTTCCTCCAAGGGAAGGTAAAACCAAGGGAAGATAGAAGACCCAAAGAGAATCATCTTTAAAGGTTTGGGGAGACTATAAAAAGAGAAGAAATGGATTTTGTCCCCTGGTTGAACATCAGCTTTTTTAGTAGAGATCTAAGCAAGAGGAAAAGAAACTTAGGAAGATAGCAAGATGGAGAGAGGGCTCCACAGTGGAACAAACTGTACACCCACTATTCTTTTTTTAATATATCTTTATTTATTTCATAGAGAGGAAGGGAGAGGAAGAGAGAGAGAAAGAAATATCAATGATGAGAGAGTCATTGATCAGCTGTCTCCTGCATACCTCCTGCTGGGGATCCAGCCTGCAACCCAGGCATGTGCTCTGACCTGGAATCAAACTGAGATCTCCTGGGATCCTAAGTAATGCTCAACAGCTGAGCCACGCCTGGCCAGGCTATACATCCACTATTTGACAAAGCAAAGATGCATGTTTCCAACAGGTCAAATGAACTCAATAACTAAATTTAGCTAATGTTGCTGATACCAGATCAAAGACAGTTAACCAACAGGAAAAGAGAATCAATCCCAAGAGCAAGAGGCCATGGGATGGGCCATCTTTGGTGTGGACAAGGGCAGTGAGAGAGAGAAGAGGAGCCAGTATAATTTATAAAGCCATGTGGTCTGCAATGTTGTCTGTCAAATCAAATCTAATCTTGCCAGGGGACTCAAAGCTTCTTTCAACCACACTTGTACAAATCACATTTAACCACACAACCCCCAAGAACCAAGACAGGTCTACTTGGTACTAGGAGGATAAGGGAGTGGGAGGTGGGGAGCTTAGAATAACTTTTGGGATGGAAGTTTACAAATGAATAGGAATGAATCTAAAATACCAAAATGAGAATGTTCTAAAATAAGAAACGTCTAAATAAATTACAAAATTTGACCAAGATATCAATAAAAAACAAGCTAACCATTGATAAAGCTTGGTAAGGCCAACTGGGAAAAATTATTTAAAAAAATAAATCCATTTTATGTTTAGACACATAAGTTTAGACTACTGAATAAACTGGTTATATAGAGAAACTAAAATGGATACAACACTAGTCTTGAATCATAATATATCCAGAAGTACCTCACACTTCCTTTAATCAATCTTCTTATGGTTAACCCACCAGCACAGAAATGCCAGGGACCCTCCAGCCACTGTGTGACAGGACAACAAACTTTTTCCAGGAAGTTCTAAGGGAGTGAAGGCAGCAAATCAACATCAAGTGACCTCCAAGGATGTGTTTACCAGGGTCTTCTACTGCCAGGTCTCTGATTAAGAGTAGCTGGTCAGTGAACAGACGCCAAAACTGACCTTCTGTCCATGAGCCCACGTTCATGAGGCTGTCATCTTGTTCCAAGTCTATTATTCTGGAGGGAGGGAGGGAGGGAGGGAGGGAGGGAGGGAGGGAGGGAGGGAGGGAGGGAGGGGGGGGTAGGGAGGAATAGACTTTACCCAGCAATAGTCAGAATATAGGTTAATTTTCCTTGGGCCTCCTTATCTAGTTTTGAGTGAGGTGATTGATCCAAGTGTTGACATATTTTCTGGTTGCAATTATAATTGTCATTATACTTACCGTTACAAAGAAGACATCGAGTGGGCTGGGAGATGCAGTGTGCATGATGAAGCCCAGTCAGATGGGCAGCCTGAGTCCTGAAGAGAGAGTACCTGGGTTTAAGTCCCAGCAATCCCATCGATTTGCTCTATGACCTTGGGAAATTTTTGTTCTTTCCTTACTCTTCAATTTCCTTATTAAGTTTTGTGAGGCTTAGAAAAGTAATTATATGGAAAGACCTTAGCATGTCATAAACACTTAATAAATGTTGGCTGTTGTTATCATAATAATTATAATTATTACCACCTTAAAAAGTAAAGGGAAACAGAGTGGGGGTAGGAGTGAGAGTGTAAGGAAAGGAATAGCTGACTGCTGTTAGCACTAAGTAAGCAACCAACACTGAGAGTTAGATGAAGATAAATGAGCAGCCCAAATCAGACTGAGGAACTCAGCTGAATGCCCCCACAGAGGTTCTGTAGTTGATGGAGGGCAAAGGCATTGTCTAGCATGACTGAGGACTGAGGTATCAAAAGTAGGTAGACCAGGAGGTCCTTGGTGAACACTTGCAGGTGTATTTTATTGCTCTGAAGAACATGGAGACATACCACAGGCCAAGAGACTCTGGCCTGGCCTGCAAATCTGACACCTGTCATGGCGCTGTGGAAACACCTTGAGGACAGGTAGTGGGGCCAGGCAAGAAGCCACCCCTCTCTGGCTGTTTGGGTCTGAGGAGCCATAGTCATTTGCTCCAGCTGGAGGCTGATGAGCCCTGATATGAAAGCTTAGTAAACAATTTTCCCGAACATGAAATTGTTTAAACTCACCCATGGGAAATGCAGACACACTGTCAGTAATGAAGGCTTAAGGGTTAAGAACAATAAGCAGAGCTGTGATGGTTGGGCCTTACATAAAACTAGAGGAAATTGGAAGTAATTTGAGACATGTACCCCAAATGAGAAGTCCTTTCCTTGAATAGTTCTATAAAATGAATACAGGCACTTGTGAGGCTAAACATCTCCAATTCTACTGTCAGACACACATGAGTTTGAATCTCCATTATGCCAGTTGGAAGTGGATGTCTCTAGGTAAGTTACCTAACCACTTTAAAATTGGGCTTTTTCCTGTGTAATTTGAGGTTAATGATAGGTTATTGTAAGTTTTAAATGAGAGAACTGAGAGGGAAGATGGCGGCACTATGAGAAGCAGCAGAGCACCCCTGCTCCCAGCCACGGACTCGATTTACTCCTAAAATCCTACGGAGCCAGCTTGGAAAAACCAGAGAAACATACCTGAGTGGAAGGAGTGCGAGGGGGGAGCACTGAAGAGACATCATGGAGTCCGGTAAGGGGCGGGGCATAGGAAGGGGGATCCCCCCTGAAGCCTGTACTAGGCTCCAAGCCCAGAGGCTTGGAGGCTCCAAAGCTCCCTCTCCTCGGGAGTGCAGACCGGCCTCCAAAAGCGGGGATCCCACACCCGGAGCGACGAGATTGGAAGGAGCGCCCCACTGAGGGCAGAGGGACCCAGGGGAGCGGTGAGTCCTGGAGGGATCAGCGCCTTCCTAGGAAACAAAGCAGCTGCCACAGGTGTCTAATGCCTGGGATGTCGACCATAGGGAAGGCTGTCCCAAGGGCTGTGGCACCCGAGTGGTAAGGGACCAGAGGACTGCACTGAGCAGCTGCACACGGGGACCCTCTACCTCCCTGTGGGGCACTGTGTTGAGCCCCAGAAAGTGCTGAATCTGCATGGCTTGGGGGAGGGGAGGAGCCCTCCCTCCCGGAGATCCCAGTGCCAAGAGGCTAGGATCTGTGACCAGCTCTGAGGGTGTCCTCCTGCCCTGAGCTCCTGGTGCCAAGAGGCTCGGGTTGGTGACCAGCCCTGAGGGGTGCCCTGGTGGCATGTAAAGCCATCCCAGCTTTGCTGAGACCAGTGATGCAGGGAGCTACGTGGAGCTGACTTTGGGTCCCCTCCCGCTGGGTGCCTTGGAGCACGGGCGGCAGGACCTTGCAGGGTGGACTTTCTGCTTGTGTGTTGCTTTGTGAGTTTCTGAGTTTGACCGAGGAACTGGCTCCCACCTTCCCGGTGTGCACTTCGCTGACAGACCAGCAGGGCCTGGTGCTCAGCCAATCAGAGCTGAGCAGGGAGGGGCACCGCCCCCAATAGGAAAGGGGTGGGTCCAGCTCACTGAAACCCCAGACACACCCGCAGGACACAGTCTGAGGGGGAAGAGAGAGCAGCTCACAGGAGGACTGTACAACAATAAGACTCTCAGGGACTGTTGTTTGGGAGCTGGAGGAAAAGCTGAAAAATGCTGCTGGGGGCAGGGCAGGCAAAGGGCTCACCAGAATGTTTTTTTAATTGAACCCACTGAGCCCAGGCTGCCGAAATGGCCCAGACAGAAAAGGCAACAGGCTGAAATCAATCTGAAACTGCAGCAGGCCAGAGCTTGGGGAACTAGAATCAGAGGACAGGGTAGGGACTGAGGAGCTGGCAGTGGAGCAGAGACTAACTCCTGCAGACTAAGCGCCTGACAGTGACACCTCTAAGGGGAGTGATACCCTGAGCTACACTAGCCACCCTGCACCCTAAAGACTCTACAGAAGACTCTGGAATAAGATCAGGCAACTACAAGGTTGCAAAATAGTTGACAAGAAGAGGTGGTACACAGAGAGCCTCAGAACAACCATCTACCTAAGGACACCAGAGCCAAACCTAGATGGCTCCTCACATTGGCTGATACACAAGGACCTCCCAGGAAAACTGAAATCAGCCCACAAAACCGTGACCCTCAGACAGCATAAGTTGCCCAGAAGAAACTCACCTGATTGACTACTTTTTTTTCTTCTCTTCTTTGGTTTGGTTTGGTTTGGGGTTTTTTTGTTTGTTTTTTTTTCTTGTTTGTTTTTTGTTTGTGTTTGTTTATTTTTTCTCTTCCTTAGGAAGAAGAGAAAGGGGAGAAAATTTGTTATTTCTTTTTTAAATTTGATAATAATTTTTTATAATTTTTTTTAAACATTTTTTAACTAAATTTTTTTCTCTTTTTTATAAAAGAATTTTGTCTTGCTTAGCTTCTTTTTAGTTTTGTTTTGGTTGTTTGCTTAGTTTTGTTTTATCCTTGCTTTTACTATCAAGACTTTCTTGATATACCTGCTTAACAACTGGGACTTCATCATTATAACCAAATTTACTGCTTTTCTCTATAGTTTCCACCAAATCTCTTACTGGACTCCCTCCCTGCCTGGGCTATATCTCTCTCTCTCCTCTCCATCCATTGGCATAATTTTTTTTCTTTTTCATTTTTCTTTTTCTACTTTTCTTTCATTCTTTTGTTATCCTCCCTTATGTCTTCCTGTCTTTTTGTTTGATTGCTAGTTTCTCTTATTCTCTTTATTGTATTTTTGTTTTCTCATTTTCAACTATTATCCTATTCCTATTCTCTCCCTTAATTTTTTGCTGGCCCTTCTTTCAGAATCTTTTCTCTGCCTCTGTTACCTCCCAGTAGCTTCTCTACTTTTTACATTTTAGTTTATTATTATTTTATAAATTTTCATCAGTATTAACAACAATACACATCTCTCTCTAAGCGTTACTTTTCTGTCTCTCTTTTTTTTAAGCATTTGTGTGTGTGTGTGTGTGTTCTCCCTTCACTCTCCCAGTTCTATTTTCACATGGGTTGTTTTCATTGTGACTGTCAAGATATTTTGTAAGATACCTCTTGTTTCCTGGAAGTTTAGTTGTGTATTGTCCTGCCTTGCCAGCACCTGTACAACAGCTTACACAACGAGGCTGGGGCTAAGACACAGTAGCCAACCTGAGAAGAGAGTCCTCCCAAGGACTGATCAATGACAATCTAGACCCAACCACAATAGGAGAACATAAATAAACCACAAAAAGGAAACCCACAAGAGGGACATGCCTAGAGCAAAGAGCTCAGGAGTATAAGGAGAACACACCCCTGGGCTCCACTGGATCCACAAGACAAAATCCCATCCCACAAGACTGGGAGACAGCAAATATATCTAATATGTAGATACAAACACTAAGACCTACCAAATTGGGGAGACAAAGAAACAACCCCAAATAAAAGAAAAGGGAAAATTACCAGAAAAAGACTTTGATGAGATGGAGTTAAACAAGTTATCAGAAACAGAGTTCAGAGTATTGAAGATGAAGATGTTCAAGGAACTTAAGAAGACACTAGATGATAAGATCGAGGACCTTAGTGAAAACATGAGAAACGAGACACATACCATAAACAAAACTCAGACAGAGATAAAGAATGCTGTATCAGATATCAAGAATGCACTGGAAGGAATTAAAAGTAGGCTCAATGAAGCAGAGGATAGAATAAGTACCTAGAAGACAAGGTAGAAAAAATCACACAATCAAAGCAGCAAAAAGAAAAAACACTTAAAAAGCATGAAGACAGTCTAAGGGAGCTTTGGGACAACATGAGGCGAAACAACATTCACATTATAGGAATGCCAGAGTGGGAGGAAAAAGAGCAAGGGATAGAGAACTTGGTGGAGGAAATAATGATAGAAAACTTCCCTAGGCTGGCCACACAAGTTCAGGAAGCACAGAGGGTTGCAAACAAGAGGGACCCAAAGAGACCCACTTCAAGACACATGATAATTAAAATGGAAAATGTCAAAGAAAAAGAGAAAATATTAAGGGCTGCAAGAGAGAGACAAGCAGTGACCTACAAGGGAACCCCCACAAGGCTGACAGCTGATTTCTCAACAGAAAATCTTCAGGCCAGAAGGGAGTGGCATGAAATTCTCCAAGTAATGAAAAGCAAGAACATGCAACCAAGATTGCTTTATCCAGCAAGGCTATCATTTAAAATTGAAGGTGAAATAAAGAGCTTCCCAGACAAAAAAAAAAAAGGCTGAAGGAGTTCAGTAACACCAAACCAGCATTGCAAGAAATGCTAAAAGGACTGCTTTAAGAAAAAGAAGGAATAGTGAGAGAAAGGTACATCAGCATAAAGGGGAAAAATGGCATTAAACAAGTTGATATCAATAATAACCTCAAATATAAATGGAATAAATGGTCCAATCAAAAGACATAGGGTAGCTGAATGGATAAGGAAACAGGACCCAAATATATGCTGTCTACAAGAGACCCACCTGAGAGCAAAAGACTCACACAGACTAAAAGTGAAGGGATGGAGTAAAATATTCCATGCAAATGGAAAGGAAAAGAAAGCTGGAGTAGCAAGTCTTAGTTCTGACAAAACAGACTTCAAAATAAGGACCATAACAAGAGACAAAGATAGTCATTACATGTAACTAAAGGGATCAATCCAACAGGAGGAAATAACCCTTATAAACATTTATGCATCCAATATAGGAGCACCAAAATATATAAAAAATTTCTTGGGGGACATTAAAGGGGAGATTGACAGCAACACAATCATAGTGGGGGACTTTAACACCCCACTGTCAGCATTGGACAGGTCATCAAGATAAAAAATCAACAGGGAAACACTGACTTTAAATGACTCACTAGACTTAATGGATTTAATTGACATTTACAGGACATTTAATCCCAAAGCAGCAGAATACACATTCTTCTCAAGTGCACATGGAACATTCTCAAAAATAGACCACATGTTAGGACACAAGGCAAGTCTCTACAAATATAGGAAGATAAGAAGATTGAAATCATATCAAGCATCTTCTTGGAACACAATGCCATGAAACTAGAAATCAACCACTATAAAAAAACTAAAAAATATTCAAACACATGGAGGCTAAATAGCATGTTATTAAACAATGAATGGGTTACCAAGGAGATCAAGGAGAAATCAAACACTTCATGGAGAGTAATGAAAATGAACAGACAACAACCCAAAATCTATGGGACACGGCAAAAGCAGTCATGAGAGGAAAATTCATAGCATTACAGGTCTATCTCAAGAAACCAGAAAAAGATCTAATGAACCATCTAACACAACTAAAAAAACTAGAATGAGAACAGCAAGAATATCCCTGAGGAAGTAGAAAGAAGGAAATAATAAAAATCAGAGCAGAAATTAATGACATAGAGACTAAAAAACAATACAAAAAATGAATGAAACCAAGAGCTGGTTCTTTGAAAAGATAAATAAGATTGATGCACCTTTAGCCACACTCACTAAGAAACAAAGAGAGAGGATCCAAATAAATAAAATCAGAAATGAAAGAGGTGATATAACAACTGACCCAACAGAAATACAAAGGATTGTAAGAAAATATTATGAGCAACTTTATGCCAACAAATTGGACAACATGGGGGAAATGGACAAATTTCTAGAAGCAGACAACCTTCCAAAGCTGAATCAATAAGAGGCAGAAAACCTGAATAGGCCGATAACAACTAATGAAATTGAAGCAGTAATCAAAAAACTCCCAGCAAACAAAAGTCGTGGACCAGATGGATTTACAGGCGAGTTTTACCAAACTTTCAAAGAAGAATTAACACCTATTCTATTCAAACTATTCCAGAAAATTTAAGAGGAGGGAAAACTCCCAAACTCTTTTTATGAGGACAGCATCATCTTAATCCCAAAACCAGATAAAGATACTACAAAGAAAGAAAATTACAGGCCAATATCCCTGATGAACATAGATCCTCACTAAAATCCTCACTAAAATACTAGCAAATTGGGCCCAGCAATACATTAAAAAGATCATACATCATGACCAAGTGGGATTTATTCCAAGGATGCAAGGCTGGTACAACATCCGCAAATCAATAAATGTAATATATTACATAAACAAAATGAAGGACAAAAATCATATGATCATATCAATAGATGCAGAAAAAGCATTTGACAAAATCCAGCACCCATTTCTGATAAAAACTCTCAGCAAAGTGGGAATAGAGGGATCATACCTCAACATAATAAAGGCCATATATGACAGACCTATAGCCAACATCATACTCAATGGGCAAAAACTAAAACCATTTCCATTAAAAACAGGAACAAGACAGGGATGTCCACTTTCACCACTCTTATTCAACATAGACTGGAAGTCCTCTCCATAGCCATCAGACAGGAAGAAAACATAAAATGTATCCAAATTGGAAAGGAGGAAGTAAAACTGTCATTATTTGCAGATGACATGATATTGTACATAGAAAACCCTAAAGACTCCATCAAAGTACTACTCGATTTGATAAACAAATTTGGCAAGGTAGCTGGATACAAAATCAACATCTGGAAATCAATGGCATTCTTATACACCAACAATAAACTTTCAGAGAGAGAAACTATAAAAGCAATACCATTTACCATTGCAACTAAAAAAATGAGATACCTAGGAAGAAACTTAACCAAGGATGTAAAAGACCTGTACTCAGAAAACTACGAGACACTGAAAAAAGAAATAGAGGAAGATTTAAACAAGTGGAAGAATATATCATGCTCATGGATTGGAAGAATTAATATCATTAAAATGTCCATATTACCCAAAGCAATTTATAAATTCAATGTAATTCCTATTAAAATACCAACAGCATATTTCACAGACCTAGAATAAACATTTTGAAAATTTATATGGAACCAAAAAAGACCCTGAATAGCTGCAGCCATCTTTAGAAAAAAGAACAGAGTGGGAGGGATCACATTACCGGACTTCAAACTGTATTACAAAGCCACTGTAATCAAAACGACCTGGTATTGGCACAACAGGCATGTAGATCAATGGAACAGAACAGAGACCCCAGAAATAGACCCACACCATTATGGTCAGTTAATATTTGACAAAGGAGGCAAGAGCATCCAATGGAGTAAAGACAGTCTCTTCAATAAGTGGTGCTGGGAAAATTGGACAGATACATGCAAAAAAATGACGCTAGACCACCAACTTTCACCATACACAAAAATAAACTCAAAATGGATAAAATGTAAGTCACGAAACCATAAAAATCCTGGAAGAAAACATAGGGAGTAAAGTCACAGACATCCCACATAGTGAAATTTTCACTGTTACATCTCCTAGGGCAAGAGAAACAAAAGAAAAAATAAACATATGGTACTACATCAAACTAAAAAGCTTCTGCACAGCAAAAGAAAACAGTCTCAAAATACAAAGGAACCCCACGGTCTGGGAAAACATATTTGCCAAGGATGAATATGATAAGGGGCTAATTTCCAAAGTGTACAGAGTACTGAGCAAGAGGAAGACACTTCTCCAAAGAGGACATACAGATGGCCAAAAGACATATGAGAAAATGTTCAACGTCGCTAATCATCAGAGAGATGCAAATGAAAACCACATTGAGGTATCACTTCACACCTGTCAGAATGGCTGCCATCAACAAACAACATGTGCTGGTGAGAATGTGGAGAAAGGGGAACCCTAGTACACTGCTGGTGGGAATGTAGACTAGTGCAGCCACTATGGAAAATAGTGTGGAGGTTCCTCAAAAAATTAGAAATGGAGCTGCCTTTTGACCCAGTGATTCCACTCCTAGGAATGTATCCTAAGAATCCTGAAACATTCATCAGAAAGAATATATGCACCCCTATGTTCATAGCAGCACAGTTTACAATAGCTAAGATCTGGAAACAGCCCAAGTGCCCATCAGTAGGTGAGTGGATAAAAAGCTGTGGGACATTTACACCATGGAATACTACACAGCTATAAAGAAGAAAAATCTCATACCCTTTGGGAAAGTATGGATGGACCTGGTGAAAATTATGCTAAGTGAAATAAGTCAGGCAGAGAAAGACAAATATCACATGATCTCGCTTATATGTGGAATCTAAAGAAATTAACAAACTAATGAACAGAATAGATTCAATGACATGGAAACATAGATCATACTGACGAATGTCAGAGGGATGGAGGAGGGCAGTTGGGTGGAGGGAGAGAGAGTAGCCAAAGAACTTATATGCATATATGCACAACCCAAGGACATGGACAATGGTGGGGAGAGGGACTGGGGAGGGGGATGGGACGGGGTGGAATGGGTCATTGGGGAGAAAAAAGGACATCTGTAATATTTTAAACAAAAATAAAATTAAAAATTTTTTTTTTAAATGGAAGAACTTATTAAATAATTTGGGCAGATAGTAGGAGTTCAATAATGTTACCTACTGTCTTAAGTGACCATGTTTTTTGTCACAGTCATTCCCTATGAAAAGGTAAGTGACTTTGAGGATTATGATAGTGCTTTGCTTTTTTACAGACTTTTTCAACATCAGCATGCCTTCCAGATATTCAGCTATAGCTTTCATGTAAATATTCTTCTGAAACAGTGTTTATAGAATGGCCAAGATAGGAAGTTTACCATCTATATGCCCATGTCTCCCAGTTATATCCCTAGCTTACATCTCTCCTTAAACTACCACAGATTAGTATATTCAATTTCCTACTCAACATCTTCACTTGGACATCTTAAAAAAACCCTTAAACTAAACAATTTAAAATCAAACACTTAATCTCCATACCCCAAACCTGTTCTTCCCACAGCTGTCCCATTTCAATCAGTGGCAACCCAACTGCTCATGTACAAAACCTTGACACATCTTTCTGACTCTATATGTCAGGATATACTGTTGACTCAAATATCAAACTATATCCAGAATTGGGCTACTTCTCACTACTCTTTTGCTACAACTTAGTTCCAAGCCACTGATATCTCTCACTTGGGTTACTGCTGCTGCTTCTTAGCTGGGCTCCCTGTTCCCATTCTTGAGCCTTCTGGGTAGAGATGTATCCCCCCACAAAAAAGATATATTGAGGTCCTAACATTATAGTACCTGTGAATGCGACCTTATTTGGAAATAAGGTCTTTGCAGATGTAATAAAGTTAAGATGAGGTGAGACTTGATTAAAGTAGGCCCTAATCCAATGCCTGGTGTCCTTATAAGGAGAGAGATATTTTGAGACAGAGATAAGGGGAAGAAGGCCATGTGGGGACAGAGACAGATTGGAATCATGCTACCATAACCCAAGGAGCTCCAAGGAATGTCAGCAACCACCAGAAGCTAGAAGAGGCCAAGAAGCATTCTGTCCTAATTCCTTTAGAGGGAGGTTGGCCCTGCTGAAACCTTGATTTTGGACCTGTAGCCTCCAGAACTGTGAGAGAATAGATTTCTGTTGTTTTAGGCCACCTGTTTGTGGTACTTCGTGACAGTAGCCCTAGGAAACAAATATACCCCTCTACAGTCTATATCAACATAGACCCAAGAGTGATTCTTTTAAATATGATTCCAATCATATCACTCCTCTGGTCAAAACCTCAAATGTCTTCCATGTCAAAGTCAGCACAATTGCTGATGAGATTTTCTATGATCTCCTCTTCCTACCCTCACCCCTCTCACTTTCCTCCTGCTGCTCTCCCCTAATCCACACTAACCATAAAACCACCTTTACTGTTCCTCTTGGAAGCCAAGAACGCTCCCACAATAGAGCCTCTGTGTCTGCCTGGAAGGTTGTTCCCAGATACCCTCATTGGCTCCCCCCTCACCTGCTTCAAGTCTTTGCTTAGGTGTTGCTTTTTCAATGAGGTGTACCTTGACCACCTTGTTTAAAACTGCAATCTACCAACCCCTGCATTCTCAAGCTTCATTGTTATTCTCTATTTTTTTCATCTTGCATAGCACCCTTTCACATATCATATAATTTACCAATCTATTATGTCTTCTCCTCAAGCCAGAATATAAGCACCACAGGGTAGAGATTTCTGACTGTTTGTCCATTAAAGCTGACATATAGAAGGCACTAGTAAATATTTATTGAATGAATAAATGATTCTTTTGGAAAAAATTGATATTCCTTAACAAAAAGCATCTTATAAGGGCAGCTAATTCTCCTCTGGAAGGCTTGTGAAGATTGAATTCTGTGGTCAACTTATCTTCAAGCCGTATCCTCCATATCCAGTTTAAGTTAGGACCTTTCCAAGTTAATCAAATGAGAATTAAATGAGAAAATGTACACAGATTCAGCTAAAATTTTTCCTGGTATAGAATATGTGCCTAATAAATTGTTTCCACTCCCCCTTTCTGATTTGATTTTCCTAAAGGAGTAGGTCAGAAACTTCTCTAATATGTGTTCTTTCAGTGGCAGGAACAAAAGATCTGGGCCACAGCAACAGATGGCTCCTGGCATCTACACCAGCCACTGTTCCTCCAGACTTGTGAGTAAGCAATAGCATGCCAACATGCCAATATGATGGACAGGCAGAGCCACAGAGGTAAGTTATGGCAATTCTGAGCTCCTGCAGCAACAGAACTTCTTACTCCATTGGGGAATAATTTTTATAGTAAGGACCTCATCCTTGCCTCCCAGTGCTCTCTGGCATTTTGTGTCAAGGCACACCAAAACAGAGAACCCAAGAGAAAGAAACAGTGGTTGTGTACACCACCATGCCCTGGCACAGTGAGTGCAGCTTGACACAGCAATCTCACCCTTGGGCCCCCAGCCCTTGGGACTTACTTTTCCCGGAGGCAATGAGGTCACTCAGCAATGGCTGTATGTACCTCTTAAAGGAGAGCCTAGGTAGCTGACACTTGTTTCAGTATACATCTCTCCTTTTTTAATCTTTTGCACTAAAATCATGTGAGTTTTCAAAGAACATTTCTCTGAAGTTCATCCTCCATTGAGTTCATCATTATCATGTCAATAAAATATAAAACCATATCCCAGAATCCCTCAAAGTGGTATCTTGATGAAGCATTTAAAAATCCCTAGGGAGATCCAGGCGATCGGGGTTCGATTCCCTGTCAGGGCACATGCCCTGGTTATGGGCTTGATCAATGACTCATCATTGATGTTTCTATCTCTCTCTCTCCGCCTCTCCTTTCCTCTCTCTGAAATCAATAAAGATGTATTTAAAAAAAAAAAAGAAAATCTTTAAAAATTCCTAGGGAAACAAAAAAATCCAAATTACAAAGACTTCTCACTCTTATCTATACATTGTCTCATTTAGTCCTCTCAGCAGATGGGTATTACTATTTTATAGATGAGAAAACTGAGGACTAGACAAGTTCAGAAAGTGACAGAAGCTTACTGTGTTAGTTTCCTAGCACTGCCATAACAAATGTCCATAAACTTAGTGGTTTACAAAAATGAAATGCATCCTCTTATAGTTTTTCAAGCCAGAAATTTGAAATCAAGGTGTCAGCAGGGTTGGTTGCTCCTGGAGGGACTGAGGAAGAATCCTATCTTGCCTCCTCTCCAGCTTCTGGTGGCAGCAGCCATCCTTGGCATTCATGGCCTATAGATACATTACTCCGATCTCTGCCTCCATCTTCACATGACCTTCCTTTCTTTTTGTCTCTCTGCGTGTTAAGTCTCCCTATCCTTTCTCTTATAAGAATGCCAGTCATTTGTGTCCTGCCTTAAGTTCAAGATGATCTCATCTCTAGATCTTTAACTTTATTACATCTGCAAAGACCCTATTTCCAAATAAGGTCATATTCGCAGGTACCAGGGGTTAGGACTTAGACATATATTTTGGGAGAAGACACAAGTCAACCTACAGCAGTCAGTAAGAAGTAGCAAAGCCAGAACTCAACCCAATTCTGTCTGCTTTACAGCATTTCAATTCCATTCTGTCTTCCCTGAGGATCCCAGTGAGCCAGTATGAGCCACCCTGGACTTGTAGCTGGCTTTAGCTCAAGTGCCCCTTCAGTTGTCTTTTCCTAAGAGAAAAGTTTTATTCTGGCTTTTCCCATTATTTATCTGTGTTCAAATGGAATGTAGTCTCTGAGTTTTTCTGAGAATTCCTTGGGAAGGTTATTCTAATGCTAAGTATGCTTTTCACCATCCCTCTTTCTTCAAGGTGTTGAAGTTGTTCTGAGAGTTTATCCAATGCACACTACAATAGAGATTCTAATGACAGCATCCAGGCAAACATTGCTTTTTCTAATGACAGCATCCAGGCAAACATTGCTTTTGTAGTATGCTCCTGACATGGGGAGGGGTGCTTTAGACATATCTGTAATGTATGAGGATTTTTGTTTTTTACACAATAAGAATGCATTTGGGTACTGTGCAATAAAAGATTATTTCAGCAAGTCTGGGTTGTCCAAACCCTACACACCTCACAAAAAAAGGTTTGGACCTTGCTCAGTTCTTTGGCGATAATCTTTAAATCATTGAGATGTACTGCCTGATAAAAGTGCCTTTGTTTACCTCAGGGTCTTGAACCACACATGATAGTCAATGCTAACAATGTGACCTGATAAGAGCCCTAAACTACATAGTATCAGCTTAATCTCTGGAAGGATTGGAGTTAGATCAACCACACAGGGATCAGCCATGCCTATGTGATAGCACTGCAATAAAAATCCTGGACAACAAGGCTCAGGTGAGCTTCCCTTATTGGCAATACTATGTATGCATATCACACATTGTTGTATGGAGAATTAAGCATTGTTCATATAACCCCACTGTTTCAAAGACAACTGGATATTTGGGCCTGGTCTTTCCTGGACTACATTCTATGCCCTTTTTCTGTTGTTGATTTTAATCTGTGTCCTTTCACTTTAATAAACCACAGCCATGATTTTTAACAGCTTTGCTGGTTTCTGCAAGTCCTTCTAGTGAATCACTGAACCTGAGGGGTCTTGGGGGCCCCAAACACAGGAATTATTGTCTAATAAAAGTCTATCACTTTTTAACAATGCATAGTTCCTTCAACGTTCAGTTCTGGCAAAGTCTTACTGAATGTATAAACTCCATTACAGTGAGAATTGAGTCTTTCTGTATTTATTATTACACTGCCCTCCTCCCCACAAGACACATATGGAACTTTGCATCTACTAGTTGTTCAGTGAGGAGCAAATAAAAATGATATTGAATTCTGAGACGAGACTGAAGAAGAATACTTTATAACCAGAGCTGACTCACAGTTCATTGGTGAACACTGCTACAAATATTCTTCTGAATGGGATTCGACACACACCCATGAAGATCACCTGAGACTGAGTGCCATGGATTTTGAATGATAAACTCTCCTGAAATTGCTCTTCTCCTTGAGGTTTATGTTCCCTGTCTCTGTGGCCCACAGACAGTGCTGCAGCCTGGACAGGCTGGCATGTCTGAGATGCTCCTGAGTTGTTAGAGAATATACATTCCCTCTTCTCCCTATCAACAAGAGATCTCAAATGTTTGCAATAAACAGCATTTGAGTTACAACTTTTGCAATTGCTGACACATGTAGTGATGCTATATCATTATTATAAGCGGGCAGTCTCCCTAAAGTGAGAGGCTTAATGGGAAGATAGTTCTGGAACTCAGAAAATTCTTAAATTGCAGCCTTTAAAAAGATTTCATGACCCCACAAGAAAAGTAGCAATGTCCTCAACAGTTTTTTTATTTTACAACTAAAATTTTAGTGGACTCTTCCAAGTTGGTCAAAGTCTTAGTCTTAGAAGAAATAAAGTTGAATTGTGGCCAATATTAAGGTCTCTCTAATCAGCCAGAGCTAGCATATTCCTCAGGGAATCTCTATTGTGTTTTCTTTGAAATGGAGTAAAAATTTTTCAGCACATGATGCCAAGCAGCAAGCTGATGAACAAATTGGCCAGTATGCACTGAAACAGAAAGTAGAAGCAATTAACAAAAGGTGGAGGCTGTACCCTGCTGCTATCCAAAAAGAGTTGAATGCTCTGCACTGCTGGCTTTTGTTCAATGCGTCTGTTTATTCAGCTGTTTGTTTTTTCCATATAATATTTTCATCAACAAAATTGTTTGGGGTAAAAATTTAAAGCAAAACAATATGGTAGATTAATTGATTTTGACAAAGGTGCCAAGACAATTAAAGAGGAAAAGAATAGTCTTTTCAACAAATGGTGCTGGTACTAGATTTCCACATGTAAAAGAATGGAATTGGACCTTTACTTCATACCATAACTAACAAAAACTAACTCAAAGGATCCAAGGCCTAAGAATTGAAAGGTTTTAGGAAGTGGGACCTTTGGGAGGTAATTAGGTCATAAGTGTGGAGCTCTCATGAATGAGATCAGTGCCCTTATAAAATGAGGAAGAGAGTAAAACATGCTCTCTCTCTACCATGTGAAGACACAGCAAGAAGGTGTCATCTGTGAACCGGGCACAAAGCTTTCACCAAAACTTGATCAGGCTGGTACCCTGACCTTAGACTTTCAGCCTCCAGATCTATGGGAAATAACTATGTTTGTTGTTTAAGCCACCTAGTCTCAAACTCTTTGAGGGAAACATAGAAGTTAATCTTCATAATCTTGGATTATGACACCAAAAGTAAAAGCAAAAATAGATTAAAAATAAGACATCAAAGTTAAAAATTTTGTGCATCAAAGGACACCATAAAGAAAGTAAAAAAGACAACTTACAGAATGGGAGAAAATATTTGGAAATTATATATCTGATAAGGGACTTGTATGTATAATATCTAAAGAACTCTTAGAACTCAACAATAAAGAGACAAGCCAATTTTAAAGTAGAAAATTTTAATAATCTAGACGTTTCTCCACAGAAGATATACAAATGGCCAATAAACATGTACAATATTTCTTAACATCATTAAGCATCAGGAAAATGCAAATCAAAAGCACAATAAGATACCACTTCACACTCATTAGAATAGCTAGAATTTAAAAATCAGATAATAAAAAGTATGTAGAAAGCTGGAAGATATATGAAAAAAAGGCATCCTCATACACGATTGATAGGAATGTAGAATGTGCAGCTGCTTTGGAAAACAGTCTGGCAAATCTTTAAAAGTATAAGGGTAGGCTTACCGTAAGATCCAGCAATTCTATTTCTTGTTATCTACCCAAGAGAAATAAAAACATACGAGTTAGTCAGTTTGGGCTGCTGTAACCGAAATGTCATTGACTAGGTGGCTTAAACAACACACATATTTATTTCTTACAGATCTGAAGGCAGGAAGTTTAAGGTCAGGGTATCAGCATGATCAAGTTTTGGTAAAAGCCTTCTTCCTGGTTTCCAGATGACATCTTCTAGCTGTGTTTTCACATGGTGGAGAGAGAGCATGTTTTGCTCTCTTCCTCTTTTTATAAGAACACTAATCAGTTTATGAGTGCTCCACTCTTATGACCTGATTACCTTCCAAAGATCCCACCTCCTAAACCTTCACATTAGGAGGTAGGACTTCAACATACGTCTGAGAGACACAGACATACAGTCCATAACAACATACATCCACACAAAAACCTGTACAAAAATGTTCATTATTCTTAATAGCCAAAAAGTAAAAACAACCCCAGTTCACCAGTTGATGAATAGATAAAAAGGTAGTGGAGTAAATAAATTCTGTGCTCAACTTCTCTCACGACCACATCAAAATTACCACTAAATTATAGAACAATCACCCTTGAAAACCACCTGTAGACTAGCTGAACAAAATTTCTATAACTAAGAATATAAAGAAAAATCCAAGTCAAGACTGAAGCAACACAACTGGTGGCCAGTTTCAGACCACACCAGATCACTACGTAATTAGCTCAACAAATGATGCATCCAAAGACACCAGAGGCCCACAGCAAGACATATCATAGTGAAAATACAAAAGGTTAAAGACAAAGAAAGAATCTTAAAAGCAGCAAGAGAAGTAATTAGTTACCAACAAGGGAGCTCCCAGAGAAAATTGTCAGCTGATTTCTCAACAGCAACTTTGCAGGCCAGGAGAGATTGACACAAAGTTTTAAACTGATAAAAAGCAAGAACCTAGCCCTGGCTTAGTGGCTCAGTTGGTTGGAGCATCACCCCATACACCAAGAGTTTGCGGGTTCAATTCCCGGTCAGGGCACATACCTAGATCGCAGGTTCGATCTCTGGTTAGGGCACGTATGGGACGTAACTGATTGATATTTCTCTCTCACATCTATGTTTCTCTTTCTCTCTCTCCCTCCCCCCTAAAAATGTCCATAAAAATATCTTCTGGTGAGGGTTAAAAAAAAGAAAAGCAAGAACCTCTAACCAAGATTACTCTAATTAGCAAGGCTAACATTCAGAATCAAAAGAGAGATAAAGAGCTTTCCAGACTAGAAAGAGCTAAAGGAGTTCAACACTGCCAAAACAGTATTACAAGAAATGTTAAAGAAACTTGTTTAAGAAGAAAAAAAGAGAATCAAGATAAAATGGCAATAACTAGATACTTATCAATAATTATTTTAAAAGTAAATGGATTAAATGCTCTAACCAAAGACATAGAGTGGCTAAATTGGTAAAAAAACAAGACTCATATATGCTGTCTTCAAAAGACCTGCTTCAGATGGAAAAAGTTATTTCATGCAAATGAAAATGAAAAATAAAAGTTGCGGTAGCAATACTTATATCAGACAAACTTTAAAACAAAATCTATTTGTTTATACGAGACAAAGAAGAACATTTCATAATGATGAAGGAATCAACCCACAAAAGGATATAACCCTTGTAAATATTTATGAATCCAACTTAGGAGCACTTAAATATATAAAGCAAATATTGACAGACATAAAAAGAGAGGTCAACAATAATGCAATAGTTGTAGGAGATTTTAACACTCCATTACATCAATAGATAGATCATCCACACAGAAAATTGATAAGGAAAGAGTGGCCTTAAATGACTCATTGGATGAGATTGACTTAATTGATAGTTTTACAACACTACAATCCACGGCAACAGGATATACATTATTTACAAGCACACATGGAACACCTTCCAGGATAGATCACGTGTTAAGACATAAAACAAGTCTCATTAAATTTAAAAAGACTGAAATCATATCAAGCAATATCTCTGATCACAATGGTATGAAACTTGAAATCAATTACAAGAAGGAAACTGAAAAAACAACAAACATATGAAAGCTAAATAACATGCTACTAAATGATGAATGGGTTAACAATGGGATTTAAAAAAAATCAAAAGATACCTTGAGACAAATGAAAATGAAAATAGTGACCCAAAAATCTATGGGACACAGGCAAAGCAGTTTTAAGAGGGAAATTCATAGCAATACAGGCCTAACTCAAGAAATAAGAAAAATCTAAAATAAACTATCTAATCTTACAACCAAAGGAACTAGAAGAGAAAGCAAAAACAAACCCCAAAGTCAGTAGAGGTAAGGAAATAATAAGGATTAGAGCAGACATAAACAAAATAGAGTCTAAAAAATAACCAAACAAAATGAAACCAAGAGATGGTTTGTTAAAAAATAAATAAAATTAATAAAACTTTACCAGACTCATCAAGAAAAAAAAGGACCCAAAATAAATAAAACCAGGAATAAAAGAGGATAAGTGACAGCTGACATCACAGAAATACAAAGGATTATAAGAAAATACTACAAACAATTTATGCCAACAAATTGGACAATTTGGAAGAAATGGATAAATTCCTAGAAACATACAATCTTCCAATACTGAGTCAAAAAGAAACATAAAATCTTAACAGACCAATTAATACTAATTAAATTAAATCAGTAACAAAAAACCTACTGAAGAACAAGTCATGGACCACATGGCTTCACAGGTGAATTCTGCCAAAAATTCAAAGGAGAATTAACAGCTATTATTCTCAAACTATTCTAAAAAACTGTAGAGGAAAAAGGCTCCCTGCTCATTTACCCTGATTCCAAAAGCAGACAAAGAGATTGCAAAATAGAAAATTATAGGTCATTATCCCTGATGAACATAGATGCAAAAATCTTCAACAAAATATTAGCAAAATGGCTCCAGCAATACATTAACAAGATCATACACCATGATCAACTGGGATTTATTCCTTGGATGCAAGTTTTATTCAATATCTGCAAATCAATTAATGTGATATACTACATAAACAACTTAAGAATAAAAACCATATGATATCAATAGATGCAAAAATGGCATTTGACAACAACTAACATTCATTTATGATAAAACCTCTCAGCAAGGTGGAAACAGAGAGAACATATCTCAACATAATAAAGGCCATATATGACAAACCCTCAGCTAATATCATACTCAGTGGTGAAAAGCAAAAAGTGTTTTCCTTAAAATCAGGAACAAGACAAGGATATCCACTTTCACTACTTTTATTCAACATAGCACTGCAAGTCTTAACAACAGCATTGAGACAAGAAGAAGAAATAAAAGGCATCCAGATCAGAAAGGAAGAAGTAAAACTGTCATTATTTGCAGATGACATACTACTGTATATAGAGAACCCTAAAAATTCCACCAAAAAACTATTAGAGTAGCAGGATACAAAATTAATATTCAGAAACTGGTTACATTTTTATACACCAATAACAAACTATCAGAAAAAGAAATTTGAAAAGTAATTCATTTCCAATTGTATCAAAAAATAAAGTGCTGCCCAAGCTGGGTTGGCTTATTGGTTAGAGCGTCTGCCCATGGACTGAAGGGTCTCATGTTTGATTTCGGTCAAAGGCATGTACCTGGCCCCAGTAGGGGTGTGTGATGGAGACAACCAATCAATGTCTCTCTCATATCGATGTTTCTCTCTCTCTCCCTCCCTTCCACTATCTCTGAAAAACAATGGAAAATATATCCTCAAGTGAGGATTAAAAAAATAAAAATAAAATAAAATACCTCCCTAGCCAGTGTAGCTCAGTAGTTAGAGCATCGGCTTAAGCATCTAAGGGTTGTGGGTTCAATTCCCAATAAGGCATGTACCTGGGTTGCAGTTCAATCCCTGGCCACAGTTGGGGTGTGTGTGGGAGGCAACCAAATGATGTGTGTGTCTCTCTCCCTCCCTTCCATCCTTGGGTGAGAATTAACAAAAAAATAATAAATAAAATATGTAGGAATAAATTTAATGAAGGAGGTAAAGACTTGTATTCAAAAAATTGTAAGCCATGCAGAAAGAAACTGAAGAAGATACAAATAAATAGAAGCAGCATATACTATGCTCATGAATGGAAGAATTAACACTGTTAAAATTTTTATAATACCCAAAGCAATCTATAGATTCGATACAATTCCTATCAAAATACCAATGGAATTTTTCACAGAACTAGAACAAATAATCCAAAAATGTATATGGAACCACAAAAGAACTCACATTAGCCACAGCAATCTGAAAAAGAACAAAGTTGGAGGTATAATGCTACCTGAGATCAAACTATACTACAAGGCCATAGTAATCAAAACAGCATGGTACTGCCATAAAAACAGATACATAGATCAATAAAGTAGAATAGAAAGCCCAGAAATAAATCCACACCTATATGGTCAATTAATCTAAGAAAAAGGAGGTAAGAACGTACAATGGGGTAAAAACAGTCCCTTCAGTAAATGGTGTTGGGAAAACTGGACAGATACATGCCAAAAAATGAAACTAGACCACTTTCTTGCACCATATACAAGAATAAATTCAAAATGGATTAAAAATTTAAATATAAGACTGTAAAACATAAAACTCCTAGAAGAAAACATAGTCAATAAACCCTCTGACATTGCTTTTAGTAATATTTTTTCTGATACATCTCCTTGGGCAAGGGAAACAAAAGGAAAAATAAACAAATGGGACTACATCAAACTAAAAAGGTTTTGCACAGCAAAGGAAACCATCAACAAAATGAAAAGACAACTTACCAATTGGAAGAAGGTATTTGCCAATGATATATCCAATAGGGGGTTAACATACAAGATTTATATTAAAACAAACAAACAAACAAACAAACAAAACACCTCCTCATATCACTTAACACCAAAAAAGCAATTCAATTAAATGAACAGAGGACCTAAATAGACACCTTTCCAAAGAGGACATACAAATGGCCTGTAGACAGATGAAAAGATGCCCAACCTCACTAATCATCAGAGAAATGCAAATTAAAACCACAATACTATCATCTCACACCTGTCAGAATGGCCATCATTAATAAACCAACAAACAACAGTGTTGGAAAGGATGTTGAAGGAAGGGAACCCTCGTGCACTATTGGTGGGAATGCAGATTGGTGCAGCTACTATGGAAAACAGTATGGGGACTTCTCAAATAATTAAAAATAGAACTACCTATAACCCAGCAATTCCACTTCTGAGTATTTATCCTCAGAAATCCAAAACACTAATTAAAAAAGAAATATGTATCCCTATGTTCATTGCAGAATCATTTACAATAGCTAAGATATGGAAGCAACCTAAGTGTCCATCAATGGAAAATTGGATAAAAAAGAAGTGGTATATCTATAGCCATATATATATATATATATATATATATATATATAACTTGACCATAAAAAGGAATGAAATCTTACCATTTGTGACAATGTGGATGAACCTAGATGGCATTATGCTAAGTGAAATAAGTCAGACAAAGACAAATACCATATGATTTCACTTATACATAGAATCTAGGGGGTAGGGGGTGAGAAGTGAAGGGTGTTTTAATATATGATGATAGAAAAAGACATGACTTTGGGTGGTGGGCACACAGAGCAATATACAGATTTTGTAACAGAACGCCCCCCTGAAACCTATATGTTCATATTAACCATTGTCATCCCAATAAATTTAATGAAGTGTTTCTTTGTAAAGAAAATAAATAAATAAAATAATAAACAAACAAAACAGAAACAAACTTATAGATACAGAGAACAAATTAATGGTTGAGAGGTGGGAGGGAGTTGGGGGGCTGGGTGAAAAATGTGAAGGGATTGAGAAGTATAAATTGGCAATTACAAAACAGTCATGGGAATCTAAAGTACAGCATAGGGAAACTAGTCAATGATATTGTGATAACTATGTATAGTGCCAGGTGGGTACTAGAATTACTGGGGTGGGAGGAGAATCATTTGTAAGTTATAGAAATGTCTAACCACTATGTTGTACACCTGAAACTAGTATAATATTGAATGCCAGTGGTAATTCAAAATTTTTTTAAAATTTTAATGAGTAACAAAAATAGATAAATAAAATATGATATACCCTTACAATGGATTATTATTTGGCAATAAAAAAAATGAATTATTAATATATGCTATACAACATGAATGAAAATCACAAACATTATGTTCAGTGAAAGAAACCTGTCACAAAAAAGCCATATATTGTATGATTCCATATATCTGAAATGTCCAGAATAGGCAACTCTATAGAGACAGAAAATAAATAGATTAGTGGTTGCCTAGGGCTGAGGGAAATGAGGGAGTTGGGGAATGAGGAATGATGGCTGAGGGATGTGGAAGGTTTTCTTAGAGTAATAAAATTATTCTAAATTTCATTGTGGTGATGGATGAACAATTTTGCGAATATACTAAAGTCATTAAATTGTGGACTTTAAATAGATAAGTTGCATGGTGTGTAACTATATCTCAAAAATACTTTAAAGCTGTTTTTTTTTTAAAAGCATAAAGAAAATTTTCTGAAAGGCAATGATTAGTGCAAAAAGGTCACATAGATAAATTCTTTTCTATATTCCCCAGTGCTTGTACATCTCGCTGGTGCCAGGCAATTCTGTTCTAACTCCGCCAAAATCACACAACCAGAGGCCTGCTACGCTGCTAAAACTGTCTGCTGTTATTCTTATCCTAGTCCTCCCCAGGGGGACCTCTGACGGTTACCAGGGTGACTGTGCACTGCGGAAAAGAAAATAACAGATTTTTCAGGGGTTACTGGACACTAAGTCAAAACTGAATTAATTCTAAAAGTCCCAAAACATCACTGTGGTCCACCCATCAAAGTGGGAGCTTATGGAGATCAGTGGCATTTTAGCTTAGGCCCCTCTCACAGTGAGTCCAGTGGGCCTTCAAACCCATCCTGTGGTTATTCCCTCATCTCCAGAAAGCATAATAGGAACAGACACACACATCAGCTGGCAGAGTTCCCACAGGAGTGGGATTCTGGACAGCAATCTAGGTCTGCCTGACTCCAGAGACTGTTCTCTCCACTATGCCAATGTCATGAGGGCAAAAGATCAAATTAAGAAGGACAGGCCCCAGCAGCCCTGGACTTTATTCCTACTTTCTGCATAATGAAGTTTTGGCTAGTGATCTTGTTTCTCAGTACAGAGGAGATTAGAAGCAGCAAATTAGAAGAGGATACAAATTAGTCAGAGACATACTGATGACAGCCACCAGCCGCCGGGGAGACATGACCCACAGAAAGCAGGCAGGAACTCCTGCAAAGAGAGAAACAGGCCGTGCAGTGCCTACCACTCGATGGCCCCAAGCCAACCCTTTATGAGGCCTTCTCAAACTTGAGTGGGCTTCGAAATCACCTGGAGAGAGTGTTACAACCAGGTTGTAACAACCTGTCCCCCACAGTTTCAGATTCAGTAGGTCTGGGGTTGGCCTGAAAACGACCAGTCCCGAGGAGTGCTGATTCTGCTGGTCCAGGAATGCACTTTGAGAACTGCTGGCCTGTATCTTAGATCCAGCCTAAAGCACTACCAGGTGTTTCCATGAATGACCCAAAATCTGTAAGAGAAGATAGATTATGCTGGGTTCCCATGTTATAAGGCATAGGTATACAACTCATTTAAAGTAATTATGCTCAAAACTAGTTAGAATACAAACTTTTTTGGCATTTAAAGAGGTAAGGTTTGGAAATTGGAAAAATTCATCCATAAGGAACCCTGCTCACAGATCACCTGAGGAGGCAAAAGGCCTTCCTTGATTACTTTATCCAGCCTCCCTGCACATCTGTGTTTCCCCAACCTGACTTTATTTCACTTCATAGCATTTATCATAACCAGACTATTTTATTATATAGTTTATATTTATTTGTTTATATACTCCTGGTGTTTCTCCCCACAAAAAAGTAAGCTCCATGAAGCAAGGCCTTGTTTTCTTTTGTTCACCACAAAAATACCTGGAATCTAGAACATGCCTGGTACTTAGTAGGGTCTTAATAAATAATCACTGAATGAACAAACAAATGCAGAAAACATATTCTTTTGTTCTAATGTTGGTTAAAGGAGGGGAGTGTGTGTGTTTGTGTGTAGTCCATATGTGTGGTGAGTGTCTATGTGTGCAATATTTATGTGTAGTGTGTGTAGTATATATGTATGAGGTGTGTGTGTAATATTTGTGTGTGTAGTGTGTGTGTGTGTGTGTATTTGGAGGGGGGGGTCAGAGTGCAAAACGAGGTTAATTGTTGGGTGGTTAACAATTCAAGGGAAAGAACCCTGCTCTCTGTACCTCCTTTAAGAAAATGGAATTTGAGGAGAACAGTAAATGAGAGGAATGAAATTGCTGTTTGTGACGAAGCTGTTTTTTTCTTGATCCAGATGTTAAGAATGCAATCCCCACCTCATGACAGGGCAGAAATCTGCCATGAGCATGGTGCTCATACGCAGATTCAAGTTTGCCTCTGCCTGCGGTCCCCTGGCTGACCGCACAATGATCTTTGGATGATGTGTTATCGGGGCCTGAAAGCTCAGTTGGTTTATGTACCATCTGAGTCCAATGTCTGTTGGCAAAGACAGGCAGGCTCCATGGCAAACTGCCTGCACAGTGATTCCCGGTGCTGTTGAGAAAAGATGAAAGTTTCTGGTGGTGAAAACATACAGAAAAAACAAAAACACATGTTTCTCCTCCTCTCCCTTTCTCTGCCAAACAACATAATGTTTTTCCTTACAGTCGCTTTCCAAAGGGTCCCACTACACACCTTCCTGACACAGAAATATTAAACCAGAAAGCCAGATTAGCTAGTCAACCTCTTGATTGCAGATGAGCTAATTAAGGTCCAGGAAGCAGAGGTCACTCACCCAAGTTAGGAGCAGATCCAGGATTATAAGTCAATTCTGTCCATCAGGAGGGCTTTCTACGATGTGCCCTGTCAACAGCCAATTTGGAGCTCCTACAAAGAGAAATTGCTGTGTTCACCTCATGGGCATAGTGATGGGTATATCTCAAGAAATATCTGAGGAATGAATGTATGGATAAATCACTTTTATCTGTTCTTTCATGCACTCTGCAAGAGGTAGAAAGGAGATTATGAATGACATAACAAATATATCATTTGTTGAGGTTAGAAAGCGAAAAAGACAGGATAGAGAAATCAGAGAATATTTAGTCCTGGTATATAGCCGGGGAAAATTAACTTTAAAGGGTCAGCACTTTCCAGGGACTAGTCAGAAGTTGTTGGGTCTGGACACCCAATCTTGACATTGCATTCATGGCTGAGTGCTGGGTACTTCCTCAAGCTGACAAAACTCCCAAGAGACCAGAATGCAATGAATTAAATTTTAGTGTGCCAAAGGGACTGGGCATTTCAATTAGCCAGTCATTCATTCTCTCCTTATGGGAAAATCTAATTGGGAGCCATATCTATTAATTGTTGAGTCCCTAGAGGGCCAGTCTTAGCCCTTATTACTGTCACTTCAACACTCAGCACCATAAAAAAATCACTTAAAAAGTTATTTATTTTAATCTTCACCCACAGGTATGTTCTTTATTGATTTTAGAGAGAGAGGAAGGGAAAGGGAGAGAGAGAGAGAAACATCGATGTGAGAGAGAAACACCCATTGGTTGCCTCTCATACACGCTCTGGCTAGGGATCAAACCCTCTACCTAGGTATGTGCCCTGATGAGGAATCGAACCTGCAACCTTTTAGTGTATGGGATGACACTCCAACCAACTGAGCCACCTGGCCAGGGCTCAAAAAGTTATTTTTTAATAGAAATTAGACTCCAGGAGGGCAGGCATCTTTACCTTTCTTGTTCGCTGCTTGTATCCCAGGCACCAAAAAGAGTGCCTGGCACAAAGCATGTGCTTAATGAATATTTGTTGAACGAATGAACAGTTCTTTAATCAACATAAAATTAGGACAAGGAAAATTTGTTTGATTGTCCTATTGGTGTTGATAAGCGTATGTGGACAGATACAGCCATCTGCGCTATGCAAATGCAGCTCCCAAGCAGATGCGATGAGCATATGTCTCCACTGGTATCGTCACTGTATGGTACTGAAGACACTGATAACATTTTGCTCCCTGACTTCCCTTTTACTCTGTAGATTTGCCCTTGGGTTGGCACATTCTTCAGACAAGGTACAAGCCAGTTGTAACTTTTTTGGTTACACCCACCTTTCAATCACTCCTCCTGGTGGCTAAACCTTGGTACCCTGGTCACCTTGCTTGAAAGTGGGTGAGCTGAAGTCTCCCCAACTACCCATTTGTATCTCTTGCAGGAAGTTCTATTCAGCACATGTTGATGTATCCTTGTTTCCTCCACAGAGGGCAAGGAAGTTCCCAAGTTCATAGTCTATAGCAAGCATTCAGAGGGAGTCATGGAAGGTATAAGAAGCCAGGAAGTGAAAAATCCTGTGTTCGGCCTCCAAACATGAGCAACTAGCTGTCAGCTCTACCATTTACTGTCGATTCTAATAAACATGTCCATAATGCCTTATAGTTTAACAACACTCTTACACAAGTTGTTTCTTGACCTGATGCTCATAATAACCACTTGCTCATAGGGACAGCAGGTATAATAGAACAATTTCGCAGAGGAGGACATGGTAGCACTGAAGTTCGGTGCCTTGGCTAAATCAGCACTGCTAAAAAACACAGAGCTGGCATTTGAGCTGACTTCATAGGACTCCAATCCAGAAATCTTCCATTATTTCCTCTGCCTCTATAACCTGAGGACGCTATTAAGAGTTTGCCTGAAGGAGAATGTAGAGACTGAGCCCAATGACGTGTTCAGGTCCCATGAGGTAAACAGATCAGCAACAAGATAGGAGCAATACCACCAGGTAACCCCAGTGTTGAAACCTCCACTCTGTTCCTATTCCCACCAGCACTGCTCCCCTAAAATCCTCCTTCTGCAAACCCCACCAAAGTGACAGTTGAGAAATGTAAAAAGTATAAATACACAAAGATAAAGAGAGCACAAAAAGGAACAATAATAGACAATAAATATTGACATTTTAGAAGATGATAAAAGATTTTGGAGATTCAGAGACTTTTATTTGTACATAGCACTTGGAAGATAGAGGTAATATGACACAGAAAATAACACAATAAGACAAAGAGATGGATAACTAGAAGGAGGGAAGAAAATTATAGGATCAATATCAGCTGGTACAATATCTGACTAATAGGAGATCCAGAAAGGGATAACTGAAAAAAATAGAGGGAAAGAAATTTCAGGGAAAAAGTACAAGGCTGAAGGAACTAAGTCTTAGGTTGAAAGAAGCCCATCAAATGTCCAACACAATGACACCCACAGCATGTCATCATGAAATTTCAGAATTCCTGTGATAGAGAGAACACCTTAGAAGCTTCCACAAAGGAACCATAATCAAATATGAAGGACAGAATGACTTTGGACTTCCCAACAACACTGGAAGCTAGAATATGATAAACATTTTCAACTTCTAGGATGCCAATTTATCAATTAAGTATGCAGAATTAAGACCTTTTCAGATGCACGATGACCCGAAAAAATTTGTGTCTCATATATCCATCCTTTCTCAAGAAGCTACCAATCAAAAGAGTAAATATGGGAAGAAAGGGAAAGAATGAATAGAGGAAGAAAGGGCAAGACAGTGAATCCAGAAAACTAGGAAGCCACACAGGAAGTGATTGGGGCAATGCCAGGGGGCCGGCACTGGAGCCACCTGGAGAGGGTGAAACCATCCCATTTTCCTTCAGGAAGTATGAGAGCTCCAAGAAAGGGATCCAGAGACATGAAAGGAACAGATAAATTGCCTTTCATCGTGTCCTACAGATTATTTGGACTCTTTAGGAAGAATTAAGGAGTGCTATAAAGAGATAACTAAATAAATATTAAAAATAAAGCAAATATTAAGTTCTAGATTATCTAAATATTGTATAAGAAAGGGATAGTAATTGTTGGCTCAGCAGTGGACATTTCCATAGTGCTAATAATAAAAATTCTAAATATAGATGTAGTTGAAAATTATAACTCTAGTGGTAGCCAGAGGAGAGGAGAAAGAAGGTGGAGGGTATGTGGCAGCTAAATCTTCACCTACCAAAACAGGACAGCCATAGCTACTGTCTGAAACTGACAAGTCAGGAAATAGCAGTGTATCTATATCCCTCAGAAATGTGGAGCTAATTAAGTATCAGAAAAACAGAAGGGTTTGGAAGGGCTGCTTTCAAGGAGCAGGAATGAGGATCTAGAAAGGCAGAAATGGGGAGCAAGGAACCACTGTTATTAATCTTAACCTTTTAGTGCTATTGCCTCTGTGTGTGTGTGTGTGTGTGTGTGTGTGTGAATCCACTGATAAAAGTTTAAAATGCACCGAGAAGGCTAGGTAACGTGGCATATTATAAAGAGATTTCTTTCAAAAACGGCTGGTGTTAACAAGTGCCCATACAGGATTTAAGATGCAAACTTCAACTATTTGGAAAATGGCCTCATGTGGCCCCCTTTTTCCCCTCCACTGAATCCAGTGCAGTCGACCACACCCCCAAGCTCTCACCACAAGGTCTCCCTTCAGACTCCACATGTTCAATTACTGAGCAAACAGGCTGTTTATTCTGCATATCTGGGCACCGAAGTGCTTCTCCAGAAAAAGATCTGTGCTTTTCCATAGCTGATAAAGAATACCTCCTGAATTCCACATGCACTTAGGAGGCTTAGCCCTTCCGACCTTTGCAAAGGCAGCCCAGGCTGCCCACTGACTCTCTGAGGTGAGTTCCAGAACCTATGGAGCCACATTATGACTTTCATGGGCTCAAGGCATTTTGCCTTCCTGACTTCTTCCTCCATAAAAATATTAAAAATTATATTGATGATTGTGCTGATACAAAGATTAATATAATATGGACAGGATAAATTGTTACATATTCATTAAATGTGATTTTTTTTCTTCTGATTTTAAAGAAATTAAAATGTTTTCATGGGGCCCCCAAAAGTCTCATGGGCCAGTGGCTCTGCGCGCTCTGTGCCCTCTGCGCCCAATGGAAATTCTGCTCAAGAATGGAGGCAGGAGGGAGGGACAGCCGACCGAAGCTCTCTGCCACCCTCTGCAGGTTATGGGAGAAAAGCGTCAAAAGTGAAGTAATTGTAAACCCCAGATGAGATAAAGTCATGGTCACATGTTACCTGGTATTTGTTAAGCAGTTATGTGCACTAAATAATGTGCAGACACATCTTGTTGAGCTTCCCTTGCGTTCCTGTGAGGCAAGCTTCATGTCCACTGACATCCAGCGGACCCCGAGCTTAGGTTTCGTGTCCAAGTTCACCCAAGCAGTCAATGGCAGCCCAGGGGTGTGTGAGCACCAATCCCAGCTCTTTCTGCCTGCCTGGCAACCTTTCTGGGGTGGGTAGGCCCCATCTTCTCCTGTCACCCTCATAGTCCTCCCTAATCCACCCACACTGCCTGTGTGTAAAATAAAACATCAGCGACTGATAGGTGTGAAGTCAGAATTTGATGTAAGGTAAACCTCCATAAATGTGCTCCTGTGTATCTCAGAGATCAGAATTTTGTGGCATTTTCCCCTGCTAATCTACAACATTCCTGTTGGCACCCTGTGTTTCTATTTCATTAGTATTGTGCCACCCACCTCTGTGTCCAAGGCTGAGCCTCCGCCTCAGGTGATTACATTTTTTGAATGCTGGACTGTGACAATGGCATTTGCATAAGCTGTGTCCCCCATCTGAGAGATGAAATTCACATGAAGTCACAGCCAGCCAGTAATTATAACTCCACCTCATTTTTCTCAGCTATCACCCATTTCTATGCCTGAGAGGGCCTCTGTGGGTGGGAGGAGGTGACAATTTGCATTTATATAGAATCCCAGCTTTCAGTTAATTAATCAAAACACTAAGCTACCCCAACAAAACCTTCAGTGAAGGCCAGAAAGCTAAATCCTGGTGCATCTTATTTGAAACAATGATTTGAGCTGTGGCAAAATCTCACAACAGGCCTCCTAAAGTTCAGAGCCTGAGGGAATTACTCTCTACAGGAAGGTTCACTTATTCAGACAAGGTGATTTTCCTTTCCACTTTTTCCACTCTCACTCTTCTGTCCACCTCCTTACCCAGTCTCCAAGCAAAAACATTCCATGATTAAAAAGAAAAATATCCTCAGGAAAAGAGAGACATTCCTGAAACAAATGAGAAACCATGAAAGGATGGGTTGAATAACTGGCACTCTGGGCTTCTCAGGACACAGTGGAACACCGTGAAGGATCACTGAGTGACGGAGAGGCAGCCTGAGGCAGAGACTTGATGAGAGGTGGAGAGCATCAAGCATTTAATATCCACAAGTATTGGGATTGGGCCCCAAGCTCTTCACTGAGTGGTTGCCTCAGGGAAACAGTATGGAGAGGGAGCACTGGGCATGCAGATGTCCCCAATTATATGCTTGGGGGGGGGGGGTGAAATGTTTGTTAAACAAATAAATATTTGAAATATTTGTTATAATATACTTGGTTTACTACACACACACACACAAAGATTATAGAAAATGCATTATTACTTTCAGCTACTGCATAAAAGAAATTAATTTGTAGTCATGGGAAACCTCCAGGAGAAAAATAAATGACAAAAGCAGAGAAGCCAGAATCAAAGGACTTGAACCCCCCCATTCAGCTTTCTATGCCTCAGATTCTTCATGTGAAAATGGAGGAAATTATAATACTTATCTGCCTTAGTCAACCCAGGAAGATTGCATGAGATAAATAAGTGGAAACAAATGCAGGATTTTTTTCCCCACTTAGCCCCTTATCTCTAAAACCCCTAACTTTATGCAGTGATGGAAATTTAAAAGCTATGCCCCAAACACAATTTGCCAGGGGACTTTGGATAAGGCTGAGTCCTAAGCGATATGAGGGCCACCAGCCCTGGGAGCTGCCCAGCAGATGTGAGATACAGCTTCTTGCCTGATGGCCAGGTCAAAGCTCACAGACTCACAGTCATGTCACATAGATGGGTGTGCACGCACACTCACTCTGGGGCAAAGGCAAATGTGGAAACAATACTTATCTGACACCCTCCCCAGGGTGAGGCAAAGGGGAGGCCGCCTGAAGCTCAGGATAGGGGAAAAGAACATTTGCCCCAAAGCAAAATTCAGTGACTGAAATATCCTGCTGAGAGGTGGTCCTCTTAGAATTCCAGAGGTCAAACAAAGCTGCCACTAAACTTTAGTTTGCTTCTTCTTTCTTAACTTACCCTTTGCACCCACCCACTCAGACTAACAACTACCACACACACACTGGTTACCTCCCTGAGTGGGAGGAAAGGGGAGGAAGTCAGTCTACAGTGGGGTAGGGTGGGGACACCCAAGTTCAGACCTACAGTGCTATTGGGCAAATAGAAGCCAACTGTGGGGAAATAATTTATGATATCCCTAGTCACTCCAATGAGCAGCATCACAGGAATCACAGTGTTTAAAATACTTCTGCTGCTCTAGAAAAAATGTGTTTATCAAGGCTTGATGCATTCGTTCTTGGTGTTAAAGCAAGTTTATCACACATTCCTCCCTCTCACTAAATGAGGAAATCATGCTGAGCAGCCCATCCAGGCTGTCAGTATGCATCCTTCTACTCTGTGAAGGGGAAGCCTCTCACAAATGAGGGCTCTGCTCTCTGAGATGGACAAGACTGAAGTCTTGGCTGTGTGGTCAATGTGTTCAGTCAATGAGAAATAATAGAAGCTGGGCAAAGATTCATAGGTTGTGTTTTGAGGTATGGCTGGCAAAGAGGTTGAAAAGTGCCTGACAAGTATTACTAGCAGTCTTACATTTGGGATGCTGGGAAAAGTCAGGCTCTGTGAATTGCTGCTGAATGAAACCTCATGAGGCTGCTTCCCCAGTTCTGTATATTACCCCAGAAGCTCTGTGCTAGGAAACCTCCTTGTGGCTTGTCTTGGAGAAGATATGGAAAGAACAAACTCTGAGAATTAGCTTAAAAAGACCTTGAGAGACCACCCAGTCCAACTCCCCAACTTCGGACAGACAAGTATTCTTGTCACCAATTTACAAACAAATGATAACAGGGGCTAGAGGGGTTCAGTGACACACCAGAGGACATGGCCAGCAGTGCGGAAGCTAGGGTGAAAACCCTCATCAGGCTTCTGGTGCATGCGCTTTCTCCGGCTCTGTGGCTTTCCTAGCCCAGGGAGAACTTAGAGATGGATTCCTGTTGAGTGTAGATTTCTACCACTCAGCCATTATCCACGTTTCATCCACCCATCCATCCACTCACCCATCCATTCATCCACCCATCCATTCATCCATCCACCTACCTAGTTCAACAACAAACATTTACTAAGGATCTGCTCTGTTCCAGATTCTATACTAATCCAGATGATGGAGGCAGAAAAATATGTAAAAGACAGGTCCTTGCCCTGGCTGGGTGGCTTAGTTGGTTGAAGTGTCATCCCATACACCAAAAAGGGTTGCGGGTTCAATTCCCAGTCAGGGCACATACCTAGGTTTCAGGTTCAATCCTTGGTCAGGGCATGTGTGGGAGGCAACTTATTGATATTTCTCTCTCACATCTATGTTTCTCTCTCTCAAATCAATAAACATACCCTTGAGTGAAGATTTAAGAAAAAAAGACAGGTCCTTCCCTTAGGTGTTTGCAGCTCATGGGGGGATTCCCCTGCATACTCACCGACCTGCCAGACTCAGATTAAAGCTAACAAGAATAGAGACTGGGACAGGACAGACAAGATGGGGTGGTGAAGGAAAGGCTGTGAAAACCAAGCTGAAAAGGAGAGGGCTTTGCAACTAGAGGCATGGGAAGAAAGCACCAGTAGTGGTCTGGGAATGCAAGGAGGCCATGCTGCCCGGCCTGGGTGGGGTATACAGCAGATGACCAGAAGAGGCCCAGCAAAAAACACAGATTCTATGCCTCTGTGCCCTCCTGGTTGACCCCACCCCTCAGCAAGTAAGACAGATCTTAGGGACAGGCTGGGGAGCTGAGGCTGGGGCCGACTCTGAGAACCTTAAATATTGGAGCGGGCAGTTCAGACTCAATCCTGCAAGAGGTGTGCTTTCTGCTGTACCTGAGGAGTGGGGCACTCCAGGGAGATTTGTATAACTGATGTCCTATTCCTAAGTGTTTCTAAACATTTCTCTACCTAGCCTGATCTTAGTAGCTTCAGGGGAATTCTGTCTCCTCCGTCCTTATGTCTAGGGCCCCAATCTCTGCCGCTGTTCAGTTCCTGGCTGTTTTTGTTGTTGCTGTTTGCTTGTTTTTGAACTTTGTGCGTGGCCAAGTTATAAGTACCTTATTTCATTTAAGAAGTGAAAACATGCTTACCCGCCCCACCCTAAATATGCTTATCTCTGACAGCACAAACCCCGCCCTATGGTTGTACCTTCCTGTTGTGTCTCCTGGGCAGTTCATCAGAAATAAATCCGTCCTTAGCAATTACCTATTCTGTGGACTTTGCTTCATCTGTGTAATTAGCTCGCTGTCTCCTCGCAGAGTGTGACACCAGATTGTGGGCCAACGAACCCAGATTCCATCAGCAGGTTCCAACACAGGTTCTACTGTAGACAGAGGCTAGACGTTGGACAAAGTCTGAAAGGGGACTGCAGCCTTTCTGTGGGTGGAAACACTGGGAAGGAAATGTTGAGTTGTGACAACAGCCAGGATGGAAGCCTCCAAAAGTGAGCCATGAAACCTGCAGTTGTTGGCCTAATCCCAAACCACGCCCTAGATTACTATGTTATGTTAACTTAAAAAAAGGAAAATAAAATGTCTTCTCCAACTGTTTAACCTAAAATGTGTGTGTGGGGGGGGGGGTCGTCTTTACTTCATGCAAGTGTACTTAGCAACAGAAAGAGTAGTTCCAGGCTGGCCATTCTATTATTAGATTCAGGACTCATGAGGTTGCATAAGCCATATAGCTAAAGGATTGGAGAATTCTGTCCTTTACATTCCATGGTTGAAATAAAGGATTTTATATTATTTAAAAGAGTGAGATAGTGGTGGCAGAGATGGAACTGAAGAGGTAACAAGTGAAAGGCAAGGCAATAGTTATACGCATCAGAGAGGAGAATAGACAAATCTCAGGGCAGTCATTAACGAAAAGTGGATCTGTTACATATAATTGATAATATGTAGGGGAGGGAGAGTACATGTTCTTTTTAGGTAAGTAGAGTGATTCCAGGTCATGCAGTATTATTTCCTGATATGAGGGATAAACAGAAAAAACATTCCAGTGGATATGAAAATTAAGACATTTGAGTCCCTGTAGAGGTTTGCCAGCAAGATGCCCACTCTATTCAATTTCAGATAAATAATTTTTTTAGGGTTTGTCCCAAATATTGCATATTAAAAAATTCTTTGTTGTTTCTCTAAAATACAAATTAAATACCACATGTCCTGTATTTTTATTTGCTAAACCTGACAACCCTCCTATTGCAGAAAGAATGAAAATTTTCATCAAGCTTGGCATGAGAATGGCATTTAGAATATAAGGGAAGGTCAGTGAGAGGTCATCCAGCAAACACCACAAAGGGCTTTTATAGAGGATGTTGGAAAAACATACGGTAAAGAACCAGCTTCCCACTCCTATGAAAGGCTGGCTTTGTTTCTTAGCAGGATGGAGGCTGCTCTCACTAACCCCAATTTACAGCCAGATTGGAAAACTCTCCTGAAGTAGCACTGGTTTCCATGGGAACACCTTAGCTGCCAAATGCTGAGTGCCTGGTGTGCAGAGCTTGTAGCAGGTGCGCAGTGAAGGAGGGCACGTTGGGTGAAACTTGGTAGATGAATTCTCTAAACTTTAGCATCTAAAGAATAGGTGACTTTTTAATAGACTAATAATCCAAAGTGTTCTTATCTGCACTCAATGCTCAACTTTTTAAGTGTGAAAATGGACAAATCTTTAGGTAAAGTCACTCAGCTGGTTAATGGCAGAGCTGGAACAGGAAGTTCCCAGACAAGAAACTGTCGTGCAGTGCCCTACACCTTGGCACACTACTTTCAAGAATTTGTTTTTCTACTTGATAGCTAAGACTTTCATTCTTTTTTTCTCTCATTTCTGTGCTTTAATGATGCCTTTTAATATCGAATCTTCTGCTTTCATATCTCATTCACTAAACGTGTTGAGATAATTAGGTGATGGAACTAGGCATTACTCTGTGGGCAGGGAGCAAACAGTTTCTTACGTTTATATAAATGTACAAGCTTTAGATAAAGCACAGCTGACTGCATTCGTAGCCCATCCACACCAGGATTGAGAAATCTTTGAATGCCACTGGCTGGTCAATTCCATCAGCAATTGGATGGTTGGGAGCATTTTTATTTTTTTGTGGAACGGACCAGGTAATTCAGTCAACAGTTGCCAAAATTGGAGTCAAGGACAGGCACTGCTGGACCAGCCCACAGTTAATTAAAAGTCAGAAGGAGTATAAATGAGACCCGGCTCATTTGGAGAGGTGCGGAGGGAAGGAACTAGAGGCTCTTAGTTGTTAAAGAGGCAGGAGAGGAGCCCAGGGCTGGGAAAGCAGAGGGCTTTGGGATGCAGGACGTAATGCTTGATGCTCCCACCTAACACTTTCATTCTTACACTGTAAAGTAAAATCTCATTTTTTCAGAGACATAATTCTTTATGCATTGTGTATAAGGTAATTTACATGGCCTGCATTTTCTCAATTCTGAATTTGATTTGTTTTGGAAAACCACCACACTGCAGAACCATTCAACTACTCTTCTATTTATTAGCAGATTTATGAGTATCTAAATAAACTTGGCCCCTACCAATTTAGATACAGTTTAGGTGGAACTTTTTCACTCCTTGTTCTATTTTTTATTTATCCTGTCTACATTAAGTGATGGCATATTACCATCTTTTAAATTTAATCCACACATTTATTTGAGGGTTGGAGGATGCTTAGGGAATAACCATGAAGTTTGATTTATGTTTATTTTATTATGTTCCTGTGTCTTTAGTAAAATTTGGAAACATTCCGAAATAATGTTTGGAAATATTTTTAAAGTCGACATGTTTTAAAAATTACCTGAATCAGGAAATAAATTTGGGCCATAAGCAGAATACTTCCTACAGGAGAAGGGGAAAAAACCCAGACTGAGCTTCCTGTTTTTCCTTTGATCACAGCATGCCATCCGTGAACTCAGGTCTACTGACCTGGAAGCACCAGGCGGTAGGCAGTGCTTTAGAAATTCCACCCAAAGTGTGTCATCACCCATGACAAGATCCGTGCTTGCACTTTTAATTCCCTTACCCCCACAGAAGCCTTTTGCTCCAACTGCAGACGCTACCAAGTTTCAGAACTCATCCTGTTATTGGTTAGATGTGTGAAGAGAAGTGCATCCTTTGATCTGAGGAAACAGAATCTGTATTTACTTGGCAGTTGTATTTTACAAATGCACATAGAATAGTATGGGATGAACCTGGGCCCTGAAATATTTTCTGAGTACCTGCTCTTTACCAGATCTTGAGCTAGACAGCTGGGAAATATAAAAACAAATTTTCCTCTGTCTTCTCAGAGAGCCATGAGACATGTAGTTAACTAATTACAGCCGAAGGCAAAATACAATATATGCCCTAAAAGGTACAGAATTTTATAGGATTAAAGGGAAGAAGAGAGAGACTAGTACTGGGGAATAATCAAGAAACAGAATTTTAACCTGGAAAGAGACTTTTGACGGACCAAGGTGAGGGCCAAGGCAAACCAGACAAAGGCGACAAACAGCATAGGCCTGTGAGAGGCGCATTATATTCCCACCAGCATGGCGCAGGATACAGCAGGAGCTGAGCCTAGAAAGGTAGGCTGAAGTCAGGTGGCACAGGGCCTAGAACATCTCAGTCGGCATTCAGGGTGCTGCACAGCAGACAGTAGATCCTCTCACACCCTCCTTCTCACCCTGGCCCTCTGGCTTAGTTGTCTATGTCCATACTGGACAATTGTCCGACTACCATGAGATGGGAAACCTCTTGACTTGTCAATCTGAGTAGAGAAGTGCTGTAAAGTAACCTTCCCCTTTTGCTAAGTAGGTCTTGGGGATCAAAAATTATCTTTAAGACCTCTAGAGAGACAATGAAGGAAGAGTTACTTTCCAGATGGCCTAACCTTTAAAAAATATGACAGAATCCTGCACACTCCTGCACTCTAGGGGATCCTGAAGGAAAGCCATTGTCAAAGGTCAGAGTGAGAGTGGAGGGATAAGAAGAGTCACATGAACATAAATGACTTCTTGGACCCTGGCTGTAGCCAGAACGTGGCTCTCAGGTGGCCGTGTTCTTCAGGTGAATTAGGTCAGCCTGTAGGTTGAGGAGGTTACCCATTAGGGTAGTCTACAGAAATTGTTTTCCACATGCTCAACTTCTGTGTTCCTAAAATTGATTGCCCAATAAAGTGCCTGTGGTTGTTTAATCAGTGGATTGCCCCCTCACTTCTTGTTTACCTCTCACCTTTAACAATCTCCCTTCTCCCACCTAACAAAAGAACAGCTCTTACCATCCTACAGCTTACTAAATATACTGTCCCAGTGTGTGAGAACATGTACGAAACAGCACAATAAGAAATTCCAATCTAAGAGAGGCAAGTCCCAGGAAAGCAAAGAAACAGGAACTTTCTGGAAGGAAATCCAACAGGGCCCTGTCATGGTCACCAGTGCCTGCTTCTACTAGCCCACCCCCATCCCCACCCCTTCTTAGAGTGCAATTTGGGCTGGGTTTGCCCACCAGCTGATGCAGAGGGCATTTTTCATAAACTGGATGAGCGCAATCTGCAATTAATTAAAGCACAGAAAATATGTGGGAAATTCATCCTTTAAAACTGTTAAATTGATGACACAAATTTATATGTCAACTTAAAAATGTGCAAGGAGGCACATAATTGTTTGCAATTATTTTAGGAGGTGGAGTACGATTGAAGTCTGAAGACCCCTGGACCTTCAAGGTCTCTCCAAACTAGCCAATTTAGGGAAGTTTGTACAAACAGCTGAATTGAAGTTCTAGTTTTGCTCTGCAGAGGGCAGCATTGGTAAAATGTTATGAGGTAAAAATAATTTTTTTCCTACTTTGGAGACAACTTATCCCTTTGCCTTCAAACAATTTTAATCAGAATAAGAATGAGCTTCAGAGTTTGTGGCTTTAGGGGAGAATAGTGTTCAACTGGAACAGAAATGCTAAAGGCCTTTGTCAGGTACATTTTTCCAAGGCCAAACAGTACTATTTTCTGTTTTTAACCAATTTATTTATTTCTAGAGTTTAATAGTGCCCAGCTATTAACAAACAGTTACACTATTTCCAGCTCTAGGGAAGCTCTGGGTTAAGCACACAGTACAATTTCATGTCTACAGGACTTGGGCAAGGCTCCCTTGTCCCTGAAACCCTGCCTTGCTCACGTGGCTTAGGTCCAACAGTCCTCAGAAAGGGCGGATGCCACTTATGATTAAAAAGGACTTCGGCACTGGCTGACGCAAAAAGGCCTGAATGTGACTACAGGCCTCAGTGACTCCAGGAAATTATTTTCCGATGCCATTTTACTAAGAAAACCATGCGATTTCCTTATAGTGAGTTAATTATTGCCAGGCCTTGAATAAATGACTGAAAATTTATATTTAAAGCACAGGTAGGTCACATACACAAATAGACCATAGTTCATTCATATTAAACATTGGTGTGTCAGGAACTGAAAGCTTCTTTCAAAGATGAGACAGGGAAGAGAGGTCAAATTGAAAGAAAAAGTGAAGTAATAAGTTTAGACTCTGCAGTTCCTCTTATCAACAATGTGTCTGTTCCCTGCTTACAGTGTCCCCCTCCCACCTACACACTTCTCTTTCTGGATATAAAAACTGCCTTCAGGCAAGTTTTAACATGTGGGTGTTGGTTTTAACATGTGGGCGTTTGAATAGTTTTTAATTGGAATTGAAGTACAAGGTTATGCTCCCAGTAGAAGGAATTGCAGCAACAGGGACAGGTGTGGGGGGCAGGTGTCCAGATGGCAGGCTCTGCAGCTGTTTCTCAGCCCTCTAAGCAGGTGTGAATGGAGTCCTTCTTCCAATTTCTCTTCAAGATGGCACCATCAAAACAGTGTCAATGACAAGTGATGTGGTATTTCAAGGGACTGAAAGTTACAAACATAATATATAACAATAAAACCACAGATTACTATCTACTACCAGTTCTTTTGTTTTTTCATAAAATTGGTAACATCTCAAAGTATGTACACCTGTGCATGTGTGTATGTGTGTGTAGATATATATATAATATGTGTAGTATATTAGCTATGCATATTATAAATATTTATAGATACATAAATTTAAGCCAACAATTAACTGCAAAAATATAAGGCTTACTATATTAGGAACTGTGTAATCTTTCAAGAAATTATCTATCATCACTGCTGCCAAAGGCAAAGAGTTATTGATTAAATGCTCATTTTCACATGACATTTCCATGAGCAAACAAAACAGCTGACAGCTCTTGCTGAGTTCACCTGTGTGGACCCTTCCATAGAGGGAAATGCAGACTGAGAAATGAACAGCGAGGGCCAGGTCTTTGACTAAATTAATAAAAACACACTCACTCTGTGGTTGGATATACAGGAGCCCAGTGTGCACACTGCATGACATCACGGCCTTGGCTGTGCCTATGACTCTCCTTTCTCAAAGAGGTAGACTAGCTATGATCCTGACCTACTGGCAAGCTGGCTTATTCAGGCTTGTTCCAGACCAAATCACTGGCTTCCTATTTCCAGATGATAACACCAGGACCTTGCACCGATGGGCCATGGACTGAATATTTATGTTCCCTCTAAATTCATGTTGAAATGCTAATCCTTGTGGTGATGGTATTAGGAGGTAGGGCCTTTGGGAGATGGCATTTTTCCTGCAACTTGTAAACTGGAAGTTTACTGGAAAGTTGCTTCCAGTTTACTGTTAACTGAAAAACTCAACGCTAGCCAACCTTAAAGTGGAGGCATTGCCTAAGTGTTCTGTAAGTTAAAAGGGTGAGAGGAAGGAGGGAGCAGAAGGGCTGTCATCCATGTTCAATGAAATTCTTCCTTGCCTCTCTTCACTCCCAATAAGCAAAGGATTACCCCCAGAAATATCAGAGAGATGGCATGCAAGGCTCACAGGAGGGAGCTTTGATGGTGAAAACCTACTTCTTCAGCCTCATCATCACCATCAGCAGCAGCAGCAGCAGCAGGGACTGCCTAGGATAATATGCATCCCCTCCTGCGGCCCACAGGAGCCCAGGAGCTCACCTTTTAGGCATTTCCCTTATGAGTCAGACCTAAGGAGGCTTAGTGACCCTGAACATGAAAATGATTTTAAAGCTGTGGGGATGAAAACTTAATTGGAAAAAAAAAAAAAAAAAGAGTAACCCCCCCTACACACCCTTCCCCAGAGGAATTAAAGGTCTTAGAAGGGACCCTAAAGAATACAAGTATCAAAGAGAAGATAAGACGCAGAGCTTTAGCTTAGTGTTTTGGTTTTTTGATTTTTTCAGACATCCATAGTTTCCCTTACAGTCTCAAAGGGAGTCTGAAATTCACCCAAATTCTTTTTTTAAAAAACACGATTTGATTCTATCATATTTAGAAAATTAATGTATGTCTTATAATATTTTCAGAAGGAGACAGGGAAAGCTCTTTCTTACCCCACCCCCGAAAAACACAACAACAAACAACAAAAAAACCAATAATGAAGTGATTAAATTAACCAAAGGAATAATCATATATTCAGGGGTAGGCAAAAGTAGGTTTACAGTTGTGAGTACACAGGACACAGATTTTATTTTTATATTATTATTTATTTATTAATTATTGTATTATTTATTTGTATTATTTGTCTTATTACTGTTATTTCATATCCTTACTTATGATTTATCTTTTAGGTAATGATGGCTGGTAATATAACCTACTTTGCCCATTCTTGTATACATATATATTGTAAGGGGATCCCATGAAAAGCTTCAAAAAATGATATATTATCCTGTTGCTATCAGCCTTTGTAAATAAATATTACTGGTAAATACAATATCCATGGTTATAGTTAATGTATTATTTCTATCTGTGTCTTAAAGGGAGGAAGGAGAGGGGGAAGGAAAGGGAAGAGGAAAGGACAGGAGCTAAAACAGCTTTGAGATATTTGACATGTGTCCACCTTACGCAAGTGGAGAACATGCTCTCTGGGAGAAAATCTAGCCATTCCCCATGACACATGTCTTCCCCAAGAACAGTAACTTCTTTCAGAAGGAGATGTGTTATCCCTCTGGGCTTAAGCACCTCACTTCAGAAAGGATTAGGAATTAGGAGATGTAATCTACCTCATTCTGAAGACCTTTGGCAGGGTAGCTGTACGAAGCAGTTCTTTGCCCCATAAACCCTGAGGATTTGAAGCCTGGCCGGAATAACACCGAGGAGCTTTCCTCCTCCCTGATGGTGTGACTCAGTGCCCTTACTCCAGGGATTCTGGCAGGCTGGCTTCCTGGCCAGATGCTTCTCATCCACACCTATGGACCTTAGGAAACCAAGGATGGGCTTAGTAGGTGTGGCTTTGATTTCTTTTCCATCACCACCTTTGAGATGTGAAAATTGAATGACCATCCACACCAGAAATATCCACTCAAGCAAGCAGGTCAGGGAGGAGACCTTCCTCACTTTATGGTCAGCAAGTCAGGTTTGGGCCATCTCCTGACAGGTCATCCATCCAGTGGATCAGACTATGTTCTTGCAACACGGTGTGGTTGAACTTATATTTCATGACTCATCCAGAAGTAGACGGCTTTGATTCTGGAGCAATAACCCCAGAGCCTGTGCCAGAGCAAGGAAGTCACCCCTTTAAGGTCTTTGGATGTTGGAGTAAGCCAGACCATTGAAGAGCTGCCTTTGTGCACTACATTACCGTGACCTCTCTTAAAAGTGTTATTTCTGAACTACCCTTTACATATACTGCAACTTTTTGCATTGAGGGACATTATATCAACTATAGGAACTTTTCTATAATAGCCACTGTACAGATGCTTTTGAGGATGTGACCTAAGGCAGCTGACAGCATTGATCCCTTTTCTCAGGCCTTTTAGAAAAAAATGTATCTAAGTTTGAAGAACCAGAAAAATGTGTATTTCTCCTGAGTATTAGTATGTTTTTCTCTTCTGGGCATTATTACTCTTGTAACTCATAGAATTACCATCTTTGATTTGGATGCTAGAAAACTCAAAGCCTAATATGTTGCCCACTTCCAACAACTTGTACAGTACCTATAGCATGCATTTTCTGTGTGTACTTTGCACTTGAGTTCATCTTAGTGTCTCACCCTTGTTTTCCTTTCACCCTAATTGCTTCATCTCTAAGTTGTTGTTTATCACCTCATGTGTATACTAAAGGTTCCCTGTATTAGTCAGAGTAGGCTAACTGGGGTCACAAATGGCTCCAAAATATGAATACAAGACGACAGGTTGACTTCTCACTTACCCTAAGTCTAATGTGGATATTACTTAGCTCTTCCACCTTCAACATATAGCCCCACAGTGGCTACAAGAAGTAGAAAGATACTCAGATACTTAACCCCTTCAGCCTGGAAATGCCACACACCATTCCTCTCACATTCCATTAAACAGAACCAGTCAGTCACTCATGTGCAAAGCTCCTAGGAAACATTATTGCCAATTGGTCGGCCAGTTCTTAAAAACAACTCTACTTGGGAGGGGAACACAAATCTTTGGTGGTCAGCTACTGTCTCTGCCAAACTCCCTAAATTCCTTCCAAGAACAGGAAAATTAAACTAACTCAACAGACTTTAAATGTAAAAAAAAAAAAAAAAAAAAAAAAAATCTCTTCTCCTTGCCAAAGAATAGCACTATCAATCAAGAAATAACCAAAAATCATGACAATCTATGGCTGGACTCTATGTTGGGTATTGTAGGGTGTACAAAAGTATGAGTTGTAGTTCTTGCCCTCAAGTTGATTATAGTGTGTCGTGTACACCTTCCATACTCTGTTTCTATGGTTAGGTAGAAATGTGGCAGCTCCCAAGTTACTCCGTGGTACAGACATCATTCTACCAGGTTTCTTCTTAGCCGTCACCGAGCTCTATAATGGGAAGGGTCAGATGCACCAAAGAGCTCTCTGTCTGTGGACCAAAAGAAAGCCCTTCTGTAGTTACCTTTAGAGTGGCCAGTGTACAGTAAGGAGGCAGGGACTCTTCACTTTTGGTATTTACTCTGAGATGACCTCAGGAAAAGGCCTTAATTTCTTCCTACCTGGATTCCTACCCTGTAAATTAGAGATAATGATTCTTGCCTATCTTGCCCTTCAGAATTAATTAGTGGTTGTGTTGCACTTTGAGTCTACAGATGAAAGGTTTCTATGTGAGCTCAGTGCATCGTCATCATTATCACCATTACTGTATGTCCTGAAGATAATGTTATGGAATTTCCACACAAAGCTTTCAAGAGGCTTGACTGTCCTAAACTCTTCAACCTTCTCTTCTATGCATTTTTAAAGGACTAACCCACTTTCCCCTTCTTCATGACCTTGCTTTCAGGAACTAAGAAAGTGAGAGCTAGTCATAATTTTTGAGCCATGATCCATACACCGCAATGTGACAGTGCCTTTCTCCCAGCAATCAAGCCTAGACATTTTGACTTGGTCCCAAATCAAGAATATAAGTGATATATCAGAAGCAGAGGGGAAGGAAAACTTTTAGAGGATGTTTTAAATCTCAGAACTCCCCCCAAAATTATTCTATTTTTTTCTCCCAGAACATCTCACTAAATAAATTGACCTTTTCTGCTTACTAGGTGACATTATAAAGAAGAGTATTCTTAGTATTATTTTCTTGTAACTTAGTACTCTGAGCTGTATCGCACATCCTTGGGGGGTTTGTCAGTTGCTGAACTCAACAGGAGTTCAAATTCTGGTGTGAAAACTGAAATCTTTTCCTGAGGACATTGGCAGGGCTTTGGGTGGCACCCTGCTTTTAAATTTGAGACTGGTACCAGAGGTAGTGTAGGTTGTGAAATGACAGGAGCAGAGTCAAGTAAGTAGGGTCAGGTTATCACAGAAGAACCTCAAGTTCCCTTGGTATGTAGATTTAGTATTCTTGATCCAGAATCAAGAATTGTAAAATCAAATGGTGACCTTACTAAGCAGTCCTGGTCCTTGGGACTAGTTTAATTGGAGTGTTGATACTTCTGGGATCATTAAAATGGAACAGTTTGCTAAGCCAGCATAAGCCTTTTCACTTATCATTGATGCAGGTACTTCTTTATTCTAAAATAGTGCTGGAATGTGAAAGCTGATCAGTATTGGAAGAGCTGGAATGACTCAGCCAATACTGTGATTCCAGCCCCAGCTTGTCTTCAAGTGAACAAAGACAAGTTACACAAGGGGAGTGAAGTTCTGATTTTGAGATTTTAGTGACTCTCAAATTTTGTCAAGCAACAATGATAATAAAAAACATGTTTACAACTCTTCCTGTATAAGAAGCATTGTTCTGTTCCCTTTGTATGAAATTAAGTAATTTAATCCCCAGTGACCCTATGAAGCAATTTCTATTATTACCTGTACTTTAGAGATAAGGAAACTGAGCAGGGAGGGTTTAAATGTCTTATCCAAGGTCTCATGGCCAGTCAAAGGCAGAGCCGGGATTTGAATCTAAGCTGTCTATTCTTGGAACCACTAAACTCTGAGTGATTCTGTGAGTGCTCTTTTCTGTGTCATCTAGCAATTCCCTGTGTCAGGAATTCAGTCCCTATTCCTGGACTGCATTTAAATAAACTATTTTCTCCACATGTTGGAATTTTAAGCCCTAGAAAAGACCTGCAAGTATGATCAACCACAAAGTAGGAAATAGGATGGAGGCCAGTAGGATGGGAGCCACCAAATGACCAGGAGATGCATATAGAAATACATGCTATTGCTGGAAGTTAAAGGAGGGTGCTGAGGACATGGGTTCAGTACTCACATGTCCAAGACAGTGGATTTTTGTTTTCTAAACTTACTCTAAACCAAGATGGATAACTTGAAGAGATTTCCACTGCTGATGAGAAAAATCTCTCAGAAAGTAGAACAAAAAGACAAAGAGGTCTATTCAACAAATTGTGCTGGAACAAGACATAAACATGCAAAAAATTAATCTAGGCATAGACTACACTTTGCACAAAAACTAACTCAAAATTACTCATAAGCCTAAATGTAAAAGCAAAGCTATAAAACTTCTAGAAAATAACATAGGAGAAAATCTAGGGGACCTAGGCTTAGGCATAACTTTTTAAATAGAACACCAAAGACAATTCAAATTGATGTCAGACTTCATTAAAATCAAAATCTTCTACTCTGCAAAGCACACTGCTAAGAGAATAAGAAGACAAGTCACAGAATGAGAGAAAATGTTTGCAAAACACACAGCTCTGGATAAAGGACTTTTATCCAAAATATACAAAGAACTCTAAAATCTCAACATTATGAAAACAACTCAATTTAAAATAAGCAAAAGATCTGAAGAAGATATACAGATGGCAAATAAGCATATGAAATGATGCTCTACATCATAATTTTACTTTCAAATTTTTGAGAGAAACTTCTTCCAACCTAGAATTCCATTCTTTGCTAAACTATCAATCAAATGTGAAAGTAAAATAGTGTCATTTTCAGACAGACTCCAAAATTTCCCTCCACCAGCTCTTTCTTAGGAAGTTCCTGAAGGATGTGTTCCAACAAAATAAGGAATTAAGCAACGAAACAGGAAGAGACAAGTTCTAAAAAAACAAGGGTTACAACACAAACTGTGGGTAAAGAGAATTCCCAGAGTGGTGGTGAAGGGAAACCTGAAATCACAGCTGGGCAGCAGATCCAGTGAGCAATCAGTCCATATTGGAGCAGGAAGGCAGAGAAGTCTCGGTTTTTTAAAAATGAATATATGCACTATGCATAATAATATAAGCACCAAATATTGATTTAAGCCCAATTTGCTAAATATTCAAAGTGGGAGGTAGAGAGTAAAGGAAAAAGTTAACAGGAAAAGCTTACAATTAAAAAATTAATAAACTGCAGGATAGCATATTCTGTTAAAATATAGAAATAAATACCTGGAGAAAATAATCAGCAGTTTCCTGGAGAGGGGCACCTGCTGTTTTTCATTATAACCTCATAATGTTACTTGCCTTTTGAAGCTATGATATGTGTTGTATACTGTAAAGATACAAATTCAATTTAAAAACAAAAGAAGGAAAAGGAAGAGAAAGAGAAGTGTGATGACTCATCCAAGATAACATGTTAACAAGGATGTCAGACTCCCAAGTCATGTGCTTTCACTACCCTACAATAACAACTGAAACTGCCCATAACATCAAGTGCCCAGGATGGCTGGAATCCTCCCCACTAAAGGGCTTGGTGTCCAGACCTATCGTACTTTGGGCACCTGGAGCCTGGCAAAGACAAGGAACCTAGCACAATACCTGTATAGCCCCCCCACCCCCACCCTCAGTGCTTTCTGAGTGATCCAGACGATTAATCAACATATTTTATTATTTTCTGGAAGAAGTACCACTACCTTTAGAGGTAAACCCTAGAACTAAGAAAGTTTGAAGAAAACTTATTTTAAAATGCTTTAAAATTCCAGTTTGCAAGCTGCACATTAGGGAGTATTGAAGGTTAATAGTGCTGAGTCAGATGAGTAAAAAAAATAATTTCTTTCACTCTTGAGCCACTGTAAACATATAGAGGCATACTTTTCACTCTATACCCCTAGGAAACAGTCAGCCAAATCTTTGCTTCCTCTCTGAGTTCATGTATCTAGAAGGAAAAGCTGCTGCTTCTTGGTTGGGTGCTTGGTTGTTTCAAAATGAAACCAGAACATTCCTGGCCTTCAGGCAGCTCTGGTAGCCACAGACAACTGGAAATTCTGCAATTACAGTAAAGTAAGTTAAGGAGACTCTCCCAGCACTCCCACACAAATGAGGGTTGGGCATTTTTCTTTTTTTTTTAATGAAGCACAAAATGAAGTCTCAGAGAACCACGACTTGCAAAGTTATAGAGTGAACTACCCTCCTACTCCTGGGTTTGTAGTCTGATGGGTGGGTGGTGTTGGGGCTGAGGAAAGGAAGGGGCCAGGGACAGGAGACATTTGATTCTGCCAAAGCTTTAGAGACATTTCTTGAAAAATAAACAGACTGTCCTCTTTTCTCTTATAAATAAATCACGTAAGATATATTGTAGGGAATGGAGACTGTTGCTCTTTCTCCCACAGTTGCGTAGAGCTATTTTGGTCTTTGTGGCAGAAAGAATGTCCTCGACCTGTGTGTGCTGTCCAAGAAAAGAGTAGAAGCAATTATGATGCCAGCTAGTTTTAAATGACTTCAAATGGCAACAATACATCATGTTTGTGTGACATATTTCTCAAGGGGGCCCAAAGAATGATAGCTTGTCTTTAACTCTGATCTTTCCCTCTGAGACCCTAAATCTCATTCTCCAGAGAATGTTGTCCCATCTGTTCCTGTGTTTCTTCCATTTTAAGCATCCTCTCTCCTTCCCCACTGCCCCCTAATCACACTAAATGCCCAAAGCTCTCTAATGTGTCTGGATTGCTCAGAATTCCCAAAACAGGGCAGCCTTGCTACGCCAGCCCAGACAGCATTGACCTCACCCGGAAGCTGGTTAGAAATGCAGACCTGGATCCCAGCCCAGACCTGCTGAATTGGAGCCTGCATCCTAACAAGACTCCTGGTGATTATGTGCACATGTATATCTGTGAAATGCTGGCCTACACCATTCTCTTGGGGTACAGTTGAGCTTTGTGACCTACTTGTATGACCTGGGGCAGATCAGGATACATCTCTGGGACTCAGTTTTCTCATTTGTGAAATGAAAAAATAAGGTCATCCCAAGGTGGCAGCATGGTTGAGAGAGCCAGCTCTGGAGTCAGGAGCCCCACCCACCTCTGGGCCAAGTGAGTCAACCTCTCCAAGCCTCAGTCTACTCATCTACAAAATAGCAATATTAAGTACTCATCTCAGGGGGGCGTTGTGAAAATGGAGTGAGAAAATCAGTATTTATTTCTGATTGCTGCTGTACCAAATTACCCCAAAGACAGTGACTTAGAACAACACACTTTTTGTGTTTTTAATTTCCATTCTGGAGGTCAGACGTCTACAAATGGTTTTACTAAGTTAAAATCAAGGGTCAGCAGAGCCAGAAGTCTCTAAACCAGAATCTGTTTCTTTGCTTTTCCAGATTCTAGAGGCTGCTCACATTTCTTGGCTCATGTTCCCCTTCCTCCTTCAAAACTGTTCCTCCACAGCAATGGCCAGTGGAGCCTCATATCACGTTACTCCAACCTCTGCTTTTGTAGTCACATCTCCTTCTCTGACACTGCCTGCTGCCTTCCACTTTCACTTTATAAAGGTTCCTGTGACTATACTGGGCCCACCCTGCAATCTGGGATATTTTCCCCATCTCAAAGTCAGCTGGTTAGTAAACTTAATATCATCTGCAACCTTAATTCCTCCATTGCCATTTAACAACATAGTCAAAGACTCCAGGGACTGTGACATAGACGTCTTTGGGGGCCATTATTCTGCCCACTACAGCATAAAGGGGTTATTACTGTGCCTGGCAAGCACTCAGCACCCGGTAAATGTTAGCTGTTTTTATTGTGGTCTGTGACTCTGAAGACAGCCTGCCCTACTGTGTAGAAGCAGAGCAGTGGGCTGGTTGTGTTTTTGTGATGAAATGACCAAGATATTTTCCATAGAAGTGTCCTCTGGTTCTGGCATGTTTTACCCTCTGTAACTTTGGCTCTTGTGACTGGACACACACCTAACTAGGCAGCTCCTCAGCTAGCCACAGTGACCCACCTACTGTCCATGACTAAAGCTTGAGAAACCTTTATGTATAAACCATGCATATTTGGTAAGTTACAGCTTCACAGTGGGTGACAGAATCCACTAAACTCATTTATTTGAATTCTCTCATCAGGCCACCTACCCTCTATTTCATTCATACATTCATTCACTCAGGAAATATTGAGCAACTCACATGTGTGATGCACTAGAGCTGTAACAGGATGAGTGGTCCTCTTCCTGTCTCTCAGTAGAGCCCTAGCTCCCTGTAGCGGTGCCTTGGCTACTGCCAACAGAACCCAGAGGGAAGTTGGGTGACCCCAGGTCCTCCAAGCCTTGCTTCAACAGAGCAGCTTTATTTTTTTTTTACATAATGAGGTTCTGTATAAGATTTTGTTAAAAAATAGGGTCCCCTTTCTTGTACCTGGCACACAATATAAACTCACATATCTTAAATCTCACTGTCTGAAAACTGCTGGTCTAGGATATCAAGCCCGTTTCCAGCTGATTCTCAAGGTTTGGCCTCCAGGTTGCTGGGTCCTTTGCGGCTAATCCTGGAAAGTCCTTCCCTCCTAACCTTCAGTCATACAGCCACCCATGAGTGCCACCAGCAGCTGCCCCTCCTCTGCCTTTTAATAGGCTCAGTTTCCTCTGTTTTCTTTCCTCTTCTGGGCCACATCTTATGGTCCATTCTGGTATTTCTAGAGCACACTTGGGCCCTCTGGCCATCTTTCTGTCTCCTGTTAGTTAAATCCTGGTTCATCATCATGATTGCATTCTCAAAAACCCTGAGATTTTTCTTGCCTTCTCCAACTCTGCCACCAATTTACCTATGGAGACAAATAAATACCATCTTTCCCATATCAAACCTACCCTCTCTCCATTTACCACAGGCCAATGACCATATCTAACACTCTCACACAGCTCTACTCCACCCTGAGGCATTTGAAATTACTTAAATTAAGCTGCCTCATCATTTACTTTCAACCACTTCTAATAACACCTTGTATTTATAGTTCTTTGGAGTTCACAAAGCTCTTTGACATTATCGCATTTAATTTGAGCCTCTAACACCCTTATGAGGTAAGCAAGGCGGTGACTTTTATTCTTGTTTTGCAGAGAAGGAAACAGACTCAGAGAGGGCTGGTGCTTTGCCCAAGGCCACGAGGCCTGAAGTGGCAAAACCGGCCACAAGCCCAGATTTTCTCGAGCACAGCCTTCTGCACCGTGTGCTCATCTCACTTCCAAAGACTATGAAGGTTCAGGGCCTGTTTCATTTTTGTTTCAGGAATGGATCTGGCAAAAGAACAAGACAGTACAGTTAATCCTGGCTGCAGCTGCTGGAAAATTTGCCACTCCCTCCTCCTGTTGAATTTGGAACCTGAAACAAAGCTCAGTAGAAAGAAGACAAAGAAAGCTTCCGTTTGCATTTCATTTTGGTTCCCCCTTTGATTTCATCAAAAGGAAAGAAACAGGAAACCCACATTTCTGTGGTTGCCACAGTCACTTTAATTATGCAATGCCACTTGAAAATTAAGATAGTTTTGTTATGAAAAACATTTTTCTTTTGATGAAACAAGGCAGCTTTTTGGAGCCAATGAAGACAGAAAGTTCAGCAACATTCTACACAGCACACCCTTGACCTGCAAGGGAATATAGAAGGATAGTTAAGATAATTTTATCTTAATTCCCTGGTAACAGAAATATTCTTCAGTCATGGGACTCCAAATATTAAGAAATTCAAATGCAGGCTGTAAGAGATGATGAAACAGTCAGCCCCCATCCTTTTTATTCCCTCTCCTCTGCTCTTCTTGGAGAAAGCTGTATAATTCGGGTTGTTCTCAGAACCTTAGAGACATGTGAAGTACTTAGGATTTTGAAAAGTGTTCTATTAATTGGTACTAAAAGAAATAACAAGTTTCACCTTCAGAACAAGGCAAAAGAAATGAAAACTATCATATTCTGCTTGGAAAAAAATGGTCACCATAAAACCCAGTCAGCCTACAGATCAGCTTTCTCATTTCCGAGTCACTCCAGGAGCAAAGTAACAAATAAATGGCTCTAAACTTGAGTACAAAAAAAGAAACACTCCTGACTTGGGGGCACTGATTAGAGATAGTGAATGTAGAATCCCTTTCCAGTAAAGGAAGAACCCTCTGGATTTTTATTAAGAACAAAGGATTCAGTGTCATTCAGCCATGATTTAAATAAATACATATTTTAATTCTCTGTACGGAAGAAGCATAGAAGCAATGATACTCCAGTAGTAATAAGCACACCTTATGCTCAGATATTGGTTTCTAAACACCATTCCACTGAGCTCCTTGAGAAAAGGAACAGTTTCAGGTCTGGGAGGAGGAAATGTAAATGAGTTTGCACTATACCAGAAAGTAGGAAAACACTGAAGACTTACAGGCATGTGTAAGAAGATCATGCAAAAACATGAAAGAGTCTTAAAAGCATATTGCTAAGTGAAAAAGTCAATCTGAAAAGGCTGCTTATTGTATGATTCTATTTATATGACATCCTGTAAAAAGCAAAATTATAGAGATGGTAAACAGAGCAATGGTTGCCAGGCATTTGGGATGAGGGAGAGTATTGAAAAGGTGAAGCAGGTGGGATTTTTTTGGATAGTGAACTATTCTGGAAAGTAAAAAATTCTGTGGTAATATGAAAAATCACCATGAGGGTTATCTGGTTTTCAACTTCATATTTTACTGTATAGGTTATTCTAAAAGGAAAGAAAACACATTATTCTTATATGTGTGTATATTATAGAATATATAGGGAGAACTGAAAATGTCAAGCGTTGATGTACGGAGTTGATGTATGCCCGTAAGTAATTACTTTATGGAAAGAGTACAATAAAGTTTCGATGCATATTATAATTTTTAAAATAAAGTATTTGATTCAGACATCACCTAAGGTTTCATACTGCATTGTAAATATACTGAATAAAGTTGAATAACAGGTGCAACTGAATTAAACACATGAAGTTTCTCTCCCCATCTTGCCCTACTCCACCACAGCAAAAGTTGTAAAGCCTCCTAACACCTAGAGACTATGTGGCACAGACTCTGGGCACAAAAGGCCGAGATATCCTTAGTGAGGCTATCACTCTTCTGCTACCTATATAAAATCTGGGCAACCCACCTGCAGTGCCTTTGAGAAGGAGAGTATTTTGGTTTAGTGTGTTAAAGTCAAATGGGCTACAATGAACCTGAAGAACCCACCCTTCATGTTCACAGTTGTAAAAATACCTGCAAAATATAGCAATAAAAGGTAGACTATCATCTGAAGTCTACAGGCATTCAAGTCTGAAGCTTCATACTGTCCCTGGGCATGGTGCTCTGATAAGTTTCCTCACCCACGTGCTTCACCTGGGGCGCATGCACACACCCTCACATACACACATATTTCCTTTCCAGGAAACTCGATTCTAAAATAAATTCTGCATTGCTCAATTTATTTTCATTTTCTTTTGCCTAAATAAAAAGTATGGGGCCAAGTTTACTGAAAACTTCAAACTGATGCAGAGTCAGTAAAACCTCTCAAAGTGCCTCTTATCACTGTCAGAATAGGTCAGCAGCTTAAAGAGGAAGTAAAACACAGACAAGGAAAGATGATCTTTTTAAACCAGTGTAAACATCCTTTTTGATTTGTCATGGCCTTTTGTTGTCATACTTTCTTTGCTGTAATAGCATGAATATTTTGTTAATGAGTCGTTATTACTAATTACCCTGGAGAAGAGATAGCATTTATTTATCATTCTTTATTTCTACATAAAAAACTTGAGTCTATTAATTTCCCTCCTGCCTTTCTGGTGGCAACTTCATTTTCAATCTCTTTCCAAAATGCTGGTTGGCAACTGTATCTTGCCTTCCCTTGGGGGCTTTTACCAGCAAACAGTCTAAAACACTAACAGAATCTATTGCTTTTGTCTTACTGGTGAGTCACAAAGCTTATTAAAAGCATGTCAAGGCCAGTGCAAGTTTGGATGACTTGAAAGTTGATGAAACAAAGACAGGAAGTTTTTTATAATTAAATGAAGGCTTACAGGGCCTTATGTTAAGATTCTTTTGGCTATAGTTCCTTATAGTGCAAACAAACACTTATATTTAAATGTAATTCAAGAAATTCAGGTTTATTTAGATACTAGGCAACCAAAAGAATAGGATTGATAATTGAGAACTATAAAATTACTAGAGAAAAGATTACTCCATCTTGGTACTCTGAACAATTGGGAGCAATAGAGCAGGGAGGGACTTTGAGGGTTAACTAGTCAAATCTCTATGTTATAGATGAGGAAGCTGGGAACCAGGGAAGTCTGGTGACTCATCTAAGGCTAATAGTTAGCTGGGTGAGAAATTAGACTTGGGCCAGTGTTATTCCATTAAATCATTGATTTATATTATTTTGGACATTTGGACAAAGAAATGTATTTGTTAATTAGGTCGTATCCTTGTTATAGTCGTAATGTTAAATATTATATGAATCTCCTAGAAAGAGGTTCACAGAACAGAGATATAGACAAAGAGCATATGATTTTAGACCTTAAACACTGATTTCTGTGAACATCTAGCTATAAGGGCATTTAAGTTCAATGAAGGATTTGGAAGAAAATCAAGTTGAACATTTTCTTATTTCATTGAAGAACATCTTGTCTTAGAAACCATCTTGGCCAACAGGGGAGACAGTCAAGTATTGCTTGGAATAAAATGTTTCCTGCCAGTTGCTCTTGGTTTCAGCACTCTTGAGTAGAGATACCACTGAAAAGGAGATCTATGGGAAGAATTCAAGGTAAAGATACCATTGTGTTTAAGAGGCCTGTCATCTCAGATGGGGACGGAAGATGGCATTTCCTAGGATCTAATGCAGGAATAGTGGTCGGAAGCCCTCGTTCTGCATCCTCTATTTTGCAGTTTCAACCTACATGTCTGTATTATATTGACCTTATTCACCTTCCCTCATGTTACTTCAGTAACATTAGGCTCCTCCTCCCATAACTCGAGGTAAGGGAACATTTTCTAAAAATTTCATGGTGTTCTCTCATATTTTGTCCAAGTTTGGGAGTATTACTTTACGTGATTAATTTTTTTTATCATGATTTTAAGTTCGGTACAAATTATTTAGCTGATCTGGAGAAATTGCACCACGTTTGGGTCTGCAGTTTGGGGCAATGAGGTTAGGCTAAGTGGCAGAACAGAAACTCATACAGGGAACCTCAAATGTTCAAATGCGAAGCCACACTTCTTGTGAATAACTGTTTCTGAGGCTCAGATCCAGTTCTCACTGCCTCTTACCCAACTCTCTCATGTGTATTTTCTGTTTCTCTTCCTCTGAGGTCAGTAGTGCTTCCTGCAGATAAGGCACTAAATATCTCAAGTTAGAGTTAATCTTTTTTTTTTTTTTAATGTATTTTTATTGATTTCAGAGAGAGGAAAGGAGAGGGAGAGAGAAAAAAACATCAATGATGAGAGAGTCATTGATCGGCTGCTTTCTGCACGCCTCCTGCTGGAGATCAAGCCCAAAACTTAAGCATGTGCCCTGACTGGGAATGGAACCGCGACCCCCTGGAGCATAGGTCAATACTCAACCGCTGAGCTACACTGGCTAGGCTATCACTTTTTTTTTTAATGCAGGTAACATTCAGCCAAGAAGACACTGGTCAACATATTTGCATTAGATCTGTTTTCTGATTCATCAGAATCATTAGGGATTTGTTTTCAACTGGAGTGTGTACCTTGGGTCTGTAAATCCATTTCAATGAACATTCGCTAAGATACCTTCACTGAGATCACTGCTCTAATAGGCACTGCAGAAAATATGGTCTTTCAGGCAACAGCATCTACTTTATTTAACCTGTCACATCATTGCAATTTGGGTATACATCCTGTAAGTTGTTTAGGTTATTTTGTGTTTTTCAGTCACTTACTTTTTCAAACACATCCAAGCAGTAAGTGGTGCAATAACTGCTTAGTTAAAATTTTTATGCACTTTATTCTTCTGTTTAAGAGTTTATAAACTCATGAATTCAGGCACTAATCTATTGTGGATCTGTGTGACATGATAAAAATAAACCTGAAAATAATATCATTATTTATCAATATTTAATTGACAAATGTCAACCTTACTATGACCTTACATATTTTTAAAATTATTTTTGAGGGCTTTATAATATTTGTTAAGTGAAGAAAGCAGGAAACAATTATTCACAACTATAATTACAACTGCATAAAAACATAATATCACTGTAAACAATGAATTCACAAAAAATGCCTGAGCACCTTGGGTTGGAGTTTTGAAGTCATAAAAGAATAGACCTGGATTCCTCAAAAAATTAAGAATAGAGCTATCATATGACCCAGCAACCCATCCCTGGGCATATTTCCGAAAAACTAAAAAACATGTACATGCACCCTTATGTTTATTGCAGCGTTATTCACGGAGGGAGGCCAAGACATGGAGTCAACCAAGGCACCTTTTGATAGAGGACTGGATAAAGAAGATGTGGTACATGTTCACAGTGGAATACTACTCAGCCATAAAAAGACAAATACTGCCATTTGTGACAACATGGATGGACCTTGAGAATATTATGCTAAGTGAAATAAGGCAGAATTAGCTAAGAACCATACAATTTCACTCACATGTGAGATATAAAACTGAGACTCATGGACACAAACAGCAGCGTGGTGTAGCCAGAAGGAAGAGGGTGGGGGATCGAGAGTGAAGGGGGCTTAAAATATGGTGACGGAGATGATTTGACTTTGGGTGATGGGCACACAGTGCAATATGCAGATCTTGTAACAGAAATCCACACCCAAAAACTACATGATCCTATTACCAATGTCACCCCAATAAATTTAATTTAAAAAAGTAAAATAAAAGAATAAGTCTGGTTGTCAGCACTGATCTGTCAAAAATCAAGGTGCTTGGAGAAGGGCCAATATTATAATGAGCTTGAAGCAAATTATCAAATTAATCCTCATTGATGCAATGACTGTCCTAACTTGTGAAGCCACCTGTTTCCATTTGAAGATGTCAACATCAAAAGTAAAACAACATTAACAAGCGCCTGCAATGCTCCAGGCAGTGAGGAAGAAAGCAAAATGAAAGAGCCTTACCCCAGTGAGCTTATAATTACAAGGGAAGTAATGGGTAGGGTATTTTAAGGGAGAAATAAATAGTAGTAACAAGATAATATTGAGCAAGAAGTTTTAGGATGAGCTCAGGAAAATAATTTCTATCAAACTTTTCAGTATAATCTCCGGAGCCATTATACTGTATAATGTTGTTGGGGCCATTAATAGTAATAACAGTAATCATCACTTATCCCGAGTGCGCTGTAAAGAACAATTCTACAGTGGTAAGAAGGCACAACAGATGGACTTGAAGAGATATGTCCCTTCAACTCTATGATGCCGGGTACAATATGATCTCTAAGAACAGAAGTTCTTAACCACTTCATTATCAAAGAGGCAAGTGTCTTCTTTACAACTCTTCTGTAATTGCAGAAGATGGTTTTACTATGACTCACTCAGCTGAAAAAACACTACAACCAAACCCATCTGTTACTGTTTGTTAGTTGGGAGCATGTTTATCCATTTTGCTATTTTCTTTCCTCTTTAAGAAGTAATATATAAAATAACTTTATCTATGTGTGCAATAAAGCAGTAAAGGATAAAAAATTAAACTTTATTTGAAAAAATAAAGAAATTTAGATTATTTAGTAAAAGCATTTTTAATTGAAATTTTTATTGAGATAATTGTAGATTCACATTCAGTTGTGACAAATAATACAGAGTATCTTTTACCCAGTTCCTCCCAGTGGTCACACTTTGCAAAACTATACTATAATATCACAACTAAGATATTGACATAATACAATCCACCTATCGTATTCATATTTCCCACCTTACTATGTACATATTTCTGTGTATTTAGTTCTATACAATTTTAGTATATATGTAAGTTTGTGTATTTATCACCACAGTCAACATATAGAGCATTACATCCCCACAAGGATCCCTCCCGTTGCCCTTTTATAACAATGTGTAACTCTCCCCTCCTTAACTCCTGGCAACCACTAATCTGTTCTCCATTTAAAAATTTTTCATTTTAAAAATGTTGCACAAAGGAATCATACAGTTTGTAACTTTTTGAGACTGGTTCTTTTTATTTAGCATAATTTTCTGGAGATTCACCCAAGTTATTACAAACGATCATTCCTTTTCATTTTTGAGCAGCATTCCATGGTATGTGTAGACCACAGTTTGTTTAATAATTCACCTGTTGAAGGACATCTGGGCTGTTTCCAGTTTGTAACTGTTACAGAATACTGCTACGAATATTCGTGTATAGATTTTCATTTTATTTGCCCAAGAGAGCAATTTTTTTATTATATAGTAATTGCATATTTTGCCTTATAAATAAATGCCAAACTATTTTCAGAGCGGTCATATCATTTTACATTTCCACGGACAATGTAGGAGTTATCCAGTTTCTCTGCATCCTTGCCTTGTGACTGGCATTGTGACTATTTTTAATTTTAGCCATTCTGATTGGTATACAGTGATATCTCATCATGGTCTTAATTTGGATTTCCTGAGTGGCAAGTGATGATGAACATCTCATATCCTTACTTGCCAACTATATGACCTTTTTGGTGAAATGTTTCTTCATGGCTTTGTCCATTTTTGTATGTTTGTTTGCTAAGGTTGAGTTTTGAAGATTCTTTATATTTTCCAGAAACCAATCCTTTGTTGAACATATTGTTTGTAAATATTTTCTCCTAGTTTGCAATTTATATTTTTCTAGCCTTTAGCAGAACAAAAGTTTTTAATTTTAATAAGATCCAATTTATCAATTTTCCTTTATAGATAGTGCTCTTGGTGTCAAGTCTAAGAACTTTTTGCCTGGCTCTAGATTTTAAATATTTTCCCCTGTTTTTATTTTAAGTTTTATAGTTTTATGTTTTACATTTGTTCATTTTGAATTTATTTTGTATAGTGTGTGAGATTTAGGTTAAGTTTGTTTGTTTGTTTGTTTGTTTGTTTGTTTTGCCTATGAGTGTTCATTTGCTCCAACACCATTTGTTGAAAAGCTAAACTTCCTCCATTCAATTGCTTTTATGCTTTTGTCAAAAGTCAGTGGGTCGTAGTTGCCTTTATATCTGGGTTCTTTATTCTGTTCCATCAATCTATGTGCCTATTCATTTGACAATATAAAACTGCCTTGATTACTATAGCTACATAGCAAGACTTAACTTTGAGTTAAGTGATGCCTCCCACTTTCTTCTTCTTGTCAGGGTTGTTTTAGCTATTCTAAGGCCTATGTCTTTCTATATAAATTTTAGAATACATTTATTGATGTTTACAAAAAAAAACCTTGTTGGGTTAATTGTGTTAAACCCATAGATCTTTTTAAGGAGAATTGCCATCTTTGCTATGTTGAGTCTTGCTAGTCCATGAACATGTTATGCTTCTACATTTACTTGAATCTTCTTTGATTTCTATCATCAACATCTTGTAATTTTGGGCATAAATGTCCTGTACATATTTAACTACATAACTATAACATTTCACTTTCTTTTGAGTAATTATAAATGGTATTATGCTTTTAATTTCAGTTTCTACGTGTTCACTGTTAGTATGTACTAATACATACTGCTGAACTCATTAGGGCTAAGATTTTTTCTAGTAAATTTCTTGTGATTTCTTTATGATGGCAATTATGTCATCTACAAATAAGGTCTGTTTTATTTCTTATATTTCTTTTCCTTGCTTTATGGAAGTGGCTAGAGCTACTGGTACTATGTTAGATGAAAGTGGTGAGAGCAGACATTATTTGCCTGATTTTAGGAGCAAAACATTTAGTTCATCACCATTCGGTATGATATGAGTTGTAGTTTGCTATTTATGTTGTTTAACAACTTGGGGTTATCCTACTTTATTCCTAACTTGCTGAGAGATTTTTCTTGTTTTTTTGGTTTTCATTCATTAATAAGAGTTGGGTTTTGACAAAAGATTTTTCTGTGTAAAGTTATATGATCACACCTTTTTTTTTTTCTTTAGCCTGATGATATACTATTGATTGATTTTTAATGTTGAAACAACTTTTCATTCCTCGAATAAATTCCAATTGGTCATAGTGTATCATTCTTTTATACACTATCGAGTTCTGTTTGCTTACATTTTGTTAAGGATTTTTATGTGTAAATTTATGAGACATAGTAGCCTGTAGATTCCTTCCTTCCTTCCTTCCTTCCTTCCTTCCTTCCTTCCTTCCTTCCTTCCTTCCTTCCTTCCTTCCTTCCTTCTTTCCTTCCTTCTTTTTTTAAAAATTACTGTCTTTGTCAGGTTTTAATTTATAGTAAAACTAGTCACATAAAATTAGTTTAGAAGTATTTCCACTTCTTTTATCTTCTGGGAGAGATTATATAAAATTGGTGTTAATTCTTTTTTAGATGTTTGTTGGAATTCTCCTGGGAAAACATCTGAGTCTGGAGAATTATTTTTCAGGAACTTTTAAATTATGAATTCAATTTCTCTAATGGTTATAGCTATTCATATCATCTATTTTATCTTGGTTGAAATTTGGTAGTTTGTGGTTTTCAAGAAATTGATCCATTTCAAGTTGTCAAATTTATAAGCATAAAGTTGTTTGTAATATTTCTTTACTGCCCGGCCGGGCGTGGCTCAGCAGTTGAGCATCGACCTAGGATCCAGGCAATCAGGGTTCGATTCTCGGTCAGGGCACATGCCCGGGTTGTGGGCTGTAGCCAGTCAATGACTCTCTTGTCGTTGATGTTTCTATCTCTCTCTCTCCCTCTCCTTTCCTTTCTCTGAAATCAATAAAGATATATTTAAAATATATATATATTTCTTTACTAACTTTTTACTAGATCTGTAGCAATAGCTCCTATTTTATTTCTGATTTAGGTAATTTGCATCTTTTTAAATTTATGTCAGTCTTGCTAGAAGTTTATCAATTTTATTGATTGTTTTCAAAGAACCAGCTTTTTGTTTCATTGATTTTTCTCTATTGTTTTCCTACTCCATTGACTTCTGCTCTTATTTTAATTATTTCCTTCCTTCTGCTTGCTTTGAGTTTATTTCTATCTTCCTTTTCTAGTTTCTTGAGGTAATAAATTATTTATTTAAAACTTTTCCTCATTTTTAATCTAACCATTTGTGCTATAAATTTCCTTTTTAGGACTGCTTTAGGTGAAACCTACATATATTAATATGTTGTATTTTCACTTTACCCAGTCCTATGTATGTATTTCCCTCTGAGAGTTCCTCTTTGACCTATAGACTATTTAGAAGTCTGTTATTTAATTTCCATGTGTTTAGGGATTTTCTTGTTTTATTTTTCTGTTACTGATTTTTAGTTTGGTCAGAGAATGCATTCTCTGTACAATTTCAGTTAAATTTGTTGAGGTATAATAATAATTATTATTATCTAGAATAGTATCAATCTTGGGTATGTTCCATGATGCCTGAAAAAAAATGTGTAGCCTGATGCTGTTTGATGGAATATTCTATATATGTCAATTAGATCTTATTGTTTGAGTTATTTGCATCTTCTGTATCCTTGCTCATTTTCAGTCTAGTAGTTCTATCAGTTTTTAAGAGTGAGTAGTAATTCATTTGGAATCAGAAAACTGAGGCTAGTTGTTAATTTGTTTACATATTAGTTCATGAATTCAATAAGCATAAAACTTTAAGCAAAAATCTAGTATTTAATAAGAAATAAGCATCAGTAATTACTAAAATAGTCTCCACTTTTTTTCAATTTCAAATAAATCTAAAAGTGAATGAAATGAATCAAAACCTAGAAACTTTTTTTTTCTAACCTGAAAAATACTTCTTTTTTCATTAAATCTTAGACTAAAGACACCATTCATATTTTGATAAATATGCAACAGTTTCAGATCTGACAAATAGTTTTCCTTATCTGGATTCCTTTTCCTTTCTAAAAGAATCAATGTTGTTATTTTCCACTATTTCTAAAATCCTTCTATGTTGTGGCAAGGATTATTCTTGCCTTATGTAAATTTTTAATAATGCAAAATCTCAAGAGTTGCATGCCTCCCATAAAGTGTGGGTACTGTGTATTGAAAACCTAGTTAGGTGAAAAGAGTATCACTTTACAATTGAATCTAGTTGACGAAAGAATCCTCAGATTGTGAAAGTATGAGTTTGAAGAGGGGAAGGAAAATAAATTCCTCATAGATACAGCAGAGTGAATTTGCATAATAAGAACAGTAATGAGAAACAAATTTTAAAGCAACATGAAAGGAAATACATATTATTAAGAAGAAATAAAATTTAAACTCACAGCACATGACTCAATAGCAACAATAAAAAACAGGTTGCAATGGTGTATTCTCTTCAAAGCACTAAGAGAAAAAGAAATGCCAACCTATAATTTTATATCAAGCTAAACTATCATTTAAAGGTTAAAAAAAATAAAGGTAAGGATAAAATGAAGAACTTTTGAAACTAAAAAAATCCTTAAACTACCACTCACGAATTGTTACTGAGAAATCAACTAAGGCATGCAATTAAGTCAGAAGAAAATTGGACTCAAAATGAATACAAAGATTCAAGAAGCAAAGGAATAAGATAACATGTTGGCATATCCAATGAATTATTAACTATAAATATGATAAAAATAATTAATTTAAAGATTTTTAAAGGGAATATAGAACCACAAAAAGATCACAGCATAGAAGATCAGCAAGTAGGGAGAAAACTGAAATTAAAGCATAAGAATGGTATGTAATTCAGTATGAAGATCAAGACTTTGTTAACATTTCAGTTATCTATTGCCACGTAGTAATATACCCTAAGTATCAGAAGCTTGAAAGAATAATCCTTTCATTTACTCACAATTCTGTGGTTAAATGTTTTTTTCACTCACTTGTCCAGTATGTGTACTAGTATGGCTCAAATACCTATTGCTGGCTAAAACACTCAACTGGGATCGATGCTTGAACCTCAACTCTTATTTTCAGCTCAGTTCCTCAGTTATTTCCCACATATTCCCAAGGCTTCTTCAGCTCTGTCTGATCTTTCCACGCGATATTTCCATGTGACTTTCCAGCAGGATAGCCAGACTTCTTGCATGTAATCTCAGGGCTTCCAAGAGTATAAAAGCAGAAGATACCAGGCCTTTTTATATCTTAAATCAAGACCTAATGTGCATCACTTCTGTCATATACTATTGGTTAAAGAGAAGCCCGGATCCAAGGAGGACTGCGCACAGACATGAATACTGAAAGACACAGTTCAATGTAACATTAGAGTTTGTTAGGTCAATTATGCATGCTAAAATTTAAGGTAACCAGTAAAAGAATTAAAATAAAATGTCAAAAGGCCAAGAAAACTCAATAAATCTAATATGATAAAGAAAAGTGATGTAATGAGAGAGAGCATGGTAAACACAAAACAAGATAGCAGAAATAAAACCAAATATATCAGTACTTACAATACATACAAACAGGTTAAACAAGCTTATTAAAAACTAGAGATTCACTGAGAAAATGTTTAAGATCCAGTTCTATGCTTTTATAAGAAACATACTCAAATCATTACATCACAGAAAAGTTGAAAGCAAGGGGAAAAGAAAGACATAACAAGCAAATACTAAACAAAATGATGGTGATGTAGTTATAGCAACATGAGACAAAAGAGACTTTAAAGCAAACTTCAGTTTTAGTGATAAAGAGGATTGGAAACAGTTCATCAGGAAGAAGTAGCAATCTTGACTCTGTGCAATGAACAACATAGTACATCTTAAGTACATCCTTTTTTAAAGGAAAATTTGATAAAATATAAGAATTTGATAAAATATAACTAAAAGGGAAGACAGAGAAAAGATAGAAGACAGAAAAATAGAAAATGTGAACAATAATATTAAAAGGCTTGATATAAGAATGTATGAGGAACTATCCCTAACAAAGTTCTGAGCACACATAGAGAATTTATGAAAACCAAGCTCTAAGCTAGGCCTCAAAGGAAGTCTTTAAAAGTATAAACACTCAATAATATGTAAACCACACTGACCACAATGCAATAAAATTAGAAACCAAAATTCAAAAGTAGCCTGAAAAGAAAAAATTGTAATTAACTTTACAATGTGTTTAGACCTGAATGATGTTATATGAACACTGCATTTTAAAACCTGTGAGATATATTTAGTAATACCTAAGAAAAATTTATAGTCTTAAATGTCTACATTTTCTTAAAAGGTTGAAAATAAATGAACTAAGTGTTTAATTAAAAGTTAGGAAAAACAACAGAGTAAACTCCTCTAAGTTAGAAAAATGTATAGATTAATAAGGCCTAAATAATGCACTGGAAAGACTGATAAAGAAAAAAAGAAGGCTCAAATAAACCATATTAGAAATGAAAGAATTTACTGTAAAGATTTTTAAAAATTAAGTCAATACTTCATAATAACACATTTGGAAATTTAGACCTAATAGACATTTTTGGTTAAATTTGTGTCATCTAAATTGACTCAAGAAGAAATAAAAAATTTGAACAGCCTTATACTCAGAAGTAATATTTTAAAATATTCAACAACTGATATAGGATAGGTAATGATAAAATCAAAGAACAACTAAGTCCAAACAGACATTGGTGAAAATGACTGGTATAGACTTACCACATGTACCAAATGACTATCAGTTTTATCCATAACAGTTGAAGAAATTAAACCAAAGGTCAAATATCTACACACCAAGAAAGTACCATGCCCAAATGATTTCGTAAACAAGTTTTACCAAAACATTAAAGAACAAGCAACTCCTTTCTTATACAAAATGTTCCAGATAATAGAAAAAAAAATCAGAATTAAACCAAATGTACAAGAAGGAAATTACTCTAATGTTCATCAGTTGGAAAATAAATAATTATAATATTTGCTGAACCATATGAAATTGATGCTATTCAGTCATTTTGATATGGTTCAACCTAATAAATTTATAAAACTGGATATTATATAGAAGCTGAAAATGAATAAACTAAATAAAAATAATTCGCCATGGATAAGTCTCAAAAGCAAAATACTGAATGAAAAACACATGCTGTAATACATATGGTATGAACACAAACACTCTCAGGCAAAAAAAAAAAATCAGCTCCTTTAAGATAGAGCATCTGGCCCTGGCCAGTGTAGCTCAGTTGGTTGGAGTGTCATCCATACACCAAAATGTTGTGGATTTGATTCCCAGTCAGGGCACATACCCACATTGTGGGTTTGATCCTTGATCAGGGCTTTACAGGAGGCAACTGATAGATATTTCTCTCTCACATCAATGTTTCTCTCTCTCTCTCCTTCTCTCTCTCCATCCTCCTCACTTCCCCTTCTATCTCTAAAATCAATAAGCACATCCTCTGGTGAGGATTAAAAAAAAAAAGATAGAGCATCTGTACATGACAATAACCAAAAGAGTTTTAAATTCAGAACTTTTTAAAAGATGACAGAAGTATTTGTTGAGAACCATGTGCTCGTATGCTTACACCGAAAGGAAACCACAGTGCCGTTAGAACAAGCGAAGGGACCCTGTGCAGCTGAAAATTACAACTGTCCACTTTACCATCTTATTTCCTTACTTTCATTTCAATATATTTCTTATTTACGAGGTGACCCTTACTGGCTATTAATCCCGAGAGAAGACAGTAAATGATTTTATGCAAAAGTCCAATAAATCTCCAGTGCTAGAACATAGAATAGACGTTATTAAGTGAAAAATTTATTCCTACATTCTCCACTCAGTTTTTAAAAATTCTGTTGCATAATATGAATATTAACCCTGTTTTAAGTAAAGATTAAGATTAGCAAATTCACCTCCATTGTTCCCCTTCTGTTCTTTGCTCATATGGTTAGAGATTTATGCATGAATTTTTAAAAATTGTGCTTTAGTTCTTAGTGATGTAAAGGGAAAACACAACAGTACCACAAATGTGAATGAATTTTATTTTTATTATATCTCTTCCTATATCCATTACTTGTTCTCCATTTTGTATATTAAAAAAATCTAAACTTCTTAGCATAGAGCTCAAGGCATTCTTGATATTACTTCAATACAGTAGGTGATATCTCCACTGTATCACTTAAAATAGGTTCAGCTACAATGTGCAGAGGACTCAGAAGAAGACAGAAGCTGGTGTTGCAACTCTACAATCATCAGAGACCCAGGCTTTTTCTAACTTGTTGCTCTACTATCCTCACCATCTGATGTCCATCTTGCAGCCCAAGAGGCTACTCTAGATCCTGTCATCATATTCACATTCTGGCAACAAGAAGGTGGAAAAGTGGAGGAAAGGGCATACCCCCTATCTGTTAGGACACTTTTAGGAAGTTGCATACATCACCTTTTGCTTACATCCCAATGTGAAGAACTTAGCCATATGCCACATTTAGCTTCAGGGGAGCTAGGAACTGCAGTTTTTATTCTAAGTGGCTAGTACCCAGCTAAATTTGGGGGCTTATATCACTGAGGAAAAAGAACTAATAATGTGGAGGAAACCAGTGGTTTCTGCCACACCACCTTCCCCCCTTCCTCTCCTCCAAATGAGGGAGTTCTAGGTCATCTTGACTCTTGGGCAGTCACTGCACAGTATAAGGCTTCATGCATGAATACATGGATGTAGCCCTTTCTTGGATGCTTTGCTCCATTTCTTCCTTCCATGCAGCTGAATTGGTCAACTGACCAAGGTTTTACCTAACCATCTTTGTCTCTGGTTCCTCTCTCTTCATTTACAAGTGTTTGAGCACTGTCATTATGCTCATGGCAGTAGTGGGCTGGTGGCTTGCTTTGGGCACACATGGGACATGAATCACATGCTCCATTCCACTTTATCAGAAAGATGTGCCTTAAGAATTTTAAGCTTGGAACTAGCTAATACTTAAATTAAAATGGATACATTGGTTTTAGTTTTAAAGGAAGAGTACTTAGAATTCAGAACCTCAAGGAAATGGTCAAAAGATGGTAGATAAATTCTTTTACATAATAGAAGGAACCAAAGGGGCCAGAGGCTCTGAGGTGGAAGAATCAGAAGGGAACCACTCCGTTAGAACAAGAATGGAGAGACAAGAAACCCCTATGGGAATTTGCAGGCTGTATGCTATGGATACATCTTGTCAAGCTCCTATTTTTTCTCTTCTATGAAATATTCAGAAAACTTTACTTTGTTCACTAAAGGTTTGTATGAGTAGATTCTTTATAGGACTCAAAGAAGAGGAGATAAATGTAACGGTTTGTATTCTGCCACTTGCAAATTCAGAAACCCAAGATAAACTAACTTAAGGAAGAGAAAGACAGGGGTGATGGAGAAAGTAAGCTGGCTCATAAGACAGGGAAATCCAGGGATGAATTTGGATTTAGAGATGGTAATGCTGTTTTCTCTCTCACTTTCTCTTCTCTGTCTCTTTTCTCTCTACCTTTTACCCCACTTCTCTTTTCTCTCTCTCCATGTCTGCTTCTGCTTTTCTCTGTCTGTTGGTCTCACTCTCTTGATTTCCACTAAAGACAGGCTTTCTCCATGCAGCTAGGGATGACACCCACTGGCAGCCCTAGATCCACATTTCCCCAGCCCAGTAATCCCAGCAGACAAGCAATTTGTCTCCTCACTTTCATATATTAATCCAGAAGAAGACACTATCCTTGCTGAATCATGAGCCCATTCCTGGATCAATCAGTATACCAAACATATAATGAACCATGAGTGGCCCAGTCTGGGTCATATGACTACCCATATGGCCAAAGAGTACCAGCAATATAATTGACAGCTTTATCCAGACTGTATGAAGTTGGGAAAGAGTTTCCCAAAGGAAGTGGGGTGCTGCCACCAAAAGTGCTGGGCAGGCCAACAAAAAAGCTTCCCCAATTCACTACACTGTATGTTTTCCATCTTTAAACTATCTAGTTGCATTTTAGATTAAATCACCACTGCAGAACTGAATAATTCATACACTCCAACCACTGTCAAAGTGTTGAATGAAAGGTGTGGAAAAGTAGAAATTGATCAGCAAGGAGGTCTGAGGATGCCACCTCTGAGTCAAAGGGAAACTATGAAACAACGGAGTTGAGCCTGACAGCTTTTGCAGAAATTCCCAGTTAGTTTATAACAAAATAGATTTGTAGAAATAGGAGTAAAAGTTAGTTCAGCCTTGGCCGAGAGACTCAGTTGGCTAAAGTGTTGTCCAGTGCACTATTCCCAGACAGGACATATACTTAGGTTGTGGGTTAGATGCCTGGTCAGAGCACGTACAGGAGGCAACAAATCTATGTTTCTCTCTCACATTGATGTCTCTATCTCTGTCTCTCTCTCATTCCTCCCCTCCCTTTCTCTAAAATCAATAAAAACATATCCTCTGGACCACAGCCCAGGAGATTCCAAGATGGTGGTGGATTGAGTGGAAGCTACATTGACACTCTCCCAGGACCAAACCAGAATCACAACTAAAATATAGAAAAAACATCCTGAATAATCAGCTGAAGACAAGCTGGAGAGCACCGTCATAACCAAGGATCTAAAGTGGAGACTACATAGAGACTGGTAGGAAATGTGGAGGAGCAAGAGGGCTAGCTGGGCTCCCACAGGCAACAGCTGAAGTTCCGGAGGGATATCTCAGTTGAGGGGGTTTCCCAATGAGAACTCTGGGGCCTAAACCCCAAGCTGGGCTTCCCAGCCCAGAGCACCAGAACTGAGAAAGGTGTCAACATAACAGCTGGCTGTGAAAAGCAGAGGGGTTTCTGTCTGCCTGGGAGAGATGGCTGGAAATGCAGGCAGCCTCTTAAAGGACCAACCCACAAAATTTTGTTTGCAGCAACTCACTTTGGGCTCTGGAAGAGGGAGGGCAGAGTGGACTAGAGCTGTGTGAGGAGAATCTATGGATGCTGGCTCTGGGGATAGAGCTCAGAGGGCAGCCATTTGGATTCCTGAGATGAGTCATTCCCCCATACTGCAGAGGACATCCTTCTCAGGCAGACATTACTGTCCAAGCAGCTTTTGCCTGGGGTAAGGGGATCAACTCCCCCACCCTGTTGGAAAACCTTTTGCCCCACCCTGTGGAGTTTCCACAGACTGAGGCTCATTAAGAGACTAAATAACAATCAGCCTCTGGGTGCTTTGAGTCTTTGCCTGATTTGCTTTTGGACCCAGGACTTGGAAAAGCAGAACTTGGTGGGCATCTTGGTCCTTTCCAAGTGCACCTAGCCCCAGCAGAGGGAACCAAAAGCTGTGGAGTATGGAAAACTTTAAACAGGGTACTCAAGGCCAGTCACAAACAGCATCTGACCTCGGCCTGGGAGTCCTAACAGATCTACCTAATACATAGAAACAAACTCAAACAGGGAGCCAAAATAGGGAGAAAAATAAAAAAGCCCCAAATGAAAGAACAAAAAAAATTTTCCAGAAGAAAAGCTACATAAAATGGAGATAAGCAATCTATCAGATAGAGAGTTCAGAATACTGATCATGAGGATGCTCAATAGCATGAGAAAAGATATGGAAACTATAAAGGAAATTGAGAATGATGTAGAAATAAAAAATACATTGGAAGGAATAAACAGCAGATTAGGGGAAGCTGAGGACAGGATCAGGGAATTAGAAGACAGGGTAGAAAATATCACTCAATCAGAGAATCAAAAAGAAAAAACAATTGAAAAAAACAGGACAGTTTAAGGGAGCTATGGGACAACATGATATGTAACAATATTCACACCATAGGAGTGTCAGAAGAGGTAGAACGTAAGCAAGGCTTAGAGAACCTGTTTGAAGAAATAATGGCAGAAAACTTCCCTAACTTGGTCAAGGAAAAAGATAAACAAGTTCAAGAGGCACAGAGAGTTCTAAGCAAGAAGGACCCAAAGAGGCCCATGCCCAGACACATCATAATTAAAATGCCAAAAATCCAACACAAAGAGAGAATCTTAAAGGCAACTAGAGAAAAGCAATCTGTTACCTACAAAAGAGTGCTCATAAGGCTGTTAGCTGATTTCTCATCAGAAACTCTACAGGACAGAAAGGAATGACATAAAATACTCAAGGTAATAAAAATCCAGGATCTGAAACCAAGAATACTCTATCCACCAAGGCTATCATTCAAAATAGATGGTGAAATAAAGAGCTTCCCAGACCAAAATAAAAAAAGGCTAAAGGAGTTTATCACCACCAAACCAGCATTGCAATAAATGTTAAAGGGACTGCTGTAACAAGAAGTTAAAATAGAAAGAGAAACACAGGCATAAAGAAATAAATAGGCAATAGATAGCTACCTGTCAATAATAACCTTAAATGTAAATGGGTTAAATGCTCTAATCAAAAGACATAGGGAACTGAATAAATAACAACACATAACTGAAAAATATACTACAAGAGACTCACCTCAGAACAAAAGACTCAAACAAGCTGGAAAAAAGCAAACAAAAAAACACTTCTGGAGGAGAGTTTAATGGAAATATAAACACCAATACAGTCATAGTAGGGGACTTTAACACCCCACTGACGTTACTGGATAGGTGTTTCAGACAAAAAATCAACAAGGAAACAGAAACTCTAATGACACACTAGGTCAGATGGATTTAAATTGACATTTAGAATATTTCACCCCAAAGCTGCAGATTATACATTCTCCTCAAGTGCACATGGGACATTCTCAAAGATAGACCACATGTTAGGACACAAAAGAAGTCTCTACAAGTTCAAGAAGATTTAAATCATATCAAGCATCTCCTCGGACATTTACACCATAGAATACTATGCAACTGTGAAAAAGAAGGATCCCTTACCATTTGAGACTGCATGGTTGGACCTGGAGAGTATTATGCTAAGCAAAATAAGCCAGGCAAAGACAAGTATCACATAATTTTACTCATATGTGGAATCTAATGAACAAAATAAACCAAAGAACAAAATAGATCCAAAGACATAGAAGCATGCAACAGACTGACAAAACTCAGGGGGAAGGCAGGGGTGGGTGGGTGGGTGAGTAGGGAGAGATTAACTTAAGAATTTATTTGCATATATACATAACCCATGGACAGAGACAATAGTGTGGTGAAGACCTGGAGGGGGGTACAAGGTGGAGGGGAATAATTTGGAGGGAAAAGAGGATATTTGTGATACTTTCAATAATAAAGATAAATTAAAACATAAAAAATCAAACAAACATATCCTCTGTTGAGGATTAATAAAAAAGTTTGTTCATATTTAATAAACTACCAAAATTCAAATTATAATGTGAAAAATAGGTGTCCATGAATGGTCCCACCAACAGTATATAAAAGTACCTGTTCCCCACACCTTCACTATTAGTCATTTGAAAAATGCAAATTAAAATCACAATCAGATACTAGCATATACCTATTAGAATTTCTAAACTTAGAAAGGCTGACCATATTGAGTGTTGGTGAGGATGTGGGAAAACTGGAACTCTGATACATTGCTGATGGGAATGTAAAATGGTTCAGCCACTTTAGGAAAGATTTTAACAACTCTTAAAATGTTAAACATACACATTCCACGCTTATGAGTTTACTTAAGAGAAAAAGAGCTATCTTTCCATACAAAAACTTTACACACAAAGGTTAGAAGCAGCTTTAAGTTGAGAGAGAAAACTTGTTAAATGTTAAATTTGGACAGACCTTGACTTGAAACCCAGTTCATCTTGAGCAAGTCACTTATCCTCTCTGTAAGCTCGAATTTCTCATTCCTAAAATGAGGACAAAAATGTGTCTGGGCATGGGCCTCTTTGGATTCTTCTTGCTTGGAACTCTCTGTGCCTCCTGAATTTGTTTATTCTTTTCCTTGACCAAGTTAGGGAAGTTTTCTGCCATTATTTCTTCAAATAGGTTCTCTAACACGTGCTTATTTTTTGACCTCCTCTGGCACTCCTATAATGTAAATATTGTTACATTTCATGTTGTCCCACAGCTCCCTTAAACTGTCCTCCTGTTTTTTCAATTGTTTTTTTCTTTTTGATTCTCTGATTGAGTGATATTTTCTACCCTGTCTTCTAATTCCCTGATCCTATCCTCAGCCTACTCTAATCTGCTGTTTATTCCTTCCAATGTATTCTTTATTTCTGCTGTTTTATTCTTAATTTCCTCCATTTTTTCCATATCATGCTGTTGAGCATCCTTATAATCAGTATTCTGAACTCTCTATCTGATAGATTGCTTATCTCCATTTCATTTAGCTCTTTTTCTGGAGACTTCTCTTGTTCTTTCATTTGGGCCTTGTTTTTTTGTCTCCCCATTTTGGCTCCCTGTTTGAGTTTGTTTCTATGTATTAGGTAGATCTGCTAGGACTCTATGTCAGACACAGTTTGTGACTGGCCTCGAATACTCTGTTTGGAGCTATCAACAACCCTCAGCTTGAGGTTTCCTCTGCTGTGGCTGGGTGGGTTTGGACAGGGCCAAGATGCACACCAAAATCTGCTTTTTCAAGTCCCAGGTCCAGAAGCAGATCAGGCGAACACTAAAAATACTCTGACATCTGCCTCAGCCTGCAAGCTAATTAATCTGATTCTCTTAATGAACCTCAGGCTGCAGAAACTCCTTAGGGTAGGTCGAGAGGTTTTCCAGCAGGGTGGGGCAATTGCTTCCTTCCCCCTCCCTCCAGGCAAAAGCAGCAAAATGTCTGCCTGAGAAAGATGTCCTCTGCAGTATGGGAGAATGACTCGGCATAGGAATCCAGAGGGGTCCCCTCTGAGCTCTATCTCCAGAGCCCACAACCCTAGGCTTTCCCCACACAGCTCCTGTCCACTCTGCCCTCCCTCTGCTGGAGCCCAAGGTGAGGGGCTGCACATGAAACTTTGTGTGTTGGATCTTTAGGAGGGTGCCTGCATTTCTAGCCATCTCTCCCTGGCCAACAGAAATCCAGCTGCTTTTCACAGCCAGGTGTTATGTGGGCATCTTTCTCAGTTCTGGTGCTCTTGGCTGGGAAGCTCAGCCTAGGGTTTATGCTCCAGATTCCTCAGTGGGAACCCCCATAGCTGAGATGTCCCTCCAGACCTTCAGCTGTTGCCTGTGGGAGCCCAGCCAGCCCTCTTGTGCCTCCACACTTCCTACCAGTTTCTATGGGTTCTTCACTTTTCCTCCTTGGTTATGAAGGTGCTCTTCAGCTCGTCTTCAGTTGCAGTTAATTATTCAGGATGGTTTTTCTATATTTTAGTTGTAATTCTAATTTGGTCCCAGGAGAGTGTCAGCATAGCTTCCACTCAGTCTGCCACCGTCTTTAATCTCTCTGTCATTATGATTAATTGTGCCTGGCACCTGGTACATTGTAAGTATTCAATAAATTTTCCTTTTCTCCTTGTTGCCATGGTTCCACACATCAAATTCTTTTCCATGTCCATGTCTTATCACTAATTTATATTCTAAATTTATATTCTAAAGTCAAATCAGCTCAGGGCAAAGGAGAGACACTAAGACAGTAGTTTGGGGGCAATGTTAAAAACATCATTATTTCATCTAAAATAGTTTGACATGAAATTACATACTTTGTGTGAACAGAAGAGAACTGCACAAGTCAGTGGGGTCGACTTTCTGGCATTATCACCAAAGCACAATTCTCCATTTTGAGATGTTGACAGGAATCCATAGGCCTATATTTTCTGATGAGGCTGGAAAGAGTATCCTTGGAATCAAAATAATCATCTTCAAGCCCCAAGCACTAAAACAAAAAGGGAAGCCAGTGAGCTTTCTGAGGATTATCTATTTGGGGCAGGGATTTCTCTGCACTTTGGGGGAGATGTGGGAGACCTATCTGACTCATGAGTCAGTTTGAGTGTCCCTACTGGGAAAAGGAAAGGAAAGAAGAATCTGAGGTCATGGGAACCAGGAAGACTGGTTCAACTAGGGCCTGGACATTCTGATTAATTAAGTAGGTGGAAGTTCTGGGTCACAGGTGGAGAGGACAAGAAGTAGAACTGCTATCAGACAAGGGTTTGTGGAGAGAGAATTCTAGGGTGTTGAAGTCTAGAGCTAAGCCAGAGAACAAATACTGTCAAATCCTAATCATAGAAAAGTTCAAAAGAAAGCTCTGTCCAATCCTGTGGAAAGAGATTGGAAGTGGGTAGAGATAAGAAGTAAGTTTAACAGAGCATGGAGTATAGCCACAATCAGGCAGCATTTTGTCACATCTTCCTTGTTTCTCGATGATGTGTATGTCTTGCCTATTTTGAAGTCCCGTTGTACATTATTGACTGATTATTGCTTCCTAATTTACTTAAAATCTTACTCTTCATTTCTCCTATATGCTGCTTGGGAAGGTCTCTGGGAATAGGATCAATAGTCAATTGGGTGGTGATGTTGGGACAAGGGTTTGGTACATGGTCCCTTTCCCAGGCCAGGTAGTTCCAGGTAACAGGTCCAGAACTTTTTTATAGACCTCTCTCCTAGTTTTAATTTTGGAAACCCTGAAGCTTGCCTTACCTCAATCTACTAACTACATGGGCAATTATTTCAATTTACAAAAGAGCTGGATATTTTATTTTGTTCCTCATTTCACTGTGATATATATGAGATCATCAGTTCAGACTATACTCTTGAGCTTTGGAAACATTACACTGGCCTTGCAAAATGAGACAATGAGCTGGTTTCCAAGTTTTATCTGGTGACTTGGGTCTGAGGAACCAAACTCTAGCTAGGAATTAGTATACCAGATAGGAATCTCAGAAGGGGAGAGGGTTAAATAGACACAGGTACTAAATAATAGAGTCTCAGCAAAATTTCTTGAAGGTGGGGCTCTTGAACTTTCTCACTAACATGTACCCTGCCTTTTTGCCATTTGGGATGGCATTCCTGACCCAAAGCAGACCTGAAATCCTGAATTTTGAACTTGTCAGGGCAATAGTCCCTACCTTTATGCCATGTTGCAGACTTGCTGCAATATCTCCTGCAGATACACATTGGCTCAGGCTGGAGTGGCAACATCAGCTTTGAGTTTCTGCTGTTACAGAGAAGGCTTGTTTGATACCTGACTAGGCTTCAGGACAGTCTGTCCCCTAAAAGGCAATTTGAGCCCTAGCAGGTTTGGCTCAGTGGTCAGAGCGTAGGCCCATGAACTGAGGGTCCCAGGTTCAATTTCAACCCAGGGGCATGTACCTGGTTGCAGGCTCGATCCCCGACCTGGTAGGGGCTCATGCAGGAGGCAACCAGTCGATGTGTTTCTCTCACATCAATGGTTTTTTTTTCTCTCTCTCTCTTCTACTCTCTCTGTATAGCAATAAAAAAAATATCCTCGGGTGAGGATTTAAAAAAAAAAGCTTTTTGGTTGAAGAGACAGTTAGGAAGGCTGCAAATGACCGGTCCCACTCCAGGAGTTTCAGGAAAGCTCTCAGGTGAGGGTATGAGGAACACCAACTCGCTGAAAACTCTGAGGGAAGAGCAGGGAGAAGATATCAAGTCTACAAATGGTCCTGGGATTTATGGCCTGCTGTATTTGCACTGGAGTCAGGACCTCATCCTTATCTGTATGGGAGGCGAGTCCAACTGTTAATCATCACGTGAAAGGGTGGAGTTATTGGACCAAAAACAAACTTGCAGATAACCTGGCTCAGAGTTTCACCACTTCCATGCTGGCTGCCTAGGAGCAAGCTGTTCCTCCTTCAGAGTTGTCACCCAAGTTTGGGTGGGAAACACCTTGTTCTGTTTCCCGTAAGCCAACTGAGATAAGTTAAGTCCTGCTGAAGACTCCATTGATGTTAATATAGAACAGGAGAAAAAACGACCCCAGAGATTATATAATGTATTTGTTTAATCTCTCCTTTGTCCTTTCCGCTGCATCCCAGAACCACTGGTCAAATTCAAGCTTGCACTGTCTCTTATCTGGACTCCTGCAGCCACATCTCAGTTTCTTTCCCTATGTCCTTCAGTCCCCTCATGACATTCTCCAAACCATATCTGATCTCTGTTTAAAATTCCTCAAAGCTCTCAAGGAATTGCCTTTCTAGACTCATCTCCAGCCTTGTCTCCCCTATGCCTTTATGGCATTTCTTCACTTTAGATTACGAGGTCCAGGAGAGCAAGGTTACCTCCTTCATTATATATGTCACAGCAACTATGGTAATACAGGGTACATAGCACACGGCCATAGATAGCTGTGGATTCCTTCCTTTTTGTTCACTGTCACCTTCAGCCTGGCCTTGGCTCCCTGTGCTGATGGCCTGGCAGAACCAGCCATGCAAAGGGTAATTTGCAGAAGGAAGAAAGATCCTTTTTCAAGTTTACTCTGGAAGCCTAGACTTCTTAAAAATACCTTTTGAGCTTTAAGAATATGCAGTTTTTTGGGAGAACTAAATGAACCAAAATTTCTTAAATGTAGGCTAAAGGGAGCCTATTTATTATTTTTACCACTAAGTGAAAATTGTGCCAAATTTATTTTCTTGGTTACTGGAAAATATCTCTCTAATAAAATTCGTGTTTTCTCTAACAGAAAATTTTTTTCTCTAACAGGATGATTATGTCCCACAGGGCTAGAGTATTGTTAATTAAAACAATAGGATATGCAAAGAAAACATCACAAAAATTTTTAGATCAGGAAATGCTTAAATGTTTCCAAAAAATGTTTATCAGGAAATGTTATTTCAGAATCAAAACATTTCCTGCCTTATGATTATGCCATGAAGAAAAATCACGTAATGGCAGTTATGGAGTCATATAAAAAAAGAAATTTTATGATGGAATACATTTGTTTTTTAAAATCTGTTATAAGTAACAAGAGATAAATGAAAACTGCCCAGAATATTGGCTTTTAAAAATTTATTATTCACAGAAAATTTTGATTCGTAAGACGTACAGAAAAATATAAGAAATAAAGTAGAAATTCACCAATATCTCACCACTCAGAGATGACCACTCTTAATATTTAAGTAAACATAATTCTAGTGAGGTCTCTGTATAAATATATGCCCTTGTGTACAATTTTATGTAAGTGGTTTTAATGATAGGTATATATCAGCAATATAACATAGATTTATTTCCCTGCCAATAAATCTAGATCTGTAGTATTACTGTTCATAATTGTGCATCACATGTATCCATTGGGATATTCCAAGTTTCAGCAGCAGTTCTTCAAACATCAGATCTTCATGTGACAATGTGAAAAGAAGTTGAAAGGTAAGAGGGGGCAACTGGGTGGGTGGAGGGGCCTTTCTTAGAATCCTCCTAGTGACTTCCTTGTACACGTCTACAGTTAGGACATCACAAGTCCACCCCAGAGGATGTTAGATGGTATCTGCAGAATTACACTAGGACACCCCATCCTCCCAGCTCCTGTGGGGTTTTAGGAGGGCTAATACTCCCACAAGGCTGTGTTTAGATGTGGAGTCAGAAAAGTATTCTCTTTTAGCGTGCCCTAGCTGTATTTCCAAACTATGACCTGCAGAAACATAGGTCATGATAGGAATGACATTACCTGGAATAACATTTGAAAAGAAATTATAAATGATAAAATAATAGACAAAAAACACACACAAAAAAGAAAAATGTCTATTTGGTATAGAGGCTATCTCTTTTCTTCTGACCAAGGAATGTGTTGTGTTTGGTGGCCTTTGTTCTCCTTCCCTCTTCCCTCCTCCTTCTTTCCCCCACCCCTCCTCCATCTCTTCCTCCTCTCTCATTTTCTTCCTCTTCCTCCACCTCTTCCTCCTCCTCCTCTTCCCTGGAACTACTTCCCTCAGACTCCTCACTTTGCAACCTTCAGCTTTGCAACCTTCAGCTTCTGGCCCGCCAGCTTTTCTACAATTTGGTCAGCCAATTGAACCCAAGTCTTTGCTTGATCTTAGCATTTGCAGTATATTATTATCTGAAATGTAGAAAACATTAAAGTGTAATACACATCACCAATTTCATAAAGCCTTGAGGAATTTAAATTTTGGAAAACAAATCTGACTCACAAGGTCATCACCCAATCAGTAGCATGCCAGGCACCAAAATACAGGTCTCTTTCATTAATTAATCTATTAATTTAATCTGTAACAAGGTGACCTATGGAGAAACTTATTTGTATTTAATTTTTGCTGCTGGAGACTCAACAAGGAGGAAAGAAAATGTTCCTCTTTCCTGAAGTATAACTAGACTTTTCTGAATTCCAAAGAAAAGGTCAATAGAAGGTGGGGCATTGGTGCCTGGCTGTCTGGGAAGAGAAATGCAGGATGAAGTCTCTTTGCTTTGGAGAATTAAAAAGGGAAGACAGTCTCATTATAGCTGGGCCCAGTGTGGAAGGGAAAAAGAACAAGAGCTCCAAGTTTTGCTGGAGTAGAGTCATAAATCTACTCCAGTAAAGTGGCAGGACATTGAAGGGAAATGGCTCCAGGAGTGGCTGGAGGAGCTGAACACTAAAAATTATATCTTGAGAACAAATGAAATCACCAAGGGAAGGGGAAGAGAGAAGTACAAGGACTGAACTCTGGGCATGCCAAGGACTGGAGATGTGGGGGATGAGAGGTGATCAGCCAATGGACCTTCCAGTTAGATGGAACACCCAAAAGAGAGGGGCCCCTGAAAGTGAATGCTTCAAGATAGCAGGTGTGAACAGCTGTTTCAAATATTGCTGATAGTTGGAGTGAGATAACTGAGAATTAACCTCTGATTTTGCAATATGGAGGTCACTGGTGACTTTTCCAAGAGCAGTTTCAGTGGAGGGGTGGGGGCAAAAGAGTGATTGGAGTGCACTGAAGAATGAACAGGTGGAAGGGGTGAGGATACAGTGAGTATAAATGACTCTTTCAAGGAATTTTGGGAGAAAGCAGAGAAATAGGGTGATAGCTGGAGGGGGATGTGTTGTCAGGAAGTTTTCTAAAAGATGGGAAAATGGTACACAACTGTTAATATGCTTATGGGAATAATCCAGAATAGAGAAAACATTAATAATGTAGGGATTGAGAGATGACAACCCCTACAGTAACAACATTGAGAATGTAAAAGACAAAGCTCATACAAAAGTGGAAGAGTTGGACTTAGATGGAAGCATGGACATTTCATTCTCAGGAACAGGAGGGTATACAGAGTGCACAAGTCCAGATGTTGGTGCAATGCACTGAATGTTTGTGTCTTCTCAAAATTTATGTGTTTAAACCCTACCCCACAATGTGATGGTATTAGGAGCTGAGGTTTTGGGGAGGTAATTAGGTCTGTGGTGGAGCCCTCCTGAATGGAATTAGTGCCTTTATAAAAGGAATTCCAGAGAGCTCTTTTGCTTTCTTTACACTGTGTGTGAGAATACAATGAGAAGATAGCAGTGTGCAACATGGAAAGAGGACTTCACCTTGAGCTTCCAGCCTCCAGAACTCTGAAAAATAAATTTCCATTGCTTATAAACCACCCAGTCTATGGTACTTTGTTAAAGGAGCCAGAACTGAGACTCTAGGTAAACTTGACAGATGAGGTGATGGAAATTTTAACTCCTGAAATACTGACCTATATTGTCAAAGTATAACTTTTCAGTCTGATAAATTTAGCAATATTGTGATATCAATAGACTAAATTATCCAAAAACTTTTGAAGGAAACTATGTGATTTAGCCATCTTTCTCTGCTGCTTTTAATTTTTACCTTCCTAGGAAAAAATGTAGGTCCCAGATAAAATAAATATATTTAAGGGGGGAAAATTTTTATATGTAGATTTTTTAAAAAGAACAGTTTTAACTTCTGAGAAAATAATCACAATTTTCAAAACAATAATAATAAATAAAATGTTTTTGGTATTATATAATTGCCAGGATTCAACTAAAATTTAGTGTAAAGAATGTATGAGCTTCAGCTCTCAATATGTGGAAAAGATGAAATGTACAAGACAGTCAGATTGGCCTTGGGACTGATGGAAGTGACTTAATCTCTCTGAGTTGCCTTGGCTGTAAACTGAGGATAACCCCTGCCTTAAAGGATTTTTGTGAGCTCCAGATAAGATAATATAGTCAAAGCTTCTGGTATATATTAGGTGCTCAAAAAAATACAGCTATCATTATTAAATCTATTGGCATGAACTTTTACTGAGAGCAAACATATTGCCTGATAAATTTTTTCCATTTATAAAATATAAGTAGTGGAGGTAATTGGAGGCAGGAATGTAGGACCTCTCTGTACTATTTTCACAACTTCCTGTGAACCTGGAATTATTTTAAAGGGAAAAGTTAAAAGAATTTCTTTCACTTAGGCTTCTATGAGAAATAGCTGTACCTTCCTCCCATCTAGTGTAATGGCATAATTGTTTTCCTTTATCTGATGGATAATGAAATCCTGCTATTTTTCTGTGAATGAGATGATGCATTGGAAAAAGCATTGATATTATGAGCCCAAAGATTTGAGATAAGTTGCTTCACAATCTGGGTGTCTATAAAATGAGAACTTATATTTAATCTCTCTCAGCTCTATGAGTTTGTGAATATAAAATACAAATACAAAGCAATATTTAAGGGAAAGAAACATTATATAAAATTACCAAGATTTGGTAAATAAATATATTATGCTGAAAGTGACTGAAGGATAACATTTACTAATTGCATAGTAAAAGTAAAATTTTAAATATTATATATACATTTTAAGATTTTTATGATTACCATGTTATATAAATCCAAAATATTGTACTTAAAATATTATATAGATTCAAAATGTGGTGAAATCAGATACCTGCCTTCAGAGCTGATGGTACTCTGTAAAAGTGATATCTAAACATTTTTGATCATGTACTCTGATCACAAAAATATGCACTATTGTAAATCTACATGTGAAATGTTAGTACAGTTTGATTTCTTTTTTAGATTTTTAAAAATTACAGTGTACATTCAATATTATTTCGTATTAGTCTTAGGTGTAGAGCATATTTGTTGGGCAATCATATACTTTACAAAGTGTTCCTCCCGATATTTCTGTTATCCACCTGGCACCATACATAGTTATCAGAATATTATTGTCTACATTTCCTATGTTGTACTTTACATCCCCATGACTATTTTGTAACCACCAATCTGTACTTCTCTATCCCTTCACCTTTTTCACCCAATCCCCACAACTCTCTCTCCTCTGGCAACCATCAGTATGTTCTCTGCATCTATGAGTCTGTTTCAATTTTGTTCATTTATATTGTTCTTAGATTCCATATATATGTGAAATCATATGAGATTTGTCTTTATCTGTCTGACTTATTTAACTTAGTATAATACACTCTAGGTCCATCCATGCTGTTGCAAATGGTAAATTTTCATTTATATGGTCAAGTAATATCCCATTGTATATGTGTTCCACAGTTTTTTTATCCACTCATCTAGATAAATGGGCACTTGGGTTGCTCCCGTATCTTGGCTATTGTAAGTAATGATGCAATGAACATAGGAGCACATATATTCTTTCAAATCAGTGTTTTAGGTTTCTTCAGATATATGCCCATAAGTGGAATTGATGGGTTCTAAGGCAGTCTTATTTTTAATTTTTTGAGAAACCTTCATACTGTTTTTGATAGTGGCTGCACCAACTATCTTTACCATGTGCATTCCCACCAACTATCTTTACCATGTGCATTCCAACATTTGTTGATTTATTGATGATAGCCATTCTGACAAGTATGCGGTGATATCTCATTGAGGTTTTAATTTGCATTTCTTTAATGATTAGTGCTATTGAGCATCTTTTCATATGTCTATTGGCCATCTGTATATACTCTTTGGAGAAGTGTCTATTCAGGTCCTTTGCTCATTTTTTTAAAATATGTTTTTATTGATTTCAGAGAGAGGAAGGGAGAAGGAGAGAGAGATAGAAACATCAATGATGAAAGAGAGTCATTGATCGGTTGCCTCCTGCATCACCCCCTTCCCCCCACTGGGTATAGAGCTTGTAACCCGGGAATGTGCCCTGACTGGGACCAAGAATTGAATTGTGACTTCCTGGTTCATAGGTTGACACTCAAGCACTGAGCCATGCAGGCTTGGCTCTTTGCCCATTTTTAAATTGGATTGTTTGGTGTGTGTTTGTTGGTATGGAGTTGTCTTAGTTCTTTATAAATTTTGGATATTAATTCCTTACCAGATGTATTATTGGCAAATATGTTCTCTCATTCAGTGGATTGTCTTTTCATTTTGTTGATGATTTCCTTTGCTATGCAAAACTTTTTATTTTGATATAGTCCCATTTGATTATTTCTCCTTCAATTGTAAATGATAGCCTTGCTGGGTAGAGTAGTTTTGGTTGTATGTCCCTGTTTTTCATCACATTAAATATTTCATACCAATCCCTTCTAGTCTGAAACGTTTCTGTTGAGAAATCAGCTGTCAGTCTTCTGAGAGCTCTCTTGTAGGTAACTGTCTTTCTCTTGTTGCTTTTAATATTCTCTCTTTGTCTTTAAACTTTGCCATTTAAATTATGATGTGTCTTGGTTGGGGCCTCTTTGGGTTCATCCTGTTTGGGCCTCTGCCCTTCTTGGACTTGTATTTTATTTCCTTCATCAAGTTTTGAACTCTCTATCTGGTAGACTGCCTGCCTCCATTTCATTTAGTTCTTTTTCTGGAGATTTCTCCTGTTCTTTCAGTTAGGGCATCCTTCTTTGCTTTTCCATTTTGGCTGTCTCTCTGTGTTTGTTTCTGTGTATTAGGTAGATGTGCTATGTCTCCCAGCTTTTGCAGGGTGCCTTCATGTAGTAGGTCCTGTGGGACCCAGTGGCACAGTCTCCCTGACCACCTGAGCTGGGTGCTCCAAGAATGTTGCTTGTGTGGGTTATGCGAGCCCTCTTATAGCTGAGTCTTGATTGCTGTTGGCTCCTTCTCTGCATGAGGGTCAACCCTCAGGCTGCCTACTGTGAGGACTGACCCTGACCACTGTGTATGAGCTGCTGTGCAGATGCTAACCACATGAAACAAAATTTGTTTCAGCAAGTTCTGGTGCCTGTTGAGATCTCCCTTTGGATTTGCCACTTGTGCAGCTAATTGGGTCCTGCTGTGATGTGGTCTAAAGCCCACCACTGGGTGTGTTGGTTTTGGAGCCTCTTGGGAGGGACTCTGCTGCAGGTCAATGTCAGATGCTGCTTGTGACTGGCCCTGGGCAATCTGTTTAGAGGTACAAAGCAATCCACAGTTTGTACCTATCTCGTCTGGGCCTCGGCATCATGGGCAGGGCCAAGCTGCATATAAGGCAGGCTTCCACCAGCACCAAGCCTGGTCGCAGGTCAGCAAAAGGCCCAAGACCAACCCCGTCTGCCATCAGCCTATTAGACTCAGTCACTGAAAGAGCCTCTGGCAGTACCCAAATTGCATGAGAAAGGTTCTCAGGGAGTCACCAGGTAGGGCTGAGTAGTACCAGATTGATACAGATTCAAACTCGGTGCCAATGCTCAGTCTGAGGATACCCAGCAAGTCTCAGGGCACACCAAGTCCAGCTGCCACCTGCTGGGTGCCCACAGACCTTTGTGGTGGGGCAGGGTCTCAGGAAGTCATCAGATTGAGGCCAGCAGAGTTTAATAGACCCAAACAGACCAATATTTTGCTGTGTGAAGGGAGGCCTCTGCACAGGAACAGTGGTGCTGGTTGGATATGGGAGGAGAAAATGGTCCTAAAGCCACACAATTCAACTGTCCTGGATTCTGCCCAGACTCCCTCCAGAGCCAGAGCTCAGCAAGGCAGAGCTGCTGGGAGTCAGGAGGGTGAAGCTGCTGGACCTCCTGTTGGGGGACATTTCTGTTGGGGAATTGACGGGTTCTAAGGCAGTCTTATTTTAAATTTTTTGAGAAACCTTCATACTATTTTTGATAGTGGCTGCACCAACTATCTTTACCATGTGCATTCAGGCTCGCGGGAAGGTGGAGGTGAATGGTTCCCACCCCAGAGCCACACAACTCCATCTCTAACACCCCTGAGTCCACCCAGACCTCTGTACTCCGGGCCCAAGCAGCTGACACCTCTGCAGGCCATGAGCTTGGAAGGGCAGGGTGAGGGGGAGTTGGGAGGGTGGGGCTATTGCATTCTCCCAGGCTGATGCCGTATGGAGGGGAGTGCTCCACCCAAGAAAGATGGCTCTTATGGGTAGTGTGGGAGAGGGACTATGCACAGGAACCCTGGCAGTTGTCCCTTCAGCTCTTTCTTCAGAGCCACACAATCCAGTCTCTCCTCTCATGACTCTGGTCCATTTTGAGTCTCTCCTTCTGTTGGATCTCAGGGTGAGTGGCTGCAAGTGAGATACTGTGTGCTGGCCTATTAAGAGGGCACCTGCGTCTCTAGCAGACTCCTATCTCTCCGTGGCAGATAGAATCTCTGCTGAATTTCACACCCAGATGTTAAGTGGGCTCCTCTTCCTGGCTCTGGTGCTCTGGGCTGGGGAACCTGGTGTGGAGTTGAGACCTTCTCACACCTAAGGGGGAACGTTTGCTGCTGAGCTATCCCTCAGGATTCTTAGCTGCCTCACATGGGTATGTGGCCAACCGTTTTGCATCTACTCCCTTCCTACCAGTCTCTATGTGGTTTCTTCTGTAAATACTTGTTTTAAGACTTTTATTCAACTAGTCTTCAGTTGGTTATTTAGGTTGATTATTCTACATTTTAATTGTAATTCCAGTTTGATCCTGAGAGAAAGTGAGTGTAATTTCCTCCTACTTCACCACCATCTTGGATTCCCCTTGATTTCTTAATTTAGGTAAAAATAGAGACAGTCTAGAAGTTTCTTCCCATATTCCAACTGTTCCAGGCGTCAGACTTTTTACAGGAATTTTCCCTTTTTATATTCTGGGACTACACCTGTTGAATCCTCTGTTCTAATTATTCTTGCTGTAATGACATCTTAACATTAAGTTGCTCATTAACAATATGTGTCAGTGCTAGAAAGCAGAGAAAGTCTATGCTCTAAAATGTCTTATCATTTTTCATAATTTAGGAATATTCTAGATAAAAAGTATCTATTTTCATTTTAAAATAGCTAAATCTCAAAAAGAGTAAATACTAATTTGTAAAGGAGTATCATTTCTGTAGGGAGAGAATTATCATGTAGGTTGATTTGTAAACGATGCATTACATTTTATAGAAAGTGGTTTTCTGTAATTTTGCTTTCTAAATGGTAACTCAAATCCCTTAAAATGCTTTAAATACAAAGTAGTCTGGATAAAGGGAAAAAGTGGCAAGATATCTTGAGTGTTTGAATTAGAAACAATTCCTATTTAATGAAAACTAAACTTTTTAAATGAATTTTAACTTTGGAGGTGATCAGAGGAAGTCTTTTCTTAAACAGAAAAGTCAGTCAGTAGGTTTTTACTATAGTGTTATACAGCTTTGCCATAAGGAAAGGAGGAAGGAGAAAGCTAATCAGTGTATAAGAAAAGGTGACCTCAAGCCTTTTTGGATTTGATATCAACCACTCTTAAGAGGTCAGTTTATCCAGGCAGTCAGGCCCAGGAGAACTGGTACAAACCAATTAAAACGAGAGTAGACAATGGATTTGTGTTTATGTTGAAGTTTCTTAATGTAGTGTGGAAGCATATTTGAGGAATTAAAGGCCTGTAATACATGTAACTTAATTCCACAAATATCTATTAAGCATTTTGTGGTACAGAAATTAACACCTTGGTGACTGGTCATGAGTATACACGCGTTTCCGTGTCCGAACGTTGCTGACCAGACACGAGTTAATTCGTGTCTGCACTTACATTAACTTTAGCAATTTTAAACACCTTGCTGACTGGTCAGGAGTATTAAAGTGTGGAAAAGTAGCCAGTGGCACAGGTGAGTTCTGGCTCAAAATAGCCAGTAAGCAAGGTTTAATAAGGCATGATCTGTACCCTCAAGAATTTCACAAACTAGTGAGATTTAAGCATCCCAAGTAATTGTTGTATACGGAAGGTATGTTGAATGATAACCCCTCCTATCTGCTTTTCTGAGTCTGGCCACTCTTTCCCTTAGAGAGTACTATTGAAGGAGTCCCTTTAATTATCCTTTTTATAATCAAAACTCTAAGCTTTCCTTTCAGTTATGGTTATGTCAGAGTTTATATTAAAAGTGCAGAGAGAAACACTGTTTCAGGGGAAAAGATTCTTAGGCAATGCCATGCACGTAAACTTGGCCCTACTCATATGCTGTACAATCACATAATGTAAGTCTCCTTCTGGAGCTCAAAAGACTAAACTTTGATCATAGACGTATATACCTACTATAGCAGCTGCAATAAGGGCAGCTAGACATTCTGGAACTTTCCCAATGAAATGACAAAAGCCAGACCAAACAAAAGACGGACATGGCCACTATTGGTTGAAATTTCAGTTTGTCTAATCATTTACATACTTTGAACCTGTGTCCTCATTTAAAAGCCAGTCTAAGCAACCAGCTTACTTTATAGGAACAGCTAATAACATGAGTTGTGGAGTATTTTACCAAAAGCCTCTTAGGTAACTATAAGTGTGGTAATACGGAAGAAATTATTACACATTATAAAGCTGTGGTGCACTTTACTAAAACCTAAGGTCAACCGAAGCGCGCGCAGTGTAATACAAGACATTACTGCGACCTATTCAAGGGAGAGCGCGGCTGTTCCAGAGCTTGGTCCCAAAGGAACTCGGGTTACTTCCTCAGCACACATCCCTCATTATTTCAGCCTTTGTGGTAGAAAGGTACCGGACTTTAGTCCCACATTAGTGAGGTGACAACAAGGGGGGACCGTGTGAAAAAGCCATTTGAGATCCCCGATGGGGCAGCACCACTAGGAAAGCTGGGGCCGAGGAACTGTAGAAAAGGTCGCCCACAGCATCATACACCTCACCCTCAGGCACCTCCAAATTCCCAAGACTTTGGGGACCAAAACCTTGGAGAAGGTGGGGGTGTCCCACATGGGAATTCGGAGGAATGGGCAGAGAGGGACCCAGCGCGGGAGGCGGCGTCCGGCCCCAGGGGTCCGCGCCAGAGGAGGGGGGTCGGCGGGAAGCGGCGGGGGCGCAGCGGGCAGCGGAGACAGAGAGGAGGGCGGGGCGCCTTCGCCGGCCCCCTCTCTCGCGCGCGCTCCTCTCCCCCTCCCCGGTCCACCCCGCACCGAGCGCATCTCGCCCAGGCCGGGCCGCTCAAGGGGAGGCGCCAAATCGCCGCGGCGCCCGAGCAGACCGTGCAGTAACGGCGACGCAGGAGGCGGAGCGGATGCGGCTCGAGCCTGCGCTGAGGTAGGGATTGGGGGACGGCGCAGAAAGTCAGGAGGGGGCGCCGGGGTTGAAGCCGCCAATCTCAGATATCCCCGGGGCGGGCCGCCTCTCCCCGCCCCCCCTGCCTGAGCTCCCCGACGGTGCAGCCCCCGAGAGGCGGCCTCTGAGTCCACAGCCTCGCCCCAGCCGCGGGCCAGGGCATCTCCGCGCGAGCGCAGTCGCGCGGGCCCGGCCTAGGCGCGGGCCTTGGGGCTACCCCGCCGCCAGGGCCTAGGGACTAGGCGTCGCTGCGCGTGCGCAAACCCGCTAGCGGGGGCTGGGCCGGCGCCTCTGGGATTAGACGTCCTCCCGGTTGCCCGGCGCTGCGCATGCGCGAGGCGGGCGGCGGAGGTAGCGGACCCGGTGTGGGGTTGCGTTTGGCGTGACCCCAGGGGTGTCCTTGCCGGGAGACTTCGCTGCCGTGGGCCAGCCCCCCGGGGGGCGTCCTGAGCTGGGGGTGAGGCGTCTGCCTCAGAGTTTGTCTTTCCGTTCCCGCGCGCCGCCCCGCGTAGGCTGCTGCTGTTTTCATTTCTGTCGCCTGCACGCTGGGCTCCCGTCCCGTCTATTTATTCACCCGGGTCCGGGCCCCAGGCCGCTCCCTGACTCATTGTGCTTTAGACATTTGGTCCAGGTTTCCAGGGAGAGCGTACAAAGTCCGACCAAGCTAGGCGAAGCTGTTTTGAAGCTGATGTGGAAGGGATGGGGAGAAATCGCTCTAAGTCTTTGTTTTAAGGTGAAAGATCATTGCTTCGCTCAGACGCGGAAATGGAGATTTTCAGATGCTAATAACTTTCCGAGGGCCCGTCTCGGCCAAAAAAGAATTTTCTGCTTGAGTTGGAAGGCGAGTTCAGAGTGAACTTTTTGCTTTTGTTCTCTGGGGAATTACATAAATCGCTGGAGCAGGTCTAGTCCAGGAGTATAGCAGAATGCGTGTCCCAGAGCTGCCTGGTACCGCTCGGCGACCGACTTCCCTCAGAGCTGAGTGGCAGTGGTCGAGTTCACCTACAGTGCTCGGGACGAAGCTCTTTCTCCCAGGCTGGGAAGTGACGTTAACTGTTTATTCAGCCTCCTGGCTTTGCACCTTTCTAGTACTAAGTTTCTCCCTGGCAGTGGTACTTAAGTCAGTTTCGTGACTCCTGGGGCTGCTTGGAACTTTTTAACAGTTCACTGCTGTGTGCCTTGCGGTTGGAATAAAAGAAGCACTATCAGAGAATCTAAGTACTCAAGGGGAAATGTAATTTCCGTTTTCCAGGGCACTAGGTAGCGTACACATGTTATCAATGGGAATATGTTCTTTGCACACCCCACTCCCACCACGCAGGCCTGATTGCTGGTATGGGCCACCTCAACCGTAGGGCCTATCCATTCACTGTTTTGTCCATGTTCACCCCTCCACCCAAATCTGCATGGCACCCAACTTCATTCAAGCCTCAAAACAATTGTCATCACTTCAGGGAGGTGGCTACTTCTTCTAAAGTAGCTGCTGCTCTTGCTGTCCAGCCTCTTACCCTGCTCTATTTGGTTGGCAGTTAGCAGTATCTGATATTAAGTATATGATCTGTCTCCTCCACAATCAGATCTCAGTAGATGTTTGTTAACTGTATGAATGAAATTTAACTGACTCCAGAAATATTTTGTATACTGAACTCTCAACTTGGATTCATTCATTCATTCAACAAACATTTATTGAGTGACTGCTTTGTATCAGAACCTGGCTAGGTGTTTAGGATATGTCACTGAACATAACAGACAAAGATCTCTTCTGGAGTTTACCTTCTAGCAAAGAATGGTTAACAATAAGCATTTAATTATTTAATGTTAGAAAATTATAAGTGCTATGAAAAAAGAGAACAGAGAAAGGGGACTGGGAGTACACGTGTGGGTTGCAGTTTTAACACCATGGTTTACTGTGGGTTTGAATGGTAAACAAGGTGATATTTATGACAGAGAACTGGTTTTTAGAATTAATTGTCTTTCTGGGAGAAAATGTTCCTTGCCATTCTCTACTATGTCTTTCATGGGGGCCCATAGTATGACCATTATGGCAAATGTAATCATCTTTTATAATATAAGATAAAACAACATAATTTTTCCAAGTTGAGTTCAAGTTATTCAGGGTTTTACAGTTTAACTTAGCACATCAAATTAAGAGACTGGGCTCTTAAGTGGAAGAGACTAGCCAAAGGAATACTGCAGATGTGTTGAGAAAAATTGTATGTTTTCTTTACATTTTACTGCACTTTGCAGTTGCTTCTTAATGTCCCTCTGTCTATATGACTTGTGAAGTTGTTTTCTAAGGGTGGTCATTGCTTTTCTTTATTTGAAACTGTGTTGAAGATTCACCTGGTATTATGTCATAATTTAAGGTATTAAATTATTGCTCCTAGAGATTTCTGAATGAACCAGACAGGCCTAACCAAATTTTAGCCCATAATTAAGGAATGCTTAGAGAAAGAGGCTGATGAAGAGAAACTATTTTAGAAAAGCAAAGTGTGTTTCCCTTCAGGTCCTTTACTTAAGTAGATTACAAACGCTGTTCAGATATAAAAAACTATTAATCTAGAACTCTAAATGTAGGGTACCCATGGGATTTGCTTATGCCTTTAGGAGTTTGTCGTATTTAATTTTGGTTTTTATCACTTGGCAAAGCTGAAATTAGAATGCCCCTAAGATACCACTACTGTTGAGTTTTACTGGAGTTGAAGTACTGCAAATCAAAACTGACTAGGCAAGAGAGATTTTAGGCCAAGAATGGAATGATCAGGGTTTCAGAGTGACATGTAGGACTCCTGAAAATAGAGGGCTACATGAGGATATTTACTTCAGAGGAGGTAGCTTACCTCTGTGAAAGGGATATTCATAGTGTCCTCCAATGGAAGGCTGATGTGATCCTTCTTGCTCTCATTATCCAGAAGGAACATGTATCTAGTTCACTTGGTGACCCCATCTCAACAATGTGAAAATCTACAGAAAACTTAAGGCATAGTAGGTTTTTTCAGCATTAATCTGACATCAGAGTGTGTCAGGTTATATGTCCTTTATATTAGGTCTGCAGTTTTGCTAATCTAACCCGAGCTCATATCAATTATATGTATATCTCCCCATGGAAGACAACTTGAGCTAAAATGTACCATTGGGTAATTATATGTGAGTAGATCATAAATTGTAACCACATTAGATGTTCTGTATTATGTTGAATGTATATATGATACTGAACAAAATGAATCTCCAATGGAAATGTGCTATTGTCAAGAGGGCCTACCATGTTGAACAGTTATGTTGTGAGGCAAGATTTTTACAATTAGTATTCTATCTAATGGGCATGTTAGGATTTTTTTTTTTTTCTTTATAAGGACCTGAATTTCAAGTGGGTTTACAGATGTCTCAAGAACCATTTCATTTTAGCTAGTCTAACAATCTAAACATGTTTGTATAGTTTATGTTGATTACTTTTCATATTTGAAAGTGACATTTGAGGAGCTCAGTAATCTCTTCAAACCAAATACAGTTTTGTTTTGGACTTAAGATCTGTTTTATCACTCTTGGTGAAATTTGGAAACTTTTTACAAATAACTAATATAGAAACTGTTTCTGTGTTCTATAAATCATGTTTATCATAAACATATGTTAATATCATTTCCTTAAAGGTTGTGCAAGGGTTTTAGTTGTGCTTTGAGTTTTTTAGTTTTGTCCATCCTGTTTGTAATTGTCCCACTTTAGGTAGCAGTTGTGTAGGTAATCTTACTGTTATTTGTCATTGATGTACGACAGCTCATTCAAGTGAAGCTAAATCATCGACATCTCCAAGTGGAGCTAAATTTTAGCTGTCATCCTTTTTCGCAAGCAACAATTGGGATCATGTTTTATTACTTAATATTGTATTTATATATATTCATATTATTTATAACTTATAGGTGACATATATTTAATGACTTAGCTAAGCATATAGGTGGGAACCATTATTTTCCACTGACAGTTGCTTGGTCTGGAGCCATTAACACACTGATGCTGCAAGTAAACTGTGTGCTTGTGTCCTGAAAGAAGAGGTTTTCTTTAATGTCCTGTTTCTTTGGTTCTAAAGGCATCATCAACTGTGTTGCCCAGAAGGGAGAATTTGTTAAAAGCATCGAATTCTATATTGCAATAAAACTTTTGTATATATTATGTTTCTCAAGCTTAGCTTTAGAGTTGACCTCTTATTAAGTTGAATTAACAAAATACATAATACTAGGCTTTCTCTGCAGAAATTACTTTTTTTTTCACTTTTTCTGCTGGGATCACTTCTAGAGAACAGTAGTCAGCATTTAGAAGCTTTTGATTAACTGCAAAATATCATTTTCCATGAAAAATGCTTTACTCTCTAGTTTATTAGCTCTTAAGGCCCATGAATACCACTGGGTGGGGTAATGTTGACATAAGCACCCAGGAGCTGAATATCCTTTTGCTCCACATTATTTAGTTTTTTTCTTTTATGTATTTGCTTTCAGTTCAATGCCTACTGCAGGCACTAAATTAATATTTGTTGATGCATTAAGCAAGTGATTGTATGTTCTATAATCAGTTTAACTCATTTAGGTCAGAAGCATTGCCAAGTAATAATGATGTGTCATATTAGCAGACACACTGATTAACACTGATTGCTTTATCAACAGTAATATGTAGAGACTGCCTATTATATGCTTTATACAGGGAAATTAATTATTTGACCTTTTCTTTGAGAGGATACAGAGTGTATATATTTATCATGTTCAGTCTTCGAAAGACTGTCTTCTTGTCCACTCATATTCAACTGTGTAGTTATTAAGAGTGTACAGAAAACTCTTGAAATACAGAATGTGAGAATAAGAAGTTATCTGGCCTAAACAGGGATAATTTGGAAGTAAATTACTGAACTATACACATTTAGGAAAACAACCAAAATAGGAAATGTCACGCAAAAGATTATCTTAGTTGATGTATATTTGGTTTTGAAAATTACTCTTGCCAAAATTTGAAACATGGCCCTTGAGTATCTAATTTTGGCAGGAGATCAGTGGCAGGAGCTTCTGCTTAGAAAAGGCACTTACTCTCCCATTTTCTTCATGTATTGCAAAGCAAATATCAGTAGAGTAAGATTCTATAATAATATAGTTTTAAAATTATATTTGAACAAAACGATGAAATGCATAAGAAACTATTTTTGCAAAGCACTTTTAATATGTGCAGTTAACTATATACATGAGCCAAGTCATATATCCCAAAACTCTTGTAAGGGATAAAAACAATAAAGTAACATGTAGGATGTATCATGTGGGATGATCTTATGCCATGACACTATCACAATGAAGATCTTCCCAATCCAAATCCCAGCCCCTGCTCTGGGTCTACAAGAAACATTGCACTCCTGTGCAGAAAAGGGGGAAATCTGTAAATAGATTTAGACCAGAAGTAAAAAACACATTTTTGCCATTCTAATACATTAATAGTAAACTTTTCTCTATTTTGGATTTTTCTTCTACGGCATTTAAGATACTATACTTTGTCTATGTTATTTAGTTACTATCTTCCTATGGTTGATAAAACTTTATTTTGCAGATGGAGAAAGAAATTGTGAATTATGAGTTGTCATTATCAAACCTGTATTGAATTCCTGTGTCCATGGTAAAGGAAATAGTAGAATGGTGGCATTCTGATTCTAAGATGTAGTTTTTCTTAACATTGGGTTATCTTCCCATGCCCAGATGATTAATTTAAGGTTAGCATCTTGAAAACTGTCTTGTCAGATGGAAAAGCCAATTCCTTGATATAATTACATGGCATATTTTATCTCTGGCATTACCTCCATCAAAATGTCCATATGAAGAAAATACCCATCAAAGTCCTGCCATATATATGTCAGTATATGCATAACACATTAAAATACTATTGTTTTCTGCATGTTTTTAAACTTTATCAAATATGTATCATTCTGTAACTTAGTGATTTTGGCTGGTTTGGTCAAAATTGTTTTGGAGATTTATCTGTGCTGATTCTAGATAATTTATTTAATTACTGTATGGTATGTACATGCCATAGTTTATAGTTTGCTATTTCTAGTTTTTTTGTTTTGTTTTTGCAAAAATTAGGTATATGCTCTAGAGTTTATGTAGACCATTGTCTCCCAAATTACAAGACATGACTTATTTGTTACCTTGAAATTATTTTAGTGGGCTGAGATAAGCATTTTATTTTATTTTGTGAAATGCAGAAAGATGAGATAAAGCAGGGTAGAACAGAATAGAGTAAAATAGAAAAAAATTAAGATATAAGCATCTCATGTAGTAAGGATAAGATTTTGTGAAACTTTTTTTCAATATATTATGTATCAAAAAGATTGAAAGACAGTATTGTTGATTGCTCTCTAAAGTTATTATATCAGTTTGCATTCCTTCCAGCAATTCAAGTGCTCTTTGGTCGGCATCCTCACCAACACTACGTATTTTCCTGCTCTAATTTTGCAGATCTGGTGGGTGAGATCTATCTTATTGTGATTGTATTTCCATAGTAAATCCCATGGTTTATTTGAGCATCTTTTCATGTTTATTAATTTCTTCTGTGAATCCTGTTATCTTTTGCCCATTTTTAAATTGAATTTCTTGCCGATTTTTAGGTATTCTTTATATATTCTGGATACTAACCCTTTCTCAGCTATCAGTTTATATGTGTTGAAAATATCTTCTCCCATTCCTTGGCATGTTTTTCCCTTTGTTCATTTTGTCTTTTATTATGCCAAAATTTTAAGCTTTAATGTAGTAAAATTTATTGGTCTTTTCTTTGTGGTTTATGCTTTTGTTTTGTGTCTTATTTAAGAAATCTATTCTAGCTGGGGTTTGCTCAGTGGTTAGAGCATCAACCTTTGGACTGAAGCATTTCGGGTTGGATTCTAGTCAAGGGCACGTACCTTGGTTGCAGGCTCATCCCTGGCCTGGCCGGGGCACATTCAGGAGGCAATTGATGTGTCTCTCTCACATCCATGTTTCTCTCTCTCTCCCTCTCCCCCCCTCCCCCTCCCTTCTTCCCTTCTCTTTGAAAAAGCAATGGAAAGAATATCTTAGGGTGAGGATTTTTAAAAAAGAAATCGTTCCCTGCCCCAAGGTAATAAAGATATTTTCAATACTTTGTCCCAAAAGTTTGAGTTTTGCTTTTTTCACATTCCAAATGGTCTCCCTATGTTGAAATATTATAGGTTAAACTCTTTTAGTATGTGTTTTTTCATATGTTACATTTTCCAGATTGTTGAAGCCTGCTCCCAAAACTCAAAAGGTATAATATCTAAAAGTTATATTTTACAATATTAATTTTTTTATAATTGAGTACCTCTACTGCTGACCTTTTAATAATAGAACTGATGTAATTTTTAAACTGTATTTTTCTCAGGTAAATAGTAACTTTATTAAAGGTGCAAGATGGTATATTCTTTTCCTTCTCTGTTTTTTCTATGTGTTTGTATCACATTGGAATGTTTTTTAAAATGGCATTTTTCACAATGCGAGAAGATTCACTATTTTTTCATAGTACTGTACAATATTAATTAATCTTGAATCATTTTTGTATATTGGATACTGACTGTATTGGGAATTTTGACCAACAAAAATGAAATTATGTTAATTGAATCTGACTGAATGCTATTAATTTGAATATGGTAATTTTCTTTTCTTTTTTTTTATCCTCACCCAAGGGGGTGAGGGTATTTTTTCCCATTGATTTTTAGAGAGTGGAAGGGAGGGGGGAGGGGAAGGGGGAGAGAGGAGAGAGGAGAGAGAGAGAAAAACATGGATGTGAGAGAGACACATGGATTGGTTGCCTCCCACACAGGCCCCAAAGGAGAGGGGGCTCAAACTTGCTACCCAGGTAGGTGCCCTTGACTGGGAATAGAGCCAGCAGCCCTCTGATGTGCAGGCTGACTCTCTGACCACTGAGCCATGGGGCACCAAGGTGGTAATTTTTATATGCCATACAGTCAGTTGTATCTTAACCCAATTAGTCAAATAAACAGAATGGCTCATTTGTAACCATTCTAATTTTTAAAGAGTTACTATTCTTGAAATTTCTAAAAGACACTGAAAAAAAGCTATTTATTTTCCTTCTTAAAAACCCAGGATAGAAAGCTAGTTAAAAAAAAAACAAAAACTCTAATAATTGATATCAAGTGATTTCCAGGTTATACTGTTAAGTAAAAGAAAAAAAAAGCAGATTACAAAAAAGTAAGGTATTGTTTTGTGTAAGAAAAAATTGAGAAATAAAAACACATACATGTATCTTCTTATTTTTACAAAAAGAAAAAGGAAGAGTCAACCAGAAACCAAGGAAACTGGGTGCCTACAATGAATGGTAGAGGGATGAGGTGGGGGAAAAAACAAACCCTGGATACTTTTCAGTTATTTGACATATTAGCAAGATTTCCCTCCCACCAGGAACGAAGGTGTCGGAAAGTGCAGTGAGGCAGCCAGACCTCTCCTTGGGCCCCCTTCTTTTTTTCCTTTCTTTGCCTTTGAATTCCCTTCCTCTTCTTGCTCTTCCCTTTCTCTTAATTCTCATCCCCCTCCTCTCTTTTTATTTTTATTCAGTGAGCTTGGGGCAGATATGGAAAAGGATTTTGAGTTAGGAGGCAAAAATAGAAGAATTCTCAATGTAGTTAGTACCCAACATACAATAAGCTATTCAGAGGATGTGTTCAGTGAATATACTGCATTCTACCCTGTGGTGGTTTTGGCAATAAAACGGTTCCCTCTCTTAAAGTACTTGCAAATTAATAGAGAAGGTTGTGTGGGAATAACTGTCACATGAAATTATCTTTCCACATTGGCAACCAGATCTAGTTTTATAAATTTATGAGTGAGAAAAGCCCAAGTGGTCCTTTTAAAGCAAGCCTATCTTTCCCAAACGTTAGAAGTAATGATTTGTATTAATTGCCATGGTCTGAGTTGTAAGTATTCTGAATATATTATTATGCCTTGTATTCTGAGAGACCTTTTTATACCTGAGGAAAACAAAAATTTAACAGTATCCTCAAGGGCCTATAAAACAATAAGGAACACCTTTAAGACTTGAACTTATTTTTATTGTTGTTGTTATTATTATTTAATCCTTACCTGAGGATATGTTTTTATTCATTTTAAAGAGAGAGAAGGGAAGAGAGAGAGAGAGAGAAGCGTTAATTGGTTGCCTCCTGAACTCACCCCAACCTGCAACTTGTTGGTTTACGAAACGATGCTCCAACCAACTGAGCCACCTGGGCAGGGCAAGAATTGACCTTATTTTGACTATGTTTTTGTCTGTCTCTTATCAGGCTCTAACTACTTGTAGATAGTATCAGATAAAGTGTTCTCATGTTAGCACTTGAAATATGGGTTGTAAATAGAATCCAATTTAAGTCATAAATATCGACATTATTAAATATGATTTCATTAAATTGCTTTTTATCTTTAGTGATGAGATAGTTGACTATGTAATGATTGAACTGCAGACATACTGGGTATCTTCTGTAGGGCTTCTTCTGCTGTTACTTCTGTGTGGTAGAAAATGTTACTGTGGAGATGGTTAAGGCAGGAACATTTAGTCCTGTGGCTACATACTTGATGACTGTTGTTTCAAATTTTTTGTTTACATGTAGGATGTCAAAGGCATGTTCATTCATCCTTTTCATTACTACTCCCTTCCCCCCACCCCCAGCTTAGTAAATCATATATTTCTTAGTGGAGCTGAGAATTGATGTCTGCTCTTCATAGCGATTTGGAATTTTCCAATCCCAGGGAAAATTTGACCAAGGTCTAAAATTTATTTTTAAAAGTTAAAGTTAAGCTGTTAACAGTGAAGAGCAGATATTAACACTATGGAAATCAATGTGCATGCCGAAAGATGTGAAACTTTTAACATCCATTGGACACCGATTCAACTTAAGCTGTAATGTTCAGATGTGATGGAACAGAAATAAATTAAAGAATATCTATGACAAATTAAGAACATGCCATCTAAGATTAAGTATTTTATAATTTTTAAAAAATCTCTGGGAATGGAGTAAACATTCCAAGAGTTTGAGTTGTTTAACTCGAGCCCTTCTGCAGGGCAGCATTACCTGTGAAAATAGGGTAAGGCCAGAACTCCTCATGCAGCTCAAATGTCACCATCTCTGGGAAACTTTTCTCTCCTCCTTAGACAATATCCATAGTTCTCTGCTGGCTCCTTTATCCTTTACATTCTATATACCCAGAAAATTATCTGTTGGCATCTTAGTCACTGCACTGTGAGCCCCTCAAAGATAGATACTATCTCACTGATCTTTCCATCAGATGAACAATAAATGTTTGATGAAGTGTTTCATGCATTAGGAAATACATGCTTCAAGGGTGTGATTTTTTCTAACCTTGCCACTTTCTCCATAAAAAGGGGGAAGAAATTCTTCCATCTGGGCTAAGTGCTGTGCAGTCACTGAGGGAAAAGTATGTGGTAAAATCAGCATCCCATATGTTGAATGAAACTAGGCAGGTTGAAATGACTTTAAAAAAAAGAGAAAATAAGCTAAACTCAAATATGGTAAAGAGAAGATAAAGGAATTATGTCTTAGGCATGGGAGTTAACAGCTATAAAACCCAAACAGTGTTTTAACTGTTCTGGAACTACCACATGGCTTCTTATGGGAATCCTCCTGCTGAGATAAATGTAGATTCTTAAGTCTAAAAGGAAATAAGTAGAAAATTTTCATTTTAGAGTTGACTTCCTATAGATAAAGAAAAATAAATTTTAGACCTTGGTCAAATTTTCCCTGGGATTGGAAAATTCCAAATCGCTATGAAGAGCAGACATCAATTCTCAGCTCCACTAAGAAATATATGATTTACTAAGCTGGGGGTGGGGGAAAGGGAGTAGTAATGAAAAAGATGAATGAACATGCCTTTGACATCCTACATGTAAACAAAAAATCTGAAACAACAGTCATCAAGTATGTAGCCACAGGACTAAATGTTCCTGCCTTAACCATCTCCACAGTAACATTTTCTACCACACAGAAGTAACAGCAGAAGAAGCCCTACAGAAGATATCCAGTATGTCTGCAGTTCAATCATTACACAGTCAACTATCTCACCACTAAAGATAAAAAGCCACTATTAACTTTCACATTTCTGTTTCCACTCTTTTTAAATAAAATATTGTCAAAATACACTGAACAATGTAAATAATTATACAAAGCAAGCATAGTTTCAGAAGCTTCTAAAATTGAATTAGAGTATTACCATGTGCTGACTCAAAGTGCTTGTTTGTGACCCCTTGTAGGAAACTCCAAAAATAGCTTAGAAAAGTAATATATAGGACTTGTGAGTCTTACAGAATGTTAATAGGAAAATTCCTAATTTTTGTCTGGAGACAGATTTTATAAAATAAAAGAATGTGCTCAAAGAATTAGCAATGAAATTACTTTATTACATACAAAGGGTGGGTTATACTGCCAGGAAATCTTCCAAGGGCAAGGTGTTGACTGGTTTTCTTAAATTTTTTTGCCAAGAAGTCCAACATGTAATTTTCATTCTTGTCCATATGCTGTATTTTAAACTGAATTATGACAACTTAATAATTGTTTGTAGTTAAGTGAAGTTTCGTAATCTACTTTGTTCTCATATTGATGGAAAAACAAGTACACAGGTAGCACATACTCAAAGGAATAATAAAATGCATTTTGGTCTCTAACTTTATGGAGTTCTATTTCCTTATGTTTTCCTTGAGCTAATTATAATTTTGCTACTTTGCATTTCCTAAACAGATGCCAACAAAAGATGGGGGAGGTGGACTGGATGTGAACAAAGTAGTCAAAGAGAACTGGCCTGGGATTAATTCTTGCCGATGGTAGTGTTCTGTGGAGGAAGGAGGGTTACCTGGGCCAAACTAGGACTGTAAATTCCAGGAACGCAGTCTTGATGATGTATATTGCCAAGCTCTCATTCTTTGGTGTAGTGCCTTTTTCCCCGTACAGATTTTTCTGTTGCCTCCTCTTGGCTCTTATTCAGCCGGTCCCTGACGTAACAGTTGGGCAGAGAGGTAGTTGGGTGTCTCCTACAGAGATGGCTCCTATCCCGCAGGTGGCTACAGCGTGATTGAGGCTCCTACAGGGTGCTGCATGTGAATTCTTGTACTCCATATACTTCTATTATGCAGGATGGGACAAAAGTAGGTTTACAGTTGTGAATTTGAGAAACAGTTTATTCTTGTATTATTATTAATTATTATATTATTTTCCATATGAACAACAGAAAAAAGAATTCTTGATGACCATCCTTCAGCAGCCAGCCTTCTGCCAGATTTAAAAAGCAGTGTATTCACACCTCTGTTGTACTTAGATTATATTGTAGTTATTTGTTTTCTATTAAATTTTGAGCTCCTTGAAGGGAGTGATTATGTCCCATTTTTATATCTTTAATATTGGACACTCAATAAATGTTCAATGATACTGTCAGACCCAGTGTTCTCTTGACCAGTAGTGTCGTTTCACAACTATACAGCTGCGGGTGACATTACAACCACACTGGAATCCCAGTGGTCAGCAGAGTTATGAGCTGGGTACTATAGGTTTTGTAGAGGTGGGCCAGGAAGAAAGTTCAGAACTAATAGTTTGTAGATAAGTGTTTAGTTCCTGGTTGAATTCAAAACCGGATTCTAGGCACCTAAGAAACGACTTGATTTTGTAGCAGGGCAGGTTGAAATCCAAAAGCCTGCTTGACAGGAAACAATGAAGTAGCAGTCAATCATTATATCACTGCTTGTTTTTCATTGTATATTGCCATCTGTCCTGTTCATGCATGACAACAACCCACAGTGGGCATCACTGCCCTGTTCTTACGGACTCTGTGTGAACAACAGCCGAAGCTCTGCAAATGCAAGCAAACACTGGGTCTACCAGTAGTATAACTTTTTATGTGAACTTCTTACTCAGCAAGAGATGATGTGTGGAAAGAAATCTGGGCTCATCCACTTAGAAGCTAGTGATCTTGGAGGATTACTTATTCCTATGTGCCTCAGTTTCCTCATATGTAAAACCAGGATAGCAATATCTATGCCTACATTTGAGAAGATTAGAAATAATACATAAGAACTATTTTAACTAGCACATAGGACATCTTCATTAAGTATTTGATGCCACATCCCAAACGTTCTTTTTGAAATTTCTAGAGTTAAGTAGGAAAAAATATTAAAATAAGGACCTCATAAAAAATTTGTTTCTTTGATGAGATAAGGAGGTGGGTAATTTAAAGTACAAGCTTAGATTCTGTCCTTTGCTCTAAAGTGACCTTGGGTGCTGCCCAAAAGATAATAAAAGACATCATGTTTGGGACAGGGTCTGACAGTTCGAGTGGCGTGGTAAAGTCAAGTCGCTGGATTTGGCATCATGCAGCTCTCCCTGGTTCAGGCTCTGCCACTAACTCAGGGTGATTCCATTAGCAGTGACAAACTGCTTTGCCTCTGTATTAGTGTCCTGTGGCTGCCCTAATAAAGGGCCACAAACTGAGGGGCTTAAAATAACAGAAATTTATTCTCTCCTAGCTCTGGAAGCTAGAAGTCTAAAACCAAGGTGTCAGCAGGGCCACTCCTAAGGGTGGAAGGGGCAAATATCCTTTCAGGTCTGTAGAAAATAAGTATCTAATACGACCATCTTTCTACCAGAACTCATTCCTGGTAAGGTTGACTTAGTAGCTGATGGGAAAAACAGGCCTTAGAAAACCCCTTCCTCCTTTAAATCCAGCAAGAGTATGATGATTACTTATTTTTTATTTTTCATTTTTAATCATCACCTGAGGATATGTTTATTGATTTTAGAGAGAGAGAGGAAAGGAGAGAGCAAGAGAAACATCAATGTGAGAGAGAAACATCAATTTGTTGCCTCCTGTATGTGCCTTGACCAGGGATTGAACCTGAAACCTAGATATGTGCCCTGACCAGGAATTGAACACACAACTTTTTGGTGTACAGGATGATGCTCCACCCAACTGAGCCACCCACCCTGGGCAAGAGTATGATGATTATTGAGAGACATGGCCAAACATGCCATTTGATAGGTGTGTTGGCTGTTTATGCATCTTATTGTAATCTACAAAAATATTGAAAGTTGAAAAATGCATAAGTAAAAATGTTTTCAGTATAGCAAATCAATAAAAGCTCTCTTTAAAGTAGCTTTATAATATTCACATTAATGCTCTAATTCTAATCATGAGTGCAGATGCTCATGAGCTACATGTGTTCTGTTTTGAGTTTACAGTCATGTGCCACGTAGAAGTCCACATATGTGATGGTGGTCCCATAAGATTATAATGGACTTGAAAAATTCTTATTGCCTAGTGACATTGTAACATTGTAGTGCAATACATTACAATTGCCTACAGTATTTAGTATATAACATGCTATACAGGCTTGCATCCTAGGAGCAATAGGCTATACCATATAGCCTAGGTGAGTAGTAGACTATACCATCTAGGTTTGTATAAATGCACTCTGTGATGTTCACATGATGACAAAATTGTTTAACACTGCATTTCTCAGAAGGTATCACTGTTGTTAATCACATGGCTGTAATTGTGTGTCCCCCCCGTCCCCATTCTAATGTTGAAATGCTAACCTCCAAAGGTGATGGTATTAAGAAGTGGGAGGTGCTTAAGTCAGGAGGGTGGAACACTCATGATTGGGATTTGTGCCTTTCTAAAAGGGGCTCCAGAGAGATCCCTAGCCCCTTCCACCATGTGAGGACACAGTAAGAAGTTACCAGCATTGAACAAGGAACATGACTATTCTGGTGTCTTGTTCTTGGATTTCCAGCCTCCAGAACTGTGAGAAATAAATTTCTTTTGTTTCTAAGCCACCCAGTCTATGGTATTTTGTTATAGCAGCCCAAATGGACTAAGATACCCCAGTACTTCAGAAGGTGACCTTATTTGGAAATGGGGTCATTGCTGATGTAGTTTGGATAAGATGGGCCCTAATCCAGTATGACTGGTGTCCTTAAAAAAAGAATATTTGGACACAGAAACATACCCATAGAGGGGAAGATGATGTGAAGACACGGGGAGAATATGGCTCTCTACAAGCCAAGGAGAGAGGCGGGGAACAGGACCTGCCCTCACCGCCCTCAGAAGGACCCAACCTAGCTGATACCTTGATTTTGAACTTCAAGCCTTATAACTGTGAGAAATAAATTTCTGTTGTTAAGCCACTCCATTTGTGGTACTTTGATTCAGTAGACCTAGCAAACGAATACACACACTTTCTGGGTGTTTCTTTCTACTGATACCCAAACCTGAGTAATGGATGAGGGAACTGAAGGTCAGAACTGACCCATGGCCTGAAATTTCTGGACCGTTTCCTTGGTGTCACCTTCAGCATTGTTCTTTTCCAAGGGCTTTTTTTTTTGTTACAACTTGGGTAGCAGATGAAATAACAGTCCTCTCTCTCATTTTTCCTGCTTTTGCAACCAGCCTAGTTTCCAGAGCTACGTTTAAGACATAGCCAACACTTAAAGAGGTTGCTAGACACTCAGCTCCCTAAAGTTTAGCCTTGTATGATTCCTGTGTCCTTGAGGAAAATTAATGGGTGAGATCTGACTCTGTCCAGAGCCTCTGGCTCTTGATTGCAGTGAGAGCAGTACCGAAGCAGTTGCTTGTAAAGGCAATTTCCACAGAGGTGAGAGCCTCTCAAAAATAGAAAGAACTGGTTTCTCCTGAAACCAGTGCTAGCTCTTCTACAGAAATAAAAGAGGCAAAGAAATTTAAATTTTTAATGAATAGTCTCAATATATGTATTTTCCTTTTCAGCCAGTACAGGCTACTCTGTCATCTTTGAAGATGTTAGATGTGGGAAAGTGGCCAATTTTCTCCCTTTGTTCTGAGGAAGAACTGCAGTTAATTCGTCAGGCCTGTGTCTTTGGAAGTGCTGGCAATGAAGTTTTATATACCACAGTAAATGATGAGGTAATTTTGGAGAAAAAATTCAACCAATTCTATTTTCAGTAATGCATTTGCTAGACTGAAGATCTTGGGGGAACTAAGGAATTAAGGTTAAAAAAAAGTACAGAGAGTAGATTCTTATTATTATATAATAAAGCAGTTTTGTTTTAGGAGCACTGTGCCTGTTTGAATGTAATTATGGGTTTGTCAGAAGTAGAACCGCTTGAACTAACAGTGGTTTTCCCCACAGGTTTTTGTGCTTGGCACAAACTGCTGTGGCTGTTTGGGATTAGGTGACGTCCAGAGCACCATTGAACCTCGGAGACTGGATTTTTTAAGTGGCAAAAAAATAGCCTGCCTCAGCTATGGGAGTGGTCCACATATTGTCCTTGCAACAACAGGTAACGTAGGAATACAGTGTAGAATTTTAGCCCTTGCTTTATTTGTTGACAGACAAAACTGGGACCATCCCTTAAATCTAGAACGTACTTTTCCATTGGGCAAATTTCTGACTCTGCCCTGTGAACTTGACTAGGTTTTGGATACCATAAAATATAAACATATCTGAATATCAGAGTAAGATAATGTAGCAGATAGATTCTAGCCGTTATTGGCACTTTAGATGCAAGAATGTCAGTGCTTTAAGCCCAGTAAGCCCAGTAAGCCCCTTTTGTTTACACTTTGTAAGTGTAATTATTTTGCATTAAAATGGTTAACTCACTCTAGACTTTAAATTTGAGATTCCTGATCTATGAACTGAAAGACTAAAGCCAGATTCCAACATCTCCTCCAACTCTTAGCATTCTGTGATGCTTATGTTAAATAGTGGCTAATGACTGTAGTTAGTATTAGTAATATAAGGAATTAAGTATTCTCATGGCTATTTCATGAATTCGACTAATAAGACATTATAATTAAAACATAATTTAGTTTTTCTTAAGCTAGGTATTCATTTTATTAGTATTCTTTAAACCAAAAATAAATTTTATATTCTTTTATGTGCTTCTTTCACATTAAAAAAATAACTTTTAGGGATTTTTGGTTGCCAGTAATAGCAGGCTAAATTATTAAGATCACTTCTTCACTGAAAACAGCTAAAAATTCTAGATAAAATATTAATTTTTTTTTCATAAAGGCATCAAAGCACTGACAAGGCAGAAAGGAACTATTATATCAGATTTAGGAGAAAGTGTGAACTAAGAAGTCAGGAGGAACTTGAAGCTAATTTTTCCTTAAAGACATCTGCCTATCTATCCACTTAAATGGAGTTGTGGTCTAATGTACTCATGAGGTGAAGGGTTCATAAATCAACACATTAGGCTGGGACCACAAAGGGCTACACTCTCAGGGCAAGGATGATCCAGTTCTCCCATCATACAGGACCAAACTAAATTCCTTGGCTCTGAGCAAATCAGGAAGAAGAAAAGAAAGAAAACCTCTCACTGAGAGGTGGCAGCCGTAGATTTGCATTCCAATTCACATCAGACTGGATGGTCCAAGAAATCTCAAGTCTTGATTTTATTAAATAGATACCCTTAAGTAATCTTTAAGATACTTCAAGAAGTTAATAAAAATCCTTTATTTAGGAAGGCACCTTCATTCTGGGCCTGAGGGAGTATGCAATTAAAAAACAAGTTTCCAATGGTAATTAGCAGCACATGGTCAAAGACAACCAGGTACATAAGGAAACAGGCACCATGAATGAGAACCAGCAAAAAAGACAGCAAAAACTGACTGCCTAATATCAGAAATTAGAATTACCAGGCACCAATTATAAGATGGCTGTATTTATTGTGTTCAAAAAAATAAAAAACGAGCTCAAAGGTACCAGCAGAGATCATAAAAGATTTGAAAAAGAACCAAATATACAATGTAATTATCCAAATGAAAAACTCAGTAGACAAGTTCAGCTGCAGTTTGGACACAGCAAAAGAGAAAATTAATAAACTGCAAGATAGATAAAAAATAATTACCTGGAATGTAACACAAAGAGACAATATGGTAGAAAATACAGAAGAAATGGGTAAATACTGTATGATTCCATTTATTTAAAGTTTAAAAACAGGACAAACAATTCTGTTATTCAGGATTTATGTGTGTGGGGCTTTGGGGAGATCAAAGATTATATTTTCTCACCTGAATGGTAACACATGGGTGTGTGTGCTTTATAATTATTTAAGAAATTGTGCATATATTTTTATGAACTTTTATGAATGTGTATTATGTTGCACAATAAGTGATACAATAACAAAGGTTAAAAAATAATTTGGTGATCATTTTATAGATAAGGAAACTAAAGCCTTGAGAAATTAATTTTTTTTTACTTTCTAATGTTTTATTCTATTACTCTTTAGCAGCCTTTTTTTTTCTGCCATTTATTAAAAGCCTATCTTCCAGCTATTATAATTGCACTTATTTAAATTTCATCTTGTTGCTTTGAGGTAGAATGTAGTTTATACTTTTCAAATGTATTTTTTTATGGAATGAGTTTGGTGGAATAGGGAAGCTGATTCGCTTTTGCAAATTAATTTTTAGTTTTCATTTGTAGAAGTGTGCAATATATATTTTCATATAATGAAGTAGATATTCTGAAAGCTAATTATGTTCTTCTTTTATTTTCAGAAGGAGAAGTCTTTACCTGGGGTCATAATGCTTATAGCCAGCTGGGCAATGGGACAACTAATCATGGTTTGGTGCCCTATCATATCTCTACTAATTTGTCAAACAAACAAGTGGTTGAAGTTGCCTGTGGTTCTTACCATTCTTTGGTGCTAACATCTGATGGAGAGGTAAAAATAGTCAGCATAAGTGTCATTGATTTTTTTTGGTAAGATTATATAGATTCTGATAGCAATCCTAGAAGGATGATCATTTGATTAAAATGACCACCTCCCTCACATTTATTCATTAGCAACTCATAGTCATGTTGCTTATATTATTTTTACCTTTATGCAGTAAGAATTTCTATTACTGCAAAATTTAAAAGGATGTATTGTTTCTTCTATATTGCTATACTCAAAGGGGTTATTTGCAAAAAGGAAAATCCCCCACTGCTGGAAAATATGGCTGAAGCAAAGTAGATATTATTATAAATGTTACATGATACTTGATAATAAGTACTGCTCTTTGTGTAGATAACACCAATAAAGTAATTTTTATAAATTAATATATTTTGTAAGAATGAATTTTACCAAAACTTCGCTGCCTGTGTTGTGACAATTTATAGATATCAGTCACTTTGAGAGCAAAGATGAGGTGCCATAAATATACATTAGTGTACAATTGAGACACTTTATAAATTAGTGTATTTCATTAATTGATTTCTTCTTTAAAATAGGTATTTGCCTGGGGTTATAATAACTCTGGGCAGGTAGGATCTGGATCAACAGCTAATCAGCCGATCCCTCGAAGAGTCACTAGCTGCTTACAGAATAAAGTAGTTGTGAACATAGCATGTGGGCAGATGTGCTCAATGGCAGTGGTGGACAGCGGGGAGGTAAGAAGGTTATTTCATATGTCATTTAAAAAAGCTGTTTGCCTTATCAGTGTCATACTAACATGGCATGTCTCTCACACAGAGAACCTGATGGCTTTTTGTCTTTTGTTGGCATTGAGTCTCTCATTTTCTCTCAGGTTTATGTCTGGGGTTATAATGGAAATGGGCAGCTCGGACTCGGCAGTACTGGCAACCAGTCAACCCCCTGTAGACTAGCTTTGCAAGGAATTCGCGTCCAGCGGGTATGTCCTCTATTGGTTTATGTGGGCCTATTTTTAAGTCTTCAGTGGCAAAGATACCAATGTATTAAAAACAGTTTTTATAGGAGGCTGAAAAGTTTAGCTGCTTGGGTATCTTCACTGAAGCTCTAACTCCCTGAATTCAGTTACAGTTATTCATCAGAAAATTTAAATTTCTAGGGCACTCTTACACACAGTAGTTGGAATATAAATTGTTAAAATCTTTTCCAAGGAAACTTTAACAGTATGTATGAAAAGGCTTAAAACTATTCATAGCCTTTGATCTGTAATTCTACCCTAGTCTAAGGAACCAAAGAGAAAGTCACTTATAGAATTAGTGGAGAAGATATAGCAAAAAAAGAAGAAAAAGAAATGACAACTTTAGTAAATAATAAATGTAGCATAATTTATGTAATCAAACAGTAACTTAATGGTTAAATAAATTATACTAAGTCTAGATGAACAGAAACAATGTTTACAAAGGATTTTTAATGATTTTGGAATAGTGCTCTATGTAATGTGAAGTAAAAAAAGATAAAGAACTGGTTATACAATATGATCAGTTTTAAAAAGCTATCTGCACATCTGTATATAAATAGAAAAACTGTTGATCTTGAGATTACTTTCATATTTATACTTTTTTCACATTGAACATGCTTACTTTTATAATAAAAAAAGAAAATTCTTCTTAAAAAATAAAATGTCTGTTTCTTATTAACTTCACACCCCTTGATCTCTGTGAGCATAATGAATGCCACATTAAAGCTGAATACTGGACTCATGTCACTGAAGGACTCATGTCGAGCTTACTGTAATTTGGCCACATGGCACCTAAGCTAGCTCTGGAGGGAACTGGTTAACTTAATGCTTGCCTCTGGGCAGGCTGCCTCTCCCCTTTTATTTCACTTTTGATTCTTAACCTATTCTGTGAAAGCATGCTTCTTTCTGTTTGCAGGCCTGAGTCGATCTGGTTTTTCTCTTTCAGGTTGCCTGTGGCTACGCACACACATTAGTATTAACAGATGAAGGCCAAGTATATGCTTGGGGTGCAAATTCTTATGGCCAGTTGGGCACTGGCAATAAAAGTAACCAGTCCTATCCTACTCCTGTTGCTGTGGAAAAGGACAGGTAATATGTGCATTTTCAAAATAACCTCAGTGTTCCTTAGTGATTAAACAAAGTTTAGACATAATACCGAATTGTGGGGAATTTACTGCTAGTGTTAGAATATTCTTTAACAAGAGCATTCATTCCTTTTTAAAACTGACTTTTGAATTGTTGGCGAATTTGGCTTAACTATTCCATTTCCCTTGGCCGTATTTCATCTGCTCCTCCGGCAGCTGCTCTATACAAACGACACAAGCCTCCAGCAGCTGTCCTGCGTTCTTCTGCGCCCTCACAAATTACCTTTTCCCTCCCTCCTCATTGTTTTGTTTTACATTCTTAAGAGGAAGTTGATAACATTTGCAGTCTGCCTTCTGTGGTTTTGGAAAATTTGGTTCTTGGTATGAATCAGGTGTAAGAACTGATGACCTCAGGCAATGGCAGGGTGCCTAGGCAAACCTGGACCTGAAGGTTCCCCCTAAACTTTCTCCCCTCTCCTTCCTGTAGCAGCTGCAGTGGTCAGCCAAGCCCTTGCCCCATCCCTGACTTCCCTTGTGGTGCTGGAGTTCAGGAGAATGTCACCAGGCCATGCTTAGGGGAGGCCAGCGCCACATCCTTCCGTATCCTGACCCCTTTCTGTGTCTGCACAAGCCATTCTCCAGGAAGCAGTGTTTCCACCTCCTGTAATGGCAAAGGCTGCTCCCTTTTTGTGAAGGCTAATAATAAACATTTCAGAAGTGAATGTAGGAATTGTTTTGATTTTCTGTGGCGGGTAGCTTAGTGTAGATGGAGACTGTTGTGTTTCAACCAGTTACATTTTTCATAGAACATGATCACTGAAAAGGGAGGCTTTCATCTTAAGTGGTTTCCCAAAGTACACAAAAGATATTTAAAATCTAAAAGTCTTTGCCTAGTAAGTCATCGTGGAAGCGATTAAATATGATGAGAACAGAGCAGTTAATTAATGTTTATCTAAACAGTGTTGGGCTGTTCTAACTTCCCCTTCTCCCAGAGAATACCAGATTAGTTTATAACTAAAGTGGTTAAAATATAGGCGGCCTTTTTCTTTTGCTAACTGCTTATATATCTGTATGTTGAGCCCCCATCCTGTCATCAGATAAGCACTGGCCCCCTCCCTCCACACTGCCAGGTTGGTGTTTTCTTAGATTCCGGGCCATCTGTGAAGCCTCTGCTTCCTGGCATTGATACTGTGGGTAAGGAACCAACTCTCCTCTGCCTTCAGGGTTCTTCTGGCTGGTCTAGTAATCAAATAGACCTGAGACAGGTTAGCAAGAGAAAATAACCAAATTTAATACATACATATGTATGGGAACCCCACATACATGAGAGAGTCAGAGACCCCCCCATGCAGGAGAGGTTCAGAGACAGAAAGGGAAACTGGGTTTATAAGACATCCTGAGCTAGGGATGAGGGAAGGTGCCTTGGGGGCCTCAAAGGGTCCTTGCAGGATGATAAGAGCAGACCTTTGGTGAATAGAAGTTTGTCCTGCCCTTAGATAGGTCAAAAGAGGCTATCTCTGCCCTGGCTATTGTGGCTCAGTTTGGTTGGGCATCATTCCTGTGCACTGAAATGTTGCTGATTCAATTCCCAGTCAGGGAACATGTCTCCGTTGCCAGCTCGATCCCCAGTAGGGCTTGTAGGAGGCAGCCCATCGATGTTCCACTCTCATATCAATGTTTCTCTCCCTCTCCCTTGGTCTCTCTCTAAATATCAATTAAAAATCTTTCCAAAAAGAGGTTATCTCTGATAATCTCTTATTATGGGAAGGCCCCTAATTCAAGTTCTAGGTAGCTAAGGGAGGGGCAGAAATTTCTCTTGAGCCCATGGCTAAAGTGGCTTTTAGCTCAAAACAATCTGCATACCACAGAAGCACATCTTGGGGTGACTTTTCCTGAACTCCCACAATATCAAAGCCACACCAGTTCTTCCTTGGCACCATGCTTGGATATGACATCTGCACACCCATCGGCCTTCCCCAGCTCACCTTCTAGGCTGTCCTTTCTCTCCCTCTCAGCCTATCTTGCACACTGTTGCCAGATGAATTTAAGAACTCCATTTTCATCATATCATCGCTCTGTTTACAAATCTGTTTCCGACTTGTCTATCACATCAAATCAAATCTAAACCCTTCAGCCTTGGATCTAAGACTGACCTCACTGTTTCTAGCAAACCTCATTGCTCTCTGCTCCCCAGTTTCCCATCTATTCCAGTTGGGTCCTCTTAATACTGTACCTTCTCCAGTCTTGCTGTGTCACCCTATGCCTGCACATTTGTACATGTATTTCTTATTCCCTTTTACTTTACCCCCTGAGGAGTCCCCAGGTATTTCCCCTTACTCACCAGAGCACTTGAAGGCAGTGCTATGCTATGATGTCATCTGGGAATGTTTGCAGTTTCATAGATGCGCTACTTGTCTCTTCAGCTAAATTCTCTCTTCAGCTAAATTGTGGGCTCCTCTGGGCAGGCCCCACCGTGCCTAAAGCAGCTGTTACACATGGGAAGAACTGTTTTTGAGTGTGCACTGTGCTGGGCAGCTTATCTCCTTCACTCTTCACCACAAGCCTCCACCTTTTCTTTTTTAAGATGATAACATTGATTGTAAGAGTTTAAGTAACTTGGCCTCTGGCTCCTAGCTCATGCCTTGCCTACTGCACCAAGCCATCTCAATGAATTGTTGCTCCTCTCACATGTAGGTGTAGCATGAGGGTAGGTGATAATAGTAGATTCACTTTTCTTTGAATAAATGTATTTATTATTTTCTGCTCCCTTTTTATTTTTTGAAAAGAATATCCTTATTGAGAAGCAAAATAGTATTTTAACCATTTTCCCCATGTAAGCAAGGTTCGATTTGAGCCAATTTGCCTGACTTAACCATACAAATAGGAAAGGCCTTAATAATTTGAATGGACCGTTAGAAACCCAGTCTCTACATACAGGAGGCTTTGGCACTTCAAATGCTGAGTAGAAGTAGTAATATTGAGAAACCACTATTGTTAGGCTACTGTTCCTGTACCAGTCATCGTGCTTGGGGCTTAACGTTTTCTCACTTAATTCTCACTTACTGGCCTTACAATGTGAGGAAACTGAGACTCCTAGATGCTCAGGGACATTCCCACAGTCACACAGCCCAGTGGTAAAGTGAGGGTTCAAACCTAGCTCCAACATCCAGGCCCTCCACTCTGGGACATACAGCCTCGTTTCCTCAGGGTTGTACTCTTGGGTTGTTTTTCAAGAGCTGGGAGCTACCCTCTAATAAATCAGTAAAATTACTTGGGGTGCACATGACAACAATATGTCTCAGCCTTCTGAGGCAAGCCACCACAGCAATCTGCAGGTTGACGATGACCTTCCTCCCTCCGTGACTGGGCAACCTCTAGTTAAAGGACACAGTGGAGGAATATCTGCACCCTTCAATTGCTAGCCTTGGTCAGTGGGGTCTTACCCAACTTTCAGTTGCTCTGTGTTGTTGAGTCTTTCCCAATTAGTCGATAAAATGATCTACAAATTATATTTAGTAAGACACTGTACTGGATGCTTAGGGAGAGAGAAATAAACCAATGAATCAACCTGGCAGGAACTTGTAGTCTAACTGAAGAGGTAAGACCTATATATACACCTCGGTGCTAACAGGGCCAGGCTGGAGTGGAGAGGCAATACTTGCTGTAAGAGCTCAGGGGAGCGAGAGACCTTACCTCAGGGCTGTTTGAACTGGGCCTTTAAAAATGGGTAGGATTTCTGAGGCAGAGAGAAAGGAAAGAACGTTCCTGGTTAAGGACGTGAACTGTGAATAAAGACATCGAGGGGCATGTCTTAAACAGTGTGTACATGTTTTTATTGGAACATAGGATGGCGTGTGGGCAAAATTATTTGAAAGAAGGCTGGACATAGGTAGAAGCCACCTACGGGAGGCCTTGATGTCACTTGTCTAGGTTTTTTCTTGTGGGAAATCACCGAAGGTTTGAAAGTACTGATGGGAATGGTGTGGCAAGAGGATTATTAACCCACCAGTATTGTGCAATTTGGGTCAGAGGAGAGAGAAGTTCTAAGGCAGAGAGACCTAGGAGGCTGTTCGTTGGTCCAGATGCGGGAGGTGTCTGACTGAGGGTGGTGGCAGATGGGAGAAATTACAAGGGAACTATGTTACTGTCAACTGAATATTCTGAAGAAAGTGGTGAGTGAGGAGGAAGAAGCCAAAGATGACTCGGAGGATGCTGCTACCATCGCCTGCTGTGGCAAAACCGAGATGACAGTCTCATTTGGAGTAAAATCATTTACTAGCTTATTTGAATCTGTATGGCGTCTTATTCTTAGAGCAAAGTAATTATTTCCAAATTAACAAAAAGTGTTTTCTATTAGGAAGTGTTCTGAGAACTACCTCCCTGGCAGTCATGAACTTACTGCACTAGGGTCTAACACAGGTCGATCCCAGAAAACTGCACTCGGGCTCGAGAGATGCAGCCCAGTTATAACTACTGAATTTACTGTTCACAGTGTGAGTTGAGGTGACTTACAGCATGTTTCATTTAACCCTAAAATTGGTGATGTTTTGATGAAAATTTTTTTTCAACCTGGGTCAAGATGGCTCAAGTCTTTATTACCTACTTCAGTAAGTAATGTTTTAACAACAACAACAAAAATCACCCCTTTTTTTTTTTGGTCTTTACTTTCTTGGATTGTACTTGAATTTCAAAACGGGATGGTACATATTTTTATAGGTCTGCCGGCTAGGAGTGGTAACAAGATCTTCATGAGTTGTAAGTGCATTGAAGTAGAGCTTTGATGTAAATACCTGTAGACTGCCTGAAAATCTAGGAGATTAGGTGTGTAAATATTGTTTTGTTTTTTGAAATCAAACCTAAGGGTAAGAGAGAGAAACTTATTTCTTCTCCTGATTACTGTGTTTACTTGGTGTCTGTCTGTGAACTTAGAATTATAGAGATTGCAGCCTGCCACTCTGCCCACACATCTGCCGCCAAGACCCAGGGCGGCCACGTGTACATGTGGGGCCAGTGCCGGGGCCAGTCCGTGGTCCTGCCTCACCTCACCCACCTCTCCTGCACGGACGACGTGTTTGCCTGCTTTGCCACTCCCGCCGTCTCCTGGCGCCTCCTCTCTGTGGGTGAGCTGATCACTGTCCATTTGCGTGATCCTTGAAAACTAGGAAGAGAACTCTGGTGCTTTTGTTTTGATAGGAAGGACTTTGTTAGGTGCAGTATCATATAATTTATTTCCCTCTAATGGACTTATGTGAAAAGGAATTAGTTTGATTTCTTTTTTTTAAAAGTATCAGACACCAGCTCTACATACTAAAGTACTTTTATTTGACTGCTTTTTATTTTGACTGTGAAACTATGTCTTTTTTTTTTTAGCTAGTATATTTACTCAAATATTCAAAAATTTCACTTAGTGAGGCAGTTTTGGACTTTTCAGTTGTTGTTTTGCCAGATTTACAAGCAGATGTGTGTGAGGGTCTAATCCTTAATGATTGCAGAGGTGCGAGTTCATAGTTAGGGGAAAAAGCATGGCTCGGTTGCCCAGTTATTTTGGAGAGCTAATGTTTTCATGAGTGCCCACAGAGCGATGCTGTATTGCAGCCTGCGTTTTCATTATGTCTGTGGCTAACTCTAGAAACACTGGTGTTGTCATTCTCGTAGAACCTGACGACCACCTCACAGTGGCTGAGGCACTGAAGAGGGAATTTGACAACCCTAACACTGCAGACCTGAAATTTCTGGTGGATGGAAAGTACATTTATGCACATAAAGTCCTTCTCAAAATTAGGTAAGGAATCATTTATTTGCTAACTCAAGGACTCTTCTGGGCACTTAATTATGAAACAGTGAGAGGCAGATTTTGTCCATATGAGCTTGCAGTGCAGCCTGGAGAAATGCATTGTACACAAAACAAGATATAGCAGAGGCCGGCGGCAGCAAGCGCTGGGGTGTGGTTCAGGGCGTGAGTACTCTAGGCTCCGGTACAGGACTTTACAGACAGCCTCGCCCTGGCCACAGGCAGCAGCCAGCTACCAGCAGGTGAGTGTTGTGTGCTGTTAGCACCACACCGATGGCTTCAGCACAAGTAAACCTCCTGGCTAGGAGCTGGGCTCAGCCGGGAAATCACGCTCCTCAGTCAGCTGTGAGGTACTGAACTTTCAGAGGCTTGAAAAAAGAGAAGATAAGGCTTTTCCACGGCAGTAGATCTAGGGTAAAGTTAACACAGATTTTTAAAAAATCAAATATTTTGATATATAAATTTTGAGCAATGAGCTGCATCCATTTAAAGTGTGCATTTGAGGAGCTTTGACATATGAGTACACCTGTGGAAGCATTGCCCCAAATCAAGATAGAGAACGTTCCTGTCACTCCTCAAACATCCCTTGTGCCTGGGGCACTGGGGCAGGCAGTTTTCTGTCACTATAGATTGGTTATCATTTTCTAGTTTATATAAATGGAATTATATAGTATGTATTCAGTTCTTGGTTTCTTTCTTTTAACGTAATGATTTTGAAAACCATCATGTTGTGTAACAGATATTTAAATCTTCCTACAGTAAATCACAAGCTCATTATAGCATTTTAGTCTCGAGTTCACCTCTTAGTAAGGTCAGGCTGTGCACCATTTGTTCACTCTTACTGTAGTCTATGAACCTTCATAAAGGGTGGGTGTGTGTTAGTGCTACGGCTGCTGTAACAAAGTACTACAAATGGCTTCAACAGCAGAAATTACTCTCTCCCAGTTCTGGAGGCTAGAAGTCAAAATCAAAGTACTCACAGGATGAGTTCCTCCCGAGGGCTGTGAGGAAGAATCTGACCCATGAGTGTCCTAGCTTCTGGTGGGCTGCTGGCAATCTCTGGCACTCCTTGGTTTGTGGCAGCGTAACTCCAACCTTCACGTGGCGTTCTCCCTGTGTGTATGCTTGTCTGTGTCCAAATTCCCCCCGTTTTTATAAGCATACCAGTCATATTGGATTAGAGTGTACCCTAATAACCTCGTTTTAACTTGGTAACCTCTGTAAAGATGCTTTCTTCAAATACTGTTATATTCTGAGGTTAGGACTTCAACATATGAATTTTGAGACACAATTCAACCCATAACAGGAAGTGAAGAAACAAAATTACCCAGAGGTTATAAAACCCACCTGGTTTCCATAACTGCTGCTCAGCGGACATGCTGTGGGAACTCTGCCAGGGAGGAAGCACTGTTTCCACCCATGTGGCTACAGGGGCAGCTCTACCGCAGGTTTGCATCTCCAACCTTGTTGAATTAATGGTGGTTTGAAAACTGGCGAGCAGAGGAAGAGGGACCAGGGCCAGGGCCTGAAGGTGGGTGCTGTGCCTCCTTCCTCCTTGTTCGTCACCCCTTGGAGCCCCAGAGGGGCGCACTCCTTGTGGCTACCTGCTCTTGCCCAGGTGCTAGGGCCTGATAGGTTTTTTTTCCTTCAGGTGTGAGCATTTTCGTTCTTCACTGGAGGGCACCGAGGATGATACTGTAGAAATGAGTGAATTTTCATACCCTGTTTACCGCGCTTTCCTGGAGTACCTGTACACGGACAGCATCAGTCTCCCCCCCGAGGACGCAGTAGGTAACTAACTGCCCCCAGACTTTACCAAGAGATTGGCGAAGTGCTGGGTAACTTGGAAGGTGGCTTCTATTGAGCCTAAGTCGGCGTCGCTGTGAGGGCAACTGCAAAAGGAGTGCTCTTTTTGTGATTTGAACCCAAACCCTTGTCCCTTGTTACTAACCATACAGAGGTTTACTGGATAGATATTTCAAGGAGAGACAGGAATTATCAAACCATCGCCACTGTGTGGCAGGTGCCGCTCTTGATCACTGTATGTCAGTATGTACATAACTTTTAGCTATCATGCCTGTTGCCCTCAAGATGTTTTCATTATAAAACTGGTAAAATCCACATAATAAGCCCTGCTGGTCTCCATATCTGTGAATTTCCATCCCAGATGTCTTTGGGACAGACCACTGCAGTCTGGTGCATCCCATCCTGAAAGGAGTGCAGGGCATTCACCTGACAGTAAAAAAGCAACACAGTGTACCCATGGGCACAGAGTTCAAAACATACTGTTTCAGTTTGCAGCTGTCAGCAATACTGTTGGCCAATGGCACAGAAAAATTGAGCAATTACTTACATAAGGAACTAAAGAAAGAGTTCAATCCCCAGTGTTTTAAACATTCATAATATATGTATAAACCAGTAACCTTTTTCACCAGATCAGCATTTAATTTTACTCAAGTAAACAAAAGTATGATTTCTGAAGTTTTATAGTTTTCTTTCCTTTCTTGCACAAATGTTTCCATGCCCATGCCCACTGTGTGCTACAGCTCCTCTTGGTGTCTGTGCGGAGACAGACCAAGGCCCTGCCCCTGTGCAGCTTGTATTCAGATGAGGAAGACCAGCCCTAAACAAATAAATACAAAAGATCAGTCAGGAGGGTCAAGGGAGGCCTCCGTTGGGGGTGCATTGAGCAGAGCCCTGGGGGAGTCACAGGGAATGGGCCATGCAGATACCCAAGGAAGAGCAGACAGTAAGTATAAAAGTCTGAGACAGGAACAAATTTAGCATGTGGAGGAAGGAGGAGGCCAGGGTAGGTGGAGTGGACTGAGCAAGACTTATACTGGTAGGAACTGAGGAATTGAGAGCTGGGCAAGGTCATACATAACCTTGAAGGCCTTGGGGGAAAAGCTTGAGTTTTATTCTTGGTGTGATGAAAAGCCTTGGAAGGTTTTGAGCATAGGGTTGTGTTATTTGGGATTTGCTTGAATTCTAACAGTAAAATGAAAAAGAAAAAAAACACACCAAAAGCTTGGCTTAAACAAGATAGTTTCTCCCTCTCTCACACAGGGATACAGTGCAGGGCATTGCTACAGTGCAGGGCATTGCCCCTGTGCTCATGGTCCAAGCCTGCACCTGCAGGACAGGTAGCAGGATGGAGGAAGGGACAGTGACGGGGGGCAAAGGGCAAATACCCAGGATCTCTCAGGGAAGGAAGGGTCCTAGAACTTCTAGTCATTTCAAACTATGGATTGGAGCTGACCAAGGCCATAACCCACCCAGATGCATAGGAGGTTGGGGAAAGTGTGCTTATATCCAGGTCGCCGCAGCTGTATGCGTGTGTAGTGGGGAAGCAACAAATAGCTTCTACCATAGGAGTGATGTGATTTGTTTTTAAAAGGTCAGCAATTATAATGGTTCATGTGAGAGATTATGGTACCCTGGGTTAGGGTGGCGCAGCAGTGTTGGTGTTGAAGAGATCAGATTCTGGGTATTTTAAAGGTGGAGCCGATTGGAATTGTCAATGGATGGATGCAGGTTATGAGGGAAAGAGAAGGATGGCTGCTCTGAGGTGCTTGGCCTGAGTGGCGGGGGTAATGCAAGTATCACTCACTAAGATGAAGAAGAGGGAGAGGTACTGCTCTTGAGTTTGAAAAGTCAAAGGAGTTTTAGCTGCTTTATTAGACATCCAAATGTCAGTTATTGGCCCACCCCTAATATTTGCAGGACCCTGGGTAAGAGTCCAAATTAAGTGCTATGTACCATACATCTAAAAACTTACATGTGAAGCTAACCAGATAAAATATGTTCAATCCTTATACATTGACAAGTATACTTTCATTGAGAACTGAAAGGCCAGGTTTAAGTTTTATTTGGAATTTAGAGTTGTGGGACTCCTTGGAGTTCTGTGCTGGGACACACTGGCACGGGATGGACAGGCCTCTGGCCTCCAGCTTGCAGCTGGGTGCCTTTCTTTTCCCACCACCAGCTACATCCTGCGTCGCAAGGGGTATGTGGGCACCCCAACCTGCACGTCCAAGCTCTATCCACCCCCACCTTGGGCCACCCCTTGGGGCTGTGTGGCTGTGTATTGGTATCCTGGTTTGGAGGGGAGGAGAAAATACCCACCCATGTGGCTTCTGGGCCAGTTAGGCGGGGAATCCCAGGGTCCCAGACACCCAAAGTGAGGTCTAAGTAAGAATGAGAGCATGGCTCCTTGACCACACTTTTGGTGAGGGGTGTGCCTGGTGGAGGTACAGAGTGCGGCCTCCTAGGCAGGGACTTGGCAGGGTCATCTCTTAGGGCAGTTTTTGCGAGTCCACATCCATGTGAGTCTGAAGCTGGGGAGTGCACAGGGCTGTTAGTATGAGTTTGGGAGTTGTTGAGAACTGACCAATAACAACGGTGTCATTCACAAGTCTCAAGGTTTCAGTGTACTCCAATGGGCCATCTCTTTTCGTTTGTAACTTTGTCAATGTTTGTCATGTTACAATGAAAGCAAGTTTCCAACCAAATTCTTCCACATGTACAAAACTCAGTAGCAGGCAGATATGAGAACAGTTAATGTAAGACTGATGAAATCCCAGTTCTGTCCACTAAGCCCTCTATGAAGTAGCTTGTTTGGAAGGTTAGCTTGAAGTAGATGTGACAATACTTTGGGAGCAGGGTTTAGCTAACCTTTTGATCAACCTAGGACCTGATGTAGACCTAGTGAATGTCCTACTCCAAGGGCATAGGGCTGCTTGAGGTCATGATGCCTGGACCCCGTTTGTGCAAAGGCAAAAAGACCTTCACAATATTTCAAGCCAAGCCACATATCCCGAACACTACTCACTTCACTAACAACAAATATTTTTAGCACTCTTTAATGAAGATTTAGGCAGCAGTATCTGAAGCTCCTGACAAGGGTCTTTCAAATGCTAACTGGCCATTCTTGACTAGAGTACTTCATAGTGTCCCATGGGGTAGATTAAAATTAACTTGCATGTGTATATCACTGTATGTTGAATTACTTGAAAGTAGACGACAGATAATGTAACAGGAATCATCAACACTTATAAGATGGCATTTAAAACCACAGGGCTGGAATCACTTAGGGAAATAGATGCAATAAGAATCTGAGGATTGAACCGGTGGGGAACTCAAACATTTTGGAAGTCAGGAAAAATGGTCCAGCCAAGAGACTGAAGAGTAACTAAAAAGAAGAAAAACACAAGCAAGTAAAGTATTTCAAGAAAGGGAGCATCATCAACCACACGAAATTGTGTGTCATTCTTGAGTAAGATGTAACTGGAGAATAGCCCCTTGGACTTGGCATTGTGGAAGCCATTAGTGAAAACCCCAGGTGAGATGGCAGGAGTGGAGGGGATGGAATTATGCCTGGAATGGCTTGAGATGAGAGTGGGAGCTCAGAAAATAGAGGCAGCAAGCAGACACGACTCTCCCCTAGAGGTCTGCTGTAGAGAGGAGCAGAGAATAGGGTAGGGTGATGAGAGGCAGACATGTACCCATGAAAGGTTTTTCTTTTTTCTCTTCTTCTTTAAAGAGATGACCACTGTTATAACATGTACATATGCTGATGGAATGACCCAGGAGTAGCACTGGTAATGCAGGTGGACAGATAATTAGAGGGGCACTTCTAAGAAACATATTAAAGCCATGTGCATTTTGCTTTTATTTTTCCACAGCTCCTTGTTTGTGTATTTTATTTGCTCAGTTCAGCTATGTTCTTAGGTAAATCCACCTGCTCAGAGTGTGTGAGCACAAGCCTGTTTACACAGCCTTCCTTAAGGATTATATTCAAAATAATGTCAAAATCATCTCTAAGGGTTGAGTGAGTTTAAATCAGGATACTTGAAGTCACTCCCCCTAATAAACATCTCTTTCCACCAGGACTGCTAGATTTGGCTACATTTTATAGAGAAAATCGTTTGAAAAAGCTCTGCCAGCAAACTATCAAGCAAGGAATCTGTGAGGAGAATGCCATTGCTCTGCTCTCTGCTGCTGTGAAGTACGATGCTCAGGTAAGAAAAGCGTTTTTTCAGTTAGCTTTCCTTCTGGAAAAAATAGGTAGATGTGTACTTCGTATCTTTACAGTAAGTAGATTAAATACTTAATGTAAACAAATGCAGTAAAGTGTCAGAAGAAATATTAGTGAATGTTTATATAACGTTAGGGTGGACCTCAAAGGCAGGAAACCATAAAGGAAAGGATTGATGGATTTGATTTTAAAAAGATAAAACCCTTTATACACCAAAAAATACCACAGAGAAAATTAGAAAGTAAATAATACACTTAGAAAATTTTTGCAACATATAATAAAGCAAGCTTACCATAGTTAATGTATAGTTCTTAAAAAGAAAAATAAAACACGAGCAGTTTGACTGAAAAAATGAACCAAATGGATTTACGAACAAATGAAAAATATAAATGAAAACATCTCTTACACGGGGCAGCATATTTTAGAAATACTACAGGCTCAGAACAGTGGGTGTCCTCCTAAAATGCTGATGAAAGTGCAAACTGGTGCAGTCATTCTGGGGCACAGTTTGGTATCATATGCATTAAAAGCTTTAAAGATGTAATTCTTTAAGAAATTCACATACAGAATTTGTCTTAAAGAAGTAATCATGCATTTGGACAAAGATTAACTTCAAAGATGTTTACCACAGCATTGTTTATAATTTTGAAAAACTAGAAAAAGTCAGTGTGAGCCCTAGAGGATTGTTTCAACTATACAGAATGTTAATAATATGAAATTATGCAGCTATTCAAGATACATCATTAACTGAAAAACTATGGTCCTATTTTAATTTTATTTTAAAGTATAAATGGCTGAATTTAAAAAGACTAATTCATTAGAAAAGAAAAAAAAGACTGAAAAATATAGTCAGTGGTTATCTTTAAGTGGTGGGATTATGGATGATTTTCATTTCCTTATCTTTGTTTTTTTCTGAACTTTGTACAGTGACCATGTATTGTTTTGCTAATAAAGAAAGGAAAGAAAACCTGTCTTAGAGCTAAATCTTTAGGAAACAGGCTATACTTCTTGGAGTCAATTTCCTTTTGGTATAAGGATATCCTCTCCCTTTGGTTAAAAAAAAACAGGGACATTTTAGTGGTGGGTGGAAAAAAGGTTATAACCTCTTTTCTGCTTATATAAATAATAATATGCTTATTAAAGAAAATTTGGAAAATAAAAAAATAAGGAAGTGACTCATCAACCAGAGAACATTAACATTTTCACATACTTCCTTCTGATCTTTTCCTAGATTACATTATGTATATATCTCTAAATACTAGATTTTTTTTTTTCCTACTTAACGTTTTAAAAAGTCTTACTCATCTAGAAACACAATTTAAAAGCATCGTGTGTTGGTCTTTTATCGAGGTAATGCGTTATTGGGCATTTACACCACACAAAATGGTTTCTGGCCAAAAAAAAAAAAAATCAATGTGCTTTTTCTAGTTTGTTGAAGTCATGGTGATAATACCGACTCTGGTGGGGTATCTTGGATGGCAAGACAGTGGACACATAGTGTTTCCATCTGAACTAGGCTTAATTTCCAGGACTTACATATTCCCTATTATGTGAATTATTGGTATGGTTACCTTCCAGCCCTCTGTTTTCTAGAAAGTAAGCTCCTAGAGGAATGGCAAGGACTTTGCTTTTCTCACAACCAAATCCCTAGTGCTTAGGATAGTGCCTGACACATATCAAGAAATGTTTGTTTAATGAATGTTTAACTTTGCCTATAGATGCACACTATATTTTACTATAGTCCATCTAACTAATAGTTGTACCTAAATTACTATAATAGACTACAAGTAAAATAGACCATATGTATACATAAATACAAGTTTTCATAAAGAACAGTGTATTTGCTGTCTTGTTTCACTTCAGTGTGGTGTAGGCAAAAATGGCATTTCTAAAAATTTAAGCAAGAGTCCATAATTTTAAATGGATATTGGTATATTCAGTATATATTAATGAAGCACATTTTTATGATGTCAAGTGTGTGTACGTTTGCTTGTTCTAGCACTTAGGGTTTACCTGGGACTGAGATGTCATATTGCCAGTGTGACTGTAGCAGCCTACGCAGCTGTTTAGGGGTGAAACAGATAGGTTTTTGTCATGTAGTTTGTTTCTTTACTTAAAGCATACAATGAATTTGATTGGCATGGCTCTTAGTGTTGCTAATTTTTGCCTGTGTTTCCATCTCTAGCATCTGCTATAATTTACATGTGTAATGTGTATATGTGATTGCTTGGACATTATTTTTTTATAAATCAGTTTCAGCGAACAGAGCGGAAACTTTTCAGTTAATCTCTACCTGGCAGCATCTTGTCCTGAGTGAAGATAGGAGCAAAGCCCAGGGTCAAAGGCATATTGGAGTCTCTACAAGATGGCCTCGCTTTAGCTCTAATTTGTCTAGGGCCAAAAAAAGGAGTCCAGCCACCTTCATTCTGTCTCCAGTTTACAGATATAATCCAGAGAATTACTACAGGCCAGTTCTTTGGCCCAGAGTGTATTACAGTAAGGTAGAAACACCAGTCTGAGGAGTTCCTTTCAGGAGAGAGAAAGTCATGATTTCTTCAAAGCATTTTCCCATTTGAGATGCCTGCAGGTATGCAGGGTCTGATGAAACAGCCATCCCATCTTTTGTCTTCTTGTAAAGAAAAAAGAGCAGTGGCCTTTTACCCGGCATTACTGTGTTTTCTGACTTAAATTTTTTTCTCACAAACTCTTTACAGGTAGAAATATTTAAAGCCCCTAGGGGAATATAAAAGAGGAGTGTCATACTTTTAACAGATACTAAAAGTGGAATGAACAGTACACACACTCTCACTAGGAAAGGTACAGAATTCGGGCATGTAGGTGCCTATCTCTGGCATTGGCTGGTGTGGAGGAACCTGAACGTTTTAGTCAGTCACATTTTACAAGGGTAGATTCATGTTAGCACTGTAGTTTTGTGTCTGTTCTTTAGGTAGTGCTGTACCAACGTGTCTTCCTGTTGGCTGTCAAATCCTTTCTCCTTGCCTGCGGGTTTCAGGAATTTTCACTGTGTTGCACTGCACTGGGAAACGGGGATTTGTTAAAACATCTTTTTGTTGTTATTCCTAGGACTTAGAAGAATTCTGCTTCAGGTTTTGCATAAACCATTTGACTGTAGTGACACAGACTTCAGGCTTTGCAGAAATGGACCATGATCTCCTGAAGAACTTTATCAGCAAAGCAAGCAGAGTTGGAGCCTTTAAAAATTGATCCTCACCTGCAGGAAAAGAATTTTAGCATTTCTGTTTTCCCTGCAAAAATACTGTAACTTCGTTTTAATAGTATTAACGATGAGCTCCATTTGGCTGAATACTTAGGGTCTGTCAGAAGAGGGATGGTTGTCAGTCTTCCCCATCTGCTGAAACCCAGACTGATATAGAAGGCATTAAATGCTCTGATCAGATGTGACTAAGCTGTAGGGAAAACAATTAAATGTCTTATTCACTGTTTCCTCTTTTGAGTGACTTAAGTGGGACACTTTTGGCATATTGGTCTAAGTACATGCTATTCTGGCCCATGTTCGTTCTGCAACAGGCTGATATCGCATAGGTAGTGTGACAAGGAATGCTGTCACCACCACATTTCCAGCATCCAGCACAGTGCCTTGCATATAGTAGGCACTCAGTTAATTCATTATAAGTCTTAAGTATGCCCTGAGAACAGCTTTATTTGTGAGATACTGGATGAAGGAATAACTTGCACAAAAACAAATTTAAAACAGTGTATCTATTAAGGTTCTTCTTTTGGTGCATCATTCTGAGAAACAGCTAATTTAGAGCATTAATTAGAATTCACAAAAGGCCTTGGCAAATAAAAATTGTCAAAGGCCCAAGGGCTAACTTTAATTTTCTGTTTACTCTGAGTCATTGATTTCTCGTATGGGATTACTGAATATGAAGTACTATCTTTTAATGAATGTTATTTCTGGGCTCACCTGCCTTACATAATTGCATAATGTCCTTTGCTTTTATGTTGAGAGATTTGCCTCTGAAAATAAAAATGTTTGTGTTTTTCTTGTAATTGACTTTTATGTCACTTTAAATCAGGTCTCTCAATCTGGCACAGTATAATTATAAAGTACTAGCTGAAAAGGAACTAATCCTTACATTTCATACACAGCATTAATAAGAATGAGAGAAATTTATACTTTTTAGATCAAAACAAGTTACCCAATGCAAAAGAGAAACTGGAATGGGATATAAGATGTAGCATCAGATTCTCCTAGTATGTTTCACAGTATGATATTATGTAAAGAAAACTCTTGGAACTAGAAACCTTGTTCTGATACTGAACTGTCTGATAATAAAGTGCTTATTTGAGGACAATAGAACAGATGTGTGTTTTTTAATTTATTAAAAATTCTTTTCAAATAGTTTATATTCGATATTATTTTGTATTATTCAGGTGTACAGCATAGTGGTTAGACAATCATATACTTTACAAAGTGTCCCCCCCCCTGATATTTCCAGTACCCACTTGGCACCATACATAGTTATTATAATATTATTGACTATAATCCCTATGCTGTACTTTTTATTGACTATAATCCCTATGCTGTACTTAAGAAACAAAATTGCATCCTTATGTGTCTTAGATATACATAAATCCATGTGACATGAGCTTGTTTTTTAAAGCAGTTACTCAAATAAGGTATCATGGCAAAGCCCACTTAAAACATAAATGGTTATAAACAATTTACTGTTCATATTATTGCCTATGGCAGCTCTTTATTGGTGAGGTCACATTTGAATCCTTAGTTTCTTTATTTATCCATTTTTGCAGACTTTATTATAGAGGGAAAGTAATCTGGATGCCTCTAGTCCTAAATCACAATCCTATTTTTGGAATTATATAGTCTTATTCAGTTATTTGTTATTTTAAATCTGCCATATACCATTTGTTTTCACTTTTTGGTAGATTTGCTATTTTATCTAGCAAAGAAATATTCAGACCTGGCTATTACCTGTAGCTGTCAGTTCTTGCATTTGGACAACCACAGCTTTCATGTCTGACTTTTCCTTCTCTCCTATGCTCACTGTAACTGACCAAAACCTTCACGTCTTCATAGTGTCTTCCAAAGCCTTTTCCTCTCCCTTGCATTTTCTGACAGGGTCTTCTGAAGCTCCTTGATACATTTTTCTTTTATGAACTCTTTTCATGTGAAAATTGGAACACTCAAAGGGAACAGATAAGTTTATTTAAGGATGCACAATGGATTGCCCTTTACCAAACTCCACAATAAGTCAATAGCCATATTGCCAGAGTACAAGCAATTAAGAAGGGCCGGATGGATGTGTATCCAGATTTTCTTTCTACACTTTGTTATGTGTAGGTTTGTACTGCTATATAGTTCAGTGCTTCTTATCTTTGGGTACAACAGAATAATCTACGGAACTTTTACAAAATACAGATTCAAGGATTCTAATTCAGAATATTCAAAAGTCTGTCATCAAAAGTAATTTTGATGTTTAGCCAAGGATGAGAGCCCTTAACATCCATGACTCCAAACAATAAGGGCTGATTTTAGATCAGTTTGAGAAATGACATATGAGTCCAGTGGAAACATGTCTCTGAAAAAACATGCTTTCTCTCTGGTCTTCGCAGATAGGCTTGCTGTCAACACTCCAACGTGAAGGATAATCTTGGTCTGTTTCCTTCGAACAGATGAGTGTTCATACAGCCTCAGAAACACTACTGTTCAGTTAGGGATATGTGAGAGAAAAGGTAAATTTTCATAATGACACTACATCAGAAATTAATGGATCCTTTCTTTTATTTAAGTTCATCTTAGATTTCCTATCCTTAAGTTTTGTTTCCACTCAGCTCACACAGGAAGTTCAATGTTTTGATACTTCCAATATAATTTTACCCTTACAGCGAGAAAAGTTAAGATTTTACAGGAATAAAGTAGTGTCCTTATCTGCTGATAGATGTTTGTGAAGATACAATTCAGTGCTTTTTAAATAAAGGTTAATGTTCTTCAGCTGAGCCTGGAAGAAACTGCCAGTCATTCTGAACCATACACTACCTGGTGAGTTTTATTTAGAGGCAGAATTCTTGACCAGTAATAAATGAAAAGAAAGCAACTACAAACTACATAGTCTTGTCTATTTTATTAGACTTCCCCCATCCTATTATTACAACAAATAGGTTGGGAGAATTGTAAAAACAAAAGAAAAATGATACTTTACTGTTATTTTTAATTCTGTCTTTGCCAAAGCATAAAAACGTAAACCATACTGATTTTCTCTCACTAAATTCAGTTAAAATCACAACATTTTCTGTTCAGGAAGTAACTGATGTTGGTCTGTGGAATAAAACATTCATATTGAACTATCATTATCATGTATGTCAATACTAATATATGTAAATATAGTCCCAAAATAATGGACACAAGAAAGGATTTATAAGAATAAAGAATAGATCACTATCCCAGCTTCATATTAAAAGAGCCTGTTTTAATCCCATTATGACATTATACAGTGTTACCATAATATATTTCTATTTAAGAAGCTATACTTGTAGTAGAAATTTACAATTTCTAGAAACAAGGTTTCAGGTTGTCACGTAAAATATCTATTTAGTCCAAAGGAAAATTCTACTGAATGAATACTTACCAATGCTGTGTACACTATCTGGTCCCAAAATGAGAAGAAGAATATGCTTCTACAGGCAAGTTTCTATGAAATCATGCAGATATTAACAGAACTAGCATGTAGGCTTCTATGCACTACCCCCCCCATCAGCATTTGCACTGGGAAACTAATGAAAAATAAGTATATGAATTTGAACTTGTTCTTTTTATAAAGAACTTTAATTATTGGAACTAAATTGCCAGAAGTGATCAATTTTTTATTATCCAGACTAAAAAATTTTAGTGTCATAAAGACTGCTTGATTTTGCCTTGACCTAAGAGACTGTATTTCGTGTAAGATCTCCATCCAACATTAAATACAGTCCACTGAGGTATGCTTGCTGGTTTTTTTGCTCTAACCTCTTTATTTGCCTTTCTTCCTTCAGGAACAAACTATCCACCTGGTTTTTGAGAAGTAATATTGCTTTTCTTTTTTTTAAAATCCTCACTTAAGGATATGGTCTACTGATTTCTAGAGAGGAGAAGGGGGGAGGGGAGTGGAGGGGAGGAGGGAGGAGGGGGGGTTAGGTAAGAAGGTGAGAGAGAAAAACACATCACTGCCTCCTGCATGCCCCCACCAGGGATCAAACCCTCAACCCCGGTATGTGTCCTGCCTGGCAATCGAACTGGCAACCCTTCAGTGTGCAAGATGACACTCCAACTAACCGAACCACACTGGCCAGGGTGAGAAATGCTATTTCTTAAACTCAAGATAATCCCTTATCTGAAACCCTGGATACCAGATGTGTTTCATAATTTTTTGGAGTTTAGTATGATAATATGGAACATATACCACATAATACATAATACCTGAGCACAGCCTAGATTAGGTCCCCAAAATCAATGTATTAATCACTTCTGTAGCGAAGAAAGAATATTCCCACTAAGTGGGATAAAGGTTGTAAATAGCTCCCTGCCAGTTTAGATACGCTTTTGATGCCATACCACTTGGCACCAAAACAAAAGAACCCACTGTTTTTTTTAAAGCTTTGTGGATTTCAGAATTGCAGATAAAGGATTGTGGGCTTATAATATACATAAAGGATGCTTGGGAGGAAAGGCCTTTCTTATAAACTTTATATTAGGTTCCCCCACTCCTCCTCTTACAACTCTCCATTCTTCCATGACTCCTTATTTCTCAAACACACCAGACACATCCCACCTCCTAGCATAGCTTTTCCCCCTCTGTGGACTGTTGCTCCTGACAATGACTCATGCTCTCACCACCTTCAGGGCTCTGCTGAAATATCACCTAAGCAAGTTTTTCCCTGACTACCCTACTTAAAATTTAAAACTGCCTTCCCTACCAGCACTCCCTGTCCTCCTCCCTGCTATGTCTCCCGCAAAGTACTTAATACAGTTGGACATATTATGTATTCCACATTTATTTATTCACTTGCTGTCTTCCCCTGAAACTAGAATTAGAATGAAAGTTCCACAAAGATGGGATTTTAGTTTTACTTACTCATTGTTGTATCATCACATGTACAACTACAGCTGGAATATAGTATATACTCAGTGGGTGGCATTTGAAAAGAGGAAGAGAGTATTATTTGCTTCCACATAACGTGGATGGTCAAACAAGTCCTCTGAACTGAGCCCTGAAAGACAGGCAACATTCTGGGGAAAGAGCACCTAGACAAAAGGAGTAGCAAACATAAAAGCCTGAGCTGCAGGGACAGGCTTGGCGTCATTAGAGAAAAGCTCAGTGCGGCTAAAGAATAGTGAGCAAGCGGAAAGCGGGGTGAGGGTGGAGAAGGGGAGGGGCCACTTCACAGGCCATGACAGGGAGGGTGAATACATCGGGTAGAGTAGCAATGTAAATTACATTTTAAAGGGATCATTTTTGCTCTTTGTGGAGGTGAAAAGTAAAAAGGAAAGAGGAAGTGTGGAGACCAGTTAGAAATCTTTAATGGTGGTCGAGACAAGAGTTAATAGATGTATGTCCACTTTGGAGAAATATCTATTTAGGTCCTTTGCCCATTTTTTAATAAGATTGTCTTCCTTTTGTTAAGTTGTATGAGTTCCTTATATATTTTGGATATTAAACCGTTATCAGATGTGTCATTGGCAAATATGTTCTCCCATACAGTGTGTTCCCTTTGCATTTTGTTGGTTTCCTTTGCTGTGCAGAAGCTTTTTGTTTTGATGAAGTGCCATTTGTTTATTTTCTCCTTTGTTTCCCTTGCCCTCGGAGATGTACCAGCAAACATGTAGCTATGAGAGATGTCTGAGATGTTGCTGCTTATGGTTTCTTCTAGGATTTTTACAGTTTCATGACTTACAAAGAGGACATACAGATGGCCAAGAGACATATGAAAAAAATTCTCAAAGTCACTAACCATCAGAGAGATGCAAATTAAAACCACAATGAGGTATTACCTCACATGTCAGAATGGCTGCCATCAGCAAATTAACAAATGACAAGTGCTGGTGAGGATGTGGAGAAAAGGGAACCCTAGTACACTGCTGGTGGGAATGCAGACTGGTGCAGCCACTATGGAAAACAGTATTGAGTTTCCTCAAAAAATTAAATATGGAACTGCTATTTGACCCAATGATCCCACTTCTAGGAATATATCCAAAGAAACCCAAAACACCAATCAGAAAGAATATATGCACCCCTATGTTCATGGTGGAGCAATTTACAACAGCTAAGATCTGGAAACAGCCCAAGTGCCCATCAATAGATGAGTGGATTAAAAAGCTGTGGTACATTATGGAATACTATGCAGCTGTAAAAAAGAAGGATCTCTTACCCTTTGAGATGGCATGGAGAGACCTGGAGAGTATAATGCTAAGCGAGATAAGCCAGTCAGACATAGACAAGTATCACTTGATTCCACTCATATGTGGAATCTTAAGAACAAAATAAACTAATGAACAAAACAGATCCAGAGACACAGAAGCATGAAACAGACTGATGAATCTCAGAGGGAAGGTGGGGATGGATGAGTAGGAAGAGATTAACCAAAGAACATATGCATATATGCATAGCCCATAGACACAGACAAAAATGTGGTGAAGGCATGAGGTGGGGGGCAGGGGCGGTAGAAGGGGTCAAGGGGGAGAAAAGGGGACACCTGTAATACTCTCAACAATAACAATAAATTTTTTTAAATTTACATAAAAAAAAGTTAACAGACGACTACGAGGTTTTTGGCTCAAGAAAGTGTTTAGTAAAATGAGGGAAAGACTAGGGTAGAAACAAGGTATTTTTGTTTGATTTTGGTTCATGCTTTAAGAAGTTGAGAGGTGGGAGGAGTAGCAATGAAGAGTTCTACTGGCTATGAGGATTTTGACCTCTGTGAAGAGGTCAGGGCTAGAGAAATAAATTTAGGAATCATCAGCATATAAAACCCACTAAAGGCTAAGAACAGATGAGATATTAGAACAGAGTTTAGATATAGTATAAGAGAACATTAGTGCGCTTAATACAAAGACTACATCAGACCATTAATACTCTTATCAACCAATTTATTTTAAAATAGACAAATTATTAATTGTAGAAAATAGTAACAGAGCAATATTAAATGTACAGTTTTAACCAATACAAAAGAGCAATAAAGCAATATCTGAAGCCTTATTCTTATTTAAGGAATCTCAATACACGATCTCTGTAGTTCCTAAAATTCTGGCACTAATTCTAACGGGAGTTTGTTAGCAAAAGGCTCAGAAATATGATAAGCCCTTGACCTAAAAGCAAACTGATTTTTATGATATTCATGCAAAAATTAATGAGGAAATGGGGTAAAGCATTCATTCTAGTGCCTTTGTTATCAAGAAAACTGTAAAAAAAAAAAAAAACCAACACAAAGTTTGAAACTTAATTGAGCACAAAATAAAATTTTGTTTTCTAACAAACAGACCAGATTTCTTTTTAGAAAGAGTTTAGACAAAAGTGATTTTCCTAAAAGCTAGTTGACGCTACCTTAAATACCATCTATTTTAAATTATATCATCTCTAAATAAGTTAATCACACAAGATAGTTCAAATACACCTTTAGGTGCTAGGAGGAAAAGCACCTCTTTTACAATGCAGCTGTTTTGAAAATTTTGCAAAAAAATTAGAAACATCAATGCCTAACCCAGAGGCCTTTGAATATGTACTTGAAATTTTAAACTAGAAATAATGTGGCTTTGAATGTGCCAGTGTTAGACCATACTGACTTTTAAAAAAAGGATAGACAATTGCTAGCTCTAAAGATACATGAAGACATGTACCATTCCAGAGAACACATATCCCTTCCCAAATTTAGGAGGGCAGAATAACTGCTGAGATGCAATTAGGCAGAATCACTAAGAAAAAAAATTAAGACTCCTATATTAAAGTCTGTTTTATGGAGTAAAATTATTTTGAATCTTGATTCTTCAGGACCCAGAAACATTAGAAAGTGCACTTTGGATATACTGTATTAGGGTCCTCTATAGCAAAGCTATAGCTGAACACTTTATTTTCCAAATACTAGATGGATACTTTATGAATTCAGTAATCTGAGTGGTATAAAAACCAAGAGTAATATTAATAACCCTAATTTTAAACCATGAGTTGGATGAAGAAAAGAATCAATAAATTCTTAGAAGTCCTGAGGTATGAAATCTGTATCAGTAGTATGACAATATCCTATGTTTATAGTTTGCTTTCTGCTTGTATTTAAAAGCTAAAATTTATAAAACAAAAACACAGTACATCAGATTCCATTAGTAAACTAAAATCTAATGTATAAAAATTAGTAATTTTTTTCTAGTTACTAATTCTGTTTTAGAAGGAGAATTCAGGATCATTTGGGTGAGTTGGGGGCAGTCAGCCAAATTGCATTTGGAAGACAAGACACACCTTCTAAGGGTGTTCACGTTAAATTAAAAAAATAAATATAAATTAATAAAAATAATAGCAAACATCACACATATGCCACAAGAGAAGATAAAATACTCAGACAGGCATGGGTTGTTGGGATTCCCACTCCCAGGCATCCTTTGGAAATAGAAATATCTTCTACAACTTTTTAAATGGCAGATTTTACACAAGATTTTCAATCTTGTACAATAACAATGTATATTCCATTAACTACAGCATTGCAAATGGCTTAGGAATCTTCTGCACAAATATTCAATGTGTACCTGAACACTTTATATCCATAAAAAGAGCTCAAGATGTATATTAAATGTGGCCGTAAACAGAACCTGGGAGAGTTATACAGTCAGATCTGTGAGAGACAATGAGGCCAGAGGTGAACATAGTACCCACCAAAGTCATGAAATCCTCACTTTGCTTCCCTGTTTGAGATATCCATGCTATCATTCATTTTCTGCTTTTGCATTCGTGTTCGAGTAGATGCTGGAAAAAAGATGACGAACTTTTAATGTTAATGGGACTGCTGGTGCTAGGTATGTTGGCAAAGGGCTGCCATATACATTATGCTTATGCCAAATCAGTGGAGCTCAGGGCCTTACAAACGCAGTGGTTTCCAAATTTTTTATCATATATCCTTACAGTTAAATTCATTCCAAGCATGTACCACCAAAATATGTACATATATACAAATATGTATGTGTGGATAAATTACAGAGCACACATACCCCAAACAAACATTAAAAGTAGAGATAAAAAAAAGAAATTCTAATATTTTCTAAAGTACCTCAAAAGGTAGTCTTACACACTTGCAGGTATGCCCAACATTATAGACCACTGTTCTACAGATGATGAGCTTTGAGTTTGGCACTTGAACAGAGCAGAATCCTGGGCTGGCTCAGAATGATCTGCTGAAGTGAGTTGGTATTCTTGACAAAACTAGCAATTCCCTTGTGTTCAGGGATGACTTGCAGGTACTGCAAAGACTATCAGCTCACAGCTCATTTAATGTGGGAACGGACATTTAAAAAGTACATTATTAATTGCATCATAGACAAAAGAACATTTTTTATTCAATTTATTGGGGTGATTTAGTTAATAAAATTATATAGGTTTCAGGTGTAAAATTCCATAATATATCAACTATATTTTTTATTGTGTGTTTATCACCCCAAGTCAAGTCTCCTTCCATCCCCATTTATCCCCTCTTTACCCTCTTCTACCTGCCCCCAGTCCCCTTTTGCTCTGGCTATCACCATACTGTTGTCTGTGAGTTGTTTATTTTTTGTTTAATCCCTTCACCTTTTCACCAAGCCTCGAAAACCCCCTCCCCTGACAGCAGTCAGACTTTTCTTTTAAATTATGTTAATATTCTTAACTTGATTTTAGTGGTGGACAGGAGCTCTTCATAAAGAAGCACAAAGAATATTTACACTTGGAAAAGAAAGAAAACAGCAATTCTAAGTCTCCCCTTCTGCCCCTTCCACTCTGAGTCAACTAGCATTGTTTGATCTTTTTTTTGAATGCAATTCTTTGAAGAAAGCTGAATGGAGCCTGGAGAATTCCTTAGCCTTACTGGTTAAAACTCCTGCTGCTTCTCCCCAGCCTTCCAGCTGCACAAATCCCTGAATTTCAGTCTGGCAGAGGGAACTCACCATCATAGCTAAGTGTGTCATCAGGAAATGAACTGACTACAGCAACTGAACTCTTCTCTAAGAAAATATACATGTTTTTACAGGTTTTTACTCCCTTTTAAATGTGTATTTGAGGGCTCATAATGCTTCCACATGTTTTCAAGGCCTGATTTTAGTTATAAGCTTTACTTCTATTTTCATGTACTGGAGTGGAAAGGCAACAATTATTTAGAAGTTAAAATAGGAGTACATTAGTCAATGTAAAATCCAAAAAGATATTTATTTATAATCAAAAATTTAAACTTTTGGTATATTTAGTTTTAATTGTACTCTTTAAAATAATACACATAGAAAAATGGTTTAAAAAATCAAAAAGCATTCTTTTAAATTCTTTATATTTCTAAGTTAGTATCTACAGAGACGTGTTTAGAGAAAGCCCCTTTTTAAAAGTCACACTTTGGCCCGGCCGGGCGTGGCTCAGTGGTTGAGCATCAGCTTATGATCCAGGAGATGGAGGTTTGATTCCCAGTCAGGGCACATGCCCGGGTCTCGGGCTCCATCCCCAGCAGGGGGTGTACAGGAGGCAGCTGATCAATGACTGTCTCTTATTGTTAATGTTTCTATCTCTCTCTCCCTCTCCCTTGTTCTCTCTCTGAAATCAGTAAAAATACATTTAAATAAATAAAAAGTCACACTTTGCCCTAGCCAATTGCTCAGTGGTTAGAGTGTCGGCCCATGAAGGGTCTTGCGTTCTATTCCGGTCAAGGGTACATACCTCGGTTTGCAGGCTCCATCCTGAGTGCTGGAGGCAACCAACTGATGTGTCTCTCTCACTCTCTCTCCCCCTCCATCCCTTTCCACTCTCTATGAAAAGCAATGGAAAATATATGCTCGAAATAAAGTCACACTTTAATTGGTATGATGTAGGAATGAGTTTTAATACTTATCTCATATATATTTGTCTTCTTTCCCAGCTCTTTTTCCTGTTAATGGATCTGGCACCAGACTATCATGAAATGTCACACTCACTAACATAGGTACCTCTCTCTCTAAGACAACCCAGTGGCAGTTAGCACACATTTATCTTTTTCATAATGCGCTTTTTTCTTCTACTATACTTGCGTTAATCCTTTACAGTGTCAGAGTAACTTAGGATAGAATTCCATTTGCCTTAATATTCCAAATTTATGTTGCAGTATAACTTGGAAAGTGATCAGGTGTTGGTCTTTATCAAAATTCTGATTTCTAGTAATAGAAAACTTTTAAGTTTGAAAACTTGCAAGTTAGGAAAGTTCAATAATAGCAGAATAGAAGATTATTCTTTAAATAAGGGTTATGATGTTTATATACACTAAGTTTATAAGACCTTTCCCTATATCCAACACTCTTTAAAAGAGTTCTTCATTATAGTTCTGCTATCCTAAAATATTTCCTAACCACAGCCTTCATGCTGAAGATGCAGTTTCATTTCTTAGTCTTCCTGCACAAAAGATTTTAGAAGGGGTCAAGATGACCTTCACTTGGCATTATACATTTAAACTACAAATGATTGCATAGGTAAATAATACATTCTTGATTAAATTATACTTTAAGTGCATGAGCAAGTCCACTAGTTGAGGGAATTATGTGTATTTATTCTTTTCTAACATGAAAAGTTTTTTTGCAATGTAAACGACTTCATTTACATAAGGTGAAATGATAAGTACTTACTCATTTCTGCCAGTTTCTGTTGAAATTTGGACTCCCCCGGGAGATGTTTACTGCAGGTTAAAAAAAATGCACAATATTTCATATGTATGTATAAATGGAAAACTCAAATTTCCAATAACTATGGTGCTTTCTATGACTTACTTTACACTCTTATTTTAGTGGGTAGCTTTTAATTTCAAAGGTTTATAAACAAACCATCTAAAATATGAATGTCAGAAATTTATGATTCTATATAGTTTTCAGTGGTTCTTATAACAAAGTAGCTAATATTTTTTAAGAGTAAGCATTTTAAACTCTAATGTTAATCAAAAGTAACAAAATTTTATCAATATATTGTAAAAATGATCAGATTTTAAACATATGGTATTATCAATGTATTTCTGTAGGTGGTATAAGGTTTATTTATATGGTACCTTTAACTCTGGGATGCAGTCATACCTATTATTTTGTGGAATTCTCACAATTTCCAAATAAAATTGGCATGAAAGGGACTGGTGGAAGTCAAAAGCCAAGCTGCCACTCTGGGTTCTCCAGATGATCAGCTCAGCTAATGAAACACATTCTAAATCTGTTCCTACCTTCCATCAGCTTCATCTGATCCTTCAATATCGAAGCGTAGTTTCTTCAATGGTTTAGGAGGGTTGCTTCCTTCGGCACTTCTTTTGAGCATACGGTCACTGTTACATACCATCTGATTTATTTTCTGGAACTTCTCAGAAGTCTAGGAATTACAGAATTGTTTATTAAATTTTTAAATGCCAGCACTTTGTAGTTGGCAACCCTTAACGGTAGTTTGAGGTGTGTCAAAAATCAGGCAGATATAATATCTGCATTTTAACTTTCTGCTTAACTGGACCAAATAAGACACATGAAAAATCTTAAAATCAGAGTAACTGTGTGCCCAATTAAATACCTCCTCTTTTTAAATCTTCCTGTCTCTTCCCATGAAGCTCTTCATCCAACAACTCTGACTACTGCTCTGAAAGTCCTAGTTCCTCAATTTCAGAACGCACCCACACACCAAGCTTCCTCTTTCTCATAAGCATGTAAAGTTTTCTGGAACCCTGTTTTTGGCAATTTTTTTGTTTTTTAGGACATAACATAACCACAGAGAACATCACAAGAATTTAATGAGATGAAGTGTCCAGTAAATAATTATTTTGGACTCACTTTATGGGTATTACTTTGACAAGTCATATAGTTTATATGTTTTAAACCATCATTGATTGATACAGTATTTGTTGAAATGCTAATTCATAAAGGTTTTGTTTTTTTTTTAAATATATCTTTATTGATTTCAGAGAGAGGAAAGGAAAGGGACAGAGAGAGATAGAAACATCAATGATGAGAGAGTCATTGATCAGGCCCGCAACCGGGCATGTGCCCTGACCGGGAGTCGAACCCAGTCACCTGGATCCTAGATCGACGCTCAACCGCTGAGCCAAGCGCGGCCAGGCAAGTTTTTTGTTTTTTTAAAAATATGTTTTTATTGATTTCAGAGAGAGGAAGGGAGAGGGAGAGAGACAGATAGAAACATCAATGATAAGATAGAGTCACTGACTGGCTGCCTCCTGCACAACCCACACCAGGGATTGAGCCTGCAACCTGGGCATGTGCCCTGCCGGGAATCGAACCACGATCTCCTGTCATAGGTCGATGCTCAACCGCTGAGCCATGCCAGCTGGGCAGGGCATTCATAAAGTTTTTTAAATAAAAAATCAAATATCAAAAAGACTTAAGCCCTGGCCAGTGTGGGTCAGTGGTTAGAGTGTCAGCCTGTGCACCAAAGGGTTGAAGGTTCAATTCCCAGTCAAGGGCATGTACCTGGGTTGGAGGTTTGATCTCTGGCCTTGGTCGGGGCACGTGCGGGAGGCAACCAATAGATGTGTCTCTCTCACATCGATGTTTCTCTCTCTCGCCCTCCCTCCCTCTCTCCCTCTCTCCCTTCTACTCTCTCTAAAAATCAATGGAAAAAATATCCTCGGGTGAGGATTAACAACAACAAAAGACTTAACAATTTGAGTTCATCCAGTATTACTGAAGATGGTTTGAGAGACATATCCTGAGGGAGAATCCTGTCACAGCAAAGTAAAGAATGTTTTGGTAAGAAATACCAAAGGGGGTAGAATACCTTACCTTATCTAAGGGAGAAACGTGACAAAATTTTGTTATCTATCTATTTTAGAACCAGAGTAAGGTGATTCTCTCAGGGATGTGTATGAACATGTTCACTTGACTAAAAAAATGAAGTCAGACTTTCTGATAGAAATTAAATTATGAATAGTGATGGAAGGAGACTTGACTTGGGGAGGCGAACACACAATACAGCGTACAAATAATGTGTTGTAGAATTGTGCACCTGAAACCTGTATAATTTTGTTAACCAGTGTCACTCCAATAAATTCAATAAAAAGGAAATACTAGTAAAAAAAATGAAATCTGATTTGACGAGTTGATTTGAAGTGGGGATTAACTTTGCTGATTACATTTTATTTTCCAAAAATCAAATGCAAAAACAGGTTTTGATGAAAAATATATTTAGAGCACATATATATGATAGAAACTAAATCCTGTGCACTTATTAAATTTATAAGATTTTTTAGTTATCAGCTTTAAAATATGGAAGTACATATAACATTTTCTCAGTTCTTTTAAAGGTTAATGGCAAGCAGAAAAGTTTGAACACCACTACTCTATACTTATCCAGATCCAACCCTATTTGTGTATGCTGTCTCCTTTGTGAAACCTGATCATTTACCTTGAGCTAAATGTCACAACATTTATTATTTAAAACATACATTTTAATACCTGGTCTTTTAGTATGCAAACTTTTACCTTTCTCTAGTTATTTCATTTGGGGAAGTGTGGCAGGCAGGCAGACTCTAGAATGGCTCTTACTAATCCTCACCTCCTAGTGTTTACACCCTTGTGTAATCCTCTTCTCCCTGGGTATGGGCTGGACTTAGTGTTGTCTTGCTTCTGACAAAAATAACATGGCAAAAGTGATGGAATGCCACTTCCAGTATTAGTGACCAAAAGACTGACTTCCATCTTGCTCATTACCTCCTTTCCCTCCCTCCCTCTCTCGGAGTTCCTGCTCTGGGGGAAGCAAGCTGCTATGTTGCGAGTAGTGAGTAGCCCTATGGAAAGCCTCAAATGGCAAGGAGCAACTGGCTTGGACAGACAGCAATCAGGGATCAGCCAGCAGCCATACAAGAAATCCTCCTCCATTTGAACCTTGAGATAACTGCAGCCCCAACTGACATGTTGGCTAAGCCATGTCTGGATTACTGAAACCACAGAAAACTGAGATAAAAAAATGTTTAAGTTACTAAGTGTGGGTGTGATTTGTTATGCAGCAATAAATAACTAATAAAGGCAAGAGAGATGGGAGTGGGGAAACATTAATAGTAATGCACACTGAATACAGGGCTTGCTGAATTAGCGATGTTAATGGAAGGCGAACTATAGTAGTAGATTCCCAGGCTACATTAACTTTCAAAGAGCTAAGCTTTTCCTTGGGTCCCTCTGGAACAAAGACCACCACATACCCTGGCATTTACCCCAGGGCAGAGCCTCATATAACCAAGTTCTAGTCAATTTACCAGAGAAAGAATTCCTAGAAGTCTGAGAGAATGGACAAGCAAAAGTGCGTATATGTGTAGAAGGAGAAACCAGTAGGTAGGGACTGGCTGATGATATTTGGATATGGTGGATACATTTTGGAGTATCTTATTTCAAATTATACTCATAATTAGTGAATTTTAAACTTATTTTCTAAACATTCCTTTGAGGCTATGGTACCTACATATATACATAAATGTATGTACACACACATATATGTGTATTATGTAATCTCAAAGAAACGTTTAGAAAACATTTTATTTGAAAATAAATCTGATATATATAATTTCTAAATTCTATGCAACATGCCTGGAGGAGATGTTTAAATAACAGCATTTGTAAATTCAAATTATAGAAATCTTCAGTTTCTTTTTATAGTTACAGTGCATGTCACTGTATTTCATAGAGAGAAAATACTCACCCCAAATGATTCACCAATGGATACTAAGATTCTGTCAAGTTAAGAAAAATACAAATTAGTAATGAAAATCATACACAACTGTGCAGAGATATACATACACACAGCATTCCAAACTATCAGAAATACCAAATCAAACGTTTCCTCTACCCTTAGAACCAGTGATAAATTATACTCATTAAAGGCTTATCCTAACAGTAGTAGTCTAGTCATACACTGAACTTGTCTCCTAGATTTTCAAAGCAAGAACTATATGTTTACAAGAACATATTCTGCCATTGTCCACATTTAAAGAAGGTAAAAAAAAATTTAAGTTTACCCCTACCTAATTTTTCATAAATAAATGGGTAAGTTATCAATTAAAATTTCTTTCACATTTTCTCATTAAAAATTCAAGTTACATTTGGCAAAAACTTATGATATTAAGTAATAATCAATTCTAATTAGGATCTATATTGATAGATAGAGTAAAGGCTATTTATCCTATATCCTAGAATCAGAAATCTCTATTAGTCTGTTTGGCCTTGTTTGAACCATATAATTTATGTTCTTAATAATAAAGCTAAAGTACAGCATTAGCCTGACAAAATAAAGATTTGCTGATATGCACATGGAACTAGCAGACATACAGATCTTATTGTCCTCCAATTCCTTGATAAGTGGCCATCAATCTCTATGTATTTGACTAACCAGAATACCTAAATATGCTGGATAAGTAGAGTGTTAAGATGCTCTCTTAATGCTTGATCAATGATTAATCAGGATTTTCATGGTACTTTTTTTCCTAGAGAAGAACCCCAAGCCAGAAGTGATTTCACTAGGGTCAGCAAATACCCATCATTATCAGCATAATATGGATTAATTATCATCATTAAAAAATTATCCTGGTATACATTTTCATGTGGAAGTGTGGGACTGTGTAAATTAAATAAACATGGTGTGGTTTCTTAGCAGTTTATAAGTTTCAGATTTCAATACACAGGTACTCAACTATAAGAACACCAAATAAAGGATAGTATAGGGCTACATAAGAGCATTTATATCATTTGCCAATCATTTTCTTTCTATCTTATCTTTTTCTGTAGACTTTGAAATTTTTATCATGAGTATGCATTACTTATTTAATTAAACATACCACATAAATATTTTCTAAGGGGTTAATATATCCCCTCTCCTTGTTTATTTTTCTTGCCCATTAAGTACAACTAACTACATGGGCTGACAATTTCTGAGATGAGATAATACATTAACTACACTCACTAATCTGCCTTCCACATTATACAAGTAGCCCATGACAACATATAATAAGTCAACTGAAGTACTTCAAAGCCAGAGAGCAGCTGTGGTTGGATGTGGAATATAATATAATGATTTGTAGTTGCACAGAATCTTTCATCTAAGAATTTAAAACTGCTTCACACTCATCATTTCCCAGATCCACAGCACCTTTCTGAGGTAGACACAGAGATCTGTGTATAAGGAAGCCACAGGAAGAATTAGGGATGGACTTCTAAAGATTATTTAGTCATCTACATTTAATTAGCCATCTACATTTTTATAACAGGGCAAGATGAACAGGTCCACAGAGAGAGCTTACAGGACATTCAATAAACCACAGAATAAAAATGACTTGAAACCTATGACCAAACTGGTTCTTAGAATGTTTACAAAAGAAAAGACCCCAGCATCCAGGAAAGTGGATGACTTAATTTGCAAACCTACCTAAGTAAACAGAGTATCTTTTTTTCTCCCCAAATTCTTATCATGTCATTTAATATAAATAAGCAAATAAGGGATGCAAGAGTATAGCTTATTTTAAATGAAAAAAGCTTTATATTTTTATCCGTGAATCAAAATAATCCCCTCATTTTTTAACACTTCCCTAAAGAGAAAACACAAACCTTGATCTTGGAGTCATTTTTGTTGGCGTTGGCAGACCTTCTGAAATTTTATATGGATTCTTCAGGGGTGATATATAGATGTTCCCTCCTGGAATCCGTAAAGGTGAACTAGAAAACTTGTAAGGGCTTCGAGGAATGTGAGGTATTGGTGACAAGGTAGGGGGCTATAGTAAAAGCAAAGAGGCAGATAATTTATTTAATGTTTTAGTGAGATCCATTGCTTTATAATTAGATTTTCCCAATCAAAGGATACTTTTAACATACCCTGGTGGAAGCATACTGCAAAATATTTGTCTTCAGTCTCTGCATGAAGACCGAGTTATAGAACACTATAATAGAATCATACTCCTCTTCTCTTATCAAAACCCGTTTAAATGTCTGAGGAAGAAGAATTAAAACACTTGTTAAATGAATTTGTGAATTTCTTTTTAGATTCTCTTTTTTAATAGTTCATAATACTTTTTAACGGTAAGAAGCACATATTGTACAGAAAAAATAATCTGAAAAAGCCTTCTTAGGTTTGGATTATTGCAGGGATATAGTATTTCTTATTAACTTTATAATATAAATGTGGATATTAAAGCGAATTAATTTTCCAATTCCATTTTAGTTACAAATAATTAACCAATAATATAAAAGTAAAAAATTAATATGTGAACTTACATAATAAGGTCAGAATATATGATCTAATTAATAACTGAAGTTATCCATATTATACATATGGATATATTCCAAAAAATCTTACCATGGAAGATTACATACCTCCTGAACAGCATGAGGAAGATCCTTGTAAGCTGTGACAATGATTTTGAATTTTAGATCTATATTCTTCACTTTGCATATGCCATACATGGAACACATCATGATCTAATAAATAAATGTGATGAAAAAATAGTCAAAATTTTATAACATGGTTGTGTTCTAAAAAGCATCTGTTATCTTTATTTTTAATCTTAAATATGGAAATTTAATTTCCTTCAGGATCCTTTTCCCATCCTGAGGTCAGTTTGAAAGTCTATATGAAATGTTTAACCCAAATTGTGTTTAAAGAACAAAATGCAAATAGCCAACTGTCGATTATTCAGGACTGATCATCTGGTCTGTAAATAACCCTAACTTTTGCTCCGACCCCTTAGGTATTTTCCAGAAGATAAAAGCTGAAACTGGAATCAGTTGGCTGTGCAAGTAGCACTTTAAAAAAAAAAAAAGTCATGCCCGGCTGGCGTGGCTCAGTGGTTGAGCATCAACCTCTGATCCAGATCATGGTTCCATTCCTGGTCATGGCACAAGCCCAGATTGTGGGCTCGATCCCCGGTGAGGGTACATGCAGGAGGCAGCTAATCAATGACTCTCTCATCATTGATGTTTCTATCTCTCTCTCCCTCTCCCTTCCTCTAAAATCAATAAAGACATATTTATAAGACAAAAAAGCCAGGTGTGAAAAAGGTTCAAACTACCAAGTAAAATAATATTTAATACACTTGATGGTGATGATAAGGGGAATGTGGTGATTGAAAGGGGACAGGAGAGAATCTTCTATATTGTTGATAGTGTTCTGTTTCTTGACTTGGATGCTGGTTATACAGGTGAGTTCAGATCATGAGTTTACATTAAGATGTACCCTTCTGGATTTTTCTATATGCATATGACATTTCAAATAAAAATATTTTTAAATGCAAAAATGAAATTTTAAATGATTCCTTCTGACTTTAAGACATCAAACTTTCTTAATTTGTATGAATTGTATTGCCTAATTTAAGTAGTCATATCTTCTGCAACATTCTTGCTCACATCTACTATTGCCAAGAATAAGTATTCATCATCCCTTGCTCAGCATCCAGCCAGCTCCAATCCTACTATTCTTCCCATTTAGAAGGCCATCCAGTATCGTCTTTGATAATTCACATTTTTCTCCTACTCTAACACTTTACCTAAGGCACCTCTCACAAAAATGTTCTTTATTCCAGATACTTGATTTCTTTGGAAATCCTTAGCACTACTATTTATATCTTTTTATATTGTAGAGAAGCAGTAGAACCAAAAGGCAACAGGTACCTACTTTAAAAAATCCAGCATACTAGAATGTATACATTCAAATATGATCTGGTAAAATATACATATTTATAGGTTATACCTTTATACAATAATTCACCTGTTGCTCAAAACATTTTTACTGGCAACATTACTGCCAGCCTTATAGAAATAAAAAATTATACGGGAACATTATGAATAACTGTATACCAAAAAAACAGATATCTAAGAAGATAGAAAAATTTATAGAAGGACACAAACTACCAAAAATGACTCAAGAAGATCTGAGTTTGAATTAGTAATCAAAAACTTTGTACAGCTCAGCCGGGTTTTGCTCAACAGTTGAGCATTGACCTAGGAACTAGGAGACAGCGGTTCAATTCCCAGTCAGGGCACATGCCTGGGTTGTGGGCTCGATCCCCAGTCAGGCACGTGTAGGAGGCAGCCGATCAATGACTCTCTCATCATTGATGTTTCTCTGTCTCTCTCTCCCTCTCCCTTCCTCTCTCTGAAATCAATAAAATATAAAATTAAATAAATAAATAAATAAATAAATAAATAAATAAATAAATGAAAAAAACTTTGTACAAACAGAAGCCCAAGCCCAGATGCTTCACTGGTGAATTCTACCAAACATTTAAAGAAGAGTCACTATAAATTTGTCACAAACTCTTCCTAAATTAGAAGAGGAGGGAACATTACCCAACTAATTCTACAAGGCCAGTATTTCTCTGATACCAAAGTCAGACATCACAAGAAAAATGTTAACATCTCTCATGATTATAAATGTAAAAATTTCCAGCCCTGGCCGGGTAGCTCAGTTGGTTAGAGCATCATCCCGATACGCCAAGGTATAGGTTCGATCCCCAGTCAGGGCACACACAAAAAACAACCAATGAATGCATAAATAAGTGGAACAAAAAATTGATGTTTCTTTCTCTTTCTCTCTCTCCCTTCTTCTCTCTCTAAAAATCAATTTTAGAAAATCTCCAACAAAAATAAGCTGATTCAGCAGTACTGTGGCTACAACTGTGACCACTTGGAATTCATTCTAGAAATGCAAGGCTGGTTTAACATGTAAAATACAATTAATGTAATATACTAGGTATCAATACAATAAAGGAGAAAAAACAATTATCTCAACAGACACAGGAAAAGTATCTGACAAAATTCATCATCCTTTCATGATAAAAGCACACAATAAACTAGGAATAAAAAAAACCCCTCTCAATCTGATAAAGGACATATATTAAAAACCCACAGATAACATATTTAATGATTTTATAATAATAAATGCTTTCCCCTAAGATCAGAAACAAACCAAGGATGTCCCTTCTCACCACTTCCATTCACTACTGTACTGGAAGTTCTAGCTTGGGCAATTTGGCCCATAAATTAAAGTCATCTAGATTGAAAAGGAAGAAGTAAATTCCCAGAAGACATGATCTTTATATTGAAAAATCTTAAGGAATCCACTAAAAACTATTAGAACTGATAAATGAGTTCAGCAAAGTTGCTGGACACAAGATCGATATACAAAAATCAACTGTATTTCAATGCACTTGTAATGAACAATCTGAAAAAAATTAAGGAAACAAATCTATTTACAATAGCGTTAAAAAGAACAAAATACTTAGGCATCAATTTAACAAAATAAGTGTAAGACTTGTACTCTAAAAAACTAAAAAACATTGTTGAAAGAAATTAGGGAAGATTTAAATAAGTGGAAAGACACCACATGATCAAGGACTGGAAGACAATGTTGCTTTGACAGTATTCTTCAAACTGATCTATAATTCCATGTAATCCCTATTATAATTCAAGCAGGCTTCTTTGAGGAAATTGACAAGCCAATCCTAAAATTCATATAGAAATCAAGTTTCAGAATAGTCAAAACAATTCTGTAAAAGAGCAAAATTAATAGTGCTCATACTTCCCTATTTCAAAACTTACTATAAAACTACAGTAATCAAGACAGTGTGATACTAGTATAAGAGACATAGGTCAATAAAATAGAGACCAAAAATAAACATTTACACATTTACAGTTAACTGATTTTCAGCAACTGTCCCTAGGGGAAAAAAAGACTTTCAAGCCCAACCGGCATCGACCTACGATCTAGGAGATCAAGGTTTGATTCCTGGTCAGGGCACATGTCCAGGTTTTGGGCTCGATCCCCAGCAGGGTGTGTGCAGGAGGCAGTCGATCAATGACCCTCTCTCATTACTGATGTTTCTATCTCTCTCTCCCTCTCCCTTCCTCTCTCTGAAATCAATAAAATCATAAAAATTTTTAAAAAAGACTTTCAAGTAATAGCACTGAACAACTAGTATACACATACAAAAGAATGAAGTTGGGCTCCTACCTTATGCCAAAAATTAACTCAAAATGGAACAAAATCTAAATATAAGAGCTAAAAATATAAAACTCTTAGGGGAAAACAGGAATAAATCTTCACAACCTCTGATTTGGCAATGGTTTCTTAGATGTGACACCAAATGCACCAGTCACAGAGGAAAAAAATAGATAAATTGAACACCATAAGAATTAAAAACTTTTGAGTTTCAAAATACACCATCCAGGAAATGAAAAGACAACTCAGAGAATGGGAGAAAATATCTGCAAATTATGTATTTAATAAGGTACCTGTATATAAAATACATAAAGAACCCTTACAATTCAATAATAAAAATACAACCCAATTTAAGAATAGGCAAAGGATATTTCTCTACTGAAGATATACGAACGGCCAATAAGCACGTGAAAAGATTCTCAATTAGCATCATTAGCCATAAGGGAAATGTAAATCAAAGAGATAACTACTTCTTATCCACTAGAATGCTCATATCCAAAAAGGGCAAATAACAAGTTGGTGAGGATGTGGAGAAATGGAACCTCATACACTGCTGGTAGGATTGTAAATGGCGCAGCCATGTTGGAAAACAATCTGGCCATTCCTCAAAAAGTTAAACAGAGAGTTTCCATATGACCCAGAAATTCCACTACTTGGTAAATAAATACCAGAGAGAAATGAAAACATATGTCCACAAAAAACCTGTACATGAATGTTCATAGTAACATTACTTACAACAGCCAAAAAGTAGAAATCAAATGTACATCAATTGATGAAGGAAGAACCATGATGTGGTATATCCATACAATGGAATATTATTTGGCAATTAAAAGGAATGAAGTACTGATAAAAGCTATTACAGAGACAAACAATGAAAACAATACTGTGGTAAAGGCCTGGGGTGGGGCAGAGGCAGGGGCTGGGTAGAGGGGGGCAAGAGTGGGGGGAATGGGCACATCTATAATACTTTCAATAATAAAAAATAAATTAAAAAAAGAATCTAGAGACATCTGCACATGCCCAGGTCATCTGTAAATATCTACAAAAAATTATTCTAAGTGAAAGAAGCCAGACACAAAAGATAACATATTATTTGATTCAATTTATATGAAATATCCAGAATAGGCAAATCTACAGAGACAAAAAGTAGATTAGTGTTGCCTGGGGCTGGAGGAGGTAGGGAATGAGGGTGAGGAGTGAGTGCTAAAGGTATGATTTGGTAATGGTTGTACAAGTCTGTGAATATACTAAAAACCACTAGATTGTACACTTCAAATGGGTAATTTGTATGGTATGTGACTTAAGCTCAATAAATCTGTTACCCAAAAACATTCTTATCCTATTTACAGAGAAGAAAAAGGAAAATATGGGACTGTTTTCTGTAAATTAATTAACCCAGTCGCTTGTTCGTTCGTTTGTTCGTTCATTCATTCACTTAATAGGCACCGTTTTAGATCAACTGGTTAAGTCTCCTGCTTTTTTTCCACACTGAAAGGAAATCTAGCTTATCATAACACAGAAAAGCCTATAATATAAACAGTTTCTTCAGTGGTTTTCACATACAAGATCTTTCGTGTCATTAAGCAAGTAAAGTTACTGAAACACTTTCAAACTCTAATTTATAAGAATTACAGCAAAAATATAAAAGATAGCCAACAAGTAAATCTACATTAAGTCTACTAAACTAATCTAGCTTCTTATTTGAATTTGACCTTTTCTTAAGAAATCAGTACATAGTAAGTCGAAGGGAAGGTGAAGTGCATTCTTTCTTACCTGGTCCAAATGCCTGTCTCTCATGAGTTCATACTCATTTTGCAGTGTGTGCTGGAAAAGGGTCCAGATGATGTGTTCTAGTTCTGGGTGGTCAGACAGAAGACGTGCACACAGAGTATTTAGTCGAAGATATGCTAGTCGGTACACTTAAAGAGAAAAGGAGAATTAGTTATGTTTACTGTTCATTTTGAATTATCAGTGGATTTTTTTCAGAACAATGGCTATAACCATAATGCTGTTAACTAGAACTTTAACAATAACCTCACTCACTTCTACCACTCTTCCCCTTAAGACTAAATGATTCCTAGCCTTAGCATAGTGCTAGGTACACAGATGGTAAAATACTACTTGCTGAATTAATTATTACAGCATAAAATTAAGGCAGAGTGGAAGGTAGAGGAAGAAAGATCATAGGATACTGTGAAATCAGACAAACCACATAGGGTTTGTTTCACTTCCACTGGTATCCACTCATCACAGATGTTGGAAATTCTCACTATCAGTATTCAAATGGGAACATTATTTTTAAAATAATGGAATTTTCAGTGTCTTAATTTTTCCAATCCTAAAACAACAAAACAAAAACAAAGTGTATTTATCTATAAAATGTCAATGGAGCATACTCTGTTGAAAAATGGCAGACTTGTACCACTAAGTAACATGACTGTGAAGTAAACTTTATTTAGAGAATACTGTATTTAGAGAGTACTGGAATACATGTTAGGAAAAAGGGAATCCACAAAATTGAATTTTCCTCTACCTACTTTAAATACAAATACCCTTGGTTTAAATGTACCTTTAAAAGACTTGCATAAAGTAATGAGAATTTTTTAGTTAACAATTTATCCCAGTGGTTCTTAAATTTTAGTGTGTATCAGACTTGCCTAGAGCACTTGTTAAAACAAGAATTGCTTTTTCCTTATCCTAAAGTTTCTGATTAAGTAGTTTATTTGTCCTTTCCAGAACTTTCCAGGTAAGTTGGATTCTGCTGGTTGGGGACCATGCTTTGGAACCACTGCTCTGGTAAGAGCTGTCTTACAATATTTCTGACTTGAATAAATTAGAAAAAATATTTAATGCAGAAAAATGGGGCCTTTCACTTTCCTTTAAAGAGCCCCAAGTGAGTGTGCACTTGCATGTATAAAACATGCACAGACATACAAACCAACCTCCCCAAGCTACCATACGCACAGGATCAGGGAGTGCTATACAACCTGGTTACTAGGAAATGTGCCTGTACCTTAGGGCACAGCACACTGTGTACTCTCATTTACACCTGAACACCTGAACATACGCACCTGAACAGCAAAACTAATATCAGGAGCAAGTATTTCCAAACGTAAACTTGAAATCATAACAACAGCAGCAGCAGAAACAATAACATCTAACACTTTCTGAATGCTTACTATGTGCTAGGCACTGTTGCAAGCATTTTATGTCTTAATTCGTTTAATTATCTCAAAAACCCTGTAAGGTAAATTATTATAATTATAAGGTAGATTATTATCACTTTTATTTTACACATGAGAAAACTGAGGCATAGAGATATTAAGTGGACTCGCCCAAGGTCACACCTAGTAAACAGAAGAACCATGATTTGAACCTAGTCAGCCTGGTTTCAGAGTCCACGGTCTTGAAAGTAATCATCTACTAACCTTTTTTGTAAAAGAGTGAGAGGGAGGTAGATTTCAATGGCTTCTGAGTCTGGAAGGCTGAGGTTGCTTGTGCCTCTGCATTTGCAGTAGAATTTACACGTGAAGTTGACCCTTTTTTCTTTGGGGATCTTACAGGAGAAAGATACCTAGATATATTCAAAGGAAAAGTCTTCATATCAGTTTGTTAACCACCCCCCTTTCTCCCCTCTCTCCTTCTTTCTTCCTCTCTCTGTCTCTCCCTTCCTCTCTTTCTCTCTCTCTCTCACATACACACAGTTGTACACCTGCATCAAAACACACCATGTGTATTTAATCTATTATTCTGTTATTTATTCTGTTATTCCTTGAGCAGGCTATTTAAATACAAGCTGGAAAAGATAGCTTAATAGGAAAACTAAGCCTGTCATAATTTCTAAATCTTTAATAAATGGCTTTTCCTGGGAATTACTGCCTACTTTAAAAAAAACTACATAGTATGTATGTTCAATTTTAATAATTATAGTGGGATTGAGATCATAAAATGACTCCAGCTTAAAAGACCATGTTATTATACTAAAATAGTACTGTCATATTTTTTCTTTTAAAAATGTTTCATTGATAACTATGGTTCATATATATGATAAGACTTAATTATGTACACATACATACACCCATCTAAATTATTTAATACAGATTTCTATAAATTAATACTTTAGATAAAATTATCTAGGCAGATTTACACCTATACATTAAATATAGGGTGGGGCAAGAGTAAGCTTACAGTTGTTTGAATGGAAAATAATACAACAATAAAAAATAATGCAAGAATAAACCTGTGTTTTGTGTACTCACGACCGTAAACCTAATTTTCCCCACCCTGTATGTCAGACATAAATTAAGGCAGAAATATCAGTAAATATTATCTCTCAATTTCTGATACACTACTGCTCTGTGTTGTCCTTTAGTCTACTTTCTAATTTTACTTTAGTAGCTGAGAAATAATTCTGAGCAGGAAGTACGATTTGTAGCTTACCATGGATGTTTCTACCACATGCACTATATTAACTAGTACACTAGGAAAAGGGAATCACCACTATAATGATTTCATAAGTACCAGGGTCTAGTCTACTATCAACCTAGGATTTCCCTTCAATTCACTATGTGACAATATTATAGAGTGACTGAATGTGGTTAGAATTTAGTCTCCTTTGAGTTCTAGGTGCAAATATTCAATTATCTACTGGACTTCCCTACTTGAATCTCAAAGTGGAGCTCTTGATTTCTTCCCTGTTTTTCCCATCTCAATAAATGGCTCTGTATTACATCCAGTTTCTTTAGTCAAAATCTAGGAGTTATTTCTAATTTCTCTCTTTTCCTAGCTCTTCAAACCCAATGAAAACCAAGTCCTATTAAATCTTCCTCTAAAATACATTTGAGATCCTTCCATTTTTTTCTATCTCTATTGACATGTCTTAGACCAAGTCACCTATATCTCTCACTTGGACTACTGAAATTATCTCCAAACTGATCCTACTTTCTTCCTTGCCCTCCAACTCAAATTCCTCTTTCCCTCCTCCAACTCCACCAATACTTTAAACAGCAGTCAGAAAGTGGCCCTGTAAAACACCAAATTTATAGCAAGCTATACTCCTGATTAAAAACCTAATGTTTTCCCATTGCTTTTCTAAATCCAAACTCCTTCCTACGGTCTATGGCAAGGGTGGGGAACCTCTTCTCTGACAAGGGCCATTTGGATATTTATAACATCATTCACAGACCATACAAAATTATATCAACTTAAAAATTAGCTATGATAAAAGCTCCTAGATTTGCTGAATTTCAAGTCCTGCCTGCAGTTGCCTTAGCAGGGCCAGACCAAATGATTTCTTAGGCCATATACAACCCACTGGACAGACGTTGCCCACTCCTGGTCTACAGAAACACACAAGGTCTAGCCCCAGTTTAGTGCAACTTTGTCTTGTGCTATTCTCTTCTTGCTCACTTTACTCCAGCCACATGAGATTTCTTATGTTCCTCAGACCAGCTACGTTGGATCTGCTCTAAGGCCACTGCACTTGCTGTCTGCTCTGCCTGGAATGAACACCATGCAGATTTTTGCCTGGCCAGCATCCGCTTGTCCTTGAGTCTCAGGTCAAATCTCATCAGAGAAAGCTTCTCTAAACATTCTATCACTCTCTCAGTTTCTCTCTTTCACCACGCTCTTATTATTTTCATTACAGAACTTACTATACTCTAAAATAACCTCATGTATTAGTCTACAGGTTCACTGTCTATTTCCTTCTTCCAGAATATAAGCTCTACAAGGGGAAGGACCTAGTCCATCTTATTCACCTTTGTATTACTGCTGCCTAGAACAATTCTTGACAACGTCTTTATTGTGTTAGAGAAAAAGATAAGGCTTGACTTACTTATATTAATGTATGACCTAGCAAACAAATGTATATTTGAAGACAGAGGCGCCACATTGTAGAAATATTTTGGGTACAAGTTAGCAGGGAAACGACATCTCTGGAAAATAGTCCCTGCACTAATCATAGAACACTGTAATGTCAATATCCACACAGAACTCAACAGAAACATAACATTAGGTACATTTCTATGAACAGCAGTGTAGCTAGAATGTTTAAGAATATGGGCTCTGGGGTCAGGTTGCTTGGGTTTGATTTCTGTGAACTTCTGACAAGTTACCTCATTGCTTTAATTCCTATTTTATAGATAATTGATGCTGATAGCAGTATCTGCTACCTTGCAGGGCTGTTATGAAGATTAAATGGGGGAAAAAAAGAATCTGAAGCACTTGGGCAACTGTTCAGCACATAGGGAACCCTCAGTAAATGTTAGCTATTGCTTTCTTCTTCCATCCTTATCATCCACTAATCAAGTGTTTTAGTCTCATATGCCACACCACTCCCTGTGCCTATGCCATGTTTCACTCCACATGCACTGATCCAAACTCCCTGTAAAATGTTTTCTACTTTCCTGGCTATTAAGCTTTGGAATTCATGCCATTTCTGACTCTTGGAACACTTTTCTGCCTCCTCCCTCCTCTCCAGTTTCCATGTTAAAATCCTATTCCATCTTTAAGGCTTATTAAATTGCCATCTCTGCCATGAAAACTGTCCTCATTACACCAGACCTGAATGATTTCAGTAGCACTCTGTACCACTTTAATAATATGTCCTTTATTCAGGTCATGCATTCTGTATTCCTGCTTCTTGAAAGCAGCAATGATGTTGTATTCAAAATTCTATTTCCTACAGCTTTCCTATATAATATCTCACATTACATTATGCTCAAAATCCATTTGCAGGTTGAACGGATAATGTAACATATATTCTACTTACATATCTGCTGCAGTGTGATTATTCTGGAGAGGAAGGTTGAGAGTACAAGCAGGTTCAAGGTGATCAGCTGGTCCTTCTCGGTCCTTTGCTTGTTTAATAAGATCAAATAAAGGTGAATCCTATATGAAACAAGATGACAGCAAAATAATGTTTTTTGACATGGTGAGCACGATAAATTTAATCACAATTGACAGCAGCAAGTTAGAAGTCAGAATGAGATCTTTTTTCCCACTTTGAGAATACCAATTGCCAATTTTGGTACTACAAACAAAAAAAGGACTAGGAAAGTGTATACCTTTAAATGTTTATATTAGAAAAGAAATTTAAAGTTAGGAAAAAAGACAGAAAAAATTCAAAGAAGGTAAAATGAAGGAAATAATAAAGATATGAGCAGAATTTAATAAAGCTGAAAAAAAGATAAGATACAGCTTCTTTAAAATAACTAATAAAATAAAATAAACTTCCCACCAGATTGACTAAGAAAAAAGAGACAGATAAACAGTATTAACAACAGAAATTGGGACCATCATCACAAAGATTAGAAAGATATTAGGGAATGGTTTTGAATAATTTTATGTCGATAAATTAGAAAACTTACATTAAGTGGAAAATTCCACAAAAATATAAATCAACAAAACTCAATAAAAAAGAAATAAAATAAACTATAATAATCCTATTAACTAATTAAATAATTTGAATCAGTAATTAAAAATTCTGCCCTCGAAGAGTTTATTGATAACATTTATTGAATGCCGAGCACCGAGCATAGCGTCAAGCACTTTGTATTTCATTCTCACAATCAACTCTAGGAGGAAAGTACTATTTTTCCTATGCCATTTTAACAAATGAAGAAAGGTGGGCTAAGAGTACACTGCCCAAAGTCACAGTTAGTAAGTGGTGGCCAGGATTTGGCCCCACGTTTTTTTACTCCAGAGCCCTTATTTTTACTCATATGCTACAGTTTCTAATCTAATGAAGGAACTAAATGATTTAAAAATCTCAGTACAGAGTGATATGTTGCACAGGGTGCCACAGAAATCAAGAAAGGGACAACTAATCCAAATGAAGACTTCCTGGAAGAGGTTATATTTGAGATGAGTCCTAAATACAAGTTATTTTTGCCTGACCAGGTGTGGCTCAGCGGTTGAGCGTCGACCTAGTATCAAGGCGACTGGGGTTCGATTGCTGGTCTGGGCACATGCCTGGGTTGTGGGCTCGATCCCCAGTTGGGGGTGTGCAGGAGGCAGCCGATCAATGACTCATCACTGATGTTTCTATCTCTCCCTCTCCTTTCCTCTCTCTGAAATCAATAAAGATATATTTTTAAAAAGAAAAGTTATTTTAACTAAAATGAGCCAGAAAAATTTGACCTAGCTCACCTGTAACCCTCATAGGATAGTTTTGACAATTAAATAAGATGCTAAGTGCAAAGTACTCAGAATTAACCCTGGAACATAAACTCTTCTTAATAATGAAATAATTTGTACCACAAAGTAAAACATAGATTGCATAGCAAGGAAAGATTAAGAGATAAACTCAATGAAGGATTTTAAGCAGGTGACTAAAAGGAACCAGGAAGGACTTTCAAGAGTTCTTAAAATCCTGGAGCCTTCCATATAATGAACACTCAATAAATATTTCTAGAAAGTTACATGATATAGCCATATCATGGGTTAAACTAAATACAGCAAAGCAAACGAAGAAAATGGATAATATAATTTGCTTTCTAATTGATACTAAATATCAACTGTGGCAGCTGGTCTCCAAGATAACCCTAATAATTCCTGCCCCTGGGTATTTACATCCTTGTATAGACCCCCTCCTCTATTGTACCAGAGTTAGTCTGTGTGGTCAACAGCATACAGCGAAGTGATGGCATGTCATTTCTGAGATTAGCTTACAAAAACCTTCAGTTTCTGTCTTAGGCACTTTCTCTCTCTAGGATCTCTTGCTTTGGGGAAAAGCAGCTGCCACGTAGTGAGCACTCTATTGAGAATTTCACATGGCAAACAAATGACATCTCTGGCAAACAAATGAAGTATCTGGCCAACAGCCAGTTGAAGAAGTGAGGGCTGCCAACATTCATGTGAGTGAACCAGGAAGCAGATTCTCTGATTCCAGAAAGGCCTTAAGCTGACTATAGCATTGGTTGCAAACTTGAGGATGTCTCTTGAGAGAACCAGAGCCAAAACCATACAGCTAAGCCACCCTTAGATTCCTGACCTTCAGAAATTGTACGAGATAATAAATGTTAGTTGTTTTAAGTTGCTAAGTTATAGGGTAACTTCTTACACAGAATAGATAACTAATAGAGCAACTCTTTGTTTTTTTAACTGTAAAGAAAAGATTTAATGGTATGTTTAATTTTTGAAAATTTATGTATTCATATCTGTAGCATTGTTTTCATTCAGGACTCAAAGAACTGTTTTCTCTTGGACTCAGCTAAACTGTCCCATGTCATTGTGTATCAACTTAAATTAACTGTTAGAATAATCACTCTTTGGACAACACTTCACTCTGTTTTGCCACTTAATCTTGTAAAGGAAACCAGACTGTCATCAAGATTAGTATAAATCACACTGAATAAATAATATGGATAGAAAGAATGGAAGCTATAAGTCTACTCTATATCTATCATAATTAAATACATTTCTAAAGCAAGCATGAACTTCTCCAGAGAGTAAAAGACTAAAAAGACTACTTAAGTCAAGGTGTTCTTAAAAGAGAATGTGATTATACAAGTAAGTACAAGGTCTCTAGTGCTAGCAGAAAAATTAACAATAGGAGAAGTAGAAGACAGGAATTGCAACTGTTTTCTGGGTATTTTAAGAATTATTATTGGACTTACAGGAAATGTTTTTGTACTATCCTAAGTGAAACCATTATAAGACCATTTTGCCTTGCAAATGGAAACTAAAATAAAAATTTGGGGCCCGGCCGGGCATGGCTCAGTGGTTGAGCATTGATCTAGGATCCAGGCGATCAGGGTTCGGTTCCCGGTCAGGGCACATGCCCGGGTTGCAGGCTCGATCAATGACTCTCTCATCATTGATGTTTCTGTCTCTCCCTCTCCTTTCCTCTCTCTGAAATCAATAAAGATATAAAAAATAAAAAATAAAAAAAATTGGGGGCAGGACTTGACTTTCTGAGAGTTCTTTCTTTTAACTTCACTACTTCTTTAACATTCATATTCCTCAGGACCCTCTTGCCTATATATATGATTGAGTCAATATCATGGCTTTAATTATATTTATATTACTCCTAAAAGTATATTTCTGACTACAACTACTCCTATAAGTTCCAGATCCATTATTTCCAACTAGATACTTCAGATCTGCACATGCACATGTGGCAAACATTTCAAATATTAAAATGATCAAACATTAACATGAATTCATTACCCTCATCACCAATTAGCTATGACCCTCTCAATATCCTCTTTGGTTAACTGTTATCAACTACCTAATCACCCACAGTACAAATCTTAGAATTATTCTCACTTCCATCTAGGCACCTAATTTTTTGATTCATGCTTTTATTTTAACTTATTTATGTCTTTATGTTTAAAATTGGTTTCTTGTAGATAGCACGGAGTTGGACCTTATTTTTTTTCCAGTTTGACAATCTCTGCCTTTTAATTGATGTGCTTAGACCATTTACATTTAACATATTAATTATTAATATGGTTAGTTTAAATCTTACATCTATTTGTCTTACCTATTCTTTGTTCCCTTCTTAACAAAGTACAAAAGCAGATTAATGGGAAAAGAATAGGCTTGACAAAAAATGGTGCTGAGACAACTGAATATCCATAGGCCAGGAAGGAAGGAAAAAAAGGAAGGAAGGAAGGAAGGAAGGAAAAAAGAAAGGAAGGAAGGAAAAATGAACTTTGACGTCTGTCTCAAACCTTGTACAAAAATAAACTGAAATAGATCATAAACTTAAATATAAAAATAAAGCTATAAAACTTTTTTAAAAAAAGCACAGGGGAGAGTTTTCAGGATCTAGAGTTCTTAGACTTGACACCAACACATGATCCATAAAAGGAAAAACTGATAAGCTGGACTTTATTAAAATTAAAAACTTTTCCTATGAGAAAGACCATGTGGAGAGGATGAAAAAATAATCTACTAAAAAAATAATCTGCAAACTATATACTCAACAAAAGACTAGTATCTAGAACATATAAAGAACTGAACTCTCAAAACACAATGGTTAAAAAAACAAACAAGCCAGACTGACTTCCAGTCAAGATGGCAAAGCAGTTAAACCATATGCTCACTTCCTCCCACAATCACACAGAAATTATAGCTAAATAACAGAACAATCACCCTGGAGAACCATCTGAAGACCAGATGAGCTGAATTCCTACAACTAAGGATATAAAGAAGCCATGTCGAGACTGGTAAGAGGGGCAGAGATGAAAAACAGGCTGGTACCACACTCACATGTGGCGGTTGAGAATCAGGGGCGATATCTTAGCTGCAGAGGTCCCGCCTGAGATGTGAGGGGGTCTCAGCCCCACAAAGGGATCCTCAGCCCAGAGCACCAGCACCAAGAAGAGGAGTCTCCACAAAATCTGGCTATGAAAACCAGGAGGGACTCTGTCTGGGAGAGTTAGAGGGCTACTGGAAACCCAGGTGTCCATTTATTGGGCCTGCGCAAAGACTCACTCACACTCACCCAAAGCTCCAAAGAAGAGACAGTAGATTGAAACATACCAGGAACACATGGGGAGAAACTGAATTGTGTGGCTTCAGGGCGAGTGCTGGAGGAGCAGCCACCACTGTTCCTCTGTTGAGCTCTACTGCCATGTAGACTGTAGGTGTAGATGCACGCCAAATCTGAATGGACATTAGTCTAGCCATAGAGACACTGTCCCAGAGACTGTCCCAACCAACTCACGAACTGCCCAAGCCTCTTACAGCTGCTGGTAGGCAGCCTCAGATTGCACTGTAGACTTTCCTAAAAACTCTCAAAGGTCAGCATAACCCAAGCCAGTGGTGCCTGGCCTCTCCGGGTCCTATGCCTCTTGCTGAGCAGACCCAGGCCTGGCACTCGTGGCAGCCAGCCTTACTTTGCAGCATGGCCTGTCCTACATGTCTCCATGTCCAGCACAGGTAGCTACCAACTGCCAATCACTCTGTAGTTCATACCAGGCGGCTGAGGGTGAGGCACAGGCAGTGGCTGACCTGAGCCTGGACCTGAGGCCCTCCCAAGAGGCCCCAGAACCAACACACCCGGTGGCTGCCTTCAGACCACAACAGGAGGACTACCTAACTAGCTCACAAATGGCACACCCAAAAGATGGTCTCAGTAGGCACCACACCTTAATGAGGCAAATACTGCTCCATGGGATCAGCCCCTGCATACAGCTAGTAAACTGGTTGCGGTGAATCTTCATAGCCAGTCAGCCTAAGGGTCAACCCCACCCACTGACGTGCCCACAGCTATCAAGGCCCACCTACAAGAGGAGGGCATGCACAACCCACACAAGGGACACGCCCGGAGCACCCGGCTCAGGTATCCAGGTACTGTGCCACTGGGCCTCACAGAATATTGACTAAGTAAGGCCATTCTGCCAAGACCAGGAAAGGAAGCAGATTTACCTAATACACAGAAACAGATACAGAGAGGCAGACAAAAAGAGGAGACAAAAAAAAACATGTCCTAAAATAAAGAACAGAAAAAAACTCCAAAAAAACCCAGAGACAACCAATGTACCAGATACAGAGTTCAAAACACTGGTTATAAAGATGCTCAATGAACTTAGAAGAACAGAAGAACTCAGTAAGGATTTCAACCAAAGAGATAATAAACATAAACACAATGAGAAACCCTAGAAAAGGCCAGTCAGAAATAAAGAATACAATAACTAAAATAAAGAATATACTAAAAAAAATAAACAGTAGATCAAATAAAGAAGAAGACTGAATCAAAGATTTGGAAGACAAGGTAATGAAAAACACCCAACAGGCATGAGAAAAAAAAATACTTGAAGGGACCTCTGGGACATCATCAAGCATGACAACAGTCACATCACAGAGATACCAGAAGGAGAATAGAGAGGGCCAGGAATTGAAAACCTATTGGAAAAATAATACAGAAAATTTCCATATCCTGGCAAAGAAAAGTCCAGGAAGCTGAGAGTCCCAAACAAAATGGAACCAAAGAGGCCCACACCAAGACAAACCATAATTAAAAGGCCAAAGATTAATGATAGGGAGAATCTCAAAGGCAGCAAGAGAAAAGTAGTTACCTAAAAGAGAGCTACCATAAAACTTTCACGTAATTTCTCTCTGAAACTTTGAAGGCCAGAGAGAATGGCACAAAATATTCAAAGAGATGAAAGCAAGGATCTACACCTACAATTACTCAAATACATAAGACTATCATTTGGAATCAAAGGATAAAGACTGATACATCAATCTTCATTTATTTTTTCCTTTGTTTCCCTTACCTGAGGAGATATGTCAGCAAAAATACTGCTACAAGAAATGCCTGAAATTTTACTGCCTTTGTTTTCTTGGGATTTTTATGGTTTTGTGACTTACATCTTTTATCCATTTTGAATTTATTTTTGTGTATGGTGTAAGTTGGTGGTGTCTCATTTTTTTACATGCATCTGTCCAATTTTCCCAGCACCACTTATTGAAGAGACTGTCTTTACCCCATTGTATGTTTTTGCCTCCTTTGTCAAATATTAATTGACCATAATGGCATGGGTTTATTTCTGTGCTCTCTATTCTGTTCCATTGAGCTATATGCCTGCTCTTGTGCTAATACTATGCTGTTTTGATTACTATGGCCTTGTAGTATAGATATCAGATAGTGTGATACCTCCACCCTTGTTTTTCTTTTTCAAGATTGCTGAGGCTATTCAGGGTCTTTTGTGGTTCCATATTAATTTTTGGAATATTCACTCTGGATCTGTGAGATATGACATTGGTATTTTATAGGAATTGCACTGAATCTGTAGATTGCTTTGGGTAGTATGAAATTTTAATGATGTTAATTTTTCCTATCCATGAACATGATAAATGCTTCCACTTATTTGTATCTTCCTCAATTTCTTTCTTCAGAATCTTATAATTTTGCAAGTATAGGTCTTTTATTTCCTTGGTTAAATTTACTAAAAAGCTTTTGCACAAAAAAAGAAAACATTAATAAAATGAAAAGGGAAACCACTGAATGGGAGAACATATTTACCAATGATACATCTGGCAAAGGATTAATTTCCAAAATATATAAAGACTTATATAATTCAACACTAAGAAAACAAAAGACTCAATTAGAAAATAAGCAAAGGACCTGAATAGACACTTCTCCAAAGAGGACATACAGATGGTCAATAGACACATGAAAAGATGCTTAGCATCACGAATCACCAGAGAGATGCAAATTAAAACCACAATGAGGTATCACCTCACTCCTGTCAGAATGGCTATCATCAATAAATCAACAAACAACAAGTGCTGGCAAGAATGTGGAGAAAAAGGAACCTTCGTGCACTGTTGGTCAAAATACAGACTGGTATAGCCACTGTGGAAAACAGTATGGAGTCTCCTCAAAAAATTAAAAATGGAGCTGCCTTTTGACCCAGTAATTCCACTTCTAGGATTACATCTGAAGAAATCCGAAACACTAATTTAAAAGAATATATGCACCCCTATGTTCATTACAATGTTATTTACAATAGCCAAGATCTGGAAGCACCCCAAGTGCCCATCAGTACATGAGCAGATAAAAAAACTGTGGTACCTTTACACACTGGAATAGTCAGCTGTAAAAAATAGTATAGATGGACCTGGAAATTATTATGTTAAGTGAAATAAGCCAGTCATAGAAAGACAAATACCATATGATCTTACTTATATGTGGAACCTAATGAACAAAATAAGCTGATGAACAAAATACAAAAAGAGGAATAGATACATGGAACGGACTGACAGCTGTAAGAGGGGAGGGGCGCCTCAAGTTGGATGAAAGAAAGTGTAGGTATTAAGCAAAAAAACCCCCATATATATATAACACATAGACACAGGCAACAGTGTGGTGATAGCCACAGGGAAAGGGGGTTAAGGGTAGGTAGAGGTGGGCAAAGGGGGGCAAAATGGAGAAGAAAGAGACTTTATGTGGGGCGATGGGTGCACGATGCAATGTGCAGATGATGTTTTATTGAGTTGCACACTTAAAACCTATATGGTTTTACAAACTAATGTCATACCAATAAATTTAATTTCAAAAATGTGAAGAAAACTCTGAAATATGTTTCAAAGGTCTATTAGAAAGAGCTGGAATAAAGAGCAACATGTGGTGTTTGATCTCCAGCACATCAGAGGTGGAGAAAATTTTTGAACTGCTTTGTTCTTCACATGATATTTTAAATGTATGGTTCTTCTAGTATCATTTTAATAAAAAATAAATAAATAAATAAATAAATAAATAAATAAATAAATACAGATAAAGATCCTCCCAGACAAGAATAAGCTAAAGGAGTTCCTCACCAACAAAACAGTATTACAAGAAATGTTAAAAAAAAAAAACACAAAACTTCTTTAAGGAAAAAATAAAGATAAAAAATATGAATAACAAAATGGCAATAACTACATACCTACCAATACTTATTTCAAATATAAGTGGATTAAATGCTCCAATCAAAAGATAGGATGTCTGAATGGATAAGAAAAAAAGGCCCATACATATGCTGCCTACAAGAGACCTACATCAGATTGAAGGACACATAGAGTGACAGTAAAGAAATGAAAAAAGATATTTCATACGAATGACAACAAAAAGTTGAAATAGCAAAGCTTGTATCAGACAAAATAGACTTTATTTTTTAATTTTTTAAAAATATATCTTTATTGATTTCAGAGAGAGGAAAGGAGAGGGAGAGAGAGAGATAGAAACATCAATGATGAAAGAGCCACTGATCAAGCCCGCAACCCAGGCATGTGCCCTGACCAGGAATCGAACCCCGATCGCCTGGATCCTGGGTTGATGCTCAGCCGCTGAGCCACGCTCGGCTGGGCTAAATAAGATACACTTTTGACCTATTAATTTAGAAAACATTTAAGAGTCTGGTAACTGATTTAGGTGATGGTGTAGGGAATAGGTACTACTGATAGGAATACAAATGGGAGTGGAAGCCAAATTTTCTTAGAAATAAATTGCTAGGTTATACAACACACATATATTCGACTGTTCCTTTATAGCTTTTATTAAAGCATTGGGTCTTTTGCTTTCATCTAGATCCTTCACTTTTTCCATTACCTTTATTAAGGTTTTATATACTATTTGTTGTTATAAATTGCATCTTTTTTTCCATTACATTTGCCAGTTAATTATTGCTAATTCAGAAATTGTCTCATTAGATGCGATTGGCATCAGTTAATCAAAAAAGCTAAACAAGAAATCTTTTTTAAATGAAACATATTTTTTAAAACATTTTCCTTGACTTTTTAAAAATATAAAATGTATATTCATTAAAAACTCTTTATGGCCTGGCCAGTGTGGCGCATTTGGTTGAGCATCACCCCATGCACCAAGAGGCTGCCGATTCCATTCCCAGTCAGGGCACATGCCCAGGTTTCTGGCTCCATCCTCAGTGGGGGGCGTGCAGGAGGCAGTAGATGGAGGTGATGTTTCTTTCTCCTTCTCCCTTCCTTCCTCTCTAAAATCAATTTTAAAAACAACCAACTCTCTTTATGTAGTAAAGGTTCTTTTTTTAATAGAGTTCCAAGTTGTTTTCTTCTATAAACCATACCAATAATGTGTTTATGATTTTCAGTATGTGTAGAGTAAGGTCATAAAGACACTTACAAAGCAATCGTACAAGTAGAGAATCAATCCTTTGAATTTCTTATGGCATCCCCTATAAATCTTTAACAGAAGTAAGTGCACATCTAACTCAATGACACATCTTCAGCAACTTGCCTCTAAGTTATTCCAAAGTACTGAACTTGGTTTTCTAAAATAAACCTTTTGCCCTTGTATTTCACAACATGTATAACCAGCACACATAAATTTGGGAATAAATATACTTAACTTTCAATATGCATACAATTTCATTGCTGGGAACAAAAGAACTCAGGTATATCAAACAGTAGCTTTCTAGCCACAAGCATTTAGCTTTCCAGGAGCATTCTGAGAGAGCAATCCTTCCCTATCTCCACCCCTCAGTAATGGGTAAAAGAAAGTCATTAAATATTTAGTGAAATAAACTGAAGAGTACCTGGATTTCTGAATAAATACTGCTGGAAAATAATAAATTTACTATTCACAGAAAACCCTTGTTTTAATTATTTGAAAGAAACAGAAATATTTCCTTCCTCTGTATAAAACATGGCATAGTACTTTTCCTAATTCCAACCATTTTTATTTAATCAATAAAGATGAAGTTAAAAACGAAGTATAATACTCTCCAGGTCCTTCCATATTGTCCCAAAGGGTACAAGATTCTTCTTCTTGGAGAGTATTATGCTAAGTGAAATAAGTCAGGCAGAGAAAGACAAACATCGCATGATCTCGCTTATACGTGGAATCTAAAGAAATTAATAAACTGATGAACAGAATAGATTCAATGACATGGAAGCATAGATGAGACTGACGAATGTCATAGAGGTGGGCAGATGGGTGGAGGGGGAGAGAGTAACCAAAGAACTTATATGCATATATGTACAACCCAAGGACACAGACAATGGTGGGGAGAGGGACGGGGGAGGGGGAGGGGACGGGGTGGAACGGGTCATTGGGGAGAAAAAGGGACATCTGTAATATTTTAAACAAAAATAAAATTAAAAAAAACAACAACGAAGCAAGGTTGCATTTAAAGAAAAATGGAAACCTCCAAGAGATTAGGTTAAATTTATAATTTTAGAATTTAGTGTTTAAAAATGTCTACATAGCTTATACATATAAAAACAAAATTCTTGTTTGCTTAACAGTCACCTAAGCTATGAACCAAGCTTATTTTTACTTTTTGTCAATAACAAAAAAAGAAAGATTGGAAGATACCTATTATAGTGGGAAAACTTGACCAGGTGTCAAAAAAGTAGAATTCTAGTTCCAGCTCTCCATGCACTCATTGAATTGTTTTCTTTAATTTGACAAACATGTACAAGGAATTGGGCTGGGCACTTAATAATGAGGACCTAGCTTCTAGTTTTGGCTTCATCATTCTCCATCATTTAATCACTTTGCTATCCTAAGCAAGTCACAACTTCTCTGAATTTAAGTTTCATAATCTATAAAATTAAGACAATATACGCTCTGTCGTTCAAAATTAGTGTGAAGATTAAATTAGATAGAAGTGAAGATTAAATTAGATAGAAATGTAAGGCTAGCCCAGTACTCTCTTTCTACAAATGCACAATAGAGAAGTTAAATTATTTGCTCAAGGTCACATTAATTTTTAGTAGTACAGCTAGGACTAGAATCTAAGTCACTTAACACCTAGTCAAATTGTTTTTTTCATTACTCTGTTCTACTTCAAAGTCGGTAAAATTTTTTTGAAAACCACAACCCACCTATCCTCCCTCAAATGGATTTTATAGCCAAATTAAGCCTTTATAAACCAAAGCATATACTGCATGTGATAAATTCTCTTCTAATAATTTACAATAAAACTAGTTATGTGGCATTCTTGTGATAATTGAGAATACAGTCACTTAAATCATTTTCTGTGTGTCTGGATGAGAAAGATGACATGGCTATAGTAATGGTATTATATAAAAATATTATTACTCTAGCTTTCAGGACTTGAAATCTGAAATCTTCATTCAACTTTAAAGGCTAGTTAGACATCCTCTGGAGGCTCTTTAACTGATTTGGTTGACACTCATCGCCATTCTGTACAAACATCTACTGTTATACTTAGTATTGCATTTATTTCTTTGTTTTTTAATCTTAATTGAATTGCATGAATATGTCTTAAAAGGAAGAAAAACTAAGTACTGAGGAAGTACTGAAAAGGAATTGATGAGATTGAGAGGTCTACACAGAAAAATATGATAGAATTTTAGGTGGCAGAGATAGAAAAAGAAGAAAAGACAATTTAAGTGTTGGCAGTGATAAACATATTTACTCAAGTTTTAAGTCTTATACTACAACATTCCTGCTTCTCTTAATTTCCACTACCCTCTTTGCTTGAGCCTACTTCAACCACCATTCCCATCTACTTTTACTTTGCTATAAACTCTACAAGCTAAATCAATCAACCCCCTGAACTTGGGTAAAGAGTAACAAAAAGAGTTAAGTGTTTGCTGTGTTGATAGAAGGTTTCCTTCTTCAAATGATATCCATATGCTTACAGTAATACTAAATTTGTCTAGAATTTAATAAAATTTCCTGTTAGGCCAAAAGATCTTTTTATATAAAATAAATACATTCTATCAACATAAATTACAGATGTTCATTTCTCAAACTGCAAAAATTCTGTTCAATTCTGAACTTAGAAAATTTATCAAAACAAGCTTTGGAAGAATCCAAAATGAAAAAACTTTGGCTTTTTTTCATTAAGTATAAATTGGAGATGGAAAAGAACCTTGAAGAGCCACATCTCGTCATGGCTAACATTTGCTGCACTCAAAATAAATAAAATACATTTTGAACATTTTTGTTACATTTAAAAGTTTTACTGTTCTACACTTTCATTTAGAATTGAACAAATTTACTCAGTTTAAGTTTCATATACTCTCTCATCCAATTTTTTCACGTATCTCATATTCTCAATGTTATTTTAGGTACAACCCCAATTATGGCCATCAAAACTTTTAATGAAAGACTAAAGTTTTGATCAATTCCCCTTTGATAAATTTTATTGTAAAAGAACGTGGTATTTTATTTGTATTTTGGAAAGGAAAGGTTTTTTAAAGAATGCTATAGAAATATAAAGGAAAGGCTTTTTAAAATGTTTAATCTTCACAGTATAATAAAATATGAACAAAATCCTTCTTATGAGACTCTTGGGTTAAGCAAAGAATATTTCTTGCACAACCAGATTTTAATATTAAATATGTATCTTTAAACCCAAAGAATGAAAAGTGACTCCTTGATTTGTTATACCTAACAGTGGAAAAAAACAATCTAGCAGCTTAAGCATTCAGAGTACACAAAGAATCAGACTCAAATACAGAAGTAGGAAGGGACTTTTGAGCAGTCCAGCTCCCTCACTTTACAGCCAAAGATCCAGAAACTTAGAAAGATCAAGTGATTGTATATTAAGTGTCCGATTCTCTGCCTGTGTTCTTTTCACACTTTTATACTTCCCTGTGTTAAATAAAAAATTATATATTTACATTTTATTATAGGACTGGAAGTAAGAAGATAAGACATTATAGCAGCCATATAGGTAAGAGTAAACAGGGTTAGTCCAAAAAAGTGGCACTGAAAAAAAAGAGAGGTCAAGATAAAACTGATATACTATCAAGGCTAGAAATAACTAGTATGAAATATTAGAGAAAAGAAGAATGGCTGAGGAACCCAGTTTATACATTTATTTATTTATAGTTGGTGTTCAATAAACATTGATTTATTCATTCAACAAACATTATTATGAGCCTATTTTGAATCAGGAAAAAAAATCAGACTTCTTGCCTCTTCAAAGCCACAGCTGTAGCAGAAATTTAGTCAAGAACTCAGAAGTTACCCAAATCCTTAAACTTCTAATGGTTAACTAATAGAACACTATGGTCTCTCAAGCTGATAAAAATTAGTTTACAACTAAACAATTTATACCATCACTGTAGTGATTAATAAAAACATCTACTTTATAGGCTAGCTGGTTATTTATCTGGCTTCTTGATGTAAGTAAAATGTGAAAAGTAATGAGTTACATAATGAGATTCCCTAAATTCCAAATCAGCTGTGTTATTATACCTCCTAAAAACCTCATACAAGAAATAAGTTGGTTCAGACTTAATTTCAGAAGTGTACTGATCTCACATTAAAATAACAGTTTGGTCTGAGTCTATCAAATACAAAAACACCTATTAAGTATATTTGATTCCCTGAATTTATTTAACTCCCTTTGTAAGGAGCTATTCTATACTTTTCAAGGTATCTAATTTCACTTTGGTCCCTTAATTAAATATCTCAAAAAATCCAGCATTCAATAATTTTCTTCCCTGTTGGAACAAACACTCCTCCTGCTATTGCTCTTCCTCAGTAGAAACAACTTTTAACAAAATTCAGGCTTCTGATATGATTCATTAGCAAACACCTGAGTATCTACTACGGGTCAATCATTGTGTAAGATTTAACTGATAATAACAAAAAGCTTAATTTAACAAATAGTAATCTATCCATTTTTAAGCACCAATAACACACACACACAAAACTACAAATGAACAGCTAAGCGAATAAGAAGTCAGGGAAATAACATTAATATGTGGAAGAATAGTCTGATGTAGAATTAATATATTTTAATTCCTTGAGAAAATGCCATATTCAAAATGAAAGTGGAAGTAACAAGGTAAGGCATATAACTGTGTATAGTTCATATTTAATAATGACTAAAGAGATTATCAATTTGAGAGTAGATTACTAAGAAACTATAAATTTTTTTTCTCTTTTGAGAAGACAAGCTTATTAAGTACTCCTTTTCTCATTACTGTTTACTCAAAGTTTCCTGCTTCTATATGAACACACACATACTACTTTTTCCATATCAATGTCATACAAAAAAATTCAGTCCTTTAAAGCTTTAAGTTTATTGATAATAAGTAATATTCATATTTTTGTTTCACTTGATTATAAATTTCTCAGTCAAAACAATAAAAATAGATTACAATTCAAGAGGGATTCATCAACTCAAAACAAAAGCTGCTGAGCATGAGAGTGCAGCTCAGATTAAAAAGGTGCAAAATCAGCATAAGATGTTTCTGCAACATATTTTTATTTTTCTTCACATATTATTTTAAAATTAACTAAGTAATTTATAAAGGAAAATAAATTGCTCTTAAATTCCCGAAATTTCTTTAACTGATATCAAAAGAAAGTGTTTCAGCCCAAATGGAACCAAACTAGAAAATAACAACAGTAAAACACAACTGGATCTAGCCTTTCCTGAAAAATAGTTATTTAAAATAAGAAAAATGTGTGCGTCTTCAGGTTGTGATATCTTCAGTCTTGAGGAATAAATATCTATATTCAACTATCCTCATCACACATACTTTCTTCTTCCAATTTCTTTGGGCTTTAAAAAAATTAGTGGACTTTAAATATAAATATATAGAGAAACCGCTCACAGGAGTTTTACATGAGAACAAATCTGAACCATACTCCAAAATATAGTTCAATATACTAAGAGGGTAAGGGGAGAGCTGGGGCAATGCAAATAAAATTCATTTGAAAAGATGCAATTTAATTCTGTGGGTAAGATTAATACCAGGCAAAACAAACTTTTTTTTTTTTTTCTGAGGAATTCTTTTTTGTTTGTTTTTTAAAAATATTACAGATGTCCCTTTTTCTACCCAATGACCCATTCCATCCCATCCCTTCCCCCTCCCCAGTCCCTCTCCCCACCATTGTTCGTGTCCTTGAGTTGTGCACATATGCATATAAATTCCTTGGTTACTCTCTCCCCCTCCACCCACTCGCCCTCCTCCATCCTTCTGACATTCATCAGTCTGATCTAGCGAATTTATTCTATAGTGAAAGTGGTAATTTAAAAATAGAAAGTGCTCTAAAATATTAATTTAATTTTATAGAAATGAGCAAAGAATGTTAGAAAATGTTTATCAAAAACTAAAGGCATCTGGGATTGAAATCATTCACAATCATACCAATTAAATTAAATTAAATCTTGAGGAACAATTATGGAAAACAAATCAAGAGTGGCAAAACTATTGTTGGTCTCTCAATCAAATCCCTTATACACCCAAAGATTAACTTGCTCCCTTTCAGTCATTAGTTTTTAAAAATGCTTTAGTAACATTGCACTAGCAATTTCAACTTAAAAGTACATACTCATACACATTTTATTTCTAAAAAAAAAGTCATATCCTAAACACAAAAGCAAGCAAGAGCAACAGGCTTAATACTGCTTTTTTTCCTCTCTCATTTCTCCCAGAAGAATAAAAGAAAAAAAAAACTCCCCGAGAGGTGGCAATCACCTCAGAAGGCATTTCTGCATAAAAAGAGCTACTAGCCAGACGACTCAGCTAAACAGTGACCATTTGCAAGCCTCCTAGTATATCCGCAGCAGACACACTATCAAATTAAAGAACCGCAAACGAAGTGGGCTGAAACCTTTCTTTGTGCAAGCCCAGCCTCTTCTTCCTGTGATGTCATCTTACAAATCTAGCAAGCCTTTATTTTCACTTCAGAGAAAGTTCATCACACAATACAGCTGGCAACGGAGGAAAAGGCCTCATTCAGCAAGAGCTAACATGCTTAGGAATTTATTTCGGAACATTTAAAAGACTCTTCTGCTTACCACCATTTGGGATCCACTACCGAATAACAAAAAGGAAAACTTCATTTTAAAAAAGCAAGAAGTAAATGCGACCAAACTGGGAATGTTTAAGTCTCTGAAAGTCTGCAGTGAAAAGCAAAATAAAATTGCTAACTTTAGCTTAAACATTCTGGAGCACAAAGAAACTTTAATTTTGGAGTATCATCCTGACTACTGAAATACAAGTTTACCAGACAAGTAGATTTATTCTGTCTCAGAGCACGGCGTTTCTTTACAATTTATAATCCAATGGATTGGCTTCACTGACTACATTTTTTCAAAGTTGCTCGTCGGTTAACAAGCCCTGGATTCAAAGATTTTCTGGAGACTAGAAAATCCGACTATTTTCCTGTTGAAGAACCAAGTGCAAACTTTACAGCAACAAATTTCATGTTTCTTTTGGAGATTCTGGAGGAAAAGGAAATATTTATAAAACCACCCAAAGATCCAGAGAATTTGCAAATACACTGGGGGTTTTAAAGTGGTCAAAATCTGAATACCAAAGGAGCCTGCTGCTGACCAAAGGACTTCAATCAACACAGTAAGCTGACCGTGCCTTTATAATGGTAAGCAATAACAGCTCTCAATGCTCCTATGATGACTCCTTTAAGTACACTTTGTATGGGTGCATGTTTAGTATGGTGTTTGTGCTTGGGTTAATATCCAACTGTGTGGCCATATACATTTTCAGCTGCACCCTCAAAGTACGAAATGAAACTACAACGTACATGATTAACTTGGCAATGTCAGACTTGCTTTTCGTTTTTACTCTACCCTTCAGGATTTTTTACTTTGCAACACGGAACTGGCCATTTGGAGATTTACTTTGTAAAATTTCAGTGATGCTGTTTTATACCAACATGTACGGAAGCATTCTGTTCTTAACCTGCATTAGTGTAGATCGATTTTTGGCAATTGTCTATCCATTTAAATCAAAGACTCTAAGAACCAAACGAAATGCAAAAATCGTTTGCATTGTTGTGTGGTTAACTGTGATGGGAGGAAGTGCACCAGCAGTTTTTTTTCAGTCTACCCACTCTCAGGGTAACAGTACCTCAGAAGCCTGCTTTGAAAATTTTCCAGAAGCCACATGGAAAACCTATCTCTCACGGATTGTAATTTTCATTGAAATAGTAGGATTTTTTATTCCTCTAATTTTAAATGTAACTTGCTCTAGTATGGTGCTAAGAACTTTAAATAAACCTGTTACATTAAGTAGAAGCAAAATAAACAAAACTAAAGTTTTAAGAATGATTTTTGTACATTTGGTCATATTTTGTTTCTGTTTTGTGCCTTATAATATCAACCTTATTTTATATTCTCTTATGAGAACACAGACGTTTGTTAATTGCTCAGCAGTGGCAGCAGTAAGGACCATGTACCCAATCACTCTCTGCATTGCTGTTTCAAACTGCTGCTTTGACCCAATAGTTTACTACTTCACGTCAGACACAATTCAGAATTCAATAAAAATGAAAAACTGGTCTGCTAGGAGAAATGACTCCAGATTCTCTGAAGTTCAAGGCACAGAGAACTTTATTCAACATAACCTACAGATCTTAGAAACTAAGGTATTTGACAATGAATCTACAATATAAGCTGCCTGAAATAAAACCACTGGAACTTCACTGGGACAGAACCTTCAAGTTCCTTCAACTGTGAAAAGTTTTCTTGAACAACTATTTCTGCATCTCGAAAAGAAAATAAGCACGTGGACATTTTAAAGTTTTTAGTATTAAAAAAAGTTGTATTCAATGTGTTAAGCATTCAAATGTATTCTATTCTTGTATACACTCCAATTTATTTTTCTTAGCCATTTTGATTTGTACCTTCCTCATTAAAAAAATCCCTTAAAAAGTTGTCCAAAGTCTAAAAATGATTATGATTTAAATCATGTGGTGACCATCTGTACTGTCTTTGAAGTTCTTAGTAATTTTATACTAAGCGATTTACAAATATTAAATGTTTTGTTTAAATAATGTTTTCATTCAACATATATCTAATTTCTGTTTCATTTGAATTGAAACTACTAATCATGTTTCTTATACTATAATAGTATAAATGAGAACAGAGAGTAATTTGAAATAATCAGTAAGTGTTTTTGGAGTATTTTTCAAAAAAGTAGCTAAAAATGACTTCTGTAAAATACGAGATACTGACACTATTTGAGGATCTTGAGCAGTTACACTTAAAGATTATTAAGGATTTTGTTTTTGCATGCAATTTATAAAAAGCAGATGCTATCTAACTATAAAGTACAGCATGCTTTAAAATTACTATTCGATCCATTTTCTGGCTTTAACAGCACCAAATTTCAAAATTATATATGCCACAAAAATTGAGGAGAAGACTAAGTAGATTTTATTTTGCTACGTAAATGTTTAAAAAACAAAATACCACTAAAGATACATTTTAAAGGTATATTTATGTCACACTAAATAACTTGTATTTTAGGTTAGAGAAACATCACAAATAGTGAGATAGTAAAATACAATATTTGGCACTTAGAAAGTAATCAATGTATGTATTACTTCCCTTCCATCTTTTGATCATTTAAAGCCAATAATGAATAGCTGAAAATATCATTTCAAGTTGTCAAAATGTTACTGTATGGCAAAATAATTCATGAAGTAAAGACATAGTTCCTTACATAAAAAGCAGTAAAACTACAGGGACAAATAAGTAAATACGGCTACATTTTCATGTCACTAAATATAAAAAAGGTAATTGCTTTGAGCTATAATTTAGATATGATGTACCAACTACACTGAAAATTTTTTACTTGAAAAAAAAGACATATAATTAATTTCAATTCAGCATTCAACCTATCTGATTTTCACATCGTACTCTTTCAAGAATACAACTTTGGACAAATACTCTGAAGATTTATATCTGATTTTTGCTCTTCTTTGGGTTTGTGATACAATGATTTCAGAGAAATCATAGTCATTTGCTAGAAAAGTAAACCCATTTTCAATGAAGTAACAGTGGTGATTTTCTTTAGGGAACCATGGTTTCCTTTAGATAAACCTAAAGGAAAGTAAGTCCTTAAAAAAAAAAAAAACTAGTGAAGAAATTAAGCATGGTCCTTTATATCCCAATAGTAGTATATATTCTGTAAACATGTTTTCCTTATTTGACTCCGAAGTACTTTTATTTGATACCATGCTTTGGAAAACAAATACATTTAGCACTCTAAACATACAGGGTGGGGCAAAAGTAGGTTTACAGTTTACAGTTGTGAGTATTCAAAACAGTTTATTCTTGTATTATTAATTATTGGATGATTTTTCATATGAACAACTGTAAACCTAGTTTTACCCCACCCTGTATATATATATATTTTAATTACTTTTTAAAATCCTCAACCAAGGATATTTTTTCCATTGATTTTTTTAGAGAGAGTGGAAGGGGTGAAGAGAAGAAAAAGAGAGAGAGACATCACTGTGACATCACTGTGACATCAACTGGTTGGCCAGGGGTCGAACCTGCATGCCCTTAACCGGAATCACACCTGTGACCCTTCTGTGTGCAGGCCTACGCTCTAACCACTGAACCACACAGGCCAGGGCCCCCACCCTATATATTTTTCAGTTGAAAAGTAAGTAACAACTTACTGATATGGTGTAAAGGGGTGGGAGTTTGTTAACAGATTTCTCAGAACTTTCCTAGGGTTAAAGATCTGTGAGCAACATAGGAAGATCTCAAAGCATATATATTACTTTAAAACACAAGCAAACTAGCTGTGGCCGAATGGGTCAGTTGGCTGGAGTGTTGTCTAGTACACCAAAAGGTTGCAGGTTCAATTCCAGGTCAGGGCACATATCCAGGTTGCAAGTTCCATCTCCGGTCGGGGCACCGGGTAAATATTTTTCTCTTCCTCTTTCTCTAAAATCAATGAAAATATGGGTCCTCGGGTGAGGACAAAAACAACCCAATAAGCAGAACAGTCATCAGATAGTACTGCACTCACTGGTGAAATTATTGTTGCCCTCTTCAGCAGGAAGACGAATAAAAAGTTTTGTAAGACTATTCACAAATAAATATGTAACATAACAAATATTAGTTTTTGCATTTAGAACTTCAAATTCTGGGTAAATCTTACCTACAGGGACAGAAGGAGTATTAAAGTTATTTTCCTTTGTTAGAGTTCACTTTAAGGTAAATTCTATATTCCTAGAGTTTTCTCTTTACCCAGAAAACCTATATTAATAAAACTCTGAGAATTTTACTTTTTGTTACCTTAAAGTAACAGTACCAAGCCCTCCCTCCCGCAAAATGGTGCCCACTATTTTCAACATTTTTATAGAAGAAGATGATATAACTAATCTTCCTTTCCACATTAATTCTCTTCAAAGGAACAGAAGATGAGAACATTTCTGAGGTGCAGAAAACAGCTTTCCAGCATACTAATGATTAGTTCTTAACTTAAAAATGATCTTTTCTGAGAAAATACCAAGTAACTAATTTACCAAAAGAATGTATGACAATATATGCATTGTACATAATATATTCACAGAAAATTTAAAGAAACTGAAGATACTATTTTATCAAGGAGTTCTGACTTCAGATATTGGTATTTTAAAAAATTGGTCACTCAGTTGAGGAACAGAAAATACAAAATGGAACATCAGCAAACTTTATCTCAACTGAGACACATTTAATTTATGAATGGCATGTAGCTAGCAAGAGATTGAAGCAATAGCTTTTTAGTCCTGCAGTTCTGGACCCCTGATGAATCAGGTACCTGATCTTCTGTCAATATGTTAAGTTACTGTTGCCTGGAAAAATTTTTACTACCTCCCAACATCCAAACGACTTTAGTGCCTATATGCCAATCCAACATGATGTCACAAATGAAGAATGGTGTGACCTAGTGCTTTTTTTCAGTTGTGAAGGAATTTTTATATAGAAAATTTTATAAACAGTGCTTACTAATAGATGAAGGTAGTCCTAAGGTAAGTTGTTTTAAAAAAGCTCTTTTTGGCTGGCCTGGAAACCAAATTTATCCATTTATAACATGACTTCTATGAAATAAATTACAAATTAAAAAGGACTAGTAGATATTTAAATCGATCCACATATTTAATGATCAACAATATTAAATTAGCAAAATTTTCCAGAGATCCAACATATATATAAAATCTTAAAACCACTAATTCTCAAATTTCTATTTTATCTTTCTTCATCTCTTTTTACCTGATGTCTGCTATGCATTTCTAACAGTCAATTTTATAAATGTACAAAAAATATTCATTTAAGTAGGGCAACAAGTCAGGATAATAAAAGAATACAAAATTAACTCCATGCAAACCTCTACTAAGCCTTTCCCTTTCTTCCCTCTCTCAAAAAGATTTACTTCAAAAACAGCTTAGAAGGGTACAAAATTATCTCTTTCATCACTTTGTGCAATGGGAATGGCAAAATCACAATCCAAGAGAAAGGACTCCAGAAGTAGAGACAATTAATGAATTTACGCATTAGTTTTCAAACTCAAAACCTGCTTTACTTATATAGATTCAATCAAGTAATTTTTGGAAATAAAGTAAATATTATGAATGAAAAACAAATATATATTATATACTTATAGCCAAGTTACAGTTAATACCTATAGGGTGAATGTGCTGAGTTTCATTATCTTCCTAACAAAATGGCTTCTGGTAAATTCACGATTCAGAATGGAAAAAGCCCTGAAGTCATTTGAAACAACTACCTCACCTTACTTAGGTTGAGGAAACTGAAGAACTAAAATGGTAAGTAGCTTGCATAGGGTCACATAAGTTAAAGTAGAGTCAGGATAAAAATTTGGGGTTTTTGTGGGGTTTTATGGTGTGTTTTTTGACATGTCCATTTCTTTAAGGTGGCAAGGGAAGTAGCACTTGCAAAGGCCCTGTGAGAGAGAACTTGGTATACTGAAAGGATTAAAACAAAGCCAAAGAAGCTGGAGATGTAGGGCTGAGACCTTATATGTACTTACAGGCCATGATAAAGCCATGTTAAGATCTGAGGAGTTGTGGAAAGTCCTGAAAAATTTCAAGTAAAAGGAGAGACATCTCAGATTTAAAATTTTAAAAAGATCCCTCTGATTACAGGGTAGAGATGCATTTGTCTTCAGCAAAAAGGAAAAAAGAATTACAATAAGAGCCATATTTATTCAATTTGAATTAAAAGAGCTCTTCCTATCCTTTTTTTATTATTATATCCTTTCTCCCTTATTAAAATGGCTTTTCTTTTTTGAAATGATGGTGGTGATAGATGGAAAGGATTTAAAAAAAATATTTTTTATTGATTTTTAGAGAGAGGGAAAGAGAAAAACATCAATGTGAGAGTGAAACATCAATGGGCTGCCTCCTGCATGCCTCCTACTGGGGATTGAGCCTACAACCCGGGCATGTATCCTGAGTGGGAATCCAACCAGCAACCTTTTGGTGCACAGGAGGATGCCCAACCGAGCAACACTGGCAAGGGCTGGGAAAGATATTTTAATGTCATTACTTGGCACAATTAAATTAGTAGCCCTTGTGGAGAAACTAGTTTGTTCATACACTGCTGGTGGGAATACAAAATGATACAATCCTTATGGCTGGGAATTTGGCAATATCTAACACACACACACACAGTTACCCTTTAACCCAGCATTCTCACTTCTTGGTATTTACTCGGAACACAGACTTTCAATAATACAAAAATACATATGTACAAGATGCAGCACTATTTGAAATCGTAAAATATTGGAAACTACCTAGATGTCTTTGTCTAAGCATACACTATTATAGCACATATACATACTGTAATACTATGCAGCTATAATAAAAGAGAGAGATCTCCAAGAACTGATACCTAGAAAATGTCAAATGAAAGAGCAAAGCATAAAAGAACACACATAGTATGCTACCTTTTGTATAAGAAAAAGACGAAACAAGAAAACATACATATATCTACTCATTTTTACAAAAAGAAACATGAAAACAATAAACCAAAAAAGGAATGGGGTAGGGAATGGTGTAGAAGGGGTACTGAAAAGTAATAACACTTAACTGACTGTAAAACTTTGGGAAGCATGCTAATGTTGTATATCAAGAATCAGGAAACCTTTTCTTCAAGGATCAGATAGTAAATATTTTAGGCCTGCAGGATAATCCATCCTATTACAACATCTCAACTATGCATTGCAGTGCAAAAGCAGCCATGGATAACACATAAATGAATGAGTGTGGTTGTCTTCCAATAAAACTACTTCAAAAACAGATGGTTGGCCTGTGGGCTGTGTGTGCCACCTCCTGTCTTACATATCAAAAAACTAAAGCCAACAAGGATAAGAAATAAAAAATAAAACCCTAGAAATATTTTTATTAGTCCCTGGCACTTAATAGGTCTCAATAATTATCTGTTGAATGAATGAACCTTAAAGTTCTATTAAAAAATGTAAATAAGTTTTAGTCAGGGCTTTGCTACAAAGTCATATGACTTAAGTCATTTAACCTTTCTATGTTGACCTCTTCATCCTTAACTATGGGTTTTGAAGTAGATATTATGTAAGGTCCATGCCAAGCCTCACAGCCTGTTTCTCATTCTTGTCAGTTATGATTTTCATCCCTTCCTTCCCTTTAGTAACCACTTTCACCACTGTTGCCATGTTATATTGGGACTACTGCAATCACTCCCTCACTCAGCCCATTTCCTATTCTCTTCCCTTCAAGCCACTCAAGACAGCTCAACAAGATTCACCAATTAAATCACCTTGTACTGATTAATGTTCAGTTTAAAAAGCTGTCAGATTCTTGCCCAGATGGTGTGGCTGAGCATTGACCAAGGAACCTGGTGGTCATGGTTCTATTCCAAGTCAGGGCACATGTCTGGGGTTGCAGGCTTGATCCCCAGCAGAGGGTGTGCAGGAGGCAGGCAACCGATGATTCTCTCTCATCATTGATGTTTCTGTCTCTCTCCCTCTTCCCTTTCTCTCTCTGAAATCAATAAAAACATATTTAAAAAATAAAAATAAATAAATGCTGTCAGATTCTCCATTGCCTGAAGGGAAAAGTCCAGTTTCAAAGTTCAAAATGCACCAAAATCTGGCCCCAGCCTACCCAATATTTTGTTTCCTCATCTCCCATACAAGATACCTCTACTCCAGGTTGGTCTATTGTCCTATGTTCACAATTCTCACTTTCTTGACTCTAGACATTTAAGAACGTGACACACTACTCACACTACTCATCCCTCTCCCTCCCCTAGTCCAATAACAAAGCTCACTCTGCTCCTTTTCCCTTTTCTCCTACAAGGCCCAGTTCAACTCCTAAACAAAACCTTTGATAACACTTATTGTCTGTATTACTTATTTTGTATTTCTTTACTGCCTTTCTTTCTTTTTTTTACATGGGCTATGTTTTATCTTCCTAACTAGATGCTTCAACCTCCTTGAAGAAGGGGATTATGTTTTTTACATCTTTGTATTCTCTACAGCACCTAACATACAGGATTGAAGTAGAGGGCGTAAAGATTGGAAGGGAGAATCATAGAGTTAAAAGCAAATTATATATTATTTTCCTACCAGATTAAAGATTTATTATTTATTTACTTTTAAATGTTTTTATTGATTTCAGAGAGAGGAAGGGAGAGGGAGAGACGGAAACATCAGTGATGAGAGAGAGTCACTGATCGGCTGCCTCCTGCTCAACCCCTACTAGGGATTAAACATGCAATACCAGGCATGTGCCCTAACTAGGAATCGAACCACTATCACCTGGATAGATGCTCAACCTCTGAGCCATGCTGGCTCGGCTTAAGATTTTAAATAACTAATATCTATTTACTTATATAGTATCTACTTTGGGTCTTTATCAATGTAGTTATAATAAATGCCCTATACCTACACACAAACATGTAAAGAAACTAAAGTTTGCCTTTTGTTTCACCAAACCTACGGTTCATTTAATTCTTCCAAAGCCCAAGAAAAAAAAGTATTGGTATTCTTTTACCAATACTACTCTGATACAAGAATTAAATTCCTGCAGTTATCACCATTACTCTTATTCCTTGATTTATTAATCTTAAACTGTATCTGTTGAATCCCGACCACTTAGATGACGTTATACACTGTGAAAAGAAACCACTTTGTTCTTGAAGACCTTCTTTATGGAACTGACTTCTCTTTTGGAACAACTATTTTCTAGGCCTGCTAAATCCTAGAATTTTTCCCCATTTTTTTTTCTTTGTACTCCTGCGACAGTTTCACTCCTTTTTTTAGATCCCATGATGTCTCTTCTCTTGGGTTTTTCATTTTGCTAAAGCATATTCTCTAGTAATTTAAAAAGGATAGTCAAGAGATAAACTTTCTCAGTCCTTGCATGCCTGAAAATTGTTTCATTTTACCCTCATGTTTGACAGTGTGGGTGATATATAGAATTTTAGATAAAAACTGTGATGCTAATCTGGATCTTATTTCCTGCAAATAACTTACTTCTTCTCTCTGAAAGCTGTTAATTTTGTCATTACCTTTGAAATTTTGAATTCTCACCAAAATGTATCCATATTCATTCATCCTGCTTGGTACTATGGATCCTTTCCATCTGAAATCTCCTGGCTTTCATTAGCTTTGGAAATTTTTCTCTTATTTTTTTTTAATTATTATTTTTCTCTCCTCCATTTTCTCTGGTCTTTCTTTTGGGGTTGAATAAATAGATACTGAACTGAGGTGTCCCAAAATATCAAAATAAGGGCAGTAACCTAGTAATACAGTAGCTTGTTGCATTTCCCTCTTAGGCAGAATTACCTTTCCTATTTCACTTTTTTTTTTCTTCTTCAAGTCCGTGACTGAAGTCTGGATTTAATTTCTATTCTACTTCTTTTGCAGGCATCAGCAGGAAGCCTTAGCCCTGTGTACACTACACAAAAGTTGGGGTGGGGCCAGGAATGTATTTGTATAGTTTGTGCACTACACAAAAGCATAAGGCTTCAGCCTAAACTCTGTATACCAAGCCTAGAGCCCATGTGTCCAGAGGGACATCTTTTTTGAATTCATTAGTACAGAATGAGACACATTTTCCAAATTCTTATAGGCTGGCACAGTGCTAGGTGGGGGACTGGCCCAGGTGTTTCACAGATCAGTAGTTCTCATATATACAATTGTCAAAATGTTGGTGCCAGGTGAGCAGTACCAGCATCACCTAGAAACATGTTAGAAATACAAATTCTAGGACTCTCCCCTAGAAACCTTAGTGTTGGTCCCAGAGATCTGTAATCTGTGTTTTAACAAGGCCTCCAGGTGATTGTGATATATGCTAAAGTTTGAGAGCCACTAGCAAAAGGTGCTTTAGAAAACTCTTGATTTCTGCCCCACTCTCTGTACCTGCTACTTTGGCCCTGTTGACTAAGTCTCCCACTTCCAGCAGAGCCCTTTCCTGTGTGTGTTCAGAGCTGTAGTTTTCTGTTGTATCCATCAATATACTTCTCATTTCCTTTTTATTCTCAAAATTGTCTCAATCCCTCAACTTCCCTCCATAGTTTTTCCACTTCAGAGTTTTAGTACTGTTGGATTTCACCCCCATGTGTTGTTTTTTCCTTTTCTGTCACTTTTCTAGGGTTTGGGAAAGAAAAAGAGGTATGTGGTAACTTTGCCATTCTGAACCAGAAATATTCTTTTTTAAAGCAACTGCACATCTAAGTTACATTTAACAAAATTATACTACATAAACTGTTTTACTGATCTTAAAAAATAACATGTGTAAGGCTTTTTCATCAAAACAAAGCAAATTCTTATATTATGAACATAACCTTCAAGTTAATTTTCTATAAAAAATGATAAATTTCCAATTATTTAATCATTTAAAAATTTAGCTCATATTTTAATATGGCATAAAAACCTTCGAATCACTTTACTACAATTGTTTATTTTAAAAGAACTTTTATTTAATTATGAGTGTAAAACATTAATACTGAACTAAAACATGCTTTTTCAGCAAAAAGGATTTTATATATAGTATTCAATGAAGCAGAAGCAGTTTAAATATAAATTAATATTACTTAAAACACTGCACTAAAAAATTACACCCTTTTGCCTACAAGCCCCATATGTAATTTTTGCTGATGACCAAAATAACTGGTTTTAAAATTGCTAAGCAAAATTTGCTATATTTTGTGTTGGGGTCCCATAAGATTTCTTTAGACTGAAATACATGTAATTCAATATAATCTTAGCTAATCAAGGAAAAATATGGACATGTATTAAAAAATAGAAAAGAACATGTGTAAATAGTTTGTCTAGAGAGATTATAGAGTTGTTCCTAGACAAATAATTACAAAAGTCAGAGATATCATTTCTGCACTATCATGGTAATTTTTACCCATCTCTATCCACCCAGGCCACTTATTCTTCATTTGAAACTAAACTGTAGAAAAGTTTACTTTCAGAAGACCTTGTTTAAATATGTGCATTAGATCCTGGTCTAAAAGTACATAGTATTAAAAGTGTCCAATACGTCTATTACAGGGATAATGCAAAAGTTTGTATTTTTCAAGAATAAGTTTATATTTTAAAGAGTTTTGTATTGGATTAGGGAACTCTATGTTCATTTTTGTTTATGACTCAATTATTAGTAACAAATAAGCCATTTTACTTCTCTTTCTCATTTTAATGTTTAAAAGAAACTGAAATGACAAAACAAATTATAAAGACCAGCATTACTTAATAAGTAAATGAAAAAACTTTTAGACAGATAAAATTATCTTAAAATATGGAAAGATTAAGTATAATGACAAGATATTAATAAAAATAATAAATGTTTATTAATTTTAAATAAAGATAAAAATGGCCAGATACTAAACTCCAGGAAAAAAAACCTTAAAAGACAGCAAGAGAGATTTATGTTAGATTCTGAAGAATTCTTACAGAGTATAATCAAAATCTTAAAGAAAAATTATGTTGTATTTACCGAAAGTAAGAAACACTGAATTTTAGCAAAAATAGAAAAGGATTTTTTAAAAGAAACAAACCCGGCTGTTTCCTATTCTACATTTCCTTATCATATTCTAAATCTAGCACTTACAGGAAGACACTAAAAATACTTTTGGTATTTGGTCATTTCTGACAATAGTGGAAAATATTAAGATCCAATAAGTAAATTGATAAAAACACACAACACTCACATGTATTTTAAAACTAGATTGTCACAGTTCAGAGTTTTAAGAACAAGCCCTAAATATCTGTAAAAGATAAATGTCAAAAAGTTGGTTCTATTTTCTAATTAAAGGTAAATGAACTTAGATGATTTAAGAATTGCACTAGAGCAGTTCTTAAATTTTACTAAACTCACTAATACATAACAGCTTCTTATTTTGCTGCAGAAATTCAGAAACTACATTAATCAGAATAGATACCTCATAAGATACTTCTACTCTGTGTTTCTTGTACATCCAGGTTTTGAGAGCCCTTCTTCACTATCGCAGTTAGGATATGACTATAAATTTAGAGACTGGAAATTCTGGGATTATTCATGTAACTTTCTAACATCATGACCTTGTAGAACACCCTCTGAACCAGAGTACAAGTTCTTCCATTCCCACAGGTTAAGTACAGAGGATATATCTGAGCTATTCTTCTACAGTTGCTATTTCCCTTCTTGTTCGTACTTGAATAATGAACAAACACTGACCTGGGGGTAATTACTGACATGATTCATGGCTAAAGCAATATAACAAATTCCACCTATAGCTGAACAGTGAACACTGCCCACATTTAACAATGCTGGAGTTCAGGGACACCTTTTATTCCCTGAACCTTTTCCATTTTGAGAAAGAAATGGGAGAGGGGCATCTCAGGAAAAAAGAAAAGTTCTACATACTTATAGTAAGCCGGGGGTAAAGAGATCCAATACCGTTTAACTGTATTCTCAGTTCTCTTTTCTTAAGAAATCTCTGTACAGTAGAGGAAAAGGGATGAAGTGAAGGGAACTAACAACTGTGATGTTTCTAAAATGTACCATTCTCATAAATGTTTGTTTATTCCTCTCAACAACTCTGAAAAGTATTATTATTCTCATTTTACAGACAAGAAAACCTGAGATAGAGACATAACTTGCTCAGAATCACACCAAAACACATTACATGACACCTCTGGATGAGAAGCTTTCCTTATCTTTAAAATAGAGTTAGCAATGTTTACTTCTGTGAAGATTAAATGAGACTTGTTGACTCCAAAGCCCAGGCTCCTTCTGCTACAGCATAGTGATACAGAGAGAAAGATACAAACACAGAGAAAACATGAATAAAGAAACTAATCACAACGGTGCATATACACAACAGTTAACTAATAAACACCCCAAGAGCAGCACAGAGGTTAAGAGCAGTCTCCAGAACTAGATAGCTTAGTTAAAATTCTGGCTCTGCCATCATCAACTTAGCTTTGTGAACAGGGAAGTTTTCTCAATTTCTCCTTGCCTCAGTTTCATCTGTGAAATGGTGATAATGATAGTGTATATTGCACAGGGCTGTGTAAAAGAAATGAGTTAACACATTTCAGCCCTTTTAACAGTGCCTATAACTATGCACCTGCAAAAATATTAACTATTGTAAGTTCTACACTGAAATGTCATATGTATAATCAAGGGTCATTCTGATGCAGGTCTTTATGATGACCAGGAAGGATTCCAACAAGTACACCAGTGATAGCTTTTAAAAGCACTGCTTCCTAAAGCAAGTTTCTATGAACTACCTAAGAGACATTTCTGAGTTGGATTTTTTTTCATCCCTGAATTTCTTTAGTCTCTGTGCCAACTCATGAACAAGGAAAATGTATAGGATGGACAATGGGGGAGGAGGAAGGAAGACATGAATGGACACGTCATAAATACTTTTCCTCCACAGTGAACTCTAGCAATTTCTCTTGTGTCAGAGTGTTCTAAAGATTAAAGGAGGAGGTAAATGAGGGATCAAACATGGGGTTCAAGACAAGAAGTCACTGAAGCAGAAGTTTAGACATGGAAAAAATTTTATGTTTAAAACCATAAACAGATCTTGATGAAGAATTCAACCTCACGTAACTAATACAAGACTTGTATTAATTCATAACAGCTATCTCAGTTTCTTTGGATTTTGTTTGTTTTTTAACATACAAGAAACCACACAAGAAACCACTAATGCTTCATTGATTCTTAACAATTTTGAAGATACAGCTATTTTATTAAATTGTGCTTATATTCTTAGACCTTTTTAAAGCAACTATCTATTCACATTTCAGTGGATAATTATTTCTGTGAACTAAGTTCTTGTCCTTATTTTAATTGTTTGTACTTTTCTGCATATCTATATTTAATTCTAAATTAGTTTAACTAGTAGAACACAAGGTCACTATCAAAAATTGTATTTCTAAGATACTGCCTTTATTTTTTTTCACTTCTATGACTGTACATTTTTTATTCTTATAGAAGAATTAGGCTTACCTGGAATCCTTTAATAAAAACTGAGAGAAAACTAAGTTCTAACATTTCCATCTATGGAAACAGACCTAGCTTTCTATTTCATCTCATTCCCATCCCCCCCTTCAATCTCCTTGAAATATGATCAAAATACCTAATTTCATCAACCCTAAATTACTATGTATTCTAAAAACACTTATGTTAAAATCTCATTTCTGAAAGTTGCATGAATGAAATAAATATGCACACTAGGACTTCCTTTTAAAATATAGTTTGCTCTTTTTTGTAAAGTCTTCTTTTAATCTTTTCTTCTTGAGGAATACATTATACCAATAGTGTTAGCGCACTAAAAAAAGGAGCTGGCTAATAAATTGTACTTGTTCTTCTTCCTGACATCAATAAGCTCTTAGACAAAGCACCTTGCTACTCAAGATAAAAAAATACATATATTATTTTTTCACTTAGAATAAAATAACCTTACTATTTATACTGTTGCCTTGTATACTGTCCCACATGCTTTACTAGATGTTATAGTGGTAATAAAAACAGTGTGAATGATTTAACAGAAATAATGTGGTATGATAACTAAGAGCACTTTATAGGTATTCTGTGTTTCTTTTTCCTCATATGCAAAACTGGAATCATACCTATACCTTCTACTTTGCAGAGTTAGTGTAAAGAACAAACAGAGTATTTTATATTAAAGCTAGATAATGTAAGGGCTTTACAGTCATCAGAAAATGGCTACTCTAAAGAGTGGCCCAAGGGCTAGCACCATCAGAATCATCTGGGAGCTTGTTAGAAATGCTGAATCTCAAGACCCACCCAAGAAGTACTTCATAAAAATCTGTATTTTAACAAGATCTCCTGATGATTTCTACAGATATTAAAGTTTGAAACCCTCAGCCTGAAACAAAGAAACTTCGTCAAGACAGTTGTGCCAAAAACTGAGAAGGACAAAGGGCATTTACAATAGTGCATATTGATTTAATGAGATTAGGAGAGCAACTTAGAGCAGGTGTTGTAGACTGGTAAAACCTGAACACTGAAAAACAATACCTCACAGGGAAAGAGAGAGGAAAAGCAGAAAAAACTAAAGTAGTAGGAATAGAGGACAATATTCTCCAGAGACAAATGGGAGTCCAGCCCACAAATAATATAATGTTCATAATGATGTTCCTCACTTAAAAACTAAAAGTAAAATTAAATACCCTCTGCTGAAAACAAAGTATGCATTCTATTTCAAGGACATTTCCCTAAAAAAACCCACTTTTAAAAAATTGGTGCATAGAATTATCTGCTATATTAACTTTTGTACAATATCTCATTTACCAATAGAGCTAGCTTTCCATTTTTAACAAGGTTAAAAACTCTATACCTTTTAAAACTAAATCGGTCTTAAATTAGTATGCATCTACCATTGCCAATGATGGGCCATAACTGCCCCCTAATATGCCTCATTCCAGGCTTTATTAATTCTGTGTCTTTCTACATTTTCGCACCTGTGCAAGTCTTTTCCACAGATGATCAGTCCCTCCATTGACGCTCATAGCTTATCTTATTTTATAGTGTAACATAGTCATTTACGTTTCTACAAGATTCCAAGCTCCTTCAAGGCTAGAGGCTATTTCCCACATCATTATGTATCTCACAGGGGGGGCAGGTACAATTCCTTTAAAATATTTGATGTACAGAACGTCAGGTATGTCCAAGGAGAATTGGGAAGAACTGAGCTAAAGGAAAATAGGGAAATGAGACCTCTGTATTACCTTTGTTAAAAAGAATTTTTCTCCAATATTTTATAAATCATGAAGCAATCCAAAGGAATATGGGTCCACACTCCATAGTGGCAAATAATTCTTAACATTTAAATAGTTTTGTAGAAACATAAAATACTTGAGCTAAAAGGGTTCAAATGTTTTGGTCTGTCTTAATTTACAAAGCAAGAAACTAAGACACAAAGACATTAACTTGTTCATGAAAAAGCTAGGACCTAAAGCCAGGTCTTCTGATTCCATGTCCTACATTAGGCCACACTGTCCCTCACTGGATAAAGGTGGTTTGCTCCACAGATGAAAGAACTCTCTGGCTATAGTGTTTGAAGAATAGGGGAATTAAGGCTGGAAAGATAAGGCAGGGGCAGGTAATCTCAACTAGAATAGAGAGGCTAAATTTTTCTGAATGGCAATAGGGAGCCATTATAGGTTCTTGAACAGGAGCATGGCATGAATAAGCATTTAGGAAGATTAACTTGGCACCAAAGTATAAAAGTAGAGACTAGTGTCAAAGCTGGAACACCAAACAGGAGCTTATAATAGTGGGTTTAAATGTAAAATAGTGATTTGATCTGACCTAGGGAAATGTAAATGAAATAGATTTTTAAAATAATAAAATAAATCTAAGAGACATGATAAAGTTTCTACTTTGTTTTTAAATTACAACACTCTGTACCTAACTAGTGAGAAAAAGATGGGAAAAAATGCTTAGTACTCAATCCTGGATGACTTGAAAAGTAATATAAAAATATAGATATTGGAAAGCTGTATTTAGAACAAAATAAAATAATTTCAGTTTTGAACGGTGAAATCAAATCTCCTTAATCACTTGAGAAGGTACTATTTAGCTGTGGGAGTTAAGGGCAAGAAATTAGGAACATAGTGGTCAAAGTGAAAGAGGTTAAGCCTTACCTATATTTTCAGAAAGAATCAGATTTTTAAAAATTAAAATAAAATGTTTCCACTTGCTGGCAAAAAGTAAATGTATGGTTGTTTTATATAACTCATGAGGAACTTTTAAAATCCCAACATAAAACATTTTTTATTATAGAAGCATGGTTATATAAATATTAACATATAGCCTCATATTACTTCGTTGCACTTATCCATATTTTTTAGAAGTGTTAAATATGGCTTAACCCTTACCTTACAGTTCACTCACCTTCCTGAAACATAGCTCTTAGTAATATATAACATTCTTTAAAAACGATGTCTAATGGTAAATACTAAAACCTTTGTGCAAAGTGCACCAGAGGTTAATTATCCACCACACAAATATACAACAGATATCCTTTGGGGCTTTTTCAAAGCCACAGGCTTTTCTCCCTTTTGTGTTCACTTCCTGTCAAGTTTGACATTTCAAAAGAACACCAAAGAAGCTGAAAATATTTTTCATAAAGTTTGTTAAAAAAAAAAAAAGCTATTCATTACAACTGTAGTAATGTATAAAATAGGCCTTCATTTAAAATTTGGGAAAAAATAAAAAATAAATATATTTAATATTTTCTTATATAAAAGTGCTCTGGGCAAATATTTGTGTAACTGAATGGTGAAACTTGCTAATGTTTGGTGACTACAGAAAAATAGTATGACAGAATCAAATTTAATGAGTCAGCTATATTTGACATTTAAAGGAGGCTCAACTTTCTTATGACTTATTAAAACTTAATACAAGAAAATAGTTAATAACTAGTACTTCCATGCTTTCCATATAGTAAGCAGTCCTCTGAAACAGTATTATTCAGAAGATAGAATGCATTTAATATAGGAAAACAAACAGTACCCTAAATATTTTTTAAGTATACATATATTTATAAATACTTCATGAATCACTAAATACTATATATAACTCTTCCAGCCATGATGAGGAAGCAGAAACCAATCTGTCTTAAACAACTACAAAACCAAACAACATAAATGAAACAATAGTTTTCAGACACTAAACAACAGGCAGCATAGGACAGTAATCCCTGAGAGAGAAAAAATGGTAAACCCTACTATTGCCTTAGCTGACTGTCTGGAGAGTGTTCCCAGGCTACAATGCAAGCAGGGCAAACTGAAATAGAGCTTAATGGTCTCCCTGGTTGAGGAAATAGAGTTGAGAAGTCAAGGAAGCCAAGGCAGCTAAAATTGGCTGAACGGAATACCACAGAGGTAAGAGTTAAATAGAAAGCAGAGAGCTAAAAAGAGAGAGCTACAGGGATCTGTGGAGGGTTACTCTTAAGTCTTCAGCTGAGTACAGATCAGTGCATTCATGTGAGGAAACTACCTAAAGCCAGGGAAAGAGCCATTGCAAGAAGCAGAACCATTCCAGGAGCTGACACCATGCCAGGAAGAACTCTGATTTTCACCAGCCAGGGTGGAAAAACCTTGTAATATATGGGACATCAGGAAGAGTACCCAAAAGAGCATTGCCTCAATAGTGGGGGAAAATTAGTCACAAATTAAAGACTGCTCTGGCTTTGTCAAAAACATCAGCAACAAAAACCTTAAAAGAATCACACAGTTTCCAAGTAACTAAATTGTGTGCCAAAACGAAGCTCAAGAATAATGAAAGGAGTATGAAAATATGTAGGAACCAGTAATGTAAAATCTGCAATGTATGGCAGGCAAAAAAGCATAAAAAATAACACCCTTAAAAAGGAGAAATATCAGTCACTAGAAACAAACTTAAAGAGACATAGATGTTAGAACTAGTAGACAGGGATTCTAAAACAGTTATTATTGACTATATTCTCTATGTTCAAGAAAGTAAAGGAAAGCACAAACATGTTAGAGAGCCATATGGAAGAAATAAAAGACTCAAATCAAACTTTTAGAGATAAAAAGTGTCTAACCTTTCAGTATATACACTGTACTTTAATTTAAAAAAACGACAACTTAAAAGTCTGTGAAAGCTCAAATATATCTATATATGTCCCTTCTCTAAAATGTCAATTATTCTCACAGGAAAAATTCACAGTATTCTATTTGTGAGCCATGACTTATCTTCATAGTTACCCACTACCACTCTATTCTTTTTATAATTAAAAAAGTAATATGTTAATTTTTTTAATTCAAACAATAAAAATTGTCCATAATTTTATCCTTAGAGATAACACTTAGCCTTTAAATTTAGAGTTTTATGACTTCTGTATCATCCTATTATTAATGAAATGTACCTTTTCCTAGACTTTAAGCATGTCGCTTTTTCTCCAAAAATTCTCAAAAGTAAAGGAATATTGTTTTGAATCCTAGAACACTGTAAAATGTACTAATTAAATAGGATTGAGCACAGGTGATTTTTAAACATTAAATATCTACTATTTCCTCCACAATTTTCAAAGTCCATGTCTTTTCCGTATCCTCACAATGCCTACCCCAATGCAAGGCATATAGCAGATGTGTATTGATGGAAATAAAAGTAATTCTCTAAAAGAAATGAGAACAGTCACTTTGAGATGATACAGTAAATGCCCTGATTTCAATTTCTACAAGGAGAGGACACATTAGCCTCTGAAAAGTACTATTTATTTATTTATTTATTTATTTATTTATTTATTTATTTATTATTTGTGTGTGTAATATTTGTTTTTGCTTTTTTTTTTTTTTAATATCTTTATTGATTTCAGAGAGAGGAAAGGAGAGGGAGAGAGAGAGACAGAAACATCAATGATGAGAGTCACTGATCAAGCCCACAACCGGGGCATGTGCCCTCACCGGGAATCAAACCCTGATTGCCTGGATCCTAGGTCGATGCTCAACTGCTGAGCCATGCCTGGCCGAGCTGTTTTTGCTACTTTTAATCTCTCAGAGTGTAAATTTTCTCCTAACTGCTCCTTTTCTTATAAAGTGAAAGCTCCTCTATCAAGGAGTTACTAAATTCAATGTATAGCAATGAAACATCTTTTTATCACTTGCCCTACTTCCCTTCTTTTCTATCCACTGTCTATATGGCAATACAAGAAAACACTAAGAGTTATCTCTTAGCCATTAAACTTTTAAAACATCAAAAAATTAAAATTAAGGCTACATGTACAGATAGGATTCTAACAGAACTAAAGTCTTAATTTTTTCATTGCCATTTCTATATACCGATATAAATAAAAAGATATATACTAGCATACAACACAATTAAAAAAACACCAATTCTATATTAATCTACAAATCTGATGATTCACAATGTTTTATTCAACTATGCAGATTTAAAGAACATAACAGAAGAACTTCAAATATTTTACTATTACTGCATAAAAATGCCACAAAACCTCATCAGTAGCTTATATGTTATAAACAGAATTATCTAGAGAATATGATTTGTGTCTTATCTATAATGCTATAGACAATAATGACAACTGAACAACAGCGTAGCTTTTTGGACTATTTTTAACAATAGGAAAAAATCCAACTAAATTGAACTAAAAACCTATTTTTACATCATCTAAATAGCATAATTTCAAAATTTTTATTATTTTGTTGGAATTTTAAAGCAGATGTTTAAATTTTCAAACAGGACACCTCTGTTTTAAATAAATTACTTCCATACTTTAAAGAATTCAGTTTTGTTTTTGAGTGCCATGTTTTAAGAAAAGCTTTCCTAAGTAAATCACTGTGTCAGATGGTTGAGGGAGCTCAAATAAAAGAAAACTCCATTCTAATACTCCAACTTGATTCTTGGGCTATACACTGAAATCACATTATTCATTAAATTGTATATTTGCTCTAGAGGTAAATTTTAACTAAGATCTCTCACTAACAGATATGCTATAAGCATACAAATATCTTTAATTATTTTTGCTACTTACTGAGAGCCATGCAAGGGATTCCATGATTCGATGTTCACATCGTTCTAAATGTTTTATCATTTCTCTGGTCAAGTTGGCTTCTGCTTTGATAAAACTTTCAATCACTTTGTAAAAATCAAAAGCTTTTAAATTAAGTACATTCAGAATCCATGGGAAGGACAAATCTGTTCCAGTATCAAGATTCTGAGATGTACTTCCTAAAAATGAAAGAAAAAAATGTAACTTAGGTATGAAATGTCAAGCCTTAAACTATATATTTTTAGGTTGGAAGGTTTTATCAAACAAAAAAAATTAAAACACAGTAAAAGACTAAGCAAAAGTTTTTATTTAGAACAGAAATTTTTATTTTGGAGCCCATAGAGTGTGTGTGCACATATGACTTTCCTAGCTTATATCAAATTCTCAAAGGTTTAAACATCCCAAACTTTATTAGGGACAGGTTTAATATCTAATCCAGCAATGCATTAACATATCCATTTTAACTGTCTCATTAATACTTGGTGGGGGGAGAGAAGGATTCTTTAAGATTTTGCTAATTTAATTGCTTAGAAAATGTTAGCTATTTTAAATGTGTATTTCTTGGTTACTAATGAGGATTCACAGTTTTTCATATTTGTTTACTAATTTAAGTTACTCTTTTATTATGTATTTGAATGCTTAGATAAATCTTTTGTTTTTGCAAAGTACTTTTTAGCATTTACAACATTATCTGCAAAATAAGACATGTTTAAAATTATATTTTAAAAAAATAACACTATCAGTGGCCTCTTTCTATTTATCTGGTGGATTCTAGCTCCAACCTTTGGTCACACGATCATAGAGTCTATAGCAGTGCTTCCATATCACTGGATACAGCTCCTTAGTACTCCTTTGGCATTTTACAATCTCATAAGTATGTGAAGAGATTTCAATAGGTACATTTCCTGGATTCAGTATAGCCCAGAATAGGAGTCTAGTGAAATACTATTCCCAAGATTACCTGAAGTAATTCAGAATATAAGCCGGTTAAACGGTTTATGGTGACCAATTACATTCTTCAGTATATACTGATTTAAAATATGCATTTCTTCGCCTTAAGGACACCCATCCCCCCAAAAAACACACCACACCTTCGATGTTGTTTTTTTAACTTTGAATTAAACAAAAATGTTTATTTACTAAAATTTCACTTACTGCTATATGTAGCCATTACAACCTCAAGAGCACATGCCAACAAAGACATATGAAAGATGTTGTCATTCAGGAGTTTGCTAAAAGAAAAGGAAAAAAAAAAAGTGATTCTGAAACACTTACTTCTATAAAAAGAAGAAATTCTTTTACTAAAACTGAAAAATTTACCTAAAATTTTGAATGGATAATCGTTCTTCTTCCTAAAATACATTAAAAAATGTTTAACTGAAACCTTTTTTTTTAACGTTGGCACTGAATTTTTTTCTATTACTTTCTTTTTAACTTACTGATTTAAGCATGGATTCCATTACTCGGTAATATAATCGAACTCCAAGTTTGTATCGCTACAAATAAAGAAAAATAATTAGATCCATCATTTTAGAAAATCACAACAATTATTAATTTTTTAAAAGTTTTTTCTGGAAACACATTACTGAACCTTCTTAGGAATATAACTACCAAGAGATCATGAAAGCTAGTTTGTCTAAAACTCAAGACTTAAGTATAAAATGATAGTTAACATTCCCAATAAATTATCAAGAGGGAAGACTTTGTTTTCATTCATTCCATTTCAGTCTATATCATTCAATAGGTTTTATATATAAAATATGTTATGTGCCTGGTACCATTTTTATATACTAATGTAATACTTTTTGTGACCTAGAACATGCATTTTCAAGATAGTTGTCCAGGATTGACAGAATAGACTTTCCATAAAATTGGCAAAGGGAATAATCAGATTTCACTGATCTAAGCAGCAAAAAGTTTTAACCTAATAACTAGTTCCCATTAGTTCAAAATATAACCAAATTTTAGAGATAGACACATGCAGACATACACAAACCATATTCCTTCATTTCAAATTATGAGCATAAATATCATATACAAACAAAAAGAACTCTGCTGGTAGGAGAGGGTAAAGGGGGGATAAATGGTGATGATAGGAGACTTGACTTGGGTGGCAAACACACAGTATAATATATAGATGATGTATTATAGAACTGTACCCCTGAAATCTATACAATTTTATTAACCAATATCACCCCAATAAATTCAATAAAAAATATAATTGTTTAAAATACTCATGGCATCGAAATAAAAACTTACTACACTGAAATAAATGTGTATAGTAGAATACAGTTTTCAATTATATCTTTATGTATTACCTCATTAATGCCAAAACAAAGCACAGCAAATATAAAAACCTGATTTTCAGAGAAGTTAAATGATCATAATGGTAGAACCAAATGGTTCTGATCCAGAGCTCATACTCTTACCCAATATATTAGTTTTAAATTTTCTGAAATAATAACAGTAGTATTAAAACTATTACTGATAAATGGCAGGGATACTATGATCTCATTCATACATGAATATTCCTAAATGTAGAAATCAAAGCATATGCAAAAATATTCAATAATATAAAAGATTTTTAAAAAATTTTTTTCTTCCTTGAATTTTTTAAAACTTCTATAATTTTTCTAAAATTTTCCGCATGTTTACTTTTGGTTTTTATGGAGTGAGGGGCATTTTCCGATAAAGTTTTCCATAAAAAGCAGCATACATGATCAGTCAAGTATTTGTCAGTATCTTATACTATTGGACAAATACAATAATAGTGCTTATACAGTCTGAACAGATGTTGCATTTGAAATATAATAGCAGTAATCAAAATTACAGTTACCTGTGATCCAATTTCTATACATCCTTGTCCCACAGCTTTAGCAAATTTCTCTTTAAAGATGTATCCAATATCCTTTACTCTTTTCAGGATACTTTCCATTGGATTCACTGTGCAGTTCTTTAAGAAGAAAAACATAAATATTGAGAATACTTTTTAATCAATTAATATATTGTCTAAACTATGAAAATATCTCCACAATAACTAGGTAAAAAAACAAAAACACACAGTAAAAAAATAAAAAGAATTCCATTTTTAAATGTTACTGACCAAAAAATACTAAAGTACAAATAAAAGCCCTATTATATAAATTTTCTGCTGATAGGTTAGGGAAGAACAGATTTATTAGCTCTTCCAATAAAAAAAAAAAAAAAAGCCTGAAGGACATTATAATTAATACCACAGAAAGACAAAAGATTGTAAGAGACAACTGTAAACAATGATGTGCCAACAAACTGAGCAACTTGGAAGGAATGGATAAATTCCTAGAAACATACAACCTTCTAAGACTTAATTATGAAGAAACAGGAAATCTGGATAAATTTATTACTATTAAGGAGATTAAAAACAAAAGTCCAGGACCAGACAACCTCACTGGTAAATTCTACCAAACATTCAAAGAAAAATTAATACCAGTCCTTCTCAAATTCTTCCAAAAAGAGAAGAGGAGTGAACTCTTCACAATCCATTTTATGAGGCCAGCATTACCCTGATACTGAAACCAGACAAAGAGGCCACAAAATAAGAAAATTATAGGCCAATATCCCTGATGAACACATATGCAAAAATCCTCAACAAAATATTAGCAAACAAATTCAACAATACATTAAAAGAATCATACCATGATCTTTTAATGAAAGATAAAACTCATATGATCATTTCAACAGATGCAGAAAAAGCATTTGACAAAAGTCAACATCCATTTACGATAACAACTCTCAACAGAGTAGGCACAGAGGGAACATACCTCAACATAATAAAGGTCATACATGACAAGACCACAGCCATCATCATACATAATTATGAAAAGCTGAAAGCTTTTCCTAAGATCAAACACAGGACAATGATGACTACTCTCACCACTTTTATTCAACACAGTATTCAAAGTCTTAGCCAGAGCAATTAGGCAATAAAAAAAGAATGAAAGGCATCTGTATTAGATAGGAAAAACTGTCAATATTTGCAGATGAAATATTACATATAGAAAACCCTAAATACTCCATCAGAAAACTGTTAGAACTAATAAACAAAATTCAGGAAAGTTGCAGGATACGATATCAATATACAAAAGTCATTTGTGTTTCTATACACTAATAACAAATTATGATAAAGAGAAATTAAGAAAATTATCCCATTTGCAATTACATCAAAGAGAATTATGTACCTAAGAATAAATTTAACCAAGGAGGTGAAAGTTCTGTACAATAAAAACTATAAGACACTGATGAAAGAAAATGAGGAAGGCACAAATAAATGGAACGATCCTAAAATTTGTATGAACTCACAAAAGAATTCAAAGAGCCAAAGCAATCTTGAAAAAAAAGAACAAAGCTGGAGCCACCACACTTCCTGATTTCAAGCCACATTAAAAAGCTAGACTAGCCCAGCTGGGTGTGGCTCAGTGGTTGAGCATCAACCTAGGATCCAGGAGATTGTGGTTTGATTCCTAGTCAGGCCACATGCCCAGGCTGTGGGCTCAATCCCCAGTCAGGGGTGTGCAGGAGGCAGCCAATCAATGACTCTCTCATCATTGATGTTTCTCTTTTTCACTCTCCCTTCCTCTTTCTGAAATCAATAAAGACATATTTTTAAAAAAATAAAACATTAAAAAAATAAAAAGCTAGACTAATCAAAATAATATGGAACTGGCAGAAAAACAGACACACAGATCAATAAACAGAACAGGCTCCAGAAATAAACCCACACATATACCATCAATTAGTTTATAACAAGAATTTAGAATAGGGAAAGGACAGTCTCTTCAATAGGTGGTGCGGACAGAACTGAACAGCCACATACAAAAGAATAAAACTTGACAACTATCCTACATCACCCTCAAAAATTAACTCAAAATGGAATAAACACTTGAATGTAAGACCTAAAACCATCAACTCCTTGAAAAAACAGGTGGTAAGCTCTTTGACACCAATGTTGGAGATATTTTTAATCTGACACCGAAAGCAAAGGCAAGAGAAGCAAAAATCAACAAGTAAAAAATCAAACTGAAAGTCTTATGTGTGGCAAAGGAAACCATCAACAAAATAAAACAGCCAATCTACTCAATAAGACAAAATATTTTCAAGTCATATATCTCATAAGGGGCTTATATATCCAAAATATATAAAGAACTCATACAACTTAAATGGGAAAAAACACACACAAACACACAAAAAAAGTCATGTTAAAAATGAGAAAATGAGCAGAAAATCTGAAGAGTCAGAAGTTACCACAGATATCACAGAAATACAAAGGATCATACAAGAATACTATGAAAGACCATATGCCACCAAATTTGATAATGTAGAACAGGATAAGTTCCTAGAAATACATAACCTTCCTAGACTGAATCATGAAGAGCTGAAAAATCTCAATAGACCTATCAACAGTGAGGAAATTGAAATATTCAAAAACCTCCCAAAAAGTAAAAGTCCAAGACCAGATGGCTTCACTAGTGAATTCTACCAAACACTCAAAGATTTAATACCTATCCTTCTCAAACTCTTCCAAAAAAAATTAAAGAAGAGGCAATACTTCCTAACACATTTTATGAGGCCAATATAACCATGACATCAAAACCTGGCAAGGATAACACACACAAAAAACAACAACCCTGAAGACCAATATCTCTGATAAATACAGATGTAAAAATCCTAAACAAAATACTAGCAAATAGAAAACAATACATTAAAAAAATAATATGTCACAATCAAGTGGGTTTCATCACAATCAAGGATGGTTCAATATACATAAATCAATCAATATAATAGACCACATTAACAAAACACAGAATAAAATCTTAGGACATCAAAAAATGCAGAAATAGCATTTGATAAGATACAACATCCACTCATAATTAAAATAATAAAATAAATATAGAAGAAAGGCTATATATGATAAACTCCCTGCTAATATTGAAGCTTTTCCTCTAAGATCAGAGACAAGATAAGGATGTCCACTCTCTCCACTCTTATTCAACACAGTATTGAAAGTTCTACCTACAGCAATCAGGCAAGAGAAAGAAATAAAAGGCATCCAAACTGGGTATGAAGAAGTAAAATTGTCACATTTTGCAGATGACATGACTCTTTATATAGAAAAGACTAAAGACTCTACCAAAAAACTATTAGAAACAATAAACAAATACAGTAAAGTTGTAGGATACAAAATAAATGTACAAAAATCCACCGTATTCCTTTACACTTTTCTTTTGAAGTAAATTTGTCTTTAATAAAGGATGACATATTGTGTACATAGAAAATCCTAAGTGATTACCAAAAAGCAAGGTCACAGGGTACAAGGTCATATGCAAAAAACTCTATTTCTATATACTCTCTGTCCATAAACTGTCAATAAAAACAAAACAAAAAATTACTTGCAATAGCATCCTCAAACATTATTAGGAGAAAATTTAACAAAATATGTAAAAGGAGACATATTGAAGACCATAAAATATTGTTAAAATACTTAACAGATATAAATAAATGGAGATTTATATCATGTTCATGATTCAATATTGTTAAAATATTATTTCTCCCCAAATTGATGGACTCAGAATAGACTCCCCAAAATAGACAGTGCAGTTCTCACTAGTATACCAGCAGGTCTATTTTTATAATTTGACAAGCTGATTCTAAAATTTATATAACAATCCAAAGACTCATAGTAGACAAAACAATTCTGAAAAATAATTAAGTTATAGAACTTAACCTGACTTCAAGAATTTCTATAATTCTACATTATTCATTGCTACGTAGTATTGACATATGGTGAAATATACAGATTAACGGAACAGACCACAAATATGTGGCCAATTAATTTTTAACAAAGATGCCAAAGCAATTCAATGAGGAAAAAAAGCATTTTCAATAAATGTTGCTAGAATAACTGGATATCCATATTCCAGAAAATTAAACTCAGTTCTTAACACACACTGTGCATAAAATTAACTTGAAATGAATTGTAGAAGTAAACGTAAGAGCTAAAATTCTAAGAATTCTAGAAAAACACATGAAAGAAAGTTTTCTGACGTTGGGGTAGGTTATTTCTTAAATAGTATACAAAAGGAACAAACTATAAAAAATTATCCAATCAAAATTCATCAAAACTGAAAATGTCTGTAACGACCAGATAGTATTTTTCAGCCTTTCTTTGCAAGCTGCATGTTCTCTGTTGCAGCTGCTCAACTCTGCTGTTGTAATGCAATAGAAGCCATGGATGATATGTAATGAATTGGAATGGTTGTGTTCCAATAAACCTTTTTTTGAAAATTAATTATTTTTATTTTTGTTCAAAATATTACAGATGTCCCTTTTTCTCCCCATTGACCCATTCCACCCCACTCTCCCCAGTCCCTCGCCAAAGCACTGTCCATGTCCTTGGGTTATGCATATATGTATATAAGTTCTTTGGTTAATCTCTCCCTCTTCACCCACCCACCCCCCTCCATCCCTCTGAGATCCGTCAGTCTGATCCACGCTTCTATGTCACTGAATCATTTCTATTCATCAGTTTATTAAGCTCCTTTACACTAACAATGAAATTTCAGAAAAATAGAAAAAAAAATTCCTTTTGCAATTGTAACAAAATGAATAAAGTAACTAAGAATGAACTTCATAAAGGATGTGAAGGACCTACATACTGAAAACTACTAAGCATTATTAAAAGAGATTTAAAAAGACACAATGAAATAGAAAGATATTCTGTGTTCATGAATCAGAAGAATTAACATAGTTAAAATGTCCATATTACCCAAAGCAATATACAGATTTAATGCAATGCCCATCAAAATCCCAATTACATTTTTTTAAAGAAACAGAACAAGCCGTGGCCAGTGTGGCTCAGGCGATGCAGCATCATCCCATGCACCAAAATGTAACTGGTTAGATTCCTCGTCAGGGCACATGTCTGGGTTGCAGGCTCGATGCCCACAAGGGGGCATGCAGGAGGCAGCCAAACAATGTTTCTCTTTCACATTAATGTTTCCCTTTCCCTTCCTCTCACTCTAAAATAATAAAAAACATATTAAAAATTCCACTAAAGAAAAGAAATAGAACAAAAAAATCACCAGATTTGTATGGAACCACAAAAGACCCTGAATAACCAAAGCAATCCTGAGGGAAAAGAAACTAAGCCAGATGTATCACACTCCTTGACTTCAAAATATACCACAAAGTGAAAATAATCAAAACAGCATGCTATTGGCAGAAAAACATATACACAGACCAATGGAATAAAACTGAGAGCCTAGCAATAAACTCACATATATATGGGTAAATAATTTTCCACAAAGGAGCCAAAAACATATAATAGAGAAAAGAAAGCCCCTCCAATGAACGGTGCTGGGTAAATTGGAAAGCCACGTGCAAAAGAATGAAACTAGATACTCTTTGTCTCCATATACAAAAATTAACTCAAAATGGATCAAAGACCTAAATGTAAGATCTGAAACAACAAACTACATAGAAGGAAACATAAATACTAACCTTATAGACCTTGGTCTTAGAGAGAATTTTATGAATTTGACGCCAAATGCAAGAGAAGCAAAGGCAAAAATAAATGAGTGGGATTATATCAAACTAAAAAGCTTCTGCATAGATGCAAACAAAACAAAAAGGCAAACAACTGAATAGGAGATATTTGCAAACAACAGCTCCAACAAGGAGTTAAGACTACAGTTACCATGTGACATAGCAACCCCTCTTCTGGTTATCTACCCAAAAATGTTGAAAACATTTATTTGCAAACATATATGCACTCCTATGCTGACTGCAGCATTATTCATGGTGGCCAAGACATAGAAACAACCAAAGTGTCCTTTGATTGAGGATTGCATAAAGAAGATGTAGTACATATGTACAATGGAATACTACTCAGCCATAAGAAAGGATGAAATACTGCCATTTGTGACAACACAGATGGATCTTGAGATATCATGCTAAGAGAAGTCAGAAAGAAAAAATTAAGAACCATATGATTCACCCATATGAGGGATATAAAACTTAAATGAACAAATGAACAAACAAGGAAAACAAACAATCAAAAACTCATAGACAAAGACAAAGTATGATGGTAACCACAGGGAAGGGAAGTGGGGGGGATAAAGAGTAAAAGGGATTGAATATATGGTGACAGAAGATGTGACTTTGGGTGGTGAGCACACAACTGAGTATACAGATGATGTATCACAGAATTGTATACACTTGAACCTATATAATCTTATTAACCAATGTCACCCCAACAAATGTAATCAAAAAATAAAAATAAAACTGTATTACAAATATATTTTAAAAAATGAGAAGATCTGAATAGTCCTTTTTCCAAAGAGGACATACAGATGGCCAACAGGTACACAAAATTGTGCTCAGTGTTGCTAATCATCAGAGAAATGCCAATCAAAGCCACAGTGAGATTCATCTCACACCTGTTAGAATGATTATGATAAAAAAGAAAGGAATAACAAGTGTTGGTGAGGATGTGGAGAAAAGGGGCTATTTATGTACTGTTGGTGGAAATATAAATTGGTGCAGCCGTTACAGAAAACAGTATGGAAATTCCTCAAAAAACTGAAAATAGAACTACCATAATATCCAGCAATTCCATTTCTTGGTATTTATCTAAAGAAAACAAAAACACTGACTCAAAAAGACGTTCGTACCCCCTTTGTTCATTGCAGTGTTATTTACAATAGTCCAGATATGGAAACAATGTAAGTGTTCACTGATGGCTAAACAAATAAAGTGAAAACGGTGTATGTGTGTGTTTGTGTGCACTGATACACAGACACATATATAACTCATATCTATACACAGACATATATAAACATGTATATACATATACACACATACACACACAATGGAATATTATTTGGCCATAAAAAAGGAAAATTTGCCATTTGCAACAACATGGATGGATCTTAGGGCATTATGCTAAGTGAAATAAGTCAAAAAAAGAAAGAAAAATACCCTATGATCACACTTACATATATAATCTAAAAAAACAAAAAGAAAACAGAAAAATAAGCTCACAGATAGAGAGAACAGATTGTTAGTTGTCAGAGGTGTGGGGGGTGGACAAAATGGGTAAAGGAGGTTAATGGTACAAACTTCCAGTTATAAATAAGTCATGGGGATATAATGTAGAGCACAGTGATTATAGTTAACAATATTGTATTGCATATTTAAAGGTTGCTAAGAAAATAGACAGTAAAAGTCTCTATCTCAAGAACAAAAAATTTGCAACTATGTATGGTGACAGATGTTAACTGCCTGGGTTGAAGGCTTGATCCCTAGTAGGGGACATGCAGGAGGCAGCTGATCAATGACTCTCTCATCACTGATGTTTCTCTCTCTCTCTCCCTTCCTCTCTCTCAGATCAATAAAGATATATTTAAAAGAAAAAAAAAAGGAACTTACTTTTGACCCAGTGATCCCACTTCTAGGTATATATCCTAAGAAACCTGAAACACTAATTTGAAAGAATATATACACCCCTATGTTCATAGCAGCATTATTTACAATAACTAAGATCTGGAAACAGCCCAAGTGTCCATTAGTAGACGAGTGGATAAAAAAGCTGTGGTATATTTACACAGTGGAATACTACATGGCCATAAAAAAATAAGGAATCTTACCTTTAAAATTTGTTTTTTATTGGATTTTAGAGAGAGAGAAAGAGAGGATGGGGAGAGGGGAGAGGGGGGAAAGGGGAGAGAGAAAGAGAGGGAAAGAGAGAGAAACATGGGTTTGTTGTTCCACTTATTTATGCATTCACTGGTTGCTTCTTGTATATGCTCTGACTGGAGATCAAACCCAAAATCTTGGCACAACACTCTAACCAATTAAAGTACCTGGCCACAGTAAGTCTTATCCTTTGTGACAGCATGGATGGATGTGGAGATTATTATGCTAAGTGAAATAAGTCAGCAGGAGAAAGACAAATACCATATGATATCACTTATATGTGGAATCTAATGAACAAAATAAACTGATGAACAAAATAGAAACAGAGGCACGGATACATGGGACAGACTGACAGCTGTCAGAGGGAAGGAGGGAAAGGAAACTGGATGAGAGAAGGTGAAGGGATTACCCAAAGAACATAAATGCATAACCCATAGACACAGACAAGTGTGGTGATGGCCGGGGGGAAGGGGGGCTGCGTGGAAGTAGGCAAAGGGGGAGGGGGTAATATGGGGACATCTGTAATAAAAATAAAGTTAAAAAAATAAATTGCAAGAAAGAATATTGAGTAAGGTCAGTAGTAAACATGAGGAAATCTAAGAAAAATACTGCCTACTAATAATATCTACTAATAATATCTAATATGGAGGGTTTAAAAAAGCAAGAAATAAGGAAATAGACAACTATATGTTTGTTGGTTGGGAGATAAGTACTTTAAAAAATATGCAGAATTTTAACTTATTTCAAATTTCTTTGCCAAGATATTACAATAAATAATGTTTCATATATGGCTTACATTAAAATAGGAAATCAGATTTTCTGATGGTTGATCACTTGCTGAATTTAAGATCATCATTAATTGTTGGATAGTATTCATAACAGTCCTAGAGGGGAAAAAAGAAGTGTTAAACAATGAAAATAAGAAATATATCTATCACACAAGTTAAATATATCCTCAAACTCACTGCCTCCCATTTATCTTTAAAAAGTTCTTGGCAATAAAACTTTATAAAACCCTAGGGTACTATTGTTTACAAGGAATTATATTTTACTTAAATCTTAAATAAAGGATGTGTTCATAATCAACATGTTTATAAAACCTGGTATGCTCACTTACTAATAAAACTATAAATCAATAAAACATTAAGTGGTCAAACTAATAACACTGTATTAAGTAGAAAACATATAAACTGGCATCAAAATAGTAATCTTTTAATAAAACATTATTATAATTAAATACTAAAATTTTTCAAATAAAGACAGCAAGAAATCTTCTAAAGGAAAGCATACATAATTTTAGAAGTCACCATTGTTAAAGCATAAAATTAGGTCAGTATCTTAAGAAATCTCTTTAATTCTATAATTTTAAGACTGGGGGTATAGTAAATATTAATGTTCCAATTTTGGAGTAGCAGTCTATTGCTACTGTAGGTACTACTTAATGATGCAGAGAACTGTAGAATATTTATGGTTGAAAGGGTTCTTAAGTATTATTTAGTAAAATGTGTTCAGCGTTCTCAAACATCTCTAAACTGGTATCTACACTTCCTCACCTTTCAAAAACATTGCTTCTATGACTTGTACATTCAGTAATCTATTTAAACCATAGTGACTAAAGCCACAAACTGCTGAACCAAAAATATTTCTCATTTGATCTTATACTTCGACTTCCTAGAAGTATATTTGACTTTCTTAAACACTTGCTCTTTCCTGAAACTCCCTCCTCCACTCCCTTGGCTTTTTTGACTTTACTCTCTCAGCTCCCAATCACACTTATTGAATCTAACTTCTATCTCATTTTTAAATGCCAGCATTCTTTCTGGTTCAGCCCTTAGCCATACATTTTTGCCATTATACACCTTCACTTCAGGCAACCTCATCTGTTTTTAGGGTTTTAACTCTCCCTGATTATTCCTAAATCTATAAGACCCTTATATTCTACTACTTACTACACATCTTCATATTCCATAAAGGCCTGAAGAATAATATTCTAAATATGAATTCATCAAAAATTTGTCAAACCTGTTCTTGCTCCTTCACTTCCACAGCCTATTTCTTGGTTCAGCATCTATCAATTGAATTACTGCAATACAGCAGCAGTCCAGAGATTTTGACTCACTATGTCTAGTAGGCTCTAGGCAAATGTACTTTGGAAGATTCCTCAGGTTATTCTAATTTGACCTCTGATTAAGAACCAGTGTGACAGATTAACAGGTCTCAGTATTTCTCACGTTTGCCTCCACATCCTCACTAACTAATAGCATTTAAACTTTCAAAAATCAAGCCTGATTTTATCCTTACCCCTGCTTAACACCCATTTATAGCAACAGGATATACTGTGCACAAGCTAAGGTCAAAACTCATGAATACGGCATACAAGGCCCTTTATAATGTAGTTCCCACCCTCCTCTATTGCCAAGTCATTTTCCCATTTTATAGTCAATACAGAGCTGCTAATAGTTCCCCAGACACGTCTTGTTTCCTCCTTCCACCCTTTGCATATGCTGTTCCCACCTACTAAAATGCCAGTATCTTGGGACTCAGACCCATGTATATTCAAAATTCAGTTCAAATATCACTTCATGAAGTTCTTTCTGTGCCATCTCATTAACTTGTCTTAAGTCTACTACTATACTTATACAAAAATGTGTTTTTATACGTCTATATAGTCATTTGAAAAATATCACTGATTGCCTATAATGTACCAAGTATTAGCCTTGGTCCTAATTATTAAATGCTGAACAAAAAAGTCATGGTCCATATGGTATACTTAACTTAAAAGCTATTATGGGTATTAGCAAAAACAAGCAAATACACAAATGGTTTTATCATTACAAATTGTGATGCACACTGTGAAGGAATTCAAAAGGGTGCTATGAAAAGGAATAAAAGAAAATACTTCAGAGAGAAATAAATCTTTTAAAAGGGTACTATTTGTGCTGAACCTAAAGGAACAGTAGCAGTTGATGATTTATGGAAAGAAAAGGAAGAGTTTCAAGAAGGGGGAAAAGCAAGTGTGAAGGTCCTCAAGCACAAAAGAGGTTGGAGAGTTCAGGAAACTGGCTAATTCATAATGAACAGGAAAACAAGATGAGGTTAGTGAGGCAACACAAGCTAGATCATATAAGATCGTGTAGGCATTGTTAAGAAATGTGCATTGTATTTCAGCTGCAATAGGAAACAGAAGCTTTAATGGCAGAGTGTACATGATCTGAATTACATTTCTAGAATATTATTCTAGGGGCTCTCTGAAGAACAGACTGGGTGGTGTACAGAAAGGAATGGTAATGAGAGTAAAAGCAGTAAGATCAGATAGTAGGCTACTGCAAAAAAATCCAAGAAAAAGAGAAACATATCTTGGACAAGGGTGGTGAGAGTAGAAACGGAGAATAACAGATGGACTCAAGAAATATTTCAGAGCAATTCAACAAGACTTGAAACAGATTAGATGTGGGAAGTAAGTGGGGATAAAGTCATAAAAAACAGTTCTAATCCTTCTAGGTGGTATAAAAACCAAATGGTGATACATTTTTTTACTTTATTTACTGAGATGGAATGCATTCCTATTCTAGATTTTATTCTTTAATGACAGACAGAACTAGGTCTAATAATCATATCCTCAACAACTAGCAAAATACCTGGAACACAAAGAGCACTCAATACACTGTATTTTTGGCACGTATATATAGATATATATAATGAAATAAATATACAAACCCAAAGCTCAATGAAGCACTGGATAAACAATTATAATGAAAATGAAAAGTAAGAAAACTCATACCTAACTGGAGTTTGGGGAAGAATCATATTCAACTCTTCATCAGGGTTACTTTTTCGTGGTGTTCTCTGCATTTCAAAACTAAATAATGAAAAGCAAAGTCATTCAGATTGAAAATTTATACTTTGTTCAAAAAGTAGTATAATATGTCCTGTTGCCTTATAACATAATACGAAATGATAAGTCTATATAGAAGTGATAGGAAACATAATCCAAAAGCTGTATAAATAAATAAAGTTATGTTTTTTTCATTATTGTGGGGTTTTTTATTCCTTACTGAGGATGTATGTGTTTTTTTAAAAACTAATTTGAGAGAGAGAGAGAAACATCAGTGTGAGAGAAACATCGATTAGTTCCCTCCCATAATGTGCCCTGATCTGGGATGGAACCCACAACCTAAGAACCTGCCCTGACTGGGAATCGAACCCACAACCACCTTTTGGTGTACAGGACAACACTCCAACCAACCAAGCCACACCACCAGGGCTTTCACTATTGTTGTTAAATTGGGTTTCTTCCCACTAGGTTTATGACAAAGAGGTACACCAATCATTAAGAATTTTTTTGAAAGTGAAAGATGTTTTCTATACAAAGTTAGGTGTTCAATGGCATTATAAAAGATATTCAATGCTCATAGACTGAAAGAATTAATATTGTCAAAATGTCCATACTACCCAAAGTAATCTACATATTCAATGCAATCCCTTTCAAAATTCCAATGATATTTCCATAAAAACAGAACAAACAATCCTAAAATTTGTATGAAACCATAAAAGAACCCAAATAGCCAAAGCAAACTTGAAAAAAAAAGAACAGAACTGGAGCCACCACACTTCCTGATTTCAAACTACATTAAAAAGCTAGAATAATCAAAATAGTATGGAACTGACAGAAAAACAGACACACAGATCAATGAGACAGAATAGGACCCCAGAAATAAGCCCACACATATATCATCAATTAGTTTATGACAAGCCAAGAATTTAGAATAGGGAAAGGACAGTCTCTTCAATAGGTGGTGCTTACGGAACTGGACAGCCACATACAAAAGAATAAAATTTGACAGCTATCTCACATCATCCTCAAAAGTTAACTCAAAATGGATTAAAAATTTGAATGTAAGATCTGAAATCAAAAAACTCCTTGAAAAAAACAGAGGTGGTTTTAAGCTCTTTAAAATCAGTATTGGAGATATTTTTAAGCTGACACCAAAAGCAAAGGGAACAAAAGCAAAAACAAACAAGCAGGAGTACACTGAACTAAAAAGCTTCCTGCACAGCAATAGAAACCATCAACAAAATGAAAAAAGGCAACCTACTCAATAAGAGAAAATGTTTGCAAATCGTATCTCATAAAGGGTAAATATTCAAAATGTATAAAGAACTCAATTTTAAAAACACAATCAAATTAAAAAATGAGCATATCTAAATAGACATTTTTCCTAAGACATACAGATGGCTGACAGGTATATGAAATGATGCTCAACATCATTAGTCTTCAGGGAAATGCAAATCAAGATGATAATGAGGTATCATCTCACACCAGTAAGAATGGCTATTATCAATAATACAAGAAATAACCACATTGTGAGGCTATGGAGAAAAGGGAACACTTGTACACTGTTGGTGGGAATGTAAATTGCTGCAGTCATTATGAAAAACAATATGGAAGTTCCTCAAAAGAATAAAAAATTGAGATACCACATGATCCAGCAATGAAATCTTGCCATTGCAACCTTGAAAGCATTATGCTATATGAAATGTCAGAAAGAAAAAGGCAAATATGGTATGATTCTCTTATATGCAGTATCTAAAAAAAAATTCAAACTCTTACAGAGAACAGATTGGTAGTCACCAGAGGGAATGGAGGGGAGTGAGTGAACTTTTTTTTAGTTTAAAAAAATAAAAAGAATCATATATTCAGTTGGCTGTTCAGCATCTTCACTTTACACTTCTCTGAGGTTTGATTCCTTTCTTATATACACAAATTTATCCTATTCTACTTAGTTTTATGAAAAAAAATATTCAACCCCATAATTTGAACTGGGAATCAAGTGGCTAGCATTTTTCTATCACTTTACTATTTACAAAGTACTTTCATCAATATATTTGTATATATAGTACAAAGTATACATGTGATTCTATAGTTAATGTTTCTTTTATACAGATTCTATAGTTAATGTTTCTTTTATACAGATGAGAAAACTAAGACTATTCAGTGAGATAAAGTGAAAATTCAACTACAGTCCAGAAAGCATGCAGGAAACACTGAAAGATTTATTCTCTGCCTTGACTTAGTTAGAGAAATTACTTTAAAAAGACATTAAAAATCAACACAGCCCTAGCTGGTTTGGCTCAGTGGTTAGAGCATCGGCCTTCAGGCTGAAGGGTCTGGGTTCAATTCTTATCAAGGGCACGGACCTCTGTTGCAGGCTCAATCCCCCAGCCCAGGTTGGGGCGAGTGCTGGAGGCAGCCAATCATTGTACCTCTTTCACATTGATGTTTCTCTCTCTCTCTCTCTCTCTGTCTCTTTCTCTCTTTCTCTCACCCTTCCACTCACTCTGAAAAGCAATGAAAAAAAATATCCTTGGGTGAGGATTAAAAAAAAAAATCAACAAATCTATGCACACTAGGAGGTAAACTAATGTTCACCTAGATAATACAGAGAGTGTTTTTTTACTTGTTTTAATAAAAAGAATAGGTTTACAATCTATGTAAGGGCACTGTATCATAAGGAAATCTCCATTAGATTGACAGCAACACAATCACAGTGGGGACTTTAACACCCCACTGTCAGCATTGGACAGGTCATCAAGATAAAAAATCAACAGGGAAACACAGACCTTAAATGACTCACTAGACCTAATGGATTTAACTGACATTTACACAACATTTCATCTCAAAGCAGCAGAATACACATTCTTCTCAAGTGCACATGGAACATTCTCAAAAACAGACCACATGTTAAGGCACAAGGCAAGCCTCTACAAATACAAGGTTGAAATCATATCAAGCATCTTCTTGGATCACAATGCCATGAAACTAGAAATCAACCACTATAAAAAAACTCAAAAATAGGCTAAATAACATGCTATTAAACAGTGAATGGTTTACCAATGAGATCAAGGAAGAAATCAAACACTTCATGGAAAGAAACGAAAATGAACAGACAACAATCCAAAAATCTATGGGACATGGACAAAGCAGTCCTGAGACGAAAATTCATAGCATTACAGGTCTATCTCAAGAAACAAAAAAAAGATCTAATGAACCATCTAACACAACTAAAAGAACTAAAATGAGAACAGCAAGAAAAGCCCCGAGGAAGTAGAGAGAAGAAATTAATAAAGATCAGAGCAGAAATTAATGACATAGAGATTGAAAAAACAATACAAAAAAATCAATGAAACCAAGAGCTGGTTCTTTGAAAAGATAAATAAGATTGATGCACCTTTAGCCAGACAAACTAAGAAACAGAGAGGACCCAAATAAATAAAATCAGAAATGAAAGAGGCGACATAACAACTGACCCCAAAGAAATACGAAGGATTGTAAGAAAATACTATGAGCAAGTATGTAACAAACTGGATTAGTGAGGATTATAGCATCTATGTTCATCAGGGATATTGGCCTGTAATTTTCTTTCTTTGTAGTGTCTTTATCCGGTGGGGGGAATGGACAATTTCCTAGAAACAGAGAACCTTCCAAAGCTGAATCAAGAAGAGGCAGAAAACCTGAACAGGCCAAAAACAACTAATGAAACTGAAGCAGTAATAAAAAAACTCCCAGCAAACAAAAGTCCTGGACCAGATGAATTTACAGGCGAGTTTTACCAAACTTTCAAAGAAGAATTAACACCTATTCTATTCAAAGTATTCCAGAAAAATTCAAGAGGAAGGAAAACTCCCAAACTCTTTTTATGAGGCCAGCATCATCCTAACCCCAAAACCGGATAAAGACACTACAAAGAAAGAAAATTACAGGCCAATATCCCTGATGAACATAGATGCTATAATCCTCACTAAAATACTAACAAACCGGATCCAGCAATACATTAAAAAGATCATACACCACAACCAAGTGGGATTTATTCCGGGGATGCAAGGCTGGTACAACATCTGCAAATCAATAAATGTGATACATCACATAAACAAAATGAAGGACAAAAATCATATGGTCTTATCAATAAATGCAGAAAAAGCATTTGACAAAATCTAGCACCAATTTCTGATAAAAACTCTCAACAAAGTGAGAATAGAGGCATCATACCTCAACATAATAAAGGCCGTATATGACAGACCTACAGCCAACATCATACTCAATGGGCAAAAACTATAACCATTTCCATTAAAAACAGGAACAAGACACTTTCACCACTCTTATTCAACATAGTACTGGAAATCCTCGCCATAGCCATCAGACAGGAAGAAAGCATAAAAGGTATCCAAATTGGAAAGTAAGAAGTAAAACTGTCATTATTTGCAGATGACATAATATTGTACATAGAAAGACTCCGTCAAAGTACTACTAGATTTGATAAACAAATCTGGCAACGTAGCTGGATACATAATCAACATCCAGAAATCAATGGCAGTCTTATACACCAACAATGAACTTTCAGAGAGAGAATGTAAAAAAACAATACCGTTTACCACTACAACTAAAAAAATAAGATACCTAGGAATAAACTTAACCAAGGATGTAAAATACCTATACTTAGAAAACTACGTGACGCTGAAAAAAGAAATGGAGGAAGATTTAAACAAGTGGAAGAATATACCATGCTCATGGATTGGAAGAATTAATATCATTAAAATGTCCATACTACCTACAGCAATTTATAGATTCAATGCAATTCCTATTAAAATACCAACAGCATATTTCAAAAATCTAGAACAAACATTTCGAAAATTTATATGGAATCAAAAAGGACCCCGAATAGCTTCAGCCATCTTGAGAAAAAAGAACAGAGCGGGAGGGATCACATTACCAGACTTCAAACTGTATTACAAAGCCATTGTAACCAAAACGGCCTGGTACTGGTACAACGGGCATATAGATCAATGGAACAGAACAGGGACCCCAGAAATAGACCCACGCCATTATGGTCAGTTAATATTTGACAAAGGAGGCAAGAGCATCCAATGGAGTAAAGACAGTCTCTTCAATAAGTGGTGCTAAGAAAATTGGACAGATACATGCAAAAAAATGAAACTAGACCACCAACTTTCACCATACACAAAAATAAACTCAAAATGGATAAAAGACTTAAATGTAAGTCATGAAACCATAAAAATCCTGGAAGAAAACATAGGCAGTAAAATCACAGACATCCCACATAGTGGAATTTTCACTGATACATCTCCTAGGACAAGAGAAACAGAAGAAAAATAAACATATGGGACTACATCAAACTAAAAAGCTTCTGCACAGCAAAAGAAAACAGCCTCAAAATACAAAGGAACCCCACAGTCTGGGAAAACAGATTTGCCAAGGATGTATCTGATAAGGGGCTAATTTCCAAAGTGTACAAAGAACTCATACTACTCAGCAAGAGGAAGACAAACAACCCAATTAAGAAATGAACAAAGGACCTGAATAGACACTTCTCCAAAGAGGACATACAGATGGCCAAGAAACACATGAGAAAATGCTCAACATCGCTAATCATCAGAGAGATGCAAATGAAAACCACAATGAGGTATCACTTCACACCTGTCAGAATGGCTGCCATCAACAAATCAACAAACGACATGTGCTGGCAAGGATGTGGAGAAAGGGGAACCCTAGTACACTGCTGGTAGGAACGCAGACTGGCGCAACCACTATGGAAAACTGTACGGAGGTTCCTCAAAAAATTAAAAATGGAACTGCCTTTTGACCCAGTGATCCCACTTCTAGGAATATATCCTAAGAATCCTGAAACACTAATCAGAAAGAATATATGCACTCCTATGTTCATAGCAGCGCAGTTTACAACAGCTAAAATCTGGAAACAGCCCAAGTGCCCATGAGTAGATGAGTGGATAAAAAAGCTGCGGGACATGTACCATGGAATACTACACAGCTGTAAAGAAGGATCTCGTACCCTTTGGGACAGTATGGATGGACCTGGAGAAAATTATGCTAAGCCAGGCAGAGAAAGACAAATATCACATGATCTCACTTATATGTGGAATCTAAAGAACTTAATAAATTGATGAACAGAATAGATTCAATGACATGGAAGCATAGATCAGACTGATGAATGTCAGGGGAATGGAGGAGGGCAGGTGAGTGGAGGAGGAGAGATTAATCAAAGAATTTATATGCATATATGCAGAACCCAAGGAAACGGACAATGGCAGGGAGAGGGACTGGGGAGGGGGATAGGATGGGGTGGAATGGGTCACTGGGGAGAAAAAGGGACATTTGCAATATTTTAAACAAAAATAAAATTTAAAAAAAAAAGAAATCTCCATTTGTTAATACATCATATGCTTAGAATATTGTTTATCTTATTAACTTTATATAGACATCTGAATTATTATAAATTATATTTAAAGGTCATTAAGTTAAATAAAAACCTGTTGAACCTACCTCTATCAAAACTGACCTATAGCAAAAGCATATCAACAATACCTGTCTATTGGATCAGTCTGTAGAGTTTTATCATGATCTAGAAATAATCTTGCATCTAGATCTTTGTTTTTAAGGTAAATTTCTTCATATTGTTTAGAGAGACTTTCCACCTCAAAAGAAAAAAAATACTGACAATTATCCTTTTATGTCATTACATCTCTCAGTACACTGAAGTAGGACCTAATTAAAGAATTTTTGTACAATATACACTTAATTTTACAACACACTGAGTTCACATGCAATATAAATACAGCATATGTGCAAGTGAAGTAAATTACAAATTTTCAATTCTAATTTTAAACATATTTTATGCATGCACCCCATTCATTAGAATTTTATGTAGACAAGATTCATCAATGCCACAATTAAGTACTGAGATAGAACTGTAACATAAAAATAGGTATTATTATAACCACTTAATTGCTAAGATCCTCCAAACATCCCATACATTTTTCACTTTTAATCTTCTACTATGCTTACCAATATAAAATACTTTTCAAACACAGTAACAGATCCTTTTGGTTATATAGTCTGCCCATGTTTTCTAAATCTTTTAGTTCACTCAAACTTCCTTTAGTTAAGTATCTTAGGCAAGAGTATCAGCCCAATTAATGCATTTGCATGATTTATTCCCAATTTAGGCACTTTTTCAATTGCTAGACTCTGCAACACTTTTATCAGTTCTGCTTCATAATTCCGAATCATAATTTAAAAACCAATGCGCAATAGACAACTATTTGGCATGACTTCTGTTGTGACTTTTTAAAGTGAAAATGTTTCTAACCTGAGGGTACTAAAATTGCATTCTAAAAGAAGTGGCAGAAGAAATCCAGTTAAAAGTAAACTTTTGTCCGTATAAACTTTTTAGATAGAACAGTCATTCGTGCTCAAGTTTAATAATTGTTACTGCTCTAGCTTAGTGAGGCACTAATTATCAATCATTTACTGATTGACAGCTATGAATACTACAAGCAAAATATTGGGGAAAATGCTAAGTTTATCTTAAGATTTCAATTAAAATTATAATACTTTCTAGGGGAAGAAAAATTACTATGAGTGTCCAACATGCTTCAGAGTTGTGAACAGCAACTCTTTATAATAAGACTCAGTAACACAGCATTTGGCCCCTTTTTGCCTCTCTAGTACCATATCTTACCACTCTTCTGCCCTGTAACCCAATCTTAACTAGTTGAAGTTCACCAAACAGACCAAACTATGACATATAACTGTGCCCTTGAATCTAGAATTTCTAACCCATTTTTCATAAAGCTTACTCAGATCAGAAATGACATCACCCCAAACAATTTTCTGCAAAACCTGTCTGCCCCACTTTGGATTAGGTTGCCCTCCTCCAAAATATTATAACACCCTTCTATCAGACTCTTGTAGACTCCTGTACATGTTCTATTTCTTTGTCTCTGTCTCCCACTAGCACCTTAATGACAGTGACTATGAGTTAAATTTCTGCATCAATGATATCTAGCACAATACCTGGCACATACTGAGCAATCAATAAAAAGTTGTTGAATGGGTACATTAACTCAAGGACTAACTACCAATTCAGTTAATAGAATCAGCAGTTTAGCTATCTGATTTCACATCTTTTGGTTGTAGTGACTAGTACTAGCTGCTTTTAAAACACTGCTTTATCACTGAGTATTTGTTCTTCATCCTTTATCTAAAGCATCCTTTTCTCCACATATTTTACCTTACCACATAAGTTCTCAGTTGTTCTGTTCTCATTGAAGAGCAAGACATTTGAGGCAAAATGTGAAAAGAAATGGATGGATGGCACACCACTAAGGTAAAACATTTCTGCAACATAATCACAGTCATTTCAACCAAATTTATTTTCAATTAAGTAATTTTTAAAAATACTCAAAAGAGATGCTCTGCAATAAAGTAATGCCAATAAATTTAATGGCATTAATCATGGATCTTATGCATGAGGATGTGCAGCAAAGCAAATCAGGAATCAAATGTGATTGAACATATTTAGTTATATTTAGTATATGTGCTGCCCAAGGGAGCACTAGTTATATATTTAAATATTTAATGGAACTTAGAAATTCAAAAGCCTACTCTTAAATTTTTGAAAAATTTCAGTACAAATCCATTTCTGGTTTAAATTACAAAATGCTGCTTATTTATACGTTTGAGTACATACTGAAAAGGTTTTTTTGTTACTATGTAAAGTTGGCTCACCACAATTCTACTTAGGTTCCTTTTCCTGAGCAAAAAATATTTAAATACAGTAAAGTGATCTTAAGAAATTCAGACAACTATTCCCCCCTCCCAAAAGTCCCAAAATACATTAACATTCTATTAAGTTTTCTTTCAGATTACCTCTGGAAGTCCATTTGAAGCTACAATTCCAAGAGAATTCATAAAAGGTATAAAATTTTTGAAATAAACGTTTTTCACCTGAAAAAGATAAAGTTACATGACCATTAAAATAAATAAATAAATAAATAAATAAATAAATAAATAAATAAATCTATCTCCATCACTATTAACACTAAAATGAAAGTGTTAACTGACAGTTTGATCTATGACTTACATTCAACCTAGTGTGACACTTATTTATAATAATTTAATTATTTACTTTTAAAATTATGTGAGGCAGATTTCAGGTCCTAGCATGAAGGTGGAGTTGGAAGTTTTTAATGAAATGGAATTTATAAGAAGAAAACCCATTGCAACCAACTTCAATATTTCACATTTAACAAATGATGAAAAAATGGGAGGCTCAAAAAAATTAAGCAACTTGACCAAAGTTACACGGCTAGGAAGCAGCAGATCTGGAATTTAAATCCAATCTCTTAACAGCAAAGCCAAGACTCTTTTTACTTCTCTGCACTGCCTCTGATTTCTCCCCAAAGCATATTTTAGGCCACTTCACACAAGTCATCTAATACCTAGTTTAGAGACTATCAAGTCAATTATTTTAGCATAAATTTGGGGAAATAACCTGCTTTTGTAACAAAATAATTTTGCACACAAAAATAATACTCAATAACTGAATTCAAAACCAAAATACAATGTTTTGTAGAATTAAGCAAATTCATGCAAAATCACCCTGCATTTAACATGAAAAATAAAGACTGTACCCGAAAACCTGGAGTTATGTTATTCTACACTTGCACTCTGCTGCGGAATTTTAAACAACTCACTTTTCCTTCATTTAACTTCCTTTTACAACTTTGTAGTCTACATTTACTAAGATGGAAATAATTTAATATCAGCTCCTATCTTCTTCTTTGCAGATAAGTTGTAAGAATTAAGCTTCTGTTACATTTACTAGTTTTGTTTGCTAACTAATCCCACTTAACTAGAATATTTATAAGGTAGGTAGGGTAGTTCACTAGTCAATAATTATATAACCATAAATATAACTAACCAATAAATGCTATGTAAGTAATCAAGTGTTAATTAATTAATGTCAATTACCACCAAAGATTTTAATCACCTATACTCTAAAAAGCATTACTATAATGATTCTAAACTATAACAAAGAATACAAAAATAAAAAATGATTTATTACCAGTAGTTCTGAAATTCAGAGAATTAACAACCAGGAATTAGAAAACTGGCTGAGTCGTAGACTGGAGTAAAAAAAAATATTTCAACTACATTTGTTAGCTTATTAGCAAAGACAATTTATGATTCTAGAAAAGTAAATATATATATATATAAAGTTGATACATCTATATCTATATGTCTATGTCTACATATTTGTTATTTGAAATTAACAAAAGCCACAGAGCAGTGCTAAAACCCAGATATCTTGATAAATCACTCCAACACTTTTGAAACTAGATTTTTGAGATCATACCCCCATTTCTCCCCAGAGCTCACAGAGAAATTTCAAAGATGCAACATTTCATACAGCTATCTGGTGGTAGTGAATTGTGGACAATATAATAATTTATGGGAGAAACAGCATGATATAGTGACAGGAGCACTGACAGTCTAGACTGTCAGTAATTAACTACCAGTCTCTAAAAGCTTGTTTACTCATTACTAAAAGGAAGCAGAGTATATTATTTGTAAGAGTCCTTCGAATTCCAACATCCCAGATTCTATGAACAAAATAAGCAATTCCTGTGTGTTTATGTGTATTCTCTACCAGCCATTAACATCTGTAATATTTAAAAAATAATTATAGAAGACTGAATAGAAATTGAATGCTGGTATCGTTTATCACTAAACCGAAAGCACTAGGGCCTTCTTAGCAGGGTATTTTAAAACATTAGGGAAATTAATAATCACAGAGGAATCAAAGAACAAATTCATTTGAAAACTACTGCCCTAATGATTTACATTTCAGTGATTCCAGAGTGAGGAGCTATTCTTTAAAATCAAAGTAACTGAATATGAAAATTAAATTTTTTTCTAAACATTTTGCTATTGCAAAAGGGTTGGCACTAATTACAAAAAGCAAGCTCATTACAAAAGAAGTATATACTGTTAGAAAGAACTTATATCTAAATCTACTTTAACTATTTTAAAGAAATCATGAAGTTAAATTACCTCATCTATATTACATTCATGTTCTTTACAGAGAACTTCAATAATTCTTGTATCATTTTCTAGTTGTTTTGCTATCCGTGCACTCCTGTTCTGACCTCGCCTTGGTGTTCGAGGTGAACCATTAATAGGTATTACAGCTGTTTCTGTAAAAATGGTAAATTAGATAAGAACAATTGCAAATTCCACTGTATAAAATAATGAAATATTTTAATTATAACTAGGAAGGTCAGAAATAATCTGGTAACATTACGCTACTTTTAATTATTAGGCTTCCTTTAAAGGCTAACAGTTTTATCTATTTATTGCATACCTATTATAAGTTATGTATTAATAATAGTTTTGCCATCCCCCTATTCTCTTCTGCCCCCAACTAGTCCAGAAAGAAAAATACTTAAAGCCAAATATGAAGAAGGCAAGGGAAACAGCCAACTTATAAAGTAATTCTAAAATTATTCTATTCAATCTGCAAAGGGGAAAAAAATGTTTTCTATCTTTTAACGTGTCTTAAAAATAATAAGCAACTATTTATGGATTCAATTTCGAGATAGAGTATAAAATAAATAAATTTTTAAAATGTTAGCAAATACCATAGTAAATTATGATGCTTTTAAAAGATAAATATATAAATGTAATAATGTGATAATGAATTGTGATTTTTTTAAATCCCCTGGATTATTTTGAGCATTTCCAATTCAAACTGAATATGGATTCAGCTATTAAAGAGATTACAGAAGACTATGTATAAAAAGTATTAAATGCCTCTGGGCCCAATCAACAATTTATAAGAAATTGGGAGGTTAGAGGAACATGTTAAACTATACCATAGGATGCAATCAGTAAAAAATTAAACCATGGGAAACTCAACAGGACAAACCACCTGATTATTTAACAAACTGCAAAAAAAAAAAAAGAGAGAGAAAGATGAAGGAGGAACTTTTTAAAAAGTCTTAAAAGCTTATCAACCAATTACAAAGTATAGATCTCATTTACATTCTCATTTAGTCAATCTGTAAACATTTTTAATTACTTTTATAACACAATTGAAAATGTGAACACTCATTAAATATTTGGTGGTATGAAGGAATTACTATTAATTGATTTTAGGTGTGATATAATGGTACTATCATGCTTTTTAAAAAAGACTGTATCTTTTAGAGATACATACTAAAATTTAAAAGGATGATATTGTATGCAAAAATGTGCTTCAAAATAATATAGCTGGTAGAACTGGACAGTAGATGGGGCTACAGGATGACTATAAGTTATATGTTGAAGGTAGGTAATAAATACATGGAGACTTATTATACTACTGTCTACTTTTATACTCATTTGATATTCTCCATAATAAAAAGATAATTAAAAGTGTATCATAGTCAAATTCAACACCTCATCCTGGCTTCTCTTTAACACAACACTTAGAGAATTAAATGTACATTGAAATTATCCAAAAGAACAAAGCCTGTCAACCTAAAGTAACATCCTACATCAATTTATTAATATTATAACATTGAAAATACTAAGGAAAAGGCATAAAAAAAATTTTAATTCAGAAAATTTTGAAATATATTTGTTTTCTAATTTTTCCCCTCCCTCTGTTTTGCATGTGGTTTCTGATAAATAACTGCCTTTTCTATCAAACCATGTTCAACAAATTTTCAAAATGCATTTTTCCATGAAGTTATTGTTCACAAAGATTAGTATGGCTTCAGCTTTTCAGCCACTTCAGTGACACTTTGAGATTTCCAGGTTTTGAGCTGTCCTACATTATTTTTAGTATTATTAATACTTTCATCATTTTAGGAGCCAATGAATCAGTTCAGTCTTAGTTAATTTTACATTTTTCTGAAGTATAGTAATTAATTTTGAAATCCTACTCATGATGCCACCAGAGGAAGCAATTCCATTCTAAGACGATATATGCATCTTTGCTAACTGAAATCTAATTATTTTAGCAAGTTACTTTTATTTAAATACATTTCCCATCTAATCACCCACTGAAATAAATCAATACAGTCCATATGCAAAAAAAATTAGTCGTATAATCATTATAGCACCCAATAATAAAAATTTAATCTGTTCCTGTAGAATGGACCACTCTTTCCCATGCAGTTTCAATCATATCCCTGCTTTGCCTCTCGATTTTCGCTTTACTGGGAATGCCCTCCCCTCAACTTACCACAACACTCAAATCCTCACTACTCTTTTCACGCAATTTGTCACCTCTTTTATAAGTCCTTCCTTCCTCCTCCCCAGCTAGGAAAACTTTCTCATCTTCTGAACTTCCAAAGCATTTTCTGTATTTTGGCTCAGTCTACTTTCTACCATATACTCAAATTACTTGCTTACTAGTCTTATCCTTCCTTCTATAACTTATACTACTTGAGGACAAAGTCCATGTCTGATTTATTATCATACCCTAGGCTCTAAAACCACTTCTTGGATGTATCAGACATTAATAAGCAACTGTTGAATGATGAAGCAGAAGGAGCACAAAATAAAATACTTACTATATGGTTCTTTGAGCAATGCAGGAGGTGAGAGTTTGATAAAATAGTCAAGGACACATAGCATTAACTGAAATGAGATCACCAGGTCATCTTCCATTTGTAATACTTCCCCTGAATATAAAAAAAGATTCACATTTTAAAGTAAAGTTAGAGACTGAGATTTTTTTATTTTATTATTGATTTTAGAGAGAGAGGAAGAGAGAAACATCAATGTGACAGAGAAACATCAATCAGTTGCCTCCCACCCTGACCAGGAATCAAACCCACAACCTACATTATGTGCCCTGACCACAAATCAAACCCACAATCTTCTGGCACATGGGACAACGCTCCAACCAATTGAGCGTTGGCCAGGGCAAGACTGAGATCTTTAAGTCAGGGAAAATAGTAAGTATGGATGTATCCATATACTCATTTATTCAACAATCACTAGAAGGATGCTAAAGATTTTTTTTTGTAAAAACTCAGTCATATTTGATATATACAGAAATATAAATAAAAATATAAAATTATGACATTATAAAGAAAGTAAAAATTTACAATGAGAATTTTAAAGTTAGATATTATTAGTATTCAGTCCCTATGTCTTAATTATTTTTTTTGCTTTTTTTAAACTTACTTCCAGTTTGGTAAGAGCTATAGAATTTATTACTTCTGAAAATAATTTTGAAGTATGATAATTTTGAAGTATGCTAATCTTTAATTCTACTTATTTATGAATCCTTATATATTTTCAATTTTAAATGCCACCCAAAATATTATAATAACCAAGGCCATTAAGAAATAACAAAATTAGTATATAATTGTGAAGTCATCTATAAATTATTTAGCACAAAATCCTGAGTTAATAACTATACAACTAGAGAGCTGTGAAGACATAAATGCATATAATAAATACCTGAGAAAAAAACAGTACAGCTACATAAAATATACATTTGATGTATACATCAAATATACAAATATAGCTATAACATATTTGCTTATTGCTCTATGTTGTATATTATTTTTAAAAGAAAAATTTGACTGACTTTTTATCTTTTTGATATGAGACTGCTAAACCAATAATAGTCCCAACAAATACTGGTGGAGTAGAAACCATGTGAGAAAACAGGTAACCCTGCATCAGGTAGGTTTTCTAGATCCATAGGAATGGTACAAAAATATGTCTGTAACATTCTTAGAAATTATTAAGAAATACCATAGAGGTAAAAAATGATATGAAGGCCTTCTAGTTAAAAATTAGTAGAGTGAAGTCAAATCAAAGAATCTCTCTCCTCCAATATCTAATGAAAGAAAAGAAAAAAATATCCCGATTAAGTGCTAGCACCAACACCAAATTTGAGAGATACTGAGTCTGAGAGTATTATCTTTTTTCTCTTCTTACTTGGAGGAAGTAGAAATTGTTGATGAGAAAGGGTAAAATGAAGGAAGGAAACAATTATAGCTAGCTTTCTGACAAACAGAGATTCCAGATTGGGGAACAATTTGAATCCCAACACAATCCTGTTATAGAAACAGAATATGACTGCCACTAGAAGTGTTCTGTTTTAGAGTTCATTCTAACAAAACTCTCAGAACAACAAAGACACATATTATTCCAGATGAATTCTCCAATTTATCTGTCTCTGACTAAAAGTGTGTGTGCGCGCATGTGTGCACACACATATATACATATGTGTGTGTGTATATATATATATACACACACACATTAAAAAAAAAAGCCTGCTCTCATAGCTTTTTGGAGGAACACAAGTCACAGATAATAGGCAAAGTGAGTAAAGGGAGATTTATTCACACCACATCAAAGAAAACAGAATATCAGGTAAGGGTTGCCACATGAAGTTCTATTTACATGGGGGGGGGGGGTGGCAGCAAAGAGATTATGCAAACATATTTTAGAAAAGAAAAAAAGAAAATATATAACAACAACATAGAAGGAGAAAAAATCAGATAGAAGCCCAATCTGAAAGATAGTCTATCGAAGAAAATGTCCTATGAGTCCTTGCACTAACTTAAAAAGCCTATTTTATAAGAACAAGGAGCTAGACAACCTAAGAAAAACCTGAGAACTAAATAACACCACTACAAACATAGTTTAACTCAAAACAGAAGGCTTGAGATAAAATCAGTCAACACATAAGAAAAATACCAAAGATTAGAATAATATGAGAGAAGTCGAATGTAATTGAAAATTTTCTTTAAAGAAAAAAAATATGAAAGATAGTAAATGTGTACGACAAAAACAATCCAAATAAGATAATTAATGTTTCTGAAACATAACAGAATATACAATAGTACCTAACTGAATAGAATTATATTTTAAAATGTAGTATGTTAAGATTTATCTGAAAGAAAGATAAAAGGGGAAACTTTGGGACCTGGAGAGGATTATGCTAAGTGACATAAGCCAGTCAGAGAAAGACAAGTACCACAGGATCTCACTCATATGTGGAATCTAATGAACAAAATAAACTGATGAACAAGATAGATACAGAGATAAAGAAGCATGGAGCAGTGGATGAATTTCAGAGAGAAGGTGGGGGTGGGGAGTAGGTGGGGGAGAGAGATTAATCAAAGAATTTAGATGCATATCTGCATGACCTATGGACACAGACAATAGTGTGGAGAAGACCTCAGGGGGAGGGTGGATGCCGGGTGGAGGGGATCAATGGGGGGAAAAATGGGGACATCTGTAATACTTTCAACAATAATATAAAAAGGGGATACAGGGTCCCAAGAAAAACTAATACAAAATAATAAAAATCAAGAGATATCCTAGTTAAGGTACTGAATCTCAAATTTAAAAAAAATTCTATAAGCATTCAAGAAGTAAATGAGGAGGAGGAAATGAAGCTAGACTCAGATTTCTCAACAGCAATGTTCAACACCAGAAAACAGTATCCTTAGGAAGACAAACAAGGTACAATAGGATACACAGCTAAGTTGTCCTTCAAGTATAAAGACTATAAACATGACTCACAAACATGCCAAACATAGGGAATGTGATGCCAAATATGATGCTTTTAAAAAAAACTCCTTCATAGTAAATTCCAGGTAAGAATGAATCAAAATAAAGAACAAAAAGGAGAAATTAGAACTCAAAAATGGAGAAGTTATGATGCAGGAATCACAATAATCACAGAATCCCTTTAAATATACAAGTGAGACTACATAAGTGTGATAATTAATAATTAATTGTAATCACAGAACAGAATATAAATGTTAGCATCTTTGATAACCTAATAGTAGCAATAAACTAAGCAAATCTGAAAGTATAGAACAAGGAGGTAACAACAGGAAGAATGAGAATAGAGGATTCTTTTTCTTCAAAGCAGATTAATATATATTGCTTTAAATCAAAACGCAAAGTTAAATAAAGACTCTAACCTCTTAATTTTTTCATACTTTTCCATAATGTTAGAGAAATATTTTAGGAATAATATGGTTTAAGTAATAAAACATTTATCTAAACTAAGCAATTCCCTCCATTTCTCTTATTTTTTCTGTAAAATTTGGGTAAAATTAATTTTTGTAATTTAAATGCAGCACTACAATATGATCCTATATTTAGAAAATTAATCTGTGAATGTAGTCATACACCCACCATTTTTACCAAAATGCATTCACAAAAATATACCTAAAATGACAATCCCATAACTTTTAACTATTCCTTTTCTTTAATTGACTACATTTATTGGGGTTACATTGGCTAATAATATAGGTTTCAGCCCTGGCTGAGTGGCTGAGTTGGTTAGAGCATCATACCGTACACTGAAAGGTTTTGGGTTCGATTCCCAGTCAGGGCACATACCCAGGTTGTGGGTTTGATCCCTGGTTGGAGCATGTACGGGAGGCAACCAATCGATGTTTCTCTCTCACATCAATGTTTCTCTCTCTCTCTCTAAAATCAATAAACATATCCTTGGGTGAGAATTTAAAAAAAGATTATATAGGCTTCAAGTGTACATTTCTATGATACATGTTCTGAATATTGCATTGTGTGCCCACCTCCCAAAGTCAAATCATCTTCACCATTATTTGGACCACTTTACCCTTTACTATCCCTCCACCCTCTTCCCACTAGCAACCACCATACTGTTGTCTATGTCTATGACTTTCAGTTTTATATTCCACATGAGTGAAATCATATGGTTCTTAGCTTTTTCTGACTTATTTTGCTTAGCATAATATTCTCAAGGTTCATGTATATGGTCATAAATGGCAGTATTTTATCTTTTCTTATGGTTTAGTATTCCATTGTACATATGTACCACATCTTCTTTTTCAAATCATCTATCAAAGGACACTTTGGTTATTTCCACGTGTTGGCCACCATGAATAATGCTGCAATCAACATAGTGGTGCATATATCTTTGCAAATAAATGTTTTCAAATTTTTCGGGTAGATACCCAGAAGAGGGGTTGCTGGGTCATATGGTAACTCTATTCTTAATTTTTTGAGGAGTCTTCATACAGTTTTCCATAGTGGCTCTACCAGTTTACATTCCCACCAGCAGTGAATGAGGGTTCCTTTTTCTCCACAGCCTCTCCAACACTTGCTATTACTTGTCTTGTTGATAGTAGCCATCTAACAGGTGTGAGGTGGTATCTCATTGTAGTTTTGATTTGCATTTCCCTAATGGCTAATGAAACTGAGCATCTTTTCATATATCTGTTGGCCATTTGTATGTCTTCTTGGGAGAAATGTCTGTTCAGGTCCTCTGCCTATTTTTTAATTGTATTGTTTGTTTGCTCGGCGCTGAGTTGTATTAGTTCTTTATATATTTTAGATATTAACCCCTTGTTGGAGATGTTGTTTGCAAATATCTTCTCCCAATTGGTTGGCTGCCTTTTGCTGTGCAGAAGCTTTTTAGTTTGACACAGTCCCATTCATTTACTTTTGCCTTTACTTCCCCTGCCTTTGGGGTCAAATTCATAACATCTTCTGATCCTAAGTTTAGTACCTATGTTTTCTTCTATGTAATTTATTGTTTCATATCTTATATTTAGGTTTTTGATCCATTTTGAAACAATTTTTGTACATGGTGACAAACTGTAGCCTAGTTTCATTATTTTGCATGTGGCTTTTCAATTTTCCCTGCACCATTAATTAAAGGTGATTTTTCTCTATTGCATGTTTTTGGCTCCTTTGTCAAAAATTAATTGCTCAAATACATGTGGTTTTATTTCTGGGTTCTCAATTCTGTTCCATTGGTCTGTGTATATGTTTTTCTGCCAATATCATGCTGTTTTGATTATCATTGCTCTGTAGTATAATTTAAAGTCAGGTAGTGTGATACCTCGTTTAGTTCTTTCTTCTCAGGATTGCTTTGATTATTTGGAGTCTTTTGTTGTTCCATACAAACCTGATGATTTTTTGTTCCATTTCTTTAAAAAATGTCACTAGGATTCTGATGGAGATTGCATTAAATCTGTATATTGCTTTGGGTAATCCCATAATTTTAATGATTATTTCTGGATGGGTTTTGGGTAACTTTCCTGTTTTTCTTTGCATTTTGCTGTATTATTTGAATTCTTTTAAATAAGTATATATCATTTTTATAAAATCAGTAAGATCATTCTTTAAAAAAAATTGAAAGACAGGAGGAATGGATATTAAAAACAGAAATGAAATGAGATATTTCCAATGTTGCTTCCAGTATCAAAATTACAAGAACTTGCTAATAATTAACAAGCCACACAAAGAACTGTGGTTGATGGGGCAGGCGAGCGGGGGAGCAAAATTAAAAGAATAATTATTACATCTGAAACGTAAGCATGTAACAAACATAATGACTTTACCTTTAGCTAGTAAAAATGTGATCCAAGAAACTTTTAGCACCAACACAGAATTTATTTCAGTCGATATCCTAGTAAATAGAAAGGAGAAAAAAAATTTAGGATAGCTTTCTAAGTATACTTGTTTTTCACCTCTTTTAAAATTACAACCTGAGCTGATTATATAATAGAATACAGTCCATTTTAAATGCACAATTTACACATGAACTTACTATTTTGTCTGTTAGTGTTTATACCAAGGTATTTCTATTGTGCCCATGGTAGTAAACATTTTATTTAAAACACTGAATATCTCAATTCTAATTTTAAAAAATGTATAGGAAGTAGTATACTATACTGCACTTGGTTTCCAGTTACGTAATACTTTTCTGCTCTTTGTTTTCTAATTAAAATCAACATAGTAAGCAGAAAAATAGAGGTTTGGGTGATTTTAGTTTACCAATTTAACAATATCCCTTATTAATGTTTCCATAGTCATTCACTTGTTAGAATTAACCAGTGAAATGAATAATTAATAGTTAATTAATATACAATTTCCCTTTATATTAATCATCTTCAATACTACTACTTGAATGTGGCAGAAAATCTTATATACTACTCATTCTTTTTCCAAAAAAAAACCTTCTAGAGATCTTACATGGGCATACTGTTAGAATATGTATTATAGGTTAAAAAAATAATTTGGAAATTTTAATATAAATTTTCATACTTATTCTTACACAAAAATTATGCTGAGTCTTAGGTAATAAAGCGCCTGGCCCTGGCCAGGTGGCTCAGTTGGTTGGAGCATCATCCAATACACAAAAAGGTTCAATTCTCGATCAGGGCACATACCTAGGTTGTGGGTTCAATCCCCAGTCAGGGGGATATATGGGAGGCAACCAATCGATGTTTCTCTCTCATTCTCTCTCTCTCTTTCTCTCTCTCTCAAATCAACAAAAACATGTCCTAGGGTGAGGATTAAGAAAAAAAATTTGCCTTTACTAGACCCTCAATAAAAATTTAGTCAATGAATTTGCATTTTTCCCAGAGTTGATGATATACTGCACTGAATCAACTTCCACCTACTTATTTCTCCCTTATAGTAAAAGGAAAATATTTCATACGAATTTTCTTTATAAGAAGACAAATAATCTGCATAGGGCTTAAATCTATAACCTTACTTTATGAAGAATCATGCTATGATCAATGAAACTAACCCTGGCATTACCAACATGTTTGGTATCACTCCAGAAAAATCTTTTAAAAAAACAAAAAATGGTGAAAAATAACATGTACTGAACTACTTACAAACTGCTGGGCTGTGTCAAATATATAAGTTCACATGTCCTGAAAGGAAAAAATAATTATATTAAAACATTATGGCTGTTTTAAAAGTTACTTTGTAATTATTTTTGTAACTTAAATATCACTTTTATCATGTTTTATTAGTCTTATTTTAAGAAGTATATGTTTTAAAAACAAAAAAGTAAAGCATCATAAAACAAAGTTAAAGTAGATTTTTCCAACTATGACATTTCACACACATCATGGTATTATCTAATTACAAAAGGACTGGATTTCATACGTGCATTTGTAACTCAGAATACATTTGTAATTGAATCTTGATCTTATTAGAATCCCAGATCAGGTCATAAAAGCCTGTTTAACTAATAGTGAAAGAAGCCAGTCACAAAAAGTATCTACATCAAAAATTTATATAGAGAAAACCGCTATCTTATAATATAAAAAATAGTAATCAAGATTAAATTTTTTAAATTATAGAAAAAATGTTTAATGTCAAATGCATTGTTTTTATCATTTTGTAACTTAAAGTAACTCAGAATAAAATTCTCTATAGTGAAGATAATTACATTCTGTAGAAATCTGTGCTGTCAAATATGAATAAGCACCTATGAATACTGAACACCTGAAATGTGGCTAGTCCAAATAAAGTTGTGCTATAAACATAAATTGCACACTTACTAAGTATTCAAATATACTTAGTAAGAGAAAAAAATGTAAAATATCTTATTAATAACTTTTATATTGGCTTTGTATTTTCTTAATGAAATATAATTCACATAATATAAAATTCACTATTTTAAAGTGTATAAATTCAATAGCTTTTAGTACATTTACTTTTTTAGGCAACCATCATTACTATCTAATTCCAGAATATTTCTATCACCCCCATAAAGAAACTCCATATGTAACAGCAGTTACTCCCCATTCCCTTCACTTCCCATTCCCTGGCAATCACTAATCTACTTTCTGTCTCTATGGATATGCCTACCTAAACATTTCATCTAATGGAATATGTGGCCTTTTGTGTCTAGCTTCTTTCACTTAGCTTAATGTTTTCAAGGCTCATTTATATTGTAGTAATAGTATTTTATTTTTCCTTTTATGGCTGAACAATATTCCCTCCTATGGATATATCACATTTGGTTTATCCTTTCATCAGTTGATGGATGGACATTTGGGTTGTTTTCACTTTTTGACTATTGAGAATAATGCTATGAACCTTTGTGTACAAATTTTTTTGTGAATGATACATGTTGAAATGAGATATTTTAAGATATATGGGTTAAATAAAATGTTAAAATTAACTGCACTTGTTTGCTTTTATTTTTTGTTATGTAGCTACTAGAACATTTAAAATACATGTCTTGGATTATATTTCTATGAGACAGCATTAATATAGCTAATAATAGCTTTAAAGAACTACTGTTTATAAAGCACTTAGTATGTTCTAACAGGCAAGATAACCAGTGACATTATCTTAGTTGATTCTTATATTACCTTAAAAAGAAATCATTATCAGCTACATTTTACAGATTGAAACTGAGGTTTAGAGAAGTTAAGTATCTTTCCCTAACACACACAGTTAGTTGTAAAGAAAAAAATTAATATTCAGACCTAGATTTGTTTAGCTTTTCTAAAGTTATTATAATCACTACATCATGTTGGCATATATATACATAGAGCATACCCTGAAATAAACAGGCTTTTCTATCACAGTTAATCTTCCCAATTGCTCTTCAGAAAAAGGTACAAATAAAATTTAAAAACTCTGCCAAGCTACTTCGAGGCCAGTAAACACTAAATTATCTCATGTAACCAGTAAATAAAAATTGCAACCCCTTTTACAAACAACTGAGTGACTTCATAAGGCCAAACATGAATATATTACTCCCCTTAAACTCATTCAATGAGTCTCCACTATCTGCAGGGCAAAGTCTAAATTCACTATCAATCTGACCCCTTCCTACTTTTTAGCCATTAGCAATATCAAAATACATCATGCTATTGCTTTGACTTTGTACACATACTAATCAGTCTGCCTAGGATGCTCAGTCCCAGTTCCCACACATTTTGCTTGGTAAGTTTGTCTAGCCTTTAAACCAGGAGTGGGGAACCGTTTTTCAGTCAAGGGCCATTTGGATATTTATAACATCATTTGCAGGCCATACAAAATTATCAACTTAAAAATTAGCTATGAAAAAAGCCCCTAGATTTACTGAATTGTGGTTGCCCTGGCAGGGCCAAACCAAGTGATTTTGCAGTCTGTATATGACCCACGGGCCGGATGTTCCCCACCCCTGCTTTAAACCCTATTCAGACATTGCCTTCTACAAGTTTTTCCTGATCAAAAGCACCCCATGCCCAGCCAGCATGGCTCAGTAGTTGAGCGCTGACCTATGATCCAGGAGATCCTGGTTCGATTCCTGGTCAGGGCACATGCCCGGGTTTCAGCTCCATCCCCAGTGAGGGAAGTGCAGCAGGCAGCCAATCAATGACTCTCATTATTGATATTTCTACCTCTCTCTCCCTCTCCCTTCCTCTCTCTGAAATCAATAAAAACATCTTTTAAAAAAAAAAAGCACCCCATAATTACCTTAAACATACACAACATTTTGCTCACTATATACTTTCTACTTCTACAATATAATTTCTACTCTACAATAGGGTATTACATGCATTGCTTATTACACATTTTTATTAAAAAGTATACTTATTTACTGTAAGCTTCTTAATGATCACAGTGTCATATGATTTGTATCCCCAGCACCTAACATATAGCCAGGTACTAGGAGTCACCTAGTTAATGCTTATTGTAGTTTCTTAATATATTTGCAATAAAACAGCTGATAGCCTAAAATTTCTTAAAGTATATTCCACAAAACACTACTTCGAGAATACTTTAATTGATGTTAAATACATATAAACATATGTTAGTAGTCTAATAAATTTAGGAAATGCCTAACTCTACAGATTCTACAGATTTTATTATATAGGACTTCTAAGAACCTTGGATTGCCAATGTCAATTGTGATTCTTTAAGGGGGGGCATATGGTATGCAGATTTCCACAAATTTGGCCAGAAAATTAAAAAAACAGAAACAAAAAATTAACATTTATGGAAAGGCTACTATGTTTATGCCAGGTATTGGAATCAACATTGTCTATGCATTATCTCCATTTAATACATTAAAAAACCTAACAGTCCCTGGCTGGTAGCTCAGTTGGTTAAAGTGTCATCCCAATACACCAAGGCTGCAGGTCCCATCCCTGGTCAGGGCCCATACAAGAAACAACCAATGAATGCATCAATAAGTGGAACAACAAATCAATGTCTCTTTCTTTCTTTCTCTCTCTCTCCCTGCCCCTCCACACACACATACACTTCTTCTCTCTCTCTCAAATCAATCAAGCAATCAATAAAAAATATATTTAAAACACCTTAACAGAGTAGGCACTTTTATGAACTCAATTTACACTAAGCACTAAATTTAGATCATTCACCTGTCCAACCATCCAACCAAACTACTACTTTAAAGAAAATTTTTTGTGAACTCTTACCTTGTATCCTATTTACTAACCTGAAATAATGAGTGTTTACACTGGCCTAAAGGGAATGGTACACAGGAAGAAACTGAAAACTTCAGAATTGGCAATATAATATTCCATTTTCTAAGCTTCTTTTCTAACTTTCCCTTAGTTTCCAAGAGAATCATAAATACAATGCATCACTAGAAGGTGTGATGGGGAAAGAGGTAAAAGCACAAACAAATATCCAAGAAGATTTCCAATCTCATAAAGCAGAGCAAAACCTAGAAATATCCAGCTAAAATTATTACAGCAGGAAAAAAAATCAGGACTGTACTTCAAATCATTCTTACTAAAATTCTGTATCTAGAAAGAATCTGATGATTATTTCTGGTACCAGATTTTGAGATACCAGTCTTTACAGAATAGATTTTTCTTAAATAATTGGCGTAGAGAGTTTTTGCCTAATTTTTTATACAGGTAACACACACATAAGTTACTTATACAAAGTCACAGCTAACATTTTGGTACACTTCTTTCCAGTCGTTTAACTCAATGCATTAGTGTCTGGGTTTCTTCCTTCTGCTGTTATAGTATATCCCGCTTTGCTTATTTAACATTAGAAAGGTTTTTTCCATATTGACATTACTCATCAAATTTTAATTTATATTTATAGTATTTAATATTTAGATTATATTTATCTTATTGTTCATTTCAGTTGGGCATAAATAAAATTGTTTCCAATTTTTCAGTGGTATAAATAATGTTGTGATAAAAATCTATAAAGCTTTTTTGTATTTAGGATAACATTCTTAGGATAAGCTCCAAGATATGAATGATTAAAGTTCGTAAACAAATTTGAGACAGAAAAGCATTTAGAAAGTCCCTATGAGGTTAAAAAAAAAGGCAAGACAAAAATTATATATACAATATGATCTACTTTATGTAAAACAATATCCAAAGGAAAGAAATATTGCTTATCTCCAGTGTTAAAAGTTTGGGTCATTCATATTTTCTTATTTGTGCCATTCTGTGTTTTCTAAGTATTCTACAATTAATTTGCATTCCTTACGCAAATTACTTATTTTTTAATAATTACAAAATACTTTTAATTTTTCCCTTTCTTCCCCTGTGCAAACAGCTTCTACTCTACTCGAGAAAGACAAAAACCAGGAGCAAGAAAAATTCCTTCAAAAATCCTAGGCCAATCTTTCAGTTTTCTTTCCACTTTTTTCATTCTCCATCACACACCTTTGAAGTTTCACTGACATACCAACCAAAAAGAAGGAAAGGAAAAATAGTAGCATCCTTTTGAGAAGATGTTTCTTTTCAGCTCTACCTCTATACTCATTCTCCCCTGAATATATAATAAGAACATGCCTCTTTTTCCCTTCTCCCCTTACAACTGCTTATTTGGCTAAAGCGTTATTACTTTCATATTCTTTTATCCAAATGATATGAGCACCAAAATGAACACAGTAACAGGCACATGCCAAATTAAGGACTGTAGGAATGGGGATTTGGATGAAAAGTATATTAAAAACTTAACCCAAGATTATCTGAATTTCATTTTTCTCCCAGTTGAACAAAAAGTCATCTAAATCACTATGATTGTATTTTCTCTTTCCAAATTAAATCAGGCCATTAGGAAGAAGTTTAAATTTAGGTCACTCTTCCATCCAAAACTATAAGTCTTCTGGCAGAAAAAGCTAAAGTGGGAACTAAGCTTAAAGTTTGGTAAAACCAGTGGAAACATAAAAAGACAGGAAAACAATTAATTTTGGAGGAAACATTCAGAATGCATATAACTGGATAAATAAAAAAGCTAAGAATTAATAAGAAACTTAGAGCAAAGGGGATAAGTTTAAGGGGTAATACCTAATAACTTTACTAAATATATAATAGTTCCCAGATAGAATCTAATCATGGACAATGACATGAAAAAGCAGGGTGTAATCCTAATAAAATTTTTACTTTACCTTTCTAATTTGCTGTAGAGCGCACACAATACATGATACTTCTTCAATAGTCTTGACATAGCATTATCAACTTTGGTACTGGTATCAATTTCTTTTAGTAAATCAAAAAATTTATAGACACTACAAAGGAAAGAATAGAAAAAAGTGAATCATAATTTTAAAAATTCATTTTATTTCATTTGCAAAGCATAGACATTTCAATTCAAAAGATTATTAGCTCTATACCAAATCACTATTACAACCTTTAGAAGGAATTATTCTTTTTATTTTCCTAGAATTTGAAGAGGAAATTAATGCACTATTCTTCAACCTATACCCCTATATCTATATAACTATGCTGACATTTATCATAAAAAATCTAAAAAAGGGTTATGAAAGACATATACATATATATTTATTTCTGTACTACCTACATGTTTTAAAACCATAAGTTCACATTCATTTATCCAATGTTGGAACTGACATAATGACAGTGAGAAAGGCTGGGATCCATTCATCTTTAATTTATTGACTCAATCACTCTCCCTGTATGTAACCACCTTCCATCTCCAAAGCTACCTACTCCCCGACATGGGTACTCTCCTCTCCTGTTCGGACTAACTCCCCATCCTGGACTGCCCTCAAGGGTAGTTACCAGACCCATTCATAGGCTATCCAGCAACTAAAGAGTTATAGGTTTCATATCCAAAAATGCGCTGTACACTCAGGCATTTATCTTGAGAACTAGAAAAATAAAAGCTTCAGCTATCAGCAAGGGGCACAAAGCCCAAAAAGAAGACTATTAAAAGTTCCTTTGATATAGATGGGTTTAGGGCAGCCATGACAAGCTATATGGGAAAGCAAATAAAAGAGGGTAGAAATGATATGGAGTAGACGATCACAGTGCTACTTAGAAAAGAGAGTGGAGCAAATGTAGATACATCAAGGGGGGGGGGAAATCAATGTTAGAATAGCATTTATTCAAGAATTATTCTCAGTTCCAGTTTTTATGAGACACATGGCATTACCTATCCATGGAGCACCCTGAAAACTGTAAACTGTTACTACATAGCCTTCTTTTTCCAGGGTTAACTTACATGACTGTCTATTCCTTCTGTAGCCCTCCTCTGAAGGAAAAAAGAGAGGAAGGGTAGGGAAGCAGGCCAGCATAAAAAGCCATAACTAAGGCATATAGATCTGTAGGTAACTACACATTCTAGAGCAATGCTCCACGGACTGATACTGGTCTGTGAATTGTTTATCAGTCCACAATTAAATAAGTACAGAAACTGAGAGTATTTTATAGCAATTTGACACTAATTTTATACCTGCTGAATCTTACAATAAAAACTGTAGTCCTATGTCTAGTATGATTTTACTGTTTCATTTTGATTTATATCATATTTTTTTAAAATATCAGTCCATGACATATTGTAAATTAAAAAAAACTAAGTCCTTCACCAGAGCACATTTAAGAAATAATGGTCTAGATAACACTCCTGGATAGCTATCAGAATACTGAAAGATGCCTAAGAAAAAAGTTTACCAAATACATTACTATATTTATGGCATGCCCATTTATAAATCAGGATCGCTCTATGAATACTCAAGAAAAAAGTTTAAGAAAAGTTTTGCCAGAAAAATGCTTTCATTTTATAGATAAAAGATGAAATAGCCTTTCTATGAATAGCTATATAATATTGTATTACAGTCATCTGTCCCCACTGGGTCGAGTTTCTTGAGATCAGAGACTGTGTTTCACCTTTATATCATTAGAATCTAGTACAGTATCATAGTGCCTAATAGTTATTTAAGTTTCTTTTTTTTTTTCCTTTTTTTTTTTTTTTATTTTTTATTGTGGAGGACGGCAGACACTGGGGGGACAAGACTACAGAAGGAAAGAAATCAAGACCCCATCAGTGCCTAAGATTTTACAGACATTGACTATGAACAATAGTAAACCCTTGATCTTGTGCACCTCGATTTTTAAGACTTCAGATTTAATAGACAAAATTTCTGGTCCATGTGACATTACGTGAAAATTAACACCTTGTTAATTTTAAAATGCTTTTAACCAAGATTTGCTTATAATTAAATTAACATTATTTAATAAATTTTAGCAAATAGGCCATATGTTGGAAAAAACACTAGTAATTTTGCCGACATAAAGAAATATTACATATCCACAACTATAGTCTACATATTTAAATCCAAATCACCACTCGTAAACAGTATTTAGCACATGATCACACCGCATCATGTGCAGTAACTGGTTCTGTTGTCGCATGGTGTGACTTTCTGCAGCAGTTTGAACACCTGCTGGCCAATGTTCCCACATGCACTAAGCCACGCCCCAGCCATGTGCATTTGTTTACTCTCAATGACTGGTGAGTGCACCCATTTACTAGACCTATTCATTAAAAATTAAAAATTACTGTAATACATATAGAAAACTCTTCCATGAAATTAAACGTTTCATACAAACTCAATTACACAAATGTGTCTACATAAGTAAAAACAGGTAAACTAGCAAATTTGTCAATTTTTTAACATATGCATTCAGAAAATCTACTTTATTATATAATGGACTTTGAACTTGAGACATCCACTCACCCAAATTAGTCCATTATATCGAGGTTTTACTGTATTTATATCTCTATTCATTTTTAAGTTATTTAATTCTCATAAATCTCTAAAGTAGCTAATAATTTTCACTTCACAGATAAGAAATTTGAGATTAAAGGCTCAAGAATCTAGTCCAAGTCATACAGTTTATAAAATAACAGAGCCCAGATTTAAACACAGTGTATCTTAACCCAAACATCCATATTCTTTCCAATCTTCTAAAGCCACTAAAACATTTGCTGAATAAATAATTAATGTAAAAATTTACTTATATATTTAGATTACTTTTCAGCTACATAAAACTACTTTGGTTTAGTGGTTTTATTTAATAAAGTTAAACTATGAAAGCTCCAAGAGAAAAACCCATTATAATTCAATAGGTAAGCAATTTTCAACCTTTTTCATCTGACGGCACACATAAAATGACTAAAATTCTGTGGCACACCAAAAAATATTTTTTTGCTGATCTGACAAAAAACTTAGGTATAACTTTGATTCATTCACATTATTTGCCAATTTAAGGTAAAAGAGGTCAGTGCCCCTGACTAAATAGTCAGCAATTGCATGTTTTAAAAATTCTTGCCACACACAATGAAACCTATTGTTGCAATAGGTTAAATATGAATACACAAGGCCTTTGTTTCCACTTTTTATATAGAGGTAGTAAGAAAAAGTATTACCAAAAAGTGAAACTATTTAATGAATCTCATTTAAATAAAACACCCATTTTATTTAATTCTAGATGGCTTTATCCAAAAAGAAATATATACTATTATCTTTTTGGTAAAATTATTTACTGTTACATTTCATAAACATGCAGCAAATGAAATGATTGGAAGTCTCAGAAGGCTTCCCAAGATAAAGTTCATGAGTTATTGGAACCAAATTAGTTAACCCTTCTTATAAGGTTTATAAGCTCAACAAAGAACATTAAGTAATTATTGGGACAAGTATTATAAAGGATATGCAACTGAATATAATCTCAGAAAGTATGTAACATCTTTTATATTAAACAATCTTAAACTTTAATAAATCTTAACTAAATTCCTTTAAGATAACTCACGCTAGTTTTATAAAGGTTTTAATGCATAATAAAGCTACTTTATAAATCTTCACTTTTTCTGTCCATATTAGTGACAGCTACAATTAAGAAAGTTTAACGATAGAGAGAGACATGATGAAAATTTCCCCAGGACACAAACTACTACTATATTTTTAAGAAAGTGCAGCATAAATACACTTTCATTAAGGGCTCCACAAGAAAATGACAGTTCACTAGTTGACCTAAGTCCTTTGTGTTTTATTTAATTTTAACATTTCTTACTAATTCCCTAATGTTTATTAAGATGAAAGTTCAGATATAATTTCTTTAATGGTAGAAGTAATATTGATGTAAAAATTTTTACCTGGTTTCTATGTTTTTCTGTAGCTCAGTAAAAGTAAATGGCATCTCATCTAGGTCAACTGCTGCAATAAAGATACAGATGCCCCATAGTTCCTTTTTCTTCTGAATATAACTTTCCTGAAAACAAACAAAAAGGAAAAATTCAAATATTTCATTAAATCATTCACACATTGAATACTGTGTGAAAATTGTGTTATATGGTAATTTTTTTATTCAGCATAACAAAAGTTTTTAAACCCTTATGATAGCATATACTTGAGAGTATTTAATTCTACACTAATAACACTTAAATTTTATATTGTAAGGCAAAAAAATACTAAAAAGATCAAAATGTTAAGTTACAATTTACTGTGGAAAACTTAGGGGTCAGTCAGTATATATTTGGAGTACATATTTTCTTTTTCAATAATCCAATGTCATCAAAGCCAAATTTAAAAATCTTAGAGTCTATAAAATAGTTTCAAAAAACAAACCCACTTTCTTATTTAATTAACCTCCCTTTGCCACTCATTCTTTTATCAACCTACTGATTCAAGAATATTTTAACAATGTGAAATTCATATCTGAGCCACAATTGCCTTCTCGAAAAATGAGAATTATAATACACACCTCACTTTGTAAGAATTAAATGAGATTATATATATAAAACCCTTAGCATAATGTCTGGCATATAATTAGTATTCAATTAGTGGTGGCTTTCATTATCAAAATATTTTTCATCATTAGAACATACACTTTTTCCCCTAAAAATGAATATTACTGTCCAAATATGTTGTTTTGTTGGTAAAATTTGGATTAAATTGACAGCAAAAGAAATATCAGATTATCTGATGTTCTATTGAACTGGAACTATTTGCTTAGTTTTAATTGGAGATTACAATAAAGGTAAAAAGAATGTGATGCAATTTTCACTGTTTCAAAATCTCCATTACATAAAAGCTTTAGGAAAAGAATTGTCCTGGATAATCAAATTTATAGATAATAAAAAGCTCATCAGTATTCAATTTTTAAATTTTTCCTTAATTTTAGCTACTTTGGAAATAATATTTTAAAACTTGTATTACAACTACACACCAACTAGAATGTTTAAATTAAAACAATCAACAATATCAAGGGTTGATGGGGATATAAAGCAATGAACACTCAGATATTGCTGGTGAAAATGGAAAATGGTACAACCATTCTGAGAAAAAATTGGCAAGTCCTTATAAAGTTAAATACGTACTTTCCATAACACTGAGCAGTTCTACTCCTAGATAATTATACATGAAAAAAATGAAAACTTTGTACAGAATATTAACATCAGCTTCATTCATAAAAAACAAAAACTGGAAACAACTCAATATCCGGAAACAGGTGAACAGATAAACTGTAGTATATCCACACAATAGAATATTATTCAACAATAAAAAATAAAAGTACTAATAAGCACAACATAGGCAAATCTCAAAATTATTACACCCAGAAAAAGAATCCAGGCACAAATGGGAACATACTGTACAATGAGTATGGGTACAGTCCTTTCATATGAAATTCTAGAAAAGGCGCAACTAATCCTTAATGTCACAAAGTAGGTCAGAGGCTGCCTGGGGACAGGAGTAGGGATGTTGGGAAAAAACTACAAAGGAAAATGAGAAAACTTTCTGGAGTAATCAAAAATTTCTATATCTTAATGGTGCTATGTACATGGTTAAGTACATTTGTTAAAACTTATTGAACTGTTCACTTAAAAATGGTTAATTTTAGCCTGGCCGGGCATGGCTCAGCGGTTGAGCATCGACCTAGGATCCAGGTGATTGGGTTCGATTCCTGGTCAGGGCACATGCCTGGGTTGCGAGCTCTATTCCCAGTCAGGGGCGTGCAGGAGGCAGCCGATCAATGACTCTCTCATCATTGATGTTTCTATCTCTCCCCCTCTCCCTTCCTCTCTCTGAAATCAATAAAGATATATATTTTTTTTAAATGGTTAATTTTAGCATTTGTAAATTATACCTCAATTAGATTTTTAAATTATATTGCATACTTAATGTTTGTGAAACTGAGTATACGAATTATACATACAATGATTAATTGTTACAATGACTAAAAGTATACATTTTAATAAAATAAGTGAACATCAACTTTTTAATGTTTATATTAATATGGTCAATTTCTCAGGCACTAATGAGATGTAAAAGGTGGTTTGTCTCTATAGTAAATAACCTCCCACATACCATGCTTTTTTAACTTGCATGCTTCTTCTTATGTTGTTTTTTATTTGCTTCTTTGCTGTAAGGCCTGTTGAACCTAACCGCTCTCAATTTGTCTATTTTCAATAACTTCAGTCTTTTTTAAAATTCTTTTAAAGGTTGGGAAATGAAGTAACTAAAGGTATCAAAATTGATTGTTCTTTTTTTAAATTCATCTTTATTGTTGAAAATATTACAGATGTCCCCTTTTCTTCCATCACTAACCCCCTCCACCCCACTCCCATTCCCTCCTCAAGCTTTCACTGCACTATTTTCTGTGTCCATGGGTTATGTATATATGCATGTAAGTTCTTCAGTTAATCTCTTCCCACCCCCAACCTCTTCCCTCTCATATACATCAGTCTGTTGCATGCTTCAATGTCTCTAGGTCTATTTCGTTCATCAGTTTACTTTGTTTACTAGATTCCACATATAAGTGAAATCATGAGATATTTGTCTGTCTCTGACTGGCTTATTTCACTTAGCATAATACTCTCCAGTTCCCTCCATGCTATCCCAAAGGATAAAAGATCCTTCTTTTTTACAGCTGCATAGTATTCCACTGTGTAAATGTACGATAGTTTTTTTTATCCACTCATCTATTGATGGGTACTTGGGCTGTTTCCAGATCTTAGCTATTGTAAATAATGCTGCTATGAACATAGGAGTGCACATATTCTTTCTGATTGGTGTTTCAGGCTTCTTAGAATATATATCTAGAAGTGGGATTCCTGGTCAAATGGCAGTTCCATTTCTACTTTTTTGAGTAAACTCTACACTGTTTTCCATAGTGGTTGTACATGAATATGTTCTTAAATGCCCCTTAGTAGATGAGTGGGTAAAAAAATTATGGTAAATTTACACAATGGAATACTATGCAGCTGTAAAAAAGAAGGATCTCTTACCCTCTGAGACAGCATGGAGGGACCTGGAGAATCTTATGATACGCAAAATAAGCCAGTCAGTGAAAGACAAGTATCACATGATCTCACTTACATGTGGAATCTAATGAACAAAATAAAATGATGAACAAAACAGACCTAGAGACACTGAAACATGCAACAGACTGATGAATTTCAGAGGGAAGGGGGTAGGGGTGGGAAGAGATTAACCAAAGAACTTATATGCATATATGCATCACCCCTGGATAGATAATAATGCGGTAAAGGCCTGGGGAGGGGGCGGGAGGGGGATGGAGGGGGGCAATGGGGGGAAAAAGAGGGACATCTGTAATACTTTCAACAATAAAGATACGTTTTTAAAAAACTGAATATGTTCTTTATTCATTTTTTTAAAAGAGCAAATTTTTATTAGGATATAGCCAATACAATTCAACACAAATTCATTTGAAATAAAAAATGCCTAAATGAAACATTATATAAATTGGTTCTGATTTTTAAGAACCTGAGGAACTTTCCTATGAGCAAAATGTGTGAGCTTTATATCAGATGATTTATAAAACCTGTTGTTGCTGCTATTATTCTAGCCACATTCCAATTAACTCTATATTTAGATAAAGTATTTTTTCCTCTTCATACTCATTTACCTAGGGAAGAAAACTAAATATTTCTTCTAAACTTGAGACTATTAAATAATATTTTAATCACCTATTTGACTTAGTTCTTTAGAAGGAACCAGATTACAGATAAGATCAACATTATAAAACTGGATGATTCATTCACCAGCAAATATTTTTGTATATCTCTGCAAAGGAATTGACCAGTTTCCAACTAGAAGAGTCCTAGAAGTAAAAATTCTGGATTCTTCAAGCACTTAAGATTGTATATACATTATATATTAAATAAGTTACATAAGATTTTACATGTAAAATATATAAATACATGGAAAGAGTTTGTATTTTTATTATAACCAGTAATGTCCACTTAGTCTGATCTTATACCTGGATGCCACCAAGAATTGCAAGAGAGAAAGAATTTAGAAGATTAGAATCAATTACAAAATCCTACTTTTTAATCATTTTGTTCACTTTTTAAAACAGCAAATTTTATTAGGACACACCAAAAACAATTTAACACAGTCATTTGATATGGTAAATGCCTAAATGAAAAACATCAGTATAATCACCAAATTCACAATCATTTAAAAATAATATCTTTATCTTCATTTAGGTTTCTTTTAATCTTCTAATTTGTTTTTTATTATCTTCCAAAACTTGAGATCTCTAATAATTTTTCAAAACATATTCATTATGCAACTACCATAGTTATGACATTGGACATACAGTGCTGAAACCGGAAACAAAAACAAACCTGTCTTCCAGGGACTTATACTCTATTATTTCCATAAAAAGCATGAATTTTGATGTTGAACATTCAACAGTTGGAATACATACTCGAGGAGTATAGCTGTGGGTGACTTGCTTAAATCTAATCAAACCTCAGTTTTTACTAAAATGAGGATGTTATTAATAGTGTCCAATCATATAGTCACCATGAAAATTAACAGTTAGGATTCTCTTATGTAATCCGCATGGTGCCTGGCATTAAACCCACTGAATCAGTTAACTATCAGCAGCAGCATTACTATTTTCAGTGAATCTAGCACTCATTCCACTACACCATATCTGTCTCAACACTATCCACTATCTGATCCTCTGACCATTTCCATACCATAAATATCCATCCTTGGAATACTGGAATTTTATAGCCCTGTTTTGCTTTGTTTTAAGAAAAAGGGTTTTTTTTACTCTTAATCTCTGGCAACCACTGATCTGACCTCAGTTCCTCTCCCAGGATGTCATACAAATGGAATTAGCCTTTTTTGTCTGGCTTCTTTCACTCAGAATAATGCCTTAGAACTCATCCATGTTGTTGTATCTATTAGCGTTTATTCATTTTAATTGCTGAGTAGCACTCGATTGTATGAATATGCCACAATTTGTTTATCCATTCCAACAGCTGAATACACTGTTATAAATAAGGCTACTAACCCTAAACAGCTAACTACAGATCTTTAAGTACATCTATGTTTTCACTTTTTTTTTTTTTTTAAATATATCTTTATTGATTTCAGAGAGAGGAAAGGAGAGGGAGAGAGAAAGATAGAAACATCAATGATGAGAGAGTCATTGATCGAGCCCACAACCCGGGCATGTGCCCTGACTGGGAATCGAACCCCGATCGTCTGGATCCTAGGTTGATGCTCAACTGCTGAGCCACGCCCAGCCGGGCTATGTTTTCATTTCTTTGGGGCAAATACCTAGTTGGGAAATGGCTAAATTATATGTTAAATATAAGTTTAAGTTTATAAGAAACTGATAAACCATTTTCCAGTGTGTAGCTGCACCATTTTGCATTCCCATCAGCAACAAAGTAGAGTACCAGTTGCTTCACATCCTCACCAGCACTTATTTTTTGTTTGCTTTTTATCTATTCTAGTAGATGTGTAGTGGTACACTTTCCCAAGGACGAAGGACATTGAGTACTTTTTCAAATCTTACTCAACATCCATATCACTACTTTGGTGAAAGGTCTTTTTAAATCTTTTGCCAATTTCTATTCGGTTTGTCTTATTTGTAAGATAATTGTAAGAGTTATTTATATATTCTAGACTCAAATCCTTTAATAGATATGTGCATTATAAAAACTTTCACTCAGTCTGTGGCTTGTCTTTTCATTTTCTTAACAGGATATTTCAAAGAGTGTAAGGTTTTTTTTATTTGGATAAATCTCAATTTATTAATTTCTTTTACAGATTATGCTTACAGTGGTATTATCTATGAAATCTCTGCCTAACCCCAGGTCACAAAGGTTTTCTCTTATGTCATCTTTTACAAGTTTAGGTCTATGATTCATTCAAGTTAATTTTTATAAATGGTACGAGGCAGGGATTGAAGTTCATTTTCTGCCTATAGATGTCCAATTGCTCCAGCATCATTTGCTGAAAGGAATATCCTTCCTTCACTGAATCACCTTTGCACCTCTGTGTGCAAAGATTTACTATATACATGTTAATTCTATTTCTGGGTTCTCTGTTCTGTTCCATTGACCTACTAGTCTTTCTTTCACCTACAATATATGTTTTGTTCTTTTTTAGTTTAATTTATTCAAAATTTTTCAATCTGAAAAAGACATCTGATTCATCTCTCATTGTTCAGATGAAGAAATTAAAGACCAGAAAGCTTACTGCTTCATTTTTTTAAAAGATAATTCCTAATTACATTGCTATATAATGTTCCTAAAATTTTTACAACTGAAATCCTTCATCTCATTACCCCACCAAGAGTTCTATACTCAACTGCTGTACTATTCTGTATTCTTGACTTCTATTTTGAGAAGGTTAAAGAATCACAATACCTAAAGCCTCAACATTCTTCTCCACATCAAATAATTTCTCATTACCATATCTCCCAGTCTTCCTTAAAAATGTCTTTGCATCTTCAGTTTAAGTTTCTCTTCTCTTCTGATTCTGACAAATGGGCATTCTCCTCCACTCTCAAATTAACAACTCTAACCCCTCCCTACCTCCCACTTTGGATCATACTGCCTCTCATCTCCTTCAAGACCTAGTTTATTAATTCCTCTCTCTGTGTCTTTTATAATTTCTTCAACAATTTTCTTCCTAGGCTTCTTTCCCTCTGGTCACAAATAAGCTTGCATCACCTTAAAAAATAACCCATTATCTATACCTGGACATTATTAATTTACTGTCCTCACTACACATACAAACTTTTCACTATCCTCACTATTCACACACACACTCACCACATACACTCACACAGTACACACATACTGCATTCACTAAACACACACTCTCACTATACAAGCACTATTCTACTAAGGCTCTTCAAAGATCTCTGTCTTTCATAGGAAAGAAAGAAATAAAACTGTCACTATTTACCGATGAGATGATACTATATATAGAGAACCAAAAGAATCTACCAAAAAATTAGCAATTAATAAAAGAATTCAATAAAGTAGCAGGATACAAAATATTCAGAAATCAGTCACATTCCTATACACTAATAATGAACAATCAGAAGGAAAAATAAAGAAACCAATCCCATGTACAACTGCATGAAAAAGAATAAAATGCCTAGGATTAAACTTAACCAAGAAGGTGAAAGACCTGTACTCTTAAAAATGTAAGACGATGAAGAAAGAAATTAAAGAGGATACAAATAAATGGAAGGATATACCATATTCATAGATTGGAAGGATTAATGTTGTTAAAATGTTCATGTTACCCAAAGCAATTCAGATTTAATACAGATTAAATGCAATTCCTATGAAAATACCAATGTCACTCTTCTTAGAACTAGAACAACTAATCCCAAAACTTCTATGGAACCACAAAATACCCCAGATAACCAAAGCAATCTTGAGAAAGAATAACAAAGTTGGAGGTATCACACTCCCTGATCCCAAACTATACTACAAAGCTATAATAATCAAAATAGTATGGTACTGGCACAAAAACAGGCACAGATCAATGGAACAAAATAGAGAGCCTAGAAATAAATCCTCACTTATATGGCCAACACATCTATGAAAAGGAGGTAAAAATATACACTGGAGTAAAGAAAGAATCTTCAACGAGTGATCTTGGGAAAACTAGACAGATACATGCACACATAAAGAAGAAACTAGACCTCTCTCTTATACCATATACAAAAAATAAACTCAAAATAGGTTAAAGACTTAAATGTAAGGCCTGAAATCATAACTCCTAGAAGAAAACATAGGAAGTAAACTACTTGACATCAGTCTGAGTAATATCTTTTGGATACATCCCCTCGAGCAAGAGAAACAAAAGCAAAAATAAATACGACTAACTCAAACTAAAAAGCTTTTGCACAACAAAGGAAACCTTCAACAAAACAAAAGACAGCCTACTGAATGGGAGAATACACTCACAAATGGTATATCCAGTAAGGCGTTGATATTCAAAATATATAGGAAATTCATAAAACTCAGTAACAAAAAATAAACAATCCAATAAAAAATGGGCAGAGGCCCGGCCAGGGTGACTCAGTGGTTGAGCATCGACCCATGAACCAAGAGGTCACTGGTTCGATTCCTGGTCAGGGCACATGCCCAGATTGTAGGCTTGATCCTCAGTGGGGGGCATGCAGGAGGCAGCCGATAAATGTTTCTCTCTCATCGATGTTTCTATCTATCCCTCTCCCTTTCCCTCTCTCTCAAATCAATAAAAACATACTTTAAAAAAAGGAAAAAGAAAAATGGGCAGAGGACACAAAATAAGCATATCTCTGAAAAAGACACAGATGGCCAGCAGACATGAAAAGATGTTCAACATCACTAATCATCTGGGAAAAGCAAATCAAAACCTCACACCAGTCAGAATAGTTATTATCAATAAATCAATAAGTAATATGTTGACAAGGATGTGGAGAAAAAAGAACCTTTGTGTACTGTTGGTGAGACTGCAAACCAGTACAGCCCCTACAGAAAACAGTACGGAGATTCCTCAAAAACTAAACATAGAAATACCATATGACCCAACAATTCCACTTCTGGTTATATATCCAAACAAAAGATGAACACTAATTTGAAAATATATATGCACCCCTATGTACATTGCAGCATTATTTACAATAGCCAAGTTACAGAAGCAACCTAGGTGATTTTAATACATAAAAATGGAATATTATACTGCAATAAAAAGAATAAAATCTTGACATTTTCAGCAACACAGATGGATCAGTAGGGTATTAGGCTAAGTGAAGTAAGTCAGGCAAAGAAAGATAAATTACCATATGGTCTCACTTATAGATGGAATAAAAAACCAAAACAAAACAAAAACACAGAAACAGAGACCAAAGGAATACTTACTAGAAGGGAGGGGATGGGGAGAATGAGTGAAAAAGGGAAGTGAAATATAGTCAATAATACTGTGAAAATTTTACACAGTATGGTGACAGATGATTATTAGAATTAGTGGGGTGATCACACTAATATAAATCTCAAAGGTATAGAAAGGTATAGAAATCTCAAATCTGAACACCTGAAACTAATATAACCAATATAAGATTATATACCAAATATACTTAATTTTTTAAGTGTTATTTCAAAAAAAGTTCTCTTTCTAAGTTGAATGGCCTTTTTTGGTTTCATCCAAAAAGACTTCTATGTAGCACCTGGCACTTATAGTAAAAAATTTTTCCTTAGATTTTAAAATACTGCAACATCTTCATTCTCTTCTCTTTCTCTTACAACATTTTCAGTGTCTCCTAACTTCAAGGGCTTTTTACCACCACAGATAGCTTTTTCTCAGCTATCTTTACCACCAAAGATAGCTTTTCCGCCCGGCTGGGGGTGGCTCAGCGGTTGAGCGTCGACCTGGGATCCACGCAATTGGGGTTCGATTCCCGGTCAGGGCACATGCCCGGTTGTGGGCTTGACCAATGACTCATCATTGATGTTTCTGTCTCTCTCTCTCCCTCTCCTTTCCTCTCTCTGGAAATCAATAAAGATATATATATAAAAAAAAATAGCTTTTCCTCAGCTATCTCATCCATTTCCATAGCATCCCCATCACCTCCATACAGACTATTCATACAACTCATTCTACTTTCCAGCCAGCCCTAATTGGTCTCCCCAAGATACAAGTCTTATTTTCTGATGGCAACTTAAAATCTAAAATCTTTAACTGATGTGTTTTCTTGAAAATTTAGATGAGAATTATAAAAAGGACTCAGAACAGCACCTTAAATTTGTTAAAAAAGAGGAAAAATAATTCTTCTTACCACGCTAAAAGAATTACCAAAAAGAAATAGTAAAGTCTGAAGGGGAAAAATAATCAAAGGACAAGAAAAAGCATTTTTCAAAAGAAAAAAACAGTACTTTCCAAAAAACATATTTAGAAAATACTGAACTTCCGAATAGTGTCAATGAAGGAAATTTTGTTATTATAAATTGAGATCCTTAAGAGTTCAGTTTAGGTGCTTGCCCTTAGGTCTCCAGCCTGACAATCTTGCTTGTTTCTGGATCCAGAGCCTCAGACAAGTCCCATCTATCTCACATGAGTACTTTCTAGGAGACAGGGTACTGCCCTGCCCCACCTTGCCCTGGACTCTCCCCACTTTGGGTCTGTCTGCCGGCCACAAGGCCTGGCTGGGATGACAGACAAGGGACAATGACGATGGCAATGACTCTGATTGCTCCCCTTATGGACACTGGGGCAGTAGATAAACAGCCCAGGCTCTGGGCCCCTCCCCCCCCAAAAAAGTTCAGTTTATATCTAAGAATTTATCGAATGAAAACTGAAGAGTTGAGTCAAGACTTAGTATAACAGATGTTCAAAGAAATATTTGTAATAGCAAAACAGGGGAAATAGCCTAAATCTCTTAAAATAAAATACTTAAATGAATGATGATAGAGCTTTATCATGGAATAATATGAAACCCTTAAAACAGTTAAAAGATTATTAAAACACAGAAAAATACCAAGATATGCTAAGAGAAAAAAACACACCAGAATACAAAAATCTATGTTTGTTTTTATTCTGATTTGGTGAAAAATTTTAAAAGGTAAGGCAAATTTATATCAAAATGTTAATTATCTCCAGGTCGTAGAATTACAAATGATTTTAATTTTCTTCATTAACCCTAGATACATTTTCCAAACTACCTACAATTACAAAATAGGTGGGGAAGTACTAAATTTATACAAAGCAAGATCAGTCATACTCTTGAGAAAAATCTTTAAAATACTTAAACTTTATAGTATCACTATAAAAGTCTACAATCAATATTTCAAGAGGCTACGTACTAAGCTATCACTTAGTTTAGTTCACTTGAACTACCCTAATGATAACCCCTAATTAGTGAAGACTTGTACTTGTTTTTTCACAAAGTACTAACTTATAAAAGAGCTCCACCAAGTGGTGACATAAATCATCTTAGAAACATCAGGAAAATTGGCATCAGAAAATCAGGTTGTCTTATTGTTCATGCTATGATAAGTTAACTAGCATGAATTTAACTTGCAATTTTAAAAGTCAAAAATACTAATCTCTCAAATCTTCACATTTTAATATATTCACCACCACCAAGATGAAAATAAGTTATAAAATATGTTCTCTATCTCAAGATCAAAAGGATACATCCTTACACTTGATTCATAAGACTGTAATGAGTGATTAGCAATAAGGTTACAAGTTAAATATATTACAGAAACGTATTAGAGGAATATAGAGGATAAAAGCTGCCTTTCTCTTCTACTCCTGGATTTCCTCCTCAACATATTATATGTAGGAGCAAAAGGGATAAAATGCTAACATGCCAGAAAATTCCCCTCTCACTTGTGTAATAGCTGACAGCAGTTAATGTTAAGGACATTCTTTGATTTGCTGAGAAGAAATAAAAGGCAAGAGTAGCACAGCCAAGAACAGGAATGCAAAAGCTAACCTTGCTTGTACTCATCACATTTTTTGATACAACACACAGGGGTAAACACCAGCTGAATCAGCCATCCAGTTACACAATGGCTTTGTGGAGAGAGTTGACTCTACTCCCAGAAAAATATGTAACTGGCAAGTTCAGATTTACCTGGCCCTTGGCCCAAGAGATGAGCACCTAGGACTCCCTCTCTATCTACAGAACTCAGTGGGTAGACCTATCTAAGCACTTAATTGAACTGTGATTTACTTGCTTTCTCCCTTATTCATATCTCAACTAGTCCATAAGCATCTTGAAGGCAGAAGAATTATATCTAATTCACTGCTATACCCCCAAGAGCCTTGTACAGTGTCCATAGCGCTAACTTGATGTTAAATGTGTATTTAAAAAAAAAAAAAAAAAAGGCAGTGGCAATAGCCATATCTCAATATAGGACAGAATGACTGTTTTGTGCCCCCCCCCAAAAAAAAACATGCTCAGAGAAACAAGCAACAATTGAATCAATCACCAGTACAAAGTATAAGGCAATACTGTTGGTTAGTTCCCGTTCACACATTGGTAACAAACCAGTGAGTATCAGAAAGAGTAACTCAAACGAAGGAATATTACAGATCTTGTTTTCTAAACAGGTAATATAAAACTAACCTGGAACTTAAGTTTCTAGTGAAGCTGTCTGCTTAGTACATGGAGTAAAAGGGCTGCAGACCCACCCAAGGTATAACCATATAGAAGAAAAAACTGCCGTACTACTCAAACAGCCACTAATTAAATGGCTTGTCTGTGAAACATCTACAGAACTGATGTTAACACTCTTAGAAACAAGGGTGAAAAACACTGAGGAGAGAGGTCAATTTCTACAACTCATATTCAATTATGTGAATAAATGGTATCTTCCAAAGTCTGCACATCAAGCCCTGGTGGGTTTCGCTCAGTGGTTAGAGCATCATCTCGTGGACTGAAGGGTCTATGGGTTCAATTTCAGTCAAGGGCATGTACCTCGGTTGCAGGCTCAATCTACAGACCCAGTCAGGGCACGTGTGGGAGGCAACTAATCGATGTGTCTCTCTCACATCAATATCTCTCTCTCTCTCTTTCTCCCTTCCACTCTCTCTGAAAATCAACAGAAAATATATCCTTGGGTGAGGATTAAAAAAAAAAGTCTGCACATCAACTCTTTCAACCATTATCACATACACTGCCCGATAAAAAAGGAAACATCATTTATGAATGAATGAGTTAGCATTAGAATGAAAGAGTTCCAAGTTGGAAAGGAAATGAAAGAGATCACTGATCATCAAGTCCTGTGGTATGGGAGTTTCTACAGTTCCAAGATATAAAATGATAATCTTTGGCAAATTTCCCAATATTTAAAAAAACTTAATAAAACCTGTACATTTACTTTCAATAAAGCCTCAGTAACTAAAATAGCAAATAATTTCCTTTTTCCAGAATTCACTGCAGCATGCTAACACAATTTATGTTGATAAAAAGCACTGGCTGGCAACTGGGTATGCCTTGAATAAAATTAGGAAAAATAATTATTTTTTAAAACTAAATTTATTGGAGTGATATTAATAAATTTATATAGGTTTAGTGAAAAATAATTGCTTTTAAAATTTACCTTTATTGTTGAAAGTATTACAGATGTCCCCTTCCACCACCACAATTGATCCCCTCCACCCCATATACAGTCAACCCCATGGCCTTCCCCATACTATTGTCTGTGTCCATGAATTATGCATTTAGGCATATAAGTTCTTTGATTAATCTCTCCCCACCCACTCCCCCACCACCACCACCCTGCCCTCTCTCTGAGATCCCTCAGTCTGTTCCATGCTTCTATGTCTCTGGATCTATTTTGTTCATCAGTTTATTTTGTTCATTATTTCCACATATGAGTGAGATCACAGGATACTTGTCTTTCTCTGACTGGTTTATTTCACTTAGCACAATACACTCCAGTTCCATCCATGCTATGCCAAAGGGGAAGAGATCCTTCTTTTTTACAGCTGCATAGTATTCCATGGTGTAAATGTATCACAGCTCTTTTATCCACTCATCTACTGATGGGCACTTGGGCTATTTCCAGATCTTAGCTATTTTAAATTGCGCTGCTATTAACATAGGGGTGCATAAGTTCTTTCTGATGGGTGTTTTGGGTTTCTTAGGATATATTTCTAAAAATGGGACCACTGTGACAAAAGGCAGTACCATATTTAATTTTTTGAGGAAACTCCATACTATTTTCCATAGTGGCTGTACTAGTCTGCATTCCCACCAGCAGTATACTAGGGTTCCCCTTTCTCCATATCCTCACCAGCACTTGTCTTTTGTCAATCTGTTAATGGTAGCCATTCTGACAAGTGTGAGGTGATTATTTTGTTGTCCTTTTAATTTGCATTTCTCTGATTAGGGACTTTGAGCATTTTTCATATGTCTCTTAGCCATCTCTATGTCCTCTTTGGAGAAGTGTCTATTTAGGTCTTTTGCCCATTTTTTAATTGCATTGTTTGTCTTCCTTTTGTTAAGTTGTATGAGTTCCTTATATATTTTGGATATTAACCCTTTATCAGATGTATCATTGGCAAATATGGTGTCCCATACAGTGGGCTCCCTTTTTGTTTTGTTGATGGTTTCTTTTGCTGAGAAGAAGCTTTTTATTTTGATACAGTCCCATTTGTTTATTTTCTCCTTTGTTTCTCTATCCCTAGACTTATCTACAAACATTGCTAAAAGAGATGTCTAAAACTTTGCTGCCTATGGTTTCTTCTATATTTTTATGGTTTCATGTCTTACATTTAAGTCTTTTATCCATTTTGAGTTTTTGTGTATGGTGTAAAAGTTGGTGATCTAGTTTCATTTTTTGCATTACCTGTCCAATTTTCCCAGCACTACTTATAGAAGAGACTGTCTTTACTCCATTGTATGCTCTTGCCTCCTTTGTCAAATACTATTTGAGTGTAATGGCTTGGTCGATTTCTGGGTTCTCTGTTCTGTTCCAATGATCTATATGTCTGTTCTTGTGCCAGTACCAGGCAGTTTTAATTACAGTGCTTTTGTAGTATAACTTGATATCTGGTATTGTGATGCCTCCAACTCTGTTCTTTCTCAAGACTGTTGTGGCTATTTGGAATCTTTTTTGGTTCCATATAAATTTTTGGAGTATTTGTTCTAGATCTGTGAAATATATCATTAGTATTTTAATAGGGTTTGGATTGAATCTATAGATTGCTTTAGGTAGTATGGACATTTTAATGATGTAAATTCTTCCAATCCATGAACATGGTATATTCTTCCACTTGTTTATATCTTTTTCTATCTCTTTTTGCAACGTCCTGTACTCGTCTGAGTACAGGTCTTTTACCTCCTTGGTTAAGTTTATTCTTAAGTATCTTAATTTTTTTTGTTGCAATGGTAAATGGGGTTGTAAAAATGCCATCAATTTCTGGGTGTTAATTTTGTATCCTGCTACCTTGCCGAATTCATTTATTAAATCTAGTCATTTTTGGGTGGAGTCTTTAGGGTTTTCTATGTACAATATCATGTCATCTGCAAATAATGAGAGTTTTACTTCCTCCTTTCCAATTTGGATGCCTTTTATGCTTTCTTCCTGTCTGACCACTGTGGCTAGGACTTTCTGTACTGTATTGAGTAAGAGTGGTGAAAGAGGACACCCCTGTCTTGTTCCTGTTCTTAGAGGAAATGCATTTAGTTTTTTAAAAATAATTCTTTAGTTTGGTAGAGTTTCTGAAACAGACCCAAGGTTGAAGAAAATTAATAATGGGCATTTGTTTTTTGTTTTGTTTTAATATTTATTGTTGAAAATATTACAGATGTCCCCTTTTCACCCCCATTGATCCACTCCACCCCACACCCATCCCACTCCCAGGCGTTCCTCAGACCAATGTCTGTGTCCATGGGTTGTGCTTATAAACATATAAATTCTCTCCCCACCCACTCCCTCAATCCCACCTTCCCTCTGAGATCCCTCAGTCTGTTCCATGCTTCAATGTCTCTGGATCCATTTTGTTCATCAGTTTATTACATTCCATATATAAGTGAAATCATGTGGTGCTTGTCTTTCTCTGACTGGCTTACTTCACTTAGCATAATACTCTCCATTTCCCTCCATGCTGTCCCAAAGGATAAGAGATCCTGCCTTTTTTACAGCTGCATAGTATTCCATGGTATAAATGTACCACAGCTTTTTTATCCACTCATCTACTGATGGGTACCTGGGCTATTTCCAGATCTTAGGTATTGTTAATTGCACTACTATGAATATAGGGGTGAATAAGTTCTTTCTGAATGGTGTTTTGGATTTCTTAGGATATATTCCTAGAAGTGGGGTGACTGGGTCAAATGGAAGGTCAATTTTTAACTTTTTGAGGAAATTCTATATTGCTTTCCATAGTGGCTGCACCAGTCTGCATTCCCACCATTAGTGTACTGGGGTTCCCTTTTCTCCACATCCTTGCCAGCACTTGTAATTCATTGATTTGTTGATTATAGCCATTCTGACAGGTGTGAAATGATACTTCATTGTGGTTTTAATTTGCATCTCTCTGATGATTAGTGACTGAGCATTTTTTCATATGTTTCTTGGCCATCTGAATGTCCTCTTTGAAGAAGTGCCTATTTAGGTCTTTTGCCCATTTTTTAATTGGATGGTTTGTCTTCCTTTTGTTATGTTGTATGAGTTCTTTATATACTTTGGATATTAACCGTTTACCAGATGTATCACTGGCAAATATGTTCTCCCATACAGTGGGCTCCCTTTTCATTTTGCTGACGGTTTCTTTTGCTGTGCAGAAGCTTTTTATTTTGATGTAGTCCCATTTGTTTATTTTCTCCTTTGTTTCTCTTGCCCTAGGAAATGTATCAGCAAACATATTCTACGAGAGATATCTGAGATTTTGCTGCCTATGTTTTCTTCTAAAATAAGGGGGTATTTGGTGGTTTCTGAGTGCAATACAATTCTCATGCAACTTACCTTAAAAAATACTTTGAATAATTTGAAAATTAAGGCACATATAAAAGAGGTAAAGTAAAACAGGAGCAAGAATAGGAATGTTTAAAAAAATATTTCACTTCAAAACCTTCCTAAATATTGAGGTCTCAGATAAACTTGATTATCTGTATATAGTCAAATAGGTACCAGAAATAACCACAAATCTGAACATCAAATATCATGGCTATCAGGCCTCTAAAGTTATAATGCATATAATAATGAAACAAACTCCAAGTAAGATGAACTCAAAGAGATCCATACCAAGACACATTATAATCAAGTTGTCAAAAGACAAAAATAAGAGAGAATTTTGAAAGCACAGGAAAAAAGCAAGTCATCACGTACAAAGGATCTTCAATAAGATTATCAGCAGATTTCTTATTAGAAACTCTGTAGGCCAGGAAGCAGTGGGCTGATGTACTCAAAGTGCCAAAAGAAAAAACCAAAACTGTCAGCCAAGATTGCCATATCCAGCAAAACCATCCTTCAAAAGTGAGAGAAAAATAAAGACATTCTCAAATAAACAGAAGTTGAGGAAGTTCATTACAATGAGATATGCCCTGTGAGCAATGTTTCTAAATGGAGTCCTATAGGTTGAAATGAAAGGACAAAAGTCAGTAACTCGAAGTCATATGAAAAAATAAAGATCTCAGTAAAAGTTAATGGGCAATTATAAAAGTTATTATTGTAATAATGCTGTGTAAACGCACTTTTTGTTTTCTGCATAATTTAAGAGACTAACACTATAAAATTATTAGTTTATGATTCTGGACTCACAATGTATAAAGATGTAATTCTGTGACATTGATAACTAAAATGGGTGGTGATGGAGCCATTGAAGGAGCATAGTTTTTAATGTTATTGAAATTATGCTGAAATAAACTGAAATTAGATTGTTATAACTTTATGATGTTAAATGAAATTCCCACAGTAACTACAAAAAAAAAAAAAAAAGCTAAAGAATATACACCAAAGGAAATAAGAAATAAATTTAAATATTTCACTACAAATACCTAAACACAAAAGAATTATTTAAAACAGAAAATCAAAAGAGAAAAATCATTGAAACCAAAATCTGGTTCTTTTTCTTTCATTCTTTTGGTTATTTTCTTTCTTTTTTTTTAAATTTATTTCAGAGAGAGGAAGGGAGAGTCTTGGAAAGAGAGAAACATCAATGATGGGAGAAACATTGATCGGCTGCCTCCTGCATGCCCCCTACTGGGGATCGAGCCTGCAACCTGGGCATGTGCCCTGACCTGGAATCAAACCGTGACCTCCTGGTTCATAGATTGACGCTCAAGCCACACCAGCCGGGCCAAAAGCTGGTTCTTCAAAAAGAGCAATAAAATCAAAAAGCCTATAAATCAGATTAACTTAAAAAAAGAAAAAGACAAATTACTCATATCAGAACTGAAAAAGAGGAGATCACTACAAATCCCACAGAAATTAAGAAGATAAATACTGCAAGCAATTTTGTGCCAACACACTTGAAAATCTAGATGAAATGGACCAATTTCTCTAAAGACACAATCTGCCAAACTCTCACAAGAAATAGACAATCTGAATAGACCTATATTTATTAAAGAAATTGAACCAATAAGTAATAGCCATTCAAAACAGAAAGCAGCAGGCACAGATATAGTCACTGGTGAATTCTTACAAATGTTTAAGGAAGAAATCACACCAATTCTCAATAATCTTTTCCAGAAGATAGAAGCAAAGGAAATACTTCCTAACTCATTCTATAAGGCAAGCATTAGCATTAATACCAAACTGAAAGACATTATAAGGAGGAAAAAAAAAACACTGCAGATTATTCTATGATGAACATAGACACAAAAGTCCTCAACCAAATATTAGCAAATTGAATCCAACAATGTATAAAAAAATTATATACCAGGGCCAAGTGGGATTTATTTTAGGTATGCAACATTAAAAGCCAATAAATGTAATCCATTACATCAACAGGTTGAAGAAAAATGGCATGATCCTATCAACAGATGCAGGAAAAGCATTTGACAAAATCCAACACCATTAACACCATTATTGATAAAAACTCTCAACAAATTATGAATAGAGGAGCAAGTTCCTCAATTTAATAAAGAACACCTACAAAAATAACCTCCAGCTAATAATCATACTTAAAAGTGAGAAACTACAAGTTTTCCCATGAAAGATCAGGAATAAGGCAACATTACTTTTCAATATCATACTAAAGTCCTAGAAAGTGAAGTAAAACAAAACATAAGGCATACAGATTGGGTAGGAAGAAATGAAACTGTTTGAAATGATATCACTGTTCATTTAGAAAATCTGAAAGAACAAAAACAAAACTCCTCGAACTAAGTGATTATAGTAAAGTTTCAGGATACAAGACTAGTATATATAAGTCAATCAAGACTTTCCTACATATCAACAGTGAAAAAGTGGAATTTGAAATAAAAGACATAATACCATTCATATCAGCACTCTCACAAATGAAACACAAAATCTGAGAAAAACTACAACTCTGAAAAGGAAATCAAAAAAGAACTAAACAAATGGATAGGAAGAAAAATAATGTCAAAATATCAGTTCTTCCCAACTTTCTCTATAGATTTAACTCAATCTCAATCAAAATCCCAGCAAGTTATTTTGTGAATATCAACACACTGATTCTAAAGTTTATATGAAGAGGCAAAAGATCCTGAACAGCCAATATAATATTGAAAAAGGACAAACTTTAAGGATACTTCTTAACTTCACAAATTACTATAAAGCTACAGTAATTGATACAGCATAGTACTGGTAAAAGAATAAACAAATATATCAATGGAACAGATAAAAAGCCCAGAAATGGACCCACATAATACAGTCAACTGATGTTTTACAAAAGAGCAAAGGCAATACAATGGAGAAAAGCTACATATTCAACAAATAGTGCTAGGATAACTGTATATACAAGTGCAAAAAAAATTAATCTAGACCCAAACTTGATACCGTCTACAAAAACTAACTCAAAATGTATCAAAGGACTAAATATAAAATGTAAAACTATAAAATCCCTAGAAAATAACACAGGAGAAAATCTAGTTGACCCTGGGTTTGGCAATGACTTTTTTTCACTGACATATAATATTATAGTAATTACTGGTATACAACATGATTCAATATTTGTATATATTGTGAAATGATCCCCACAATAAGTCTAGTTAACATCCATCATCACACATAGTTATAACTTTTTTCTTGTGATAAGAACTTTTAAGATCTACTCTCTTAGAAACTTTCAAATACACAATACAGTATTATTAACCGTAATCCCCATTTTGTACTTATTCAAGTCATCACATGACTTATAACTGGAAGTACATACATTTTTACCATCTTCACCCATTTTGCTTACCCCATCTCTGGCAACAACCAATCTGTTCTCTGTATCCATGAGTTTGATTTATTATTATAATTATAATTATTCCATATATCAGTGAGATCATACAATATTTGTCTTTGTATGACCAACTTATTTTGCTTAGTATAATGTCCTCAAGGTCCATTCATGTTGTCACAAATGGCAAGATTTTCTTCTTTTTTATGGCTAAATAATATCCGTGTGTGTGTGCACGCGCATGTACCACAATTTCTTTATCCATTCATCTATTGATGGACACTTAGGATGCTTCTATATCTTGGCTATTGTAAATAATGCAGCGGTTTAACATGGGGATGCATATACCTTTTAAAGTTAGAGTTTTGTTTCCTTCAAATAAATTGTCAGAAGTGGAACTACTGGATCATATGATAGTTCTATTTTTTATTTTTTGAGGAACCTCCAAACTGTTGTCCATAGTAGCTATGTCAATTTACATTTCTATTCTCGTCTTTTTTATAACAGCCATTCTAACAGGTGAGAAATATCTCATTGTGGTTTTGATTTGCATTTCCCTGACGATTAGTGACATTGAGCACTTTTTCATGTACCTGTTGACCTTTGTGTGTCTTCTTTGAAAAAAATGTCTATTCAGTTCCTCTGCCCATTTTTTAGTCAGAATGCTTGCTTTTTTGCTATTGAGTTATATGAGTTCCTTATATTATTTGGATATTAAGTTCTTAGATATATGATCTGCACATCCTTTCCCCCCATTTGGTAAGTTGCCTTTTCATTTCCTTGATGGTTTTCTTTGCTGTGCAGAAGCTTTTTAGTCTGACATAGTCCCACTTGTGTGCTTTTGCTTTTTTTGCCTTTGCTTTTGGTGTCAAATCCAAAAAATAATCGCCAGGACCAATCTCGAGGATCTTACTGCCTATGTTTTCTCTTAGTATTTTTATGGCTTTGGGTCTTATGTTCAAGTAATTTTCAGTTGATTTTTGTGTATGGTGTAAGACAGTGGTCTTCTTTAATTTTTTTGCATGTGGCTGTCCAGTTTTCCCAGTACCATTTATTGAATAGACTGTCCTCTATTCCTATTATACATCTGTAGCTCCTTGTGTCACAAATTAATTGAACATATGTTTGTGGGTTTATTTCTGGGGTATCTATCCTGTACCACTGATCCATGTGTCTGTTTTTATGCTAACCTCATGTTTTTATTACTATAGCTTTGTAATATAGTTTGAAATCAGAACGCATGATGGCAATGACTTTTTAGATACACCACCAAACGTATGATTCATAAAAGAACTGATAACCTGGACTTCATTAAAATTAAATATTTCTGTTCTGTGATAGACACTGTCAAGAGAAGACGAAGTTAAAACGCAGACTGACAGAAAATATTTGCCTAAGATATACCTGATAAAGAACTATTATCCAAAATACACAAGCAATTCTTAAAATTCAACAATAAGAAAACAAACATCCAGTTAAAAAAAATGGGCACAAAGTCTGAACAGACACCTCGCCAAAGAAGATACACAGATGACAAATAAGTAGATGAAAAGATGTTCAACACCATATGCCATTATAGAATTGCAAATTCAAACAATGAGATACCACACCTATTAAGATGGCCAAAATCCAAACACTAACAACACCAAAGAATGGCAAAGATGTGGAGCAACAAAAACTTTCATTAACACCAGAAATGCAAAATGGTACAGTCACACTAGAGACAATTTGGTGGTTTCTTACCAAAATAACATACTCTTTCCATAAAATCCAGCAATCAAGCTCCTTGGTATTTAACCAAAGAGTTGAAAATGTATGTCCACACAAAAACCCACACATAGATATTTAGAGCAGCTTTATTCAAAATTGCCAAAACTCAGGATGAGAAATAATTACTTCTGGCTCACACAGGCTAGGAATACTGCCTATTCCCAATGGTCAGAGGAGAAAACATCATGATAATACAGGGGGGTATACATTAAAGGAAAGGAGCTTGCCTCAATAGTGAAGATTTAATGCTAGACAAGTGGTTGCCAACCCGGGATGATTTTCCATCCCAGTGGATATATACGGCCATATGTCTAAAAAACAATTTTGGTTGTCACAACTAGGTGGGGTGTGCTACTCACATCAGTAGGTTAAAGCCAGAGATAATGCCTCTAAATAGTCTACAATGCACAAGATAGCCTCCATAACAAGGAACTATTCAGCCCAAAATGTCAATAATGGCAATCTTTGCCCTAGACTAAACTCTGCTCTAGTCCCATCAAATAAACCTTAAACATAAAACCTAAAAGAAACAACCTGTATCCAAGAAAAATAATCAAATTCCAGAACAAAGCTCAAGAATATTTAGAAAAATCAAAAATATTCAATACACAACATGGTAAAATTTACAATATATGGCAGTCACAAAAAAATGAAAGAAAGAAAATCGCCACACAAAGAAGAAGGAAAATAACCATAATAAGGTGAATTATTAATCAAATGTTTTAAACTCAGATACAGAATTATTAGATAAGGACATTAAAGCAGTTATTATAAATGTATCCTATATGTTCAAGAAGCTAGCACAGTAGTCAGCAAACTAGAGTCAAATTCAGTCTCTCCGGTTTTGATACATTAAGTTTTACTGAAATACAGCCACATTAATTTGCATTTTATCTATGACTGTTTTCATACTACAATGGCAGAGTTGCATAACCAAAAACATTTATTGTCTGACCCTTTATAGAAAAAGTTTGCCAACTCCCTGAGTAGAGCAAAGATTGAACATATTAAGTTGACACATGAAATATATTTTTAAAAACACCTAAACTGTACTTCTGGTCAAGATGGCAGAGTAGGTAAAGAAGGTACTCATCTCCTTCCACAACCACATCAAAATTACAACTACAGAACAACCATCATTCAGAACCACCTGAAATCAAGCTGAATGGAAGTTCTACAACAACGAAATTAAAGAAGAAGCCACATCAAGTCTGACAGGAGGTACAGAGGCACAGAAGGTCTGATACCAAACCCACATGTGGCAGATAAAAATCAGGAGGGATATCTCAGCTGTGGAGGTGCCCCCTGAGGAGTGAGGGGTCCCAGTCACACAATAAGCCTCCCAACTCAGGGTTCCAGTGCCAGGAAGAGAAGTCCCCATAACTGCTGGCTGAAAAAAACAGCATGCATTGAGGAGGGAAGCTTAGGCTGCTGAACTCCCAGGCAGTTCCTCTTAAAGGGCCCATGCACAGACTTACTTGGACTCACTCCCTCAGCTCCAGTGCAGGAGCAGCAGCTTGAAAGGCACCTGAGACATAAAGGGAGGCACTGAATTGTTTGGCATCAGGGCGAGAGCTGGAGGGGCAGCTTTCTCCCAGACAGAAGTGCTGGCAGAAGCCAATATTCCTTTGATGAGCCCTTTCCCCACAGAGCCAGCAGAAGGGCACCATATCTGAGACTCCATCAACCTAGCTCACACTGTTTGCCCCACACTGGTGATTCCCTGAGACCCTGTCCCACCCAACTTTTGGGCCCACCCAAGCTATTTCCAGTGGCTTTACCATAAGAATGGCCTGTCTTAGCTCAAGCTTCAGATTTTCCTAAAATCTCTCCAGCAAGCAGCATCTAGCCTCAGCGAGCCCCATACCAAGGCACTGGCAGCCGCCAGCCTTGGTTCACAGCTTGGCCTTGCCTGGGTACCTCCAAACACAGCACAAGAAACAGCCATCTGCAGATCACTTTGTAGATTATGCCTGGTGGCCCCAGGCAGAACACAGGCAGTGGCTGACCCTGGCCTGCACCTCCCAGGAGGCCGCAGAGCCACTGCACCCAGTGGACAGCTCCAGACCATGTGGAAGCACCACCATCCAACCACCTACATAAGCGACACAGTCAAGAGGTGGACTCAGTAAGTACAGTATACGGCCAGCAGGCCAGATGTTCCCCACCCCTGTACTAGATGCTGAGTTCAAAACACTGGCTATAAGGATGCTCAAGGAACTTAGTGAGGGCCTCAACAGCATAAAAAAGAACCAGTCATAAGTGAATGATGCACTAACTGAAATAAAGAGTAACTTAAAGGGAATCAACAGAATAGGTGAAGTTGAGAATCAAACCACCAATTTGGAATATAAGAAAGCAAAAAATGCCCACTCAGAACAGCAAAAAGAAAAAAGAATCCCAAAAAATGAGGGTAGTGTAAGGGGTGTCGGGAACAACTTCAAGCATACCACATTCACAAGGGGGGTGACAAGAAGAAACAGAGCAAGAAACTGAAAAACTATTTGAAAAAATAACGACAGAAAAGTTCCATAACTTGGTGAAGGAAACAGACATACAAGTAGAGGAAGTGCAGAGAGCCCCAAACAAGATGAATCCAAAAAGGCCAACATAATTAAAAAGCAAAAGGTTACAGACAAAGAGAGAATCTTAAAAGCAGCAAGAGAAAAGCAGTTAGTTACCTATGAGGGAGCTCCCATAAGACTTTCAGCTGATTTCTCAAAAGTAACTTTGCAGGCCAGAAGGGAGTGGCAGGAAATATTCAAAGTAATGAAAAGCAATGACCTACACAAGATTACTCTATCCTGCAAAGCTATCATTTAGAATCAATGGACATATAAAGAGTCTCCCAGACAAGAAAAAGCTAAAGGAGTTCATCACCATCAAACCAGTATTATAGGAAATGTTAAAGGATCTTCTTGAAGAAGATAAAAAATATGAATAATAAAATGGCAATAAATATAGCTATCAACAATTGAATCCACAAAGAAAATGAACAAGCAGAACAGAAACAGACTCAAATACTGAGAATTTTTTGTTGGTTGCCAGATGGGAGGGGAAAGGGGGGAATGGAACCTAAGAGGGGAGGGGCGAGGGGGGAGTGGGGAGAGATTAACCAAAGAACATATATGCATATATGCATAACCCACAGACACAAACAATAGTGCGGTGAAGGCCTGAGGAGTGGGAGTACGGGATGGAGGTGGTCAATGGGGGGAAAAAGAGAGATATCTGTAATACTTTCAACAATAAAGATAAATTTTTTAAAAAAGAAAAAAAAACCTAAATTGAACTTCTAGACAAGAAAACTAAAAAATCTGAGATGAAAAGCATACTGAATGAGATCAAGGGCAAATTAGATTGTTGCAGAAGAAAAAATAGCTGAACTTAAAGACAAGGCACAAGGAATTCTCCAAAATGAAAAGTACAGCAAAGAAAATCAGGAACCAAAAACTGAACAGAGGACCGATAAACTATGGGAAAACGATGAACTATAGTTAAACATATGTATAACTGGAGATTCTAAAGGAAAGGAGTGAAAGGAAAGGGACCAAAACAAACTTTTTTTGAAGACATAATGGCCAAAATTTTTCCAAACTTTAACATTATAAACCTACAAATTCAAGAAGCGCAATGAACCTTAAGGCACGAAAATCTTAAAACACCACCAAAAAATATCATGTTTAAATTGCTTAAACTCCCTAGTGAGAAGAGAAGATCATAAAATATGGCATATTACATACAGAGGATCAATATAAAAATGGCAGCAGATTTCTCTTTGGAAACAATGCAAGCTAGAGCACGGTGGAACAACATCTTAAAGTACTGAGGGGAAAAAGTCAAGCTACAATTCTATAACCAGTGAAAATATCTTTCAGAAACCAAGGCAAAATAAAGACTATTTCAGACATACAAAGCTGACAGAAATCTCATCAGACCTGCACTATAAAAAATGTTAAGAAAAATCCTTCAAGCAGAAGGAAAATGATGCCAGATGGAAATCTAGACCTATATAAAAGAATGAAGAACACTGGAAATGGTACCTAAATGGCTAAAGATAAAGACTTTTTACTTATTACTTAAATTTTTTTCAATAATTGACTATTTAAAGTAAAAATAATAGCAGTGTATTATAGGGTTTATATCACATGTAGAAGTAAAAAGGGTATGACAATAGAACAAAGACCAAGAGGAAAGAAATAGAAGCACAGTGATGTAAAGTTTTTATACTATACATAAAGTAGTAATACCGTTTGAAAGTACACTGAAATGTTTCAAATCTATGCTAAAAACTCTGAAACAATGACTGAAATAGTAAAGAAGTTACAGCTAATAAATCAACAAATGAGAAAAAGAGAAATCATCAAAATAGTCCATCTAAACAAAGGCAGAAAAAGGGAAAAAAGAACAAAGAAGAGACAAATAGAACTAAATAGCAAGATGGTAGATTTAAACCCAACCATTATAAGGGTATTTTAGAAGACCTTCAACAAATGATTTATCAATGTAGCTTCATCAATTGTAACAAATATAGCACTCTTATGGGGATGCTGATAATGGGAAAGGCTATCCATATGTGGAGACAGCATATATAGATAATCTCTGTACCTTCTGCTAAGTTTTTCTGTGAACCTAAATTTTTTCTGCTAATTTTTTCTGCTCTTTAAAAAAAGTCTATTAAAAAGATGTACCATATCATTACCCATCAGGAAAATGTAAATTAAAACCACAATGAGATATCACTACACACCTATAAGAATGGCTAAAATGAAAATAGTAACACTATCAAATGTTGACAGAGATGCACAGAAGGATCACCACACATTTATGGGAAGAAATGTGACATGGTACAACCACTCTTGTAAAGTTTGGCAGTTTCTTATACAATTAAACATATGATCATACCACACAACCAGCATTTACTCGCCAGAAGAATGAAAACTGGTATCTACACAAAAACCTATACATAAGTGTTCATAGCAGTTTTATTCATAAAAGCTAAAATCTACAAACAATACAGATATCTTCCAATGAGTAAGTGGTTAAACGAACTGTGGTCTACCATGGAATACTACTCAGCAAAAAAAAAAAAAAAAAAAGGATTTCACTCTTATGTGGAATATAAAACTGAAAGCAACAAATGAACACACAAGACAAACAAAAACTCATAGACACAGACAACATAGGTTGCCATAGGGAAAGGATAAAAGGGGTCAAATATATGGTGGCAAGAAATTTGACTTTGGGTGGTAAACACACAATGCAATATACAGATGATGTATTATAGAACTGTACCCTTGATAACTATCAATTTTATTAACCAATGTCTCCCCAATAAATTTAATAAAAAATATAAATAAATAAATAGGAACAAACTATTTGCAATGAGTTGGATTGTGACCCTCCCTTTAAATAATTCATGTGTTGATCTAACCCCAAGTACCTGAGAATGTGACTGTATTTGGAGATGGGCCTCAAAAAGGTACAGTAAGTTAAAAGGTACACATTAGGGTGGGCCCTAATCCAATCTTACTAGTGTCTTTATAAGAACAGAAAATTTACACACATAGAAAGACACTAGGGATTTGCACATAAGAAAACCATTCCAGAACACAAGAAGATAGCCATCTGCCAGCCAAAGAGGTAGGACTCAGAAGACACCAAACCTGTGGATATCTCAGATTCTTTGACTTCTAGCCTCAAGAAATGTGAGAAAATACATTTCTGTTATTTAGGCCACTCAATCGGTAGTATTTTATTATGGCAGCCCCTAGCAAACTAAAATATAGGTATACAACTTCAATGAATCCCCAGGCAAATGTGCTGAGTGAAAAAAGCCAGCCCCAAAGGTTAAATACATGATCCCATTTATATAAAATCCTTGAAATTATAAAATATGTCACATTATCATTGAGTAAAGATCTTACTAAATGTCTATGTAAAGCTAAACTGGTCTATTAGTACTGTCAAGATACTTGGAAAGATGATTACAATCATTGGTCACCTTTGGAGGATGTTACAGAACAAACTCATTCGTTTGAAAACTAGTCAATAAAAACAAAGAATAAAGCATTTATCCTACCTTTTCTGAATGAACTATACTTCATAACAAGAATAGTTGGTGGAGAAAAGTTTCTATTTACAGAAGAATTACAACTAATAATTGAAAAGGGAATGATAAAATGATCACTTTACCATTTAGCAACACCTAATGGATCCAGTAATAATAGCTTACATGAAAAAAGAGAGGTAACAAAACATCATGTATCTCCTAACAGCATACACAACAACATCTCTGAAGTATTTCTTCCCAAAACTATCAAACCAGGATATAATCAGGCCTATAGATCCTCTGCTAGGAAATTATATAACATGTTAAACAATGAAGGAGATGAAATCTAAAATATACAATATAGGAAACTCAACTGGATAAATAATCCAGTTTCTTCAACAAATAAAGTGTAAAAAAACAGAGGGAAAGGGTGGGGGTGGGGGGAGCAGGAGGTTAAGCCTACAGATTAAAGGAGATTTAAGATATTAATCAACTAATCATAATGTATGGACCTTTTCTGAATACTGATTAGACCATACTGAATAAAAATAACTTATAAAACAATCGAGAAATTTTGAAGACTGGATATTTAGCATTAAGGAATTTTCGTTAATTTTGTTAGGTTTGATGAACTGTGGTTATTTTTTAAGAGTTCTTATCTTTTCCACATACATACTGAAATATCTATGGATAAAACATCCTATCTGGGATTTACTTTAAAATAATCTAAGCCAGGGAGAAATACAGTTTGGCATGGTTAACTGTTGAAACTAGTAAAGAGGCTAATGAGAGTTCATACTATTTTCTCTACCTACTTTTAAAAATGTCTGAAATTCTCGGTAATAAAAGGTTTTTAAAAAATTAATCTTAGAAGTGGAATCAGAAATAAAAGAAGCTGCAAGTAGCCTACATCTATAAGACAAAATATAACATTCATATACATGTTCATAAATGTTTTCTCAGAAAACTATTTCTCAGCAGCACACACATGCAATCAGAATACTAGCACCATCTTCAAACAGAAATGGTACATATATTAATAAGGATTGGAAAATAACAGGTAGAGACCTTTCACTACACATAATTTTTAAAAAGACAGTCTGCTTTTTAAAGTTATTAAGAAACCTCTTCATGTTTCTATAGTATAACTTAGAGAATTAACCAATTTGCCTAAAATCATATAGGTACAATATAGCTACAATCAAAGATTTCTGCCTTGATGTCCAAGGTCTTTTCTTCTACCACATAGCCATTCAAGATGCAGAAAGAAAACCAAAATTCTAACAACTGATTCATCCTAAGTCACAATATGAACAGTATTTCTGGCCAATTCTTAATGGAAAGTCCCTTATTCATACTCTATAAGCAGCATGAACACAATCTAATCTGAGGACAGCAATCATGTATTACACACTTATTAGAATACACTTTTCTACATAAAACACCAAAAAACTTTCCTCAAAAAAAATTAGTATGTGCTTTCATGTATGCACAAACAACTTTTTTGACTCTGGGGAACTTAAAAATATGAATTTTAACAAAAGTGCCACATCAAAATCACTACACATGCATTAAAAATTCAACTATTTTAACTGATTCTTAAGTTCTCCTAAAAATTTATATTAATTTTGAAGTCAAATTATTCTGCTTGTATGACAATATAGTTATGCTTTATATGCATAACTTTATTTAATCTACACAGTAACTGTAAGATCCAGAAATTATTACTTGTCCCTTTTACAGATGAGAAAACTGAGGCTTGGCGATTTTAGGTAACTTGTTCAAGATCATGGAGCTAGTAAATGGTAGCTCTGAGACTTTAGTCAGCCTAGTCTGACAACAAATCTTTGCTCTTAGCTCATCCTCTATTCCAGCGATTTTCAACCAGTGTGCCACAAGAATTTTTAAAACATGTGATACCTGACTATTTAGTCAGGGACACTGATCTCTTCTCCCTTAGACTGTCAAATAAAAAAATGCCAACACAACAAGAGCCGTCTAGTGTGAATGAATCAAAATTATACCTTTTTAAAAAAATATATGTCTTTATAGATTTCAGAGAGAGGAAGGGAGAGGGAGAGAGAGACAGAAACATCGATGATGAGCAAGTCATTGATCGGTTGCCTCCTACACGTTCCCAACTGGGGATCGAGCCCACAACCGGGGCATGTGACCTGACCCGGAATTGAACTGCAATCTCCTGGATCCTAGGTTGATGTTCAACCACTGAGCCATGCTCAAATGGGCAAAATTATACCTATTTTTTTGTCAGAGCAGCAAAAATATATTTTTGGTGTACCACAGAATTTTAGTAATTAGTTTATGTGTGCCATAAAATGAAAAAGGTTGAAAATTGCTGCTCTATTCCAATAAACATCTTCTTTCAGTTGCCAAAAAGAGTCCCCTAAGACACCACATTCCCCTCTTGTTTCAAAAAAGATAGCCAATTGCAACTAGAATAGCTACTTCGAAAACAAATTCATTTTGTGATTATATTTTCTTCTCAGCACACACTCTGTAACATTCTCCCTTAGAAATTAATGCATAAATGTAGGTTAAGTTCTCACACCAACTCCCCAAAACTTAAATCATTTAATATTTCTAGGTAAAAGTGTAGTGAATTGTAACAGGACAATACATCATCCTCTGTCATACCCCCCAAAAATTCCAGAGGTAACATGAAATTCCTTTCTTGTCTTCCTCCAGTATGCAACCAGAAATTATTTCACATTTTAGTCCCCATCATGAGCGCCATTAGGAAATGAGATTTAAACTATGCCAGTTCCCATGAAAGGAACTGGCAAAGCCAGGAGGAGAAAGGGTAGGATAAGAAAGCAGTAACATTTATTCGTATATGTATTCAAGTCTAAAGCCCAAGAGGGTCTATTACTATTACTATACTATTACTGCTATAGTTCAATACAAAAAAGTGTTGCACTGAACTAACTAGAACCTAACTACCATACTGCACTGCTTGCAAAGAGATTTAGAACACAACCCATTTATAAATTGGAAACTACCTATATTCACTAATACTCTATAATCAGCTACCCCTTCCCAACTCTCTGAAAACTAAAAGCCCAGTTTTTATGGAAGAGAGGGAAGTGAAGAAGCTATCACTCCATTTACTGCATATGCACAAAAAGAGCTTTGTATATGAAGTATCCAAATCAATGGTTATGTATTAGATGCTTTGGGACGATAATACCAAAATCATTCATCCATGATACTTCAGTATTCCTTTTTTAGTAAGGATTTCTAGAATATGTTCAGATCTTTGGAACTGTGGGATTTGTTTTCTCTTTTTTAGTACCAGATGCTATAGATTGAATGCTTGTGTCTTCCCCAAATTCATATTCTGGAACCTAATGTCCAACATGATGGTATTAGGAGGTGAGGCCTTTAGACAGTGATTAGGTCATAAAGGCAAAGCCCTCATGAATGGGATCAGTGCTCTTATAAAAGAGGCTAGAGAAAGCCCCCACCCTTTCTACCATGTAAGGCCAGTGACAAGGCACTATGAGTCAGGAAGTGGGCCTAGCCAGACACAGAATCTGCCAGCACCATGATCTTGGACTTCCCAGCTTCCAGAACCGTGAAAAATAAATTTCTGTTGTTTATAAACTACAGTCTATGGTATTTTGTTATAGTAGCCAGAGTAGACTAAGTAAGGCACCAGAGATTTTTTCCCTTGTTTGTTCTGATCGTAAAAAGAGACAGATATACTCTAATACAATGCTGATGAGAAATTAAATTCATTAAAAGTGACTGTCTGGCCTGGCTGGCATGACTCAGTGGTTGAGCATCAACCCGTGAACCAGGAAGTCAGGGTTGGATTCCCGGTCGGGGTACATGTCCAGGCTGTGAGCTCGATCTCACTGATGTTTCTATTTCTCTCTCCCTCTCACTTCCTCTCTCTGAAATCATAAAAACTTTCTTTTTTTTTAAAGTGACTGTCTGTAGTGCAACTTAGCGATAATTACCAAGAGTTTTATAAATGTTCATAGCTTTTGACTCAGTTTTTCAACTTGGAAAAATTGGCTCTAATAATCAGAGAGTCATTCATTAATTTATTTAACAAATTATCAAGGATTTATTTTGTGCCAAATATTATTCTTATGAATAAGGAAGGTATATTTATCTCATTATTTTACAGAGCAAAAAAGTTAGGAAAAAACTAGTATCTAATAACAGTAAGAGTTAACAGATTCAAATGCACCTAACAAAATATTATACTACCACTGGAAACTACATTATCAAATATTAAAAAATATTTAATAACAAGAAAATGCTCATGATATGTCATGAAAAAAATTTAAAGCAAGATACAAAAGTATATGTAACTACATATAACTATATGTATGATCCCAAATCTGTTTAAGATCTTACTAGCCAGGGTCCTTGGTCAAATTATTTAACCTGCTCTGGCCAGTGTTCCTCAGTGGTTAGAGCATCGGCCTGTGCACCCCCACCAGAGGGGCAGAGGGCCAAGGGTTCTATTCCCAGTCAAGGGCACATACTTGGGTTCCAGGTCCGATCCTCGACCTACCCCAGCCCCAGTCAGGGTGCGTGTGGAAGACAACCAATCGATGTGTCTGTCACATTGATGTTTCTCTTTCCCCCCACCCTCCCTTCCACTGTCTCTAAAAATCAATGGAAAAAATATCTTCACTCCTCGGGTGAAAATTAAAAAAAGAAAAAAAGTTACTGAACCTCACTCTACTTCAGTGTCTTCATCTATATAATGAAGATTTTATATAATACATGTAAAATAAAGATGTTATATTTCACATCCCCAATGGACTGCTAAAGGAGTAGTTTGCAAAGTGCTTACAATATTTCCCCAGTACATATAAACCACTAGTAATTATTTTCAAGTTTTATTATTGGAAACACATGTATATATATGCAAAGAAAAAAATGAAAGAAACATATCAAAATATTATCTAAGATCCTGAATTCTAACAACACTAATTTTAAGATTTACAGAAAATTTGAAGACTCACTGCATATTAGAAGATATTTAAAATTATTTTATAAGGTATGGCTTTGTTTTTTAAAAAGCCTTTATATCGCAGTGAAGTATTTATAAATAAAATATATCTAAGATTGGCTTTAAAATACTTTGGTGGGGGGCTTACATGGTGATTTTTTAATGTTATCAGAGGTAAATTGAATTACCTCTGGGTAATAGAATTATTAGTAGCTTTTCTTTTCTTTATATTTTTCTATTTTCTAAATTTTCTACAGTGATCCAAAAATTATTTTTAAGGTGAGAAAAATGTATTCAAAAATTTTAGGAAAATCCTTACCAATACTCCATCTGCAGATGAAACTTTCTCCCAAGTTAACCAAGCTCTTTCTCTGACATGATCTGGTATCTTTAATTTCTCACATAATGCAGTAAAATCAGGTTCTTCGGTTTCTTCAAACTCAAGCCTACCAAATGAAAATATACATTTAATAGGCACAAAATTATAAATCAAACTAATTAAGTAAATATTTGTTTTAATGGTTTGCAAATAATGGCACTATTCTAAAAGCTAGCATCACTAAATACTTTAGGATCTTATTTATCTTTGAAAAATTTACACTTAGAATTTAAGCATATGTTTATCTTTCTCACAGTCTTTCCAAAATAAGGATACCACCCAGTGAAAAATGTTTGCTGGCCTGGTGAATCACATACACTTCAGAGCAGCATAATAGTTTTGTGAAGGAAAGCAGAATAGCTAAAGCTCTTTGGGGAAATTGTGATAACAATAACAGCAAGAAGAAAGCCCATTATTACAGAATCAGTTCACTATCAGTGACTTAGTTAAAATAGAGTCTACATTTATCAATGTTTCATATATGTAATCTACCTACTAGCATTTCTTACATGATGATTAACTTGACATAAATCATTCTTTTTAGCTAATTCCTTATCATTCATTTAATGTATATTCAACATCTAATAATAATATTATGAGGAATAGCTAATAATTTTTGTATATTAACAGTAAATATAATACTGTATAAGGAATGTATGTATGATAATAAGAAATAGCTAATAACTTTTGAGTATTTACTATGACTCCGTATCTCAGATGCATAGTTTCACTGAATCCCCACATTAGCCCTATTAGGTAAGTACTCTTATTATCCTTATTTTACAGATAAAAACCAAATCAGAGAAGTTAAAGCACTCACCTGGTATGATAGCCAGCAAGTAGGAACCTTGACATAAACTCAACAGTCTAACTTCATAATTCATGCCCTTGACCACTACAGACTGCTAACCCTCTTTTAAAACATAATTAACTTTTGGTTATCTCAACAAGATAGCATGCTGTTACTAGTGAGAGTTTCCCTTCCAATTACATCATTTATGCCAGAGATAATGCAACCGAAATAAGATCTCAGTTTTCAAAGTAGAAATGGACTCTGTCCCTGGAAGTACAGTTGGACTGGGCCCTAAGTAAGTTTCTTGGCCTCAGATTGCCAGGCAGTGGTTCCATCCTTGCTAAGTAGTTAATCTATAGAGTTTGATTGCCCATGCTAAAGAAACCTTTTATGGATATGGATAATCAAGAGCAAACTGTATTTTGTATGGTTTTGACTTACAGGATAATTTAATAATTCCATAATTTAAGGTGTGTAAAAAAGTACTGGGGAAAAATTTTTAAAAACAAAGTCCCAGATGATGGCCAGAATTTCAATATTTCTGGTCACCATACAATAATCGAAAATGCTTCCAAAGCTCTATGAAGAACATGGAACACTTCACTAGGGAGACTTTACTGCTCTTTCCAAAGGGAAACTTTCAAGTATTGGATACATCATTTTAATCAGAAATTAACGTCTTTTCCCAGAACATCCCCAGACTTTTTTTTAACTGGTGAGTATGACTTTTAATTGACCCATAAGACAGTCTATTTAAATATATTAATTTTTAAGTCTCTCACAAGTCATTTCCAAAAGTCCATTCCAGTCTTATACAATTTGGCTTGAATAATATTAGTGTCTGGGGAGGTGAAAGAAACAGAACTTGGCAATGGACTAGAAAGAGGGAGGGAGTGGTGAGGAACAGAAAGGAGTCTCATTCCCCTGCAATGGATATGCGGTCTTAAAGTAGGACCAGTGCTGACAAGAATAATGACAATTATACTCTTTCAATCTTAGCTTCTTAACCATAGAGTATCACAATCAAGAATAAGATGTTGCAATACAATAAATATTGTCCTCCATGTTCTACTGCATTATTATATCATGATACCCTGACTTTTTAAATTTAAATTCCATTTAGAAAAATAAAGGTTCATGGTACCACAAGAACACCATTAAATTTATATCCAAACAAAGGGAGGGGGGGCGGGGGGAACGGGACCCTTGCTGGCTCCAAGCCAAAAGGCAAAGTAGAAGAAATAAAGAGACATGCCAAAGCCAACTAACATGCAACAAGAAGGAAAGAAAAAGTTTAGAAACTTTTAAGTACTTAGGCTAAACTTGTGCCCATACACCAGTTCCTCTAAAGAGCTTTATGTTCCATCAGTCACTACCATGGCTCTTTATCCCCAAGAATTCAAAGCACTGTTTTAAGGGAACCCTACAAAGCACCTCAGCCAAGTATCTTGGGGACAACCGACACCCAGGACCCTGAACTTGAAGTCCACCGGCGTCTCTGCCGTTCCGGTCGGCCTCTCCCCGAGCGCGGCTTCAGATGCAGTCGCACGCCCAGAGGAAAACATTTCCAACTGCTGCATCCCAGGATAGCAAAACAGAAAGTCACACACGACCGGGGACTACTACAAATCTCAACAGGAGAAAAACTCTCTATCACGCACTAGTCTTTTGGGGGTTTTTTTGGAGGGTCCCCCCCCCCTTCCGTTTGATGGGGCCTCGAAATTACCCGCCGTCTGCGAACCTCTAGTCCGGCGGAGGAAAGGCGGCACCTGTCACTTCGCTCAGGGACTCGAGCCCAACCCGCCCGACACCTGTCAAGCTGAAGCCAGACCCCTTCCGGCTGCCGGCCCCTAGCTCCCGAAGCCAGACCCCTGTCATCCTCCTCCAAGCGCTCCGCAGCGGTGGGGGACAGGGAGGGACCCTCCTCCCACCGGCCCCGGCCCCCGGCGGAGACGCGCCCCCGCCAGACGCCGCGGCGCCAACCCCGACGCATCCTCCGGGCGCCCTTCCCGCGCGCCGGCGGCCGCAGCGGCTTTGCTCGCTCACCTGGCCAGAGGCAGGTCCTCAGGGCCACTGTCCTGTTCGGGGTCCTCCTCAGGAGGGGGCGGCGGCGCGGGGGCTGCTGCGGCGGGGGCGGCTGTTCTCCGGGGGGTTTTGGGCGGCATGACGCTCTGCCGGAGCGGCAGCCAGCGAGTGGTGAGGCGGGCCCGGGCGGGAGGACGCGCGCACGTCGAGGCACGCCCCGTCCTCGCCCAACTCCCGTTACAAAAATAATATGAATGTCCCCTGAGAAAAACCGACAAGCCCTCCCCCGCCCGGCAACCGAGCGCCGCGTCCAACCGCGGGAAAACGTCACTTCCGCCCGCGGCGTCACGTCCGCGAGGCTCCGGAGCCCGCCGGCGTACGGAGGGAACCGGGGCGCCGGGTGGTGCGTGGGGCGGGTGCGCGAGATCGGGCGGGCTGGGCAGGGAGCCCGGGCCTGCGCCCAGGCGTCTTTTCTGAGGCCGCGGCCGCCGCCCGAACCTGTCTCTACTCGAAACTCCCCCTTGAGGGCATGGGTGCCGGTAACGGGGCCGTAGCACAGTCTGGTGGGTGAGATTGGGTCCCTCTCCATCTGCGGGTGGATCCAGGGGTGCGGCTCTGGCCCCTCGGGGAATATCGGCCGCGTGCACCCTCGGCGGGCACGCCCCTCGCCTCCGGGGCGGCGCCTGCCGGCCCCGCCGCGCTCCTCCGGCCCAATCAGTGAAGCGAAATGGGCCAAAACAAAAACAAACACTGATGGAAGCGTAGTGGGGGCTGAACTCGGCCAGTCACTGGGAGGTACAAATTGGAGGACAATTTTTGGCTTTTTAGGCATCGCCAGTTAGGGAAGGGAGGAGGACTGTGGGTAAAGAACAAATTATAGTGTGATGTGAAAACAGGAAGCACCTATATGTCTAAGGGACGTCTTTAGAGGAGCTGGCGGTTGAATAGAATTTTGCCAGGGAGATTTAACATTTAAGGAGGGCTTACTACTAATAATGGAAAAAAATTAAATGGAATAAGCTCTGCTGAGAGTCACTTAAAATAGAGTCTGGAGGCTTTTAGGGAAGTGGGGCCTACGCACATCTTGTGCTTCAGTGCTCCGAGTTGCTATTAAGTTGCTAACCCTATTGCTAAACTCAGCTCAAAGCCCAGCCATAAACATCCTGGGACAGTCAGTGCTACACAGACATACATGTATGGGCTTTACTTCTTTCATTGTAGGAAGTAATTTTTTTTGCCTCCCTCATTTGCATATTGAAACTAACTAATCCCTGTAAATTAGCCAGCAATCCTTCATTTGCATGAAAGAATTACGTTTTGTGGTTTTTGCCTTTATAAATCCTACCTTTCTTTGTTCTCTTCAGAGCGCAGTTTGGATTGCTACCTGAATCAGGGTCTCTCAGATTCCAATTCTTTTTTTAAGACCCCCCCCAAATAAACTTTCAATTTGTTTCATAGCCTCAAACCTTTATTGGTTAACATTATGTACCATGAATTGTGCTGGTCATTTTACATAATTATCTTAATCCTCAAAAACAGTTATTTCAAATGAGTAGTGCATAGTATTATTACACTTTACATATGGGGAAACAGGCTCAGAGGAGTTCATTAATTTGCCCAATATTCCAGAGCTGATGGGTGGCAGAGGATTTGAACCTAGGTATATTTGACTCTGCTTATCCATTACATTATATTGATAAAGCACTGAGAAGACAGAAGCAGCATGTGCAAAGACAAAAACATCACAGAAGAGCTTGCTGGAACTACCACCATCAAACATTGGCTTAGAAACTGTCTGTTCTGTCTTTTGGTATTTACTTACAATAATAGATTGTCTAGTTTGAGTACATGTTTTTCTCTCTTTCGCAGATGCTGTGGATTGCCCAGTCAGAACTTCCCAACTAAGGTGCTGTAAATGAAATACAGTTGTGCTCTGATGTGAATCGCCTTATCCTTAGAAAAGCTGAGCAGGGCTGAGGAAGCAGGAGCCTTCAGGCAAGTCATGGCTGCAAGCCTCTTGGGTTTATCCCAGTGAGTGGTATGATGGATTACCATTTTCTGTGTATACCATGACATGTGCCAGAATGTGCAAAGAATTGGCAGTCATCAGCCTACTCAACAGCCCAGGTATATTTGTTAGCCAGCTAGCTATATCAGCCAAAGTTCAGAAACTCTCTCTTAGAGGCCAAAAATTTGTCAAGAGGCAGAGTTCGTGCCCAGCTCCAACTACAGAAAGCAGATACCATCAAAGTAGTACTCCTCTTCACCTCTCCTAGGATTAGTGTAGGCAGGAGCTCAGAGTGCAATTTTGGTCTTTGCTAGATCAAAAATAGTCCACTAGGAGCCTGCTAAAATGAGATACAAGTATGACACAGTTTTTCTACTCCTTAACTATTATAAGGATGTTATCCTTGCAATTGCTGAAACCATTATGACCTAAGACAAGTTGACTTAGGATAAAGCAGAAATTTTAAGGATGGCACAGTAGGAATATCAAAAATATATGTGTCCTCGGTGACATAACTGAGCTTTGACTTAACCAGAAAGCATCATAATTTACAATATTTCTCTAACGCGTATCTTCAGGATAGAGACCAAATCATTGTTGTAGCCTTAGTACCTAGCACAGTGTTGGACACAGAGTAGATTCTTGTTTGTTAAAAGTGGGGAGGGCAGGCGAGCACAGGAACATTCTGGGAACTGAAGTAACCTCTCTTCATATATAGGTATGACTTGCTTTATTAAGCCCAGTTTGTTAACATCTGTATTTACCACAATTATGATAAATCAAAGAGAGAGTTCTCAACTTATAAAAGGATGTAAATTAATCTAGCTACATTTAAATCTTTATACACAACTCAGGAACAATGGAGTCAATCAAAATCCTTACATTCTGTTGCACTACCAAAGAAGTATTTGAAAATTTGCAGATTCCTAAAAGAAGCTTCCCCTGATCTTTCCACACCTCCATAGTAGTTTTAAAATTGCCATTAAGACCAAATAAAGATCTTTCTTGATTTTCTGTCTTGAGATAGAACTTTTTCAGCTTAAGGCCCCTTTGATGATATTACAATATTTTTTTTTTAGTCTCCCCTAGTCTAAAAAAGTCTTCCTCTGACCTTTTTTGCACTAATAAGCTACCATACTGTTACCATTCTTTACAATCTAGTTTCTTGAAATGGAAGTCCCCATTCATTCTCTCTCCTTCCCCAATTTCTCAGTCTACTAGTGCCTGCCTCTCTTCTACCAGCACTCCACTGAAGTCACTTTTTCAGAGGTCACCAGTGTCCTAATTGTCAACTCATAGCTTCTTTTTGGTCCTTTACCTACTTAACCTTTCTGGCAGTTAACACAGTTAACCACTTTCTCTTTCTTAATATTTTGTCTCCTACAAATCCATGGTCTCCTTGTTTTCCTCCTCCCTTCTCCTACTTCATAAACTCCTCCACTAGCTCCTCTCCCAGTCTCTTCAGGGCAGATTCCCTAAAGCAGCACAGCTCAAAATGGTCCTTGGACCAGTGCCAGTTTGCGCACTGTTTGTCTTTGGTCCACAAGGAGATAAGTACAGAAATTAAGAGTAAATGATTAGCAGCATTTGTAGTAATTTAACATTTCATCTGTCCAAGCACATGATCACTGGACAACTCTCATTAAACAGTATAGCACAGTTCAGGTATTCTCCAACATGTGTGGTGAGTTGCAGGTAGCATGGCTATGTCTTTGTCATGTGCAGTAGGACCACAGTATTTCAAGGTTAATTTGTGAACTGTAACCCAAAAGGGAGTGAAAATTTATGTATTTATTTACTTCTATAATGTTATTTTTATAGTCATTTGAATTTTTAATCAAGCTTGTTTTTGAAATTCATAGCTAAATTAGGGAAGTAAAATTTGTGTCATTTATTTTTAAGCCTAAATTATAGTTGGTAAAATAAGCCTTACTGTCCTGTTTTGTCAAGAAAAGACATAAAGCAGTAGTGAGTTAGTAGTAATAATAGTAAACTAAATAATGACCAGAAAAGTGATCCCAAGGAATTAAAGACCTAAATGTTTGTACTAATTTTACTCAGAAGTATATTTGAGTTCATAGCCATAACTCGTTAGTAAAGTACCAAAACCATGAACTGACAAATGAAGCATTAAAGCCATCAGACTTCGGTGGCATTGACATATAAAATATAAAGGAACTAATTTTGAATTTGATAAAACATTTTGAATTTTTATTTTCCATGAAAATAAACTCCACACATAAGAAATTTATGGGTGCAAAATCCATTTCTCCCATTGAAAGATACTTTAAATGTAACTATAACTTAACAGGAGAAATGTTGGGACCTGGCTACAGATAAATAATTGAAAATGAATTTTAAAAATAAAGCATTATTTGCTTCATTTTGGATAAAAAAAATGAATATCCTGAGCTTGCTGAAATTGCTTTAAAATCTTTTCTTCCATTAACATACCTTTTCTTCCTTAAACATTAAAAACTTTAAATATTGACAAACTTAAAATACTAAATATTGTTATAGCATTTAATATGGGAAATCGCTAATTTATTACCAAGGTTTGTTTAGTTGTTATGACTGAAATCTTCAGAAATTAAGGGTGTATTAGCAATCTATTAATCATCTATATACTTCCAGTGAATAAAGTGTAGTTTTCTTTTATCCTAATGTTACCTTTTCTTCTAATTGTTTTCTGAAATGTAATTTTATGTCTGTTTAAAATACTAAAAAATGCAAGCTTGTATGTGGTATGCCTTTTTTGTCTTCATTTCATTTTTCTAGTACTTTTAAAATTTTTACTTTCCAAAAGAATCAATTCATGAACAATCAGAAATTAAAAAGTAAGTTTCTTTAAAGATAGTGTAAGATAGCACTGGCCTAGAAGATCTTCAACTTTCTTCTTGCTCTGTTTCAGTTCTCATGATTTAAATTACCTCCCATATGTGTATGCTCTTAGATTCTTTCAGGGTTTAAGAAACAGGGACCTGCTCAGTTTACCTGAATTATTCAGGGTTAATGATTAGTTTGGGGGTGGGGAGTGAAGAAGACAACAAAAAAAGAGTCCCTTCTGCTACACCTGGGCTCCCCTTCTTCCTGCCCCTGTGAATGGTGTATTGTTCATCGCTCTGTGCTGTTCTCCTGCTGCTGTGACCTTCTCTCCATGCCACCAATTCACACTATTCGGGAGAGAGCATCTGATTGATTCTCCCACTAAGCTGCAATTTACAGTAGCAGGACGAGATAACAATCTGTGGGGCCCAGTGCAAATGAAAATGCAGAACCTCTTGTTCAAATAAGTATTGAGATTTTCAAGATGGTGACATCAGAACCTAAAACTAAGCATAAGACCCTTCTAACTGCATGACTCATATGCCCTAAAGCCAGCCCTGTCCATGAGGGGAGATCTATATCTGTTCTGCTAACTATGGTGTCCCCATGCCAACCATGTGCCCATGGCACTGAGCAATCAGTTGGACTTGATGCCAAGGGATAGCTAGTTTTGGTATTACACTATTATATTAGTTTCTTCTCCTTCCCTGCCCACTCCCTTTTGTCTTAACTCCTGTTTGTCTCAAATTGCACTCGGGGTCTATTTTCTAGAGAACCCGAATTTAAACACTTGGTACCAGGAGTGTTCTGCAGACAATCAGGATGAGATATTGGAGTTGGGTTATTCACTGATCTCAGGGTGATAAAGAACCCTGGCATGGTAAGTTCTGTAGTAAGTGAGGCACACAGTGTACCATAATTACTGAGGCTTCACACCCGTGTCCACTTGGGAGGCAGTGCAGGTAGAAGGTGGGGCATTGGAAAGTGTGGTGGCTATGGTACTTGAACAGTATGGGGACAGTAATTTTAAGGATTGTGGATGGGATGGATTCTGTCCATGGAATTATATGCCTTGCAAAAGAAAATGATACCTCAGAACAGCCAGCTGTCACCTTAAAGCACACTGAGAATGCCAGAGAGCCTCTATTGGCAGGGTTTTTTTAACATGACTATGATTTCCTATAGCAATTTGACATTGCTGTGACATCCAAGCACACGATCAGAAAGTCATCTCCTTGAACAGAGTATAGATATATCATTTCAGTTATTGTCAAACTCATGTGGTGATCTGCACGTGCAGCAAGGTGTATACTGGTCAAGTTCAGTAATTTCTAAAAGGATTGCTCTAAAACAGATTGAAAAAACTGGTCCTTCACCACAGATATCTTGAGAATCATTAATCTAGAGTATTTACCTCTTTGTACTCACCAGGACTGAAGACAGAAGAGTTAAAATAATTCAAACTATTCCAGAAAATTCAAGAGGAGGGAAAACTCCCAAACTCTTTTTATGAGGCCAGCATCACCCTAATCCCAAAACCAGATAAAGATACTACAAAGAAAGAAAATTACAGGCCAATATCCCTGATGAACATAGATGCTAAAATCCTCACTAAAATACTAGCCAACTGGATCCAACAATACATTAAAAAGATGATACATCATGACCAAGTGGGATTTATTCCAGGGATGCAAGGCTGGTACAACATCCGTAAATCAAAAAATGTGATATATCACATAAACAAAATGAAGGACAAAAATCATATGATCATATCAATAGACGCAGAAAAAGCATTCGACAAAATCCAGCACCCATTTCTGATAAAAACTCTCAGCAAAGTGGGAACAGAGGGATCACACCTCAACATAATAAAGCCCATATATGACAGACCTACAGCTAACATCATACTCAATGGGCAAAAACTAAAACCATTTCCATTAAAAACAGGAACAAGAAAGGGATGTCCACTTTCACCACTCTTATTCAGCATAGTACTGGAAGTCCTCACTATAGCCATCAGACAGGAAGAAAACATAAAATGTATCCAAATTGGAAAGGAGAAAGTAAAACTGTCATTATTTGCAGATGACATGATACTGTACATAGAAAACCCTAGAGACTCCATCAAAGTACTACTAGATTTGATAAACTAATTTGGCAAGGTAGCTGGATACAAAATCAACATCCAGAAATCAATGGCATTCTTATACACCAACAATGAACTTTCAGAGAGAGAAACTAAAAAAGCAATACCATTTACCGTTGCAACTAAAAAAATAAGATACCTAGGAAGAAACTTAACCAAGGTTGTAAAAGACCTGTACTCAGAAAACTACGTGACACTGAAAAAAAGAAATAGAGGAAGATTTAAACAAGTGGAAGAAGATACCATGCTCATGGATTGGAAGAATTAATATCATTAAAATGTCTATACTACCCAAAGCAATTTATAAATTTAATGCAATTCCTATGAAAATACCAACAGCATATTTCACAGACCTAGAACAAACATTTCAAAAATTTACATGGAATCAAAAAAGACCCCAAAAAGTTGTAGCCATCTTGAGAAAAAAGAACAGAATGGGAGGGATCACATTACCAGACTTCAAACTGTATTACAAAGCCATTGTAATCAAAACGGCCTGGTATTGTTACAACAGGTATATAGATCAATGGAACAGAACAGAGACCCCAGAAATAGACCCACGCCATTATGGTCAGTTAATATTTGACAAAGGAGGCAAGAGCATACATTAGAGTAAAGACAGTCTCTTCAATAAGTGGTACTGGGAAAATTGGACAGATACATGCAAAAGAATGAAACTAGACCACCAACTTTCACCATACACAAAAATAAACTCAAAATGGATAAAAGACTTAAATGTAAGTCACGAAACCATAAAAATCCTGGAAGAAAACATAGGCAGGAAAGTCACAGACATCCCACGGAGTGGACTTTTCACTGATACATCTCCTAGGGCAAGAGAAACAAAGGAAAAAATAAACATATGGGACTACATCAAACTAAAAAGCTTCTGCAGAGCAAAAGAAAACAGCCTCAAAATACAAAGGAACCCCACAGTCTGGGAAAACATATTTGCCAAGGATGAATCTGATAAGGGGCTAATTTCCAAAGTGTACAAAGAACTCATAGCACTCAGCAAGAGAAAGACAAACAACCCAATTAAGAAATGGGCAAAGGACTTAAATAGACACTTCTCCAAAGAGGACATACCGATGGCCAAGAGACACATGAGAAAATGCTCGATGTCGCTAATCATCAGAGAGATGCAAATTAAAACCACAATGAGGTGTCACTTCACATCTGTCAGAATGGCTGCCATCAACAAATCAACAAACGACATGTGCTGGCGAGGATGTGGAGAAAGGGGAACCCTAGTAGTACACTGCTGGTGGGAATGCAGACTGGTGCAGCCACTATGGAAAACAGTATGGAGGTTCCTCAAAAAATTAAAAATGGAGCTGCCATTTGACCCAGTGATTCCACTCCTAGGAATATATCCTAAGAATCCTGAAACATTCATCAGAAAGGATATATGTACCCCGATGTTCATAGCAGCACAGTTTACAATAGCTAAGATCTGGAAACAGTCCAAGTGGCCATCAGTAGATGAGTGGATAAAAAAGCTGTGGGACATTTACACCATGGAATACTATGCAGCTTTAAAGAAGAAGAATCTCGTACCCTTTGGGACAGTATGGATGGACCTGGAGAATATTATGCTAAGTGAAATAAGCCAGGCAGCGAAAGACAAATATCACATGATCTCACTTATACGTGGAATCTAAAGAACTTAATAAACTGATGAACAGAATAGATTCAATGACGTGGAAGCACAGATGAGACTGATGAATGTCAGAGGAATGGAGGAGGGCGGGTGGGTGGAGGGGGAGAGAGTAACCAAAGAATTTATATGCATATATGCACAAACCAAGGACATGGACAGTGTTGGGGAGAGGGACTGGGGAGGGGGAAGGAACGGGGTGGAACTGGTCATTGGGGAGAAAAAGGGACATCTATAATATTTTAAACAATAATAAAATTTAAAAAGAAAAAAAGAAAAAAAAAAAAGTTAAAATAGCCCTGAGGCTAGAAAGTAAATGTGTACTCCTATCCTTTTTTCATTTTAATTTCTGAATTTATCTTTCACAAACCAATAACCAAGAGTTAGCCAACCAGCACCAGTCTGTAGACTGCACTTTGAATAGCACAGTCTAAATGGCCTAGTAAAACAAATGCATGTTGAAGAATAAAAGACATAGGGCTTGCCACATCAATGGAGTTTTTAGGATTCCAATATTCTGGGAATGCTAGGAATATCACTAATGTAAAGAACAAGTTGTTGCACCTCTCACTTCCTGCCACTAACAGACACTCATCACATAGTGGTGCACCTTTTGGGATTTTGAGGGCAGGATATACTCTTTGGGAACAAATTCAACCCATTTTTTAGGTGTCTTAGAAAGCTTCCATTTGCAAGTGGGTGCTAAAATGAGAGAGATCTCTAGATCTGGTCCAGGCTTCAGCACAAAGTTCCCTACTAGAGCAGTATAATCCAGCAGGTCCAGTGGCATGAGCTGTATTTGTGGTGGATAAGTGATGTATAGAGTCTCTGGTAAGCCCCAGTAGGAGGTATACCCTAAGGATCTGGAGCAAAGCAATGCCTTCTGCAATAGAGTATTATCTCTATTTGAAAAACCAGCTGTTTGTGCTCCTGGGTCCAAGTGGAACTTAGTGGCTGATTATGGGAGACTGAGGTGCCTAAGCAATAGGAGTAGCCCGTCATGAGCTGATTATTATCCACTGAGTATAAGGTGGCAGGCACACCACCAATCTATTGTACAGTGGATATGGTTCATTCAGGATCCGGCCCATGCAGGGACCCAGAAAGGCATGAATAAGCTAAGTGAACAAATAATCCAAACTCTTATATCACCAACTATCTTGCACTAATACCTCTCCCTGAATTCAGTCCTTTGGCAGAAGGAGGTTCTCTAGGATGGACCTCTGACCTAGTTTACATACGGGTTGGTAAAAAATGTAGGTGCTATCGAAAATGCATCGCTTATGCCCGGAAGTACAGTGATGATGGGAAATCCTCCCTTGGGCAGACTTGTGAGCAGTAAACTTGATTGTTTACTTCTTAGGAAGAAGAAGTGGCCTGAGGTGTGAATATACATGAACTTCTGGGCTTGGCTAGTTGGTCAAGACCTGGAAAAAAAATATTGGAATATTGGGGACAGTTTAGTCTGGAAAACAGAATGTGGATTGATCTATGGAAGTGAGAATAAAGCATTTATATCTTTGTATCTCATGTTAATTCCCACCAAAGAGCACCTACCACAGAGGAGATTCTCAGGCACCGGTGAATGAGATGTCTTGTAGTATCAGCCAGCACAAAGATCCCATGAAGAGAGAAGTCATGGTGGCCCTGATGAAAGTCTTGCATGGGTCCAAAAATATATACTCCTTCTCACCAATTCTGATCTATCTATATTGATGGTTACTGCTGTTGCTTAATTCCCAACTTGCCATTTGAGAGATCAAAATATGGCATTACTCTTGGAGAAGACCAGTCAGCCATTTGATGGCAGATTGATCCCATTGCACCCCTTATACGATGGAAGAGGCAGTGATCCATCCCTGTCAGAACTGGTACATGAACTGGTTATGAATTTGCCTTGCTTACCCTCTGTGCCTCTGCCAGCAGCACAATTCAAGAACTTATAGAAGCCTGGTGTATTGACATCGTTTCTCTTCCAACAATAGCTCAGACCAAAGGATCCATTTTATGACAAAAGAGGAGAAACAATGAACACATGACCAAAGTTTCCTGTGGTCTTACCATGTAACTCGTCTGTATTAGTTAGATCCTGTTGCATAACAAAATGCTCCAGACTTAATGCATAGTTGGGCACTGTCCTCCAAGATACAGTATATGCACTGAATCAACAGCTAATATACGATACTGTGGACCCCAGTGACTAGAATATAAGGGTGTAAGAAATAAAGAGTGGAGGTAGGATTAGCCCCTTGTCGTGGATGAATGCTCTTGGTACTTTGCGTAAGTCTCCTTTTACCTACTGGCATAGTTATCCCCCAGCTGCTGTGAATATTGACTGAAGATTGTCTATTGGTATAGTGAATGACATTGATTTTTTAAAAATTATTTTGATGGAGATATAATTATTATACTATAATATTTACCCTTTTAAAAGTACAATTCAGTGGTTTTTAGTATTCTCAGAGTTGTGCAACCATTCCCATTATAAAATCCCAGAACATTTTTTTCTTTCCAAAAAGAACTCCTCTACCCATTAGCAGTTTCCATTCCTTCTTCTCTCAGCCTTTGGCAACTACTAATCTGCTTTCTATATCTACATATTTGTCTATTTCAGGTATTTCATATAAATTGAATCATACTTCAGCAAGAATCAGTACTCATTCCTTTATATGGCTGAATAATATTCCACCGTATGGAAATACCACATTTTGTTTATCCATTCATTAGTTAATGGACATTTATTTAGTTGTTTCCACTTTTGTTTCCAGCATTAGAAATAATGTTGCAATGAACATGAATGTGCAAGTTTTGTGTGAATATATGTTTTCAGTCACTTAGTTATGTACTTAGGAGTGGAATCCTTAAAACCTTTTGAGGAATTGCCTGTTTTCCAGAGTGGCTCCACCATTTTACATTTCCACCAGGGATATATGAGGGTTCCAATTTCTCTACATTCTCATCAACATTTGCTATTGACTATCTTTTTTACTTAAGCATCCTAGTGGTTGTAAAATGGTATCTTGTGGTTTTGATTTGTATTTTTCTAAGAATAAATGATGTCGAGAATCTTTTCATGAGCTTATTATTCATTTGCATGTCTTCTTTGGAGCAATGTCTATGCAGATTTTTTGCCCATGTTAAAATTGTGTTATTTGTCTTTTTATTATTGAATTGTAAGTGTTCTTTAATGCTCTAGATAAAAGTCTGTTACCAGATATATGACTTGCAAATATTTTTGTCTCTGAATTGTCTTGATCGTATCTCTTAAAGCACAAAAGTTTAATTTTAATCAAGCCCAATTTATCTATTTTTTGTTTCCTAGTAGGCGAACCTAATCTATGTTGAAAGAAATTGAACCAGTGGTCACTTCTGGGGATTGAGGGCAGGCATTGACTTGGAAAGGGCATGAAATAACTTTCTGCAGTAATGGACATGTTCTCTCTCTTGATGAGGTGTGGATTACAAAGGTGTAGGTATTTGTCAAAACACTTTGAACTATACACATAAGATCTGTGCTTATCACTCTAAGTAAATTATACTTTAATTTTAATAAAACGAAAAACAAGGACAAGGGAAATACTTGTTTGGTAAACGATAGTAGCATGCCTCAAACCAAATTATCTAAGATGTTTGCAAAGATAAAGAGAAAAACATAGAACATCTGCCATGTGGAGTCTGTAAGAACATAAGGCTCCAGGGAAAAGGTACCTTCTGATTGGTCCTGCTCTCTCAGCTGAGCTTTATTGACTCAATCTACCCAAAGAATGTCATCTCACCCAATGAATGCTCTGAACTCTATATCCCTTACTTAATAAGTAGCAATAATATGACCCATACACAAACAAGGATGCTAAAATAACTTTATCATTCTTATCATGCAGTTTTTTCAAACATGATTTGATTTTCACCAATTACCAGAGATAGTACTTAAAATAATATTTGTTGTGGTGCTCTGCCAAGTAATCAATATACGGAGATTAAATTATCAAAAGACCTGTGACCTCAAAACTCTCAAAGACATCAAAAACAAGAAAAGTCTGAGAAACTGTCACAGTCTAAGGAACCTAAGTAGAAATAACAACTAAATGTAATTTCCTATCTTGGGTGGAATCTTGGAACAGAAAAAGGACATTAGGTTAAATAAAAACTAAGGAAATCTGAATAAAGTGTGGATTTCATTAATAATAATTTGTCAATATTGTTTCAGTATTTGTAACAAATATACTATACCAATGTAAGATGCTAATAATAGGGGAAATTTGTACTGGGGATGAGAGGGTATATGGGAACTCTCTGTACTATTTTCTCAATTTTTCTGTAAATATAAAACTGCTCTAAATATAAAATCTATATTTTAAAAAAGACCTATGAGAGCAAGCTATTTATATTATGGTAGGATCTGGCAAACAAGCACTATAAGACACTTACCACACACAAAAGACTAAGAGAGGACAGATTTAAAACATGGGGTGGGGAAAAAAGGGGCAGCACCCCAGAAACAGAACAGGTGATTTTAAACGTCTCTATTACTTACTGTCTCTAGAAGCTCCTTTCCTCCAAACAGTTGTTTCAATTGTAATCAGTGTCAACCAACCTCTCCTCTGGCAGCTGTTATGGTTTCTGTTTTCACCCCCTGACAATCTGGATATGGGACACCTGCAAATTCCCCCAAAGAAATTGCTACGATAGCCCTGGTCAGTGTGGCTCAGTGCTTAGAGTGTTGGCCTGCGCACCAAAGAGTCTCAGGGTCCATTTCTGGTCAACAGCAAACACCTGGGTTGGAGGTTCTGTCCCCGACCCCAGCCGGGGTTATGTGCGGGAGGCAACCATCTATGTGTCTCTGACAGAGCTGTTTCTCTCTCCCCACCCTCCCTTCCACACTTGCTAAAAGTCAATGGAAAAAATATTCTTGAGGATTAACAAAAGAAAAAAAACAAAAAAGACAGACATTGCTAGCATAAAAGTTAATGAGAAATATAGTTGTTTTTGATGACTTTGTAGGGAAAACGGTGAAGGCGTTTATGTTGAACATGGCCAACAATTTTTATATACCCTTTACTAGGTCTTTTTTTAAAATCATTTTTTACACTTGACATACATTATTATATTAGTTTCAGGTGTACACCCCAGTGATTAACTATTATTTAACTTACTATGTGATCATCTAATATATCTTGTACCCATCTGACACCATACATTGTTATTACAATATTATTGACTATATTCCCTGTGCTGTCTTTACATGCCCATGACTATTCTGTAACAACCAATTTGCACTTAATTCCGTCACCTTCTTCACTTACACTCCCCAGCCCCCTCTTATCTGGCAACGATCAAAATGTTCTCTGTATCTATGAAACTGTTTCTCTTCTGCTTGTTTATTTATCTTGTTTTTTAGATTCAATTGCTTTTTTTGTTTGTTTTTCTTTATTATTGAAAGTATTACAAATGTCCCCATTTTTCCCTCATTGATCCTCTCCACCCTGCACCCACCCCACCCCAGGCCTTCCCCATACCAATGTCTGTGTCCATACGTTATGCATATGAACATGTAAGTTATTTGATTAATCTCTCTCCCCCCACTCCCCCACCTCTGTCTTCCCTCAGAGATCCCTCAGTCTGTCCCATGCTTCTATGTCTCTGGATCTATTTTGTTCATCAGTTTATTTTGTTTATTGTATTCCACATATGACTGAGATCATGGGATACTTGTCTTTCTCTGACTAGCTTATTTCACTTAGCATAATACTCTCCAGTTCCATCTATGCTGTCCCAAAGGGTAAGAGATTCTTCTTTTTTATAGCTGCATAGTATTCCATGGTGTAAATGTACCACAACTCTTTTATCCACTCATCTACTGATGGGCACTTGGACTGTTTCCAGGTCTTGGCTATTGTAAGTTGTGCTACTATGAACATAAGGGTGCATAAATTCTTTCTGATGGGTGTTTTGGGTTTCTTAGGATATAGTCCTAGAAGTGGGATCACTAGGTCAAATGGCAGGTCAATTTTTAAATGTTTTTGAGAAAACTCCATACTGTTTTCCATAGCGGTTGCACCAGTCTGCATTCTCACCAGCAGTGTACTAGGGTTCCCCTTTCTCCACAGCCTTGCCAGTGCTTGTTCTTTGTTGATTTGTTGATGGTAGCCATTCTGACAGATGTAAAGTGATACCTCATTGTGGTTCTAATTTGAATCTCTCTGATGGTTAGGGACTTTGAGCATTTTTTTCATATGTCTCTTGGCCATTGGTATGTCCTCTTTGGAGAAGTGTCTATTTAGGTCTTTTGCCCATTTTTTAATTGGATTGTTTGTCTTCCTTTTGTTACATTGTATGAGTTCCTTATATATTTTGGATATTAACCCTTTATCAGATGTGTCATTGGCAAATACGGTCTCCCATACAGTAGGCTCCTTTTTTGTTTTGTTGATGGTTTCTTCTGCTCTGCAGAAGCTTTTTAGTTTGCTGTAGTCCATTTCTTTATTTTCTCTTTTCTTTCTCTTGCCCTACATGAACCTTTAGCCAGACTCATCAAGAAACAAAGAGAGATGACCCAAATGAACAAAATCAGAAATGAAAGAGTTGAAGTAACAACTGACACAACAGAAATACAAAGGATTGTAAGAAAATACTATGAACAACTGTACGCCACAAGCTGGACAACCTAGATGAAATGGAAAAATTCCTAGAAAAATACAACCTTCCAAAGATCAATCAGGAAGAGTTAGAAAACCTGAATAGGCTGATAACTGCTGATGAAGTTGAAGCAGTAATCAAAAAACTCCCAGCACACAAAAGCCCTGTTCCAGACAGTTTCACAAGGGAGTTTTACCAAACATTCAAAGAAGAATTAACACCTATCCTCCTCAAACTATTCAAAAAATCTAAGACGAAGGAACACTTCCAAGCTCTTTTTATGTGGCCAGCATTATCCTAATTCCAAAAGCAGATAAAGACACTACAAAGAAAGAGAATTACAGGCCAATATCCCTAATGAACATAGATGCTACAATCCTCAACAAAATATTAGCAAATCGAATCCAGCAATATATTAAAAAGATCATACACCATGACCAAGTGGGATTTACTCCAGGGATGCAAGGCTGGTACAACATTTGCAAATAGATAAACATGATACATCACATAAACAAATTGAAAGACAAAATCACATGATCATATCAATAGATGCAGAAAAAGCATTCCACAAAATCCAGCACCCATTTTTGATAAAAACTCTCAGCAAAGTGAGAATAGAGGGATCATACCTCAACATAATAAAGGCCATATATGACAAACCTACAGCCAACATCATACTCAATGGGCACAAACTAAAACCATTTCCCCTAAGGATAGGAACAAGACAGGGTGTCCACTTTCACCACTCTTATTCAGCATAGTACTGGAAGTCCTAGCCACAGCGATTAAACAAGAAGAAAACATAAAAGGCATCCAAATTGGAAAGGAGAAAGTAAAACTCTCATTATTTTAAGATGACATGATATTGTACATAGGAAATCCTAAAGACTCCACCAAAAATGATTAAATTTAATAAATGAATCTGTCAAGTTAGCAGGATTCAATTGTTGATAGACATATATTTATTGCCATCTTATTGTTCATATTTTTTATTCCTCCTCCTTCTTCTTCTAGAAGACGCTTTAACATTTCATATAATGCTGGCTTGGTGGCAATGAATTCTAGCTTTTTCTTGTTTGGGGAGCTCTTTTATATGTCATTCAATTTTAAATGATAGCTTTGCTGGGTAAAATAATCTTGGTTGTAGGTCTTTGCTTATCATCACTTCAAATATTTCTTTCCAAACCCTCCGGCCTTCAAAGTTTCTGTTTTAGAAATCAGCTGACAGTCTTTTTTCTTTTTGCTGTTTTGATTGGGTGTTTTTTACTTTCTTATATTCCAAATCACTAATTTGATTCTCAGCTTCATCTACTCTACTATTGATTCCCTGTAAATTACTCTTCATTTCAGTTAGTGTATCCTTCATTTCTGACTGGTCCTCTTTCATGCTGTTGAGGTTCTCACTAAGTTCATTGAGCATCCTTATAACCAGTGTTTTGAACTCCGCATCTAGTAGATTGCGTGACTCCATTTTGTTTAGTTTTTTTCTGGAGTTTTATTCTGTTCTTTCATTTGGAACATGTTTCTTTGTCTTCTCATTTTGGCAGCCTTCCTGTGTTTGTTTCTATGTGTTAGGTAGAGCTGCTACATCTCCCAGGCTTGGTAGTGTGGCCTAATGTAGTAGGTGTTCTGAGGATCCAGTGGCACAGCCCCCCCAATCACCCAAGCTAGGCACTCGAAGTGTACCCCCTGTGTGAACTGTAAACTGTCCCCTCTTCTAGTTGAGCCTTGATTGCTATTGGCATGTAAATGGGAGGAATTTACCCCAGGCCAATCAGCTGCAAAGATTGGCTGCAACCACCGACTACCTTGGAGGATCAGCATACAGTAACCCACCCCACAGAGCAGGGCTTACTTTAGTGGGGATCTGGTGCCCGCTGAGTCCACCATGTGGAGGTGTTATGTCTTGGTGCTTCCACAAAGTCTGAAGCTGTCCACTGTGTATGCTGGCTCAACGGCCTCCCAGGAGGTGCAGGACAAGATCAGCTGCTGCCTGTGTTCTGCCTGGGGCCACCTGGCATGAGATACAATGCGATCTGATGGTGGTTGCTACTTGTACTGGGCTTGGAGATGCCCAGGCGAGAACAAGCTGTGAACCAAGGCTGGCTGCTGCTAGTGCCAGGCCTGGGACCACTTAAGAAGTATGGGGCATGCTGAGACCAGATGCTTGTTTGAGAGATTTTAGGAAAATCTGAAGCCTGAACCAAGACAGACCATTCCTAAGGTAAAACCACTGGAAACATCTTGGGTGGGCCCCCAAGTTGGGTGGGGTGGGGCCTCAGGGAATTCCCAGGGCAGGGCAAACAATGTTAGCCAGATCAATGGAGTCTCAGATATGGCTCCTACCTTTGGGCTCTGTGGGGAGAAAGGCTCAATCAAAGAAACAGTAGCCCCTGAAGCCGGACAATTCACTTCCTCTCCATATATCTCTGGTGCCTTTCACCCAGTGCTGGAGCTTAGAGGGAGTTAAATCCATGTGTAAGCCCTTTAAGAGGTACTGCCTGGGACTCCAGAAGCCCTCTGTCTCACTCAACCACACTCCCCACTGGTTTTTACAGCCAGAAGATATGGGGACTTCTCTTCCTGGCTCTGGACACTGGGCTGGGGGCCTGGTGTGGGGCTGGCACCCCTTGCTCCTCAAGGGGACCTCTGCAGCCATGCTGTCCTGATTTTTATTGGCCACACATAGGTGTGGGACCAACCTGATCCACATCTCAGGCCCTCCTACCAGTCTTGATGTGGCATCTTCTTTCATTCCCTAGTTAATTCAGCCAGATTTCAGGTGATTCTGAATTATGGTTATTCTGTAATTCAGTTGTAATTTTGATGTGGTTATGGGAGGAGGTAAGTACTGCATTTACCTATGCTTTCATCTTGACTGGAAGTTGTATACTCTTTAAATTGGAGGTTAATAAGGATATTATTGAGACAATTAGGAAAATTTGAATATGTAGTGAATAGTAGAGAAGGTATTGTATCAAGTTTAAGTTCCTGAGTGGGATAATTGTATTATGGTCATATAGGAGAATGGCCTTGTTCTTAGGAGACACATGCTGAAGTATTTAGTGGTGAAGTTTCATGATGAAACTTCATGGTAAAGTCTACAACTTTCAAATGATTCAGAAAATAATATACATATGCACATTTCTTTCTGTGTTTACTTTTCTACCTGCTTATGTATATACAAAATGTGAGTACACACCTGTTTATGAAGTGTGCTCCCTGAGCGGCCAGTGGGTGGCTGGAGGGCAGGTCAGGGGCAGGTGTGGCCTCTGCCTCTTTTCAGGGTGGAACACTGTGCAGGTCTCCAGCACCAAGATCTAGACTTCAGAGCACGTCTTTGACCACCCATGGGAAACTGTCGCAATGGCTGCAATGCAGAAATATGTAAACCCTAAGAACCCAAGTGTAGCTGGTGTTGATGTACTACTGGACAGATATATATATATATAGATCACTCCAGAAAGTTGTACAGCCATAGACTTCCCAGCACAGAGTAGGGACTGCATTCCATTGTGAAATATCGTATTAATTCAGCAAGAACCAAAACATGTGTAAAAACATTATGTAGTGGATCCTGTAGAGAAGCAATGAACCTTAAATCCTCTAATATTGCATTTACAAATATGGTTTCCATAAATGAGAGACTAATGTCCCAACCACATCCTCAGGACCCAGAAAAACTGTTTTGACTCAAAAATCCATAATCACTGTGAAAGAAGTCAGTCTCAGAAGTTATTTCGAAGGACTGATGGCAAGTACAATATCTTCAAATGCTACTAAAGGCTGAGAAGCAATGGATTGGGTAATGCATACATAAATTAAATGCTGAGATTGGAGAATTGACAGCTTCAACAAGAGGGAACATAAGAACATGGATGGCAGCAGCAGCATTTATAGAGAAATAACGATGAAAGTTGGTATACAACACCCAGTCCCCATGGGTCTCTACTAGTTGGCAATACATTTATTTCTTATTTTAAAAATACAACTATAGTCCAGCCAGCATGGCTCAGTGGTTGAGCATCGACATATGAACCAGGAGATCGAGGTTCAATTCCTGGTCAGGGTACATGCCAGGGTTTCAGGGTCAATCCCCAGCAGGGGATGTGCAGGAGGCAGCCAATCAATGACTCTCTCATCATTGATGTTTCTCTCTCTCTCTCTCTCCCTCTCTCTCTGAAATCAATAAAAATATATTAAAAAATAAAAATAAATTAAAAATACACCTATATTTTAGGTAGTTTTTTAATAGGCTGAAGAAAGGCTGTGTGAAGCTTTTTTTTTTTTAAACCTCACTGGAGGATATTTTATTTCCATTGCTTTTTCATATAGGGAGTGGAAGGGAGAGAGAGAGAGAAACATCGATGTGAGAGACACATTGATTGGTTCCCTCCCCCACAATCCCCAACAGGAGCTGGGGATCCAGACTGCAACTGAGGTACTCGCCCTTGGTCGGAATTGAACCTGGGACCCTTCAATCCTCGGGCCTACACTCTAACCACTGAGCAAAACCAGCGAGGGCAAGGCTGTGTGACTTTTGATCAAAACAAAGAGATGCAGGTTTTCTAAATAAAAAGGATCATCCAAAATTATTAGTGTTGTTTGAAATGACTGGTTTTAAGGAGTCTAATATTTATGTGAAAAATTAACAATTTTTGAAAAGTACTTGGAAATTGATATTAGCATATTAAATTTCCTTAAGGAAGAATTTTAAAGCTTTTCACATATTGGAACTCTATCTGGCCTTGGGCCAACCCCAGAACAAAGAGCCACCTTTTAAATATACAAAATTGCCCTGCTACAGTAAACTTCAAGAAGGAACTCACTTTGAAAGAAGAAATTGCATAGTTTTAAAAGACATTAATTTGTGTAAAATAACTTGCTTTGCTATAAATCACCATTAAAAACCACAGTGTTTTAATTTTATACTTAAATGACATTGGGGAGTGAAAGTTATCACTAAAGTAACATAATGCCAACAAAAATATTATTTCATTGTATGAAGAGTACTGTATTAATTTGCCAAAGTTTTGTAATTTATTAAAGTTATTACCTTCCTTGGATTTGTACTTTCTGACTTAGTGTGCTGTATCGTGGGCTGGTTATGTTAACTAAAAAAATTAAGTTATTTCCAGAAAAATTATATATACTCTCTGTCTCTCTATATACATGTGTGTATATATATATATGTAAGGGGTATACTCAGTGTCTATTGTACTGTTTATGCAACTTTTCTAAAGGTTTGGTATTTTTCAAAATAAAACATTTATGGGAATCCCTCTTAATATACCTGTTCTTCAAAATCCACACTTGCTTCCCCATTACCAGGGGTCTCTCTTTAATACTCCTTCCCCAATACTGCCCCACCTTTGATGGCTCTGGAGTTTCCCACAAGATTACTTTCTCTCTCCCACTTCAAATATGTATTCTCGCTATTTCTACAAAGCATTTACCGCTGCTTGGCTTCTACTCCCACTCTCACAATTCTAAATCGGTCAAAAATCTCAATGAAATCCCAGAGACTCTAGTTTAGAAGACCCACCCTCCTGAAAAGATGGTCTAGTGACCGTCATGCGCAACTGAGCTTGTGTTTTGAGATATCACCCCTACCTCAGGTAGCAATATATACATATATATACACACACACACTATTTTGTAAAGTCCTACCAAACAGTATTTCACAAAAATTCAGAAGAATGGAATTTTCTTCATCTCGTTTCACAACCGGAGGATTCCAACATGCCCTAAATGAGAAAGACCTGCTGTTTCTACCCTTACCACATGTCACCTGAAACTAGATTGGAAGCCTCCTTTCTAATTCCCAGCTTTCAAAGAGTATTTACAAAGAATTTCACACAGCAGTGCTAAACTTCTAGAGGTGTCACAAAGGAAGAATCACTAGTTGAACTAACAGCCAAGTTCTTTCATGGTAAGGACTAAAGGAAGGACTCTAGTAGTCAGAAGATTAACTATTGGTTTAGAAAGCCCCAATTACTGTTAAATTTTATAAGAAATTCTAAAATTTAAGTTGAGGGCCTGAGAAGTGATTGTCCTATTCTGGAACTATAAGTACAGGGCAATGTACTTTATACTAATTCCAAGTAGGACTCTAAGGTAAATGAGCAAGAGACTGATGGCTACACATAAGTCAACAGAGCTTGATGTTGTAATTATTAGAGCTCAAGTCAGAATATCTGGCTTTACCTTTGATGCCCACATAACTCCTTTCCTCCTTTTTCTCCTCTTCTGGACACTTTTTTCCCCAGTAAGCCTGAAGTCCTTGTGTTGGACTGTCTGTATAAAGACCCCAGAATGGCACCCTTCATCCCCATGTGCCTTCTACACCTCTGGTCTCTCTTTCCCCATTGTCTTCACCACAAATGATACCCCATATGATACAGTTTCTTATCATTTACAAAGCTCTTTCATGTATATCAGCTCAATTCTCTCATTCAGTGGGATGTATTTTATTAAACTACTTTACAGTTGAAGAAACTGAGGTTTAAAGAGGTTAAGAGATTATCTAAGGTGACACATCTATAAGTGGCAAAGCCAGAAATGTAACCTCAGTTTTAAACCTAACATTCTTTTTTCCACACCACAGAAAAACTTCCAAATTCAGTGGTCTAGGTTAAAGTATCCTTCATGAATGTGCTAGAAATATGGGAAATCCTATTAATTCAGCATGAATATCATAATGGAAACAAAAGAGATACTGGATGTTTATTTTTTCTTCCTTTTTCTCTTAACACTCTCTCTTCCTCTTTCCATTAGAAAGAGGATCTTTCCATAAGCCCTCTCCGACCCTCTTTCTTCTTCCCCCTGCAACACCCTTTATTCTCCTGCCACTTCATTTGGGATCACATCCTACTCACACCTGCTTCTCAGCAGCAAAACTATTATAAAGAAATACTTTGTTTACATAATAATATGTAAATGAGGGACACTGGCATTTTTAAAGAGAGGTTTGCATAATGGGTTCACTTTCAGCTCACAAACAACTGTGGAAAAAACAACTCTATTTCCTCTCGCTTATTTTACTCTCTAAGTGATAAAAATTCAAATTTAGTCAATACATACCTGAGGGATACATCTAATTTCCCAGGTGCTTGTGGAGTGTCAAGGCATTAGGAGATGGGGCGTCTTGACTGTATCACTTTGGCTTCCATTAGCCATCCATCATCTTGTTTCATATTTGCTTACTAGACATGCAGGTGATTGCTGCATCTTCCCCATGATCCCATTTAAAAGCCCCTGTAGATGTGATAACTACTTTTCAACTTCCATACAGATTCTAGGATACACAACTGTCAGGCAGAGTCACAGAAACTGTGGGGTGCCTAAGATCCCATCAACTCCTGTGGCACTCTCAGGCCACAGAATCATCCATCTGCTTCTAGGCCATGTTGTGACACCTGGTACTAATCTGTAAGCTGTCCCAGACTCATACCTGCCACACAACCCTTTAGTTTCTGAGATCTTGGGTCTCCTTGGGTCTCTACCTAAGAACACACTTAGATTGCCTCTCCTCTTGGTTCCCACAAACCTACTTGGTGTCTTTGTCATTGCATTCCTCCTCTCTGGGACAAGATCAGTCCCCTCTTCAGTGACCCACCAAGGTAAGTTCTTCTCTTATTCCATTTGCCATCTGGACTTTCCCTTTCCTCTCAACCCAGAGAATCTTCAGTCTGAAAGTTTTGGTGTGATTCATAGCACATTCTTCTACATGATTGCTTATGCTCTGAGTCCTCCTCACAGGGTTTATGATAATTCAATGAGATAACATAAAAAGTATTAGTCACTTTTTGTATGAGTTAAAGTTGGCAATAATAGAATGTTTAAGACATAAGGAATTTTAAGTTCAGAGCAATTTGTGAAAATAATTTTTCATTAAAAAGATAATTTTTGAATCTGTCATCTTTCTGGTTATGAATGGCAACTTTTATTTTCAGTAAACATGGCCTTTATTTCAACTGGCTAGAGTACAGCTCTACCTCCCTGTCTACAGACTGCATTTTCCTTTGTCATAGGGTCTAAAATAAAATTACAAAATGTACAATTTTGTAATAATTTCTTTTAAGCATTTTCTTTTCCTTTTCAATTTAATTTCTCTTTCTGAAAACAATTAGGAAAAATTTGGTAACTAATTTTTATGCACAGGTATGGGGAGAATATAAAGCAGGAGACCCACAAACTCTCTGCTCAAGAGGCTTATGATGTCCTTAGAGAACAACAGCTAGACATAAGTGAAATGCTAAATGGCAAGATAAGGGTGTGAGTGAAAAATGTGCTGTGAGAAAATTATTCCAGTAGTCTAGAGTTTTTATTAAGATCTGAGAAAACTAGACTTTAGAGAAATTTGTAAATCTTAAAAGAGGGTTATGCAATTTTTTTACATTTCTTTATCTTTATTGTTGAAAGTATTACAGATGTCCCTTTTTTCCCCATTGACCCCTTATACTCCTTCGGGCCCCCCGCCCCAGTGTTCACTATACTATTGTCTGTGTCCATGGGTAACACATATAAGTTCTTTGGTTAATCTCTTCCCACCCACTTAACCACCCCCAACTTCCCTCTGAGATTCCTCAGTCTGTTCTATACTTCTGTGTCTCTGGATCTATTTTGTTCATCAGTTTATTTTGTTTATTGCATTCCACATATAAGTGAGATCATGTGGTACTTGTCTTTTTCTGACTGGCTTATTTCACTTGGCATAATACTCTCCCGTTCCATCCATGCTGTCTCAAAGAGTAAGAGATCCTTCTTTTTTACAGCTGCATAGTACTCCATAGTGTAAATGTACCACAGACTTTTTATCCACTCATCTGCTGATGGGCACTTGGACTGTTTCCAGATCTTAGCTGTTGTAAATTACACTGCTATGAACATAGGGGGGCATAAGTTCTTCCTGATGGGTGTTTGGGGTTTCTTAGAATATATTCCTAGAAGTGGGATTACTGGGTCAAATGGCAGTTCCATATTTAATTTTTTGGGAAAACCCCATACTGTTTTCCATAGTGGCTGCACCAGCCTGCATTCCCACCAGCAGTGTACTAGGGTTCCATTTTCTCCACATCCTTGCCAGCATTTGTCATTTGTTGCTATGTTGATGGTAGCCATTCTGACCTCTCTGATGCTTAGTGACTTTGAGCATTTTTCATATTTCTTTTGGTCATCTGTATGCCTACTTTAAAGAAGTCTATTTAGGTCTTTTCCCATTTTAATTGGATTATCTTCCTTCTGTTAAGTTGTATGAGTTCCTTATATATTTTGGCTATTAACCCCTTCTAGGATGTATCATTGGCAAATATATTCTCCCGTACAGTGGGCTCCCTTTTCATTTTGTTGATGGTTTCTTTGGTTGTGCAGAAGATTTTAGTTTGATGTAGTCCCACTTGTTTATTTTCTCCTTAGTTCTCTTGCCTTAGAATATGTATCAGCAAACATATTGTTATGAGAGATGCCTGAGATTTTTCTGCCTATGGTTACTTCTAGGATTTTTATGATTTCACGACATACATTTAAGTCTTTTATCCATTCTGAATTTATTCTGTGTATGGAGTAAGTTGGTGATCTAGTTTTATTTTTTGCATGTACCTGTCCAATTTCCCCAACACCATTTATTAAAGAGACTGTCTTTACTTCATTGTATGCTCTTGCCTCCTTTGTCAAATACTAATTGAGTGTAATGGCTTGGTCGATTTCTGGGTTCTCTGTTCTGTTCCAATGATCTATATGCCTGTTCTTGTGTGAGCACCAGGCTGTTTTGATTACAGTGGCTTTGTAGTATAACTTGATATCTGGTATTGTAATCCCTCCAATTTTATTCTTCTATTTCAAGATTGCCATGGCTATTTGCGGTCTTTTTTGGTTCCATATAAATTTTTGGAGTATTTTTTTTTAGATCTGTGAAATTTGCCATTGGTATTTTAATAGGGATTACATTGAATCTGTAGATTGCTTTGGGTAGTATGGATATTTTAATGATGTTAATTCTACCAGTCTACGAACATGGTATATTCTTCCACTTGTTTATATCTTTTTCTATTTCTTTTTGCAATGTCTTGTAGTTTTCTGAGTACAGGTCTTTTACCTCCTTGGTTAAGTTTATTCCTAAGTATCTTAATTTTTTTGTTGCAATGGTAAATGGGATTGTTATTATTTTTTTTTTTTTCTGAGGATTCATTATTGGTGTATAAAAGACCCGTCAATATCTGGATGTTAAATTTGTATCCTGCTACATTGCCAAATTCATTTATTAAATCTAGTCATTTTTTTGGTGGAGTCTTTAGGGTTTTCTATGTACAATATCATGTCATCTGCAAATAATGAGAGTTTTATTTCCTCCTTTCCAATTTGGGTACCTTTTATGTTTTCTTCTTGTCTGATCGTTGTGGCAAGGACTTCCAGTACTATGTTGAATAAGAGTGGTGAAAGTGGACACTCCTGTCTTGTTCCTTTTCTTACGGGAAATGGTTTTAGTTTTTGCCCATTGAGTATAATGTTGGCTATAGGTTTGTCATATATGGCCTTTATTATGTTGAGGTATGATCCCTCTATTCCCATCTTGCTAAGAGTTTTTATCAGAAATGATCAGATTTTATCGAATGCTTTTTCTGCATCTATTGATATGATCATGTGATTTTTGTCTTTCAGTTTGTTTATGTGATGTATCATGTTTATTGATTTGCAAATATTGTACCAGCCTTGCATCCCTGGAATGAATCCCACTTGGTCATGGTGTATGATCTTTTTAATATACTGCTAGATTCAATTTGCTAATATTTTGTTGAGGATTGTAGCATCTATGTTCATTAGGGATATTGGCCTGTAATTCTCTTTCTTTGTAGTGTCTTTATCTGCTTTTGGAATTAAGATAATGCTGGCCACATAAAAAGAGCTTGGAAGTGTTCCTTCATCTTGGATTTTTTGAATAGTTTGAGGAAGATAGGTGTTAATTCTTCTTTGGATGTTTGGTAAAACTCCCCTGTGAAGCTGTCTAGACCAAGGCTTTTGTTTACTTGGAGGTTTTTTTTAATCACTGGTTCAATTTCATTAGTTGTTATCAGTCTATTCAAGTTTTCTGATTCTTCCTGATTCAGTTTTGGAAAGTAATATTTTTCTAGGAATTTGCCCATTTTGTTCACATTGTCCAGCTTGTTGGCATGTAGTTGTTCATAGTATTTTCTTATAATCCTTTGTATTTCTTTGGTCTCAGTTGTTACTTTACCTCTTTTGTTTTTTATTTTATTTGTTTTGGTTCTATCCCTTTTTTCTTGATGAGTCTAGCTGAAGATTTATCAATCCTGTCTATCTTTTCAAAGAATCAGCTCCTGGTTTCATTGATCTTTTGTGGGGTTTTTTATTGGGTTTTTTTTTGGTCTCTATGTCATTTATTTCCATTCTGATCTTTATTATTTCCTTTCCTCTACTTATTCTGGGCTTTCCTTGTTGTTCTCTTTCTAATTCTTTAAGTTGTAGGGTCATAAAGCTTATTAAAAATTGTTCTTATTTTTTGAGGTAGGCCAGTAGTGCTATGAACTTCCCTCTCAGGAGTGCTTTCTCTGTGTTCCATAGATTTTGTGTTGTTGTGTGTTCATTTTCATTTATTTCCAGGAATTTTTAAATTTTTTTCTTGACCTCATTGGTAACCCATTCATTATTTAATAAGGTGCTATTTAGCCTCCATGTGTATGAATGTTTTATTGTAGTTGATTTCTATTTCATGCCACTGTGATCCAAGAAAATGCTTGATATGATTTCAGTCTTCTTAAACTTGTAGAGACTTGTTTTGTGTCCTAACATGTGGTCTATCTCTGAAGATGTCCCATGTGCACTTGAGAAGAATTTATATTCTTTAGCTTTGGAGTAAAATGTTCTTTAAATGTCGGTTAAATCCATCTGATCTAGTGTGTCATTTACAGTGAGTGTTTCATTGTCGATTTTTTATTTGGAAGATCTATCCAGTAAAGTCAGTGGTGTGTTAAAGTCCCCTACTATGACTGTATTGCTATCGATCTCTTTCTTAAAGTCATCTGGAAGGTTTTTTATACATTTAGGTGCTCCCATATTGGGTGCATATATGTTTACCAGGGTTATATTCTCTTGTTGGATTGATCCCTTTAGTATTATGTAGTGACCTTTCTTGTTTCTTGTTATGGTCTTCATTTTGAAGTATATTTTGTCCGATGTGAGTGTTGCTACCCCAGCTATTATTTTTGTTTCCATTTGTGTGGAATTTTTTTTCCCATCCCTTCAGTCTTTTCCTGTGTGAGTCTTTTGTTCTGAGGTGAGTCTATTGTAGACAGCATATATTTGGGTCATGTTTTCCTTTCCATTCAGCTACCTTGTGTGTTTTTTATTGGGCATTTAATCCATTTACATTTAAGGTTATTATTGATAGGTATTTATCTATTGCCATTTTAATTATTTTGCCTATGTTTCTCTATATATCTATTTCTACTTCTTATTACAGCAGTCCCTTTAACATTTCTTGCAGTGCTGGTTTGGTGGTGGTAAACTCCTTTAGCTTTTTTATTTCACCTGGGAAGCTCTTTATTTCACCATCTACTTTGAATGATAGCCTTGCTGAATATAGTAGTCTTGGTTTCAGGTCCTTGTTTTTCATTACCTTCAATACTTGATGCCACTCCCTTCTGGCCTGTAGAGTTTCTGATGAGAAATCAGCTGACAGCCTTATGGGAGCTCCTTTGTAGGTATCAGATTGTTTTTCTCTTGCTGCCTTTAAGAATCTCTCTTTGTCTTGAATGTTTAATTATGATGTGTCTGGGCATGCGCCTCTTTGGATTCTTCTTGCTTGGGACTGTCTCTGCCTTCTGAACTTGTGTGACTTTTTCCTTCACCAGGTTAGGGAAATTTTCTGCCATTACTTCTTCAAACAAGTTCTTTATCCCTTTCTCACTTTCTTCACCTTGTGGTTCTCCCTATGATATGCATATTGATATATTTCCTGTTGTCCCACAGCTCCCTTAAGCTGTCTTGTTTTTTAATTGTTTTTTCTTTTTGGTTCTCTGATTCTGTGATTTTTTTTTTTTTCTACCCTGTCTTCTAATTCACTGATCCAATCCTTGGCTTCTTCTAATCTGCTGTTTATTCCACCATGTATTCTTTATTATTGCTATGTCATTCTTCATTTCTGACTGGCCATTTTTCATAGTTTCTATGTCTTCTCTCATGCTGTTGAGCATTCTTGTAATCATTATTCTGAACTCTATATCTGATAAATTTCTTATCTTCATTTCATTTAGCTCTTCTTCTGGAGAATTCTCTTGTTCTTTCATTTGGAGCTTTTGTCTCCCATTTTGGCTTCCTGTTTGGGTTTGTGTCTATGTATTAGGTAGATGTTAGAATTCCCAGTGTTTTTGGAGGGTCTCTGGTGCAGGACAATGTCAGATGCTATTTGTAACTGTCCCTGAGTACCCTGTTTGAAGCTATCAGCAATCCACAGCTTGTGGTTCCCTCTGCCGGGGCTGGGTACATTTGGAAAGGACCAAGATGCACACCAAGGTCTGCTTTTCCTAGCCTTGAGTCCAGAAGCAGATCAGGCAAAGACTCAAAGCATCCATAGATCCACCTCTGCCTGCAGGCTGATTGTTATTCTCAGTCTCTTAATGAGCCCCAGGCTGTAGACCACATGGTGGGGGCGAGAGGTTTTCCAACAGGCTGGGGTACTTGCTTCCCCTCACCCAGACAAAAGCTGATTGGACAGTAAAGGTATGCCTGAGAATGATATCCTCTGCAGTATGGGGGAATGACTCAGTACAGGATTCCAGGTGGCTGCCCTTTCAGATCTGTCCCCAGAACACCAAGCCTGGATTCTCCTCACACAACTCTTGTCCACTTTGCCCTTCCTCTGCCAGAGCCCAAGATGAGTGGCTGCACACGAAATTTTGTACATTGACCCTTTAAGAGGGTGCCTCATTTCCAGCTATCTCTCCCTGCTGCTTTTCACAACCAGATATTATGTGGGTACCTTTCTCAGTTCTGGTACTCTGGGCTGGGGACCCCAGCTTGGGGTTTAGGCCCCAGAGTTCTCAGTGGGGAACCCCCCACAGCTGAGATATCCTTCTGGACCTTCAGCTGCTGCCTGTGAGAGCCCAGCCAGCCCTCTCACACCTCCACACTTCCTACCAGACTCTATGCAATCTCCGCTTTACATCCTTGGTTATGGAGTTCTGTCCATCTGGTCTTCAGTTGATTATTCAGAATAGTTTTTCTATATTTTAGTTGTAATTCCAGCTTGGTCTTGGGAGAGTGTTAGTGTAGCTTCCACTTAATCTGCTACCATCTTGGAATCCTTGGGTTATGTTATTTTTTTTTATTAACATTGTTTTTTAATAGAATAAGACCAATTAAAAACTTCACTAAATAAAGAAATCAGGTGGAAAAAACATTTTTGCAGAATTTAAGAAGCCAGAGTTCTAAACATATGCTTTCCATTTATATGCTGGGTAAAATCTGCATGTGTGTGTCCACACTTGCCTTTATGAGTATTTTGTATTAGAGGGGAGAAGACAGAGACTAAGGAGTAGGAACTGAAGAAACAGCCAGCCACCCACTCCTGTAGCTATCTAATATCTGCATATCAAACAGAGGGGAAAATAGCACCATTGAAAGTACATGAAATTATGGAATTATATCTGTAACTCACCAGTTGGTAAAACCTAAAATAGTAAATTTTCCATATAGATTTTTATATTCACCTAGTAAACATTTATCAAGTGCCTACTATGTGGGCGCTCAGGATCCAGAGGGAACCTTTGTAGACATAGATTCTGCCTTCATGATACTTACCAGCTGATTGGAAGACAGACCTTAAAAATTACTCAGATTTATAATTACAAACTCAGAAAGAATAGGATGTAGAGCTATAAAGGATATAATGGGGGAGTGCATCTGCTCTGGGGACTCAAGAACAGTTTCTCTGAGGAAGTGATCTTTAAACTGACCTCTGAAAACAGGAATTAATAAATTGAAGAGTCAAAAGGAACAGCACGTGGAAAAGCCTCAAGGCAGGAGGGAGCATGACATCTGAAGAACTAAAAGGCAATTGGAGCACAGTGCAGAAGGCATGAGATGGGACTGGAGAGATTATCAAAGGCAAGGGTCTTGCAGTCCACAATGTGGGAGACAGGAAAGAGTTTTAAATAAAAGAAGGAACCAATCAAATTTCCTGACTGCTGTGTGGAGAACTGAAAAGAAGAAAAGAATGGACAGAAGGAGTCCATTTAGGAGACCATTGCATTACTGCCTGATGTGATACAAACATCCTCATGTTCTCTCATCTGGACCTCCAAATTCCAATGCCCAAGGTTTGGATTATTGGCCTCAACAGGAGAAGAAGCCTTTCAGGAGATCCCTGTCAACAGATTAGCCCTTGTGCTCATTGGCAGTCAGTCAGGACAAAGAAGTTCCTTGGTGCACCCAAATCTCAGATAAACTGTGTGGGATGTGAGAGTTCTGCATATGGATTGCAAGAAAGATAGTGCCTTAGACCAAATGCCTAGAAGTAAGAGAGACAGGGACTCCTGTGGGAGAAGCTAAGATCATTTGATAGAGACAGAGCTGAGCTTCCTGTGGGTGATGGTGCTAAGCTACATTGACTCACTCCTGGGTATCAGGTTTCAGGGATGGGATCCTTGGAGATGGGGGAATAGGGATATCAGTCTTGAGAACTTGAGGTTCCTGGATAAAAGAAACTTGAACTGTTGTTGAACTTTGATTCCAACTGGTTTCATTTCTTGGTTAAGTTGGGGGAGTTTTTGCTACTGCTGTGGATGGGATCCATAAATTACTTCTGAAATTAGTCACATAAAGTTCGTGCCAACCTCTGTTTGATTCCGGGAGATGAAGATTATAGCATGCTGATGAATAGAACTATGGACCATTTACCAGTTCTGGTGGATCACTGAAAAAACCCTATGTAAAGGGTTTTTCCTGCAAAAACCTATGTAAAGGTATCTTTCAGAAACTCAAGTTACACTCACAGAAAGCCAACAATCTTCCTTTCACTACAACAGAAGATTTTGGACATAGTTCTAGGATACAAGGCCACATGTTAACTAAATAAAGGAATCTGGGAATTTCAAACTGCTCAGGATTGTACAAAGGGCTTAGCTGTTGACAGATCAGCCAGGAAGCCTTGTGTCAGAACTATGGGTCCTGTGGACAAGTCTTTTCTTGTGTTAACATAGAACTTTCCCCACATGTAGGGTAGCTAGATATATTCTCCCCAGTTTTACCCCAGAGAAATCTAGAAGTTGGCAAATAGCCTAAGTCCTGACAACAATCAGGAGCTGGCAGATATTAACCAGAAGCAAGTGGCAAATTCAGTCTGTTGTCCAGGAAGCAGAAGAAAGAGCTACTATATAGCACTCTGAGTAAAGGCCAATGATTGACACAAGACTATTCCAATTCTCCATAGCCTACTAGCATCTGGTTCAACCAAACTAAAGACTTTAACACTAGGCATTTTGAAAAATAAAAGATATCTCTTTAATGGGTATTTAGACAAAACCCCAAATCTAGAAAAGAGATCAATGCTTTATTAACATCCCACTTGTTATTGGGGGCTCAATCAGATTTAAAACTAAGAAAGGAGGATAGAATAGACAAGACAATGAACTCCTCTTTCCAATCTCCTTCCCTGGACTCCTTCAGAGATTTTTAGTGTGCCGTAATATGCACCACATTTGAATCAGTTTTTATATCCATGTACTTAAATAGCCCTTCATTCAGCTTTCTACCCTGTAAGTCAATGCTAAATTTTAAGAATCTCCCTAATTGCCTTTTTTTGGCAAATATCCAGCCTGCAAAATTTTAACTAGAGGGTAGAGGGAGATAAAGGACCTTTAAATTTTTCTTCTGCAAAGACCATAAATTGATTTGCAGCTATATGCCTCCTGATTTCAATGCTTGTTTGATAAATAACATAAATAAGTACATGCACTATAGTTGGAAACATCTATCAATTCTATATTTCTATATTTGATTTTTAGATTGTATATTTTCAATTCTGTTATTTAAAGTAAATCTTAGGAGAATAAAAATAATAGCTGTGTTTTTTTAATTTGATAAAAATTAGTCAAATTTTCCTAAATCTTCAAAACAGTGTGGCAGTGGTTCTCAAAGTATAGCACTGGACCAACAGAATCAGCATCACTTGGGAAATGTTAGAAACAGAAATTCTCAGACCCATTGAATCAGAACCTCTGGGGGGTGGTCTGTGTTTTAGCAAGCCTTCCAGGCAATTCTGATTCACTAGCCTAAATAAATAATAAATCATACAATGTTTATGGATTAGAAGACTCAATATAATAAAGATGTTAATTCTCCCTAAACTGATCTATAGATTTAACAAATCCCAATCAAAATCTCAAATTTCAACGCTGTGTGTGTATATATGTGTGTGTGTGTGTATAACTTGACAAACTTTCTAAAATTGCCCTGGCCAGTGTGGCTCTGTTGGTTGGAGTGTAATCCTGAGCACTAAAGAAAGGGTCATGGGTTCGATTCCCAGTCAGGGCACGTGCCCAGGTTGCAGGTTCAATTCCAGGTCAGGGCACATATGGGAAACAACTGATCAATGTTTCTCTCTCACATTGATGTCTCTCTCTCCCTCTTTCTCTCTCCCTCTCACTTCCTCCCTAAAATAAATTTTAAAAATTCTTAAAAAAAAAAAGAGAAGAGGGCCAAGGCTGGTTCACACACTTTTGATTTAACTTATGAAGGTTTATTATATCGCTCTCTCTCATTTATATATGTTTGAAATTTTCTATAATCAAGGCTTAAATAAGGATATAACTTCTAAATGGCAGGATGAAGACTTCTGTTGGCTTGCTCTCCAGTGAAACACCATAAATGATGAAATTATTTTTAAAAACATTTAAAGTCTCTGTACTTCAAGAAAATCTACTAGCTCTCCATAAAGACAGTCAGAGTCTATGGCACTCAAGCCACAACCCAGTTCCCTCTTCCCCACTCCAGTCCAGTGTAAAGAAAATTCTACTCTGAGAAGATGTGGCCAAGAAGATGGAGTTCACTTGCCCCAAAATTTTCAGTCAAGGGCTACAGTATCTCCCCTGAAAGGGCATGTCACTAGCACTTTTTACCCTCTGACTCCGTGTTGCATAAACTAAATTCCATGCTAGTACAGTTGAAAGGCAAGGGGCTTCTTTCCTTTATCCAGATCTCACTCTTAGGGTGGATGTTTTACTCTAGACATGCCAGACTGAAAATACTAAGACCCTGTTTTGCCTCAGCTTGCTTTTGGGTGGAGGTTCACTCAAGGAGAGGCAAGCCAAGAAGAGCAGAGTCTACCGTTCCTGCCTAACACTCCACTGGTTACGCAAAAATGTCACTATAGAGAAATGGGCCTCTCTCCTTATCTCCAGCCCAGAAACAGTGACTCAGAGATTTTATTTATGAGAAAGGACAGTCCAAAAGAACGAAGAGCTCCAAAGCTCTCCTAAAAAAAACAAAAAGACTATATCTGAACACATGCAAAAAGTTCAAACAACTGTAGGTAGGCTAAATTCAAAGAGATTCACACCTAGACATATCAAAGTGTTGATAGCCAAAAAACAGAAAATTTAAAAGCAGCAAGAAAAATAATGACTCATTCAGTACAAGAGAATCTCAATAAGATTAACAGCTGATGGCAGACCAGAGAGTAGTGGGATGACATATTCAAAATGCTAAAAGAAAAAATTGTCAACAAAAAATCTTATATCTAGCTAAATTCTCTTTCATATATGAAGGTGAATTAAACAATTTTTCTAGATAAATAAAAACTGAGAGAATTCCTTGCTAGCAGACCCACATATAAGAAATTCTAAGGTATGCCTTTAGGCTGAAAGCAAGTGACAGTAATTCAAACCCACACAACAAAGCAAAGAGCACCATAAACATAATTATTTAAGTATAAAAGATAGTATAAATGCATATTTCTTTTCCCTTTTTGTGTTAACTGAGTTAAAAATAATTTCATAAAACAATATGTATATAAATATATTATAGTGCCTATAACATATAAAAATATAATATATTTGACAATAACAATGCAAAGAAGGTTCTGGTAGGAGAAAAGTTGTATGGGAGTAAGAAAATGACACCAGCTGGAACTTTAATCCAGAGAAACGAATGAAGAGACCCAGAAATGGTAAATGAGAGCTTTTTTAGAAGACATAAAATTATATAAAGTAGTAATTATAACAATGTACTGTTGAATTTGTAACATATATTATAAATAGTTAATAATAATAGCACAAACGGGAGAACAAATAAAGCTTTATAGGGGTAATGTTTTATATTTTTATATATTTTATATAGCTACATTTATGTTAGCATAAGTTTGACACAGTTTCTAAATATTAGATATTTAAAGTAAATGCTAGAACTAACACTAAGAAAATAACTAAAAAAAATAGTAAAAAATTTTTGGGAATTAAAATGTTACATCAGAAAATATTAATTGAAGGTAAAATAAAGCAGTATAGGAGGAAGAAAGCAAGAAAAAATAGATGAGGTATACAAAAAACAGAAGTAAAATGGCAGGTGTAAATCCAACTATATTAACAATGACATTAAATGTGAATAGATTAAACAATTCAAAGGCAGACTGTCAAGCTGAATAAAAATCAAGGTTTAGGTACTGTCTGCAAGACACTTTTAATTCAAGATACTAATAGGTAAACATAAAAAGATGGAAAGAGATATGTCATGCAAACAAAAACCTTAAGAAAGCTGGAGTGGAAAGATTAATTACAGATAAAAGAGACTTTAACCAAAATTATTCACCATTGATAAAAAAAGCACTTTATAATGATAAAAGGGTCAATCTATTAGGAAGATACAATAAGTATAAACATGTATGTTTCTAACAGCAGAGCCCCAAAATGCATGAAGTAAAAACTGACAGATTTAAAGGGAGAGTAGTCAACTCAACAATAATAGTTGGAACTTCAATACCCCATTTCAATGTGGATAGAACAATTAGGTAGAAGATCAGCATGAAAATAAACTTGAAGAACTCTGTAAATCACCTAGTTTTAACAGACATCTAAGAATACTTCACCCAACAACAGAGTATACATTCTTCTCAAGTACACATGGAACATTCTCCAGAATAGACCTTGTGCTAGGCCATAATACCAAATCAATAAATTTAGAATGATTGAAATCAGAGAGGTATGTTCTCCAATCACAATGCAATGAAAGTAGAAATTTATATAGAAAGAAATGTGGGATATTAAAATATATGTAAAAACTAGATAACACACTAATGTAACCAAAGGAGAAATCATAAGAAAAATTAGAAAATATTTTGAAATGAATGAAAATGAAAACACAACATACCAAAATTTGTGGGATGCAGCAAAAGCTGTGATTAGAGGAAAATTTATAGCTATAAGTACCTATATTAAAGAAGAAATATCTCAAATCAAAACCTAAAATTTCACCTTAATACATAGGAAAAAGAGAGCCAACTAAACCTAAAGCAAGCATTAGCCCTAAGGGAAATACAAATCAAAACTACAATGAGATATCACCAGGATGGCTATAATCAAAAAGTCAGATAATAACAAGTCTAGGGATAATGTGGAGAAATTGGAACCCTTATACAATGCTGGTGGGAAAACAGTCTGGCAGTTCCTCAAAAGTTAAAAACATAGAGTTAGTTACCCCATGACCTAGCAATTCCACTCCTAGGTGTATACTCGAAGGAAGTATAAACATTTTTCATGCAAAAACTGTATACAAATATTCATAGAAGCCTTATTCATAATAGGCAAAACTAGAAACAACCCAATGTCCTTCAACTGATGAATGAATAAAAAGTGTGGAATAACCATAGTATAGAATATAATTTGGTGATAAAAAGGAATGAAATGCTAAAACATGCTACAACATGGATGAACTTTGAAATATTATGCTAATCAAAGAAAGCCAGTTTACAGGAAATTCAGGGAAGAGAAACGGGGGAACTGTTCAATGAAACCAAAAGTCTGCATCAACAGACCCCATTTGCAAGACAAACAACACATTTTTTCAACAGCAACAAAATTGCAAGGAAAAATTAGAGGGAGGAAGAGAGTAGAAGAAGAGAGGGAAGGATCTATAGATGAAAAGAGATTTAAAGTTAACCTTGCAAAGACTAGCAGTACCAAGTGTCTGTGAGGATGTGAAGCACTGAGACCTCTCATACGCAGCTGGTGGGGGCACAAATCAACAGAATCACTTGGGCATCATTAGTAAAGTTGAAGGAACATATCCCATGATCCAGCGGTTCCAATCCAAAGTATCTACCCCATTTAAATGTTTGTACTTGAATACAAGGAGACATGGATGAGGTGCTCAGAGCAGGTGTATTCCACAAATTAAAATCCCCAAATTAGTAACAATTAAATTCCACAATTAAGTGAATTTGTAAAAACCTGCTGATTACTCATACAATAAAATGCTATACAACAATACAATAAGTTAACTATAGCTGTGTGCAACATGGGGTTAATATTCAAAAACATGTTGGTAAAACTAGCCAGATATAAAAAACACATACTGTATGGACCCATTTCTATAAATTTCAATAAGAGATAAAATCAAGCAATAGTGCCCATGGATGTATATTTATGTAGAGAAATTTTAAAGAAAAGCAAAAAGTGATTTACCATGAAAGTAGAGACAGTCATTACCTTTGAAAAGGGGAACTGCAGTTGAGAAGAGATATGACGGAGAGCTCCAGAGGCTAGCAGTGTTTTTTTATTTCTTTACCGGAAAAGGGGTTTACTTTATATAAAAAAATTAAATTATACATTATGTTTAATATATCTTTCAATATGTGTTGTAGTTTGCAATAAAGAGTATTAAAATGTCAAAAACTGTCTGCAAAAAATAAATAAATATCTGGTTTGAAAAAGAGAGAGAGAGAAATTTAAGAGCCATACTTGACACCCTATAAGAAAATTAACTAAAAATGGATAAAAGACTTAAACATAAGAGCTAAAACTATAAAACTCTTAAAAGAAAACATAGGAGAAAAGCTTCATGACGTTGGATTTGGCAATAATTTCTTGAATACAACACCAGAAGCACAGGTAACAAAAGTAAAAATAGGTAAATTGGACTACATCAAAATTTAAAACTTTTGTGTATCAAAAGTCACAATTAACAGAGTAAAAAAGGTTACCCATGGAATGGGAGAAAGTATTTGCAAATCACATATCTGACAAGGGGCTAATATTCAGACTATATAAAGAACTAAAAATTAACAACAAAAAGCAAATGACCCAATTTTTTTTAAAGGCCAAAGGATTTCAACAGAGGTTTCTCCAAAGGAGGTATGCAAATGGTCAACGAGCACATAAAAAGATGTTCATCATCAGTCATTAGGAGGGAAATGCATATCAAAACCACAGTGAGATACCACCTTACACTCATTAGGATGGTTACTACTACTACTACTACTAATAATAAAAACCATAAAAACTAGAAAATAAGTGTTGCAAAGATGTGGGAAAATTGAAACCCCTATGCACCGTTGGGAATTTGAAATGGTATAGCCCCTCAGGAAAATGGTATGGTGGTTCTTAAAAAAAAAAAACCGAAGTTGAATTACCATACCACCCAGTAATTTCACTTCTGGGTATATATCCAAAGTAATTGAAAGCAGGATTTCAAAAAGATTTTTAGACACTGATGTTCATTCAGAGAAGCATTATGCAGAATAGCCAAGAGTTAGAAGCAACCCAGTATCCATCAGTAGATAAATAGATAAACAAAATGTGGTATAAACATACAATAGAGTATTATTCAGCCTGAAAAAGGAGTGGAATTATAACACATGCTGCAGCATGGATGAATCTTGAGAACTTTACGCAACTGCAATAAGCCAGTCACAAAAACACGAGGATTGCGTTATTGCACTTATATGAGGTACCTAGAGACAAAAAGTAGAATAGTGGTTGCCAAGCACCTAGAGAATGGGGGAACGGGGGACCGGGGGAACGGGGAGTTGCTTAACGGATATAGAGTTCAGTTCTGCAAGACGAAAAGAGTTCTGGAGATAGATGGTGGTGATGTTTGTATAACAATGTGAATGTACTTAACACTACCGGACTATATACTTAAAAATAGTTAAGAGAGTAAATTTTAAGTTATGTATATTTTTCACAATTAAAAATAAAAATTTTTAATTAAAATAAATCATTTTTAAAAATTTTCAAAATGATTTAAGAAACAGCTAACTGCAATGTATAAATCTTATCTGAATTCTGATTCAAACATACAAACTTAAAAGAACACACAAATGTTTATGAGATAGTTCAGGAAATTGTAAGAGTAACTGTATGCTTGATGGATTAAGTTATTTTGGACCTTTCTTTTTTTGGTGTGATATGGCATTGTGGTTGTCTTTTTTAAAAAAGAGTTCCTGTCTTTTAGAGATAAATACTATAATATTTATAGATACGATAATTTGATGTCTGGAATTTACTTCTACGTATTCAGGGTGGGGAGGAGATTGGAGCAAACTAGACTGGCTATGAGCTGATAATTATTGAAGTCAGTTGATCAGAGTTCCTTTTCCCCCATTCTGTATTTCTTAAAATACCTCTTTGACTTCAACATGAATGGTATCTGATATTATTCTTTACTCCTGAATATGCAGATAGGAATGATATTACATTTATAACAATTTATTCTCAGCCCACAATGACAGGCTTGCTTTTAATCTTGTCTAGCAAATCTGTTCCCTTCTGTCAAGTACCACGGAACTAAATAGCTCTCTGCGTTCCGATTGCTCAGAAGCCAGAATAAATAGCCATATGCCACATGGTGCCACCAGTCCCTGTACGCAGGCCAGAAATATCGTTAGAAAATGGGTAGCTGGTGTCCATGTCTTTCTGCTGAAGCATAACCTGTAAGCCACAAAGTGCCAAAACATGATGGACTGGTTTTTGCCCTGCAAACAGGACAGCACTGGAAACACCGAGACTGTTTTTTAGGTTAAATTTATCCACGAAGGAAACAGAGGCAATGTTTATATAAAATGGTAGGAAACTGGATACTAAACACATCATCCAGCTGCTTCAAACCGTTGTCCCAAGAGCCAGTTACTGAATAAACAATTACCTGTTTCCTACCATTTATTTCTGTTATATTTGCATTTTAAAGTGCAGCATGATAAAAGATTTTGCCTAAATTTCCCCTAATGAGTTTTATATACTTGGACTTTTCTATATTCAAGTATTTCTTTAAAAAAAAAAAAAAAAAAGGTGTGATCAGTTAACAAGCTTATCATGCTTCTATCTTTGTTTTGGAATTAAAGTATCGAATGGCTCGAAAAGGCACATTTATTTAAACTTCCCTACAGAGGATTAAAGAAATTCTAGAAAAATATAATTATAGCCTTATTTTAAATGTGTTTTCTTCCTTTCTGCAGTCCCTCTTTGCACCCTCGCCCTCAGCTTTCAGAATAGTGGGAAACCATTCTTGGCACATGTTTTATAACTTTAGGACTGTCTTCTGAAACCAGTAAAACCATTTCATTAAGAATAATGAAAAGATTGTTTAAACATTTCCTTCTGTTCATAGAGGGAAATTTTTTAACTTTACATTTTAAAAGTTTAGGACTGTCTTCTGAATCCACTAAAACCATTTCATTAAGAATAATGAAAAGATTGTTTAAACATTTCCTTCTGATCATAGAGAGAAATTTTTTTTTTTCCAAAATGGGTTAAATTCACACAATAGCAATATATACAACTAAAGGGCAAAAATATTGAATTCAATCCATGCCTTGATATCAAAGTAGTTGAGTAACCTGAGGAAAGTCACTGAACCAACTGGAGCTTTGGACACTTCATTATATATTGAGAACGTTCCAGAAGATGATCTTTAAGGCACCTTCCAGTTCTAAAAGTCTGTGCTTCTTGGAATTAACCCATGGGATTAAGAATTGGTATGACACAAGATTTATAAACAACCCAAAGCCCAATCTCCTCCATCACAGATATTTATCTACTTTTCCATTCTTTTTCCTACTTTAAGTTAAAGACCCTAAGTGCCAATACCATGAGAAATGAGAGACAGTAAAACTGTAGTAGAACATGGAAAACATGCAACAGTTTTTTAATCTCTGAAAAATGGAGAACTTTTTATACTAGTTTGTTTCCATATGCCTGAGTTTGCCTTGCTAAATATCAAATAAAATCTCTCAAGCATTTTAAACAGCTACTGAGTTTCTTCATTCCATCAAGTACACTCTTAACTGACTAGATAGAATGGTCATGTTTGATATCAGTACCACAAAATTCAGGAAGGAAATGAATGTTAGGACTTTGGATTTGGAATCAGAAAACTTCAAGACCTTTTGAACTCAGAGTTGAAAACACCAAGAGGTCTGAGTTTCAATGTCCTCTTTTATAAAATGGGAATATAATGCCTCCCTCACAAGGTGGTTTTAAAAATTAGTAAAAATGATGTAAAAGCAACAGCTATGTAGCAGATGTGTGATATTTTCTTCCTCCTTCCCTTTCTTCCTTCTTTCCAGTGTCAAAAAAAAATAGGCACCTTGCCCCGCTGGTGTAGTTCAGCCGTTGAGCATTGACCTATGATCCAACAGATCAGGGTTCGATTCCTGGTAGGGGCACATGCCCGGCTTGCGGGCTCCATCCCCAATAGGGGGTGTGCAGGAGGCAGCCGATCAATGACTCTCATCATTGATGTTTCTGTCTCTCTCCCTCTCCCTTCCTCTCTCTGAAATCAATAAATATTTTTTTTAAATAAGCACTTAAAAATATTTGCACCTCAAAAAGGACTTATTTGGATGATATTTAAAAGGGCAATATAGTCTGATAAGGGAGAGAAAGGAGAAAGTTTCAATATTAATCAACCAAAATAGGAAAAAACCTAGAGAGGCAGATATCAAGTGGAAATAGTAGTCATCTTTAGATTGTAGGAATACACTTCCTTGTTTTCTTCTTTATTTCAATCTATATTTTCTAATTTTCCCACAATGAACATATGATATTCATAATTAAGAATTTTAAATAAAATTATACAAGCCTACCTGAACCCATTAATCAGGCTGAACATCACCCCCTATTGATGTGATGCAGTAGGAAGATTATAGCACACCAATGACTATTCTCACCTAAATAAATAACCTGAATTAAATCTTTCCTCCAGATCTATCAGTTTACAAAAGAAATACAGGGGATAAGTGAACATTTAACATGATGCCATGGAAACTCAATATGAAAAATCCAAAACTGGGGAAATTCTACAGTGTACATGACCCAACTATTTAATCAATAAATGTAGTAGAGTGGAGATGGAGAGGAACTTATAGACTAAAATAGGCTTAAGGGATGTGGCAACCAAACGCAAAGTGTAGATCTTGCTTAAATCTCAATTCAAACAAATCAAGTATAAAAAGCCATTTTTGAGCCAATGGAGGGAATCTAAACACAGATTTGGATGACAAAAAGAATTTCTGTTAATTTTGTTAAGGATGAGGATAAGGGTATTGTGTTTTTGTTTTTTAAAAAGATATGTACTGCAGCATTTATGGGAGAAATCGTTAAAGGAGGGGAGCATGCTTCATCTCTCCCGGTTCCTGCTGGGGGTGGGGTTCTTACAATATTCTGAGAAAAGGAAATTTCTCAGACTTGGCAGGAGGATGAGATTAGTAGAAAATTTTATTTCCACGGAATCATACACCTGGGTTTCTAAAGTGCCATTTCCCTTAGTCCAGTCATAAAAGAACTATAGCTGGGGTTTCGGTAGAGCTAGAAGCAAAGCCAGTGTCCAGAGTCTTCTTTCCACGTGGGGACCGGATCCAGTTCAGCGTCAGGCTGGCTGCAGTCCATTAGTCCATTAGTCCATCGCGTGGGGGTCTGCACGGCAATGGGCCCTACAGGTGCATGTGACAGAACCAAGAGAGCGTGCCCCGAGCAGCAGGAGTCCCGAGAGCACAAGAGAGCAAGCTCCTTCGGTCAGGGGATTATGTATTCCACATCTTCCTGCACTTGCAGTGGCCGTGCCCATTCTGGCTAACCATCTCTGTCCCCAGGTGTGATTGACGGGCAAGTATCTTCCCTATGTCACCCCAACTTTACTACGTATGTGTCTATCTTTTCCATGTGGTTCCCTCCCCCATTGTTTTGCAGGGAACATGCCTAAAATATCTAGCCTTCCTTTTGCTCCTTTCCTGTTATTAATAACTAGTTAATTACAATGGTACTATTATGAGATAATATTTGAGAGTTGTTTTAAAATACTTTAGCACAAATAAAAATAAAATAAGAGGGAAGAGATGAAATGAGAAAGACAAAATATTACTAATTGATAAAACCGAGTGATGGTCTCATGAGATTTTATTACACTAATGTTTCTACTTTTGTGTTTATGTTAGAAAATTCCCATAATAAAAAGTCAAAGATGCATATGATCTTTAAAAAACAAAAAGGTAGAGGTTGGTGGGCAAATGTGTCTCTTCTGTTTCTGCTCTCTCCTTGCTGTACTCTCTGCCTGATCCTTTGTTCTGATCACACTCCATGTGACCATACAATCTGCACATCCAGGAATGGCTGGGGGGGTTAATAATATTGAAAATTGTGTTTCAAAGTTATTGCCAAGAGATCTGAAATTTTTAAAAATATATATATCTTTATTGATTTCAGAGAGAGGAAGAGAGAGGGAGAGAGAGAGAGAGAGAGAGAGAAACATCAATGATGAGAGTCGTCATTGACCGGCTGCCTCCTGCAGGCCCCCGGCTGAGAACGGAGCCCGCAAGCCGGGCATGTGCCCTGACTGGGAATGAACCGCAATCTCCTGGATCCTAGGTCGATGCTTAACTGCTGAGCCACACCCGGCTGGGCAAGATCTGAGATTTTTAACAATGATTGCAAGAAGCCCATGGCTTCTGAGTAAGGTATATGACTCACAGAAGGGACCTTCCATTTTCTGGCTAAGGAGTGATTTTTGTGAGGTAACGGGTAAACAGATCTTGTTTTTAGCTCATTGTTTTAAGTGAACTGTATTTGGCAGTTATCAATGCTGAAACAAGGCAGTTTCTATCAATCACCCTGTGGGATTTTGTAGAGTTCTTTGTTTGTGTGTTGTGTTGTGTAGGATATGTATTTAGTCTGAACTCCTTTTTGTGACTTTTCTGCTCTAGTTTAAATTCCCCTTCCCAACAATGCCTTGTGTGGGGGGCTCTGTGATCAACCAGCCTTTGCCATGGCCCTCTTCATTCCTGGCCAAACCCCCTCTGCCTGGAACTGATCTTTACCATATTTGTTTAATTTAGCAAAGTCCTTCACAGGAGCCGCATGAATTTTTGACTGGGAAGATTCAGTTTTATATATACGTGGCTTCTTAAAAAGCAGATTACTGTTTTCCTTATTTTATTGTTTCTGACCAGAATTTGGCATGGAATGCCCCTGTTCTTAAAAGAGCCATAATCACCATCTTCCTGACCATGGTCTTAGAGTATTCGGGGAGAATGAGTCAGACATGCAAGATTCACAACCCTCCCAGGCATGAACCTCGCCCTTGGCTCCAAACTGAGCTGACGGAACAGCCAACAGGTATTATGTCAATATCAAAGATCCTATCAAAATCTGCAAAACAAACTTTCGTTGTTTACATACTACAAAAAGAGATGACCTATAAAACAATTTTGTTCGTCAACATCTTTTCTTTCACTGGAAGCAATGAGACTTACAGAAAGAGTGAAGCTTATTATTCTTTCAACCACTATCCTCAGTCTGATAGAAATTACAACTCCTTTAGGGCAGAGTTTAGTCCCACAATCTGCATGCATGGGTGTTCACTGACTGTTACTTATTGACACCAGGGAGTTGGATTTTCTGGCTCATCTAGTAGAAAATATTTTACTATAGAGACGAAGTAGACTTTAAAAAAAGATTACAATTAGGATTGCATATTTGAAGTGAGTATCAGATACACTAAACACTTGATAGAGTTATGTATTAGAATGAATAGATGAGAAGAGGCTACAATTTCTCTTTTGGACCTCTGTGTCATTCACACCCACGCAGACCTCAAAACATGCAGATTTTTGAACAAGCAGGACCTTTCTCAGAATGTTGTTTCCAAGATGCCTTTTACCTGTGAGTCAGTCTGAATTTCAATACACTCTTTGCCTCTTTTATTCTCCAAAGTGACTCAGCATTATCACATTCACAGCATCCCTATATTAGAGGTAATGTGAACGTTAGATATTAAAATAAGAAAATAGATTTTTTTGGTTAGTTGAAAACACAATATTCAGCTTTCTTAACATGGCAACAAAATTAGTGCTTAATTTGATGTGAAAACAGATAATAAAGTATGAAACAAAAATATATCAGGTGATGATAAGAACCATGGAGAATATAAGGCATTGTAGTAGGTAATGGCCAGGAAGGCCCCTACGGGGCAGACTGGAGAACTCTTATATCTTATTGGAGTGCAGGCATAGATAGGAGGAGATTGTCAAAGCCACAAGGACACCCAGGCACAAGGCCTCATTATCCTTCTCAATGTGTGAAGACATTGTTTGTTTCTGGTTGTTGAATGGCTGGGTGTTGGTCCCACAGTTCTACGGTCCTCTACCCTGATGAACATCTCACTCCAAGTAGGCTGTGGAGACCATCGAATCCCAGAGAAAACTTTATGAGAAAACAAGGGAGGCTGTGGGAAAGTGTTCCCAATTACTTTGTTTATTCTTTGGATTGCTTATTAGCTGTTTCAGGAATCTCAAGCCAAGTTCTAGCCATCATTTTTGCCCATCTTGAACTTGAAGCAGTCTTCATGGTCTGGCCTGGGCAGGGCTAAGTGAAAATACAATACAAAGGCTCTGAGTGGGAGGATTTGATGTAAGGTGAGAGTTGAAGAAACCATGGGAGGGCTAAGCTTGAGGAGAAAATCAAGTTTGGCTTTGAATATGTTAAATCTGACCTGCCCACTGGACAAGACAAATGGGGTTTTGAGAAGACAGACACCTATATACCTTATGGGGAATTTAAATGAGAAGGTATCCAAATTGCAATTTATTTGAAGGGACAAGTTGTATATCTAGTTTGGTCTTCAATTCTAAAACAATGGGAAATTAAAATTTATGTTATAAATCTAATCCTACTGGGATTGCTATATTTTCATGTATTTATTTATTTATGTTACCCACTTCCCCTCATAAAGATATGAGGTTTACAATATAAATGCTTTCACAATTAAATCATTAAACAAAGATTTTTTTAAATGAGTTGTCCACAAGAAATTGTACATGAATATTCATAGCAACTTTATTCATAGCCAAATATTGGAAACAACCAAAATATTCATATGCAGGAGAAATGATAAACAAATTGTGGTATATTAAAAAGTAAAATACTTCTCAGAAATTGCAGAGAAAGGACTATGGGTTCATGCAACAACATGGAAGAATTGCAGAAATGTTGAGAGAAAGAAGCCAGACTAAAAGATTACATACTGTATGATTCCATTCAAATAAAGTTCAAGAACAGCCCAAAACTAATCTATTGTAATAGAATCCAAAAAGTAGTTGCAACAGAGAGAGGAGGTGTTGATTGGGAAGAAGCACAAGGAAACGCTCTGGGGTCATGAAAATGTTCCAGTGATAGTTAACACGGATGTATGTATAAAATTGTCACAATTCATTGACTTGAATACTTGTGTACATTTTATTGCAGGTAAATTCTATCTAAAATACACAACAAAACATGAGCCAACTACTGAAAGGATAATATACAGAAAAATCTTTGCTAAAAGTAATTAATCTAATTGAGCACAAAGTTTAGCTCCAAGTTTCCCTGCAAACAAGGCAAAGGGAACAAATGATTTAGTTCTATTATCTCGTATCAGCATGCAATAGGAGAGAAAAAAATTTTAACACTAAACTTAAGAATATTTAGATAAGAAACACTAGATGGTGGTGATGATGATTTTAATCCTCACCTGAGGATTACTTTTTCATTGTTTTTCAGAGAGCGCGGAAGGGAGGGAAACATCGATTGGTTGCCTCCTGCACTGGTCCTGACTGGAGCCCGGGACAGAGCCTGCAACTGAGGTACGTGCCCTTCGCTGGAACCAAACCCGGGACCCTATAGTCCGCAGGCCGACACTCTTACCACTGAGCCAAACCTGCTAGGGCAAGAAACCCCAGGTTATTATGTAACATTTTCACTAGCACTTCCATAAAAGTTGAAGAAACATTATCTTCTACAAAAAGATAGAAACTTCAACTTTTATAAAGATTGAAGGCCCATTTTTATTTCTATCACTCAACAAAAGCTGAGTCATGGTTCTATGGAGGCATTTCTATGAGGAGCTAAAGAAAGGCATTCAAGTAGCTTTCTAGAGTGTCAACTAGCTAGAGGAATAGAGGATTCTCAGATTTCACGGCTCACCTTTCTTGGATGCTTCAGCTGGGTTTGTGACAGGAGTTGGATATCAGATAATCAGGGGTTAACTAAAGTGTAATGTTCTCTGGGGTTGATTAAAACTAGATATGTGGATTTAGCTACTAAACTTGTATTTGGCTAATTATATTTTGTTATACGAAATGCAGTAAGAAACTGCCATACACATGCCCAAGTGGAAAATGATGCCTGGCTCTACTTAGTTGGAGAGTGGGGGCTGGCGTGGTTGACGGATACCTTCATCTCTGGCATTCTGGAAACTCAGTTCTGAGTCTCCTTCCATGCTTCCCAGCAGGGGTATAACTGACAAATTAGGCAGGGCAATAAATATTTTTGTGCAGGACTCTCTAGTTTTGAGGCATCCTTGGCCCCACCCACTAAATACAAATAGCATCCCCAGTTCTTGTGACAACCAAATATTCACCCTAGAATAGTAGCTTCTAGGGTGAATATTGAACATTATTAATGATAATATAAGATAATGTTTCTTCAATCCTTGCTGCACACTCGTTGAAATCGCTAGTCTAGTGGAAGGTTTTGGGGAGACAGTAATAGAGAGCTATGATGGCCTCGATGAGAAAACTTTTAATCTGAGATCTGAAGGAGTTAACTGTATGCCTTTTTTGTGCAGATGAGGGGAGGGGAGAAATAAAACTGTTTCAGCCAGGGCCACCAGCTTAAATGAAGGCCAAAATACAAAGAAGTTAGGATAAAAACAGAAGTGGTTAAAGTCTAATGAGAGAATAATTTTAGGGCTTAGAAGGAATTTGGATTTTTTCCCCTAAGTGCAGCAAAATGCCACCATAGGATTTTATAAAAGAAAGACATAATCAGATTTCTATTTAAGACAACTTACTCAGATTCAGAGTGAATAAATTTTAGGAGAAAGCCAGCATAGATTTTGGAAGAGACATCCAGACAATTGATTGGGAAACGTATTATCCAGAATAGAGACAAGGTAGTACAGAGAGGAATGATTCTGTCCCTCAAATTATGAGCTCCAACTAGGTGCCAGGTACTTTATTAAGGATATTGAGGAATCTAGTGGGGGGAATAAATTGATCAAACAAACAAGAAAATATAAAATTTTAATCATAGTCAATACCACAAAGGGGAAATATATGATGCTATGGGATTACGAAACAGGAGAGTCTTTCCTAACGCTTCAGGAAAGGTTTCCCTTGAGGAAGGGAAATCTGAACTAAATTCTGAAGGTTGACTAGAAGCGATCTAAAATGGAATAATGGAGAATGGATGGAGGGAGGGCAGTGTTTACCATGAAACTGTAAAATAGCCAGTGTGGCACGATGCAGAGTAAAGGGCAGGGTGATGAAGATGGTGGAGAGGTGGGCTGGGACCCGACCACGCAGCATTAAGTATTTTAGTCTTTATCCTAAGAGCCGGGAGAAACCCTGAAAATGTATTAAGCAGGAGGTGTGATAAAGAAAACGTCAAATTCACGTTTTGAAAAGATTGACTGCAAGTGTGCAGAATGGACGGCAGGGGTGGAGAAGGGGATGTTGCGAAATGGGTTAAGCCATGACCGCCTAAGACCAGAAAGATGTTGGGAGGTAGAGGACTTGGTGACTGTGAAGAGTATGAGATTTCTGGTTCTCTCTTCCTAAACACTTCCACCATCTGACCAGAGGAAGGCATTTATCTTTCTACTCATTAGGGCAAGAACCAGGTTGTCTAAAAATTACCTTTTTAGTCTGAGTCTCCCCACAACCCGCCAGGAAACTGCACAGTCCTCTCTGCCTGCTTCTTAGTCTATCTTTTCATTGAACTGTTAAAATGGTCTCCCTTGGAGAATAACAAGTGGAGAGAGTGGTAGAAAGAGGGAAGCCATTCACTTTTACCAACTATTTGATTTTTATAAAAATGTAAACGTAAGTTTAAAATATGAATATAGAAATCCTATCAAATTATTTACAAATGTAAGCAGGAGAGAGCTAGGATTGTTTTATGTAACTTAGGAATGGATGTTGAGCACTCGAGGGCCCTCTCCCACCCATTCTGCTTCTCATGAGTAATCTATAATAGGTTGGAAAAATTAAGAGTAGGATTTGCAGAAAATACTTCAAAAAAATCTTAAATTGTGATTCATATTTTCTCAATAAATTAAAGCCTAACAATGCTCAATCCTAAGAGTTGAGACTAAACAATTCTTCCTCATGTCATACATTGAGAAAGACCCAGAGTGAAAAAAGCTAGCATTGACTTTGGAAGAAACATTGAATAAACTGAGAGCTCTGTAGTTTTGTGGAGATGAGGGGTTGTCCTTTTTATAAACAGATACACATGAAGTCCTTATCTAAAAACTAAGTCTCAAAAAGTTAAACATGCTAGAATTGGTGTCCAACACCCAGAGTAGGATTTGTATAATTATGGGCAATAAACTCTCTACTAGGTAGAAGAGGAGGTATCTAGGGAACTATTAAATGTGCACTTATAGCAGAATATTACAGATTCAGCCAGCATTAACTTATTAATGGCATTCAAATGTGGAACTGGGACCTTTTCATTTACATTATTAAACTGCCTATGAGTTTCTACATTCTATAGTCCCACTTCAGCTACTTGAGATAAATACCATTTACAACAGTGTGGGGGTTTTGTTTGCATCCCACTTACTAACATGGATGTGGAGATTCTAAAAGAAATACAGAAAGAGCAGAAATTAAAAAAAAAAAAACTGCATTAAAAAAATAAGATCAGTGTTTACTTGCTAACAGCAGTGATAGGGTTCACAAAAAGCATTAATTGACCACAACTGTACAGAGCTGTATAAAAAACTTTCACATCCATTATTTCATTTTCTGCCACCTTTTGAGACAGAGATTCTCACTCATGTCATGATCAGAATCCTAACAACTTGCCAAGACTTTCATCTTTTGACATCTGTGCTCTTCTCTCAACCAGTGTAACAGGGATAGACTGTTGCTGGAAAGGAACCTGATTATAGTTCTCTTGGGTAAGTACACACATACCCACGATGCAGCGCCTTACGGAACTCAAGGACAGGCAAGCACAGCTGAGTCTCCTCACAACCCACCAGGAAACTCAGCTGTCCTCTCTGCCTGCTTGGTTCTTAGTCCATCTTTTCATTCTTGTCCTCAAGAGCCTCTGGTTTTTCCAAGCCCATGGCAACACCAAGACTGCACTCTCAGGCATGGCACATGAGTTCAAAGGGGATACTCCAGAATCTCAGTTGAAGTTCCAAAATTCCTGGGGGACATCTGACAAAGCTTGGGTGAGAGGAGCACCTCTATTCGACTGATTCTTAGTAAGGGAAACTGTCTTAATAATGATGGGATTGAAGTAAAATCATGGGTACCACATTAGACCAATCTGGTCAAATTAATGATTGTAAATGTTTTGAATAAGTGTTTTATAAGATTATACTAAAACCTTGAAAAAAATTCCAATAAAAGCATTATGTTATAGGAAAGCATATGCCTTTTCAATTTAAGTAGTCAATTCAATTATTGGCATCCATAAACTTTAAAGCCTAATAATTCAAGGGGGTTAGGGAAAGATGTCCATGCTAGCCAGGCAGGTAGAAAAGTGGTCCAAATGGCTGGCCCGTAGTTGGGGTAGGAGGGTAAAATTCCAGCTGAAGATGGCAAAAGGCAGAATAAAAACCTTGCTTCCAGTGATTTAAGGACTCCAGAAAAAAAGACCCGTGGATACTAACAGAGGTTAGTAACAACAAAACAAACACCAATATTCAGAAACAAAGAACTGAAGAGAAAGAGCTCTGATGAATGGAATCCAAGAAATCCCCCATAAAGAACTGTAAAGGATATGAAAGTAGTTAAGCAAAGATGCATAGAGAAGCAATCTAAGAGGTCCAACTAAGCCCAGCTGGGCACGGGTCAGTGATTGAGCATGGACCTAGGATCCAGGAGATCGCGGTTGGATTCCCAGTCAGGGCACATGCCCGGGTTGTGGGCTTGAGCCCCAGTTGGGGGGGTGCAGGAGGCAGCCAATCAAGGACGACTCACCATTGATGTCTCTCTCTCTCTCTTTCTCCCTTCCTCTCTCTGAAATCAATATATATTTTTTAAAAAAATTCCTAAAAGAATGGAAGAAATTAAGAACATTTCATAAGCTGTAAAATGAAGACCGATAGACCGATGAGGACATTATGATGAAGTATCAGAACACAAGCACAACAATCTCAAAAAATTCTAGAATGAAACAATGGGTCTTATATTCAGTCTAGAAATTGTCATCTAAACACCAAGAAAACTCTTTCTTAGGAAGCCAACTGAAAATGTATACTGCCCTGGCCGGGTTGCTAGGTGGCTGGCGCGTCGTCCTGTGCACCAGAAGGTTGTGGGTTAGATTCCTGGTCAGGGCACATACCCAGGGTTCAGTACCTAGCCAGGGCGCATACGGGAGGCAACAGGTTGATGTTTCTCTCTCCCAGCCTCCCTCAATTAACAAAAAAAAGCATCCCAATCCTCCCCCACCCCTCCACACACACACAGAAAATATTGGATCTAGTATGTAGACAATGAAAAACAAACACCTGGGGGAAGTGGCACAAAGTCAAAATGACACTGGGCAGGAAGCTACAAAAGCTTTTGGTTCAGAGTGAAGCACGACTGAGAGCTCTAAGGGAGGTCTACAAAAACTAATGAGTAAGTACTCAGTGTGACAGATTTTAAGTTTTTATATTAAATTAGAAATTATGCAAACAGGGTAATTAAGCTAAAATTGGGGTGCCACAGTGCCCTTAGCTTTGAGCTGAATATTGTCATAGTAATATAAATTCTGATGACAGAACTAAAATTTGTCCTGTAACTATACTCGGAGTACGAGAAGATGAGGGCCTGTTTATGTGTGTATGTACATGCTGTAAAGAGAAGCAAATATGTAAGGAGTAAAACCCTATTTGATGTAATAAAAGATGTTTTAAAAGAGATATATGGGTTTCAAACACAAGGAGCTTAGAAGTTGCCACTCTGCCCTAACAAGTAAAAAGACAAACTGACTGAAAAATCAACAACTCTTCTTGGATCCGTAAGAGAAGGGCGAACCCTAGGCAAGATTAGAGAGAGTCAGGAGAGAACAGAGACTCACAGGGGCAAAAACTTTTTAAATTACAAAGAAAATAAAAAATAAATAATCCTAAAATAAGCCAGATGGAAAAAACCACCTTACCTATAGAGGAACAAAAATAAGAATTATATTCAAATTCTCCAAAACCATGCAAGAGAGTGAAGTGAAATTTAAAGTGTTAACTAAAAAACCTCACCATCCTAGAATTCTGTATCTTGCAAAATTATTCTTCAAAAGCAAAGGAGAAATACTTTCCCAGACAAAACTGAGGGAATTTGTTGCCAGTAGACCTGGCTGTTAAGAAATGTTAAGAAGCTCTTTAGAGAAAGGAAAAAAAATGTCAAACTCAGGTCTACATAAGTAAAGGAAGAGCACTGAAGGAGAAATAAGGTAAAACAAAACATTTTAATTTACTAATTGATCTAATAAAACTTCGAAATTGTAAGAGCAACAATGTATTCGATTATGTATGTGTATTATGTATATGCCATAAGCTTGTGTATGTATGTATTGAGTGATGTCAATGCTACAAGGACAGGAGAAAGAAATTAGGATTACTTTGTTATTTATAAGGTATTCAGACTACCCATGAAGTGGTTTAGTGTTATTTGAAAGTGTAATTGGATTAGTTTTAAATGTATATTGTGAACTCTAGGAAGACCACTAAAAAATTTTGGTTTTTTAATCCTCACCTGAGGATATCTTTTGATTGATTTCAGAGAGGAAGGGGGGAGAGAAAAATATGTAACATCTATAGGCTGCCTCTTGTATGTGCCCTGACCAGGAACTGAACCACCTTTTGGTGTATAGGACAATGCTCCAATGAACTGAACTGCCTGGCCAGGGTAAAAAAGTTTTTTAAAAAGTTTAATTGATATACAAAGAAAAGAGAAAAAAACATAATCATATAAAATGCTCAATTAAAACCACAAAAGGCAGAAAAAGAATGCAAGACAAAAATAGGAATAAAAGCCCAGCCGGGCGTGGCTCAGCGGTTGAACATCGACCTAAGATTCAGGAGATCGGGGTTCGATTCCCGGGCAGGGCACATGCCCAGGCTGCGGGCTCACCCCCAGTTGGGGGCATGCAGGAGTCAGCCGATCAATGACTCTCTCATCATTGATGTTTCTATCTCCCTCTCCCTTTCCTCTCTCTGAAATCAATAAAGATACATTTAAAAAAAAAAAAAAGTCAGCCCTAGTCAGTATCTCAGTGGTTAGAGCGTCAGCCCTCAGACTGAAGGGTCCCAGGTTCGATTCCCAGCCAAGGGCACGTACCTCGGTTGCAGACTCGATCCTCGCCAGGTTGGGGCATGTGCAGGAGGCAACCAATCGATGTGCCTGTTACACTGATGTTTCTCTCTCTCCCTCTTCCTTCCACTCTCTCTATGAAAAAGCGATGGAAAAAAATATCCTTGGGTGAAGATAAAAAAAATGAAAAGAAAGACACTGTCCGAGTGACTCAAAAAACACAATCCAACTCTATGTTGTCTGTAAGAAACCCACTTTAAGTGTAAAGACACATAGAAAAAATCAAATGTATATACTCAAATAATGGTAAGAGAGCCTCAAAAAACAAAACAGTGAGCTGGTGGTAGGGAATATACAACTTGTTTTCCTTGTCTTTTTCCAAATCTACCAAGAGCATGTTGCTGTAATAGTAATATCACACAGGTTATCAAACATACTCAACATTTTATGACAATTTTTTCTGGGTGATCTTCATTTTCTAGTTATTTTATTGATTCATTCGTAATGTCCATTTGTGGCAAAGACAATGCAATGTGTTCAGTGAGTCATTTGGGTTCTCTTCCTAACACATAGGATGACTGCATTTCCCCATCTCCCTTGATACTGCCTGGGAATTGTTTGGCTTTGCACTGGCCGATGGAAATGGGGAGAAGTGATGTATGCCTGCCAGGCCTGGCCATAAAACCCCTGCAGGATCTACCACTCTAGCTCATCTCCTTCCATAGCAACTTTGGAGACTTAAAGCTGGCACTGTCACAAAGTGGAGAAGTATGGATCCCTGGGAAGCTGGAGCCTGCCACACAGGAATGTGATGAAGCCATGTGAGATGTTGCAATTGTTATAGCAGTTCATCTATCCTAATATAGCATTACTATTATCAGTGGGGAACAGAAATACAAACCTTTAACAGTGGGCCATGATCTACTGAATGAAGCCCTCAGCATGGCATGCATGAAATGCATGACCCGATCCCATGCACTTCACATTCTAAAAATCTCACTGACCCTCTGAAATGCTCCCCAAACTCCTGGACCTGTTTTCCCCGTTATAGTGTTGATCACAAGTGTATTGTGAATAGTTGGTTATTCATCAGTCCCTTTCACTAGTGCGTGAGTGTCCAATGAGGCAGCAGCTGTCTTCTTCACAGACGTATCTTCAAAGCTTAATACTTCATGTGCCAGGCAAATAAAGGACGCTCAGAATGAATAAACGTGCTCCTAAATGTTCATAGCCTCCTAAAATACCATGAAATTTTAGAGCCTGAAAGGTAGGGAAAAGCAATTTTCATTTTATCAGGACATACTCTCTTCTAAAATAAATTCTCAATCCCTGAAAATCTGACTGGCTAGCCTAAAGCTCTTACATTATTGAAGTGAAACCAAGGGCCAGGAACCAAGTAACATCCTTTTGGATTAGAAATGGTTTCTAGGCCAAATCCTTTATGGGTTTTTGAGGCTTTAAAAATTCTGACTTCCTAAAATCAGAAATAATTTTTTTCATCTTGGAAATTTACAACAAAATTATCCTTAGGTATTTTAAATGGTGGTAGATTCTGAATTTCACATAGGAAGAAACCTCAGAGATTTAAATATCACCGTAACTCAAAATGTTGTGAGGAGACATTCTCAGAAAAACACTGTATTTTATGCTACCTGGAAACTTTAGGTTTAGTAACAGCCCTTCCATTAAATACAAAAGCATTATTTTAAAATGTATTAAACAGAATCTTTCAAGGTTGAGTCTTAGATGTTACTTTAATAGTATTCATGAAGTATATAGTTATTTAAAAAGCGTATTTAAAAAAAAAAAAATCAATGATTTTACTCACTGTATATAGAGAACTAGATTTTTAAAAAATAGTTTCTTCTTTTACATGGAGTATATCTTAAGATACGAAGAACCAAATTACTCTTTGGTTTTATTACATGGGAAAAACAACATACACGCCTTTAGTCAAACAACTTTGTGATATTTATGTTCCATTGCACAGATATGGGTTATACAAATTAGTAACACAGTTATTTCTTAAGTTCCAAACAATTTCTAAAATATTATTACAGCAGTTGCCTAGGATATTAAAACAACGAGGTGGAAATTATACTCTAAATAGTTAAATATGACACTGAAAATACTGCGTGTTTTAATTAGAGAAAAATTAAATTGTGTGCTTAAACGCTCTAACAACTAAGTAGCAGGGCAACCAACAACTAGAAATAAGTCACGATGGTCCATTTTTATGAATGAATTTATATGATTATTCTTTAGATAACCACTCCTCTTGAAAATGCATAATTAAAACATAAAATTTCTGTATCTAAGATCTATGGTGAAGTGTACTATTATTTATGACTTTATGTAACTATTAATTCAAAGATAAAAGACACCACACTTGGAAAGAAGAGAAGATTTTTAGAAGGAAATGGTTTTAATTGAATTAATGAGATGAAAAGATAGTGAAGCCCTGTTTGCTACTTACATGAAAGAAGATTTTAAAAAATAATCACTGCACAAAATACAAAGGGTATGGTTATGCTGTGATATTAAATTTTTCTCCATGTTTTTCTTGACTGTTCAAGGACAAATTAAGGTTTCCACAGCAAATTTGTTTTCAAAATGCCGAATAGTAGCACAATTGCTGACTTCACGTTTCTGAATACCTGTTCGGGAGGGAAAAGTTGTTAAATTTTTGGTTCTTTAGTAATGAATATTCACATTAACCTTCATAGTTATTATTTAGACATATGAAAATATTTTACTGTATATTACATTAACCTCTATAATTTGATTTTTTTAACATTAAAGAATGTAATTTTCCTCTCTTTTCTGAACTAAGTGTCTTGACAGATCTTAGTAACAACAATGCCATTTGTCTAACTTAGAAATACATCTTCACTGTAGTGGTGATTTGTTGAAACTTCACACTAAAAAGACAGAATTTCATTATATACATAAATCTGACATTTTTAAAAATTATGAACCATTAAGATAATTTAAAAATGTAAGAAATCAAGCAGCAGGTTTCAGGTGAGTCATCAGCCTGAGGTAAGAGAACTGTATTATTAAAAGCGCTAACAAAAGCCAGGAAAGCACTTTTACTGTGGGCTGAAGTTCCAAAGAAATCACACCACAGTGTATTTGAATGTCACTTCTTACTTTCCCACAGCTCTGCCATGTGCTTTAACTTTATTTTTATAATGATCTTGAAAAGAAATGCGGAGATACTGTCATCCTTATTTTTCAGGTGAGGAAACAAAGGTTTAGTGATTTGACAAAGCTATGTTAGTTGGGTCAATACTCTTAATTCTTCAGCCAAATTCCTTTATAATTAACCTGACTGACGATCTTCAACAAGATCCAAAAGACAAACAATTTGCTTAGAATCCAGATCCCTGGGCATTCACCTGAAGAACTCCTCTAGAGACCCACTGGGTAAGAAGGACCCGTGCAGAGTGGCTGTACCAAAGAGGTAGGATACAAAGCTGGACTGGATAACTACATGGAAGGTAACCTATCAGCACCTCAAGGCAATGAGATTTCACATTAACCTATTCTCTCTATCTGAGAAGAGTGGATTTAGAGTTAAGATGATGCTTCAGAAATCTCCAAATATTTATAGTGATAGAACAGAGTTTTAACATATTAAATCTAGTTTAACACAATGTAGTGAAACAAAAAACTTTCCTGCCAGCACTTTAAAAAGTATTACCTTTAATGGTTTCTCTGCGTTGCAGTTTATAAGTTTCTTTGTTATGGCACAGTCGATAAATAAAGAAACCCAAGTGGTCAACGTTTTCAATGCGATCAGTGATAACCATGTGCTCATGAATCAGGTATGACTGAGGCAAATAGGTTCCAGCCTACATTTGGGAAAGAATATATTACATGACTATCTCAAGGCCTACATTGAACAGACAAAGAAAATAAACAAAACTCTTAGAGTTTATAGTTGGAACAGAGGCTGCAAACTACTTGCCCACCATCTGTTTTTATAAAGTTTTACTGAAAAACATTCATGCCCATTTGTTTACATATTGTTTATGGCATCAGGATTAAGTAGCTGTAACACAGATTTTATTTCTTGAAAGCCTCCTATTTATTCTCTGGACCTTTAGGAAAACTTAAATATAACTCCTAAAATTATATTTAATTTCAAAATTAAAAGAAAAAAAAAAACTCCTCAAAAAACCAAAACCATGAGTCCTAGTTCCTCTCAGCTATATTTCTAGCAAAATGGACTCCCACAGGGGTAGCTTCTCAACAAGAAATTCCAAGATGCTATAGCAGCACCAATAAGAAATAGTTTAAAATTTTATACCTTTATGTTAATAAGCAACTCCAGCAGGTTTCTGGGTGGCATAACAATGGAAGTGTTCAGAGGAATCACATAGCACTTATCCAGGGTAAGATCTAAATAGGCTGTGAGTTTCTGGGAAGAAAAAGATACATTTTTGTTAGATTAATATTTATAATTCAGGCAACAACTAGACTTTTAAGAATAACTTGTACCATTAGAATGAGTTGGCTTTAGAATGTATAAAGCACTTGTACTTCAACAAGTCAAGACTTTGCTGGGATAGGAATGGAAGTAGTAATGGGAGAAGAAAAATAATTGCTACTAAGAAATAAAATTCTTTAAAAAAATTTTTATTTATCTATTTGTTGATTTTACAAAGAGAGGAAAGGAGAGAGAGAAACATTGTCCTTCTACTTATTTATGCGTTCATTGGTTGATTCTTGTATGTGCCCTGACCAGAGATTGAACCCGCACCTTTGACGTACCAGCTGACACTCCAACCAACTGAGCTACCAGGCCAGGCTGGATGTAAAATTCTTATCAGGGGTTTGTTTCTGTAATAACTGATAATAAGCCATTAAAATTAACTGCAAATAACCTATGATCTGAATAAGAGATTTCGTTAGTTCCCTCAGGTATAAACGCTAATGCCCTCCAAGGCATCCATCCATTATATGTAAAATGATCATCTGCCTATCTAGAATAGTATTAGTTAATACCATCCTTAGAGAACTGAGTAACAGTTAATTAAATGATTGTCTGTGCTCTTGTGGTTCAGGTGAGAAACCCTGATTGAGAAAGACTGTCATGAGGATGGTTTTGAGGATTAAAATGAGTTAACTAAAACCATATAAACACTTAGATTTTAAGAGATCAGTGTTAGTTTTTATTATTTTCTATTTGCTTTGGATAAGAATTATCACCTTAAAGTAATTTTTCAAACTGGCTTATAAATATGCATTATATGTATTTTATCACGGATAAAATGCAACGCCAACTTCAGTAATATGTCCGAATGTTCAAAATGGCAAACATACACTGATTTAACATCTACAGGTAATATGAGAACTGCTGAATCTCTGAATTCTGGTTTGAAAGAAGAAAATATTCTTGGGACAAAAAATATTAGGGGAATTTAAATGTCAACTAAATATTAAATTATACTCTAATGTGCATTTTCTTAGATGTGATAATTATATGGTTATGCAGACAAAGTCCTCATTGTTAAGAAATAACAGCTTTAAGTATCTGAGGGTCAAGTGTCAAATGTGAAAAAAAGATGAAGAAAATATGACAAAATTTTGTAACCAGGTGGAGAACTTGGGAAATTAACTGTATTTTCACTTCTACTTTTCTGCAGTGATTAACAATTTTCAATAGCTAGGGAGGAAATGTAGAATGAGAACTTAGAAATAATTATTAAGCCCATCAAATGCTGACACTTTATTTTATAGGACAGAAGAAACCCAAGTTCATTTTTTAAGTAAAAAGTAAACTCTAAATAGAATAAATTAGCAAATACTGAAATTAAAACTACAAAAAGCATAAATTAAAGAACTTGCACTCTTTTGACAGTTTAGGACACTGGCTCACCTTGTTAAAGTCATGAACAATGTTGGCAGGATCACTATCTGCAAACTCTGGGACAGGCACACTGATGAATTCAACTTCTTCTTCCTCAAAGATCTTAATATTTTCCTCAATTGTCTGGTAGCGAGCAGCTGGGGCATCTGCAGAAGGCTCATTTAAGATGACATCATCTTTGATGTACTTTAATCCACAGTAGTACACGTCATCTGGCTATAGAGGATTTAAACACTATTTCAGTAATTCAGTGAGAGACAGGTTTTTAAATGTAAGCATTACTTAAGCTGCCACCTAAATAGTAGTTTGCTTGCAAACTCTCAGTTTTAGATGACAAGTCAGACAGTTTAATTATAGAGATAACACATTCTTTAAGATCAAGTTTTGAAGTATTGTAAAAAGCAGCTTCAGAAGGAGAAAAGCAGCTGGTTTTCCCTTTACTTTTTGTGGTCCACAAAAATAGAATGTAAAGCAATTATCCCTCTGGTGACAAGTAAATCTGAAGAAATACACAAGCCTATTTCTAGTTGTAGGCATTATTTTTATAAAAGAATATATTCGGAAATTAATGTTTCTTCTGAACGAACATACTTTTAAAACTTTTAATAGGATTCACCAATTCAATAATTTTTCTCTTATTAGCCAATAGAGGAATAATATTTCTAAAATTCCCAGAGTCTGGATTTTCCTTAAAATATATCACAATTAAGTGGAAAATATCATTACAGCAAATCATTATAAAGATTATAAAAAGCACATATAAGTAATAAAGACTAGGAGTATGTAACAAAACATTATGACAAGTATCTTTGGACAGTAAAACTGCAAATGAGTTTTCCTTTACTAAATATATTTCTTATAAAATTGTATTAAACAAAGATGAGTAGTATTTCAGTAATGTCCAGTAACATGCCATTCTCTCAAAAAATATAGAAAATGAGCATGAAATTTATACATCCTCTGGCAGACTAGTTCAAAATTAGTTACTTAAATATTAAAATATTTGAGATAGTCATAATTATAATCAGAAGAAAAATCTGTCTTAATCCACTAGGATTACCACTAAACACTTAAGTTTTACATAAGTTCCATCTTAAGTTACTGCTGAAGTCATACAAGTCTCTAGAGAAACTAATTACTGAGAAAGGGGCAGAGAGAAGTACTCCAGTGTATTTCTCTGTCTAAAATGCTGCCTGTCTAAAAGGCTGGGCAAACAGGTTCAGGAGACTTTTAAACACAGCTTTCAAATAGGACCACCACTCTGGCTAAAGGCCACAGACTGAAGTGCAGGCTTAGAGCAAGTTAGGACCAATCTTCTAACACGTGAAGGCAAGGCAAAAAAGTTCTTAGTATTTTTCCACTTACTTGAAGTGCAAAATATTTGTACAGGTATGCTCCTCCTAGAATGACACCCGCAAGCATGAATGCTAGTCCAAAGCACATGCACCAACACCAGGCTCTTCTCTGGCCAACCGGTACTACTTCATCTGGATCCTAAAATATGAAAACAGACTGATGGTCAATATCACATCTCCGGTCAGAATCATAGGAAGGTGAGGACTGAAAGAAACCTTAAGGATTATTGTTTTATATACAAAGATAAAGACACCGAGGAGTCAGGTCTCAATCAAGATCAAAGTGGTGGTGCCAAGACTCATCATAATGCCTCTGGAGCTAAGAATCCAGTCCCTTGGGAGAGTTCTGCCTCCTAACTCTCAACACCCCACCTGCTATCCATATCTTTATATGGATAATTTTTATTTTCTGTGCACAGCATTTGGTGATTAATACATCTTCTAACATTTAAAAATTCAGAAAAGGTTACAACACAACTTTGTCATGCAATATTACAGTGCTGAGCCTTGTATATTATGACTTCAGAGTATAACATTATTGCAATAGAAAAAGTGTCTAGGAAGTCTTCAAATAAGATCTTTCTAGGAAAGATTCAATAAAAAACCCTTACAAAGTCCAAAGACATAAAACTATCATACAATTGCTAGAATTTTTATTTTGACTCACTCAAGGAAATAATTTAACATTAGAACATCATCTGGGGTCAAGTCTTGAGATACTCCCTTTGCCCTCCTAACCCAGTTCCTCTTCTGTCACTTCAGAGGAAGAGCTAATTTCTTATTTGTACCAGTTTCAAATGCAAACAGTAGACAAAGGAGATTAACTGCTGGCATTACATTATTAGAGGTTCAAGAAATAATAGTGAATAACATTGCAATAATGGGTACTGAAAATAATTGGGGAGAACACTTTGCAAAGTATATGACCGTCTAACCACTAAGCTGTGAGTGTTAAAGGTTACTGTAGTAGGCATACTTGTCAATGTACTGCATACATAATACAACAAGTGCACTACAAGAGAGTAGTATGTAATGAAACTAAGACTAGAAAAATTTATTAAGACATGTAAGATATTCTACCTGTGAATAAAAAGTTACAAGAATTCCATGAAGTCATAAGGTAGTATGACAACTGAATTGATAAAGTACAGTGTTTGCTTGAGTCCTTACCTGATCTGACATAAATATCTAGGGAGATAAGAATTAGTCCCTAGCATAACTGATTTTAAGATGGAGGCAGAGTGGAGGGGTGGAAATAGTTATTTCTAAACATTTGGTACCAGCTGCTGAGACAGTCAAATGTGCGTACAACACTCACTGTTTGGTAGGCTCTTTTCTAGCAGCACAAAAGTGAATAGCCAAAGACGATAGGCAGACATTTGCAAAAGAATATGCAGCCCTAATTATCAAATTAATGACAAGTCCCCAGGTCTTTTGATGTATCATTTTTAACTGGGCAGCAAACAATAATTTCAAGAATGTCTATGTTCTAGGCATTGGTTATATAGTCTCTGTCAAGAAGAGATCATAAAAAATCAGTCTGGAAAGTAAATATGCAAAGAGAACATACGTACGACATGGGTTCTAATAGGAGAAACCAGAGAGCACAGAAGAAGGAATGATATTGTTTGGGGAAGACTTCCCAGGGTAGAAAATACTGGAATGGAATGCTAAAGGACAAATATATTCATTACCCACACAGATGACAGAGTTAAAGGGAAAAAAATGAATGAAACCATCAACCTAAAATGTATTTATTTCTCCAAGGGCCACATGTATGGCTGGAGTGCCCAATATGGTGGGAAGGGGTACAAGAGATAAGAATGGAGAGGTAACTGGGGCAGGTCAAAAAGCGACTTTGGCCCTGGCTGGTATGGCACAGTTGGATGGAGCATCGTCCCATACACAAAAAGTTTTCGGGTTTGATTCCCGGTCAGGGCACATACTATGTTGCAGGTTCAATCTCCAGTCAGGGCAGATATGGAAGGCAAATGATCAATGTTTCTCTCCCTCATTGATGTTTCTTTCTTTCTCTTCCCCGCCCCTTCCTCTCTCTAAAATCAGTAAAAGAAAATTTCTTAAAAAACAACTTTGTATGCCATGCTCCGGAGTTTGAATTCTCATGTTCATTCAAAAATGACTTTTTAGGTCTCTGCTCTCCACCATGTGAGGATACAAGACAGCCATCTACAAACCAGGAAGCAGGCTCTCACCAGAACTCAGTCTGCCTACACCTTGATCTGGGACTTCCCAGCTTCTAGACTGTGAGAAATAAATGTTTTTGTTTAAGCTAAAAAAACAAAGCAAAGCAAAACAAACAAAAATTTAAGACTATGATAATAAACAAAAAAATTTAAATTTCTCAAAGACTTAATTTATAAATACTTTACTTATCGACAGGCCATTTGTTCAGCACCTCAACAATGCATGGCTATACTGGCAGCTCGCAGCCAAACTTGGCATTTAGTTGGTTCTCAACGAATATTTGATGAGTGAAAGAAATTTAGTTTTTTTTAAAGCTTGGTTATTTTTTTAATGACCCATAAGTTACATCGGCAGCCTGCATGAGAATGATATTGGGGGGTGGCAACATAAGAATTCATGACATACAGTGGCTATTTAGCAAAGAACAGCAGCCCTAATTAAGTACTTAGCCCAGATCAACATTTATTAAGGGCCTGCTATTTGCAATGTACAGTGCTAGATCCTCTGGGAAATTCAAGTGTGATTAAAACATGGCTCACATCTTGATTAAGACATGGCTCACATCCTAAGCAATTTATAGCCAAAATTAACATTAGGCATGACAAATAAATGACATGCCGTATTACAATCTGAGTCATGGAGAGGAATTAAAGTATATTCAAGATAGAAAAGTTTTAAGTTAAGCAATTTATTAAGTGTATTTAAAATGATTAAATTTTAACACCTGAAAGAGTAAGCTTTAAGAAAGAAGCCACATATAAAATTATAGAAGAAAAACCCCACAACCATCTCAAAATATGTAGAAAATGCATTTTGTCAAACCAGAACTCCCATTCATAATAAAGTCTCTTTGTAAACAAGGAAGAGGTGAATTCTTTAATATAAATAAAGCTAATCATCAAAAACGTGTATCAAGCCCCATACTTAATGGTGAAACTTCAAAATTATACCATACCCTTTTTCAAGTAAAAAATATGAGGGATGCCCACTAAAACTGATTCGTTTCCTTTCAACATTGTACTAGAGATCCTACCTGGTACACAAATGACAAGAACACAGATATAAAAATTAGAAAAAAGAACACAAAATTGCTGGGTGTAAATGATATAACTGTAGAAAATCCAAAAAGTCTAATTATTCAAACTAATTAATAGTTCAGCAAGACTGACTAAGATTGGCCCATACTAGAAACAACACAAATATCCACTAACTAATGAATGGATAAATTGTGGTTTATTCATAATGAATCAAAACCATGCAAGTGAAAAAAGTCCAATGCAGAAGACTACTCACTGCATGACTCCATTTTTATGAAATTCCAGAAAAAGTAAAACTATAGTGACAAAATGCAACTTAGTGGTTGCAATGGCCAAGGGCTGATGAAGGGAAGACTGAAGAGGCAGGAGGAAACCTTTTAGCCTGATGGAAATGTTTCATATCTTGATTGTAGTGGTGAATATATATGACTTTATATAATTACCACAAATTCAATTAAATTGTACACATAATATGGATCAATTTTATTCCATGTAAATTATATTTCAATATGGGGAATGAGGGAAAAATCAACTGAAATCCTACACATTGGGCAATAAACGTCTAACACCACCAAGTGCTGGAGAAAGAAAGTATGGAACAATGAGGATTGGGACCTTTTATACAGTTGACAAAAGCGCAATTGCTTTGGAGAATAATTTGGTAGCATTTAATAAAATTAAAGATATATACCCTATAAGCCAGCAATTCCATTCCTTGGACTATAACCCTAGACTTTTGTACATGTACATAAAGACATAAGTCCAAGAATGATTACTGTAGAACTGTCAATAAGAAAAAAACTGGAAATAACCTAAAAGTCCATCAAGTGAAGAAAGTATTATAGGTTCATATAATAATAGTTAAAATACAATCAACAAGCACTATTGATTTTGAGATAAATCTCAGAAACATAATACTAAATCACAAACAAAACAAAAACACACACAAACAAGACAAATTGCATAATATATACAGTACATGATATCTAAGACTTTAAAACTATAAAATGGTATTACAGATTCTGTTTTTGTATGCTTAGATTACTTCATAATTAAAGAATACCAACAAAAATCAACAAGAAAAAGGAAAATTACTCATGAACAAGAGTTTCTTCACTAGGGTATATAACATTACCTGGCCTAATTTAAAACAAGTTACAGAAACATGTCCTCCCTACGTACTGCGAAACTGGTACACCTTAAATTATGCTGATGAGGTATAAGATCTCCCACAGGTGCTGTACAATTACCATTTCATTAATCTTTCTAAAACCTCAAGCTTTTACCCCAGTTTATAAATGAAGACACTGAAGCACAAGCTGGCCTATAATCACTCCTCAACAGCAGGTATAGAAAGATACGACTTTCAAAAGCAGTCTCATTCTCGCACTGTACTAATTTCTAGTTCAAATAAATCTTACCATATAATAAAATAAAACTGCTTAATTATATCTTAAGCAAAATGAAGGACAAACTCTGTTCTGGTACTTCAATTAGTTAAGAATTAGGTCACCTCAATCAGTTCCCTAAGAAGCTTCAGAAATGTGCTTCAATTATAAACTTAACGCAGACAAAATGCAAGGGTTTTCATAAAATTTTTATTCTGATCCCATACTAACAAAGCAGTTTACATCCCAGGCACTTGTATTTGAGCCTTCTTCTTAGGATGAAGACATTTTTTCAAAGCTCTCAGATATACTATTTTGCATTATTATAGCAAATGCAACAATGCTTTAAGAAACAGAATACTGCCTGGCCCGGCGTGGCTCAGCGGTTGAGCGTCGACCTAGGATCCAGGCTATCGAGGTTCGATTCCCGGTCACGGCACATGCCCGGGTTGTGGGCTCGATCAATGACTCTCTCCACTGATGTTTCTATCTCTCTCTCTCCCTCTCCTTTCCTCTCTCTGAAATCAATAAAGATATATTTAAAAAACCCAAAAAACAGAATACTAATGAGAAATATATCTGTTAGGGTTAAAAATTATGTTACATTAAAAGGAAGGAAGGGAGGAGGGGTCATAAGAACACTTCCGGTATAAAAATGAGACAGAAATAGAGGAAAGAACCAATACAATTTATTCAACTCAGACTACCATGAGCTACTGAAACTTCAGAAGTAGATTTAGTTATTTAGAAACATACATTTTAAAACATATTTGGTAATATCGATAAATATGGGGATGCACCGGCCAACTGTCCATGGATGTGTTGTTTGGCCTGTATACTGTTTTCCAAAATACAGAATTAGTTGCCAACATTTTAAAAAATTAGGTGATTCTAATTTTTAAAAACAGACTTCTGACTAATGGTCTAGATTTTTCAACTCCTTTCTCATGATTTTTGTCCCCAGTTGAAAACAACACATACCAAGTTCTTTTCTAGATCACATGGTTTTGAACCTTATCTTCATTTTCAGCTCTGACTAGGTATGCTCCCTTCTGAGAACCTAATTTTATAAACCACCAGTCTAAACCAGTTCCTCATATAAAGGATTCTGAGATCCGGGTTTTAGAGACTGGATTAATATGGTTGATAAAGGCATCTTAATCTTTCAAATGACAGAAGCAGCATTCTTTTACAAAGAACAAACCCAAACAGTTGGCATCAGCAAACAAAAAATGGTGGCAGAGAGGAGTAGGGAGTGGGTAAGCCCAAAGAAAACCTTGGTCCAAGGGCTACAGGAATCACAGAGTTGTTCCAAACAACTCCCAGTTTCCAGAAAAGATAAAACAATGAGAATGACAGAGGCTATTTAGGTTATAATACCATCTATATGACGTTCTAGAAAAGGTAAACTATAGGAACAGAAAACAGGAACAGGGTGAGAGACAGGAATGACTACAAAGTGGTATGAAGGAATTTTTGGGGGGAGGGGATGAGAAAAATATTCTGTATGAGACTTTTTCAAAGCTCTCACATTTTTCAACTTGGACAGAAGATACAACTTTGGTCAAAATTATCGGAACTGTATACCTAAAAAAGCCAAATATTTCAGTATTCAATACTCCAGTAAACTCAAATTACTTTCCTTTCTCAATTTATGAGCAGGAAGGACAAGTCACCCCCCTGCCCCAAGGCCCAATTAAATGATACTAAAGAAGCTAAAAAAAAGGTACAAACCTGTAAGAAAAAGAACAGAAAAATAAGACTGTCAGCCAACAAGAAATGTCAAAATTTTAGAGGACAGGAAACAGTTGGACAAGTGGTATTTTAACTTCTCCATCTCAATTACTCATCATAAATTTGGATTATCTCATAGGGTTGTTTTAGGGATTAAATGAGAAAATATAGATGAAGCATTTAAATCATTTTGGTACATAGTAAATAGGAAGTGCTTAATGATAGCTATCATTATTTCCTTCACCAGGGGATTTAGCTGTGAAAGGTAAGCTGAAACAAGAATATGCTAAGGTTGAAGCCAATAAAAAGCAAGCTACAACAGAAAACTGAAAAGCCACTTGCAAAAAGACATATTACTGGACAGCAAAATTAAGTCACCATTTCAGTAAGAATTTTTAAATAAACAAACAAAAAGCCTGGTGATCATCTAAAAACCTACTTTAAAAATTTCCAAAAGCTTTCCTACCTATAGTCTTAGAGCCACAAAAGTTATGTCAGAGATTGCTCCAACTTATTAAAAAGCTATAAACACAGAAAACATTTGTTTGCAGTTTCTTATACATTTAAATCAGTATTTAAATTTTGCTTTCTCATTTGACTTTTCAAACAAGATTGCTACAGTCTCATCTATGGGGACCAAGTCCATATGGGAAATGTTGTGTCTGAGATACCAAAAGGAGGCAGTTTTTCAAGTGATTGTCATTACAAGGACAGTAAGTGTTATTACATTATTCTGTACTTGGAATAGCGGGAGGTTTAGAAAGTGAGAAATTAATCTAAAATTACAATGTCTACAAAACAGATTTCTCATAAACGTCCTTTACTGTTAACAAATCTTACAATATACAAGCAGCAAAAGGAAATTAAAATTTAAAGCCATCGTGTAACAATCTAACTATTGTGAGAAATCTATAACATCTGAACCAGATATTGACATTCTAAATAACCAGCACCAGTCTAGGTTAAAAAGTAGGTCAGAAATAAAAAGTTAAAAAACCAGGCTGCAAATGCGTTTAGTGCTAGATAATAACGTAATCACTTTTGTATCATTAGGGACAGGGCAGAATATTAATATGTGAGTAGATACCTTAAAAATCTTCTATTTTTTCTACATATAAAATTCATATTGGTGAGACTGAAAGGCATGGGTAGTCAAAAGAAAAGCCTAGACCAGCACTTACAGGCAGGTTTATAAAAACAGTATTACATACGTTACTTATTGTGAATTACAGCCTTTACCAGGAATAGCTAAATTGGTCAAGATAGATTTCTTCTGCCACTGACTGAATCATGAGTTCATATTGTTCCTAATAAGAATAGCAATTGTGTTACTGAAAATTTTAAGTATGATAGGAATAATAATTTTTGTAATTCGTTATAACATTAAGTGTGAAGTTAGAGGGGGAAAAAAGCAAACCAGTTCTAGACTCATTTTTGTATAAATTTTGGATCTTAATGTTACTCAACAAGAGTGTTACACATTCATCTTCAAATATGAATAATTCCATTTAAAATACAACATTTTTGATAAGAAAATTCCTAGTATATTTTTCTAAAATCATAAAATAGTTTAAATGTGGAAAGTTGTATCTTCGGTCCAAGTAGAAAAATGTGGAAGTTAACACAAAATGACTAGAAAAATAATTCCAGTTCTTGAGATCAGGGATATTTGTCTCTATAGAATGAACACGTAAAAAGTGCTTTGAGCCCTAGCCAGTGTGGTTCAATGGTTAGAGCACCCACCCAGTGGGTTCGATTACTGGTCAAGGGCACATACCTGGGTCCCAGGTTGGATCCCTGACCCCTGATTGATGTCTCTCTCTCACATTAATGTTTCTCTTTCTCTCCCCCACTCCTCCCTCCATTCCACTCTCTAAAAATCAATAGAAAAAAATATCCCTGGGTGACGATTAACAAAAGAAATAAAAGTGCTTCCAACCTTATGCCATGCACCAAGTGCACGTACAATAAATACTCAGTAGTCATTTGATCGTGTCCCCTTACTCCACCACTCTCCTAGCTCTTGGATCCCGGGGTGTTGTTTTCTTGTGAAAGCAGATACAGACATTTAAGTAGGTTGTGATTAATTTGGTTTACATAATTGGTTTAGTCTATCTCAGCTACGCTAGGTGATTCTCTAATGTTGGGGCACTTAGTAATTTAAAAATTCCTGGTTTAGTGTCTGGCCATGCAGTAGGTGCCTCTGAATATATGATCAGTTTTGTTCTCAGAAATAAAAGATTCCGTGTGGAAAGACCATGAAATGTCATTTAGTCCAACACATCATTTTACAGATAAATATAATGAAAGCCAGGAAAGTTAAGTAAAATTATCTGTGTACTATCACAGAACTAATAAGACCTAAGTATCATCCAACTCCATGTGCATCTTGGGGAAGGGAAAGCATGAAACTATTAGGTCAACTACCTGTCTAAGTAATAGCTCAGGCAAATTAACTCTGGTAAAAGGTAAAGTGACACGATGTAACAATTGGATAATACTCAGATCCAACAAAAACATAGCTTGAGTTTCCACAGAATTCTGCCATCATAATTGGTTTACTTCAATTGAACCACACACGTAATAAGTGGTGTGTGTTAGACTTTTATCTATTGTTCATCAAATTACAAAGCATAGTAATTAAAAGTATTAAAATCATATGCACAGAAGCAAAAACAATAATGAAAAATAATTCAGGAACACCAGCATATAAGCATTTCAAAGTAAATGAAAAAAGTAAGACAATAATTACAAAATGAAACCTCAGTAAAGAGTAATAAAGCCACAAAGCAAAACCATGAAGTTGGTAGTGAGTTGTATAAAATTACTCATAAAGGAGACAGTTTTGGAACTTTGAAGAGGGAGACCAGAAGATGCCTTATTATCTTTCTCTAGGCCACCCTGTCTGACATTACACTAGTGCTAATAATGCAGATGGTTTCCATTATTATCTATTATTATCATTAAGTCCATTTTTAATGTTTAAGGAATATTCTAATAAATCTTTAAAAGGCTATCAAGATAGCAAAGTTGAAAGTCCCATTGATTTCCAGTTAAACGTTTATCGTCACTTCCTCTTGAAAGCTAGACAGAGTAACAGTAAAAAGGATAGACAAACGAACCTTAAGACAGAGAATGAAAATGAATGACAGCAAACTATGTCCATAAAAACTTGAACGCTGAAAGCACAAGGAAAAAATCTCAAGCTTCTAGAGGAAAAAAAATAAAACAAAACTGGCAATGTACAAAGAACCAGGAATCAGAATGGCATCAGACCAAGAGATAACAGAGCATTATCATCAAAATGCTGGGGGGAAAACTACTGCTCACTTAGAATTTTATACCCAGATAAATTAATTGTGAGGATATTCTTAGACATGCAAGGTTTAAAAAATATTGATCTCAGCCCAGCCGGCCTGGCTCAGTGGTTGAGCATTGACCCACGAACCAGGAGATCATGGTTCCATCCCGGTCAGGACGGGGCAAGGCTGCGGGCTCAGTCCCCAGTGGGGGGCGTGCAGGAGGCAGCCGATCAAGGACTCTTTCTCATCATTGATGTTTCATTGACATTTCTCTCTCTCCCTCCCTCCCTCCCTCTCTCTGAAATCAATAAAAACATATTTAAAATAAAAATATATGTTGACCTCGGACACTTTTTCTCTGATTCATAAAACTGCAGATCCAACATGGGATGGAGGCAAAAGTAATTCAATTCCAAGATGGTAATTACCCTCAGGACATCTGCGTAGCAACATGGCTGGAGTGCAACCAGTCTGGATGGTGAGACTGAAGAATAACAAGTGGAATATCACCAGGAAAACAGAAAACGTGATAAGCTATCTGGTAAGTTTGTACATACAGAAAAGCAATTATACTGCTGTCAGAGAGTCTGAAGATGAATTAGCAATAAATACACAGAAAAAGAAGCAATCCTCCTCTCAGTCTAAGGAGCAATTATCAAATAATAAAAAGGTTTTGTATGAGAAAGGTAGTATAAAGTCATTCTATACTACTCAGATGTAAATAATGTTTATGTCAATTACAATAAAAGCAAAGAATATCAGTTTTACCGGAAATTACAACTATACCAGGAGAATAGATTATGTGTAATATGTAAAAATAAATAGAAAAAGCTAAATATTCACTTCATTTAGGAGGCCAATAGATAATACATAAAATTGCAAAAAACAAAAAAATAGAAATAACCAGAAACCATGAAACAGCAGTATAAGCAAGTGCTTAGAGAAGTTCACCAAATGTGGTCCAGGGACACCCTTTCAGGGGATCCAACAGTTAGAAGTATCCTTACAATGAAACGAAGACAGTTATCTTCATTATTCTCAGACTAGTGTACAGTGGAGTTTTCTAAAAGCTAAATGTGAGATACTACAACAGGCGGCTGCAGAAGCTGATATGAGAATCCAACTGCATTCTGTTAAACTATTTAGTCAACAGTGCTGCAAAAACGTAAAACAATTTTACTCTTTACTGAATGCTAAAGCAGCGATTTTCAACCTTTTTCATCTCATGGAACACATAAACTAATTACTAAAATTCTGCGCACACCAAAAATGTATTATATTTTTTGCCGATCTGACACACACACACGATATAATTTTGATTCATTCACACCAGATGGCTATTGTTGTGTTGGCTGTCATTTTTTTATTTGACAATCTAAGGAAAAAGGGGTCAGTGCACCTGACTATATACTGTATGTTTTTAAAATTCTCATGGCACACTGGTTGAAAATCGTTGTGCTAAAGGGTTTTTCTGTTGTAGGAATGCATCCTCTCCTGTTGGTGGGGGCCTATGTGGAAATGGCAACAATACTGTTATATAATTGACATGAAGGAGAGTAATACAAAACAAGAATGAAGGGAATAAAGTGAGACTCTAATAGATGGGGATAGTGCAGAAGCACTAACATTTGATGAATTTCTATACACTGTTGTTTCACAACACTATATAAGGTTGGTACTACCACTGTATTTTACAAATGAGGAAAGTGGGGCTTGGGAGGGTTTCTGACTTGCCAAATTAACATCCAAGTTACAGAATTATCATTTGCCAAGAGGATCTATTTGCCAGGAGGATCTAACACTATCTGAAAGTGACTTTAAGTTTGAGGCATTCATCTATAAAAGCAAAAAATTAATAACTGCTCTGCTTAATTTTTGTCTTGAAGTCGGCTACTTTTAAAAATCTTTAAAGCCAAATCAAAGTAAAAAGGAAAACTGAATAGATACTACATTTGTCTCACATCATGAAACTGTTTCATGAATGCCAAAGCCTGTAAGAGATGTAGTTGTAATAATTGTAACAGTAGTAATAACAGTAATAGCAGCTAACATAGTCTTACTCTGTTACAGGCATTGTGATCAATTTTTTACAGATGATCATATTCCCTATTTTGCTGATGGAGAAACTGAGACAGAGTTGAAGTAACTTACCCAAAGTATCACACACAGTAAGTGGTAGAGGCAGGATTTAAACTGTGAATTATATAATCTTAAATTCTTAGTAACTAGACAGAATTTTCCTGAACTGTACCCCTCTACTGCTTGAGGGGACTGGGGCAAAAAGGAAAAATATTCTTTTGATTCCCTCCTTCCCCAACCATTTACAAATGTAAAAATCATTCTTAGCTCAAGGGCCATATAAAAACAAGCAGCAGCAGGCGATATTTGGGCCCATGGGCGATAATTTATCAGCACTGTAAAACAGGCTTTCAGTGTCTTTGCCTAAAATGCTTGCATGAATTAGTTAATATTTAACAATCAGATTTCAAATAAAAACCCTGATTCTAGTGTACCTTTAAAAATTAGAGGGTTGAGCAACACTGAGTCTGTCTTTTTAAACAAAACTGAAGAATGTTCTAACTTGTTTAATATGCAAAAAGCCAAGCTTCACTAATTCATCTACTTGGGCCCACGAGGCATTGAGTTTGCCCTCTCTGCTTAATATGACTAACATTAAGCTAGCTAAAACCAATGGGCCTGGGAAATTTTCTTCCTAGCATTAAAATGAAAGCAAGAAAAAAATGAATTTTTTTTCCACAAAATCTGATGGAGTAATATATACAACAGAATGGAAATAGTAGAAAGGTTGGCTAACAAAATAAATTTTAAGAAATGCAGATCTTAGATAGATCGACTAGCTCTTAAAATCATTTTTCCCAGCACAAAGATGGGTCTTCTTTTGGATGTTATCTTTTTGGCTCTTATATTAAATAATTTTAAACATTATAATCATATTTAAAGAAAAATAAATTCAAGATTTAATCTTTATTTTTAACTCATTCTGCAAAACATACACTTAAATTTTTTAAACTAATTTTGGCATTAAAAGTTAAACATTCAAATATACAAAAATCCATCAAAACTATGCCAAAAAAGGCTTATGCAAATATTCAAAATCTCCCAAGTATTAAATATACGACACCATACTTAGTGTCAATTTTGCAAATTTCCAAGATATTTAACTTCAAAATGTTAGCATTTATAAATTGTGCACATTTTATTCCATTAATTTTTCTTCTGACATATTTACATTAGCTGTAAGTCATAAAATTACTGCTGGAGATTATCAGCATTAAAATATAAAACAATAAATGAAAAATTAGAATATCCCTCTATCATAAAAAACGAGTAATTTCCTCATTTCTGTAACTGAAGATTGAAATTCTTCTGCTTAAGAATATTCTTGATTTCCCCCCAAATGGTAGAATTACAGAAATACTTCCTCAAAGTTCTTTTTACATCTAATCAATTTTTTTAAATGTTTTTAGTTGATTTTCTAGAGAGGAAGGGAGAGGAATAAAGAGATAGAAACATCAATGAGACAGAAACATCGATTGGCTGCCTCCTGCACACCTCCTATTGGGGATCAAGTGGGAAACCAGGGCATGTGCCCTGACGGGGAATGGAACAGGTAACCTCTTGGTTCATGGGTTGATGCTCAACCACTGAGTGAGCCACAGGGGTCGGGCAACCTCTTATCAATTTAAGAGCATAAAAAAACTTTAATTGTTTAAAATAAGTTTATTCATTCAATTATTGGTAACTCTTAGAAGGTACAATTTTATTGTAGATTTCCTTAAAGCTATTAAAAAATACATATCACAAATACTGATTAAAGGGGAGAATCATCATTACATAATCTTTAAATGATTTTCTTAGGATCATATCTATAATTTAATTTCCAATTTTCAGCAGTCTATCCTGTAAATAATTCTCATTAAGCTTTGTGCAAAGAACGTAAGAGAGCCAAGAAAATAACTCTTTACACATAATATAAGCTTTTTGAAATTATAGCTCCAGTGTTACTATTTTCTACATCATATCGACAAAAACCTCATTCAGAAATTCAAAATTGTCAAATCCTTTATTTAACAGATAGCCGTTGTGGCCTGAAGAATTTCTTTGAAGACAAAGTCCTTACCTTCTTCAATCTGAGCACTAATAAATAGTTGTCAAGTTTACCAAAAAGTTTAAGAGAATGAATTCATCAATGTATTTGAAGAGAAACATTGTTTCTGGATCTTCCTTTACTGTTAACAATGATAGACAAAGTAGTACAAGAAGCTTTAGTTATGTGAATTCAGAAAGTATTTCCTTTTAAAAAAATAAATGCCTTTCTAATAGACACTTCAGATGTTTAAGTTATGACATGCTAGAACTAAGAAAAATATAAATGTCCCACAATTGCTCCTTAAAACATTTTCAATGTACAATGAAAGCAAGTCAAACTTCAGCAATACATAATGAAAGCCTCTTAAGTTAAATTCTAAATCAACTGCCCCGCCGAGCGTGGCTCAGCGGTTGAGCGTGGACCTGGGATCCAGGCCATCAGGGTTCAATTCCTGGTCAGGGCACATGCCCAGTTGTGGGCTTGATCAATGACTTTCTCATTGATGTTTCTGTCTCTCTCTCTCCCTCTCCTTTCCTCTCTCTGAAATCAATAAAGATATATTTTTTTAAAAATTAAAAAAAAAAAATTCTAAATCAACTTAAAAAGATTTCTAACTATGTGTCCCTAGAGATATTTCTGATTAAAAATACTTCTCACTTAAACCTCTCTTACATGGCAGAAATGAATTCCACAACGTCTTAAAGGGTTATGATTTTGCAAAGGATAATATACCTGCTTGTCTAGTCGGGAGAAAATGTGTTTAAGATGACATTGGGAATATCCCAAGCAGGTGACTTGTCCTCCAATTGTACAGTATGCAACCTGGTCCACTCTCTGCAACTGCAGCCAACAGTAGCAGAGTTGGGTGGAGCACGAGTACACAGGATGTCCTGCCAAGTCCCTTGGTATGCACGGGGCAATTAATTTATCTTCCAATACTAAACCTTCACTTCAGATATCAATACCCTCAATGGAGAACCAAGATGTAATGACTGCAAAGTTTTTACTGACTGATGCTTACAAACACTAGGTAATGATATGTACTTGTTAAAAAGAACTAAACTCCCAATTCCCTCTCTAAAGATCAACACATTTCAGTAACTATCATCGTATACTTTATGTCCTTTGTTCCTCTGCCTCAACCCCCGCCCCTCAACGCGGAAAAATAAAAATAAAAAAATCAGAAAAACAAAGACCACCCCCAAAAAACTAAATTACCAAACCCCAAACCCTCCAGCTGAGTTTAATGCAAACAGAAAATGTCTGGAAGTGTGAAAAACTAGGGCCCAAATAGCCATTTTGTGATGGGTAACTCAGACCTTACTGGGTTAGTAGTTCTTCACTTTTTCTCAAGCTTCCATCCTGCCCCATCTTCTCCCCTACATAAACACAGCACTTTACTTTTAAGAACATCTCACTTTTAAGAAAGTCTACAACTCCAGGGTAGAAAAGAGGCAACATGATTTATCAGCAAGACACTGTCTGGGAATACCTCTGAAGCAAACTTGAGATTTTTTGAGGTTGGTTATTGGGAAAGGTGTTTCATAATTCGGCGTTACAAGAAAATGAGCTGTTGACAACTACTGTTCTACAGTGATGTAATCCAAACTGAATATTTGATTCGTTACATAATACTTCTATCCATCTCCTTTCTCTTTGGCCTACTGCTACTTAATATGAGGAAGGAATATAACATGCTAAACACAGGAAGGATGAAGGGGAACAGTGTGGTTAGGGTGAGGAGGTAGTTATTTTTCACAATGAAAACAACGTAATTCCTGCCAAATATAATTATAGAGTCCTAGCATCTTCAAAGAATTTTAAAACTGGAAGAATCCTTACAGACCAATTGGTCCTACCCTCTCATCTTATAGATAAGGAAAATGAAAAACTTAAGCCCAAGTTCAAACAGTTAAGTAATGACAAAACTGGGACTTCTGACTCAGTACATTAAGTATTTTCTTTTACATTCGCACATCTATAACAAACGATTTTGCAAAGCTCAAAGTTATAGACACGAACATAAATGAATTTCTGCCTGTAATATAAAACGTGCATTTAATTTCAAATTCACCCGTTACACAAAACATAGGAAGTACATTCTGCTGTTTTCGTATCTCTAAGAGTTTTGTGCTAATTGGGACTGGTGGAGGAAGGTGAAAATAGTTAAGGGGGAAATGTAGGAAAAGAACAAAAAGTAGCAAGCTGGTTGAGATAAAATAATCAATAGACATGGCTACTGAAATTAACAGCTACTGAAAAGACAAGATTAAAAAATGGGGCAACAAAACTGCTTCCAGGGGGTTCTCACCCTGAACTGAGAAAAGAGCTAAAGAAACAGCAAAAGATAAGAGCAGAGTAAAGTACTGGAATGCATACTACATTAAGACAGCTGACTGGAGTGAGAGAATGTGGTAGAATCTGCATTTTAAAACCAGAATCCCAGATGATACGAGAGGAAGTGACCCTTATAAGTACATTTTGAGAAACACTGTTTTTTAGGATACTGTGTTCTAGGAGGGTTAAAGGTATTACCGATTCTTGCTCAGGCGTCCTGACCCATAACTAGCTTTACTTGATTCTCTCAACCAACCAGGCAAGGAAATCACCTCAGAAGGGTGATTCTGTGCAGAATCCAGGCAGTCAAACTAGGCTGTTACAGTACAGTCACCCAGGGAGCCAGAGACGATTATGTAATCACTGCCCAAGCTCTAAGAGGAAGAGACAGTTCTCTCACAAATGTCTGTTATAAAGTAAGCCTTCCAATTATCATTAAGTGACTGGCTGATTATAAGGATTCTACTTTTAATGTAGAGCAGTATTTTGTCACTTGCTGAAGAAGCCTTTGAGCTTATAGCTAGAAAAAGAATTAGTCATTTTGTATCTGCCCACTCATCCATAACGGCTTTGTGGTCACAAAGGAAGACTCTGGCCCTCACAACTTAGTTCCAGTATTTTTCTTTGGATATGGGGATCTGAGAAGATAGAAAAGGAAAACAAAGCACAGAGCTATGAATGGTTACTTTTTTACAGCTGCTATGACCACAAAATTTGACTGTGGTGAAACAGTGAGAAATTCTGAAGATCTACAGGGTCACCCTTTCAGAAATGACAGTAAATGTCAAAAATTGGATTTACAGCTGCCCAACAAATTAATTCTGACTTATGTGGAGTTTCAAATCTCCTTCACTACAGCAGAACAGAGCAAAGCTGTCTGAAGTGACATCATCTGATGCTGCCCCCCCCCCCCTTTTAATAGGAGGGATCATACTTCTTTAGAAGATTTTAAAAGACATGCAATAGAATTAAAATCTATCTATCTATATATGTATTTGAGACTGTTGTGACTGGGCACTTGACTATCAATCTATTTCAGGTACACGGAATGTTACATAAATATAGAGCTAAGATAATAATTTGCTACTGGAATTACGGTATGTGCATTCCAAACATTTTCTTGTAAGACCAAGCCTGTTTGCAATGGATTCAGAAAAACAATACCAATATGCAAACTCTCAATCCTTGTACGAAATCAGTTCACTGTTCCTATTTCAAGGCAAGGCAGACATTTAAAATCAACCCCTGACCTTTGTGTTTTTAACCAGAACACTTCCAAAACCAAGTACAGGCTAAACATTTTTACATCCAATTCACATTAAATTCTCAAACATGTTTACAGTAATATTAGTGGCCTATTTTTCAGTAGTAATTTTCATTAGGCTATATAAAAATAGTGCTTATTACTCATATCTGCACACAAATAACTGAGTTTTTCAAAGTTAAAACTAAGTATATCCTATGGTAATTAGTCTTGAAAAGTGCTAACGAAAATTAGTACAATTATGGTTTCACTCCTGATTTTACTTAGGGTTAAAACGAGGGATTTTGTAAAATAAGGGAAATTTTCTAAGGGATGTAGGACAAGTTTCCCGCATTTAGTTTCACTTAGCCTAAGGGGTCCTATAAAGATGCAGATATAATTTAAAAGCCAATTGTCGGTTTTACACTAACATCCACATAGTAATTACTGATCTTTACCTGCAATATTTTAGTTATAAAATCAACAGCCAGAACCTACTCTGCGCACCTTCCCTTTGCTCCCCCCCCCCCCCCCCGTCTGCTCCTTGCTCCCCTCTCCAGACCCCACCTGACAATACCGAAGGGCCGTGGGAAAAGGAGGCAAAGAAGAAAATGCTTTTAAAATGACGAGGCTCACAGGAGCTGGACTTTGGTCCAAGTGGTGCTGAGCCTCGAAACGAAAGTAGGAAGCAACAGAGGTTTAGGCTGGTAATGATGTCAGCCATTTTAGGCACATTATTTATAGTGGGAGGAAGTGCCGAACTCTGTTGTTGTTTTCGAGGGTTTGCCCGTCGCCGCCGGTCTGCAGGTCGAACGAACCCGGCCCCGGCTCCGCGAACATCCCCCGACCGCACCCACGACCGTGCCCTGGGCACAGTTCTTCAATCCTTCCTCTCCGGGCCTCCCGAGACCCCAACCCGCGTCAGGCACCGCTCCCTGCACACGCACCGCTCCCTGCACACGCACTTTCTTACAAAGAAGCTGCGGCCGGACAAACAAGGGGAGCGGCCCTTGGAAAGGCGCGAGCTCGGCTCCCCGCGCGCCCCCGCCGAGCCCCGCGCAGCCCCACCTCCCGGCCTCGGACCTTGCAGTCGACCGCGACGGCGTCGGGGGGGATGATGAGCGCCTCCTCGCTGCTCTTGGGTTCGTCCTTCTTGGCCTCCTTCTGGGCCAGAGCCGAGTTGAACGTCACCTTCACCATGGCTTGGCCTGGGGTGCCCTCGGCGGGCGGCGGGCTGGAGGGGCGGGCGGCGGGCTCCTGGCTGCCGGGGCAGCCTCCTCGGCCGGGCCTCGGGTGCGGTTCACGGGCGGCTGAGCGGGACCGGGCGGCTCCGCGGCGGCTGAGGCAGCTACTGCGGCACCGCGCCCGCAGCCCTCCAGCTCCGGGGCGAGGGCGGGGACAACTCGCGCAGCCCCGGGGGCGGGGCCGGCGCGGGGGCCAGGACCGCGGCCCAGGCCTGGCCCGAGCCGGAGCCGGGCGGGCGGGAGGGGCGGAGCCAGAGGGGGCTCGGGTCCCGGTCGAGGGAGGGGGCGCTCGGGCGGGCCGGGAAGCGGGCGGACCCCAGGGGCCGATCGCGGCGCCGAGCCTGGCCCTGCCCTGGCCCCCGGGCCCCACGCGTGATCCGGCAGCAAGGGAGGGGCGCTCCTGGGTGCGGACCCGGATTTTCCAGTTCTGAATTCCCTTCGAACGTGTTTACTACACTCAGTTGTTGCAGTTTTGTAGCAAAATCAGGTGCACTTTCCTGGGTTCGCAGCGTACAAATTATTAACCTCTGGCTGCACCAGGCCGGCCCCTCCCCGGTTGCTGCGCCTACTGCGAGTCTAAAAGGCTGTGAAATTTGGGGGCGTCCGTACCTGCATTTTCTCACTTTATTATGGAACAGACTCAGTGGGGCGCAGAAATGTTTACTGGGCTCTATCTTTGTGATCTGAATTCTTTATCTTCCCTGGACCTCACCCAAGGGCGTTTACCTGACTCAGACTTGCCCGGTCTTCTCCCTCTCCCTCGGGAAGTTAATGCCTGCCCTGCCTAGTTCCAGAGCAATGCACGGAGGAAGCCATTTAGCAGATTTGTATTTCATACATCTCACATTCTGAAAACAAAATGTTCCACTCTTAGGCAGACTTGGGCAAAACCCACAGGCATACTGGCCTGATTTGTGATTCGAGACAAGGTACTCTATGATAATGAGTCTTTAGTAGTTTTCGGAGGAGCAGGGGGTGGGGTGGATTTAAGGATAAAACGAAATTATATTGGGGGGGGGATTTAAGGATAAAACAAAATTATATTTTGAAGATATTTTACTTACAACTAATTCAAGAGAGGATACTGGCCCGCACTGTTGGGTTAATGACTGTGTCAACAGATGGCCCTTCTCCCACCCCACTTTGTCCTAGTGTACTCAAATGTTTGAGCTGTGTCAGCTGTGCCCTGGGTTAACCGAGAAGATAGTAGGTTCAATCTGAGGTCCTTGGGCTTTGGTTCTGCTCAAGGAGGGGGCCAGGTCTCTTAGACTCCATAGGATCAGACCACCAATCCTAGAAACAACCCAAGATTTCAGAATCGGATCATCTTATCTCCATGAGTCATCCTGGATTTAGCTAGAAACCCAGGGGAGAACTTGCATCTGCTTAGGCATTCTGAATTTCCAGTGAAAATGATTTGTGTTCAATGGAGAATAGGAAGAGTTTTTAGTTATGGTGAATTCTGACCCTAGCTAGCCATATGACTTGCAGCAACTTATTTAAACTTCCCTGGGTGACACTTGTCCAGGAATCAATTCTGTGGGGTTAACTGTGAACTGGAATGGTTTCATAGATTTCCTGAGACACTACAACTGAAGACTGGGGAATGCTGGAAGCAAGATCTGAAGGATTATAAATGACTATACACGTATTCCTCCTGATTCTCCTTTTGTTATGATAAAATGCTGAAAAATCCTCAAGGCATTTTGATAGAATTAGGGAAGAAAATAAAATTCTGAACAACACAAATTAGGAAACGGAGGCAAAGGAGGAACAAAGCAGTTTGACAGAAAAAGAAATCACCACCACCCCCCTATTTCTATTCTAAAATATTCAGGAATAAAAGACCATTATTTTGCATATCAGCAGTTTGAAATTTTGTGTACCAGCAACAGTTTACAATCAGTTGGCAAACAGTCTGGGAATAATCTCCTGGTTTTGTTTCTTCATTTTATCTGGTGTGTCTACAAAACTGTAGTGCACAACAAACAGCCGGGATAATAAAGAGGCTGGATCAAGACCAAACATAGCAAATCCAGTCCAGTGATTTATAAAATGTTGCCTGTTGACCCTGGAAACTAAGGAGTGGGGGAAGGAGAGTTGATGACTCAACAAAAGAAAGTTAAAAACATAGTTATAAGTTACCATTAACTATTGAGTGTAAGAAAGTTTTAGAAGGTCTTTGTTTTCCTTTTTGTCCTTTTTGTCACGTTGATTTTGAGAGGGTAAGAAGACTGTTTTTAAGGTGAGCGTAGCTTCACATTTTACCTTGATTTCCGTGCTTGTTTTTATACCTAACCTGGAGGGAGAACAAAATCAAGCCAAGTAAAGGCAAGAATCTTAGATCATTCAGATTTGTGCGACATACTTGAACAGGGATTTCTTTTGCAGGTTCTATCCCCATACCTCCTTCTGGTTTAGCAGGATGACTGGAAAAACATTTTTGCAAATATGAGGCGCTTAGTGAAACAACAACAGTGAATATGCCCCTTGAAATGTGCTCTTAATGCCTTCTCTTTTAACCCAGAGTGTTACTGTTACTAGGTATCTTGTGGCTTTGTCTCAGCTGTTTATAATAAAGTGTTTCTTCTAGGCAAAATGTGAGGGCTTCTTACCTCTCTTCAGACTTAAGCAAGCACTGTTTTTCTTTTTTTATAACTTTAGATATCCTTTATTGTTTCTAAATTTCCTAGCTCCCAAGTTTATATTTTTTATTGCCTCCCTACCTCAATACCATATATGATTTTCAATTATTTTCTGGTATAGCATGTCACTGTTTTCCATGATGAACTGACTAGATGAGGTTTTTGTTGTTTTTCCTCTCAGAATCTTGGGCTGTAATGTACCAACCCTTTGGGAATTGTCTTAATAATAAATGCAGTTCTCTTTTGATATGATCGATTGTGGCATTTTGGATTTTTATTTTGTTTTGATTATGAAAAGACTGGATATGCTCCACACTGGGTACTCTAGTCTTCTAGTTGCCATCTATTGGTTTCCCTCCTCCAACCATGGCTTTCTAAGCACCATGCTTAGAATATGTCTCTTAGCATTTAAGAAAGAGAAAGAAAAGAAGAGAGATAAGATGAGAAAAATAAAATTTAAAAAGAGGAAATGAGAGAAATGGCAGAAAGGCGCAAAGATAGTCCAGTGAACGAAATTCACTCAGAAGACCTGAAACCTGGTCTTGCTTAAACTTCATTATGCCTCATATTTTATTAGTAATATGCAACAAATAAACCAACTGTTCTTAGCATGACGGTAGAGTCTAGAATGACCTGGAGTAGCCTGGTAAGGTTTCATAGAGGAGAGAGGATTTTAGTTGGAAGAGTGGAAAGGATTTGGATGAAGCAAAAGGAAGAGAAAGAAGAACCTGAGTGGAAGAAACAGTATGAAGAAGACCGAGACCAGAAGATAGCACATAGCAAGAAGAGCAACATCTAGAGGAGGGTATAGCTGAGTAATTGTGGAGGATAACAGCTGATTGGTAAGATGGAGCCATAAATTTCCACGTCTCTTAGAATGACTAGTGTGGAATTTTTCCTGAGGATATTGCTAAAAGTTTCTGTAAATAACCTATTTTTTTGAAGGTGCTCCATAAAGATTAATCTGGATTTCCAGGTTAATGAGAAAGAAGGAATCACCAAAGACAGAAATTTCAAGACCGTTGAAGTAGCTTCTCACTCTCTTTTTTAATGAGGATAAATGAGATGTTTCTAATGCTTTTATTTGTTAGAATAAAGGATAGCATATTAACTAACATTACTAATAATAATGTACAATAGAGTATGTATCTTTATAAGTCAAATAAGGTAAAACAGAGGCTGGCCTAATATAAAAAATCTGCCCAACTCCAGTTAAATCTTACCAAGTGTTGTACTAGGCTTAGGACTTCCAGGCAAGTAGCACAGAGGTGCTGTTATCATAACCATTATTTTGGCAACATGGATTGTGAGAGGAGGCACTGATATTTCTCTATCATGACCGCAAATATGCCCCACCACAGTTTTCATATGTGAGTCTGTGTGTGTACATGTATACTCTAAACTTTTAAAGGCCCCCTATCACCAAGCCAACCTATATCCCCAGTGCATTCTCTCTACACTCTATTCTGTCCAGCCTGAAGTATAGGAATTTACCCTGCTTATATCTTTATCAAAATCATTATTCCAATTAATAGAAAGCAGGTAGTTTGCCATTTCTAATGCAATTTTATTACAAAAAAAAAAGGAACATGAAATTAGTACAAAGAAATTTCTTTTAGTGAGTTTCTTAAATGGTTGACTAAATTTCCAGACAGTTAGTTCCATCTTTTGTGCACGTTTCTAAAATAAGTAGACACATAGAGTAGGACACATACAGAAACCCTGAAGGCAGACTCCAACTAACACTGATTTTTAAAAATGTATTAATTACCCTAGGATCTAATTAAAACCCCCATGTGATCCCTAAATATTTTTTCTTCCTTATTTTTTGACCTTTTCCCCACCGCCGAGATAAAAACAATACTAACTTTATTTTAATTTTGGTGAATTATTTAATATTCTGTCGCTTTAATGAAATAAAGAAAAGAATATCACTTAACCTTAACTCTGAAAATATTGTTAAAAGTGTAGATGAATTCATTAGCAGAATATATGGCAATATATGTTATCTCCTGGAAATATTTACATAAACTTAACTGCTAAAAAACTTTAAAAATTAATTTGTGTAGAAGCTTTATGAGAATGACTGAGATAGTCTAACCACAGTTTGATCTATCACATCTCTATTTTTGTACATTATATCTTGTATTTCATATATAAATACTCAATTACATCTAAGGCATATGTGCAATTTGAACATAAGTCAAAACAGAAGAAAAAAGTGCTGGGCAGGAAATCAGAAAACAAACTTGGCTGTCCTGAGACATTCAAACTTCAGAAAACCATAAATGTGAAGTGTCATGCTCTCAGACTTAATAGCCAGAGGACTTTGCCTTGTCTTCAAACAGTGTTCTAGCTATTAGAATCAAAGTCCTGGAAACAATACTTCAAGAAGTCTTTGGATAGTTCTTTTTCTGCCTAGTCCAAGACCAGATTGTAATTAAATCTAATGGGAAGGTCATGGTTATTTAGACAGACTGAATTTTTACAGCCACAACAAAATTACTTTTCTTATGATCATTAAACAAAATTATTCAAAAATGAAAGAAAAACTTGAACTATTTTGGTCTCCTGCAGAACTGTGGTCAATGGAACTGTGATCAAAGGTCACCAAAATGAACTTTCCAACTTGGGACCTCAACAAACATTGCATGTAGCAATAGTTATTAAGCAAGAAAAGCATTCATAAAGCAGCATAATTAATGAATAGAAACAGTAAGGGCTTTATTCCACACTTAGCTTTCATGGCTTCTAGATGTTACCTCAACCCAAACCTAGCCATAGCTACTGATGAAGAAGTTATTTCCTATTAACTCAGAGATAATTTCTTAGATCAATGTGACAGTGTATGCCTAGCTAAAACTCTCGCCTGTACTCCCAGCCTTTAGTGGACACAAAGACCTGGGAAAGGGCTCCACAATGAGTTACTGACAAATACAACCTTAAAACCAACTGGCCTAGTTAACCTGTGTTGCCCAGTTGGAACTTATTGCTACTGCACTCCTAGGGCAAGCAGAGGCAGGGCTTGTACCTGAGTTATGTTTCTCAAACTTGGTGAAAATTGCATGTGTGAAGCTACTGGTGAAATGAGCTAGTTTCTTCTTTGGGGTTCTGGCCCAATACTCTCTATTTTTAAAATTTTAAAGATTTATTTTAATTTAGGAGAATATATATATATGTGTATACACACACACACACACACACACACACACACACATAGATATAGATATAGATATATAGTCTTTGGTGAGGTGATAGCTAGCTGTAAAGTAAATTGGGTGGTTATAACCAAAGGTGCGCTAAAAGTATAAGAAATGCATTGTGCTGTGTGACCCATGCCAGAGACCAAAAGGGGTCTTAAAGAAGTGTAAGAGTCTCCCTGTTACAGATTGCTCCCTACAAAGCACTCAGATACAAAAGGAATTATTTTATTTCCTAATCCAGTCTGGTCAAATCTGCCTGGGTTCCAGGCCAGTTTAACCAACATGTAAAGATTTTGGGAACTGTGAATAAGCCCACCAAAGCAAGAGAAATCGACTTGGACTTCGTCAACCAATGGTCCTTGGTACCAATTTAATGCCAACAGAACCCCCCAATTCAGGATGTGGTGAAGAAGGAAATTTTATTCAATACAAACAGCTCAATTGTGATATGACACAGCTGTGACAGTAGCAAGGCTGTGGAAGAGCTTAATAGTGTTAGAGCTCAGTTAGGAAGCAGCCTGGATGTCAAACAGCATAGGTACGAAAAGTCCCTGGGGCAAGGCAGCTGGCTAGACAGCTCACCTCTGTTCCTGCCAGTCTTGGGTGGAAAAGGAAAGTGTGCTCCCTGAGCCAGCTGAGCTGATACATAAAAGTCCTGGCTCCTGGTCCCCGATTGGTCCGTCTGTCCTCATGCAAATGAGGACTCCAAATCCTTGAAGTTTGATTGGTCCAAAGGCACTGTCCTGATTGGTCAGAATGGAGCCATTCTGTTTCATCTGTGAAGTGCTGATGGGGATATAGCTGGGAAGCTCTGACTGGAGGGTGAATTTCAGTCTTATTGGTTGAAATAGGGCTTCAGGAACTCCAATTTAAAGGGCTGGCTCTGATTACAGAAACACTGTGCAGGAAGGCAGCTCAGTGCAGGCTTCTCCCTGAAGTGTGGATTGTGTGAGAGGCCCCTGTGTAGAAATGGATGCTTGACCCTATTTTTATGTTTTTATTATTTTTAAATTTTTAATTTAACTTAATTTTTTCCATCACCTTTTATCTCTTGTGCCGTCTTCCACCTCCACCTATCCCCTCCCACCCTTGCAATTACCACACCGTGGCCCATGTCCATAAGTTCTCTCTCTCTTTTTTTTCCCTTTGTTGTTGAATTCCTTCACCACCACCCCTAGCTGCCTGCCTGCTCTCTATGAGTCTGCCTCTATTTTGCTTATCTCTATTCAATTTGTTCATTTACTAGACCCTGTTTTTAAAATTTGAACCCACTTTGCCACCAGGAGCCCTTATTATTAGGTATCTTCCTTCCCAGGGTTCACAATTTTTACTTTTGAGTTTGGTATAATCAACTTTCTTGTGCTTTGAATCACTGAATAACCGGGAGTACTTATGCCCAAGAGAAAAGTAGTTTGTACTTTGAGTAGGAAAGCATCTAAAGAGGTTGTTTGTGTATAATCTTTCATCCAATTTTCCTCTGGCTTATTTTAAGAAAGGGGGAGGTTGATTTATTAAAACTCCAGAGAACCAAGATCCAAATATTTATGTAAAAACCTCTTTTGTATTTTTGTGATTTCCCTTAAAGGATGTTTCAGACAGATAAAATAAGAGCAGAGCCAGAATATACCCTTCAAAGGGTAAGAGAAAATCAGGCATGTTAAGTATACTGAACTTGGAAGTTTCTCCTTAGTATATTCTTGGAGCTGGTGGATTATGCTACATTAGAGGCCTTTAAAATCCATCTTGAGACAGTACCTGACCTAAGCCAGAAACAGCTTATTTAACTGTCATTTTCTTTAAGAGACCACAGAGAAAGAGAGAGGGGAAAAAATGTATAAATATATATATATAATCTGATAAGATGCTAAAAGATATCCTAAGGAAGTGGTCTGTCTTTGGTTTCACCAGTGAACACAGCAAAGGGATAAAAAATGGCATCTTCTTCCCCTTTCTATGTGCCCAGCTCAGCGCCATTCTTTTAGGCAGAGAAGGAGTGAAGGGATGAGCACAGTAAGACAGCCCCTGAAAGAACAAAATTACATAGAACTGCAAATAGACCTCGTCAATAGAAAAAAAAAAAAAAAAATTGCCAGTAGTTCAAGAAATGCCTGACACTCAGGAACTCTTCTAAAGTAGTCTAGTCTCAGTGCAAGCTCCATACGGCACTAAAAGGGAGGCAATACTTCAGTGTGGCTGGCGCACTATTCAGAAGAGACCATTGTCCTTCCTGATTCTTCCAATGCCTGTCTTTCAGTGCTGTGGGTCAAATGGAGCATGCTGCTCCAGATAACTAGTTTTTCCATTCTTTGGGCTAGTCAATTTTTAGACTTTGATACTCATTTCTTTCTGAAAGTGAACTAATTCATTTTGCAAGGAGAAAGATGATACTGTGGAGGAAAAATAAAACATTACAGTCTAGTCATTACCAAGAAATAGCATGAATATCAGCCTGAGACATCAGAATTACTTTTCTGAAAAATTAGAGTGCATATAACAGCAGCAAACATACATACTGCTGACAGGAGTTTTAATGGCACTTAAAACAATTCGATTCAAATTTCTAAAAACCACAGTACCTATATACACTTTATGAAAGTCACACCCAAAATAATGGGGGTGAGAAAGGTCCCTTGTTAATAGCAAGTGGGTGAGGGGTTGCAGAAGACTGTGCATAGACACAGAAAATAAAGGAAGAAGAAATTGAGCAAAGAGGGAACAGGGTATGAGAAGTAGAAGAAAGGACGCATGTCATTAAGAACAGGTAGTTCTATGAGGCAAGAATTCAAACTAATAAATCCTGTTGTCTAACAATGCATTCAAAAGAAAAATAACTCAGTCGAAGACAGATCCGAGTTTTTCCTTTAGAGGTCCCAAGAAGAGCTAACATTTCAGAAGTTCTTGTACCCATGATCAAATGAAATCTTCAAACAACTGAGGAGAGAGGCAAGACCGGCATAGCTCAAGTCACGACATAGTGAAGAAGACAAGATAGAGGAGACTCATTGCTGAGCTGAAGTTAACCCTGTGCCAAAATGCACATAACAGACACGGTTTTGCTCCTAAGGTCATGATGGCTGCTCTCATTTGGGGAGCTTTTTCCCTAAGCCAAACTGCAGTATGTTACTTATAGCAGGCATCCTCTGGGAAGAACCTGAGGGAAGTCACAAACACACAAAAACGAGAGGAAGTCAAGGGTGTTTTCATTCTCACACATCCTGTGCTCTTTTCAGCTGCTATTTTGAAAGATAAACATTACATTTGTGGTTGAGTTTTTTCCTGGGTTAAAGAAAAACAAGACACTATGGTCCTGAAGAGAACTGCCAGGGAGTTAATGACCTTGGAAATGCAGGCTGCTTTCCTGGTTTTAAAAACAAAAAGAAACAAAGAAAGAAACTTGTAAAAAAATAAAGTATGAAAAGCAGTGACAGCCTTGCATCTGCCCACAGGGCCCCAGCTGGTTCTAAAGTAACCTAAATACAAAGACACTCTGTCAAGTGGGAATCTGTGTGAACAGAGAAATTACATGCCTTACCTGTATAGCTGCATTCCATTTGGGTTTCATTCAATTAGCATTTTCTAGATTTGACTGGAGTTTTAGTGAAACTAGGGTGTTTCCATATTCTTATTAACTAGATAATTAAAGCAATTTTATTTAGGAAGGTAGCAGAATTTACTTGTGAATTTGAAGGCATCCCACTTGGCCATTGGGTCACTTTCATACAGTTATTTGATTTCAGATTAGATATCAAAGATGGCTCTTAGTACTACATACAGGAATCCTGTTGTCATCCCACAGGATACCACCAAAGGCTACAGTCTCCAGATCAGAGAATTTGAGAAGTGGGCAGGTCCTTAGAAATCAACCTATATGGAATTGGTGGGGGCAGCGGGTAGAAATGTCTGTTGTCTACATATTATTGTGGGAAACATATGCATTGAAGGGTGTTGCAGAATGGTTTCCTTTACATAGTCCACCCAAAAGCACAGAACAATGTGACTGGCATTATATCTGATTCCTATGGCTGCTCTAACAAATTATCACGAATTTGAAGGCTTAAAACAACAGAAATTTATTCTCTCACATTTCTGGATGCCAGAGTCCTAAACCAGCATCACTGGGCTGATTCAAGGCGTTGGCAAAGCCACACTCCCTGCAGAGTCTGTAGGGGAGAATCCATTGCCTCTTCCTGCTTCCGGTGGCTGCTGACATTTCTTGCCTTGTGGCCTCATCAATCAAATCTCCAAGGCCAGCATTTTCAATTCTTTTTATACTTCTTTTTCTCTTTGTCCATATCCTCTCTCTCTTTGTGAGTGAAATTTCCCTCTGCCTGTCTCTATAAGGACACTTGTGATGGCATTTCGGGCCCACCGGATCATCCAGGACAATTTCCTTAACTTAATCATGTCTGCAAAGATGATTTTTCCACATACGGTAATGTTTATATGTTCTAGGGATTAGGATCTGATATCTTTGGGGTCATTATTCAGTCTACTATAGGCATACACTCTATTCTCTCTCATATATATGGTAAGACACACTATTTTAGGAGTCATCACTAGGCTACCTGGAGAGCTCTAATTAATTAATAAGTACTTTCTGAGCACCTACTCTATGCAAAGTTGCATTAGCAAAACCAAAGGAGTATGAAACAATCGCCGCCTCAGAGTATAACACACAAATATAGTTGAGAAGGCAAGGCTAATACACAAGTGAAATAAACAGAAACTCTACAAGGTAAAGAATATGCAAATGGTGTAGATTTTAAATGCTATGAAGTTTCAAAGAAAGATGATCTTTATTTTAAAAGAATAGAAAATACGAACAATTTAAAAGCCTGCAGTTGTTCAGAGATAATCTATATATTTTTCACCATTTGGGGGATTCCATATAAAATTACTTGTAATGCCTACAAAATACTATTGAATAAAATACTGGATGATAATATAGCCTTACTTGCATTGTTGACTTTTGCAAAAGCTTGAAGCAATATCCTTATATCTAACTGGTCACCTTCATTATCAGAAAATCTGGGATTAACCTTAACAATGTTGATGATACTCCATAATAAAGTACAAATTGGTTTGTAAAAGATTAATTTCTTTAAATATGCAAATTTCAGAGGCTCATAGGCCCTCAAAGTTCCAGGAAGTTTGAATATGATAAAAAATATAATTAACAGCTATTTTTGTACTTTTCTAGGCTAACAGTTGTTATTGCCATCATTGTCATCAAAAAGAGAAATAAGAAGGCTATTAAGAGATGGTCTGACTTTTAACATGTTTGTCCAAAATCAAAACAAAATTAAACGAGAGAAAGAGAGTGGAAAGAGAGAGAGAAGCAGAAGCAGAGTTACTATCATGGTATTAGGAAAAGTAGATTTGGAAGTAAAACAGTAGAAATGAGAAACAAGATCACTACGTGATGGTAAAAACTGTATTAACACAATATTAAATACCCCAAGAAAAAGGCTGAAAACAAAAGCTAACATAGAAAGTCAAAAACAAATAAGAAATATATTTATAATTAAGGACTTTATAATTCCACTGCTAAAATGCCGGATCAGTTAAACAATTATATAACTGAACAATGAAATAAGTAGAACTAATAGGTATGGAGCAAAATGAATAGATTGCCCGGCCGGGCATGGCTCAGTGGTTAAGCGTCGACCTAGGATCCAGGCGATCAGGGTTTGATTCCCGGTCAGGGCACATGCCCGGGTTGCGGGCTGCAGCCGATCAGTGACTCCCTCATCATTGATGTTTCTATCTCTCTCTCTCCTTTCCTCTCTCTGAAATCAAAAAAGATATATTTAAAAAAAAAAAAAAAGAATAGATTCTCTCCTTGAGAAATAGGATGAGATTCAAAAGTGCACAATAAACACAAAAGACCGTAATTCTGAAACATATCATTTTTTCTACAATACAATAACAAAAGTTGAATTGAAAAGTAATCAACCACCTGAAAGCACAGAACATTGGGGCAGAGAAGAAATAAGAATTATTGATGAAATAGAGTACCAGTGTTGGCCAAAGTAGGTTTACAGTTGTGAGTACGTGGAATACAGAGTTTATCCTTTTATTAGTATTTATTCATTAATTATTGTATTATTTATTATTATGATTAACTGATTTTTGCCCACCCTTACATATTATCAGAAACAAGTTGTATACCCTTGAAAGTGTTCAGTGGACATCATGGTTGATAGTCCAACATTTCCACTCCAATCACATTTGAACAAATTTGATTTTGAATTGGGTACATATCTAATTATTGCCAATGAACATAAGTCTGTGAAGAAAAACTTTCTTGATTCTATGAGAGAATCACAAGAGGAAATGGCCTTCTTCTCCTAGACTTGCCGTATCTGGCTATGATGCTTGGGATTACTTATCTGCTTTATTATAAACATTAGCAAATCTAAATGCTAAATAGAACCTGGGGGGGAGGGGGGTCTTTGTTGGCATTATTGAAATGAGAAGCTGACCACTGCAGATCCTGCCCTACCAAGACCTCCTGTTAAGTTAGTTAAGCTATTTCCTCTTAAATCAGTTTTTATTGAGTTTTCTGTTTATTGTACTGGAATGGATCCTGGCTGATACCAAGTATAAAAATAAAGAAAATGCATATGTCTTAATGCTTTTTTTTTTTTTTTTTTAAAGAAAGTAACAAAATAGAGAAAGTATATAAAAAATATGTACCTGCTAGGAATGGCTAACACTTAAACAGGTTTTACTGTGAGGTGGGCACTGGCCTGAGTACTTTATACTCATTAACTCATTTAATCCTCACAATGTTTCTAATAAGGTAGTTACCTTTATCATTCACTTTTAATAAATGACAAGGTATCTGTCAATAATTTGCTCATGATTGGCAGAGCCAAGATTTGACCCCAGGTAGTCTAATTTCAGAGTGCTATTATACATTATGGTATATTGCCTCTCATTTCTCTATATTTCTCTCTGATTAAAAAATAGTGACTAGTGACTGTTTCAAGTAAAGAATTAAACAAATACATGTCAACATTTCAAATTGCAGTTAAGTAGTTAAAAGAGGTATGTATACTGTATCAGTTATCTATTACTGGGTAACAAACCAGCCCCAAATTTTGTGGTTTAAAACAAAAAATATATAATTATTTTGTTCAGAAATCTTTAATTTGGGCAGAGCTCGGCAAAGTTGCCTTATCTCTGCATACCTCCGTCCGTCTTAGCAGGGGTGGCTAGTTTGGGCACTGCTTGGTCAAGATGACTCATGCACATGGCTAAAAGTCTGTGCTGGCTTTGTACTGATCTCAGCCAGGACTGTGGGTTGAGGTCCTCAGTTCTGTTCCACGTGGAACTCTTCAAGTTGCTTGAGCTTTTTCTTTATTTCTTTTTAACTATAACTCTTTGTTTTCTTTTCTCTTTAGCGGTTACAACATGGACTTTTTCACAGCAGGGTGGCTCAGTTCTACCAGGAAATGTATCTTTGATACACTTTTTTTGGCCCAACCAGAAGCTGAACCTCATTTTGCAGCCTAGCCTTGGAGGTCACACAGTGTCACTTCTGCTAGAGTCATAAGGCCACCCCAAATCAAGGGGAAGAACATTGTCAATGGAAGGAGTGTCAAATAAGAAGGTATGCAATGGTTTGGTTGTTACAGACAGATTAAGAAAATACATCCTGCTGCAAACACTTTTATACATGCAAGAATACAGATAGAAAGTCATTATATGGGAAAATACGATCCCAACATTTTGTAAAATGCTACTTTCAAAACTTCCAAAAGAATAAAAAAAAATTAAATCCAGTGTTTGACAGGGCTGAAGGTGCATTGTAAATTGGTTTAAGTTTTTTGTAAAGCTGCTTGACAGTATTTATATTCTTTGAAACAATATAAAAATATTCTTAATTCTTAATACTAACCAGATGTCAGTAAACATGATTCCATCCTATTTAATAATAAAAAGCATGGGCAGTAAAAATGGCAATTTTGTAGACTTGAAACACATACTCCCCAACCTCCCCCACACTGAGTAAACAACAGAAAATTAGTAAACATAAAATATTAGAACCATATAATATGTCTACATATACAGTGACAGATTAAAAGTGAATATGAAGCAGTAGAAATATAACTTAATGGCATTTGTATTCTTTTTTCAATAAACTTGCTTAAATGTATAGTATTAACAAATAATTTAAACATACTATATAAATTAAATATATCATAAACTCCAGCAATCATAAATACAGTACTGTATATTAAAGAAAGAACTCATAAAAATAGAGCCATGCTACTTAATATATATAGGCTAACATGTACTACTTATTTAAAATGTTGACTATTTAGTTAAGAATAAATTGCTTGCCTTTTATTATTAGAAGAATTATTGGGCTATAAATTGGAGGATCTTTGTGACAACGTAAAATAACAGTCTGTGAAAGTTAATTCCCACCCTACTTGCTTTTTTTTGTTATGTTAGAACTCTCTCTCCAAGAAACTGACTTGAAATGGAGAACTGGAATAAGGCCTCCTTACCCAGCTGCCCCAGATCCTCAAAATCACAAGTTATAAAGACAAAGAAGAATTCATACTATTGCTTGAAAATAGTGCTATCAGTAGATCTGAGTTTTTGAAAAATTCCAGAAATATTGAAAACATGTATCATCAGATTAACAGAGCAAACCTCAGTTTAAAACCTCGTGCAGACTGTAGTCAACATGCTACGCTGCTGAGGCCGTCGGTGGGAAAGGCTGCGTGTGGGGTAAGGAGGAAATACGTGGGAACTCTCTGTACATCCTGCTCAGTTTTGCTGTGAACCGAAACTGCCCTAATAAATACAGTCTATTAATTAAAACAGTAACAACAACAAAACCTAGTGTATCAAACTTTAGAGGTAGGAGTGGTTCAGGGAATGTTCAATGTTCTAAGCTCAGAGGCATTGAATGAAGGAGGAGAGTTTTTTGGGCAACTGCTTTCTAAGCAGAAGGGAGTAAGAGCACTGACTTCCAGGATATTCAGTGCAGAAAAGCTTGGACATCCTTCAGAGCATGCACTTTCTGCTGGGGGTAGACGCTATTGCTCCTGTTGGGGCAAAAATTGATTTTGGATGGAGAGTGGGCGAAAGGAAGCAAAAAACCCTTCGATATTGCAATAGCTGTGGCCCTCCAAAGGGCCCAGTAAGTAAACAGATGTGCAGTGTATCTGTGGTATAAAATTTCATTGGGCTTAGGCAGTGAAGGGGGGACTGTCTAAAAAGGCTTCTGAGGAGCACAATAGTGACAAAAAGTTTGAGAAACATTGCTGCAGACAGCAGTGAACTGCAGGAGGAATGGCAGGGGGTGGGGGCTCCCCTCAGCACCTCTGCCCTGGCTTGTCCAGTGTCAGAGACAAGCTCCTGGGAACAGAACCAGCTCCCAAGACGGGGATGCTCAAACACAAAGACCAGCAGCAAGCCAAGAATCACCAGGCTTTTAAGGAAAACCGACGCCATGAAAGCCAGACACCAAACTCAATAAATAAAAGCATGAATACCCAAGGAAACAGTTAATCAAGCAAATAAGATTTTAAATTAACTTAATAACTTCAGCAATATGACAGGATATGACAATCATAACAGCAGGCAGATTTTAATTAAAGAATCTTTTGTTAATTTGTTAATTTTGAAAACAAAAAATATCATTGAAATAAAATTTCCTAGTAGATAAAAAAAATAAAAAACCAAATACATCAAAGTATAAATTAGTGAACTGTAAGAAATGATCCAAAGAACTCAGCCATAATAGAGTGTGCCAGACAGAGACAGAACATACGGCACAAAAAAGGAGTAAAATAATAAATTAATGCATTTTAATTGTATTAATGCATTTTTTGGAAAAAAAACACACACACAAAATAACTTATACCTACACATAGATGTGGTAGATACTTTTCTAAAATGAGCCTGCATCTCAGTTGCACAGTTTACCAAGAAACAAACTTTTCTTTCATTACAGTGCCATTGCCTTAGTGTGTCACTAAGATTTTTTTCGCCATTACGTAAACAGCATCAATAAACAGGTTTGAAATGATTCAGTAACTTTCTCTTAACTGTATCGCATAATAGTAGTGAATAGACCATTGAGCCAGTTGGAGAAAAAAATAGCTTGTCTTAGATCAGGTGAGTAAGAACAACTTTAATAGCAATAGCCCTCAAACCACATATTTGTTGCAGTAGTTAATTGTAATAAGAAACTAATTGCCCACACATTATAGCTTAGCAAAGTAGAAAGGGAGAAGTTGCATGATCTTCCCAAACCTGTCAAACAAAAGAACAATTGGAAAATCCTGGAATTTCTGACTTCCTGATTCCCTTGGACTTCTACAATGGACTTGTGGCTCACACTTAACTAGTCTCCGATAAATATTCACTGAGCACTATTATATTCCAGACACTGTATTAGTGCTTTATAAGTATTAACTCAGATAATCCATCCATAGGACATCTATGTAAGGTAAGTATTATCATCATCATCATCATCATCATTTTACAGGTGAGAAAACTGAGACACAGAGATGTTCAAGCAATGTGACGAGACCTCGCAGCTGGTAGCGTCTAGTGTGAATCAGGTAGCCTGGCTCCAGAGCTTGTGTTCTTAACTTTGTGTGTAGTGGAGACACTTTGCGGCTATGGACTGCGGGGGCTGGGGAAATTGAGGAATTTCTATGGGGTCAGAATCAAGAAATAACTTGTACTATCAGGTAGTTCAGACGTTTCAAAAAGAATTGGCGCTGCCTGGTAACAAATGCTGATTCTGTTTCAGAAGGTTACTTATGTCTTATTCTGTTACTCTTTTCCTTCTTTCTTCCTTTTTGTTTTCTGTGGGATTGATATCAAGCCTCAGGAGGGAAGGCCACTGATAGCAAGCTGGAAATCTTCATGTGCTGAACAGTGTGTACACATGGAAGAGAAATTTAGCCATAGCAGAGGGAGGCTCACATATGGTGATCTTTCAAATTTCAAAACAAAATATGCAAAGCCTAGTTTCATTCTTTTACCATATTGATATTTTTCAAATTACATCTGTTATTTTTTTTTTTTAAGATTTTCATAGAAAGACATATCGGTACTATACTAGCTAGTGACCATATTTCAAAAAATTATAATTATAATTTATGCTCATTGTAACAAAAGCATTGAAGAGTACAGATTTGTATAGCGCAAAATCTTTTCACTTATTAGAGATTTAAATGTAAAAATGAATCCATAAAATTACTGGAAGAAACTGGTGAATTTAAATGATAATCTTGGAGTGAGGGAAAGACTCTAGGCATAAAACAATATCCTGAAAGGATGAAAGAAAAAAATCAATATGTTAGATTGCATAAAACTTTCTCATGAAAAAAGTACTATAAGCAAACTAAAATGATTAACAAAAGCAGCAAGATGAAATTTATAATAGCTATAAAAAATAGCTATTTTTTACTAAGAGCTACTTCAAATCAATAAGAAAAATAAAATTAAATAGAAAAGTGGGCAAAGAAGATGAATAGTTTACAAAAAATAATACAAACATAAAAAGGCTTTGATCTCACTCATAAATACAAAATATCAATACACTAATGAGATGTAATTTTTATGTGATTACCAAAAGTTCAGAGAGTTTTTATAATACCCAGTGTTGACAAGGATGTGACAAAATAAGTATGCTGATATTTTCTTAGTGGGAGTGGGAATTGATGTAGCCTTTTGGGAGCCAATATAGCAGTACTTATGACTATTTTAAATTCTCAGACTTATTCACCAAGCAATTCTACTAAGAATTTATCTTATGTACATATTAAGATGGACACACCAAAATATGTGTCATTGTGCCACTGTCTGATATGAGGGAAAACTGTAAAACAACCTAAATGTGTTTCAACAGGGGAAAGGATAAATAAACTATGATGCTTTCCTTCAACAAGATACTATCAGTATTTAAAATAATGAAGCAGAGCTAAATGTGCTTTATCTGTGAAAGATGTTCAGAACATGTAACTTAGTGAAAAAAGTAATTTGCAGTAGAAAATCTATGATATGATCCCCTTTGTGTATGTGTGTTTTACCATATGTACATGTATTGGTTAAGATGCTTTTGTTGCAGGTAAACAGGAATGCATGAACTTTATTAGATCCCATAATTGGAAGTGTGGTGGCCTGTTGGGTTTAGAGTTGGCTTTAGTGTCTTAATCCAGTGGCCCAACTCACCGTTTGCCTCATTCTCCTGGCTCAACCTCCTCTGCTGACTCTGCAAACTGGTTCCAGCAGTTCCCGGCCTCTCTTCCAAGCAGGGTTCTTTTGAGAGGAATCCCCCGCAGCAGTTTCCCCTTGCATCTCACTGGTCTGAACTGGATCATGGCAGTGACTCATTAGCGCATTCTCAGCACAATCCCTGGGATAGGGAAATTCCCTACCCCTACTGCTTAGGCTGGGATTTCTGAACCAGTAACCAGCAAGAGAAAGGGATTTAACATCTTGTCTGAGGCAAATTAAAACTTGCCCAAGGGGCGAGGTCAAGTAAATCCTACCTGCCCACCTTCCCTAAATAACTCAAAATAAAAAAAACCAACAGCCCTGGCTGGTGTGGCTCAGTGGTTAGAGCATCAGCCTGTGGACATGAAGGGTCTCGGGTTGAATTCCTGGTCAAGGGAACAAACCTGGTTTGCAGGTTTGATCCCCAGCCCCTCCCCAGCCAGGGCTGGTGCAGGAGGCAACCTGTCGATGTTTCTCTCTCTCTCACTCTCCCCCACCTGTCCCTCCCTACCTTCCACTCTGAAAATCAATGGAAAAATATCCTCGGGTGAGGATTAAAAAGTAATAATAATAAAAAATAACAAGAAACCAAAATGGCAACTGTACATGAAATGAAGGAGTAAAGAGGTGTGGGGATAGACACAAATTTTTATTTTTCACTTCTACACCATTACTTTTTTTTTTTATAGCTGCTTGTCTGACTCTGGATCACAGCAGGAATCATGTGAAGAGATGGCAAACCCAAAAGGGTTTAATGAAGAGGCTTTAATAAAAAGAGTATTTGCAAAAGTATGGGTGAGGTTAAAGGAACAACAAAAACAAAAACGGGATGGTGAAGCATGCAGGGACTAGCAACAGCAGGAAGAGGAGTGAAGACAGCTGCTGGTGAGGCAGGAAGGGAGTAAATAATGTGTGGGGGTAAATAAATACCTGTGCCCTTCAGTCTCCTGATGGTGCTTCCATTAGCCAGACCCAACCAGAAACCCGAGGGCGAGGGTGAGGGTCAGGCATTCCGTGAGGTTAGAGCTTGGAGAGAAGAATGGGGAATAGATAATGGGTGAATAGAGAATGGGGGGAAAGGAGCAGATGGGGCAAATAACTAGCACAACATATACCACCTAATTAAAAACATTAATAGCTTTTAAAATTAGAAAATGTGGGAAATCCTGTCACATGCTGCTACATGGATGATCCTTGAAGACATTATGCTAAGAGAAATGAGCCAGTTGCAAAAGGACAGTATGCTTCTACTTACATAAGGTAACTAAGTTGTCAAAAGCATAGAAACAGAAAGTAGAATGGTTGTTGCCAGGAGGACAGAAGAGGGAGGAAATGCAGATTATTGTTTAATGGGTATAGAGTTTCAGCTTTGCAAGATGAAAAGAGTTCTAGAAATTGGCTCCACAACAATCTGAATATACTTAACACTAGTAAGATGTATACGGAAAAATGGTTACAATGGATTATGGTGAGCCTGCAAGTGTGTAGTGCTATCTTATTGCTGTTTTAATTTGCAATATCCTTATGACAATATCCTCATCATATGCTTATTTGCCATCTGTGTATCTTCTTTGGTGAGGTGTCTGTTTAAGTCTTTATCCACCTTTTAATTGGGTTGTTTGTTTCTTTATTGCTGAGTTTTAAGAGTTCTTTGTATACTTTGGATAACAGTCATTTATCAGATATATATTTTACAAATATTTTCTCCAAGTCTGTGGCTTCTGTTCTCTTGACAGTATCTTTTGGAAATCAGGAGTTTGTAATTTGAATGAAGTCCAGCTTATCAATTCTTTTTTAAAGATGATCTGAGAGAGAGAGAGAGAGAGAAAGAGAGAGAAACATGGATTTGTTGTTCCGCTTATTTATGCATTCATTGGTTGATTCTTGTATGTGCTCGAACTGGGGATTGAACCCTCAACCTTTGTGCATTGGCACAACGCTCCAGTCAACCGCTACCCGGCCAAGGCTATAATGGTGAATGCGTGTCACCATATATTTGTCCAAACTCATAGAAAGTACAACAGCAAGAGTGAACCCAAATGTAAACTATGGACTCTGGGTGACAATGATGTGTCAGTGTAGGTTCATCGATTACAACAAGTGTTCTAGTCTGGTTTGGGATTTTGATAGTGGAGGAGACAGTGCATATATTAAGGCAGGAGGTAAATGGGAAATCTCTATACCTCCATTCATTTTGCTGTGAACTCGATAATGATGTAAAAAAAAAAAAATCTATTAAAACAATGATTATGATGTTAAATTTTGTTATGTTTTTCTACCACAATAAAAGAATGTGAGTCTTTTCTTTCTTCCTCACTCCCAACTCCATTCACCAGTAACAGACCATTGTGTCTCTATTTTTAACCAAGTTTCAAACTTCACATTCTTTTATTTTCCAAAGGTGATGATTTAAAGGCAAATACTGTGCTCAGAGAGAGGTCCTGACTAGAGAAATACAAATTTCATAGTGGCCGGCATGGCCATAATTCTTCCGTCATGGGAGTGGATAAAATCTCCAGGGACAGTGTGTGCAAAGAAAGCAGGAGATTCTGAGAAGGCCGCCAGGGAAACCCACTAACGAGGCAGAGAGAGAAGGAGGATTCGGCCAAAGAAAATGAAAGTAAACAAGGAACCAATATGAAGGCAAGAACCAAGGGCAGAGAGCATTTTACAAGTAAATGCATAAGTTAAAACCACAATGAGCTACCACTTCACACTTGTTAAGATGGCTATTATTTAAAAAAAAAAAAAAAAGCACAAATGTTGGCAAGTGCTGGCAAGAATGTAGAGAAATGCTTTGCTGGGGATGTAAAATGGTGCAGCTGCTGTGGAAAACACTCTGGCAATTCTTCAATAAGTTAAACATAGAATTAACATATGATTCAGCAATTCCACTCCTAGGAAGATACTCAAAAGAATTGAAATCAGAGACTCAAACGGATACTTGTATTCAAATGTTCATACGGCACTATTCACAATAGCCAAAAAGTGGATGTCCATTGTGGGTGATGGATAAACAAAAGGTAATATGTACATAGAGTGGATATTATTTGGTCTTAGAAAGGAAGGAAGTTCTGATACATGCTGTGGCATGGATGAATATTGAAGACATTATACTAAGTGAAATAAGCCAGACACAAAAGGGCAAATATTGTGTGATCCCACATATACAAGTTTCCTAAAATAGGGAAATTCATAGAGACAGAAAGCAGAATAGCAGTTACCAGGGTTGGAGGGGAGGAGAGAATGGGAGTTATTGTTTAATGTGTATAGAGTTTCAGTTTGGGAAGATGGAAAAAGCTCTGGAAATGGATGGTGGTGATCATTACACAACAATGTGAATGTAATTAATACCACTGAATCATATACTTAAAATGGTTAGAACAGTAAATTTTATGTTATACATATTTTACCACAGTAAAGAAGAATAAATGCATAAGTGAAGCCAGACACAAAAGAGTCCACACTATGAGTCCATTTATACGAAGTTCAAGAACAGGCAAACCTAGCCGGAGGTGGGGTGGAGTAAATGCAGCAGCTACCTTAACATATGTGTGTAGGAAGGAGTTTGAAAAGGGGACAAGATAGGGTAATGTTAGCTAGGAAAGCCCAGAACGAAGCTCTTTTTTCTTTCTTTTTTTTTTTTTTTTTAGGAGATGGGAAGTCAAATGTATTTTTAGTTAGAGGAACAGATGGAGAGGGAAGGATGACATCATAAGACAGAGAAGAAACAGATGACATCCGGAGGTGTGAGGGGAAACGATGAAGAAGGGAGGGGCAGGGGTTATCCATGGAAAGGCACAGGACACCTTTTTCACTGTGACTAGGAGACAAAGAAGGTCAGCTACGTGAGGACGTCAAAAAGAAGCAGATTAAAGCATTAAGAGTTGCATGATCTTGCCGGCTGGTGTGGCTCAGTGGTTGAGCCATAGGTCGACCTATGAACCAGGTGACGGTTCGATTCCTGGTGGTCGGGGCACGTGCCCGGGTTTCGGGCTCGACCCCCAGTGGGGAGCCGGCAGGAGGCAGAGGTCAGTGACTCTCTCTCATCATTGATGTTCCTCTCTCTCTCCCTCTCCCTTCCTCTCTCTGAAATCAATAAAAAAAAAAGTTGCATGATCTTTATTTCACGATACTTGACTGGCTTCCCTCAGCTGTTCATTATCACCAGTATCTCCCTGCTAAATCTAACCAATCTAGTCAGTTTCTCTACAACTGAGCTCTGCCCCTTACCCCTGCTTTAAAAAATAATAATGTTGAAGTTTCCCTTGTCTGAACATATAGGCATTTGATTAGAGACCTCTAAGGTTTAGCAAGGCACATTTTGTTTTATTATGGATGTGAATTTTAGAATAAATCAGTTGACAAATATATATATTTTTAATTTCTTCTGTATCTGAATTTAATAAATGCAGTTGAGAAATAGGAACATTTAAACCAAAACTGTGTTGCAAGTAGAGAGCTACCTGCTTTCCTCACAAAAATTTCATTGTTTTTGAAGTGAGAGCTTCCTTTTCATCCCACAAAGAACACTGTTTTCAGACTTAGGTGGTTAAATTAAATATATCCATATGTCCTTGAGGTATCAAAATTTTGTTAGTAGGAGGTGAATAATTGGAACAAGTTTCTTTGTCTATCAGAACAGTGAAGACTTCATTACAGTGCAGCAGCCAGTGATAAGATTCTGGGACAGCCCTAGGATGTGTCATCTAATTAACTTAGAGGTAGAGGCCTCTTGAAGGGCGGGCAATATTGCAGTGGGGGCTTAGCTAGAAAACTTTGTCATAAAAAGTGTTCAGAAAAACCCCTTTCAAAAGGCACACACAGGCCCAGCCAGGTGGGGCTCAGTGGTTGAGCATCGACCTAGGATCAAGGGGATCGAGGTTCAATTCTCGGTCAGGGCACATGTCAGGGTTGCAGGCTCAATCCCTGGTTGGGGGCATGCAGGAGGCAGCCAATCAGTGGTGACTCTCTTATCATTCATGTTTCTATCTCCCTCTCTCTCTTTGAAATCAATAAAGATATTATATATCTTTTTTTTAAAAAGTCACACACAGGCAATTCAAAAGGCAAAATTATAAATGGCTAATGCATGGAGGAAATGGAAAACTTCATTAATATTCAAAGGATGAAAATAAAATGACACTCAGATACCATTTTATCTTATCAAATTAACAAGATTAGTTAAAATCATACTTCAAGGTAAAGTGTGAAGGGAAATCTCATGGACTGCTTGTGAGAGTATAAGTTGGCTTATTTTTTCAATTGCCTTAACAGTTGATTCAAATAGCCATACATTTTGAATCAATAATTATAGGGCTGTGATGTCATTCTTTAAAATATTTGGAAAAGTAGATAAAAACTTTTTCACAAAGACTGCAGTGCTAATTATGATGGAAAATAATTAGAAACATCTGAATGTCTAAAAATGAGGATTTCAATTATGAAAGATACACATGATATTATAAATTTTATAGGCATTTAAAATGTTTATGGAGAATTTTTAATGATGTGGAGGAAATGTGACAAGGTAAGTGATGCAGTATTATTCCACTGTTAAAATATGTATATGTATAGAAAAAGACTAGAAAGTGTCAAAGTTTAAAGTGGTTATCTCTAAGCAGGGTTCTAAGTGATTTTTTTCTTTATAATGCTCTGTATTTTTCACAATGGATGGACGTAATGTATTTTTTTAATTAAAAAATATTTTTTATTGATTTTTGGACAGAGAAGAAGGGGGGGAGAGAGAGAGAGAGAGAAACATTGATGTGAGAGAGAACTGTCGATTGGCTGCCTCCTACACACAACCTGACCAGGGACCTAACCCTAAACTCGGGCATATGACCTGACTGGAAATCAAACTGGCGACCTTTTGGTGCCTGGGACGACGCTCAACCAACTGAGCCACGGCTGGGTTGGTGGGCCAGGGCTGGGTGGACATCATTTTTAAAAATCTGAATATAAAGTTATTTGTTGGTAAAGGGAAAAATTCCTTTTTATCATTTTTAGTAGGGCTGTCATAACAAAGTACCACAGACCCAGTGGCTTGAAAGAACAGAAATTAATTTTCTCACAATTTTGGAGGTTAGAAGTCCAAGATCAAGAAGTCTGCAGGGTTGGTGTCTTCCAAGGGCTCTCTCCTTGGCTTGTAGATAGCCATCTTCTGCCTGTGTTTTCACATCATCAAATTGTGTGTGTGTCTGTGTGTGTATGTGTGTGTCTCCAAATTTCCTCTTTTTATGAAGACACCAATCGCATTGGATTAAGGCCCATTCTAATGACCTCATTTCAATTGCCTTATCCCTTTAAATATCTCATCTCCAAACACAAACACTTTCTGAGGGGCCGAATGTACTGAGGTTAGAACTTCATCATATGAATTTAGGTGAGCCACAACTCAGCCTATAACATATAACAATTAAACAAGCAATTGCATCAGGGCTGGAAAAACTGTGCTCAAACACTAAACATTATCATTGAGCTCCAGGCGTTGCTGCTTGTTCCTAGGGAGCAGTGTTGCTTATACTGTACGAAAACGCTTGCTGCTTGTAGTCTTTTTCAGTGTGTTTATATGTCTTTAGCTTCTTTATTTAACAGATTAACAAGAACAGAACAAATTTTCAGCAGTTTTGATGGAATGCGACTGACATTTTAAATTTACCTTCTCTTCCAAGTGTCAGAAAATGAATATTTATTCTTTGATGCCTGATATTACAAAGTCATTCATTATCTTTCAGGGCACAGATTGGGTTGTGAATTGATACCTGCTGAGTTCCCAGATGAGCATGTATCTTGATTCCCAAGGAGGTTCCAAGTCTTTAGAGCTGGAAATAAACAGAGGTCTGAGGAACAAATTCTGACCAGTCTAATAACTTCTCTGTGGGTTCATTTTCAATCATTTCCAAAATTCAGAAGAATACTTCTTTATGATATCATATATAGAATCTACTTCATTCAGAATCCACTTCCTGTATTTCTTTTGATCTCAAATTCTTCATGGCATGTGGCAGGCTATAAGTAAATTCATTAAATTCATTAAAAATAAAACAAATTCTTGAGGCTGGATAGATCACAGTTGGAAAATGTTTGTTATATTGCATTCATATGTACAACTAATTGCCCCTCCGTTCCAAGAACAGACAGAATTTTCTGTAATCCTTTGAAAAGCAGTAGAAAAACAGAGTAGCAGTGGTTCAGGGCCTGGGATCTGGCAGCAGCAGCACCATTTCCACCAGGATCATGAAGATGAAATAAGTGAACCCTCGGGGAGCCCTTAGAATAGTGCCTGGTGCACAGTGACGTGTACAGTATGTGACAGCTGCTGTTATTGGACTTTGCAGGACAGACTTTCCATTTTGACTCCTTTCCCACACTGTGTTCAGACTTAGCTTTTGTCAGTTACCCAATACCTAGTTCAGAGTCAAGAGTGAGTGCTCTGTGACACCTTGGGGCCCTTCTGTTTGATTACAATGTAATAAGGGAAAAACTCGACCTATTTGAATTTCAGCCTTTGGCTAGCTGGATCCACACAATTGTAGTGATTCCCCTTTCAATGACTAGCGAATTTAAATTCGTATGACTTGAAAGTATATTTTTAGGTGTTCTTCCATGAACTTGTAGGTACTTCTCACTCTCCTGGATCCCTCCATGTCGTCTGTGAATAGCCACCTATAGGACAGTCACTCTCACTGCTTGCTGCTCCTTCAAGTTCTCATGTGCGTCTTCTAGGACTCAGTTTGTTCCAATCTCCAGGGCTTTGTTGTCGCTCTTTCTAGTTTACAATGTCCTTTTCCCTCTTCCCCAACTTTATCCCTCCTTTATTTCCAAATTGGACCCCAAACCTCTGGGATCTTATTGTTTTTATTCCTCTGCCTGATTAATTCCTACATGTCTTTTACGTTATGGTAATTTGTCCATATTAATTATTGTTTTAAAAACGTTTCTTATGTTTCTTTTTTCTCCCTGCTAGATTGTAGGATCCTTAACAATAAAGCACGTGACACTGAATTCTTTTGTAGTTTATCCTATTATATACACTAAATATTGTTTATTGCTTACTTTTTTTTTTTTTTTTTTTACTTTTCCCCCCTAATCTTCTTAACCTTGTAACCCAGCCTTTCTAGCTGGCCTCCTTGTGGTTAATGTACACATTCTAGAGTGTTTTCTATCTTGTTGTATCTCGTATCCTCAGTATCTTCTGAGACCTTTTTTACTTTTCTCTGTTGCCCAATCTATTTTCATGTCATACCAGTGAAATTAAGAGCTGGAATGTTTCTCAGAGAATACAAAGGGAAAAAACAGTGCCCACTCCAGGTAGAACTCACTCTTTTTTGTGACCTGAGTGTTCTTTATCGCCCTTCTTGTGTACCTTTCATTTTTCTCTCTTTTTATTGTACTGTAAGGTAGTGTCTTATAATTTTATTGGTCTCTAGCACTTGGCATTATCTGGAACATAGTAAGTGCTTAATAAATGTTTATTGAGGAAATGAAAGGTTGAGCAAAGAGATTCTACCCATGAAAATAGTAGTACTTAACTAGGCTCCTTTTTTTCCAAAACATTGCTTTAGACTATTGCTTTAAAATATGGGCCCTGGAGCCAGGCTGGCATGATTAATATCACAGATCTATCACTTAGTGGCTGATCATATATAAAAAACTTACAGGGTTGCTAGGATTTTGATACTTAGACTAGTACTCAATATAGTAAACACTCAAGAAATTTAGCTATTGTTGTATTTAAATGATATTAAAATGTATCAATATTTACTTACACAAGAAGACAAGGAAAATAACTGTCACACCATTGTCACCACCTGCATTTATTTTATTTTATTTTAAATATATCTTTATTGATTTTAGAGAGAGGAAGGGAGAGGGAGAGAGAGAGATAGAAACATCAATGATGAGAGAGTCATTGATCGGCTGCCTCCTGCACGCCCCCATCTGGGGATCAAGCCCATAACCCTGGATTCCAGGTCGATGCTCAACGGCTGAGCCACGCCCAGCTGCTCTGCCACCTACGTTTAATCGAGTACTTAGAATTTGACTGAATTCTCCAAAGGCCATGGATAATTCAGCTGTCAGCTTTGGTCCTAGATTTGGGAATTGGGATAGAGAGTTTTTTATTCAGGTGGATAACTGGTGGTATGAATATCTAGAAGTTTATTCATAATTGAATTTTAATTTAAAATTTTTTGGAAACATATACATAACATAAAATTTACCATCTTATTCATTTTCAAGTGTACAGATCAGTGGCAAGAAATACACTCACATGGTCCTGCAACCATCATCATTATCCATCTCCAGAACTGTCTTCATTTTCCAAAACTGAAACTCTGTAACCATTAAACAGTAACTCCCCAGTCTCTTCTCATCCCGCCCTGGCAACCACCATTCTACTTCCCGAATTTGACTCCTCTAGGTATCTCATCATATAAGTGGAATAAGACAGTATTTGTCCTTTTGTCTCTGGCTTATTTCTTTTGGTATAATGTCTTCAAGGTTGATTCATGTTTAGCATGCATCACAATTCATTCTTCTTTAAGGCTGAATAAAAATTTTTATTTTAATGGTTGCAAAACATTTCCTTGCTATTGCTGTGTATTTGGGTCCTTTTTCCTTTTAAGCAACTCTAGCTAATGAAAGTTAGGCTCTGTCTTTAAATGTACCCAGATTTTTTGAGACCTGAAATAATAGTGGAAGATTGATGGGGGGAAATAAACACCTCTAGTATCCAGGAAATCTCATTAAAAACATATATTTTTGCTTTTATCAGAAATACATACATATAAGGTTTTGTTCTAGGAACAACAGAGAGTTGTTCAAATGTGTGGCTTTGTTGTTGTGTTTCAGCAATGATTACATCACCGTGGGCTGTATACTCACTCACCATAAAAGGAGAAAAGGGTGCATTTCCTTGATAATATTCAGAATGAATTGGCAAGTGATCTCTGAGCTCTGGGACTCGCTGCAAGGTGAAGTGAAAGATGTTTTAACCTGCCAAGACTTGAAAACTCAAGCCCTTAAAACTGTTTATCTTTCCAATAGTTGCTAAGATTATTAAATTGCAAAACTGGATAAGGAAGCTTCTGGCATTTATTTTATTTCAGGCAGCAAGCTATTAAAATAGCAAGAAAAACAGCGAGACATCAGGGAAGTAAAGGCCAAAATTACATATAACAATCTTGGTATTTTTAAGTATATTTTTCAGTATAAATGAAGGCTCTGCTGAGATGCCTGAGAACTTCTTGGGGTGTGGATGTTCTCTTTTTCCTCATAGAAATCCAACTTTAAATTGGATTTTATTGTATTACCCCTGGTGGTAGAAACATTTTTGCATTCATTATTTATACCCTGTCTACTATAAAAATTATCTGAGGCAATTGAGAGAATATTAAAGAATGTAATTTAAGAAATCTGAATATAAATTCTCCAGCTTGTCTTTTACTGTTCCGGCACTGACCTTTCCTTGGAAAAGATTAACAGAAACCTTGACAAAGAACATTAACTGACGGCCGTTGGGAAACAGTGCAGCAGCTTCTCGGGTGGTGTGGCCGCTTCTTGTCTACCTAGGATCGGTCAGTTCAGCCCTCTCTTGTAGTTAGGATTTTCTTGGCCTGTAAAAACAGTAACCATATGTTCTAGATTTTCTGGGACAGCCTTAATTAAAAAATATTCTTTCCTGTTGTTAGACCATGTGTCAAACAATGTGTCCTGGCACTTTTATGGAAAATGTGGTCAGTATTTCTCTAATGGACCTTTCCCTCAAGGCATACAAGGCCTCTGAGTCTGGATTGGGCTGGGTGTCCTACCCATTCTGTGAACGTCAGCTGATGTCTTTGCATCCCTGTAGAGCCCAACCTTCCTCCCCCACCATCTCAGAAACCTTCCTTCGCCCATCTCTTACTCAGTCTACAGATTGTTACCATCTATGTAGCATTTGATTGTACCTGTTCTCATATTGCTTTTATTGTTATATTTGGGTTAGACTCATCTCCTCACTTAAATTGTATATTCTGGAGGAAAGGAACATCACCTGAATTTCTTTTATAACCTCCACAGTGCCTCACTTAGTGCTGGGCATACAAAAAAAGAAAGAAAAGAAAAGAAAAGAAAAGAAAAGAAAAGAAAAGAAAAGAAAAGAAAAGAGGGGAGGGGAGGGGAGGGGAGGGGAGGGGAGGGGAGGGGAGGGGAGGGGAGGGGAGGGGAGGGGAGGGGAGGGGAGGGGAGGGACAAAGAAAGAAAGAATAAAGAAAAAAAAAGATTCATTGAATTTTTTGTTATTCAGGGGAGAGGTCCCTTTTGAAAAAGTCTCTACCTAAACCCTGCAATGAATATATATTATATATACATAGCTATTGGTTAAACCCTCACTACATTTTTTTCAGAATTCAAATGTAGATTTTTTTTAGCACCAGATTTCTATTCTAAGGTATTTGATAATAAGTATATATACATATTTGGGGGAGGAAGAGAGTAGAAACCCCGGGTTTGGTTTCTCACATGTGCTAAGGACAAAAGGTAAGTTTCATGACTTTATTCTTTTGTCTAAGACAAAGTTAGGTACAGAATTCCATAATTCCTTTTTTAGGCTTCTCTTGCTTCTGCCCCCTCCCTTGTGGGTGTCCTCCCAAGCCTTGGTGCTCTACTCTCTAAGCGTCTGTTCCATGGGTGTTGCTTACAAGGAAGATACTATCCTGGTGATTACTATCAAATCTGCATCTCTTCCCTCCATCCAGCCAGCGATTCATAAACAGGCTGAGGGTGTAAGATATAAGGTTAAAGTGGGGGAGTCAGAGGGCTGGGGAGACTTGGGCAACATCAGGAATCAGGGGGCCTTTTCAAAATATTACCACAGAAGTTAAGTAGGTCAAGGTGGGGTTCGGGCATGTGTGCGTTGAAGTAGCCTGTGATTCTAAGTTCAGAGAACCACAGTTCCAGACCTCTTAGCACCAGTTCCTATGGCACATCTTTAAGGCCTCATGTTAGCATGCCTCCATCACATGACCTTCTCTTTCCAGTTTCTTCATTTCTTATGGTATTAACACTCTTCTTTTTTCCAAGTAATTGGAATGGTTAAGGTAATTTAATTTGCCATATTAATGCATTTAATGTATTAGATTTATAGAGTTATTTAAGTACTTGGGGAAGTACTCATTAAGTTATAAATTTGCTCTGCAGGCATTTGAAATGTTTAAAATACAAAACAACTCTTAAATTTATAAATGCAGTTTAAAATGTTTAAGGGAATTTAATTATCCAAATTTGTACTTACTGTTTAATTTAGTTTCTTTAACATGAGCTAATCAAATGTTAATCAAAGAAAAGAGATTAATTCTTTTTTTTTTATGTTTCTATTTTCTTTTAGGTTTCTTTATCTTTATTATTGAGAATATTATAGATGTCCCCTTTTTATCCCCAATGATCCCCTCCACCCCACATCCATCCCACCCCCAGGATTTTCCATTACCAATGTCTGTGTCCATGGGTTATGCTTATAAACATATAAGTCCTTTGATTAATCTCTCCCCACCTACACCCCCCTCCCTGCCTTCCCTCTGAGATCCCTCAGTCTGCCCCATGCTTCTATGTCTCTGGATCCACTTTGTTCATCAGTTTATTTTGTTTATTATATTCCACATGTAAGTGAGATAATGTGTTACTTGTCTTTCTCTGACTGGCTTATTTCACTTAGCATAATACTCTCTAGTTCCCTCTATGCTGTCCCAAAGGATAAAAGATCCTTCTTCTTTACAGCTGCATAGTATTCCATGGTGTGAATGTCCCACAGCTTTTTTATCCACTCACCTACTGATGGGCACTTGGGCTGTTTCCAGATCTTAGCTATTGTAAATTGTGCTGCTACGAACATAGGGGTGCATAAGTTCTTTGTGATTGGTGTTTTGGGTTCCTAAGGATATATTCCTAGAAGTGGGATCACTGGGTCAAATGGCAGGTCAATTTTTAATCTTTTGAGGAAGTTCTATACTGCTTTCCATAGTGGCTGCACCAGTCTGCATTCCTACCAGCAGTGCCCTTTTCTCCACACCCTCACCAGCACTTGTTGCTTGTTGATTTGTTGATGGTAGCCATCCTGACAGGTGTGAAGTGATACCTCACTGTGGTTTTAATTTGCATCTCTTTGATGATTAGCGACGTTGAACACTTTTTCATACGTCTCATAGCCATCTGTATGTCCTCCTTGGAGAAGTGTCTCTTTAGGTCCTTTGCCCATTTTTTAATTGGGTTGTTTGTCTTCCTTTTGTTACGTTGTATGAGTTCCTTATATATTTTGGATATTGACCCTTTATCTGATGTGTCATTGGCAAATATGTTCTCCCATACGGTGGGCTCACTTTTCGTTTTGTTGATGGTTTCTTTTGCTGTGCAGAAGCTTTTTATTTTGATGCAGTCCCATTTGTTTATTTTCTCCTTTGTTTCTCTTACCCTACATGTATTGGCAAACATATTGCTATGAGAGATGTCTGAGATTTTGCTGCCTATGTTTTCCTCTAGGATTTTTATGGTTTCATGTCTTACATTTAAGTCTTTTATCCATTTTGAATTTACTTTTATGTATGGTGTAAGTTGGTGGTCTAGTTTCATTTTTTTGCATGTATCTGTCCAATTTTTCCAACACCATTTATTGAAAAGACTTTTTACTCCATTGTATGCTCTTGACTCCTTTGTCAAATATTAGTTGACCATAATGGCATGAGTCAATTTCTGGGTTCTCTGTTCTGTTCCACTGATCTATATGCATATTCCTGGAGCAGTACAAGGCTGTTTTGATTACAGTGGCTTTGTAGTATAACTTGATACCTGGTATTGTGATCCCTCCAACTTTGTTCCTTCTCAACATTGCCATGGCTATTTGGGGTGTTTTTTGGTTCCATATAAATTTTCGAAGTGTTTGTTCTAAATCTGTGAAATATGCAGTTGGTATTTAAATGGGGATTGCATTGAATTTATAGATTGCTTTGGGTAGTATGGACATTTTAATGATGTTAATTCTTCCAATCCATGAACATGGTATATTTTTCCATTTGTTTATATCTTCCTCTATTTCTTTTTTCAGTGGCCTGTAGTTTTTTGAGTAAAGGTCTTTTAAATTTTTGGTTAAGTTTATTCCTAGGTATCATATTTTTTTAGTTGCAATGGTAAATGGGATTGTCTCTTTCTGAGAGTTCATTATTGGTGTATAAAAATGCCATCGATTTCTAGGTGTCCATTTTGTTCCTGCTACCGTGCTGAATTCATTTATTAAATCTAGTAGTTTTTTGGTGGAGTCTTTAGGATTCTCTATGTACAATATCATGTTATCTGCAAATAACGAGAGTTTTTGTTTCCTCCTTTCCAATTTGGATGCCTTTTATGTTTTCTTCTTGTCTGATTGCTGAGGCTAGGACTTCCCAGCACTATGTTGAATAAGAGTGGTGAAAATAGACACCCCTGTCTTGTTGCTGTTCTTAGGGGAATTGGTTTTAGTTTTTGCCCATTGAGTATGATGTTGGCTATAGGTTTGTCATATATGGCCTTTATTATGTTGAGTTGTGATCTTTCTAGTTTATTTGGATCCCTTCTCTTTGTTTCTTGATGAGTCTGGCTAAAGTTTCATCAACCTTGTTTATCTTTTCAAAGAACCAGCTCTTGGTTTCATTGATCTTTTGTATTTTTTTTTTTTTAATCTCTATGTCATTTATTTATGCTCTGATCTTTATTATTTCTTTTCTTTTACTTACTCTGGGATTTTCTTGTTGTTCTCTTTTTAAGTTTTTAAGTTGAAGAGTTAGAGAATCTATTAGATATTTTTCTTGTTTTTTGAGGTAGGCTTGTAGTGCTATGAATTTCCCTCTTAGAACTGCTTTCATTGTGTTCCATAGATTTGGACTTGTTTTGTGTTCATTTTTATTTCTTTCCAGCAAGTTTTTTATTTCTTTCTTGATCTCTTTGGTAACCATTTATTGTTTAAAAACATGCTTTTCAACCTCTACATATTTAAGTGCCTTTCAGTGTTTTTATTGTAGTTGATTTCTAACTTCATGCCACTGTGCTGCAAGAAGATGCTTGATATTATTTCAGTCTTCTTGAACTTGTAGAGACTTGTTTTGTGTACTAACATGTGGTCTGTCTTTGAGAATGTCCCATGTGCACTTGAGGAGAATGTGTATTCTACAGCTTTGGGGTAGAATGTTTTGTAAATGTCAATTAAATCCATCTGATCTAGTGTGTCATTTAGGGTCACTGTTTCCTTGTTGACTTTTTGTCTGGAAGACCTATCCAGTGAAGTCAGTGGGGTGTTAAAGTGCCCTAGTATGACTGTTGATCTCTCCCTTAAAGTCCTCTAGGAAGTTTTTAATAAATTTAGGTGCTCCGATATTGGGTGCATATATATTTATCAGGGTTATATCCTCTTGTTGGATTGATCCTTTTAGTATTACGTAATGACCTTTCTTATTATGATCTCTCTCATTATGGTCTTCATTTTGAAGTCTGTTTTGTCTGATATGAGTATTGCTACCCCAGCTTTTTTTTTTTCATTTTCATTTACATGGAAAATTTTTCCCATCCCTTCACTCTCATCCTGTGTGAGTCTTTCATTCTGAGGTGGGTCTCTTGTAGACAGCATATATTTGGGTCATGTTTTCTTATCCTTTCAGCCACTCTATCTTTTTATTGGGGCATTTAATCCATTTACATTTAAGGTTATTATTGAAAGATACTTATCTACTTCCATTTTGTTTCTTTATACGTATGTTTCTCATTCTCTTTATTCCTACTTCTAATTATAGCAGTCCTTTTAACATTTCCTGTAATGCTGGTTTTGTAGTGATAAAGTCTTTAGCCTTTTTTTTTTTTTTGTCTCGGAAGCTCTTTATTTCACCATCTATCTTGATTGATAATCTTGCTGGATAGAGTAGTCTTGGTTTCAGATCCTTGTTTTGCCTTACCTTGAATACTTCATGCCATTCCCTTCTGTCCTGTAGAGTTTCTGATGAGAAGTCAGATGACAGCCTTATGGGGGCTCCTTTGCTTTTCTCTAGCTTCCTTTAAGATTCTCTCTTTGTCTTGGATTCTTGGCATTTTAATTATGATGTGTCTGGGCATGGGCCTCTTTGGATTCTTCTTGCTTGGAACTCTCTGTGCCTCCTGAATTTGTTTATTCTTTTCCTTGACCATGTTAGGGAAGTTTTCTGCCATTATTTCTTCAAACAGGTTCTCTAACCCCTGCTTACTTTTGACCTTGTCTCGCACTCCTATAATATGAATATTGTTATGTTTCATGCTGTCCCACAGCTCCCTTAGACTGTCCTGTTTTTTAATTGTGTTTTGTTTTTCCGTCTCTGATTGAGTGATTTTTTTCTACCCTGTCTTCTAATTCACTGACCTGATCATCAGCTTCCTGTAATCTGCTGTTTATTCCTTCCAATGTATTCTTTATTTCTGCTATGTCATTCTTTATTTCTGGCTGGTCATCTTTCATAGTTTCCATATTTTTTTTCATGCTGTCGAGCATCCTTACAATCAGTATTTTGAACTCTATGTCTGAGAAATTGCTTATCTTCATTTCATTTGGCTCTTTTTCTGGAGACTTTTCTTGTTCTTTCATCCGGGGCTTGTTTTTTTGTCTCCCCATTTTGGCTACTTTTTTGGTGTTTTTTTTTTAAGTGTTAGGTAGATCTGCTGGGACTCCTGAGTCTTTTTGGAGGGTCTCTGGTACAGGCCAATGTCAGACGCTGCTTGTGACTGGCCCTGAGTACCTTGTTTGGGGCTATCAACAATCCCATGCTTGAGGTCTCCACTGTTGGGGCTGGGTGCATTTGGACTGGACTAAGATGCACACAAAAGTCTGCTTTTCAAAGGCTTGGTCTGAAGTAGATCAGGCAAAGACTCAAAGCACTCTGAGGTCTGCCTCTGCCTGCAAGCTGATTAATTTGATTCTCTTAATGAGCCTCAGGCTGTAGAAGCTCCACAGGGTGGGGTGGCTGGTTGTTATTAGTCTCTTAACAAGCCTCAGGCTGTAGAAACTTCTCTGGGCAAGGCGGGAGGCTCTCCAGCAGGGTGGGGCAATTGCTTCCCCTTCAGGCAAAAGCTGAAAACTTGCCTCCCAAGAAAGATGTCCCCCACAGTCTGGGAGAACGACTCTCCCCAGACTCTCCCCACACAGCTCCAGTCCACCCCACTCCCTCTCTGCTGGAGCCCAAGGTGAGTGGCTGCACACGAAATGTTGTGTGTTGTCTCTTTAAGAGGGTGCCTGCAGTTCCAGCTGCCTCTCCCTGGCAGACAAAAACCCTGCTGCTTTTCACAGCAGATGTTATGTGGACACCTTTCTCAGTTCTGGTGCTCTTGGCTGGGAAGTCCAGCCTGGAGTTTAGGCCCCAGAGTCCTCAGTGGGAACACCCCACAGCTGAGATATCCCTCCCGACCTTCAGCTGCTATCTGTGGGAGCCCAACCAGTCCTCTCAGGCCTCCGCACTTCCTAGCAGTCTCTGTGCGGTCTCCACTTTTCCTCCTTGGTTATGAGGGTGCTCTCCAGCTAGTGTTCAGTTAGTTTTCAGGATGGTTTTTCTATGTTTTAGTTGTAAATCCAGATTGGTCCCAGGAGAGTGTCAGTGCAGCTACCACTCAGTCTATTGCCATCTTGGATCATCTTGGAGAGATTAATTCTTAACTTGCATAATAAGATTACTAATTTAAACTCAAGGAAAACTGAAGTTTTAATTTCATAACTCTGAAAAATGAAATATTAATTTGGTATCTCAGTAAGTGTAAATAGTTTTCAGTGTTGTAAAGTACAGCATAGGGAATATAGTGAATAATATTGTAATAACTATATATGATGTCAGATAGGTACTAGATTTATCAGGACAATCACTTCATAAGTTATATAAATGTCTAATCACTATGTTGTACACCTGAAAATAATATAATATTGTATGTCAACTGTAATTGAAAGATAAAAAATTATTTTAAAAAAAGAAAAAAAGTGTAAATATTTTTTTCTACTCCTAAAGATCCCTTTTCTGTCTAAAACATAAGAACAAATACACCTCTTGACAATAACAAAAGACAGACCCTAAATATGTTTAAATGTAGATGACACCTAATTCTTCAAATCTCTTTGCTCCTTATGTTCCTTAAATTTCTGGACTATAAGTGATCCACAACAGTCCTCTTAATCTAAGGAAGAGAATTATTAGCCCTTTTAAAATTTCCTGTCAAGTGCAAAGCTCCTTTAACCATAAGGCATAGAATATGGAATATGTTTGTATTACAAAATGGAATTGCTCACTTACTTTGTAAATGATCTGTGTTAATCCATGCCTATTACTAAATAAATTACAAAAATGCTTCTGTAGCTAGAAAGTCTCAGACTTCTCACCTCTTTCTCTCCCTCCTCCACCCCTTGTTTCTCTTCTCGGCAGCAATACAAGTAAAATAAAAAATTGTGGTCACCAGCAGATTCAAACACAAATGCAAAGCCTAATGTCTATGATATTGGAAAACCTGAAACTGTACAGTTCTCTTTTTTCACTTCCAGTCCTTGTACATCTGCTCATACAAAACCACAGACTTAGCCATGACCATGGTGCAGGCACAGTGCACTTCATTAACTGCCTGGCCAGACCCAAGAGCTTCTTTCATGCACTTGCTCTCCTCATACCATGGTGACTGTATAGTAGCAGAGAGTCTATACTATGGCTAATCATGATAATCTCACACAGTAGGTGGCTATGCACTTATTTGCTTTGGACTCTTCTTGCTATTCATATTTTTGTTAAGGAGAAAAAATTCCTACAACCCTATCTTCTGGATTAGTTTAATTGAAGAGTACCCTGTGATTGCAGGCAAATTATAAAATGCACAGCAAACAAAAAATTACCATATACTAGTACTTATCTATGTGAATTAGTGTGCATCAGGGTTTCCTTGCTACTGTAAAACCAAAATAAAATTCAGAAATAAATTGGATGTAAAAATAAAAAAATTGGATGTTTGGAAGCTAAAGCTAATATAAGAATGAAACTCTCTTCCATCATCCTAGAGGTTTTTTATTTAGTCAACTTCCTTTATCTTGTGGTTGACCTTATTATAAGTATATGTTATACATTTAAAACTATAAAATAAATTGTCCTAATAAAAAGGCCACTTTTTTCCTGCTTTATGTATTGGGATTTCATATAAGATTTAATTTTTAGAAAGGATTCCCTGCTAAAAAAATATTTTTTTGAAGAGCCACTAATTTACATCAAGCTAACAGTGTCCTAATTTTCTACTAGGATTCCAGTCCTTTCTTGCTTTATTTTATGCAGCACGCCACCAGCAGCATATAAATTTTCCCGAAGATTTCACAGGATTTCCTCCTTCTTTAGTCTATAAAGGCTCCTTGTGGATTCTAAACTAAGTTCAACATTTTGGACCAGTGTTTCTAGGCAGAAATAATCTGACTTGCCTTTAGCTATCCAAATATGTTTTTTTGTTGGTCACCCACACAGATCCCCTAGTCTGGGAAAGGTGGCTATGATGCTCTGCCCCCACTGTATTTATTTATTTATTTATTTATTTATTTATTTATTTATTTATTTATTTATTTATTATTCTCAGAGAGAGAGAGAGAGAGATCGATCCATCAGTTGCCCCTCTATGTGCCCCCAAAATCATTTTGGTATATGGGACTGGACAACACTCTAACCAACTGAGCCACCTGGCTGGGGCCGCCTCCACTTTCTTATCTCTTGCCTTTGACAGATGTTGTGCCACCACCAATCTACTGACTTGTAAAATGAAGCCCATTTGCCATTGGCTCTTTTCTACATCCTGATGTGCTCTGCAGCTTGATCATTCTAGCCTTAAGTCAGTTTTCCACCTCTCCCTTCAAGTACCCTCACTCCTCCTTTGCATTCAGAGACCACACACCCACAGACCCTTTATTAACTTCCTGAGTTCATGATGATCTCTTCTTCCCACAGGTTTATAGTTCATGATGATCTCTTCTTCCCACAGGTTTATAATTTAATTTTGCCAAACAGCCTTCCTTCCTTCCTTCCTTCCTTCCTTCCTTCCTTCCTTCCTTCCTTCCTTCCTTCCTTCCTTCCTTCTTCCTTTTTGGTTAATTCTCACCCAAGGATATTTCTACCATCGATTTTTAGAAAGAGTGAAAGGGAAAGGGGGGGGAGAGAGAGAGAGAGAGAGAAACATCCATGTAGGAGAGACACATTAATTAGTCACCTCCTGCAAGTGACCTGACTGGGCCTGGGATCCACCCAGGTACGTGCCCTTGACTGGGAATCAAACCCGAAACCCTTCGGTGTGCAGGCCAATGCTCTAAACACTGAGCCACAGCAGCCAGGGTGCCTAATATCTTTCTTTGTTCTATGGTCTTTTCACCAGGATCGTGGACTTCTGTATTACTTCACAAGCTTGTGGTGACTGACTGTAGGGATCTATTCTTGAAGGGTGGAAAGAGTTCTTAATGCAGTTACATGTCATGAATTTGGTCTCAGTCTGCCTGTCACTCATTGAATCTGCAATTTTACCAAATCACTTAAACTTCCATAGTCTCACTTTTTCCTCTGTAAAATGGGGATAACAGTATCTGCTGTGTTTTAGAATAGAGTTCTCGTTGATGGAATGGCCTGCTGCTTGTTTGGATAACTACATTTCTGGAATCACCATGGATGAAAAACTTATCATCAAGTCATTCCAGTTCAGAAACCTGATCTTATTAACACACCTAGAGCTGCTAGGTTGTAAGAATCTGACTCATGAAACTGGTGGTTCTCTTTGCTTCTTTCCTACATTTTCTCCCTAGATGACCTCTCTAATCCAAGGCTTCAAATGCTTTTTATACATCAGTAACCTTCAAATGTCCAGGAAAATTCAGACCTCTCTACTAAACTTCATTGCCATACATCCAAATGGCCACTTGACATTTTCCCTGAAAAATCTCACTTGGTTCTCAGACTTCACATATTCAAACTGAACTTTCGTTCACCTCATAACAGCTGCATTCACACTCAGAACGGCGTTTAACCAATTTCTCTTTTACTCTTGTTCATTTTACTGGATGATGACTCTTCAACCCAATTACTCAAGCCAGAATCCTGGAACTGCTCCTTCAAGCTCCTCCCCTGCATCTAATCCATCACCAAGTCTTAGTATAATTCTATTATCTAAACATATCATAAGTTTGTCCCCTTCTGTGTACAGCCACCACTCTTACTCAAGTTACCATTATCCTTTGACTGGACTATTGCAAAGTTCTCCTACCTGGTCTTTCCATTTTTAATTTACTGCCTCCCTCCAATTCATTCTTTATGTAGCAACCAGAAGGATTCTTTAAAAGCACAAATGTCATCATGTCTAATCTTGTCTTTATATTTTATACTCAAAATAAATCCAAACTGCCTCCAAGTGGTCTCTAAGGTCCTTTGTGATCTGGTCCCTGCTACCCTTCCAGGCTCATTTCATGTGACCCTTCTCTCTCTTGATGTCTTCCAACCTGTACTCGTCCTTCAGATACTCAAATGCCCCCCAGGCCTTTACTACCTTCTGTCTGACAGCTTTCCCTGAATTCCACTGTCCGGTTAACTCCTAGCTCCAATTAAAATGTCAGAAAAGCTTTTTTAATCCTCTAGCCTAATATAGCACTTAGCACAAGATGTTTTTATTATGTGATTCCTGGTTTGTCTGTCTCCCCTCTGGACCGTAACATGAGGACAGGAACTACTTACTACTGTTAACACTGTCTGGTGCCTGGTATATACTAGGGGTGCAAGAAGTATTTGAAGACTGACTGAATTAATACACATTTATTCACTTTCTAGTGATTAGTATGCAAGTTATTTATTTTCCCAGAATTTGAAAAATGGATCAAAGGAAAAGCACTGGTTTGATGAGCATGGACAGTTAGAACTTAGGTATTTGCAAAGTGTAAGGAAAAACTTTGTTCTATGAATTTTACCTCTTTTATCTCCCGTGTGCATCCCTTTTGGTTGGATTGGGCTAGATAAACATTACCAATTTCTTCCTTTCCACTTCAGCTCCTCTGCCCTTCTAATAGGTCCTTGTGACTACAAACAACTGTGCTGCTTCAGACAGTCTGTTACAATACCATTGATTGGGTAATAGAATTAGTCTACTACTAATAACAGTAATTACAACCACAAACATTTATAGCATACTTTATGATCTTCTAAGTGCTCTTAATGTACATTATCTCCTTTAATCTTGGAGTCAGGGACTGAAGATGCATCCTGCTACCTTGATTAAGTTGGATGGTTCCCAGAGCTTTATGTGCAGCAGCTTATATACAATTCATCCCTTGCAGGAAGGACTAGTCCAGTTGGGGATGGATGTTCTGCTTTTTTATGCTGACTTGTGATAGTTCCATCTTTAGACAGTGGCTTTTTCCTTACCCAATCCTCAAATTCTGCAGACTCAGTTTCCTGACTGTAATTCCTTCTAGGATTGTTGGGACAGGGAAATGAGATAATAATAGTAACTAATATTTGTTGAGTGCTTACTGTGTGCCAGACAACCTCCTAAGTGCCTTAATCACACTAATTTATTCAGTCCTCATAACCGGCCCCAAGTTATGAGAAGTAAGTAGCATTGCTATACCCGTTTATAAAGGGAGAACCGAGCCACGAAATAGTTAAGTAATTTGTCTCCTTGCAAATAACTCGGGAATTTGAGATATGAATACAGCAGACTGATTCCGAAGTCGATGCTTTTAAGCAGCATATACATGAATGTTTACTCTTTAAAAGCATTTATTCTTTAATCCCTTTATCAAAATTTTAAGGAAAGCTTACTGCATGCCAGGCATAAGTTCAGTGCAGGAACACAGCTTGCACTCCAGTGGGGAAGATGGTTTTGGACAAATGATTGTGAGTGTGATGTGTGTTACGAAAGTAAAGGAACATTGGGCTGTGGGAGCATAGAGCAGAGAACCTAGTCTAATCTGGGGGTCAGAGGAGGCCTTCTTGAGGAAGGGATGTTTTAGCTGAGGCCTGAAGGGTGTGTATGCAGAGACTAAACAGAGGCGAAGAGGGGCAATCGGCAGTGGGGCACAGCCTCCCATGAGTGCTTGAAGAAGTAAAAAAAGTCACTACAGCTGGAATTTCTAGAGCAGGGAAGCAAGTGGGCTGAGGATGCTGGAGAACAAAGCACTGATTCTCCTCACAAACGGCTTCAGGTGCCATCATAGGAATTTGGTATTTTATTCTAAAGGCCTTGGAAAGATTTGAAGAAGTGCAGAGGTTTTAAAAGACGTCTTCAGCTGCAATGAGGAGAAGGCGGAGCTCGGTTGGAAGGCTGAGGCAGTCTTCTGGGAGAGAGAGGCTGGCGCTGTGGGCAAGAATGGGCCGTGGGGCTATAAGGAAACGGATGTGGCCAAACATGTCTGGGAGGAACAATGAACAGAACGTGGTGACTGATGGGATGTGGGAGGATGAGAGGAAAGAAGGAGCCAAGGTTTCTGACTTGAGCAGGGTTTCGATAATGGAAATAGAAATGGATAATAGAAATAGAAGCAGATTTGGGTGAAGGGGTTGACAGGATGGGGACTGAGGTACAGGGATGTTCAAACAGAGGTGGCCGTGCCCAGCAGGAGGTTGGATTATAAGGGTCTGAAGTCCACAGGAGGAATGAGCTATGGAATATCTTTAATTCTAAGATGGAACATTTTTTATGTTTACTATTTCCAATATTAGAATTTAAAACCGTTTGTATATTAAAAATAGTGTTTTAATGGTGAACTATAATTGATAGTTTCTTAAAATAGAGGATATTATGCCCAGCCGATGTGGTTCAGTGATTGAACATCAACCCATGAACCAAGAAGTCCCCAGTTCGACTTCCAGGCAGGGCACACGCGGGGGTTAGGGGCTCCATCCCCAGTAGGGGGCGTGCAGGAGGCCGCTGAGTGATGTGTCATGCTCATCGATGTTTCTATCTGTCGTTCTCCCTTCCTCTCTCTCCCATCAATAAAAACATATTTTAAAAAAGTAGAGGATATTATGTAAAATAAGAATATTCTGTAAAAACACAATTTGTATTTAATGGCGTTTTGAGAAATCAGAGGGGGAAGAAAGCCATTAAAACACCCCTTTAAAAACTATAATGAGATACCACCTCACACCTGCTAGAGTGGCTATTATCAACAAAACAAGCAATAACAAGTGTTGGAGAGGTTGTGGAGCAAAGGGAACCCTCATTTACTGCTGGTGGGAATGTAAACTGGTACAGCTACTGTGGATAGCAGTCTGGTGATTCCTCAAAAAATTAAGAATAGAGCTACTATATGACCCAGCAATCCCCGTCCTGGGTATATACCCGAAAAACTCAAAAACTTGTATTCACAAAGATGTATGCACCCCTGTGTTCATTGCAGCATTATTCACGGTGGCCAAGACATGGAGACAACCAAAGTGTCCTGCAATAGGGGACTGGATAAAGAAGCTGTGGAGCATGTACACAATGGAATACTACTCGGCCATGAGAAAGGATGAAACACTGCCATTCGTAACAACATGGATGGACCTTGAGAATATTATGCTAAATGAAACAAGTCAGGCAGAAAAAGCTAAGAACCAAATGATTTCACTCATATGTGGGATATAAAACTGAAACTCCTGGACGCAAATAACAGTGTGGTGGTTGCCAGAGGGAAGCAGGTGGGGGATAAAGAGGGTCTTAATATATGGTGAATGGAGAAGGTATGAATTTGGGTGATGGGCACACAGAGCAATATACAGATCTTGTAACAAAGAAACCCACACCTGAAACCTATATGTTCATATTAACCATTGCCACCCCAATAAATTTAATTAAAAAAGAAATAAATAAATAAAACACCCCTTTATCTTGAAGAAAGATTATATTTAGTGAAACTAAAATTCAGCATTGGCACTGAATTTTTACACAAATGCCAAACCGGTGGAGTCTAACTTAATGAGACTCTACCATAATTGTTAGTGGGCTTGAAGTGTTTGTTCTTTTTAAGTAAGTTCAAAACATTCCCTCCTCCATTTCTACCTCCAACACAATTTTCCCTACAACATTAACTTAATTAGCAGTCTCTGTCTCCACATTATAAAGGTATGCTTTGTCAACCTTGGATAGAATAATGTGCCTTTGAATCACAGGAACTTAAATTAATAGGGTTTAATGTGGCCTGCTTACCTTTTTCCTGAATATAAAATCTGAATCTTTTCATGTAATTGTAGCAGTGTTTCACATAGCCATCGCCCAGCCTTAGCCATCTAAGTGGGAGAAGAATCTAAGAAAGAGTAGGCTTAGTTTAGAGGAAGAAAAAGACTAACAGACGTCCCTTTTTCAAATCCTACATCATTTATTGTTACTAAGGTGTTTGGGGCCAATATATTATTTCTGTGTATGTTTATAACTGTGTACGTAACCTTCCCAAGTAAATTTTTAACCTAGTAGGGGAGGAAACAACCATAGCTACTCCCTACAATCCTTGGCTTCAGGGTCTTTACCCGGTTTTCTGATCCATTTCTGCCAGAGCTTCCTGGGTTGTTAAACTGAGGCCCTCCAGCTCACACAGACTACCACTTAGAATTGCTAAAGTTCAAAGGCACTTAAAAAAAATTTTTTTTTATTGCAGTAAAATATGTATTACATAAAATTTACCATCATAACCATTTTTAAATGTATAGTTAGTTCAGTGTTATTAAATAGATTCATGATGAGCAACCATCTTCACCATCCATGTCTCAAGGGAACTTTTAAAAACAAACCTTTATTTCCTAATTTGTTCTTTGAAGCCAGTGTTACCCTAATATCAGAACCAGATAGAACATTATGAGAAAAAAAGCTATAGACCCAATATCTCTCATAAACATAGATGTAAAAATCCTCAAGAAAAAATTAGCAAATCAAATCCAACAATGTATAAAAAATTATATACCACAGCCAAGTTGGATTTAGTCTAGATATGCAAGCTTGTCCAACATTTGAAAGTCAATCAAAGTAGTCCACATCAACAGACTAAGGAAGAAAAATCATATGTTCATATCAATTGATTCAGAAAAAGTATTTGACAAAATATAACACCTATTTTAGTATGATGAAAACTCTCCGAAAACTAGGAATAAAGAGGAACTTCCTCAACTTGACTTAGAAGAGCATCTGCAAAAAACCTGTATGAATATTCAACTTAATTATGAGAAACTGTATACTTTCCTCTTAAGATCGGGAAGAAGGCAACAATGCCCTCTCTCATCACTTTCATTTAACATCTTGGAAGTCCTGTCTAGTGCAATAAAGACATGAAAAAGATATAAAAAGGTAACAGATTGAGAAGAAAAAATTAAAGCACAGCTTTATTGAGAAACAAAGATAGGCACTTCAAGTCCCTTTTAGAATTTATAGACAAATAAATTGAGTATTTATAGACAAATTTATTGAGTATTTGTTTTATATTTTAAAAATTTCTACTCTTATTTTTATTGTTGCCTTGCTTCTGTTTCTTTTGGGTTTAATTTGCTGTTTTTCCCCCTAGCTTCATACGATGTAAAACATAGATCATGTGGATTTTTTTTTAAATCTTTCTTCTTCTCAAATTAATATATGCACTTAAAGCTATGAATTTCCTTCTAAGCCCTGCTTTATCAGCATCAATATTTTGATGTCATATTTTTTTATTATTTAGTTTAAAATATTTTCTAATTTCACTGTAATTTTTCTTAGACCTACAAGCTATTTAAAAATATATTGCTTAATTTCCAAACATTTGTGGGGTTTGTAGATATCTTCGTATTATTGATTTTTAGATTGATTTCACTGTAGTCAGAGAACATACTTTGTATGATTTCAATCTTTTGAAATTTTTTGAGACTTGCTTTATGGTCTAGCATGTGATTTTGATAAGTGTTCATATGCTCTTGAAAATGATATGCATGTGGCAATTGCTAAGTGTACTGTTCTATATCTGTCAACTTGGTTACCTGAGTTGTTCAAATATTTTTTTTACTTTTTTTGCTGATTTTTTTGGTCTGCTTATTCTATCAGTTATTGAAAGAGGTGTTGAAATCTCCAATAATGATTGTGGAGATTTCTATCTATTTCTTTTTTCAGTTCTGTCAACTTTGCTTAATATATATTGAAAATACGATACATTTTTTACAAATTATTTATGCATTATAATTTCTTAGGTGCCTACAAATTTAGAACTGTTTTATCTTACTGTTAATTGATACTTTTATCATTATAAAATATCCCTTTTTATCTCTAGAAATATTTTCCCCTCAAGTCTATATTGCCTGATATTAATATAGCTACACCAGCTTTTTTTATTAGTGTTTTAATGACATTTTTAAAATTCTTTTTTCTTTAAATCTTTGTGTCCTTATATTTAAATTGGGTCTCTTGTGAACAGCATATAGATTTGCTTTTTATCCAAAAGCAACCTTGATTTTTTAATTGGAGTAAACATTTAATTACATTAATTATTAACATTTAATGTAATTATTGAAATGTTTATATCTATTATCTTATTTTGTTTCTATTTCTGTTCTTTAGTCTTTATTTGTTTTTTAGTCTTTAGTCTTTGTTTGTTTCTATTTCTGTTCTTTAGTCTTTATTTCCCCTTGCCTCCTTTGAGAGAAGAATCAAATATTCTTTATTATTCCATTTTTTCCTCCATTTTAGCTTACTGGTTATTAGCTTTTAGGGGCTCTGGATTACTTTATGACCCTTCTAAAAGGGAGGCCGACAGTGCAGGTAGATCACTTTAATCTTGTCAAGGGTTGGTTTTCGGCTTTGTTCAGGTTGGTCCGTTTTGGCTTTGCCTTCATTACCAGGCTGTGATCTTTCTGAGGTCTGAATCAGAGGTTTGGGTGTTGCTATCCCACCTTGATGGGCCTTGTACTCCAACCTCTCAGGGGTGGGGAAAGCCCGGCCCTTGTATATGGTCTGGCCCTGTCAAGGCAACTGCAGGAGGAACGCGGAATTCAATAAATCTAGGAGCTTTTTTCATAGCTAGTTTTTATGTTGATAATTTTGTATGGCCCGCAAATGATGTTATAAATATGCAAATGGCCCTTCGCAAAAAAAAGATTCCCCACCCCTGCATGTTGCTGTAAAACCTTGGCACAGCAGTTTAGCCCACAGCTGCTGCTTCCTGTTAGTTTTTTTCAGCCTCTGCTGTGCTTGCTCAGCTTGGGAACTGGCAAACATCTCAAGGGGAGATTGCCTTCTGGGTTTACTTCTCTGCAGTTCCTTTCTCTCTGGGATATCCCAGACATTTAGCAACTTTGAACTCCAATTTGTCTCCTCAGCCCAATGGAGTACAGCCATTTACTCCATTTTCTGTTCTGTGAATTGTGCCAGGGTAAATATGGAGCTCACCTTGATGTGCCTACCTTCTCTTAGGGACCATCTGCATTGGTCACTCTCCTGTGCCTTCAAGTGGTTGTGTTAAGTATTTTGTCTAGCTGTTAACACTTGTTCTCAGTGGGACGGATGGTTCTATATAAGCTACTCTGTTATGGCTGGAATAAAAAGTTTTCCGTTTTACAATTTGGCACACTCTCTGTTACAAATTAAAAAATCAAGAGATTGAAATAAAAAATTACAAAAGCATAAAAACTGGTACAGATCACAGAACTCCAGTCTAAGCTAAGACCATCCTCAAGTCTCTGGACTCAAGCATTCTGTTTGGATCAAATGCCCTTCCTTTCTTACCTTCAGTTTGGTTCTTTGACAAGAGCACTGTACAAAGTCAAGGTTTGGTTTTTAGACTTCTATATAAAATTATGTGATCCTGGACAAACCTCTTTCTTTTACCACTTTGGTTTTATTATTAACCCAGGAAGATGGTCATTCACACTGGCCTTCCTTAAGTCTTTTTGGGGAATTAGCAGGACAAGAGCTTGCTCTGTCTTCCTAACGGACCTGGTGTGAGCTCAGCCTAGCTGTGAAGGCAAGGCTCACATCCCCATAGAGATGTGGGTGCTTTAACAATTTCTAGCTCTTGGTCAATTTCTTCTCATGCTCTATTTTTATTTTCTTCTGCTAATTAGAACTGTGAATTAGATACAAATGTGATTGCTACTTCCTCTCCCCATCTGGGTCAGATTGTCCTGCCCAACCCCTAGAATAAAAAATAACAGGGGTGTTTGAGTGGGATGCTGGTTTGGGGAGAGCTAGCTGGCCAGGAGGGTCTGACCAGAGATGATTCCGTGTAGATAGGCCATAGAGAAACCCAAAGTATCAGAAAGGTTTTGGTCAGTGTGAAAATTGAACAAAAAGAACCATTTGTGTGATTTGAAAGTTGAATGGCATTAAGTTGGACAGCCGGGTGGATATGTTGTTATGAGTAGAATTAACGTTTTAGCTTCAATTTTTGGACCTTAAGGGATAGAATTTCAGTGGCATAGCCTCACTTTGTCTCTGACTCTTTTTTTCTAGGCGTTATCTCTGGCCAGTTCTCTTCTAGGTGTCATGGGCTCCTTTAGGTATTTTACCAATGTCAGCCCTGGTTGGTGTTTTGCTGTCACTTCATAGTTACCTTATACCTCTGCTCAGATGCTTCATGTGCTCAGTTTACAGCTTAGCTCTTAAAGTGTTGTTGCTTCCTGTTTCCAAATTTTGGAAGATAACCTTATTATAACCCCCATGTTCAGACTGCACAATGGACCAGGTTCTTTATATATTTATCTCCTTTGAACTTCACCCCAGTCTGAAAGGTCATCACCTTCATTTTACAGATTTGAAATCTGAGGATCACTATGGCTAAAGCAGCTGCACAAGATCACAAAACTTTAATGCTACAGAGAATGTTCAAACTCAGGTCTGACCCCAAACTAAAAGTTCTGCCTGGTGCTGCTGAGTGTGTGCTAGATGAATGAATTACCTCAAATTTTCAAGTCACCTGCAGAAGAAAAGGGACCTTAAAAAAGAGATGATTTAGTCAAACAAAAAATTCCCCAACTAGCATGCCTTCATGTCTTTTTGCCTTAATTCATGTTTCTCCTCCTAGAATTCCATCTGTTAATATTCATTGAGCACCTACTATGTGCTAAGAACACATAGTAATACAAAGATATAAAGCCTATAGTCTAGTAAGAGTGTAAACTGGTACAACTGCTAGAGAAGGTAATTGAACAATATTTTACATTTTTCAAATGTGCATAACCTTTGACCAGCTATTCTACTTTAGGAATCACTCACATATTTGCATAAAGCCTACCATCTAACTAGGAATAATGACAAATAAATACATAAATGCAATGTATGTAACCCCAAATTGAGATAAGCACTACAAAGGAAAAAAGAGGTGTATCATTCAGGGTTCTACCCAAGAAACATAACTAGTAGGAGATAGAGATATATGAGATAGATTTATTATAAGGAGTTGGCTTATGTGATTGCGGGGCTGTTTAAGCAAGGCTGAAGTCTGTAGGGCAGGCCATCAGGATGGGCAGGCTGGAAACTCTGGGCAAGAGCTGATGCACTATCCATTAGGTAGAATTTCTTCTCCTTCAGGGAAACTTCAGTTTTGCTTTTATGGCCTTTCAGCTGATTAGATGAAGCCCATCCAGGTTACCCAAGAGAGTTTCCTTTACTGAAAGTAAATTTAAGTACATGTTAATCACATTTACAAAACACCTTCACAGCAACACCTAAGTTAGTGGTTGATTAAATAACTGAAATTTATAGCCAAGCCATGTTGATGCATAAAGTAAACCAGTCTCAGAGGGTTAAAAATGTGTTGCTTAAGATATATTCAATGGAAAAAGCAAGAAATTCAAATAAAAGTGTCTTGAACAATGAATTTTTTGGTTTATAAGCACAGAAAAATCAGAAATAAGATGGAATGTTTTGGCTCTAGCAGTCTGCATAGTCCTCCCTCCTTAGAGCTCAGGCTACTTCACAAGTTGGCTATAGCAGTTCAAGGCCTCACCTGCATGAGAAAAAGAGGTCTCACTTCCTGTCACCCTTTCTGAAGAGTAGGGAACTTTTTCGATACCTCCAGCAAACTTCCTCTCATATCTCAGTGGCCTGAATTGGGTCATGAGTTTATATTTGGGGTAATCTGTGACTGAGGAATGCTTTGCAATTATAGGCTTAGTCTTGAGGTCCTGAGTCAGTAAAGTGAGGGGAATGGATGGTTATGATTGCGTTAGGCCAGTGCCTCCCAAACTTTTTTTGGTTAAGATATTTTATTAATTTCTTTAGAGAGAGAGGAAGGGAGAGGGAGACAGAGAGAAACATTGATGTGAGAACGAAACATCAATCAGCTGCCTCCTGCACATCCCCTATCAGGGATCAATCCTGCAAACTGGGAAGGAACCCTGATGGGGAATTGAACAAGCAACTTTTGGCGCATGGGTTGTTGCCCAATCAACTGAGCCACACCAGCCAGGCCCCAACTTTTAGACAAATAATAATGCTTATATGGCTGGCAAACTGGAATGGTTCAAGCAAGCATTTTTGGTGGACCCTGGCTGTCCTAAGGGATAAATATCTCTGCACACCAGTGGGTAGCAACTCATACATTGGGTTAGACCAATTAGTAACCTCCCATTGGGTCCATCCCCAAACTATGAGGCTTCTATTCAGTGGGAGAGAAGTACTATGGTTATTGAGGACTCAATGGGTAATAAGAGGGGACAGGAATGGTCTAGGAACCCTGAATGTTTCCCAAGGTTCTAGTTTCAGAAACTGGGTAGATGCCAGTGGTGCACTGGATTGTGCTGGTTCACAGGAGTAAACTGTGTGTGTCTTGTCCCACACGCTTCTACATTAAGTGTTGGGAATACTAAAACCACAGAATTGTCAAACGCTACAAATCAGGTTTTTTTAAATGGGGAGCCAATTGTGTGTTTTTTAAAAAATTTACCTTTATTGTCCCCTTTTCCCCCCATTGGTCCCCTCCACCTGGTACTCCTCCCCCCAGGCCCTCACCCCACTATTGTTTGTGTCCATGGGTTATGCATATATGCCTCTAAGTTCTTTGGTTAATCTCTCCCCACCCACCCACGCCTTCCCTCTGAAATTCCTCAGTCTGTTCCATGCTTCTATATCTCTGGATCTATTTCGTTCAACAGTTTATTTTGTTCATTAGATTCCACATATGAGTAAGATCATGTGACACTTTTCTTTCTCTGACTGGCTTGTTTCACTTAGCATAATACTCTCCAGGTCCCACCATGCTGTCTCATAGGGTAAGGGATCCTTCTTTTTTTTACAGCTGTATAGTATTCCATGGTGTAAATGTCCGAGAAGGTGCTTGATATGATTTCAGTCTTCTTGAACTTGTAGAGTCTTGTTTTGTGTCCTAACATGTGGTCTATCTTTGAGAATGTCCCATGTGCACTTGAGGAGAATGCATATTCTGCATCTTTGGAGTGGAATGTTCTGTAAATGTCAATTAAATCCACCTAATCTAGTGTGTCATTTAGAATCACTGTTTCCTTGTTGATTTTTTGTCTGGAAGATCAATCCAAGTAAAGTCAGTGGGGTGTTAAAATCCCCTACTATGACTGCAGTGCTGTTGATCTCTCCTTTAAAGTCCTCCAAAAGCTTCCCCCCTCCCTCAGCCTGTGTGTCTTTTGTCCTGAGGTGGGTTACTTGTAGACAGTATATATTTGGGTCTTGTTTTCTTATCCATTCAGCTACCCTATGTCTTTTAATTGGAACATTTAATCCATTTATATTTAAAGTTATTATTGATAGGTACTTATCTATTGCCATTTTATTTCTTTATGCTTATGTTTCTCATTCTCTCTATTCCAACTTCTTATTACAGCAGTCAATGGGGAGTCAATTGTTAAACTTTTGCCAGTACATGGCGGTAGTGTCATGCCCCAAGACAGTGGCAGGCTAGAAGAAAAACAAGCTTGATTTTTCTTTTGGGATTTTGCTCTGTATTAAAAAAAAGAAGTGAAATTCCATGCAATTTATCATCCTAGTCTTTCTTTTTGAAGTTTATTCAAGCTCATGGGCTGTCACCTCTTTATTATTTATTATAATATTTTATTTCATTTTTGAGAACATAACACATTTACATGGTTAAAATTTTGGAAGGTACAAAAGAATATTCAGCCATCCAATTTTCTTCCCTACAGAAAAGAAATGTTAATTGATTTTTAGGTATCTTTTCTGAAAATTATTGTTTTATTTTATTTTTTCAATTATAGCTGATATTCAATATTATATTCATTTCAGGTGTACAGCATAGTCGTTAGACATTTATATAATTTACAAAATGATCTTTTCCATAAATCCAGTAACCTGGTACCATGCATAGTTATTACAATATTATTTACTATATTCTCTATGTTGTACTTTATATTCACATTGCTATTTTGTAACTGTTTTTTTGTGCTATTTAATCCCTTAACCTTTTTCACCCAGCTCCCAAACTTCCCTCCCATGTGGCAACCATCTATGAGTATGTTTCTGTTTTGTTTGTTCATTTAATTTGTTCTTTAGATTCCACATATAAGTAAAATCATATAGTGTTTGTCTTTCTCTGTCCCACTTATTTCACTTAGCATAATACCCTCTAAGTTCACCCATGTTGTCACAAATAATAAGATTTAATTCCTTTTATTCCATTGTATATATGTACCACTTCTTTATCCTGTAATCTGTTGATGAACATTTAGGTTGCTCCATATCTTGGCTGTTATAAATAATTCTGCAATGAACATAGGGATGCATATTTGTTTTAGAATTAGTGTTTTGGATTTCTTTGGATAAATACCCAGAAGTGGAATTGCTGGTTCATAAGGCAGTTCTAGTTTTAATTTTTTGAGGAACCTCCCTACTGTTTTGCATTGTGGCTATGCCAATTTGCAGTCCCACCAGAGTTCCCTTTTTTCCACATCCTCTCCAATACTTTTATGTTGATTTATTGATGATAGCCATTCTGACAGATGTGAAGTGATATCTCATGATGATTTTAACTTGCACTTCTCTGATTAGTGTCATCGAGCATCTTTTCGTATGTCTACTAGCCATCTGTATGTCCTCTTTAGAGGACCTATTCAGGTCCTCTGTCCATTTTTTAATTGGATTGTTTGTTTTTGGTGTTAAGTTGTATGAATTCTTTGTAAACTTTGGGTATTAAGCCCTTATCGAATGTATCATTAGTAAATATCTCCTTTCATTCAACAGGTTATTTTTTCATTTTGTAGATGGTTTCCTTTGCTGTGCAAAAACTTTTTAGTTTGATGTAGTCCCATCCGTTTATTTTTTTCTTTTGCTTCCCTTGCCCAAGCAGATATATCAGAAAAAATATTACTAAGAACAATGTCAAAGAGTTTACTGCACATATTTTCTTCTAGGAGTTTTATAGTTTTGGGTCTTACGTTTAAGTCTTTAATCCATTTTGAGTTTATTCTTGTATACGGTGTAAGAAAGTGGTCGTTTCGTCTTTTATTTATTTTTTGCATGTATCTGTCATGTTTTCCCAGCACCTTTTATTGAAGAGACTGTTTTTACCTCATTGTATATTCTTGGCTTCTTTGTCATAGATTAAGTGACCATATAAATGTTTATTTCCAGGCTCTCTGTTATGTTCCATTTATATGTCTGTTTTTATGCCAGTACCATGCTGTTTTGATTACTATAGCTTTGTAGTATAATTTGATATCAGGTAGCATGATATCTTCCTTTGTTCTTCTTTCTCAAGATTGCTGTGGCTGTACAGGGTCTTTTGTGGGTCCATATAAATTTTAGGATTATTTGTTCTAGTCCTATGAAAAATGCCATTGGTTTTTGGTAGGGATTGCATTAAATTTATAGCTTGCGGTGGGTATATGGACATTTCAATGATGTTAATTATTCCTGTCCATGAACATGGCATATGCTTCCATTTATTTGTATCTTCTCAATTTTTTTCTTCAATGTCTTCCAATTTTCTGATACCCAGTTTGATGATGATGAACTCCTTTAGCTTTTTCTTGCTTGGAAAGTTATTTCCCCTTTGATTCTAAATGATAGCTTTGTTGGATAGAATAATTAGCATTACTCTGAATATTTCATGCCAATCCCTTCTGGCATGCAAAGTTTCTGTTGATAAATCAGCTGACAGTTTTATGGGCGTTCCCTAACTGATTTTCTCTTGCTGCTTTTAAGATTTTCTCTTTGGCCCGGCCAGGCATGGCTCAGTGGTTGAGCATCGGACCTAGGACCCAAGAGATCGAGGTTTGATTCCTGGTCAGGGCACATGCCCGGGTTGTGGGCTCGATCCCCAGTCGGAGGCGTGCAGGAGGCAGCCGATCAATGACAACTCTCTCATCATTGATGTTTCAACTCTCTCTCTCCCTTCCTCTTCCTGAAATCAATAAAGACATATTAAAAAAAAAGATTTTCTCTTTGTCTTTAATTTTTGGTATTTCAGTTATTTTAGTTTGAGCCTTTTTGGATTCATCTTGTTTGGGACTCATGGTGCTTTCCGGTACCGGACCGCCTGACAGGAGCTACAAAGTGATCCACAATTGGTAGCTGCCTGTGTTGGTTTCAGAGGTGATTGGGAGAGGCTGCTTTGTGAATTGAGGCCAGCTGCCACCAATATCAACCTTGGGGCTACTCAGCAAGAGGTGCAAAGCATGCTTCGGCCAACTGCCACCTGCCTGTGACCTTGGACCTTTGAGAGTTATTAAGAAAGCCTGCAGCACTGGCCGAGGCTGGCTGCCCATGAAGTATAGCAGCTGAAAGTGCCTTGGACAATGTGATACTTGGGTAGGGTGGGGATCTCAGTGAGTCATCAGCATGATGTGAGTGGTGTTCACCAGGTTAATGCAGATTCGGATTTGGTGCCCACCTGCACCTGCAGGCCTTGTGGGGAAAGCTCAAAATAGGAACAATGGTGGCTGTCCCTCCAGCCTTCACCCTCAATCTACACAATTCAGTTTCTCCCAGTATGTCTCTGGGGCCTTTCGAGCTACTGTCCCTTGCCGAAGCTTAGGGTAAGTGTTTGTGAGCAAGTGAATCTGTGCATGGGCCCTTTAAAAGCATGCCTGGGGGTTCCAGCAGCCCTTCATCTCAAGGACAGAATTCCCACTGATTTTCTCAGTCAGAAGTTGTGGAAACTCCTCTTCCCAGCACTGGTGCCCCAGGCTCGGGATCCTGGTGTAGGACTGGGACCCCTTGTTCCTGAGGGGCCCTCTCTGCAGCCAAGATATCCCTCCTGATTCCTAATCACCACGCATGGGTGTGGACCAATCTGTTTTATGTCTCCACCCCTCCTACCAATCCCAATGTGGCTTCTTTATATCCTTAGTTATAAGAGTCCCGTTCAGCTAGTCTTCAGATGTTTCTCAAGGGTGATTGTTCTATAATTTAATTGTAATTAAAAAATATATATATCTTTATTGATTTCAAAGAGAGAAGGGAGGAGAGAGCGAGGTAGAAACAACAATGATGAGAGAGTTGTCATTAATCGGCTGCTTCCTGCACGCCCCCAACTGGGGATAGAACCCGCAACCCGGGCATGTGCCCTGACTGAGAACTGAATCTTGATCTCCTGGATCCTAGGTCAAGGCTCAACCACTCAACCATGTCCGGTTGGGCAATTTAATTGTAATTTTGATGTGGTCATGGGAGGGGGCAAGTGCAGCATTTACCTACTCCACCATTTTGACTGAAAGCCTCTGAAAATTCTTAAATAAATTCTAGAATATTAACACACATACAGCTCTGACCTTGCTTTTCTTCATTTAACAAAACATATTGGAGATGGTTCCATATCGGTACATGCAGAACTTTATTATCTTTTACAGGTGCATGGTAATCCATTTATACCTAAACTGCTGGTGTGAATGACTTTTAACATACTTCCTTTTGTGCATATATGGATATATCGTAGGACCAATTCTTAACAGTAGAATTGCTGGTCAATGGTTATGTAGATTTGGAAGTTGAAAGACATTGCTAAATTGTCTTCTGTTGTGATTGCACCAATTTACACTTTCATTAGTAATGGGTAAGATGCTTATTTCTTCACAGTCCTGCCCACAAAGTATGTTATTAAAATTTGTGTTCTTTATCAATCTGATAGAAAAAAAAATGGTTTATCAGTGTAATTTAAATTTTCTTTCCTTTTATTATGGGAGGAAGGGAGAGGAGAGAGGAAGAGAGAGAGGGGAGAGAGAGACATGCATGTGAGAGAGATATAGCAATCCATTGTCTCCTGACTGGGGATTGAACCTGAAACCTAAGTATGTACCCTGACTAGGAATCAAACCTGTGACTTTCTGGTCCACGAGATGAAGTTCCAACCAACTGAGCCACACCTGCTGGGGCTGAGCACCTTTTTATGTTTATGAGCTACTTCCACCTTCTTTTTCATAAACTGTTTGCATGTATACTTTTTCAATTGTTTTTGGCATTTTTCTTATTAAAATTTAGGAGCTCATTTTTGTCTGAAGGAAATTATCTTTTTGTGATAAGAATTGGCTATAGTTTTGTTTTTTTTTTTTCATTTTGTCACTTGTCTTTTGGCTTTGTTTCTGGTGGTTTTCCCCCATTTGTTAATTTTTTTTTTTTTTAATATAATGAATCTTTTATGGGTACTAGGTTTTATGCAATATTTCCTCACTTTAAAAAATATTTTGAAAATATTAAAAATTTAACTCATTTTTTCTTCAGTGCTTTTATGTTTTTAGTTTTATATTTAAGCCTTTGCCACATATGGGGTTTGTTCTATTTTTTTCCATATGATTATATGTTTACCTCAGTGTTATGTATTGGATAATCCATTTTTCCTCCATTGTTTTGAAATGCCACCTGGAGACATTAACTTATAAAAGAAAAGGGTGTAAGGGTTGGTACCTGCCATTTATACAAAAAAGAGCTTTTCCTGTCTTTGGGAAGTGACAGTAGAAACATGCAGGTATCTGCTTGAAGTGGTAGATTTCTGTGTTTGCTTTAATTCTGTATATGGCAAGGATGGTACAGGGAACATAAAATTTCTCAGGACAGTTGGGAAACTGAGTCACACAATTTGTTGAATTTGTTGTGCTTACTGTTCTTTTTTCTGGGTGGGGAGGTCACAAAAATAAGAGAAGGGACCGAATGGGAAACTAAGCTACTTTTGGGGCCTCTGCTTTCAACTACTTGGTTACTTCCTCCCTTTACCAAGGAGTTCCTTGTCTTTTTCTTGGGTAATATCAATTTTGCTATACTCTAACTGTAGAAAACAGAAACAGGAACTTTTAATAATTTATATCAGAGAAAGTAAAGTTTCTATTCATAAAATAAAACATTTTGACCACTATTTCAGAGAATGGGGAATTTCCTTTTAACCAAAGTTAATCTTGTCTCAGAATCTATACATAGTGGAATCTTCAACAGTCATTGTTTATGAGGTCAGGAGACGGAGGAAAAAGAGGAGGAACTGCAGATAGCTGGCAGCCAGCAGAGGTTGTGGCTCTGTCACATGTTGGTCTCCGGAAATGGTCAAGGACCAGCAGACCAAGGCTTGCTGGCCTGGGGGAGTGAGCAGCCCAGGCAGTTTGTTCATGCTGCATTGTACCTTCTCCAAAAAATGGGGTGCTGAGCTGCTGAGTGTAGCTGGGGAGTGCGACAAGGCTCCTGTTGGATAGCTCATGGTGTCATCTCCACATAGAGGAGAAGTGGGGTTGGCCAGCTGAGGCTTAAAAATAGAAGTAATGTAATCCTCCTAAACCGTAGAGAACCTGTACTCCTAAGCACCCAGAGAAACCGAAACAGCCTCCCCCTCCTTCGGTCTACAAACCCTGACTACAGGCCCTGTGGTGGCTTCTTTCCTCTTTGTGGAGTCCTTGGTGTGAACTTTAATTTGATTTTCTTTATATGTATTGGGGTAGGGAAAAGGAGGGTAAAATGTAGAAGTACATTGCTCTGTCTCAACACTATAGGATGTAGCCTGAGGCAAAAATGTAAAGACTCTGGGCTCCATGTATATCCCCCCCAAAGGGCAATCTGAGGTCAGGTATAAGCAGAGAGCCTCAGGGGGATCCTAGGATGCTGCTTCCACAGTAAGTTGTTGACTTGGACTGACTTTAGCATAATAGAAACTTGCTTTTGCAAAACTGGGAGGTGGGGGGGTCTTGTCCTTGGTGGTGTTTTTCAAACCCCAAAGTCCCCCCTTACTACCCTCTCACACTACAGGTGATCGGTTGTACCTCAGCACCTGATACATGATTCCTTCACTTTGAGACAGAGATGAGATAAAAATCATTTTCTCCCATCACAGCTAATGACCCATCAAGTAAAAAAAGGCCATCACACTGAAAGAACTACATCCCAAGTAAAATCTTAAATCTATGTGATGTAAAGAAAGTACAAAATGATTAGTAAGTATGACGCAAACACAGTGGCATTCCCAATATGTTTGCCTCCTGAGGAATAGGAGAAGAAAGGGATTGTGTTAGCAGAGAAAGTAGAGATGCAAGGAGAAGGGATATAGGAGGGGACCCTAGATGCAGTGGAGGAAAGTGACTATTCACTCTTGCATATACTCCCCTTTGAAGTGTCAGAATTCTTTAAAAGAACAATTTCCAGAGTTCCGTGGCTTTTATCTTTAACGGTTCCGATTGAGGCAGCCAAACCATCATCCTCAGTGGAAGTGATTTTCTAACCTGCAAAAGTAAGAACTAAAGTCAACTTCCTATCAGAAGCCAGATGTTATGGCTTGACTGTTTGTGCCCCTCCAAAATTCTTGTGTTGTAACCCTAATCTCAGTGTGATAATATTTGGAAATAGGGCCTTTGGGAGGTTGATTAGGTTTAGATGGGGTTATGAGGGTGAGACCCTGGTGTTGGGGTAAGTGGCTTGATAAGCAGAGGAAGACAGAGAGACCTTGCTCTTTGAACATGCACCTGCTAAGGAGAGGCCATGTGAGGACACAGCAAGAAGGTGATTATCTACAAGGCAGGAAGGGCCCTAACCAGGAACTGAATCTGCTGACGCATTGATCTTGGACTTCTTCAGAAGTGTGAGATCTAAATGTCTTCTAAGTTGCCCAGTCTTTGGTATTTTGTTATAACAGCCTGAACTGATTAAGACACCAGAGAACTGGAGAACCATCTCTTGGTCATGGTCATGGTCAGAGTGGCGGCTGGGGAGATGGAGTATGTGTGTGTGCCAGGAGTCTGTATTCAAAGTTATCTCAAGGATTCTGATCCACTGGCTGGCCTTATACAAAGTATTTACATTTTGATATAGGCCTCTAAATGTCAGGTTGCCTGTAATATACAAAAGAATAAGTCCCTAATGTTAGAATTTTGGGTGCCACTTAAAAGTGAAGATTTGTTTCCTTGGGGGGAAGAAAGAACTTTTCAGTGTTTCTCAAAGAAAACTTTTTTTTGTTTTTTTTTTTTAAGTTTTAACTCTCATAGGCCAGAGAAGCTCTTTCTATAAGAGATCTTTCTGGACATATTTAGTTAAAATATTTTTGTCAAAATATATTTTTTCAAATATTTATATAAAAATATTTTTCCCCAGTTTCTCACCTCCTTTCTGACCTTGTATTAAGTACCTGTTGCTGGGGAAAATGGAGAGGTTTTGTTTGTGTTGGGGGAGGGAGGGCACCCTTTCTTCAGCTAGCATTGGCTTCTCAGGCTTTGCTTCTGCAAGATGACAGGAAGAGTCCCAACCCACTGTGACTAACACCCCAGTTGAAGCACTTAATTGCTGTTTCCAGAAGCATCTTCATAGCAAAAGCACAAGTAAGCTACACTGCCCCCACCCCCATACTCCAACTCATAACTGAGAAGCTGCTGCTGGAGGGGAGGGTATTGGTATTGAACGTGGGAGTAAAGAGTGATTTGCTTTCTACTCATTTTCTGGAACCTTCCATAGCAGAGTGCCATTAGAGAATTGGTTAATGTAGCCTCTCATTGGAGTTAATGACAATTTCATCCCCAAGAACATTGTTGATTTGGAAGCAGTGACTTGCATGTAATGAAAACAGTAATTTCCCACTGCCTCCAGAAAATGCCATTTGGCTCTGTTGTGGTGGAAAGTGTTTACTGTCTTTCATACCAGCCCAATGAAGTTTTCAAAGTTCGGAAACTTTGGTCACTCTTAGTTGATTAATAACTACAGGTGGAAACTTCTTTGTCAGCAGGGTGAGGAGCCATGAGGGGATAAAACAACGCTTGGAAGAAGATTCTTGCCACCCAAAGCAAGAGGAACTGGTTTTGTGCAACCGGTTTTATAGCACCAGTGGGGAAACTGATTGCCCTCTAGGTGGAAGTGCTGCAACTGGTATTTTCTGGAACGTCGTGCCTGCCTCCTTCTCAGTCCTTACCTTGTGTCAACGGTACTTCCATCTCACCTTCGTTTCAATTCCAGAAATGCAATTTCCCTGAAATGGCTCTTCAACAGCCTGGGCACCGCAGGCTGCCTCTGGCCACAGCTTGCTTCTAAGGCAAATAAGCAACTTTAATTTGGGCTCCCAAGTGGAAATAATAGATAGTCATCATGAACAGAGGGCTCTTGCCTGGGCTTGCTCAGAAAGTCCCCTTTGCAGAGGAGGGTGGAGCTGTCTCTCCAGCTCCCTGGTTATGCATCCTTTGTCAAATTATAGGGAAGTTTAATTCTGTCAGATATTAACTCTTGTCCTGAAGGCCTTGATTACTTTAGTTGAGAGAGATGAGACTAGAAGGTAAAAGAAAAGAGAAAGGGCATGTGAAAAGCAAACGGAGAGGGAGATAAAAGTAAGGGAAGGTCAGAAGAGAAGGGGAGAGAATATTTGTTGGAGGTCCGAGCCCTCAAGGGACATCTACCTGTTCTGTGCTGCAAATTGGCTGTCTCACCACTGTTCAGTGCTTCCTTGGAGCTTTCAGTCTTATTGTCATGGAAGAAATATAATTACCAAGTGAAAAAAAGTCAGGTTAAAAATGGCATGTGCAGTATGATCCCCACTTTAAATATACTGTATGTTGGCATAAATATCTGGAAGGCTATAAGTAAAAATTTTAAGTGTTATCTTGGAATGGTAAGGTTATAGATAAGTCTTTCTTTCCTTCCTTCCTTCTTTCTTTCTTTCTTTCTTTCTTTCTTTCTTTCTTTCTTTCTTTCTTTCTTTCTTTCTTTCTTTCTTTCTTTCTTTCTTTCTTTCTTCTTTCTTTCTTTCTTCCTCTCCCTCTCTCTCTCTCTCCTTCCTTCCTTCCTTCCTTCCTTCCTTCCTTCCTTCCTTCCTTCCTTCCTTCCTTCCTTCCTTCCTTCCTTCCTTCCTTCCTTCTTTCTTTCTTTCTTTCTTTCTTTCTTTCTTCTTTCTTTCTTTTCTTCATTTTTCTTTCTCCTTTTTTGCTTACCTGTATTTTCTACAATGAATACCTATTGTTTATAACAGAAAACAAAGTTATACTAAGGAGTTAAGGGAAAGGACAAATACAAAGAAAGAAAAATATGGAGTTGAGGGAAGGAGATAAAGTTGTGGTTTTTTTTTTTGAGGTAGATGATAATCCAGATATTTAATCAAGCTATAAATTTCCCAGTATTAGTTGCCTGCTCTTTGCACTCAGGGTAGCCCTTTGACTACTATTTACAGTTTTTTTAAGGACTCTAGTTTTTAAATCTTTAGGTCTGTATTCCTTAACCAGAGGTGCACATGGGAATCAGCAGGGAAACTTTTTCAAAACATTGTTGCCAGGGTCCTACCCTCAGAAGTTCCAATTCTGAATACCCAGGTAGGGCCTGGTTAAGAGGCATTTTTAAAAACCTTCCCAGTTGTCCTGTTACTCATCCTGGTTGAAAATTCCATGATGTACATGATGATTTGCTGGGACACCAAAGGAAAATATTAGAACTTCTATTTTATTTATTTTCTATTGCATCCTTAAAAAGTCTCTACTTGTATATGTATCAACACTATGTATAATATTGATATAGTAAAACATGTATAATTTGCAAATAAATAAATTTACACATTTGAGGGTGTGTTAAAAATGGTTTCCTTATTAAGATGTCAATCAAAAACTTTGGAGACAATGGCTTTAGATAATTCAATATGAGTGGGATAACTCAAGTATCCACCCAAATAAGTCTTCTCTGGCTGAGGTAATGACTAAAGAAAAATCACACTATGAATGATGATTCATTTTGACCTACTTGTATCCTTCTTAGAGGTGTATTACTATTTACTGGGCTGTGTCATCGTTTGTGGGGATATAATCTTCCCCAGGTAGGTTGCAGCCGTCTCCTTGGTAAATACACGTGCACAGACATGCTCGCCTACAGAAGACAGCATTTGGGAAGCTCTCAAGCCTTAAAAAGGCTGATCATTATTTCATGGTTCCTACTTGCTACACTTTTATAGCTGCTTTGAAATAAAGCAATGGACTGTCTTAATTTGAAAAAGAAAACAACGAATAATAATTAATAAACAAATATTGATTTAAAAAACAGTAGAAAAAGGTAAAGAGTGAGAAATAACTCTTCCAAGTAAAGATGGAAAATTCAACACATGCACATTTTCTTTTTTTCTTTTCTGAAACCTCACTAAAATGTATGGTAAATGAATATTTTTAAAGGGAAGAAATAATAGCAACAAAAACATTTTTAAGTCCTCATAGCAACAAAACTTCAAAAGCTGGAAAGAAATGTGGCCAAAGACATAGCAAACACAGGAAAACTGAATCCTAAGCTAGCAGTGGGGAAATTTGAGAAACCAGCCAGGATCCCCCAAAGGCATAGGAATGTCTCTGGAAATGAGGTGGGGACATGCTAAAACCAGGAGAAGTGGCTTTAAGTCTACTTAGGAAGCAATTAGACTCCCAGCCCTTCTCCCCTTTCTGCACAGTCAGGCCAGGGCCCCTTTCCCCACTGCAGAGAGACTAGAACAGAAGGTCTGTGGGCTGAAGGGTACGAGGCAGAGATGCGGACTAGGTGCTGCGCCCAGAACAGAGGGTTAAGCGAGTAGATGGAGACTCAGGGCTCTTTCTCCACCAGGCTCCCACAGGGCCTGCAGCCAGAATTAGATTCTTCAGGTTTGAGCCTGGAAGAGTCCTCTCTGGGGAACGTGGTCTTCCCAAGAAGAAAAACTTAGAAGTACGAATGTGGGGGTTCTCCAGTCAAACAGTGCACCCAGAACGTAGTGGAGTCACTGGTTAATGAGCCTCTAAAGTTCAGCCCTGCGCTCAGCTTTTCAGCCCCTTTCTTAAACAGGAGTGGACAGGCAAGGTTTATCAGACATGAGGAAAGCCTCTCACATGAAATACAGAGACCAAAATGAATAGTAAAAAGCAACTTGCAGGAAAGATAGACTGGGCAGTTGAAGAAAATGTCAAAGGCTCTTTGCTTAATATCCTCAGAGCTAAGATATGTAGCCATCAAATTAGAAAAAGAAGCATTCAGGGAATAAAGAAGACCTCTTGGAAATTAGAAATATAATAATAAAAATAAATATTCAATAAAAAGATTAGAAAGTAAAGATGAGTAAATCATCCTGAAATTAGAGCAAAATGGACCAATGAAGAGAAAGATAAGAAAAGCGAGGAACCCATAACAAGAGGTCTAATAAATGAATATAAGATTTCTAAGAAGAGGGAGCAGAGAAACCAGAGGAGAGAAAGTCATTAAAGACATAATTCAAAATATTTCCCACAACAACAGAGCGTTTATTCTGAAATGAAAGGGTCACCAAATATTTGCACAAGGATTAAAGATTGACCTACCCCAAGGCATGCCAGGCTGAAACTCAGAGCAATGAGGAGAAAGTAGAGATGCCACAAGCTTCCATTACGGGGAAGAAGAAAATCAGAATGGTTTCAGACTTCTCAAAGCAACCCTGGAGGCCAGATGGCAGCAACTTTCCAATTCCTCAAGGAAAATTACTGTATTTTCAATTTAGCATTCTATACCCAGCCTACTGTTTTTATTATTTCAAGTGTCAGGGTAGATTAAGATCATTTTCAGACATGCAGGATCTCAAATATTTACATCCCATTTCTCTGCCTCAAGAAGTCCCCAGAACATGCAGCAAAATGTGGAGCAATCAAAAGAGTCCACCAACGAGGGAGGCAGAGAATCCCGGGATGTGCCTCAGGGGGTCCAGATCCCTGCATGTGAGGCTTTGGGAGAGGTTTTGGGAAATTGATGAAATGACAGTGGTACCTCGATTTTCGAATGTAATCCATTCCGAAGACCATGCGAGTTCTGAAACGTTCGAAAACTGAGGGATCAACGGCCGACAGCTAGGCCCCAGGACCTTGCCCTCAGCGGAAGCCGTGAGGCATGTTCGACTTCCAAGGCGTGTTCGAAACCCGAGGCATTTACTCCTGGGTTTATGGTGTCCATCAACGGAGATATTAGAAAACCGAGGCACCACTGTATGGGAATATTTGAAGATTCTTAATGTCTTAAGAGAAGACAGACAAATGGCACATATAAATATGTAGAAAATAAAACAAACAAAAACTCAAATATTTATTGGCTCTGGAAACAACAAAAAGGTGTTCGGGAAAGGGAGAGTTATAATTTATTACAGTTCAGTTGTGAACAGTGTTTTATAGTCACTGTAATGCAAACACTGAACGCTTGCCTAACCAAGATCACAGCATAGCTGTATCGGGGGAGTGGGGATGGGGAAGGACGAGACTGTATGGTGGGCCAGCAGTAGGAGGAAAGACACCCGATCCTTACCTTCTATCACGGCGACAAATCAGATAGCGGTGAACACTGAAAAAGTGAGGCATAGTATTGCAAGCTTGTCAATTTAAAGACCTAGACGTATGCACCAGAAAGAATCATCTTGTACAATCTGATGAGAAGGAGCTAAGGGATGGCTGTTTTTCACAGCAAGCCTGCTAGAACTATGTGACGTTTTAGATTATGTGCATGTATGAGTCTGAGAGAAAAAGTACTAGTAATACTTTCTTCAGGAAAAAAAAAACAAAGTAAATCTCCTTTCCCTTCTGGGGTCTAATTCCCCCAGCCTGCTTGCTATGCATCGAATGCTCACTGCTCCTGTGCATCGAATCCTTCCAAAAATGCTCTGGGCTGCATCCCTCGGCTGCCTCATAAATTGCGGTATGTTTGAAGCCTGTGATCTCTAGTCAGGGTTCTTGAAGCTGATACATCTAGGCCGCTTTCATTTTTTGAGGCTCCCACTACTTTAAAAAGGGAAGAGTTACAAAAAGGGATTGTAAAACTGTGGTGAGCTTTACATGCATACACTAACAAATGAACCCCTTTTTCAAATACCAAAATGATGTCAAAATTCTGAATTTCAGGGCTTATGTGAACGAGGGGCTCAGGCCAAGTGGTCTTCCTGCTCCCCCCGGCATGCCCCAGCACCCCCCAAACTCTCTGATCAGCCTTGCCTCAGGGTCCTTTTCTAATTTTACAAAGTCTTCCCCCATACCTCCTGTTATTGTGCTTATTTCCTTCCTTTCTACAGAGTGTGTATTATTCTGCATTTGCCTTCACTGAACTTCATTCAGTTCACAGCAACTCCTCCAGCACTGCCTCACCCTGCTGTCACCTGTTTTTTGGATCAATATGCGCTCCATCCTAGCAACCCTCATTAATTAATTAAAATGCCCTCCTCCGCTGTTTTCCATTTTGGTACTGCAGTCACATCTAATGAGCACACTCACCATTCCATGATTCAGGTCACTGATGAAATGTTACATTGCCCGGCCCAACCTCTGTGGACACCATGTTTGTTATGTCCTCCCAGGTTAATAATAATCTACTGTGCTCGATCTTTAGGCATCCAGCCACTCGTTATTATGTGGTTTAGAATTTAAATTTTAGACCAGTAGTTTGCAAACCAGGCTGCATACTAGAGAGACAGAGGGAGATTTTAAAAATATGGATCCTGGCTCTTACAACAATCCTATGGTAAAAAATTGGTCCGATAAGTGAGCCTAATTATCTTAGATACAGAATTTTCTTTGTCTCTTCTAAGAGAAGTAAAATACATATTACAGATGGCTTGCTGGGCCTTGTAAAGAGTTGACAGGCTGTCAGATTTTAAGTTCTAGTTTTCCTTTTCTTGCATTCTAAAGGAAAAATAAATTTTAAGAACTTCATCATGGTAGTTGTATTAGTTTTCTATTCCTGTCATAAAAAATTACCACAAATTTAGTGACTTAAAACAGCACAAACCTATTATCTTACAATTTTGGAGGCCAGAAGTCTGACCCGGGCCTCAGTGGGCTAAAATCAGGGTGTCAGTAGGGCTGTGTTCCTTTGGAGCCTCTGGGGAAAGTCCATTTTCTTGCATTTCCCAGCTTAGAAAGGTCACTTATGTTTCTTGGCTGGTGGCCCCATTTCTCCAGCAACGTGGAGTCCTCGTGCTGTTATCTCTGGCTCTTTTTCCTACCACTCTCTCTGTTTTAAGGACTTTGTGATTACACCCAGAAAATCCAGGATAATCTCCCCCTTTCACGGTCAGTTGATTAGCAACCATTTGTTTTTGCCATATAACCTAACATATTCAGTTTCAGGGGCTAGGGCATGGACATCACTGGAGTAGGGGACATTACTCTTTTACCACTGGAGCATATTCAGTTTTCTCCTAATAGTTTCTAGGTAAGATATGAGTAGATGTAAAACTCCCCTGCTGGGGTTGTAGATAAAGCTCGCAGCCCCTTGGGCACAGTGACATATCTGGCTTTGTAACTAGAGGTCTACTTTCAAGGCTGATGAACTTGTGATCAGGGTCTGCTCCCACTTCGGGCTGCAGAGTGGTGGTTCACCCTTGGCTCTGATGACCACCTCATTTGGCCAGCAGTTCCCCATCATGGGATCACTGTGTTCAATGAAAGCTGGAAATCTCTTTCCCATAAGCACTAGGGGAGGGAGGGCCTCGGAGAGTAGCAATAAGATCAGCTCTGGGTTAACCTCAGTCTGCCCCTTATCTCTATGGCTGCACAAAGGATTCTAAGCCATAAACTCCCACTGGGGAGCCCCTGGTGCCTTCCTATGTTTCCCATTGAATCAGAAGCTCAAGGGGCATGACCCAAAAATCTGTTCTTTAAAACTCTCAGTTTAATTTTGTGTACAGTCATGTTTGGGAACAACTGGTTTAGATCATATGTTTAATGAATATATTGTAAAGATTAAAATTTAAACCTTGCTAAAGTCAAGATGTTAGCATCTATTACTTTTTTGGAGAATGTCAGATTCTTATATATTATTAACATATTAATAATAAATAAGTGTTATTCTTATATATTACTCTCTGATAGAAGGAAATCAGATTAAAAGGATGCTTTATTTAAGAAAATCCAATGGGTTGAAATCAAATTTACAAAAAATATAATAATAATTAGGGACTAATAGTTCATACAAAAGTAAATCACAGTATTATTTTTTTTACACAACAAATCCCTCTAAGTATCTTAAAGTATCAGTCAATTTATAAAAACTCAGTTTGTATATTGCTTTTCAGGAATATTTCTATTACACGAAGCAGGGTACACCTGAATCTTGAAGGAGTTGGGCTTGCAGTTTGTAGAATCTGACTGGTCTGTAGTCTGTCACCCAAGTCTTCTTGCCCACGGTGTCCCAGCTGTCAGTCTCCCACAGGTGTGCTATCTCAGCTCCGCCTTTGTCTCTATAGTGGGGCCCACCTGGCCCACCTTCAGGCTCAGCCTTGTGCTAATCCCAGGGATGAATCCTGAGGTCACAGTAGTGTCAGTATCCCCAGCTCAGCACTGAGAACAAGCAACAAATAGCCCTGAGGTCCTCACTTCTGATATTTGGGCTCTCAACTTTCTTCCCCTAGTCCTGGCCTACATCTTGAACTTTTTGGGGAGGTTTCTGTCTTACTTGGAGCTTTCTTGTTGCTTCCCTCAATGGCAGGCTCTGAGGATGTTTAACTTGAAACCTTAGCCATGGTGCAGAACCAGAGCCAGGATCCTGTGATGCCCTGGCCACCCTCAATCTGTACGATAGGATCTCTGGAATGCCCAGACAGCTCTGTGCACAGCTGTGTGCCTGGGATTTCCTCACTTGGGCTCCAGATCCCTGGTTCTGTTGGCAGCCTTGTGTTGGGCCTGGGCCTGCCTGCTTATCTGGAGTCTTAATTCTCTGTTCATTTTTGCTTTCTTCTCCCTCCAGGCTTAGACCTCATTCCTTATATCTTGGCGGCTCATTGAGATTCTGTTCCAAATCAACAGGCCCTCTGGATCTAACTTAATGTGAGCAATTCCCCCCACCCTGGTGAGATGAGATCCCTTTAGATCTCCGTACTGGCCCAGGGGGAGCCTCAGCTGCAGCACCCTCTGGGTGCAGTGGTTCGCTCTGTCTTCCATTCCTCTTGAGCCCTGCCCTGAGACAGGTTAGCCTTCCATCTGGCCCTGTGGTGTAATGTGGTTGAGTCGTAATTCCGCCATGTTATAGGTGTGAGACCCTGGACAGTTTGCTTAACTTCTTTGATCTTTGATGGATTTAATGGGTTTCTTCCCATCTAAATGATCTGATTTACTTCATAGGGTAGTAGTGGGATAATGTATGTAAAATGCCTTGCACTTGGCATATGGTAGGGAGATTCCTATTTCTTTTTTCTTACTTGCTCCCCAGTGATTACTGATCTGAGGGGCTAAAAGCCCCACACGTCTCATGACCAAACAGGTCCAGATATTCTCATCTGGATAACCTACCTCATCTCCTTTTTCCCAGAAGTCAAGAAAGGCCTGAACCACTTGCAATTTTGGAGGCTCCTAGTATATTAAATAAATGATAAAAGAATGAAAAAACAAGACACAGACCAAGAGAAAATATTTGCAAAACAAATAGATATTTGATAAAGAACTTATATTCATAGTATACAAAAAACTCTTAAAACTCAAAATAAGAAAACAAACAACTGAATTAAAAAGTGGGCAAGAGATCTAAACAGACACCTCACCAAAGAAGGTATACAGATGGCAAACACTCATATGAAAAGATGCTTAACAGCATATGCCATTAGGAAACTGCAAATTAAAATAAGATATACCACTCTGCATCTATCAGGATGGCTAAAATCCAAAACACTGGTGGAGATGTGGAGCAAAAGAAACTTCCATTCATTGCTGGTAGAAATGCAATTGGTACAGCCACTCTGGAAGACAGTTTGGTGGTTTCTTACAAAACTAAACATACTCCTACCATATGATCAAGCATTCACGTTCCTCAAATTTATCCAAATGAGTTGTAAACTTATGTTCACACAAAAACCTTCACATAGATGTTTGTAGCAGCTTTGTTCATAGTTATTAAGACTTGGACGCATCCAAGGTGTTCTTCATTAAATGAGCTGATAAACTGTGGAACAGCCAGACAATGGGATCTTATCCAGTGATAAAAAGAAACGATTCCTTTTTTCTTTCTTTTCTTTTTATTGTATCTATATGAAAAGTTGGATGTTAGCTGAACCTATTGTGGTAATCACTTCCCTATATATAAATGGAACCATCGTGCTGTATATTTTAAACTTATACAGTGATGTCTGACCATTATTTCTTTCTTTTTTTTTAAAAAAATATATCTTTATTGATTTCAGAGAAAGGAAGGGAGAGTGGGAGAGAGAGAGATAGAAACATCAGTGATGAGAGAGTCATTGATCAGCTGCCTCCTGCAAGCCCCTGACTGGGGATTGGACCTGCAACCCAGGCATGTGCCCTGACCGGGAATCGAACAGCGGTCTCCCCGATCGTAGGTTGATGCTCAACAGCTGAGCCACGTCCAGCCGGGCCTGACCATTATTTTTTAATACAACTGGAAAAAATCATCCATCTGTGCATTCCTGTCAGTATGTGTAGGAACCTCATGGTTTCCAGCGAAGAGCTGCACGAGAGGTGGCAAGACAGGACGATCCAGATGAGAACCAGGCAGCCTCAGAAAGAAGAACGGAATAGGGCACTTGTGGGAGGAAGGTTTTGAGGAAAAGAAATGAATGTGAGAACAGCTGCCCCTATGGGTGGTGCAGGAATGATATTCTAATTTTTAAAATATTAATAATATAAACAGCTTTTCATAGCATATAGTTCAATAAAAATACAGTCTTCTATATATGTTACGTAGCATGGCACCATTTACCTATAATTTATTAATAAAAGTAGTCATGCCAGAAAATAAAAGAAAGAAAGGAATGAGCTATCAACCATGAAGGGACATGGAGGAGCCTTAAATGCATATTACTAAGCGAGAAGCCACTCTGGAAAGGCTACATACTATATGGTTTCGACTTCAGTTGATTCTTGAACAGTGTGGGGGTTAGAGGTGCTAATCCCTGAGCAGTGAAAAATTCATGTATAACTACAATTGGTCCTCTACATCCGTGGATTTCAACTATAGATTGAAAACACAGTTGGCCCTTGAACAACATGGGTTTGAACTGAGTTGTTCCACTTACACTCAAAATCCACATGTAAGTGGACCTGCACCATTCAAACCTGTGTTTTCTAGGGTCAACTGTACATGACATTCTGTAAAAGGCAAAACTAAGGAGGTAATAAAAAGGTCAGTGGTTGCCAAAGGTCCAGGAGGGAGGTTGAGGGGTAAATAGGTAAAACATGGGATTTTAAGAGCAACAAAAATATGATTCTGCAATGTTGGTGTATGACCTTGTATGTTTGTCAAAACTCATAGATCTTCACACCACAAAGAGTAAACCTTAATGTAAATTATGAACTTTAATTAATAATCATGTGTCAATATTTGTTCATCCAGTGTGACAAATACACCACACTAACATCAAATGTTAAAAATAGGAGACATTGTATTGTGGGAGTGGGGGAGGGGAGGCTACAGGAATTGTATCATTGGCTTAATTTTTGTGTAAATCTAAAACTGTTCTAAAAAGTAGTCAATTAAATAAATAAATACTAAAACAGTTCATTTAAAATGTGCTATATTTAAAATTTCTCCATTTAAAAACTTGATGCTTTTAAAACAAACAAAAAAATAATGCCATGTAATAGCGATGCTCACAAGGTAATTGTGGGATTGTAAATATCTCAATTCATAATGCACAACAAATGAGCAGTCTGGTAATGAGAGGCATGTTCCAAGCTGTAAGATGACTTCTTTCATTCGCCTAAGTGTGTCTCTGTAATGTACAGGAAACTTCACTTGGCAAGAACAGGCTCCGAGTCCCTTTACGATGTGAGCCTCAGTTAAATGGAGCACCAAGATGGGCCTGCTGGGGCTTAGCTTTGTTTTCCAAGCCCATCTCTGACCCTAGCAGTTCTGCTTTTGAGCTCAAGTTGGGTGGCTACCTGCAGGTAAACATTCTAGTGCTAACTGCTTGTCTACCTAGACTTCCAAGCCTCACGTTCAATTCCTATCTTCTGCTCACCTGTTGAGTACCCGGGAACTGGCCTGGGCAGCCAAGCGCTGAACAATTGCAATGACTGTAGCTATTGTGTTTTGCCTTCGAGACTGGACTTCCTCCTTCACCTGGACTAACTGGGTTAGTGCTCCCAGCAGAGAAGGGACTAGAGAGTGAAAAAGAAGAAATGGTTTCATCATGAACAGACCTTCCCGCTAAGTGACTTCTGTGTCTAGCTGCTCTTAGAGCTCATACTTCCTCTGTTCCCAGAGGTGGGCCTAGTTCTGAGACCTAGAAATGAACGTGCTTGCTGACTTTAACTTTTTTCAAATTATGATAGTAGTACATATTCCTTCTAGAAAATTTGCAAGTCACAGAAATGCATAAAAAAAGTACAGGCAAAAGAATCATCCCAACTCCTGTATTACCCAGAGGAAACCACTACTGTCATTTTATTTGTGTCATTTTAGCTCCGTATTCAGTCCTGAACCTCACACGATGGCGTTTTGCCTCCCCTATTTTCCTAGAACTGCTCTTCCACAGGTCAGCGTCTGTCACAACCTGCTGATGAGCTCTGGATTCTATTTTGTCATCCTTCTCAAGAACTTGACTTCTGCAATTATTCACCCTTTTCTGCATTATCAGTTTCTCCCCTTTACTAGATCACCCCCATTGGTTTGCAAACCTGCCTTAACATTGCTCATCTTAAACTATTCCTTAACCCCGTGACTTCCTCTCTGCACTGCCCCGTAGTAAAACATCTCCATAGAGATAGCTACATTTGCCTCCTCCCCCTTCTCACCTCCAGTTCTCTTCAATCTGCTCCAAGACAGCTTGTCTTCATAACTCTGTGAACTCTTATCAAGGTTAAGAATGACTTCCATTTTGTTAAATCTAATAGTCAATTCTCTGCCCTTACCTTCACTTCCCAGTGGTATTTGACATAGTTCAAAAATCCTTCCTTTCAGAAATAATTTCTACTCTTAGCCTCTGTTGACACCACTTTCCTGGTTTCCAACTTACTTCACTCTTCCTTTTCAGGCTTCTTTCCTTGTCCCACCTTCTATGTCTGACTTCTAAATGTTGATTTATTTCGGGCTCGATCTCAGGCTTTCTTCTTTCTACAATCTTTCCTTGGTAATTTCACCAATCCCACTGTTTTAAATACCATCAGTATGGTATTGACTCTCAAATCTATACCTCCAGTTAAAGTCCTTAGTATTAGCTTAGGTTGCATATATTTAAAAAAACAAAAAACAAAAAACAACCCCCCCCCACACACAAAAATAGTGGCTTAAACAAAATAAAAGCTTGTTTTTATTTAGTATCTGAGATATTTGAAGGAAAGAAAACTAGGATGTGTGTGGTGGCTTGACTATACTATCATCATAGATCCAGGGAACTTCTCTGTATCTGTTTTATTATCCTAGCCCTTGGCTTTCAGCTTCAAGGGCATCGCATTACTTCAGGATGGCTGCTGGAACTTTAGCAATATCATCCACATCCCAGACTGCAGATAGGAGACAAGAGGCAGAGTCAGTTCCCTTTAAGGAGCCTTTCCAGTTTCTTCATGTGACTGCTCTTCCACTTTAATCTCATTGCCCAGGATTTAGTCATATGGCCACACCTATGCAAGGAAGGCTGGGAAACTAGTCTTTATTTCAGACAGCACTATGCCTAGCTAAATATCAGGGTTCTGTTAGGAAGGGAGAAAAGGAGAGCGGATATCAGGTGGGGATTTAGCAGTTTCTGCCACAATAACCTTGACCTTTCCCCTGAGCTGTGGACTTAAATATCTTGATGCCCATAAGATCTCCATTTGGATGTAAAATGGGCATTTCAAAATAACTGGGACAAACCTCTTCATTCACCCCACCCTCAAACCTGGCCTCCTCAACACTTTCCATTTCAGTAAATGGCTTCACCTCATTGCTTAGACTGAAAAGTTAGTCATTTAGCTTTTGTAATTAAAACTCAAACATACTGAAAAGTAGAGCAGTCTAATGTACACCCATAAATCCATCATCTACCATGCTTGTCTTACCTATTTTTTTTTGTGCTGAAGTATTTTAAAGCATAATCATCGTGACATTTCTCTAAAACATAAAACCATTTTTGTACATATTTGCAATACTATTATCACCCTTATCAAAATAAACAATTCTTGCCCTGACTGGTGTGGCTCGGTGATTAGAGTGTCGGCCCTCACACAGAAGGGTCATGGGTTTGATTCCCGGTCAAGGGCATGTACCTCGGTTGCAGGTTCAATTTCTGCCCCTGGTCAGGGCAAGTGCAGGAAGCAACCAGTCGATGCACCTCTCTCACATCGATGTTTCCCTCTCTCCCTCCCTCCCTTTCACTCTCTCTAAAAATCAATCGAAAAAATATCCTTGGGTGAGGGTTAACAACAACAAAATAATTCTTGACTTCTCTCTTTTCCTCATCTTCCACAGCTAATCAATGAACAAGTGATGTCAGCTCTCCCAACCCCCTCACTCTCTCCAATGCTACCCCATCCCAGCCACTGTCATCCCTTTTAGACTTGCTTTAGAGTCTTCCTGCTGTTTTGCACACAGTACCAAACTGGTCCTTTAAAAACTTAAACCATGTTGTGTTACTTCTTTGATTAAATCCCTCCGATGATTTCCCTTTGTGATTAAATAGAATCCAGACTTTTTAAAGACCTGTTTGATCTGACTCTTGCCTAGCTTTCTAAGCTCTTCCCTTCTCTCCCTCACTTCTATTTCTTATTTTGTTTCTTTGAACGTCAGAGTCATTCCTGCCTGGCTCTTGTATTTGCTCTACCTCCGCCTGGAGTGTTTCCCCCAGATCTCTGTATGGTTGGTTCCTTCTTGTCATCACTCAAGTCTTACCTCAAATCTCAGCTGCTCAGGGAGAAGCCCTCTGTCCATCCTGTCTAGAACAGTGCCCCCCACGTCCCCTCCCCATCCATCTTCAATCAATCCATAGTTTATTATCCTGTTTTATTTCATGTGGCATTTTTTGGCTATTTTAAATTATATTATTTATTTGCTTACCTATTTATGACCTGTGTTCCTCTGGAGAATGTAAGCTCCAGGAGAGTGTCTAGGACAATGCATGGTGCCAAATATACAGTCAGTAGATAACGTGGGAGAATAAATCAATAAACTGATCTCTAGATATTTACAAACTTTGCTTTGAATTTCAGCATGAGAGATATACTATATCAGGATCAGCAGAAGTTGGGACAGAGAGTAGCTCAATGGCCACAAAAATGCCTGAGCTGGGCAGAAAAACACATAGCTTGTTTACAAGAACTTCACTGTATCTTGATGATCTTTTGTGCTCCATGAGTCCTGTGGCTATTTAAGAATGCCTTCTAGCCCTGGCTGATGTGGTTCGTTTGGTTAGAGCATTGTCCTGTGCACCGGAAGGTCACGGGTTCGATTCCAGGTCAGGGCACATACCTAGGTTTTGGGTTTGATCTCTGGTCAGGGTGCATAGGGGAAACAATGGATGGATCGATGTATCTCTCTCACATTGATGTTTCTCTCTCTCTCTCTTTTCCTCCTTAAAATCAATAAAAACAGAAAAGAATACCTTCTAGCTTCCTGTGCAATTTCACAATAACCTCAACCTCCCTCTCTAAAATTAATAAAAAAAGAAAAGAATGTCTTGTAGCTTCCTGTGCAGCTTCACAATAACCTCAATATCCAAGGTCACGTATCTGTTCTTTGTGTGGGAGGAGAACCTAGCCAACACATTCCTTGATCCATTTCATTAGGTTGATTCAGCAGTCATTTGTTAGCATTTGTTACTGGCCATCCATCCACTCCCATACTGTGAGCACCTCTCTCTCTGCTGGGAATTCCCAATACATCTCTACCCTGACCTGTTTTCGGAGGTACCAGTTGTAACTTTTGAGACCCCACTGGCATCTCAAAAGAACTACCTTTCAGTCAAACTCATGATTTCTCCCTTTTGTCTCCTCTCATACCCTCCCTGGCACAAATATGTCTCTCCTCTTGTGTTCCCTGTCTCTGCTAATGACATAACCTGCCCCCAGTCACTTGGACTAGAGACCTTGGAGTGACTGAGATCTATGTCTGTCTTTATCTGCTTCCACAGCTAATCGGCACCTGGTGATGCATTTGTCCCCTTTTTCTCCTTATAGTGGCCTTGAGGACTCTATGTGACCTGACCCTCCCCTTATTTCTCTCCCTTCACTACTCCACCCAAGCTCCCTTGGCTCTCAGCCACATTGACCTACTTGCAGCTCCTTCTACAGGTCAGATACAATCCTGCCCCAAGGCTTTTACATTTGTTGGTTGTGTGTGTGTGTGTGTGTGTGTGTGTGTTGTTGTTGTTGTTTTGGGCCTGGAATGCTTTTATCAATCTCTATTCCTCTTCTTCACATCTTTGCTCAAATATCCTTGTGCCACCTTTCCTAATCACCTTATTTACTAAGAACCTGATAACTGACTTCTTAACTCCTTCTACTGTTTTATTTTCTCCATAGCTGTCTAATATATCATATAATTTATTTATTATTTGTATTTATTATATCCCACTCTCCCCACTTTGCAACCTACACTGTAGAATGTGTGCAGAAATTTTTATTGCTAAGGCTCACAATAGTGCTTGGCACATAGTAAACACTCAATAACTATGTGTTTAATTAATTAAGTACTTGATCTCTCCCTGTTATCATTTTTTTTACATTATTTCAAGGCTTTATTTTTAAAACAGGTCATAACACTAAGCTTCTGGCCCATTCTGACATTATACAAGCTACAAATGCTTGCTCAGCAGCTAAGGGGCACTCTTTAGTAACATGTTTGAAAAGTAAATAAAATTTATATTAAACAAATGTTCAACTAGTTTCCACAACCTGCTAGACTCCTAATCTTGCTACAGTGCTGCGTCATGGACATATATTTCTGACCCACATGGGCCATTTGGAACTGCCATCTGGCACGAGCTTTCTCTAATAAGCTGTTTCTTGGCCCTTCTCAGACATTAAGGGCTTAGACTTGTCAGAGGGGTGGTGTCCTCAACTATCCCAGCCGTTCTTTGTCCTTGCCACCAAAGGCAGTATCCTGTACCTTCTGGAAAGCAGAAGAATCCCATCTTCCAAGAAAATGGTGGAGACTAAATCTTTCAAGTCTTCCTGATCTTTTTCTTTCAGTTTTCTACTCACACCATATTGCCCCTCCCTCTTTCCTGATAAGTAAATATCACATTAGAATAATTTTTGTCTAAAAGCCATGTTACATTCTACTTTTATATTTAACTGCATTTTCCCATTATAGAACAACACCACATGCACATTTCATTAAAAAATTTAAATACAGGGGAAAATCACACAAAAATAATCACTATTCATATTTTGCCATTTTTTTTCCTACGAGCATTTGTCACATGGATATATATTTCTTGCTTTTTACCAATTGAGGCTATAATATAACAATGTCAATGTTAATATAAAACTCTTCATATATATATAACTTTGAATAAATAAGTATTTAATCTAATTTAGGTAACTTTATTTTATTTTGTTTTCATCATTTGCCTACATTTGAACACATTTCTAATTTCTTGCATTAAACTAAAATTGAGATTACCTTCTTTGTGCATATGGCTTTCCTGACTTTGGGATTGTCGTCTTAGACTGGGTTCCAGAGAGAAATTATTGAATCAAACAATATGAATAATTATAAAGCTTTTGATATTTACAACCTAACTTCTTTTCAGAGGTGTTTTCCTTAAGTTCTTTAGATGCAAGGAATCACTCAGATTACTGGGAAGGACACTTGTAGAAATATTCAGGACGGGAATACAAACCATGAAGCTATATCTCATGTAACATCACAGAATGAGCGAGAACTAGTTGAGCCACACAGGCTGCAAGTGAAGCTCATTCAGGACACAGAGAGCTCTAGGTACAGCTTGCCACCTTGTCACCCATCATCAGTCACAACTCAGGAAGCTTTGCCCTAGAGATCTGCCATTAACAACTGGTCTGTTTTGTCTTCTGCTTTCATCCCCAACTCCTAACTTCCTTTCACATTTTTAGTTCATTTTCCCCACCGAAGCAATCTGATTGGGTCAGCTCATAGGCACCATGCTTACTCAGATGGAATTTCTACTTCAGGATACATCACTGGTCACTTGCACAGATTATATTTGGCTGCTCTTATCAGGTTCATGTGCTCATCTCTGTCTCAGTCTTTTCTGAGGTTGGCAGGAGCAGAACATGGCCCCTGTGTGTTGAATTTATGGTAATCTTCTCATAATTATTCAAAATACTTTGTCCTTTGTTCTGTTGGGTCATTGGTCCTTTTCTTACTGATTGCTATGACCTTTTTATACATTGGTAGACTAGTTTTTCAGCTTGATATGAACTGTAAACTCTTTTATCTGTTTGTTGTTAATCTTGTATTTTTTTTTTTTTTGGCTTGTTTTTGCCTGACTAAAGTCTTTAATTATTATATTACTAAGTTCATACAATGTTATCACTTTTTCTTAATGATTTCTGGACTTTTAGTCATAGTAGAAGGGTCTTCCCCACTTTAAGATGATAAAACAATTTCAACGTATTTTTCTAGTATAAAAATGACTTCATTTTTTATACATGAATCATTGATCTATGTGATATGGGAAGTTTTAAAAATTGATGGTTCCTATGAAGGTTCTAGTTTCAATAAAACTTATAACTCTATATATTCATAAAAGAAAGTGTACTGTTCTTGACCTTTACCTTAAAAAGAACTGTACTTCTAATTAAAGCTTAAATATTAGTATGCTTCCTTCATCAAGCTAATATTTATTGAACACCTATAATGTGCTAAATCATTATATTTCTGTGTTGAAACATACAATACTGGGCATGAAAGATTCCAAATAAAGACTACTCTACTCTTAGAAATAGAATAAATAAAGGTAATTATCAGTGGCCAGAAATAAAAATTTTTCATGTTTCCCAGACATCTTAAGATTTATAGCATTACAGATGGTTCTGTTCATTCTTCATGGTTGGTGCCACATGCTTACTGTTGAGGAACTGGTCCTTCTGTAGGAATGAACAAACTTCCTTTGTAGTGTGGGTACTTATTTTCCAAGAAAAGATCAAATGCTCCTGTCAGCTGGAAACGCCCACTCTTCATGTTGTTTCAAAGGATTTCTCACTCCCACATTTCAGACATGTCCGAACTAAGCCCGGGTCAGAAAAAACGTGGCCTGATTTCCAATGCAACTTGTCTTTTACTCTGGAAGTAGATCAGAAAAATATGTTTATTTTTTTATTCACAATTAAAATTTAATAATTATTTAATGATTTTATATTAATTAATACTTATTCAGTAGTCATCATTAACAAAAGTTGTCTTTTTTTCCCCTCTGGTGTTCAAAAATGAATCACAAACTGGATTCATTTGGCACTCAGTCCTGTGTTTCTTCCTTTGGTACTTAACAGAGCTCTTTGAGCAAATTTAGTGAACTAGAACCTATTTATTGTTGAAGAAAAGTGCCATCTCTGAAGCATAATAAGAAACTAATAGTAATATTAAAACTGAACAATGACTCCGAGATTTTTTGGTTCAACTCCTTCATTTTATTTATTTATTTATTTATTTATTTATTTATTTATTTATTTATTTATTAAATAATATATCTTTATTAATTTCAGAGAGAGGAAAGGAGAGGGAGAGAGAGAGATAGAAACATCAATGATGAGTCATTGCAACTCCCTCATTTTAAAGATAAGAAAGCAGAGACCCAGAGAACTTGGAGCTTAATGACATATTACCTATATTTACCCCACGTATCACACCCATAAATAAAAGAGTAATTAGCTCTATTTTTATTTGAATAATTCATGCAGTTAGTATGTTAGTTTTGTTTCTTTTAAAAAAATGTGTAAGTGTAAAAAAGCTGGGGGAAAATCATCCCAAATTTCTCTACTTAGAGACAATCTGTTAAAAGGCAGCAAGACCATCACTAAGGAAATGGGCTTCAGAGCCAGTGCCAGAGAGACCCAATCACTTAACCTTCTTATCCTCAGTGTCTTTATCTCTAAAAAAAGGAATGATAGTATTTACTTCATGGTGAAGATTAAAGTCTATCACATAGGTAAAGCATTCAGGTCAGTGACTGGCATGGTTATATGCAATTCATGTTAGCAATTATTAACATTACAGTTGAGTTAATACTCTATACATTTTATATCATGCTTTTTTTCACTTACTATATTGTATGCATTTCCTAGGTCATCAGAGAATCTTTATTAATACACGTCTTTATGTCATGGCAATCTCTGTAGGGAAAAATGGAATTTTTTTCTATTTCAAAGCCAAGGTTGCATATACCTTCTCTCCAACAGAAGAAAAGCTGAATCAGCAGCTGCCAACAAAAAAGAAAGGAAACAAAGTTTGGTTAAGAGGAACTATTTTGGAATACACAGCTGGATTTACAGGGGTGTGCATGAAAATGCTTTAATGCATGCATTTAGAAAGCAAAGGATATAGAATAATTGATGGCTATACTGGCAGATCAAAGTGTCTCAAGGGCATTGCAAGCTGTGGAGCTACACTGTTTGCACCTTTCCTGCATTTAGTGTATGTATTTTGTGAGCATAATAATAATTTGTACTCACATAGGATCTTTCATCTGGGGAGGAGCTCAAAGCACTTTGAAAATGTTAATAAGAAAAAGACCTGCTAATTAAGATTGCTTAAGAATAAAAACTCTCCTTTCAACATGTTTACATAATTGCTGGGAAGGTTCTGACTAAAAGAGATTTCTTATCACAGGAGAATTATCTCATATGTGTTCTTTTGCAAATGTATTGTTGGATTTAGTGTACTGATAAAATGTCTTTATCTGGACAGTCACACCAACTGTATCAAGAATAACTGAACAGTCTATGATATACTTGATTTGGAGATCACGTTTTTACCCAGAAAATTTTCAGATAGAGCAAAAAGCAGCAGTACCATGTTAAATTATTTGTAGAGAGTTTTCAGATTATCAGATACAGTCGTAGACTAAACTCAGCAATACAGGCTTAGAAGGACAAAGCATTCCCAGACAGTTCTGAAATTTATATTTGTTAAATTCAGATAGCAAAAACTATAGAGCCCTTTATCCCTGAGCATTGTGAACAAAATGACTTTAATGGTTCTACAAACTTCCACATCAATTTACCTACATCAAACATACTGAAGCAAATCTCTGCATATATGAAGTCAATTCATGAAACCTTCTTAATCTCACCTGTTAGAACTGGATAGTTCTTACCTCTCTGTTCCCCGGGCAGGGACTATGTTATTTGTTTGAATATATACTATTTGCCTAGCTACTTAGTATTTGTATCATGTTTTTCTTATGTCAGATCTTTAATAGTTCTCCCCTACTAGAGTGTAAACTCCAAGAAGGCAGAAATATATTTTATTTATCTTAATATCCTATAGAAGGCTTAGCACAGCCTCTAATCTTTAACACAACGTGTCCATTACTATTTCTTTTAATTAAAAATTTTATAATAGCATTTTTATAATAGAAAAAAAAAAAGAAATTGGAAACAACACAAATGGACATCAATAGGGCATAGGCTAATTAAAGTTAGGAAACATCCATATATTGGAAAACTCTTTGTCAATACCAGAAACAAGGAGGCAGACTTGGAAAAACTCAGTGATACGTGGAATATTCAAGCAAGATATATATTTTAGGAATTCATTTTTTTTCATTTTTTTTGCAAAAGCAAAATCAAACCAAATGGGTGATTGAGAGATGCATGGGATGAATAGAGCGCTAGGCACACAGATTTATCAATTATTTTTATTTTTATTTTGTAATTCATGAAAATAAGAAGCCCTGAATGAGCAAGTTATCCACAGTGAGTGTTTCTGGTGAGTGGAGGTGAGGGGACTGGGCTGGCTGTGAAAGCACACTTTTTACTTTAATCTCTGTATTGTTTGAAGTTTTAGCAATGAACAAGTATTATTTTTAATCATTTTTAGAAAAGGAAACCATTTTTTGACTTGAAATCTGTATTTGTTGAACTTGCCTTCGGCGAGGCAGATGACCTAATATCCCATATTTCCCAACTTCACAGCCTTTCTTCCTGACAGAGCTTCTGGCAGAGAGCGAACCAGGACAACGTCTTCATTTTTCGAGAGTCAGCATTTGGCTGGGTTCAAACCGACTCCCTTGGGCATGTTCCTGGGGCACCATTCCAGGGCCTTGCTTTCTAAACTTGGTTTACTAATGGGCTCGGACACATGTCCTGGTGGACTTTGAAAGCTGTCAAATCTCTCTGGTAACTTTCCTAGGCTTTCTTGTCTCTAATGAGTCGTCAACCTTTTTCAACTGTAAATTTGTTTAGATCAGAATTCATGCAGGAGGCATGCTGACCCTGAAATCCCTTCTGCTCTTTCTTTTGGCCACTGCTTCACTTATCTGAAATTCCTGCCCTATGAGGACAATTGGAAATAGCCACCTGGGCTAATTTCTTAAGTGACCATTCTCTTGTTTTGACCAGCAGAAGGGGTGTACTCTGTTTTCTACAGTTTGGGTAGGTTGGCTTGCTTGCTGCCAGTATGATTCTCTTAGCTGAAAACTCCAATATGAAGGGACAAGAGGGAATTTGTGTGAATACTATATTAATCCACTTTTCTGTGAGCTGGCCTGGCCCATTTTTGGTAGAGGCTGGTTTAGGGTTTGTGGTTACATAAACTTGCCTACAATCCAGAAGAGGAAAGAATACCCTCTGGTGGTAAGATCATATCCCTACACCATTGAATTTCAGCTCCTGGCCAAACTGCTTACCTGCCCTTGGATCAGGGTGTGAGTGAGCATTTTTTAGTCACAGAAACCTGTATTCAGGAAATCAGCTCCATCTTACTCTTGACTGATGTACCGTGATATAGGCAGTAAAATTTCCATTTCCCAATTATACTTTTATTGTTCTGAATTACTGTGTTATACATTATGCAGATTACAATTCTTAACTTCATTATCGTTTTATTATGGAAAAAAAATCCCCATTATTATACAAACTACAGAGCTCGAACTGGTTTTTGTGCACACCATTATTAATTATGTCATTACTGTTATGATTATTTAGGACCATTTTGGTTTTCAAAATGTCTGTTGTCTGTAGTATAGGAGATTTTTGTTGCCAGACTATTAATACATTCTGCTGCATGCGACAACATTCAGATGGATTCGTGGTCATAGATGTCAGTCTTCCTGCCAATCTACCCACTGGAGCTGTCACAGTTGGATTGATTGCATGGGAACATTATCAGAAAATATACTCTGGCAGCGCAGTGAGCAGGCCTGGTCTGGAGTGTTTGGCCAAAGTTGAAGTTCTCGTGGATCCGGACATTTGCCCTCCTCAGATTCTGCCCTTCAGCTTTGCCTTTGGGAATAATACCATGAAGACTATGGTTTCCCTTCCAAATGTTCCTTTTAGTTTCTGTTTTGTGAGAACTCTGTGTCAAGCATTTTCTCTTGACTGTTTATCTTCCCAGGTCAGATTGCTTCTGAAGTGAAGAGAGCTGAGTAAACCCAGGGTTCCTTTTTGGAACCGGGCCTTATTACCTGCTCCTCCACTGGTCACCGGAGAGTGCAGTGTACTCAGAGAGGCTTGTGGCACCAGAATTTGAGATGAGAGGGGGGATAGAGGGCTCAGTCCATTATATAAAACTTGCATTTGCTTCTTGCCAAAATGCTCATTGGCCAGCTGGTAGGAGACTGAAGGGTTGCACAGGACATGGGACTTTCAGTGTTAAAAGCTGCCAAGTCCCAGGTAAACTGGATCAGTTGGTCACCCCTGCATGGGTTTAAGGACCATGTGAACCCATTCTTTGCTCCTCTCACTCTCCTCAGTTAATCATTCTTCCTTTCACCCCATATCTGCCCAAGTGCTGTTCCTATGCCTCCTAATAAAATCTGTGCTGGTTGAACACGATTACACATTAAGGATTCACTACATTGCAAAAGTATTAACCATGGAAAACTTTTAAGTATAAAAATTACACAAACATGAACTTGAGGCAGGCATGCCTATGCCACTCTACTGTAATGATTTATTATCATTTATAGGCACTTAGTAAAGGATGACTATTACATGCAAACCTTAGTGGTGGGGGTGGGGGCCTGAATGGATAAACAGATAAGTGCCACAGAAATGCCCAACTGATAGGCGAGTGGTGTAGGAAGCCAAAGAACAACGTGGTTGCTGTGGGCTGGGATCAGTGGGATAGACTTAATACAGAAAGTGGGATATGGAGAAGGCTGGAGAGGAATCTAAGAAGAAAAGGTAAAATTTAAATAAAGAGGCTGTTCCACGCGGAGGAAACAGCTGCCTGGAATAGACCCAGGAATGTCTGGGTGGGAGCTGCATAGGCTAGTTGCCCTGAAGCCGAGTTTACAAAGGAGTGGTCAGTTTGAAGAGGGTGTGTAGAACAATCTCCGTATTTCTGTGTTGCTGTTTTGGCAATTATAAGCACAGTGAGCACACCTTCAAAACAGAGGGAGCGCTTTTTTCTCCTTCTGTCCCTCTGCCAGCTTTTGTAAGTTCGGCTTAGCCTCTCTAAAGAATTACCTGTCTCAGTAAATATTTGGGGGGCAAAGAACTGGAGCATTATCAAAACTGAGTGCCTACTCCACCCTTCCTTCTATTGAGTTCAGGGCAGGGTGGGGCGGCCGGCGGAGTGTGGGTGGGGAAGCTCTCCCTCCCTTGCCTGTAAACAAGCTTTGGCTCAGAGACTTGGAGCACCAGCCCCTACGCCCCAGTTCTCAGCAAATGCAATGAACATTTCTACCTAAAATGAGACTATCAAATGACTACTGGTCTCCCTTATGCTGTACTGCTCATTAGTGAGCCTTCAATGACCTTATTATAGATTGGACATAGCAAAATATCATAGCACAATTTTACCCAAATGACCTTTTCCTTACACAAATCCCATTGCTCTTTTTTGAGAGGAACCTCTCTCAATTGGGCAAAGACAATGTGAAGATGTGCTGTCTGTAAACAGAGGAAAGCAGAAAATGTCTTCAGTGAGACTTGGGAAAAAGGTCAACAGGGAGGTTCTGGTACTACTTCCACCAGCTTTCAACCTGAAAATATCTTCCCATGTAAAGATGAAGCAAAAAATCCTGGGAGTCTACATCCATATCTTCCCTTGGTGAGGTACAGATAGGGCCTTGGGGGCTTAAAGGGAAGAGTCTGCAGATATGAGAAAACACTGCCAAAAAGGAGGCTTAGAATCTTAAAACCAAATCTTTTATATCTAAATTTTTCTGACATTTGTCAGCTTTTACTTGAAACAGCACTCTGAAAAACTCGCTCTTACTTTTCTTGTTTTGGATTTGTAGTCCCTTAACACCGTATGGTCTACACCATCTACTGTTTTCCTTTTGTCATTTGTTCATTTTCCTTCCCTTGCTCTCAAATTCTTTTTGGAAACTATTTTAATCTACTCTATTTCTGCTCCTGAATTTCCACTTGGTTCCCAGTGGTTGTGTTTATTTATTAACTCATGACGATTGCTTCCTTTCTCAGGTCTGGAGAAGCAAGTCCCAAGATATGACTCTGTCCCTTAGAAAACATGAGTGCAAGGATAAATTATTGAGTTGCTAACTATACCTACTAAAAATATTATGATCACCCTTCTGCTTTTGTTTTGTTTGAAGACATAGGTTAGTAACTAATATTTCCATGCTTTAAAAAATGGGAAGAAAATTTTATTAGATAGTGTGAATTAAGAACATTTTTCTTAAAATCAACAACAACCTGGCTTTATAATTCTTTTTGTGTGTGCTGGTCCTTAGTTATAGCTACAGTGGAGACTCCTTTTGTACTCATTTCCTTTGTCTCAGGTGTCCTCTTACCCACATCTATTTGTAAATTAAAAAAAAAAGTAATTGGTTTTGCCCTTGCTGGTGTCAATTAGATCACTATCGTTTGAACAGAATGCTAACATATGGTGTTTGCTATTAGGTTAAAAGTTTCCTTGGAGTGGGTCCAGCTCTTTTAATCTTTTCTGATAAGCAGTGGCTTTCAAAGTCCTGGCTTGAAGATCCTTATTATTAATTAAGAATTCTTATCTCTACATAATTTGAACAATCCCAGACTCTGTGGACATCTCCCAGGTCTACCAGACAGTCATCCTCTATTAAAGCTGCACACTTAAAAGTCTAGAGGAGAATTTGGGCTGCCATAGTAGACCAGGCAGCTGAACCAAGAACATTAAAGAATCTACTAGGAGAATATCCTACCACTTCTGTCAGTTTTGTTTATTTATTTATAAAAATTAAAGTATAGTTAAAAACAATACTATATTAGTTTCAGGGGTACAACATAGTGATTTGACATTTACATTCCTTATGAAGTGATCACCAAAGAAGCCTACTAACCATCTGTCACCACACAAAGTTATTGGGGTATTATTGACTATATTCCCTATGACATTTTTATTTTATAACTGGAAGTTTGTACCTCTTAATCCATTTCACCCTTTTGCCCATTCTGTCCATTTAAATACCACTGCCAAGTCATACTGTTCTCTAAAAGTTCACTTAGTCCTGGTTTATGGCTCAAAGCACTTTGCATGTATCAGCCCATTAGCCCTGTGCATTCCTCTGAGCCAGGGAGCTGAGAAATGGAAATAACCCAGTTTCCAAATGTGGACTCAGAGGCACAGAGAGTTTAAATAGCTGCAACAGGATCACTAATTCAGACAGCAAAGGTGTACACACACGGGACCAAGAAGGGATCAAAATGTTCCATAGGACTGAACATAATAAACTCTCCGGCACTGCTGTTCCTTTAAGGAGCAGATACACAACTTTGTAGCAAGACAAAAGGCTTCTGCATTGGACGCACCTTATCTCTAACACTTGGAAGTAAACAGGCTGACTTTAGGCAACATCAGCCACGTAGGGAAATTTTGTCGCCTGAGCCATTTTCTCCCTAAGCCAGTTTTCTTTCAGCCTTGGCCAAGAGTATGGACTCTAGAGCTAGAGATGCCAGAACTCAAACCTTCGCCCTACTACTATGATCCTGGGCAAGTTACCTAACCTCCCTGTGACTCAGTTTCTTCATCTCTAAAAAAGGGATTAGTAATAGTACATATCTCATACAGGGTACTATGGGGATTGAACAAATTAATTCATGTAATGCACTTAGCATAGAACCTGACATATATGGTAGTTGTTTCTCTTGTTATCATTTAATGTGCTCCCTTTCCTTCTTTGGAAATTCTTCTCATGCCAGGATCCTCCCATTCTCTTACTTCCTCTTCCTATCAAAATAGTAAAGTTTCCAGTATCAGCCACTAACATTTTAGTGAGAAAGTTCTATTTTACCTCTGTCAGCTGGTTTGCTTATCAAGATTTGTTTCTAATTGTGGAATGAAAAACTTTATTCCCTGTTGAGAAATTTGGAGTACCCGGCCAGGCATGGCTCAGTGGTTGAGCATCAACCTAGGAGCCAGGAGATCGAGGTTCGATTCCTGGTCAGGGCACATGCCTGGGTTGCGGGCTCATCCCCAGCTGGGGGCATGTAGGAGGCAGCAGATCAATGACTCTCTCATCATTGATGTTTCTATCTCTCTCTCTCCCTCTCCCTTCCTCTTTCTGAAATCAATAAAGATATATTTTTAAAAAGTTTTTGGAGTACTATAAATATTTGCGGGGGGGGGGGGGGAAGGTGGGAAATGAGAATAGGAAAAATCTCAGTTACCCTGAAATTATCTGAAGGAACCTGCTTAAGTGTTTTCAAGGTTCCCCTTTTGTCAAAGAGCAGGTCTACCTACCTGACCAGAACCCCCTTCTTTTTTTCAAATCCTTTCTTCATCCCTCTCCTGTTCTTTCCTGTCTCCACATGAAAAACTTCCCCTTTACTCATCTATTAAGAAAAAAAGTACACACACACACACACACATATATATATACACACATATATATATGTACTTTTTTCCCTCTCTCACTCTGAACCAAGACCTCCAATTGCCAGGAATGTAGGTTCTATTTTCATGTGTTCTCTGCTTTATTAGTTTCTTTTGGACTAGGATCTCCTCACCCTAACCCTACTTCTGCACCATGGTGATGCTGTGGAGTAGACCAAAAGTGAGATCTAAACTGTAATGGTATAATTTGCATCTATAAAAGTCACACAGGCTACATTGTAAGAGCTTACCAACTATCTATCAGAACAATAATATTGTCTACATTAAGTACATACAGTATTTCCTTTATTAGTCTGTATTTTGAAGTAACAAAACTGGTCACATATGCTTGGCTTTCTTAATTAGTTGCTGTCATAAAATTCTCATTTAATCATAGCCTTGTCCATCGCATTTCTGCTTTTAGACATGTGTAATTAAATATGTGAAATTCAGCAGAGGGTAGATATGAGATAAAAAAATTCCCAAGGCCTGAGATGACTTTTTCCCAGGGCTTTTCCCAACACATTACCACCCAGAAGTAGTATTTTAAAACCACAAGTCTTAAAAGTCAGTGATTCTCAGACTGAAGCTCTAGTCATCTTTTTTTTTCTTTTTTTTTTTTACAGAAATAGAGATTACAGTTCATGTCACAGTTTTGTATGACATAAATAACTTGAATCAACGGAAATACTGGCCAGTTTTTCTTATAGCTCTGGTCAGATTTGAGGTGGTTGTTAATCTATTAGTCTTTGTCTTCTAATCTGCTTATCATTCTATTTTTTATGTCCTTTGTTCTTTAGGTACCATTATTTGTATATTTATATGAAGCTCATAGACACTTAAAATTTTTATTCAGTATCTCACCAACATTCTATATATATGTTTTAAAAACTTCTGTGTCTATTCATAGTAACCGCCAAAGTAACAGATTTCATTTCCTCCAACTAGTGTCTCCTGTGAACTGCTTTTCTTGTTTGTGTCAATCATGATCCCTTCAAATAGGATTAGAAGCATACTTATTTCCATAGACATCAAAATGTGAGAAGGAATGTCCTCAATGGAGCCAACTTTTAAAGTTGCCTATGATTATCCTAGCATGAGTGGGCTAGTATTTGACCTTGCTACATTTGACCTCACTATAGTTTGTTTAGGGCCTATAGCCTTTATTTTGGGTCCAATAATGCAATGATTTAGAAAATATGTTCCACAAAAACTTCAGGGGTTCAACAAAGGATTTTTGAGTATCTTAGGAAAAAACAGTGTATCATATTAATGTATTTAATTTGTGTCCCAATTCATCTTCTGCAATCACCACTCTATAACAAACTACTATTCTACCGGTAATTAAGAACGAACCTTGGGTATGTTTGGTTGACCAAATGTGACATAATTCAAATTTGAAAAATCTAGTCATATTTTATATGTATGCTTAATATTTATTGAGTATTTATTATGTGCCAGGATTTACTTGGATTATTTACATTAGTCGTCTTAACAACTCTATAATGTAGGTGCTCTTATTAGCCCCCTTTTACAGATGAAGGAGCAGAGACTTGCTCAAGGTCTCAGAGTAGAAACTAAGCCAGATTGAAATCTTAGAATTTGGTTCCCAAATCTATGCTCCTAAACACATGCTCTGCTACCTCCTGTGATGGAATGAGTTACAAATCAAGCTTTCTTTTAGTGTAGCAGTTTCGGTCCCTTGCCTCCAACATAACCCACCTTGGCGAATGTCTGGATTTAAGCTTGGAATCTCAAGTATCGTATGAATCATGTATTATGGGGACCCTTGTACAAATGGGCCCCAGAACTGTTTTTCATGTAGTGAGTTGAGAGCCTAACTATATTCCCAAATTCCACAGACCAGTAGAATGGCAAAGATGTTCTCTGATGAACAATCTCCTCTCAAAAGTCCTTGGGTAAGCATTGCTCGGGGAGGAGAACCAGAGTCTCCTCTATCCCCCCAGCTCCTTTGGTTCCTGGCTGCTCTGCAGAGCAGTGAGCTGTCCTTGGAGGCTGCCCTCTCCTGGCTGCTTACCGGTCTTCAGGGGCTTTCACTAGGGGCCCATTTCTCCATTCCTTAGAGGGACTGATGGATTGCTGTTCTCTAATTATTTCATCTTGTCAGTCTCGGTCTGAGATACTTTGGGGGTAAAGGATTTATGCTGCAGGCAACCAATGGCTTCTGACCCACCAAATTCCTCACTACCAAATATTGTCCCCTGGAGCTCACCGTGGCCACTCAGAAGTGCAAACAAGCCCACAGTGACTCCCAAAGCCCCTCCACGCCTCACTCCCTCAGTCTATCCATTATGGGAAGCATTTTGAGGCTGTCATCATGATGATTGTTCAGTGGCTCAAGAAATCTGTAACCCAGTCTACTCAGACAGAGGGAGCCCTTGACTCTCAGGGTTCCTATTACATGGACAGGAATGAGACAGATAGGCCTCTGTCCTTAGAAAGTCCTGGAGCTCTTAACTTGTTCTTGGGTTATAGCCTTATTTATTCAATAGCAGCTTTCTCTGCTGGAGGTACAGACCAGAGTCCTGAGAGGAAGGATTAAGAGAAACTATAGTAAAAACTGATCCAAGATTTCTTCTTTCCAATAATTCTAGGATTGAGTCCAAGTCAATCAGTCTATCTTGTCCTCCCTTCACTTGAGCTCCATTTCCTGTATTGCTGTGGAAATTTTCCTTTAAAGCCAGGAACCCAGGATTCATTCAACCATCCATCCATCCATCCATCCATCCATCCATCCATCCATCCATCCATCCATCCATCCATCCATCTCTGTATTCATTGATCTACTATAAAGCATTTACTGAGCCTCTCCTATAAGAGGCTTTTCAAGCAGTTGGGGTTACAATGATTAATAATACACAGTCTCTGCCCTTGAGGAACTTATAGTCTATTGGAAAAGCCTGGAAAATAATTACAGCTATCACACATTTTCATAAGTACTGTTATTTGCCTTTCTGAGCACTGAGGGGGCACATGCAAGTGGCTTTGATCTTCCTTCTCTCTTTGGGGATTAGGCATATCCCATCTCATTGTGACCCCTGACCAACTCATTAGGCTCTTAGGGCTGGGCTAAAGTTCAGTTTATAAAAGGGAAGTGAAAATGCTGCACCCTTTGATAATGAACCAACTTGCTTCAGAAATGAAAGTAATGCAAAGAGAAAACATGTTTGTCAGCTTGAGTTGGCTTTTCTTCTTTTCCTTTTTTCAATGAATTACTTGGAACACTGAAAAATGCTAATATCTGAATTATCAGGGCCTATCCAGTCAATTTAAAATATTTATTCTGAATTGCAAATTCACTTTTTCAGGCTTCAGTGGATGCACCGCAGTGTTTACAGTTAAAGATGTCTCAGAACAATTATTTTGTCATGCACCTTAATTCTGAATATGTTGATGAGGTAAACTACCTTGTAGTTGTTTCTTAATGTTTTAGACCCAGTAGGACATTCATATTTCCAATGGGTCTTAACTTAGAACACACCTGCTATTTCACTGTACCCTCTGCAGACTTCCCAGAGTAACTTTGACTTAGACCTTCATTTAGTAACTTCACTTTCCCCAGGAGAACCTTTTGCCTTACATTTGTCCTACTGCTTCAAGAACGTATAGTTAAATTAAGGGTCTTTCCATGATTGGATCTGAGATTCTGTCAATTCTTTTTTTTTCTTGCAAGACACCCTGAAATTTATAACAAACACTAAGAGTGTCTTGGCACATTGTTGGCCTGACCCAATCAATGGCTCTAATGCCTATCTTGTTCCAGTAAAAACCCTACTGGATAGAAAAACAAGTATATCAGCACCAATAGATTCTAGACACTATTTTAAGCACTTTCATTTACTTCATTTAATTATAAAAATAACTCTGCAAGGCAGTTAAATAGTTCCTTGCACATAGTAGATGCTCATAAAACACTTGTTGAATAAATAAAGAAATTACAATTTGCATTTTACAGACTAGAAAACCAAAGATTAAAGAGGTCATGTTTGCTTGAGACCACTCAGTGGCCAAAGCAGTTCTGCCTCTTTGTCCCCATGCCCTCTGCACAACATGTCTTTAGAGCCACATGCTCTCTAAGAGGTTTCTGATGCATCACCATTTGATGCCCTAAGGATTTTCTAGGTCATTGTAATCGACAGTTACTAAGGCCCCTCAAGTAATCAAAGTCCTTTAATACTCATATGTGAAAACAAAAAAGGCTTTATCTTTGTGTGTGTCGAAAAATGTCTGTCCTAAATCTCATCAGTTTTGATATCAATTATTCAGAAAAGTGTAGAGAAACTCTCAGGAAAATTCACAGGGCAAAATTAATTTTAATGACTTTAATTTATTAAGAGCCCATGAATAATTATATTTTACTGACACTATCTTTGCCACATGGCCCTTTGTCTGCCTTGTTGAGCTCTAATCCCTTTCCCACCTATAGGCTCCATCTCCCTCTCTCCCCCCAAGCAGGCCCCTCTGGGTCCTTCTACCCAAAGCTTATTCCTGTCTGTAGGCCATTGTTTGTGATCTGTCCTATCTCCTAAGATAATTCTGTGTTTCCCCTCAACTTATTAAAAGTAAAACCACTCTCTTGGTTTCACTCAAAGTCCTGTCTTCTTTTCCTGACTTACTATTGTGTTAGTGGACATTTGTGGCATTTGTCTAGTCCTTAGCCTTGTTTTCCCAACTGGATCAGACATTTCTTGTCCCCACGTTAAGCATACTCCTAAACACGTCTTAACTGTTTACAGGTGAACTGTGGGTGTAAGAGGTAGGTGGTGTTAAGTCCTATTAAGAGCTTTTCATAAGGCACTCCCATTCTAGGCACCAAATAAAAGAGGAACCCTGACACTCTCTCGCCTTTCATGGCCTTAGTTCTGAATTGCTTCTACAAAGGAGAATCTTGCTGGAAATGGCAAGTTACAGTTTTCTTTCTCTCCCTAAACTGTACTATGGTTGTGTTCCTCAAATGCAATGAGCCCAAAGTTGAACTCCCCATTTCCTCCAACATCTGCATCTTCTCCAGAATTTTCACCTACAATAATGACACTGCCTCCCACCATGTCACTGCCTAATCTAGTCATTTAACACTTTTCTCCTTCCCTTCTAAATTCAGTCAGCCAGCCAGTCCTTGTTATTTTATCTACTAAATATTTCTTAAATTGTCTACTCCATTTCATTCCCCACTACTCCTGTCTTGGTTCAGACCTACATTATTGCTTTCTTAAACTGCTGCAATATTTCCTTAACTGGATTGCCTCCTCCTGACTCTTCTGACTCCTCTCCAACCCATTAGCCACATGTTTGTGTCACTTTCTTGCTAAAAATCTTTCAGTGACTTCTTATAAAACCAAGTCCAATTTTATTGCTAATTTCTAGTTTGAGTTTAATCAGAGAATATGGTCTATAAAATCTCTTTAAAATATTTTATTAAGATTTTCTTTGCAGCTCAATAGATGATCAATATTAGAAGATGCCCCATCAAAATAAGAATGTATACTTTCTGTTTCTAGTTTACAAAGAGAAAGGCCTGTATTCACTATTTATATTGTCCATATCCTAACATGCTTTTACTAAACTGTTTGTTGATTATATTCTTCAAGATATAGATTTTGTGTGTATTTGATAATTGGAATTTAAAAAGCTACATATCAACAGGAGTATTATAATGGTGTTTTGTCAAAGTTTTCTTATATTTCTAAGTTTTATTTTTAGTTGAAAGATATGATGCTTGATGCATAAATTTTTGCAACTAAAGTGTCCCCTTTGTGAATAAAACTTTCATGATAAAGTTTATATATATATAAACTTTTACCACATATATAAATTTTACCATATATATATATATATATATATATATATATATATATCATAAATATACTATATATGTGGAAATAAAAATCCCTTTTATGATATGACTTCCCTTTAACTTTCCAGCCTTTTCTTCTGCTATTCCATACATCTCATTTTACATTCTAATAATACAGCCTGCTTCTGGTACATCCGCTCCTTCCAAATACACCTAAAATGTTTCTCTTCATGAAATCCTCTGCATAACTATGACACAGCCTTTATACCTGAGTTCAGCTGTTATATCTTAACCTCCCCAACTTATTCTAAGTATTCTTTGTAAACCCACAGCACCTGTGCTTACTTATCTAATCCGTGTACATGTCTGTGTTTCTCACTGGACTGTAAGTCCTTAAGAACATGAACCTTCATCTTGGTGGTGTTTTCTTGCCTCCACACAGGACTTGAATCATAACAGGTCACTCAGTTCTCTTGTGCTGTACCCAACAAAACTGAACTTCCAACTGCCACCCCTCTTTGAACTTTATTACATTCTACCCCATCCTCCTGGTATCCAACATGATTGATCATCTTGGGTTTCCATCAACCCTTTATCAACCCCCTTTGCTGTTTGATGTGGCTTCTTTGGAGTATACTGAGGGCTTCTTGACCAAGAGTCAGCTTCTTTTGCCTCCTGCTTCCTTGAGTACCTGTTTCTGGGTTTGTGCTCTCATGCCTCAGAAGTGCTTTCTTGTGACTTAGCACCAACCCCTGGAGAAGGAGTTGGAGAGAAATGGGTCCATCAGACATCATGGCTGACATTTAATATCTTTTCATCCTGAATCTCTGCTACCCAAGCCATTTCTTTATTGCAATTGGGTTACCATATTGAAAAGTAGTTGATCCATGGACTGAGAAGCTATATTTTTCATTGTAACTGAATTGATTTGTATTGTTTTGATTATTATTAGCTTCTTGAAGAATTAGTTTGTATAACATAATTACTGTTTTATTCAGATTCTTTTAGTTTCAAGAAACAAAGCTTAATCGACTAGCTTGTGTGTGGAGGGAGAGAGGTTGCCTTATGAGGAGCAATAAGAAAGACAGGGATCATGGGACTTTGTGAACAGAACACATGATGAAGCTGAACCTTATGGAAATGAAACCTAGGAAGTTACCAGGAACAGGGCTAGCCCTAGGGACTACCACTTGCTCTCCTCCCTCTCTCCTGGGCCAAATGGTCTCTTTTTCCTTACTACTCCGCTTTTTTTGTTTTTATTGTTCAAAATGTTACAGATGTCCCTTTTTCTCCCCATTGGCCCATTCCACCCTATCCCACCACCCTCCCCAGTCCCTCACCACACCATTGTCTGTGCCCTTGGGTTATGCATATATGCATATAAATTCTTTGGTAAATCTCTCTCCCTCAACCCACCTGCCACCCTCCTTCCCCGGAGATTTGTCAGTCTGATCCATGTTTCCATGTCACTGAATCTACCCTATTCATCAGTTTATTAAGTTCTTTAGATTCCACATATAAGGGAAATTATGTGATGTTTGTCTTTCTCTGAGTGGCTTATTTCACTTAGCATAATTTTCTCCAGGTCCATTTATACTTTCCCAAAGGGTAAGAACTCCTTCTTCTTTAAAGCTGCATAGTATTCCATGGTGTAAATGTCCCACAGCTTTTTCATCCACTAATCTACTGATGGGCACTTGGGCTGTATCCAGGTCTTAGCTATGTAAATTGAACTGCTATGAACATAGTGGTGCATATATTCTTTCTGATTAGTGTTTCAGGATTCTTAGGATATATTCTTAGAAGTGGGATCACTGGGTCAAAAAGCAGTTCCATTTTTAATTTTTTGAGGAACCTCCATACTGTTTTCCATAGTGGCTGCACCAGTCTGCATTCCCACCAGCAGTGTACCAGGGTTCCCTTTTCTCCACATCCTCGCCAGCATGTGTCATTTGTTGATTTGTTGATGGTAGTCATTCTGACAGTTGTGAAATGATATCTCATTGTGGTTTTACTTTGCACCTTTCTGATGATTAGTGACGTTGAGCATTTTTTCATATGTCTCTTGGCCATCTGTATGTCCTCTTTGGAGAAGTGTCTATTCATGTTCTTTGCCCATTTTTAATTGGATTATTTGTTTTCCTCTTGTTGAGTTGTATGAGTTCTTTGTACACTTTGGAAATTAGCCCCTTATCAGATACATCCTTGGCAAATATGTTCTCCCATACGATGGGTTTCCTTTGTATTTTGAGGCCAATTTTTTTTTGCTGCACAGAAGCTTTTTAGTTTGATGTAGTCCCATTTGGTAATTTTTTTCTTTTGTTTCTGTTGCCCTAGGAGATGTATTAGTGAAAATTCCACTATACGAGATGTCTTTGACTTTACTGCCTATGTTTTCTTCCAGGATTTTTATGGTTTTGCAACTTACATTTAGGTCTTTTATCCATGTTGAGTTTATTTTTGTGTATGGTGTAAATTGGTGGTCTAGTTTCATTTTTTTTTGGCATGTAGCTGTACACTTTTCCCAGCACCATTTATTGAAGAGGCTGTCTTTACTCCATTGTATGCTTTTGCCTCCTTTGTCAAATATTAACTGACCATAATTGCGTGGGTCTATTTCTGGGGTCTCCGTTCTGTTCCATTGATCTATATGTCTGTTGTTGTACCAATACCAGGCTGGTTTGATTACAATGGCTTTGTAGTACAGTTTGATATCCAGTAAAGTGATCCCTCCTGCTCTGTTCTTCTTTCTCAAGATAGCTGCTGCTATTTGGGATCTGTTTTGGTTCCATATAAATATTTGTTCTAGCTCTGTGTAATATGCTGTTGGTATTTTAATAGGAATTGCTTTTAATCTATAAATTGCTTTGGGTAGTATGGACATTATTTTTTTAAAAATATATCTTTATTGATTTCAGAGAGAGGAAGGGAGAGGGAGAGAGAGAGAGAGAGATAGAAACATCAATGATGAGGGGGAGTCATTGATCGGCTGCCTCCTGCATGCCCCCGACTGGGGATCAAGCCCACAACCTGGGTATGTGCCCTGACTGGGAATTGAACCTTGATCTCCTAGATCCTAGGTTGATGCTCAACCACTGAGCCACACCTGGCCTAGCTGGGTAGTATGGACATTTTATTAATATTAATCCTTCCAATTCATGAGCATGGTATATTCTTCCATTTGTTTATATCTTCTTCTATTTCTTTTTTCAGTGACCTACAGTTTTCCAAGTATATGTCTTTTACATTGGTTAAGTTTATTCCTAGGTATCTTATTTTTTTAGTTGCTGTGGTAAATGGTATTGTTTTTTTACTTCCTCTTTTTGAGAGTTCATTGCTGGTGTATAAAAATGCCACTGATTTCAGGATATTAATTTTGAATCCAGCTACCTTGCTGAATTCACTTATCAAATCTAGTAGTACTTTGATGGAGTCTTTAGGGTTTTCTATGTACAATATCATGTCATCTGCAAATAATGAGTTTTATTTCCTCCTTTTCAATTTGGATACCTTTTATGTTTTCTTCCTGTCTGATGGATGTGGCAAGGACTTCCAATACTATGTTAAATAAGAGTGGTGAAAGTGGACATCCCTGTCTTGTTCTTGTTTTTAAGGGAAATGTTTTAGTTTTTGACCACTGAGTATGATGTTGGCTGTGAGTTTGTTGTATATGGCCTTTATCATGTTGAGGCATGATCCCTCTGTTCCCACTTTGCTGAGAGTTTTTATCAGAAATGGGTTCTGGATTTTGTGAAATGCTTTTTCTGGATATGTTGATATGACCATATGATTTTTGTCCTTCATTTGTTTATGTGATGTATCACATTTATTGATTTGCAGATGTTATACCAGCCTTGCATCCCTGGAATAAATCCCACTTGGTTGTGGTGTATGATCTTTTTAATGTATTACTGGATCCAGTTTGCTGGTATTTTGTGGAGGATTTTAGCATCTATGTTCATCAGGGATACTGGCCTGTAATTTTCTTTCATTGTAGTGTCTTCATCTGGTTTTGAGATTAGGATGATGCTGGCCTCATAAAAAGAGTTTGAGAGATTTCCCTCCTCTTGAATTTTCTGGAATAGTTTGAATAGAATAGGTGTTCATTCTTCTTTGAATGTTTGGTAAAACTTGTCTGTAAGTCCATCTGGTCCAGGACTTTTGTTTTCTGGGAGTTTTTTTATTACTGCCTCAATTTCATTAGTTGTTATCAACCTATTCAGGTTTTCTGCCTCTTCTTGACTCAGCTTTGGAAGACTGTATGCTTTCTCTTTTTTATTTGGATCTTTTCTCTTTGTTTCTTGGTGAGTCTGGCTAAAGGTGCATCAATCTTATTTATCTTTTCAAAGAAAGAGCTCTTGGTTTCATTGATTTTTTGTGTTTTTTTTTTTAGTCTTTATGTCATTCATTTCTGCTCTGCTCTTTAATATTTCCTTCCTTCTACTCCCTTGGTGCTTTTCTTGCTGTTCTTGTTCTAGTTCTTTAGTTGTTGTGTTAGATGGTTCAGTAGAGCTTTTTCTTGTTTCTCGAGGTATGACTGTACTGCTATGAACTTTTCTTTCAGGACTGCTTTTGCTGTGTCCCATAGGTTTTGGGTTGTTGTTTGTTCACTTTTGTTTTTTCTAAGAAGTGTTTGATTTCTTCCTTGATCTCATTGGTAAACCATTCATTGTTTAATAACATGCTATTTAGCTTCTATATGTTTGAATATTTTTGAGCTTTTTATACTGGTTGATTTCTAGTTTCATGGCATTGTGTTCCAAGAAGATGTTTGATATGATTTCAATCTTCTTGAATTTTTAGAGACTTGTCTTGTGCCCTAACAAGTGGTCTATTCTTGAGAATGTTCCATGTGCAAGTGAGAAGAATGTGTATCTGCTGCTTTGGGATAAAATGTTCTGTAAATGTCAATTAAATCCATTAGATCTAGTGTGTCATTTAATGTCTGTGTTTCCCTATTGATTATTTGTCTTAATGATCAGCCCAGTGATGGCAGTGGGGTGTTAAAGTCCCCCACTGTGATTGTGTTGCTGTTGATCTCTCCCTTAAAGTCTGCCAAGAAATTTTTTATATATTTAGGTGCTCCTATATTGGGTGCATATATATTTATAAGGGTTATATCCTCCTGTTAGATTGATCCTTTTAGTATTATGTAGTGACCATCTTTGTCTCTTGTTATGGTCTTTATTTTGAAGTCTATTTTGTCAGAAATAAGTGTTGCTACTCCAGGTTTTTTTTCCTTTCCATTTGCATGGAATATTTTATTCCATCCTGTCACTTTTAGCCTGTGTGAATCTTTTGCTCTCAGGTTGGTCTCTTGTAGACAGCATCTATTTGGGCCCTGTTTTCTTATGCATTCAGCTACCCTATGTATTTTGATTGGACCATTTATTTTGTTTACATTTAAGTTTACTATTGATATATGCTTATTTAATGCCATTTTCTCCCTTTATGCTGATGTACCTTTTTCTCACTATTTTTCTTTTTCTTAGAGCAGTCCTTTTTGCATTTCTTACAATGCTGGTTTCATGGTACTGAACTCCTTTAGCCCTTTTTCATCTGGGAAGCTCGCTATTTCACCTTCAATTTTAAATGATAGCCTTGCTGGATAAAGCAATCTTGGTTGCATGTTCTTGCTTTTTATTACTTTGAGAACTTCATGCTACTCCCTTCTGGCCTGAAGAGTCTCTGTTGAGAAATCAGCTGTCAGCCTTATGGGGGTTCCCTTGTAGGTCACTGCTTGTCTCTCTCTTGCAGCCCCTAATATTCTCTCTTTTTCCTTGACATTTGCCATTTTAATTATGATGTGTCTTGGAGTGGGTCTGTTTGGGTCCCTCTTGTTTGGAACCCTCTGTGCTTCCTGAACTTGTGTGGCTTTCTCCCTTGCCAGCCTAGGGAAGTTTTCTGTCATTATTTCCTCCACCAAGTTCTCTGTCCCTTGCTCTCTTTTCTCCCCCTCTGGTATCCCTATGATGAGAATGTTGTTTTGCTTCATGTTGTCCCAAAGCTCCCTTAGACTGTCATGCTTTTTAAGTGCTTTTTCTTTTTGCTGCTCTGATTGAGTTTTTTCTACCTTATCTTCTAAGTCACTTTTCTATCCTTTGCTTGACTGAGCCTGCTTTTAATTCCTTCCAGCGTATTCTTGATACCAGATACAGTATTCTTCATTTCTGCCAGATTCTTATTTATGATATTTATCTCTTTTTTCATGTTTTCACTAAGTTCCTCGACCTTACCATTAGGTGTCTTGTTGTTTTCATTAATTTCCTTGAGCATCTTTATAACCATGACTCTGAACTCTATTTCTGATAACTTGCTTAACTCCATCTCATCAAGGTCTTTTTCTGGCAACTTTTCCTTTTCTTTAGTTTGAGGGTTGTTTCTTTGTCTCCCCATTTTGGTGGCTCTTAGTGTCTGTATCTATACATTAGATATTGTTGTTGTCTCCCAGTCTTGTGGGGTGGGATTTTGTAGGGCGTATCCAGTGGAGCCCAGAGATGTGTTTTCCTTATACTTCTGAGCTCTTTGTTCTAGGTGTGTCCCTTTTGTGGGTGTCCCTTTTATGGGTTCTTTGGGCTTTGCTGTTGTGATTGGGTCTAGATTGTTGACCCATTCTTGGGAAGACTCTCTTCTCAGGTTGGCTAATTGTGTGTCTCAGCCCCAACTACGTTGTGTGAGCTGTTGTACGGGTGCTGGCAAGGCTAGACGATACACAACCAAACTCCCAGGAAACAAGCAGTATCTTACAAAATATCTTGACAATGACAATGAAAACATCCCAAGTAAAAATAGAATTGGGAGAGTGAAGTGAGAACACAAATGCTAACTCAAAAAAAAAAAAAAAAAAAAAAAGGAAAAAAAGAAAGAGGGGAAAAAATAGAGATAGAGAAAAGGATATTATTGCTAATAGTAACAAAAATTAAAAATAATTATAATCAACTAAAATAAAATGTTAAAAATAGAGAAGCTACTGGGAGATAAAAGGGGCAGAGAAAAGATTCTGAAAGAAGTGCAAGCAGAAAATTAAGGGTAGAGTGTAGGAACAGGATAATAGTTGAAAATGAAAAAATAAAAATACAATAAAGAGACAAACAGAAACTAACAATCAAACAAAAAGGAAGACAGAGGGAGAAAAAGAAAAAGAAAGAAAGAGAGAAAGAGTTATGCCAATGGATGGAGAAGAGAAAGAGAGAGAAATAAAGCAAGGGGAGGGAGGGAGTCCAATAAGATATGGGGGAAACTATAGAGAAAAGCAGTAAACTTATTGGTTATAATGATAATGTCCCAGCAATTAAACAGGGAATATCAAGAAAATCTTGATAGTAGAACAAAAGATAAGAGAAAACAAAACAAAAACAAACCAAAATACCAGCAAAGCAAAACATATAAAAAAATTAATTAAAACATTAAAAAATTTGAAAAGAAAATTTTTTCCCCTCTCTCTCTTTTTCCTAAGAAATAAAGTCAGTCAGATGAGTTTCATCTGGGCAGTTTTTGTTGTCTGTGGCTCACTGTTTTGCTGATTTCAGTTCTCCTGAGAGGTACTTGTGTATCAGCCAATGTCAGGAGCTGTCTAGGTTTGGTCTGGTGTCCCTTAGGTAGATGGTTCATCTGAGGCTCTCTGTGGGCCTCCTCCCCCTTGTGGTTGCCTGGTCTTACTCCAGAGTCTTCTGAAGAGTTTTTAGTGTGCAAGATGGCTACTGTAGCTCGGGATATCGCTCTTCTTACTTAGAGGTTTTGCTGTCAGGCACTCACTGTGCAGGAGTTAGTCTCTGCTCCACAGCCAGCTCCTCAGTCCCTACCCTATCTTCCAATTCTAGTTCCCCATGCACTGGCCTGCTGCAGGTTTAGATTGAATTCAGTCTGTTGCTTTTTTCTGTATGGTTAGTTTCAGAAGCCTGGGCTCACTGGGTTCGATTAAAAAACATTACAGGGAGCCCTTTGCCTGCCCAGCGCCCAGCAGGGGTTTTCAGCTTTTCCTCCAGTTCCCAAATATTAGTCCCTGAGAGTCTTATTCTTGTAATGTCCTCCTGTGAGCTGTTCTCCCTTCCCCCCTCAGGATTGTGCCTTGCGGAAGATATCTGGGGCATCAGTGAGCTGGACCAATATACCTTTCCTGTTGGGGGTGGTGCTCTTAGTCTGCAGGAGAGGTAGGGGTGCTCCACCCCTCCTTTCCCAGATCTGGTTGGCTGGTTGCACAGAGTGAGAAAATTTCAAACCCTCCACAATGCAGACATAAATCCCAGCTTTCGCCAGTCTGTCTGCCCAATGCAAGCCAAGAAGGTGGGAGCCAGTTCAGCGATCAAAAACTCAAAAACACACAAAGCAACATACAGGCAGAGAGTCCGCCCTGCAAGGTCCAGCTGGTCCCGCTGCCCTTGCCCCTAGGAACCAAACAGTAGGGGACACATAGTAGGCTCCATGGAGCTCCCCTGCAACGCTGATCTCAGTAAAACTGGGGTGGTTCCTTGTGTGCTATCCCGGCACCGCTAAAGGTGGGTCAAGAATACCAGAGTCGCCCCACTGGGAGCTCAGGTGGCTGGAGGAAAGGTCCGCCCCACAGGCAGCTCCAGTCTCTCTCTGTCAGCGGGAGGGCTCCTCCCCTCCCCCACGCCACACAGATGCAGTGCTTTCTGGGGCTCAACACAGTGCCTTAGAGGGAGGCAGAGGGTCCCCGTGTGCGTCTGCTCAGTGCAGACCTCTGGTCCCATACTATTCGGGTGCCGCACACTGTGGGACAGCCTTTCCTATGGTCAGTGCCCTGTGTGTAAGACACCTGTTGCAGCTGCCATTAGAAGCTTTGTTTCCTAGGAAGGCGTCCCCTCCTCGCGGACTCACCACTCCCCTGGGTCCCTCTGCCCTGTGCGCGGGGCGCTCCTTCCCCTCTAGTCCACTCCAGGTGTGGGATCCTCGCTTTTGGATGTGGGTCTGCACTCCCGAGGGGAGGGAGCTTTGCAGCCTCCAAGCCTTGGGGCTTGGAGCCCAGCACAGCCTTCAGGGGGGACTCCCCCTTTATACACCCCCCCTTACCAGACTCTATGATGTTTCCTCAGTGCTCCCTACTTGAAATATGTCCACTCAGGTATGTTTCTCTGGTGTTTCCAAGCTGGTTACCTAGTATTTTAGGAATATATCAAGTCTGTGGCTGGGACCAGGGGCCCTCTGCTGCTTCTCACAGGGCGCCATCTTCACCTCATCCTCACTACCCCTTTCTTTCCTTATGCTCTCCAGATCTTTCCTCTTCCTCATAGCATTTACATCTATGTGGGTTTTGCTCCTTTATAAATTTGATTTAGCCCATCATGAACTCTTCAGCTTCTCTCTGCATCAATTTAATTCTTTTTTTTGGCTGAATTTTGAGAGAGAGAGAGAGAGCTTGTGAGCGAGTGCTCCAGGCTTTTAACAACCACGAATAAATGCATCTATAATCAGTCAACTTTGTTCCATCTCCATGGCTACTATTTTAGTTAAATCACTATTATCTCTCCCCTGAATTAGTATAGTAACTTTTCCTACCACCATCTTCTCTCACTCCCAAATCCATTTTCCACACCCTTCAGAGAGTTCCCATTACTTCCATGATAAAGTACCAATATTTTAACACCCTTATAAGACTCATGATCTAGCTCCATCACTGGCTCCTTCAGTGCATCTCCAGCCTCATTTCTCACTTCTCAGTCTTGTGCCCTACCTCTCATTATACTGAAAATATAAGTTACTTAAAATATACCACATTCTTGCTTACCTCTGGTTCTATGCTGTTCCTTCCATCTGGAAAACTCTTCCTCTACCACTACAACTGGCCTTCTCCTGCTTAATTTTCAGCTTAAACATCACTTCCTCCAGGAAGTCTTCCTCGACAGGTCACTTGACTATGCTGCTATATACTCCCTTAGTACTGCACTTTCTCTATCATATAAAAACAATTTATGTTTTGTCTGTTTGTCAGTCTTTTTAGGTAGAATGTAAGCTCCATGATAGCAAGGAATATATCTGTCTTGTTCACCACTGTATTCCTAGTATACAATAGGCACTTAATAAATATTTAATAAATGAGTAAACGCCCCATCATAGGTCACTGATACTGTTAGATATTGGGAGTAGGGGAAGTTCATGACATATGGCTGTACCTTAATTCTAATGGATATGTCTTTAAAAAAATTATCTTTATTGTTGGTCTGTGAGACAAGAAGTTTTCCTTAGTAGCAACTATGGTCCTGATAGGCAACACAGTTGAAATACTTAGCAGTTACCCAAAATCTGATCTCTTTTTGTGACCTTGAATATTAAATTACTTTACCAGGTTGTAAGATTCCTGTGAAGTTCAGCCCAAAGCAACCTACCCTACTCCCACTGTAACAGAACTAAAATATCAACTCCTTGCCATGACCTGCAAGATCTCACAATGGGGTCTCTTCCTGCCACTCTCACCTCATCCCAATCTCTCTGTCTTACTCACTGTGCTCCAGCCTCCTCTATTCCTCAAATGCCCCTTGTGTGTATTTCAGGGCCTGTGCACTTGCTATTCATTCTATTAAGAGCTCTCTTCCCTAGATTGTTGCATAGTGAGGGTCTCCTTTTCATCCTTGGTTTTTAGTTAACACATCCTCCCCACCCAAGAGGCCTTCCCTAGACACCCTATGTAAAACAGCCCCCACCCTTTCTAAAATAAACCTTTTTTAGTTTATTTATCATAAACTAAAATTACCTGGTATATTTGCTTGCTCATTAATTCTCCGTCTCCCCATGAGAAGGTAAGCTCTAGGAGGGCAGGGAACTTGCTTGGCTCATCCTCTGTTGTATCATCAGAATCTAGAACAGTACTTAGGGTAACAGTTGCTCAAATAAATATGCCAAATGAATGAATGAATGAATGAATGAATGAAATGAACAGGAAGGCTTGTACCCAGAATTGGCAAAGATTTTTTTTTTTTACCTGAACCCTCGATGTTTTAATACTATACTCTTTCCTGAGGAAAATGCAAAAAGAAGACAGTCTAGCCAAATGTATGCCAACAGTGTTTTCTGCTTTCCCCTGCGGACTCCTCCAGGCTCCCTCATCCCTCTCCCACCCACTTCTGACCTGGACCCTTTCTCCTGACAGCCCAGGACAGAGCCAATCCTTAGCAGCCTCTCTTTCTCCCTATTGACTAGGGCTGCCCTGAGCCTATCAAGTTCCCTAGGGTGCATGCCAAACAAACTGCACATGTATCAAGTATTATTTGAAATAAGAAAGAGGATTAATTAGAGCTTTATAATCTCTGGACTTCTCCCCACCTTGCTGTCTTACACTGACAGGCATAGGCCAGGTTCTTTACTCATGCTGGGGATGTGAAGTTTACTTAGGATGCAAACAAGCCAAAAAGATCGTTTTGCAAAGAGATTTAAATATGTATCTGTCAGAATGGTCACTTGCCAAATGATGTTTGTGTTCCGTAATTCCATCACTTCATGTCTACATCTGGCGTTAAACACACTGTGGGCTTGGTATCCAGTCTCATAGAACCACCGATGCTGCTAAAATCAAATGATCTAAACACTCTGAAATTGTAAGGCCTTTGTTGAGGAAGGTCACCATGGTTCCATCAAAACCTGAAAAATACCTTTGGGGCACTCTGCACAGCACATTGGCCCAGCAGGAGCATTGTGTGCAAGCAGACCTGGAGATGGATTGCCCGGTCATCCAGCAAGTGAAGCATTATGTGTCTGTCTGGTTGAGAAGAGATAAAAAGCATGGATCAGACAGAATGAAATGTGGCCAATGTTTGGCAAGGGCTGTTCAATGAAAATAAAAGGTCTTAACAAAGAGTGGCTTGCAATTTCGGATCTCCTAGGAGAGAGAATTTGGTGTGTGTAATTAGAAATTTTATATCAGGTGTTAGATTCACAAAATAGGCAGGCCGCTTTCTGGAAGCCTGACATCTGAGGACAGGGAGTCACTGTGCTCTCCACTGGCTTGGGGCTGCCCCTAGGGAATAACTCACGGGGAGGTTGGAGGGCCAGACCTGGCTTATGCCCAGCATGTCAAAGAGCAATGAGTTATCCAAGAAGAGGCAAGGACTGAGCCCAAGAGAATCTGAAGAGACAAAGAAGCCAGTGTTCTGCCCTGGCTAGTGCCAAGAAGCCTCTTTTAACCTCATTGCTTTTACTCAAACATTTAGCAGTAAACTCATCCTTATGCCTTTAATGGTAAAAATCTTCTGGCCAGGGCAGGAATCAGATAACATAAATTTGGGTACATTTGAAAGTAAATGGAAAAAATGAGAAATGATGATACAGTTATATCAAGAAGGCTAAATGGACTGGAAGTTTGGTGGTTTTGAGGTGGCTTTGACTCTTCGTTTCCTGGTGCTTCGATGTTTATCTCTGGGCCTTGGTGGGGGATAAAGTGACTCATTGTACACGGGGCCATGTAGTACTTTCTGGACTGCGATAAACATTTGGAGACAAGGTTAAAGCAATCTGAGGCCAATTTTGCTAATTGAATTATACTGTTTAGCTCATAAGGTGTTTTTCTAAATTAAATTAAATCAGTAAACATTTATCAAGCATCTGACTGTCATGTGAGAGGCTAACACATAAAAATGAACAGGATTTGAAATGCAAGGAAATGTAAAACAAACCAGCAGCATGGAGATTATAGTTAATCTTTTCTGAATTGTCTCCACAGAGTTAGAGACAGGAAGTGAACTAACTTACTAACAGCCAAAAGGGAAACTTTTTCTGGGAAATATCCCTAGATATGGCCAAAATAAATATTTTGATCTGGGAGAAAACAAAAGTTAATATGAATGTAAAACTGACCTTCACATTAAGATGCTAGGGCAACTCAAAACGACTTTGATAAAATTAGTGAACATTTATTATGTGGTAGGTACTGATTCTATGAAATTTTTAAAAAACTGGCTGATATTCATGGGCACAAATTTAAGCATAAATTATTCTGTGCAAAATGGGTATTATGCTGTGAAAAAAAAGTTCCTTTGTCTGCAAACCATTTTGTGGTTGTTTAGGAATGTTAGATGGGGAAAAAATTATTGTACTTGCAGTTCATGAATTTGGCAAAGCCTATCATTGATCCCTAGTGCATCAAAGGAAGAAATGTGGACTAGGTGATGTTATAATGAGGGGGATTTGTATTTGGTTAGTTGTCCATACCCCAGTAGCACTGATTTATTGATGACTGCTGTATCCCAGGATGTTCTTAAAGGCATGAAGCCTATTAGAGTTAACTGAAATATCACATCTTTGTTTTGGATTGGAATTATATCAACTTCACCCAACAAACACAAGCTGAGAAAAGCAAGAAAGGACGTTTAGAGTGTATGTAATTCATTCACTCCTGCAGCTGCCTTAAATTCTATCCTTAAATCAGGTTAGACTACCAGAAGAGTGACCCAAGGAGCTGGCAGCACCTCATGAGCTTCCCTCTCTCACCAACACGCCAGGGCCCAGCCACCTACCTATCTGTTCTATCTCCTTGCTCTGCACAGCCCCTCTGCCCAGCAGGTTCTCTTAGTGTCCAGCTCTACTGTCCATGTGTGGACACCAAAGGCATGGAGGTTAAGAAAATTGCCAGGTCACAAAGTGAATAAGTGGAGGAACTGGGATTTCAGCAGGATCATAGATTCTGGATCAGGAAATGCAGGTCTGGGGCCTCTGATGACAGAGGGAAGGCTTGCCCCACCTTGCTGAGAAGCTTACTTCATCCAGTAGCATCAGCTGCTCTTTGGCCATCTGGGGAGGGAACCCCAAAAGGTTAAGCTTTTCCTCCTTTGGCAGGTTCCTGGTGGTCACAGCGCAGGGGCTGGTAGGCTCTGGCATTGGAGTTGGTGTGGAGCAGAATAGAGAAATGTTCAAGCACATGCTTGACTTTCCCCATGCCTTTCCAAAGTCAGGAAAGATGTTAATACCTAGGGGGGAGCCCCAGCCCATGACTCCATTTCAGATAGTCTTCCTAGACTACAGTCCCTTCATCTTCCAGCTCTAGATACTCCAATGGGTTCTAGGTACTCCAGCTGGATATGGAGCTGTTGGACAGGACATGACAGGCCCACAACAGGGAAGTCAGCTGGAGAGACAGTGGAGCTGACTGCTCCACAGGACACCTGGGGCAGTTCAGACAATCAAAACAGAAGCAAAATGCAGAGATGCTCATGGCCTAGTGTGAAGTCAAACAACACATACTTTTCTCTAATATTCCTACAAATACATGAAGATTGACTTTCTACACTCCCACGCAGCTAGTGGTAGGGGGAGTGGAGGTCTGCATTACTTTGGGAATGGAACTGTGGGGCACTCTAGTGGGAAAGGCCCAGGAGGACCCTGAGGAGTCTGCAGATTTGAGTCTGAGTTCTGGGCCACTCAAGTCATCTCAGGGTGGTGGGGGTATAGACCCCTCTTACCCACTCTCACCTTAGATCAGCTCTAACCTGGGACACCTGGACCCATCCAGGGAGATGGAGAAGTTGTACCTGTCCACAGCTCCTCCATGGTCTCCTGAGTGGAGCTCTGGAAAGACAGTCCCCGGTATCTAGGCCAGGAGACACTGGGGTCTGCTTGGGCTTCATCACACGAGGAAACCCCACCACAAATTTTGCCTCCAGGATCAGGCACAGAGGGCCATCTGCATAGACTTCCAGGCAGGGAGGGAACAAATGACACCTGCAGAGCCTAGGATTAATAAGATAGGTGAGGTTGGTTCCCAGAACTCACCTTCTCATCCTGCCAGCCACGATCTGGGATATACACTTGACAGACCCACCAGGCTTGCAGCACCTAGCAACCTGCTCCTGCGCAGGAAGGCCCCCCTCACCACTGCCTTTTTCCCCACCCTACCAACACAAGAAGGGGCAAGGGATGTGGGGTTGCCACATGGGATCACAGTGGCATGGCCTGAACTGGCCTGCCTTGTGTTACCTGAGGGTACACCTTGCTAAATGACTAGCAGCATAGAAGGTGAGGTTGAAGCCAGTGTCTACTGTGTGTGAAAATGCTTTCATTGTTAAATCTCCCTCAGCCGCAGTCTCTAAAGCTTAGCAGACAACTGGAAAATATGCTCCTATCACAGCTGTCTCCCTATTGATGTTCATCTGTGTTCTCGTTTTTTGCTATTATAAATAAGGCCACAGGAAATACACTTACACATATATTTTAGTATTTGTGTATGTTTGAGATAGAGTCCTAGAAGTGAGATTGATGGAGAAAAAAGTATGTTTTTGTAGTTTTGCTTGATGGTGACAAGTTTCCTTCTGTAGAAACAGTACTCTAGCAGTGTATGAGAGTGCAGTTCCAGACAGACTTTCCAGTAAAGGACTTTTGTCTGATAGATATGAAATAGTGTAATTGCAATCTGCAATTTGGTTTGTGAATGAGATTGTGAGTGATTCTACCAAGGGTATTGCCCTTGAAATGTTAGTGGCAGAAACCAGACTGTACTGTGTTGAGCGGGAGGCTACGAAAGAGAAAGAGAATGAGAAACACTGACTCTGAGGAGGGAGGGACTGGGCAGTAAGTGGAAAGAAAACTGTGCTCTTAAAATATATTTATTTCGCTACTATAAAATACCACATTAGGTTTAAATGGTGTCAGGAAGAGTTCAGTAAAGTGAGAGGCCTTGAAGGGAAAGGCAGACAAGAGATCACTGATAGTGTACAGGTCCTAAAGGTGGGTAGGATGGGACACCAAACAGAGCTGCAGAGACTGGTCATACAGAGAAGGGGAAACAGCTCTTGGTTTGTAATAGGAAGCCATGTGCAGGTTGTCATCATGGCAAGACAGAATGGTAGATTCCTTCTCAGGATGATCGCTTTAAGAAGCAGGATGCAGGACCATGTGGTGAAAGTAAGGGTGGCCTTGGCTGGTGTGGCTCAGTTGGCTGAGTGTTGTCCTGTGCACCAAAAGGTCACTGGTTCAATTCCTGGTCAGGGCACATGGCCAGGTTGCAAGTTTGATCTCCCAGTCAGGAGCTGATCGATGTTTCTCTCTCACATCTATGTTTCTCTCTCTCTCTTCCTTCCTCTCTCTCTAAAATCAATAAAAACCTATTTTTAAAAATAGGTATAATTTAATGAGAAAAAGAAAGTGAGAGTGTATTTGTTATCTATTGCCACATAACAAATTATTCCTAAACATAGTCACTTAAAACAATAATAATCATTTCCTGTAGCTCACAGTTTTAGTAGTTTAAGAATTCATCTTAGTTTGAAGGTTCTGGCTTAGGGATTTTTGTGAGTTCGAAGCAGCATATCAGCTGGGACTGCAGACCTCTGAAGGCTTGACTGGTGCTGAAGGATTCACTTCCCATGTGGTTCACTCACACACTGGTATGTCTGAGTTGGCTTTTGGAGAGAGGCTCCAGTCCCTCTCTAAATAGCTCTGTCCCCAGGGCTGCTTCAGTGTCCTTGCAACATGGCTTCTCCCAGGGCCATCAGTGCAAGAGACCAAGGTGGAAGCTGCACTGCCTTCTAGGGACCTAGCCTTGGAAGTCAACTCCACAATATTTTATTAGTCACACAGCTCAGCTCTAACTAAATGCTGACGTGAATATCAGGAGGCTTGGATTGTTAAGGCTATATAGGAAGCTTATTACCATAGGGGGGAAAAAGTGAGGATGCATAGGATTTAAAGAGATTAGAGAAGGTTTGAGGAATAGGAAGCTTGTTTGACTTGTAGGATTGTCCTGCAACACCAAGGGCTATTTTCATGTTGGTGACCATGTGTTTCTAAAGGTGGCAATATTATGGGTCTCATGAAGGCTGGTCTGTCCAAAGGCTTCCATGGAGCAGGCCAGGGTGAAGCTGGGAGTTTGGGATTATTGAAAAGAGGGGTAATGTAATTAGGATGAGGAAAGGAGGTGGCTGATGAATAGTGGCAAGTAGGAAGGTGGGTGGACATGTGTAGTAAAAGAAAAAATGAACGAGCAAGAAAGAAATAGAGGAGACTGGGTTCAGAGAGAGAGATTTCTGAACTACTGTTCTAGATGGCAGAATGTCAGGTGATGACAGAGTCTAAGGTGGCTCCCATAGAAATGTGTGGCCAGGAGAAGTGGGGCAAACTCATAATACAGTGAAGGTCATTCTCAAGGCCTGATGTCATCTAAGGGAGGTGGGGCTGGAAGTTGAAAGAGTAATGCAAGTCCAGTGCCAAAGCCTCAGTGAATAAGTGGTTGCAGCAGAGAAAGTGTTTATGACAAAAACTTGGATGGGAACAATGTGCCATGAGACTCAGTGAAGCTGAGGTGAAACAGCACTACATTAGCTATATCATTGGGGACACAGGAAGACAAGTTTTGCCATCAGACAGCCTTGAGTTTATCACCTGTTAAACAAAGCGAAGGCCCATTATCAAAGAAAGAACTTGTATTTTGAAGGAGGACATAATGGGCCGGCTAAGAGTGATTCATCCTCAGTAATCCAGGGAGGGAGGAAGACCTTGAAGATTATATTTTCCCATTTATTCCAGAACCTCTCCTGAGTGTAGAGGGGGAGTAAGAGGAGTGTTCTGGCTCTCCCACTGCCCTCTTGGTTAGGGAAATTTGCTGTCTGGATCACAAGATGGTGGCCATAATTTGCCCCCCACTTGTGGTAAGTTATTGGGCCCTCACAGCCTTCAGAAGGCCCCTGTACTATCGAACAGATAGGGGGAGGGGCTGAGCAGGTGAGGTGAGAGTGGAGCCCAGTAGCCCAGTAGCCCAGTGGTTACTGGTACCTGAATATGTGGTTCTTGGGGTTTGGGATTTGAGTGGTTTGAGTGTCTGTAAAGATGTCACTTTGTGGTCAATGTGCAGGAGCTTTTGAATAATACCTCTAATTCTTTCTATAAACCTGATGAAATAACAATGATATCCCTGGAACTTCAATTTCTTTATCTGTAAAATGGGAATAATCTTCCTCCATTGCAGTAATACCTTGGCCCTATTTTCTGGCCCTGGGGGTGACTGGGCTCTGCTCTTATGAAAGCTTTTTTTGTGTGTGTGTGTCATATGTGTGTATGTATGTGTATGATCAATTACAGAAGTGTGGGGAAACCTCCAGACTTGTGAGAGTTACAACAGAGGGCATACCTGGAATCTTGTGATATTTCTTCTCTCCATCTCAGTCTTCTCTGTACCCAATCTCTCCTCAAAACAGGATGCATAGGGGAAGGAAGTGTTGCTAATGGCTTTATGTGAGTTAGAGAATCCTTTTTTCCAAATAATTATTCTTTTGACCATAAGTTGGACTTATCTTTCATGGTCTTAAGCCTCACAGCTAAACCTGGTCCTCAGGCATTTGATGATGGGTAAGGGGCTCCCCAGAAAATGTCAGCCTATATCAATATTTATTACATTTTGAAAGCTTCCTCCAAGGTCACTTTGTACATGTAATTTTCTGCTGAGAGTTATAAAGGGAAGGAGTGACTGTGTCCTAAACTCAAGCAATCGATATGGCCATTGGGAAGTCATTCACTCACTTACCAAGCATTTCTTTGATTTCGACAATGTCCCAGGATTATGTTCGACCTTGGAGATTGAGGATTTTAAGATCATAAGATTTAGTATCTAACTGGAAAAAGAAAATCATTTATATTTTAGAGAAGCATCTAACCTTGGGAGTTGGTGTAAGTAGATAGATGAGCATTAAGAATTGACCCCAAAAGCAAATGAGAGGACAGCTCAGAACCCTGCCTGTGTATCTTCCACTTTGGTTTTCTTGTTCCTACTCTTGTCATACTCAACCCTTTTCCTTGTCAAAACTGGTGTGGGTGGTCTTTGGCTAAGCTGTGATGTTCATGATGGTTTTAGAACTTGGTGACCTTCAAGGATGTGACTGTGGAGTTCACCCTGGAAGAGTGTGCATTTCTAGACCCTTTTCAAAGAACACTGTGTAGAGATATAATATTGAAGAACTGCAGGAAATTGATGTCACTTAGTAAGCCTGACATCATTTCTGCATTTATTTAATGACTCAGGTAACACATCTTTCTTTCAGAACAAATTCAGATAACATTCACAGAACCAAAAAGTCACCACTTAACTATTTTAAAAAGCGTATAATTCAGTGACTTTTAGTAATGTCACAGTGTTGTGCAAATATCACCACTATCTAATTCCAGAACATTTTTATCACACCAAAAATAAACCCCACATTCCCCTTGACCCCCAGCTACTGGCTACCACTAATCTACCTTCTGTTTCTATAAATTTATCTATTCTTGATATTGCATATAAATTGAATCATAAAATACAGTAGTCTTCCCTTATCTGTGGTTTCACTTGCCATAGCTTAATTTACCCATAGTCAATCGTCATCCAAAAAGTTAAATGAAAAATTCCAGAAAAAAATCATTCATAAGTTTTAAATCACATATTTCTCTGGATAGTGTGATGAAATCTTGTGCTGTCCCACTGAGTCCCACCTAGAAAGTGAGTCATCCCTTTGTGCAGTGCATCCGCGATGTATATGCTATGAGCCCTTTAGTCACTCAATAGTCGTCTTGGTTATCAGATATTCTGAGACAGAGAGGAGAGAGAGGAGAGAGAGAAGAGAGGAGAGAGGAGAGAGGAGAGAGGAGAGAGGAGAGAGGAGAGAGGAGAGAGGAGAGAGGAGAGAGGAGAGGGGAGAGAGGAGAGGTCCCACTTCCATATAACTTTTATTGCAGTATATTGTTATAACTTTTCTATTTTATTATTAGTTTTTTTAAATCCTCTACTGTACCTAATTTATAAATTAAACTTTATCATAGGTATGTATGTATAGAGAAAAACACAGTATTCATAGGATTTGTTACTATCCATAGTTTCAGGCACCCATTGGGGTCTTGGAACAAATTCCCCACAGATAAGGGGGTACTTTTGTGTCTGGCATTTTTTGCTTAGCATGTTTTCAAGGTTAAGCCATGTTGCAGATTGAATGGAACTTCCTTTTGAAGTCTGAATATCATTCCATTGTGTGTATATACCACTTTTTGTGTATCTACTCATCAGTTGATGGGCATTTGAGTTGTTTCTACCTTTTGGCTATTGTGAATAGTGCTGCTACAAACATCCATGTACAAGTTTTTTCTCAAATGCTTGTTTTTGGCTTTCTTGAGAATATATCTAGGAATGGAATTCCTGGGCCATAGAGTTATTCTGTTTAACTTCTTGAAAAACCTTCAAACTGTTTTCCACAGTAGCTACACCATTTATATCCCCACCAGCAATGTATAATGGTTTCAATTTCTCCACATCCTCATCATTTGTTTATATTATTTTATTTTACTTTTTTACTATACCCATCCTTATGAGTGCTAAGTAATATCTCATTGTGTTCTTTATTTCCCTCAAGAAAAATGAGGTTGACCATCATTTCATGTACTTTTGGCCATTTGTATGTCTTCTCTGGAGTAATGCTTATTCAAGTCCTTTGCCCATTTTGACAGGGGATGGGTTGCTTGTCTTTTTGTTGTTCAGTTGTAAGAGTTCTTTATATATTCATGCTGTCCCCTTACGAGGTATACGATTCACAAATATTTTCTCCATTTTGTGTATTCTTTTTGCTTTCTTGAAGAATAGTTTTGTTGGATATATAGTTTCTTCTTCCAACACTTTGAATATGTCAACCCTCTGCTTTATGGCCTTTATGATTTCTAATGAGAAATTAGCTGTTAAACTTATTTATGATTCCTTCTACATGATGACTTGCTTCTATTGCTACTTTCAGGACATTCTCATTGTTTTTGGCTTTCAACAGTTTGATGATAATATGTCTCAGTGTGGATATCCTTGAGTTTATTCTGTTTGGAGCTTGTTAAGTTTGCTGGATGTGTAGCTTTCATCAATTTGGGGATTATTTTGGCCATTAATTTTTTCAAATATGTTCTGACCCTTTTTCTCTCCTCTACTTCGGGGACTCTTATTATGCATATTTTGGGTGTTAAGTGTTGTCTCACAGGTTTCTTATGTTCTCTTCTTTTTGTCATTGTATTTTATTTTTCCTTTCTGTTCTCCAAATTGGCAATCTCAATTGACCTATTTTCAAGTTGACTGATTCTTTATTCTGACAGATCAAGTCTGTTGATAAACTTCTCTAGTGAATTTTCATTTCAGTTATTGTATATTTCAACTCCAAAATTTCTATTTGGTTAGTTTTTATAATTTCTATCTCTTTATAATGGTCTCACTTTCCTTTAGGTCTCTATCCATTGTTTCTTTTACCTCTGTTTACATACTTAAAATAGTTGATTTGAAGTCTCTAATAAGTCCTTTCCTCAGAGACATTTTCTATCAATTTCCTTTTCTTATAATGGGTTATATTTTGTTTTGTTTTTTGCATGCCTAATAATTTTTTGTTGTTGAAATGTGTACATTTGGAATATTATAAGATGGAAATTCTGGAAATGAAATATTCCCCCATTCCCAAATTATTTTGTTATTGCTTGTTGTAGCTGGTGTTGCTTGGTGACATTTCTAAACTAATTTTGTAATAATGTGTGTATCTGTTATACATGGCCACTGAATCTCTGTTCTGTTGGCTTAATGGTCAGCTAGTGATTTGTCAGAGATTTTCTTCAACACCTGTCCAGTTCCTTCCCATTTTACCTTACTAACAATTCCTTCTTTTTGTCAGTATCAATCTCAGTATTCCTAGAGATTTAAAAATAAATAGCTAAAATGTTCATATTTATGTCCTTTTCATTGAAAACCTTCTGAAAAATTCTAATCCTTCAGAGGTTGCCTTCACTAACGTGTGCATTTTACCTTTTCTTTTCTCTATTAACTAAAATTTCTTTTCAATTTGTTTCAGATTTGGACACCCTACTTAAACAAAAGGGTTAATTTTTAAGCAGCATGTTTGGTGTAAAAATGGTAAGATTTCTGATTTTCCACTATTGGAAAATGCCATAATTTAGAAAAGCCACAAAGTTACCAAGAGAGTCACAGTCCCATGAGAAAGTGGTGTTTCTTTAGAGACACCATCAAACTCTTGTAAATTTGAGAAAACTGTAAGTGATCTCCAAAGCTGTTTTTTTACCGAGTCTTCCCATAAGTAACTGTTCCCATAAATGTGACTGAGATATTCAGTGTTTATCAGAAAGTGCTCTGTGAATATGATAATGACTTGTTACAAAGCATCCACTTTTTTTAACTCCTAAGAACCCAAACTAACAGAAACTATAGACAAGCACCCAAAGTAGCAAAAACACCAATTATAATCCAACTGTAATAATGTTATGTGTAATAGAATTCCTGGTAGAGAGAATTCCTATGAGGACATTTAATATTAAAAATATTATTAATTATAGTTGAGAGTCATCTCTTAAAAGGAGAGACGTCATCTTGGAGTAAACCTCAATAAACATAATCAGTGTTTTAAAGTCTTCAGCACAAAATCTGATCTTAAGCAGCACAAGAGAATTCATACTAGATAAAAACTCTATGATTGTAATCAATGTGGTAAATATTTCAGCAGTAGTTCTTACCTGACTGTTGGTAAAAGAATATGTAATGGGGAGTAACTCTCTGAATGCAATGACTGTAGGGAAGTTTTCAGTCAGCCATCATCTCTTAGACTGCATGTGAAAATCCACATTGGAGGAAAAAACCCTACGAATGTAATCAGTGATTTCATATCTTCTGCACATGAAATTGAACAGATTCATGCAAAAAATGAAACTAGAACATTTTCTTATATCATATGCAAAAATAAACTCAAAATGGACTAAAGACTTGAAGCCATAAAACTCCTAAAAGAAAACAGAGGCAGTAAACTCTTTGACACTGCTCTTAGTAGTATATATTTTTTTTATATGTTTGCTTGGGCAATGGAAACAAAAGAAAAAAATAAACAAATGGGATTACATCAAACTAAAAGGTTTTGCCTAGCAAAGGAAACCATCAATGAAATGAAAAGACACTATACTGAATGGGAGAACATATTTGCCAATGATACATCCGATAAGGGGTTACTATCCAAAATACATAGAGAACTCACACAACTTAATACTAAAAGGACAATCAGATTAATAAATGGGCAGACAACCTGAACAGATATTTCTTTAAAGAGGACATATCAATGGCCAACAGGCATATGAAAAGATGCTCAGCATCATTATTCATCAGATAAAATGTAAATTAAAACCACAATGAGATATTACCTCACATCTGTCAGAATGGCTATCATCAATAAATCAACACATCGTAAGTGTTGGTGAGGATGTGGAGAAAAGAGAACCCTTGTACACCATAGATAGGGTTGCAAATTGGTGCAGCCACTGTGGAAAACAGTATGGCAAATTAAAAATAGAACTACCATATGACTCAGTTACACAACTTCCGGGTATTTATCTGAAGAAATCCAAAATATGAATTCAGAAGATATATGCACCCCTATGTTCACTGCTGAATTATTTACGATAGCCAAGATATGGAAGCAACCTAAGTGTCCATTGATAGATGAGTGCATAAATAGTGATGGTACATGTATAAAAAAGAATATGGTACATGGCCATAAAAAAGAATAAAATTTGACCATTTGTAACAATATGGTTGGACCTAGAGGATATTCTGCTAAGTAAAAAAGACAGAGAAAGACACATACCATTTAATTTCTCTTATATGTAGAATCTGAAACAATAATGAACAAACAAAACAGATATAAACTCATAGATACAGAGAACACACTGATGGTTGCCAAGTGGGAGAAGGTCTCAGGGCAGGGGGCTGGGTGAAAAGGGTAAAGGCATTAAGAAGTACAAATTGGCAGTTACAAAACAGTCACAGTGATGTTAAGTGCAGCACAGGAAATATAGTCAGTAACATTGTAATTACTATATATGGTGTCAAGTGTGTACTAGACTTATGAGGTATCACTTCAAAAGTTATATAAATGTCTAACCACTATGCTATACACTTGAAACTAATATAATATTAAATGTCAACTGTAGTTGAAAATTAAAAAATAATCAAAAAGAAAATAGACTGAGGGTTTAAAGTGATCATGAGAGTTTCCCAATGAGACTTGTCTAGCTCTGAGGTGACTCCATCCAGAGCTTCCTGGGAGGAAATCTTATCTAAGGGAAGCAGATCTCATGATGGTGATAATTTCCTGAAGAGCTGAACTGTATCAAGAACCTTTGGGGAATTAAACATTAAATAGTGCATTAGGAAAAATAATCTTAAAGGTACAAACTTCTAGTTATAAAACAAGTAAGTCCTAGGGATGTAATAATAGTGTATTACATATATAGAAATTGCTAAAAGATATCTTAAACGATCTTATCACAAGGAAAAAAACTGTAACTATGGTAATGACAGATGTTAACTACTTGGAAAAAAACTGTAACTATGGTAATGACAGATATTAACTACTTTTATTGTGGTGCAATATATGCAAATATTAAATAATTATATTTTATACCTAAAACTAATATTATATATCATTAAAAAATTATATATCAATTTTTTAAAAAAATTAGCAACAGCCATGCCTGGTGTGGCTCAGTTGGTTGAGTGTTGTCCCATGAACTGAAAGGTCACTGGTTTGATTCCTGGTCAGGGCTCATGCCCAGGTTGCAGGTTTGATCCCTGGTTGGGGTGTGTGCAGGAGGCAACCAACTGACGTTCCTCTCTTTCTCTCTCCCTCTCCCTCCTTCTATCTCTAAATTCAATAAAAACATTAAAAAATCAGCAACAACAAAAACAAAAATTTCAAATACTTGGCAAGTCTAACAAAAGGATGTGTTGTTTTTTAATTAAAAATACTGCCAATCTAAAATTCTATGACCTAAGAAAAATATTTTTCAAAAATGAAGACAAAGATGTTTTCCAGTGTTTTGTTAAGCTGCAATAATTAATCCACAGCAGAACTGCACTTCAAGAAACACTGAAGAGATTTTTTCAGGCTGATGGAAAATTATTCCATGTGGAGACACACAACTCTAGGAATGAAGATCAGCAGGAGACAAAAGGTAAGTAAATATAAATGAATATTAATTGTATAAAGCAACCCTGCATAGTTTTACAACTCTTATCTAAGTCTAAACTTTTTCCAAATAAAATGCTTTTAAAAACATGTTGAACTGATCCTCCAAATCTAGAGATCCCTCTAGTCCTCAGCACCAGAGACAACAGGAAGCCACTACAAAGGATTCCCAGTCTATCCCCAAATCTAGAGATTATAAGAACCCATTCTGTATCCAACAGTAGAGCTGCTAGAATACCTAGCAAAGGACCACCGACACTAGAGGCAAAAAGACCTCAGAAACTAAAATCCCCAAACACCCCAAATGATGTGGTCTGAGCAAGCAAACAAGACTTCCATTCTTCCCAAACCTGAATAATGGGAATTCTATCAAGCACCTCCCCATCATTCCCAATTACAGAAATGACAGCAATCCCATAAGTGACTCCCTCACCTGCTCCTCAACACTAGTGCAACGGAGCCCCAGCCCAGTGACCCATCCAATCGATACCAGCAATACAGACAAGGGTACACCCAGAAAATGACACTTTTAATGCCCCCAACACTAGGAAAAAAAAGAGCTATATAAAAAGACCTCTTCAGTTCCCCCGACTAGAGATAAGAGGAATCCCATACAATTATCCCCCCATTCCTCTCCCCAAATGAGAGAAAATGAGATCTCCTTCCAGTAATCCCTCCCTGTTATCTCAGCACTTGAAAAATGGGAGCCACAGCCAGGCCTGGCCTTCCAGTCCCTCAGCACTAGAGACAACAGGAATCCCAGCCTCATGCTACCTCACCCAATTATCCCCAACATCATGAGAACTACATCATAAGATGGAAGCATCAGCAAGTGATCCCCCATACTCCTCAAGATTAGAGATAATGGAAGCCCCCAAAAGCAATTTTCAATCCTCTATACATTAAAGGATCCCTAGCAAATTCCACAGCATTCTCATCCAACAAATGCCACCTTGCTTCCCTTGATCCCCAAGAGTAGATATGCGCATCCCTAGCAAAGAGTAACTCGTGGCATTACCATACCACCATGACTGGGAAGTAATCTGAACAACCTCTGCCCACCGACACAAGGAATCTGTGGCACAGAGAGTCGGGTGAAGCCTCGGGTGTGGCTTGGAGAGGCAGAAAGCACCAGTCTGTGGCTGGGAAATCAGAGAAAGCCGAAGCCAGCCAGAGACAGTCCTACCGAATCATCTGAGCTGAGGACCAGGGGTAAGAGGCAGAAGGAGCTGAGGCCCGACCTGGCAGGGTGAGCTGAGGTCAGGAGGAAAGAGCCAAAGACCAGCAGAAAGAGACTGGTGATGAGTGGAGAAAGCCAAAAATGCGCGGAAAGAGCCAGAGTTTGGCAGAAAAAGCCAGAGATGGGCGGAAATTGCCGAGGCAGGGCAGAAAAAAACAAAGATGGATGGAAAGAGACCGGGTGGGAGGACCCAACATCTGGCAGGTGGAGCACAGCCCAGCTGAAAAGTGGTGAAAAGAGGACACTCACGGTGAAATGCAGATCAACCAATGCAGATGGCCCAGAACAACCAAAATGTCCATGAACTAATGATTAAATAAACAAAATGTGATATATCCAGACACTGAATATTATTCAGCCATAAGAGGTGTGAAGGAAACATGCTAACAAGATGGATGAACCTTGAGAATCTTAAGGGAAAGAAGCTAGTCATAGAGGACCACAAAATACATAATTCCATTTTATATGAAATGTCAAGAACAGGCAAATTTGTACAGACAAAATAGATTAGTGGTTGCTTAAGGCTGGGGGGCGGGGTGGGGAGAAGGAAATGCAGGAGTAATACTTGATTATTACTATTTGGTTCTTTTTACAATTTCTATCTCTTTGTAGGTATTGTTTGTTTGTTGAGACATTATTCTCTTTATTTTCTTAGGTCCTTTGTCCCTTGTTTCCTTTAGCCCTTTGAGCATATATAAGACAGTTGTTTTAAAGTCTTTGGCAAGTCCAATGTCTAAGCTTCTTCAGGGACAGTTTCTATCAATGGCCATTTATTTCATCAGAACAGGCTATACTTTCCTGTATCTTCACATCACTTGTAATTTTGTGTTGCTGGACATTTTTCATATTATAATGTCATAATTGTGAAAATTAGATTCTCCCCCCACCCCAGGAGCTACAGTCATCCTTTTGTTTAGTGAGTTTTCAAACTGGTTTTGCAAGGACTATATTCCTTGATATGCATGGTCACTGAAATATTTTTTCCTCTGTATCAATAGTCAGCCAATAACCTGTCAGAAATTTCTCTAAATGCAAGGATAACAAAAAAAGGTAAAAAAATAAAAACCAAAACCAAAGCTAACTCCCTGAGGCTTATAGCTAAGCCACGTGCAACTCTTCCTTAGACTTTGCCACTTACTTGCATGGAGCCCACAAATCTTCCCAATGTGCAAGCTCAGCATCTTTCTTGGTCTTCTCTGATTATGCATCCATCCCTGGGCATGCACGTTGCATTCTGGCTGCCCTGGTACATGCAGTGGCCCTTCTGAGCCTTTATATCCCCCAAACCTTTCTCCTCAGACACCTCCTTTCTGGTTTTGAGGGCCTCTCTGCTGCTTGCTTCATCCAACATTCCTTGCCCAGGCATCTACCAGTAGCATATACCTTAAATCTTTCATCAGATAATACCACCACCTGGAAAGCCATGCTAGCCTGAGGGGGAGAAATTTATGTCACCTTCTGCACTGGTTTCCTAAGGATCCAAGAAACAGACAGTTCACTACCATCCAGTCACAGAATCATCCTATTTTAAAGATAATGTCAATATTTGTTCCCTGGCACCAGATGCAACACAAGGAAACCAAGCCACCATTCTCACAACCTCTGCTGTACCAGGGAATGGGCAGCTGGCAGGCATTAACCAAAAATGCCACAATGCTTTCTGACCCAAATTCAGCCACATTTTTCTTTATAGTCATTCCACTGGCTGCTGTAAGTTTTTGATTACGTACCAGAGTTCTGAGACAGTTGATTCTGTCAGCTGTATCCAGCTTCATGCTTGCTTCAGTGGAGAGGCTGGTTCTCTGAGCACATTATTCTGCCTTTTTTGTTAACATGACTGAGAAAATGTTTTGATATATCATCTTTTTCCCTTATTCTCCCTCATGTTTATTTGGTGGCTGGTTTTCAAAAATTCTTATTTCACTTTGTGAAATTTCTCTTCCATACGAATTTAACAATTTCAACATTGCATCTAGTACTTTTGAGGAAACAACCCTTCCAATATGGTTACCATTCAGATCTGACTGAGCAATGAAGGCTGTCTGTATACTTTGTACAGATGATGCTAATATAACTTCAAGTCTCACCAGGCACAAGACAGTCACTTCAAAGATAGATTTCTCCCAACCCCAACTTGAGGGTAGAGGTTGTAGTGGGTTGAATAATGTCTCCCCCAAATTCATGTCTACCCACAGCCTCAGAATATGACTTTATTTAGAAGTAGGGTGTTTGAAAATGTGATTAAAAATCTGAAGAAGAAATTACCCTGAATTTAGGGTGTGCACTAAATTCAATGACTGGTGTCCTTATAAGAAGAGGAGAGGACATGGAGACATAGATGGAAGAATATCAAGTGAAAGGCAGAGGTAGAAATTGGAGTTATGCTGCCACAAGCCAAGGAATGAAGGTACCACCTTGAAGGAGCTAGAAGATTCAAGGCGGGGAGGAGGGTTTCTCTGCTGTTTGTAAACCATTTAATTGTACACTTCCCCATTTATTCTCACTCAAACCATCAAAACCTAATTATACATTATCTTAAAAGTTCTAATTATCACTCGGCTTATCATATGGATCTCCTGAAGATCATTAGCCATGCTGGATGTCATCAGGTCCCTAATTTCACAGGTCCCTAATTATCACAAGCTAAGCTTCTTCACTTTTCAATGTAACTCACCAAAATCATAGTCAACATCTAGTATTGGTCAGAAATAATTCAATGCATGGCAGAGAAAGCCCAATTAAAATTAACTTAAGACAAAATCCTTTAACACTAGAAGAGAGAAGAAAAGATTAAATGAGAGAAGTAATCAGATCACCTAACTAGATTATGTCCAGGCACAGATACAGATAGAATACAAACAAGGGGGGCAGGTCTTTTTCAGACCATCTTCCAAGCCCACATACAATGCTCTTTTCTCAGGTGTCCTCAAACCCAGGCAGCCACGCCTACACTGTGGTCTCACTTCCCAGAACTCCAGGTGTGGGAGAGAAGCCAACCTTGTGTATACTCCCACTCCTTCTCCTTTTCCAGTAAAGGGTGCTGTGTCTAAAACCTATTGGACCAGGAAGAGCCACTGACACTCCTCTGTACAAGTCATTGAGTGGTTGGAATATGCAAATTAGCTCACACTAAAGAATCAGAATCCCCTAGGTAGAGTCAGCCCCAAACCAAAGCCATAGGTTTTGAGGGTGACGGATGGGGGGGACACCTAATTTAAAACCAGAGCCTGTTGTCCAGAGGCACAAGGCACAGCTCACCAACTAACTCTTTACCCTGTGTTTCTTAGTGAGATGTTGAACTTCTGAAATCAGGCTTTTTCCCCCACCACTGCTAAAACTACTCTATCAAAAGTTCTTGAGGAAGTCCAAAAATGCCAGATCCTTCCAAAACCACATCAGTCCTTTTCCTTCTTGATCTAGTGAAACAGTCTCCCCCTCTGACTTCTGTAATATGACACTTTTATTCCACCAAATATTTGTTTATCATACATCATGGAATACTGTGTCCCAAACTGTAAGCAAGGTGGACAAATTTCTTTGACTCAGGACTTAATGTCTTGATGAAGAAAACATGCCTGCTGCCAAAGTTCTAAGATAATAAATTCTGGACATTAATAACAACATAATGACTATTGTTAATAATTATTTATTGTGTACTTGAAAAATACAGAGTAGATCTCAAGTGCTTTCACCACAAAAAAATAGTGACTATGGGAGGTGTTGTATATGTTAATTAACTTGATTGTGGTAATCAAGTTAAATGTATATGTATATTAAGTTACACTGTATATCATATATATAATTTTTTGTCAATCATACTTTAATAAAGCTGGAAAAAAGGACATATGAAAATGTTTAAACCCTCAGCTTTAGAGAAATGCTAATAAAATCATAATGAGATACCATCATGCACACATCAAGCCAAATGAAAAAGACAACAATCCCATGTGCTTTTAAGGCTATGGAACAATCAGATCATTCATGTACTGCTAGAGGGAGTTTAAACTGTTAGAAACACATTGTAAAATTTCTTGGCAGTGTCTCCTAAAGTTGTATATATAACTACCCTGTCCCCTGCACACAAAAGTCCACGACAAATTTATATAGTTGGGTAACAGCAACAGGAGTCCATAATAGCATTTCCAGCTAACCAAATGGTCATCAACAGAAGAATGAACAGGTACTGTGGTATTTGCACTCAGTATGACTCCATCCTACAATAAGATTTCACAAATAACTCTCAGAAGAGTAGAAATGGCTCTCCTAAATCTAATGTTGAGTCACACTCTATAGCCTAGTCTAAGTGATTCCCTGTAGGTATAGATATAAATGTAGATGGCAAAATCAATCTGTGTTGCTGTTGCAACAGTGGGTACCCTTGTGGGAGAAAGGATTACAGCCCCACTGGGTCTGCACACTAAAACTTCCTTCACCCCCAAATCTGGGCACTTAAAGCATGAACTTTGGAAAACATGATCCAGTGTTCTTTGACAGTTAGAGTTGGGCTCTAACAAAGAGATGACTTAGAGTATACCAAAAAGTGCCACCAAGAACGTCTGAAGCCAGGTGATTTGTCATCAGTGACATTTCTGATTGGGAGGCCCTAGATATTAAAAAAGTACAGTAGATGAGCAGGCAAGTGTCAGGGACTTGGTATAACACAATCAACATTATCATGTAATGCCATAAGTTCTTTGAAAATGCTCAATGAATGTACCAAACTTGGGTCAAGTCCTGAGGATAAGCTCCAAAGAGCAACTGGAATTTCTCCTGGTGCTTAGGTACACAGGAAGGGTCCTGATGAAATATCTGAGTCTCATGTAACTGCCAAAGATGGAATGAATTTAGATCTGAATATTTTGGAGTCTGTGAACTTGCCTGTTTTGGCTTTTATTTGAATGACTCAACACCAGAGAAAGTTCTGGGGTTAAACACTACTAAAAGCCACTGCTCCCCTAAGCACAAATATGTCAGTATTTTTGTATTTCATTTACCCATTCATTTACTTACTTGACAATCCTTGGCCTTGAGTTGTTTCTTAGTCTATGAATCACTGATAATTGGGGCTGGATAGCTGTGGTGGGGACTGCCCTGTGCATTGCGGGGTGTTTGAGAGTATTCCTGGTCTCTACTCACTAGATGCCAGTATCAACCCTTTCCCTCCCCTCACACTGTGACAAAGACAAATGTCTTTAGTCATTGATAAATGTCCCCTGGGATACAAATGTGCTTTCTCTTGACAACCAGTGGCCTAGAATAGCAGTTTTCTGAGCTACCTGTTAAGGTTTTAGGCTTAGAATAATTTTAAATTCCTACTTGGGTCACTGCGGTTCTTCACTGTTTATCCCTCTTTCATCTAGCATACATCTTGCTTCTGGATTTTGGTCCACTGGTGCCACCACATGAGTACTGTCATCAGACACTTTAGCAGGCTGTAGGTGGAGAGCCCAGATGCTGGCCTTATCCTGTTTTAAAATTTTAACCCTGGGTAATACAGTTCATCCACCTCCTGTTTTCAACCCTTTAATCACAGCATCCACCAAGGTCCGCAGAGAGAGGCAGGAATTTCCCAGAGAAAGTGCAGTAGACAGGGAAGAACAGATCTTAACTTCTTTTCTACTTCATCAGCTCTAGGTCCAGCTCCAGCTCATGAGCAGGCTGCAGTAAATTCCCATCTTACAAAAATAATCTTAATAGCCTTTGACCCTGTAGTTGGTTCTCAGGTCTTTTTTTTTTATTTCTCAAAATAGTTTCCTTCTCCAAGTGTGTGTTCCTGATTTTGATCTTTGGGGAGGCATCCAGATGCTGATTAATTTGCTAACTTAGGGCTATAAATTTTAGGCAACCTTTTTCTCTACTTGGTTTATTAAATATGTTCAAAAATTATAATTTTAGCTTAAATTTATACTAAAATTCATATGTTTCCACTATGGAAGAGTGAAGGCATAAAGACTATTAGAAGGGTTGCATGCAATAAATGACAAGAGGAAACTATAACTTGAATATCACTATTTGAAACCAATAATAACTTAGTAGATTAATACAATTATCAGTATTTTTCACTTCAAAAAACATTCTTCCAAGATGACAGTTGCCTAGTGATGGATGTTCACAAAACCACCTAAGAATTCATCTTTCTTAAAAACAGCATATGAACACAATCAAGCCTTCATTTCCATCTATAATATCCCTGGAACAACAGGTGCCAGACTAAAATGTTAAGTGACACCATGGAATTGCAATAAGCAAAATCCAAACTGTATTAAGCTCTGTAAGACATACAACCCTATTCCTTCTAGAAATTTACACACACTCTCTCTTTCTCTCTCTCTCACACACACCCCCTACCCCTCTCCTCTCCCATCCAAACATAGATGGGCTATAGAGACTAAAAAACGCTTTGCATATAGATCAACCAGCTGCAAATTACAAATTATGCAAAGACCCTGAATCAAATGAAATGTAAAACCAGAAAACAAACAAGACAGTTGGGAAAACTGGGACACCAATTAGATATCTGAATATGGAAAGAACTTATAATTTAGTGTTATGTTATGTTCCTGTTCTAAAGATCCCTGTCTTTGAAAGATACTAATGTTGCCAGTGGAAATGGGGTTTTTTACAGAGTCACAAGGAAAGCATTCCAGGAGACCCACATATGGGAAGAAGTGGTCTAGTAAAGAAGTTCAGCCTTGTCTTCATGGGACCCAGAAATAGGGCCAGTATCCAGACATTTGGCACCATTGGTTCAGTCCATGTCTGTGTTCTTTGTTGAGCTCCAACTAGCACTGTGCCCAGGTCCGCACTGTCTGCGCTGGCCCCATGCTAGGGCCACACGGCTGCTATGGAGAAAAAAAGCAGGAGCCATCTGGGCAAGCACATGTTGTGGGGTGCGGGGAGAGTGAGCTCTTTGTTAAGCTTGGGTTATATTATCTAGGGCTTGGGAAGGACCAGGTGCACTTTCAAAATAACCAATCAACTTCCCAAGTCTTTCACGGGCTTGAGCTGGGTCCTCTCCCTAACCAATTCATTTCCTAGATCTTGCAGGGTTCTATGGCTCTTAATCTGAGCCTTTTCCCAGGCTAGACAGACAGCCCTTCATGTTAGCCACTGTGGCTCCTATTGCACATGCCTCCAAGTGGAAGGACCTCCCCCTGCACCATCCTTACTTCTACTGGGCATGCACCCAGCAGAGCAATGCCCCCTGTATTGTTCTACCCCATTCCCCAATAATCTGCCAAGGATGGACAGGTGGTTCCCTGGGGAGTGTGTGAAGCTGTAGCTTCCTAGTGCAAGCAGGCTTATTATTTGATTCAGCTCCTAAGTTTATTCTGCTTCTTAATGTCTGCTTCTTTTTGCTCCCTTCTATAGTTAATATCTAGCTACCTATGCGAACACTAAGATGTTCTACTCTCAGGAATCTGCTCCAGGTTTGTTCCTGAGGAAAGAATCCAAATCGTTTATAAATTGATAAATTTTGAGGTGAGAATATGGAAGCATAGGAATTGGTTTTTCACTAATCTCTACTTTTGTAGATTTTTGAGAATTTTCAGAAAAAAATTTAATATGAGTTGTATACTCAGTTCACTGTTCACATCACAATGCTTAAAACATCACAAATATAAACAATCCAGATAAAAGGATCATTTGTTTCTGATCCTTTTCATTTGTTTCTGATCCTTTGTCACTCGCAATGCATGCAGAGATACCCACTATCCAGAATGTAGCAGCTTTGCTTCTCTTCCTGAAGCTGTATTGTACTCTAAAAAAGGACCACCTCATTCTACACTTTGAATTCCTCATGCCTCTTACACCATTTGATGTTAGTTTCCTCTGAAGTCACTGATCTCAAGGGGCTGTTCATACCTGGTGATCGGGAGTGTAATTTAATTTCTGTCTTCACTGATTGCCATGAATTCACCTTTCTTCATACCTTAGTGTTGTAGCAGACACAATTACTTTAATATTCCTTTCAATCATTTGGTTAATTTCAAAGCATTGATCCATTCTCTACTCCCTACCCCTAATATACAGATACAATTGATCCTGCCTGGGATCCAGACACTGGTTTGTTTCAATGTTATCATGTACTATCAGTGTGCTCCAAAGTCTGAGAAACCCTTAAATGAGAAAAATATCCTTCATCTTAATAGTTGCATAAAGTTGGAGTTCTTAAAAAATAAATTCTGATGTCCTGGTCCCTCCCACAGCCATTTTGATACATTTTGTGAGAACCTGTCCAGGCACCATAGTGTTAACAACATCCCAGGTGTGTCTCATGCAAATCAAAGTCCAGGGCAACAGCTTCTAAAACAGCTAAAACACTATTCATCCTTGGCTGTCCTTTAGACCCTTGGAGAGTTGAAAATTCCTGTACACCAGGTTGCACCCCACATCAGCAGAGAAGAATTTCTGGGACAGGATAAAACCATCAGTAGTTTTTAGAACTCTCAGGTGATTCCAATGTACATCAGGTTGAGAACAAAGTAGATTTCCTGACTTTAATTGCAATTGAATTCAGATGATGCCAGACACTAACTCTGGATTTTTCCCATTTCCTTTGAGGTACTGGTCTGCAATAGCGACAACTGTCTTTTATCTATATGTTAAAGAATATATGACCAGGCTTTGGGGCAACTTTTAGAGGAAAGAGGAGTTTTAGAGAATAGGCTGAGATCAGAGCGTAAGTACCATGAATATAGAGCACAGCTGATATTTTCCCATATGAAGAGGGAGGCAAAGGGAGCACTAAAAAACCTAGTGGGTTTCTCTAGATCATTATATATATCTCATACCTGTCCAGGCTCCATCACCAGCACCAGCAGCTCCCATTTCCTCATAATTGCAGGCTCAGGGCCATTCTGCAGAGCTGTCAATTTTTTTTTTTTTTTAATAAATGGGTACATTTTCAATGTCTCCAAGTCTTCCAATTGCAAGAAAGGTAAGCTCATGAGTATCTTAAAGATACGGTTTAATGAGCTGCAGGCATCTGCATTGAGTCCTCCACCAGCATCAAAAGACCAGAGACTCTCAGGACACCACACTTGGCAGCTGCTCAGATGTTAGATGGCAGCTCCCTGTGGAAAAATCAAAGCCTGTCACAGCCCAGAGTGGCCTGGCTTCTGGGAAGTATGAAGAATGAGGCAGATATGAAAAAACTCAGGGACAGGAAAAAGATTTTTTCAGACAGGATTAAGCAGATAGCATGATGTTGATGCGGTTTCCTGCACTGTGTATATGCGTGTGCTCGTGCATGTGCACACATGAGCGTGTGTGTGTGCATGTATGTTTTGTGCTGTGCTAAGCGTATCTATAGTGATGCTATTAACTGGAAATGCCTGGGAGCACTCACTTGCAGCAAGCTTCCCACAGACATCTCCCCTTTCAGAACCAATGTTAGGGCTGGACTGACCCTTGTGGTTCTTACTAAGATTGCCACATGCCCTCAGCAATAAAAATCAGGAAACTTTGAAAGCCAAGATTTATTACTCACAGGTTCTGCAGGTACCCCTAGCGCTACACAGTGAGGCCACAGGCAGAGAAAGAGCGAACACATGGACCTGAGGCTCTGCTTTTATTGTAGTCAAGGGTAGGGGCCTAGGGTTTCACAGATTTACTCTTTATTGGTAAATTTAAAATATAAGAGCAATAATTAAAGCATGGAAAAGCAAAAACCAACAGCCACATGATCAGTTATTTAAGTTAACCAGATATTTCTAAAACAAAGCAAACTTAGGGGGACTTGCAGCTTGGCTCTTTATCTAGTCCTGTGGCTGGCAATGTGTTTATAGGAGATAGCCATCTTTGAAATGAATGCCTCACCAATCAAAGGCTCAAAGTCAGGCACTTGCATTACAGTAAAAAACAACAGCAGCCCTAGCTGGTTTTGCTCAATGGTTAGAGTGTTGGCCCGCAGACTGAAGGATCCCGGGTTCAATTCTGGCAAGGGCACATACCCTGGTTGCAGGTTCGATCCCAGGTGCCAGAGGCAACCAATCGATGTGTCTCTCTCACATAGATGTTTCTCTCTCTCTCTCTCCCTTCCACTCTCTGAAAAGCAATGGAAAAAATATCCTTGAGTGAAGATTAAAAAGAACAACAAAAAAACCAACAAAAAAACCAATAGCAACTGTCAGGCTCTTACACTACAGTTGTTTGAGATTTTTATTTTTATTCTTTAATTTTAATTAAATTTATTGGGGTGACACTGGTTAATGAAATTATATAGATTTTGGTGTATAATTCTATGACATATCATCTGTATATTGTATTATGTTAACCACCCCAAATCAAGTCTCTATCCAGCATCATTCATCCCCCTTTACCCTTTCCTTCCTCCCCCCACACTCCCTTTCCCTCTGGTAATCACCTTACTGTTGACTGTGTCTATTCACTTTTTTTTTTTTTCTTAATCCTTTCACCTTTATCATCCAGTCCCCCAACCCCCCTCCCTTCTAACAGCTGTCAGTTGTTCTCTGTATCTATGAGTCTGTTTCTATTTTGTTTATTTTGTTCATTAGATTCCACATATAAGTGAAATCATACAGTATTTGTTTTTCTCTGAATGGTTTATTTCACAAACCACAATACTCCACAGGTCCGTTCATGATGTTGGAAAAGGTAAGATTTTCTTCCTTTTTGCAGCTGAGTAGTATTCCATGGTGTAAATGTACCACAGCATTTTTATGCAGTCATCTACTGATAGGCACCTGAGCTGCTTCCAAATCTTGGCTACTGTAAATAATGCTTCAATGAATATAGGGGTGCATATATTCTTTCAAATTAGTACAGTGGTACCTCGGTCTTCAAACATCTCCATTGATGAACATTTCAGTTTACAAACACTGTAAACCCAGAAGTAAATGCTTTGGTTTTCGAACAGGCCTCTGAAGTCAAACACGCCACTCGGCTTCCGCTGAGGGCAAGATCCTGAGGCCCAGCTGTTGGCTGTTGATCCCTTGGTTTTTGAATGTTTCAGAACTCGGTCTTCCAGAAAGGATTACATTAGAAAACCAAGGTACCACTGTATTTCAGATTTCTTCAGATATATTTCCAGAAGTGGGATCATTGGGTAATAAGGCAGTTCCTTTTTATGTATTTTGAGGAAACTCCATACACTTTTCCACAGTGGCTTCACAGTCTGCATTCCCACCAGCAGTGCCCAGGGTTCCCTTTTCTCCACACCCTCACCAACACTTGTTTGTTGATTTATTAATGACAGCATTCTGAGAGGTGTGAGGTGATATTTCATTGTGGTTTTAATTTGCATTTCTGTGACTAGTGACATTGACTATTTTTTCATATGTCTGTTAAACAGCTGTATGTCCTCTTTGGAATAGTGTCTATTCAAGTCCTTTGCCCATTTTTAAAACTGGATTGTTTTTTAGGTGATGAGTTGTATAAATTATCTAAAAGTTTTGGATATTAACCCCTTCTCAGATGTATCATTGTCAAATATGTTCTCCCACTGAGTGGGTTTCATTTTGTAGATGGTTAACTTTGCTGTGCAAACACTCCTTAGTTTGATGTAGTCCCATTTGTTAATGTTTTCTTTTTTTCCCCTTGCCCAAGGATATATCAGAAAAAATACTGCTATGAGAAATGTCCAAGATTTTACTGCCTATGTTTATTCTAGAATATTTATGGTTTTGAGTCTAACATTTAAGTCTTTAATCCATTTTGGGTTTATTTTTGTGTATGGTGTAAGAAGGTGGTCTGATTTCTTTTTTTTTTTTTTCACATATCTGTTCAATTTTTCCAAAACCATTTATTGAGTACACTGTCTTTACCAAATTATATGTCCTTGCCTCCTTTGTCAAATATTGACTGACCATAGAGGCATGGGTTTATTTCTGGACTCTCTATTCTGTTCCACTGATCTGTATGTTTGTTTTTATGCCCATACCATGCTGCCTCAATTACTATGGACTTGCAGTATAGTTTGATATCTAGTAGTGTGATTCCTCCAACTTTGCTATTTTTCTCAAGATTGCTGTGGCTATTTGGGGTCTTCTGTAGTTCCATATAAATTTTTGGAATATTTGTTCTAGTTCTGCAAAATATGCCATGGTATCTTGATAGGAATTGCCTTGAATGTATAGATTACTTTAGGTAGTATGGACATTTTAATAATGATAATTCTTTTTTTTCTTCTTTTAAATTATTTTTAAAAATTTATCTTTATTGTTGAAAGTATTACAGGTGTCCCATTTTTTCCCCCCCAACTGACCCTCTCCACCTTGCTCCCACCCCCTCCCCAGGCCTTCACCCCGTAATTGTCTGTGTCCATGGGTTATGCATATATGCATATAACTTCTTTGGTTAATCTCTTCCCACCCTCCACCCCCCCTTCTCTCTTCCCTCTGAAATATGATCGTCTGTTACATGCGTCAATGTCTCTGGATATATTTAGTTCATCAGATTCTTTTGTTCATTAGCTTCCTCTTAAAGAAGACCCTTCAACATTTCCTGTAGTGCTGGTTTGGTGGTGATGAACTCCTTTAGCTTTTCCTTGTCTGAGAAGCTCTTTATCTGACCTTCAATTCTAAATGATAGCTTTGCTGGGTAGAGTAATCTGGGTTGTAGTTCCATGTTTTTCATCACTTTGAATATTTCTTGCCACTCCCTTCTGGCCTGCAAAGTTTCTGTCGAGAAATCAGCTGACAGTCGTATGGGTGCTCCCTTGTAGGTAATTAATTGCTTTTCTCTTGCTGCTTTTAAGATTCTCTCTTTGTCTTTAACCTTTGGCATTTTAATTATGATGTGTCTTGCTGCGGGCCTCTTTGGGTTCCTCTTGTTTGGGACCCTCTGTGCTTCCTGGACTTGTAAGTCGATTTCTTTCCCCAGGTAGGGGAAGTTTTCTATAGTTATTTTTCCAAATAGGTTTTCAATTTCTTGCTCTCTTTCCTCTCCTTCTGGCACCCCAATAAGACGAATGTTGGGCCTCTTGAAGTTGTCCCAGAGGCTCCTTCTACTATCTTCATATTTCTGTATTTTCTTTTTGCTCTTCTGGTTGGGTGTTTTTTGTTTCTTCATGTTCCAAATTGCTGATCTGATTCTCAGTGTCCTCTACTCTACTGTTGATTCCCTATAAATTAGTCTTCATTTCAGTTACTGTAGCCTTCATTTCAAATTGGTACTTTATTATGTTATCGGTTTTCTCAGTTATTTCCCTAACAGTCTGCTTAAACATCCTTATAACCATTATTCTGAACTCTCTATCTGTTAGCTTGCCTGGATCTATTTCACTTAGTTCCTTTTCTAGAGATTTCTTCTGTTCTTTCCTTTGTGGCATATTTCTTTGCCTCCGCATTTTGGCTGCTTCCTGGTGTTTGTTTCTATGTATTAGGTAGAGCTTCTATGTCTCCTGGAATATGTAGAGTGGCTTTGTGTAGTAGGTGTCCGGTAGGATCCAGTGGCTCAGCCTCCCCAGTCACCTGAGCTGGGCCTTCTAGGTGCTCCCCTGTGTGGGCTGTGTGCACTGTCCTGTTGTAGTTGAGCCTTGGTTGCTGTTGGCATTACTGGGAGGAATTGACCCCCAGGCCAATCAGCTGTGAGGACAGCTGCAACTACAGCCAGAGAGTTGCTGTGCTGGAGACACCCCTATGGATCAGGATTTACTTCAGTGGGGCTTTGGTGTTCACCAACTGCGCCCCTTGAGTGTGTCACTTCTGGATGTGGTAGGGTTGTAATCCAGCGTGGTTGAGTCTGACAACTAGGTGCACTGTCTCTGAGGCCTCCCGGGAGGTGCAAAGTCAGCCTGTGCCAGTACCTTGCTAAGGGCCACGCAGCATGAGCTACATAGCAAACCGTAGTTGCCTGCTACTTGTGCTGGGCTTGGAGGTGTCCAGGAGAGGCCAAGCTATGAGCCAATGCAGGCTGCCACTAGTGCCAGGCCTGGGGCCACTTATCAAGCTGTATGGGGCATGCTGCTGCTTGTTTGAGAGATTTTAGGAAAGTCCTAAGCACTGGAAATGGCTTGGATGAGCCTGCAAGTAGGGAGGGGCGGGACCTCCGGGAATCATCGGGGCGGGGGCCAAAGGTGTGAGTCAGGTGCTGGCGATTCAAATATGGCACCTGCCTGCCGGCTGTGTGTGGGGAGGACTCGCCTAAGGAGCAATGGCGCCTTTGCCAGCCCTTCTGTCTGGGAGAAAGCTGCCCCTCCACCACTCGCCCCGATTTCAGGCAGGTTAGTTCCTCCCCAAGTGTCCCGAGTTCCTTTCAAGCTGCTGCCCGGTGCTGGGCTCAGAGGGAGCATGTCTGAGTCCATGCACGGGCACTTTAAGAGGAGCTGGTGGGGCTCCCGTAGCCTCCGAGACCCTCAGAGACAGTCCCCACTGGTTTCACAGCCCGGAGTTGTGGGGACTTTTCTTCCTGGCCCTGGAGCCCTGGGCTGGGGGCCTGCTGTGGGGCTGGGACCTCTCACTCCTCCGGGAAACCCCCACCGCCGAGATTCCCTCCTGGGTTTCAACCGCAGCACCAGGTGTGGGCCATGGCTGGGTCTCTGCGACTCAGCCCCGATCCGCCGGAGTCTCTGCCCCTCCTACCGCTCTCGATGCTCCTTCAGTTCCCTACTAGTAGGGCTTCTCTTCAGCCAGATTTCAGGAGGCTCTGAGTGATGGTGGTTCTGTATTTTAGTTGTAATTTTGATGTGGTTGCGGGAGGCAGGTGCAGCTGTTGCCTACACTGCCATCTTGTTTTTCCCCCCAACAATGTTAATTCTTTCTATCCATGAACACGGTGAATGCTTCCACGTATTTATATCTTCTTTAGTTTCTTTTTTCAGTGTCCTAAAATTGTCTGAGTACAGGTCTTTTACATCCTTGGTTAAGTTTATTTCAAATTTTTTTTTTTTTTTTTTTTTTTTGAGATAACTATGAATAGGGTTGTTTTCTTCCTTTTTTTTTTTTTGATAATTCATTATTGGTGTATAAAAATGCAACTAATTTCTGGATATTTGTTTTGTATCGTGCTACTTTACTAAATTCATTTATCAGTTCTAGTAGTTTTTCAGTGTAATCTTTAGGGTTCATAATATACAGTATCATGTAACAAATAATGACAGTTTTACTTCTTTCTTTCCAATTTGGATGCCTCTTATTTCTTCTTGTCTGATGGCTTTGGCTGGGACTTCCAGTACTATATTGAATAAAACTCGTAAAAGTGGACATTCCTGTCTTGTTCCCAGTCTTAAGGGAAACACTTGTAGTTTTTGCCCATTGAGTCTGATGTTGGCTTTGGGTTTTTCATACATGGCCTTTATTATGTTGAGGTTGTTACCTCTATTCCCACTTAGCTGAGAATATTTATCATAAATGGGTGCCATATTTTATCAAATGCTCCTTCTGTATCTATTGTTATGATCATGTGATTTTTATCCTTCATTTTGTTTATGTGATGTATCACATTTATTGATTTGCAAATATTGTACCAACCTTGCATCACTGGAATAAATCCCACTTATGGTGTATGATCTTTTTAATGTATTGCTGGATCCGGATTGCTAATATATTGCCGAGGCTTTTTGCATCTATGTTCATCAGGGATACTGGCCTATAATGTTCTTTTTTTGTAGTATCTTTATCTGGTTTTGGAATTAGGATAATGCTGGCCTCATAAAATGAGCTTGGGAGTCTTCCCTCTTGAATATTTTGAAATCGTTTGAGAGGGAAAGGTGTTAAGATCAAGGAAGAATCAAAGGATAGCTTGAAACAAATGAAAATGAGAACACAACAACCCTAAATCTATGGGACAGAGCAAAAGTAGTCCAAGGAGAGAAATTTATAGCATTATAGGCCTACCTCAAGAAAAAATTGAATAAGCAATCTAACTTTACACTTAAATGTACTTAAAAAAGAACAACACACAAAGCCCAAAGTAAGAGAAAGGAAATAATAAATATCAGAAATAAACACAATAGAGTATAAAAAGACAATGTAAAAGATCAATGAAACCAAGAGCTGGTTTTTTGAAAAGATAAAATTGACAAACCTTTAACCAGACTGATCAAGAAAAAAAGAGAAGGGACCCAAATAAATAAAATCAGAAATGAAAGAGAAGTAACAACTGACACCAGGGAAATATAAAGGATTATAAGAAAATATTACTAATAAATAGATGTTAACAAATTGGACAATCTGGACTAAATGGATAAATTCCTAAAACATACAATCTTCCAAAACTGAATCAAAAAGAATCAGAAAATTTGAATAGACTGATTATAACAAATGAAACTAAAGCAGCAATTAAAAAAAACTCCCAACAAATTAAAGTCCTGGACCGGATGACTTCTTAGGTGAATTTTACCAAACACTGAAAGAAGAACTAATACCTTGAGGTTGTTTTTTTAAAAAAATGTAGTCATTTATTGCTATGAACATCCTATTAGTACTGCTTTTGCTGCAACCCATAGGTTTTGGTATGTTGGTGTTTTCATTTTAGGTTGTTTCAAGCTATTTTTGATTTCCCTTTTGCCCATTGTTGTTGGAGAGTGTGGTGTTTACACATATTTGTGAGTTTTACAGTTTTCCTCCTGGTATTGATTTCTAGTTTCATACCATTTAAAAAAGATACCCTGGTATGATTTCAATATTTTTAAATTTTATGACTTTTTGTGAACTAACATGTGATTTGTTTGGGGGAATGCTCTATGTGCTCTAGAGAAGAATGTGTTTTCTGCTGCTATCAATGGTATGTTCTGTATATGTCTGTTAGGTCCATTTGATCTAAAGAACAATTCAAGTCCAACGTATCCTTATTGATTTTCTGTCTGGATGATCTATTCATTGCTGAAAGTTTGGTAGTAAAGTTCCCTACTATTATTGTTGTCAATTTCTCCCTTCCAATATGTTAATATTTGCTTAATATATTTGAGTGCTGTTATGTTGGGTGAATATATATTTGATTGTTATATCTTCTTGATGAGTTGACCCTTTTAATATTATATAATGACCTTCTTTGTCTCTTGTTACAATTTTTCGCTTCAAGGTTATTTTATCTGATGTACTAATTCTACTAATTCAGCCACTCTGTGACTTGATTGGAAAATTCAATCTATTTACATTTAAAGTAATTATTTATAGGTAAGGACTCACTAATACCTTTTAATTAATTGGTTTCTGGAGGTTTTGTAGTTCCTTTTTACTTCTTCTCCTGCTGCCTTCCTTTGTAAATCGATTTTCTGCAGTAGTATGCTTTAAACCTTTTATCTGTTGTGAATCCACTGTAGTTTTTTCTTTTGTGTTACCACAAGGGTTACATAAAACATTTTATAGATGTTTATTTTAGTCTGATAACAGCTTAATTTTGATCACATACAAAAACTATACACTTTACCTCCCCACTTTTGTTTTTGATGTCATAATTTATTTTGTGTATTCATTAACAAAGTATTTTAACTATAGTTACTTTTGCTACTCTTGTCTTTTATCCCTTATACGAGAGTTAAATTGGTAACAGTATTAGAGTATCCTGAATATGACTATAAACTTCCTTTTACCAAGGTTATATATATATTTTTATATGTTTTCATGTTACTAATTGGTATAATTTAATTTTACCTTAAAGAATTCCTTTCAGCACTTCTTCTAAATCAGGCCTAGTGGTAATGAATTTCTCAGCTTTTGTTTGTCTGGGAAAGTCTTTACCCTTCCTTTATTTCTGAAGAAGTATTTCCCAGATAGAGTATTCCTAGATGGCAGTATATTTTTTAGCATTTTGGATATATCACCCCACTCTCCCATAACCTGAGAAATCCTTTGGAGGCTATAATCTTCATTGCTTTAGCTGTTTTAAAGATGTGTTTTTTGTCTTTGATTTTTGACAAAGACAAAAATGTTCATGCATTGTGTTCCTTATTATGTTGAATTGTCTTTCTGTGTTTTGTATATCAAACTGAGTGCCCTGAACACAGCTGTCTTGAATTTTTATCATAGAATTCATAGATTTTCATGTCTTTGAATTTTTGACAGTGTTACTATGTCTTAAAGAAGATCCCTGTAGCATTAGTTTGTTTGGTACCTATGAGTTTCATGAACTTGGATATCAAATGTCTACCCAGATTTGTGAAGTTTTCATCCATTCTTTCCTTAAATACGCTATTTCCTCTCTTCTTGTGGAACTCCCATAGTTCTCAATTTTTTTTATGGTATCCAATAAATCATGCAGGCTTTCCTTACTCTTTATCATTCCTTTTTCTTTGTTCTACTCTGAATAGATAATTTAAAAGTCCTGCCTTGTATATCACACATTCTTTCTTCTGTTTGAACCATTCTGTGGTTGATACTATCTATCAAATTTTTCATTTCATTCTTTGACTTTTTTAAGCTTCAGACTCTCTGTTTGGTTCTTTTCATGATTTCTATATCTTTATTAAACTTCTCAATATGTTCATGTACTGTGTTCCTTATTATGTTGAATTTGTCTTTCTGTATTTTGTATATCAAATTGAGTGTCCTGAACACAGCTATCTTAAATTTTTCCCATAGAATTCACGTCTTTGAATTTGGTTCTTAAAACATTATTGTGATATTTTGGTAATGTCATGTATGCTTATTTATTTTCATGTTCCGTGAAGTGTTGCATGGCTGTCTTTGTATATAAAGTATATTTACCTACTCTAGTCTTTATTAACAGCCTTAGGGGAAAAATACCTTATGTCAACCCTGATAGAAATTCCAAGTCTTTCTAAGATCACCTAAGGTTATAAAGATCTACACTTTTTACCCCTCCTTGTGGGAGAATCCTTAAGCTTGTATGTGAATTCTCAATCTGCAAATGCAGACGACCAAGTGCTGACAGTAAATCCTTTGTTTTTCCAAAGGTGGAAAACATTATGAAAATTATCTGAATTCCAGCTAGGGCACAAAGAAAGTGGTCTGAGAGTGGGAGCAAACACCAGGCAGGCCCGCTTCCAGGGGGGTACAAGCTCCCTGCTACCCGGTGTTTCCTGTGGGCCCAGCGCGCTCTCCCTTTCCACAAGCGCAAAGCCTCCGTCCAGCCTCGTGGCAGGCCCGGGGGTCCCCTCTCCCCCGGTGACACGCAGTCACCCGCTCCCACACACATAGCCTGTGCACGTGTCATCCTCCGTCACACCCACACCCCAACTTACTCTCTCCTGCAACGTCGTCCTTCAACTCTGGGGTTCACCGGGGCTCGGTGGATGCCCGTAGCCGTACATAGTAAAGGTCCCCGGGCTCCTCCGCGTAGGCACCCCCATCGTCGTGCTCTTACCGGTCAATCTGAACCCTCGGCCCACAGAGGCCTTACCCCTCCCGAGGGAGAAGTGTGGGTCCCAAAGCTGGGCCCTCACGAGGCTCGTTTTCTGGAGCTTCCTGCAGCCGGAGGCACTGGGAAGAGTGCAGGGGCCCAGGCGGCGGGAGAGGCGGAAATCCGGGGATTTGTCAGAAGGGGCGGAGCCAGGGGCCTGTGCCATCAAGGTTGGTTGTGATTGGTCAGCCCTGCTCCCGCGTGAGGGGGGAGAGGGAGGTGCGAGGAAAACGCCCCGCGCGGATGCCGCCCGATGCCTCAAAATTCCTCCAACCAGGCCCGTTCCCGGATTCGACCCCGCACACACCCCGGAGGGCGCCTCCAGGCGGTGTGCACGGCCTGACCTACCGACTCGCGGCCTCGGTGACGGTATTGCCACTTGTTTCTCCTGTCCCTGCGCATGGTAGAAATCCTCGTACGTCCATGTGAAAACAAAGAGATTTAGGGAAAGACTATCGTGGGGGGTGGCGGCGGGAGGGGGACGCTCTGCCTACGGGTTCGCCTAGTTTTATTTTTTACTTCTGTTAGATTGAGATGTAAAAGTGAGCTTAATAAAATAAGACTTTTATGGATCAAATTAACTTAACATTAAAAAATAACCTTTAGAGTTTCCTTGAGTCTAAGTATTATTAAACACTAAATAATTCCTCAGGCGAAATTACACCGCATTTTTCGCGGAGCCAGAGGCCGTCTGCACATCAGAGGTGAGGTCAGTAGACCAACTCTGCAGCCATGGAAGGTCCTGTGGCTCCGCGAAAAATGCAGTGACTTTCCCACCTGATTCCCCTTTACGGAGGGTGTGGACAACCCAGTCAGTCAGCAATCCAAACGAGACGTCCTGTCTCATATCAAAGGGACTTGAGAGATTCCGGAATTTATTTATTTTTTAATTTTTAAATTTTATTTTTGTTTAAAATATTACAGATGTCCCTTTTTCTCCCCAATCACCCGTTCCACCCCGTCCCATCCCCTTCCCCAGTCCCTCTCCCTACCATTGTGTGTGTCCTTGGGTTGTGCGTATATGTATATTAATTCTTTGGTTACTCTCTCCCCCTCCACCCACCCACCCTCCTCCATCCCTCTGACATTCATCAGTCTCATCTATGCTTCCATGTCATTGAATCTATTCTGTTCATCAGTTTATTAAGTTCTTTAGATTCCACTCCTAGGAATGTAACCTAGGTAAATTTCAAAGTGCTGATGCCTTCCCTACCTCTTACCTCTAATATATAGACACAATCAGTCCTGATTGGGATCCAGTACTTTGCAATTTTAGCTTGTAATTCTAATGTCCTACAAAGTCTGAGAAACCCTGAGATGAGAAAAATACCCTTCATCTTAACTTACAGTAAAAAAACCTTAGAGTTCTTATAAAATAAATTCCTGGCCCTTCCCATGGCCATTGTGAAAAAGTGCCCAGGCACCACAGTGTTAACAACACTCCAGGTGTGACTCGTGCAAGCCAAGGTTCAGGACCACAGCCTCCAAACAGCTGGAGGCCTCGTTTTCACCCTTGGCTGTTCTCCACCCTTGGGGAGTTGTAAAATTCCTGTATATCAGGCTGTACCCCATATCAGCAGATAAGAACTTTAGGGATGATATAGCATCGGTAGATTTTAAAACTCTCCAAGTGACTTCAATGTACATCCAGATTGAGAATTCCAGGAGATTTACTGACTTTAATCACAGTCAAAATAAGATGATGTCAGATGCTAACTCTGGGTTCTGTCATGTGCTCTGGAATATTGGTCTAGAACAGTCACACACTCTGTTTTTCTTAAGTATGACCTGATTTCTCAGTTTCCATGGGAAGCAGGCCTGCTGCTTCGCCTCTTGACAAGCCCCTCATAGTCTCCAGAAGCTTGGTTTTTAGGCCTCTCCTTCTTGGGCCGGCCAAGCTCATGCAAACAGGCTCAGCGCCTCCAGCCTCCCTGGGTCTTTGCAATGGAGCTGGGATTAGGACAAGGCAAATGAGGCATTCCCCTGAGCAAAATTCTTCTTACTTTAACTAAAATATATTTGACATATAACCTTGTGAAAATCCAATGTGTACAACATGTTAATTTGATACATTTATATATCATAATATGCTTACCATATTAGCAATAATTAGCATCTTTATCACACTCCATAATTATTTCTTTTTAGTGGTTAGAATAATTCAGTTCTATTTTCTTAGCAAGTTTGATTATTATAATATAATACTGTTGTCTACATTCACCATACTGTGTACTACATCTCTAGGGCATATAAACTAAATAATATTTCAATGTGATGATTTTGATCCAGACTGTCTTCATACCATTCAGTCCCCCTTTGAAAGTGTACAATTCAGTGGCAGTTAGGACATTCAAAAGGTTGTGCAACCATCTCCTCTGTCTAATTCTAGAAACGTCTCATCACCCCAGAAAGAAGCCCTGTACCCATTAGCAGTCACTCCCCATTTCTCCCTCTCCCAGGTCCTGGCACCAATTTAATATTTTAAAAATCAAAATTAATGCAAAAAAATGTCATGTCTAATAAGCTGTAAAATTGTAAAATGAAGACAATCTGTGACACTGCACTTTTGGCCCTGTACCACTCACCCCACCCTATCCTCCACACGATCTGCAATTTGCCTGGTGGAATGACCACCTCCTCCAAATATTTCCCCTCCTGGGTCCCCCAAAGAACAGGGGGTATGAACCTGGGGTGAAGTCTGGGTGGTGACTTGGTGGGTCCTCTCTACTCAAGCCTGTGGGGGAAAGCCTCTAGGCTCTTTATGTCCAGCCAGCTGGTTGGAGGACTTGCAGTCCATCTTTGGCATGCACTAGCCGAAATAGCATCCTCATTACTATCTATTTGGCACTTACTGTGTACTGAGTATGTTAAGTTCATTTTCTTTATTACTCAAAACAGTTTTAAGAAATTATTTCTATGGAGGCATTTGCATTGTGAGACATTCAACTACATTTCTATGCAGAGTAAACGTGAAAGCTTTTCCTGCTGCACAGACAAGGGCAGTTTGAGATGTGTCCTTCCATATTTTCTGGAGTGCCTGTGTGATCTTAGTTAATCCTCAGAAAGCCCTCCTGAAGTGAGCACTGATATCACCCTCATTTTCAGGTGTATTGAGTGAGGCTCAATACAGAGAAGTCAGCTCACTTGTTCACGGTCACACAACATATGAGGAGGCATGACTTGAACCCAGGCCTATCTGACTCGAATGCCAGGAGGAAGATAGGGAGAGGGGCCCTTGTGTAGAAGGGTTGCTCTCAGCTCAGCCAAAGTTGTGACTCATTTATGCAGCCATTCAACAAACATTTATTGGGTGTGACTGTGTGCCGAGTGGAGAGTGAACGCTACACATGGAGCACTGACCTCCTGAAACTCCTGGCTGAGGTGTGTGACACCATCCATTGTCAAGGAATCAAGCAGAAATCAGATGGGCACAGCTAGGGAAAGAGGAAAGAAAACAGCTTCCTGGGTGGACACCAGAGGAACTTAAACATCCCTGTTTAAAAATATATTCACAGCCCTGGCCAGTGTTGCTAAGTGGTTAGAGCATTGGCCCACACACCGAAGGGTTGCAGATTCGATTACCGATCAAGGTCATGTACCTGGGTTGCAGGTTAGATCCCAGCCTTGGTAGGAGTGTGTGCAGGAGGCAACCAACCGATGTGTCTCTCTCAATGTTTCTCTCCCTCTTTCTTTCTCTCTCTCCCCCTCCCTCCCTTCCACTTTCTCTAAAAATCAGTGGAAAAAGTATCCTCAGATGAGGATAAATAAATAAATAAATAAATAAATAAATAAATAAATAAGTAGATAAATAAATAAAAATATATTCACAATATTCAAAATTTTAATAGTTTGAAGAAGGGGCGGTAAGAAGTCTCCTTCTCCTGCTAGAGCATCAGTAGAGGTGATATCGCCCCCAAGTGGGTGGAAATTGGTTCTGGGGGTAGACAAAACCTCTGGTTTTATGTATAAAGCACAGATATATGCAAAATATATAAGCAGATTTACCGTAGATCTGTGGTATTACAATTTCATTGGGAATGATTAGGAAAAATGTCTAAATATGATTGCTCCTTAGGACTAAATAACGAAATAAAGCAGCCACTGCTCAGATTTCTTGTGAGATCTACCTAAAATCTACATATCCGTTTATTCTTGTTTTTTTCATAAAATGGTAACATACCATCTGGATTTTCTTTTTTCACGTAAATATATCTTGGGGATCACTCCATGTTAGTGAAAACAACGTCCCCCCTTTTCACAGCTGCATACTATTCCTTTACGTCCTAATGGAATTTATTTAACCAGTTTTCATGGATCGATTGGCATGTAACTTTGGAAACACGTAACGTTGTTGTGTGTGCTGCAGTTTACACTGGATAACTGCACTTATGTCATTTCTCATGTGAGTGATTGTATCTAAAGAAGAAATCCCTGGAAGTGTGATAGTTGGGTTAGAAGGTATGTGTTTGTCATTTAAGTAGATATTGCAACTTGTCCTGCATAAGAGTTGCACCAATTTCTTTCTTCATCGTCAAAGTAAGAGAATGTCAGTTCCCCCACAGCCTCACCAACATGGGGTGTTAACCAAACATTTTGATCTTTGCCAATCTGATGGGGTAAAAATGGTATTGCAGTATAGTTTAAATGTTAATTTCCCTTATTAGGTTGAGAATCTTCTCCTGTGACTAAGAATCATTTTTCTTTATGAGCTCATGGTTTGCTAACTTTTCCATGGACTGTTGTAGTATTTTTCTTACTGAGTGTTTCCAAAAGCTCTGTTTATACAGGGGTGGGCAAAAGTAGATTTACAGCTGTGAGTACACGAAGCAGAGTTTATTCTTGAGTTATTATTTATTAATCATTGTGTTATTTTCCAACCAAACAACTGTAAACCTACTTTGCCCCACCCAGTATTATGAACATTATCACTTTGTGTTATGAGTTATAGTTTACTCTGATTGTCATTTGTCTTTTAAAAATATTATTTATTTACTTTATTTTTAAAATTATTATTTGTCTTGACTTTGGTCAGAGTGATTTTTACCTTGCAGCTATTTTATTTTATTTTATATGTTTTTATGTTTACATGGAGTCAGTTGTTTTAATCATTCTTTTTATGGCATCTGAGCTTTGTGTCACTGAGAAAAGGTGCAACCTTTGATAAGATGGGAGGTGGGAAGGAGCATTTTAAGTAGAGGGAATAGAAGGTGCTAAGGTCCTGAGGTAGGAAGGGGGCTTGGCACATATATAAGTCTGGATTCTTCAGAGAAATAAAAACAATAAGATACATATGTAGAGAAAGAGAGATTTATTTTAAGAAACTGGCTACATGATTGTGGAGGCTAACAAGTTCAAAATCTGGCAGGCTGGAGACCCAGGAAGAATTATAATTCGAGTCCAAAGGTAGTCTGCTTGCAGAAGTCCTTCTTTAGAGGAGGTCAATCTTTGTTCTATTAGGGCCTTTAAAGGATTATATAAGGCCCACCCACATTATGAGCTATAACTAGTTTTACTCAAAGTCTACTGATATGAATATTAATTTCATTTAAAAAATACCTTCACAACAACATCTAGTCTCATGTTTGACTAAACATCTGGGCACCTAGCCAAGTTGACACATAAAATTAACCATCACAAGTCCACCCCTTGTCACCTTTGTGCACACACATCTTCTTAAACCATTCTCTTGTGATATACAATATGGGCCCCCTGCTCTTCCTAGTGCTCCCACAGGCCCAGCAGGACAGGAATGCACCCAGTGAGGTCAGAATGGGGCCCCTAATACACATGGAGAAAGCAGACTCCAGGAGTGCCTGCCAATGACCTAAGTGGGGAGTGCAGAGGCTTATCTAAGACTTCTGTGAGGAGGTAAGATTTCTAACAGACTTGAGATAGTGAGCTCTCCATACCTGTGAGTGTGCAAATAGGGGGTAGCACATGTCCTCAGGGTTGCATAGAAATTCATGCCCCAGGTAAGGTTTGGAGCTGGGGGAACTTTGGTCTGGTTTAAAATAAAGTCAACCAAGCAGCTTTTACTTCCTGTAGCATTGGAGACTCAGCCTGTCCTACATCCTTCTCTGTGTGTGTGTGTGGCTAGCAGTGCCCTAAGACTGTGGTGTGGGGTGGGTCTCACTTGAAGTCTGGAATGACTGGTTTGCTGCAGTCATTGTGGTTCTAAATTGGATTCTACCATCAGCTTCTTGACATGCTTCCCTGTAGTGGGAAGAATGAGAAGTTTTCCCTCACTACCCTTTAATCTGGGGGTTCTTGCTGATCCTACAGATTGAAGCTGCCTGACTTGTGGGGAGGTGAGTCAAGGGAGGAGGGGGTTCAACGCTGATTGTTGGTAATCTGAAGATCTTGGCCAGGACCCTTACCCACCCCCATTGCCTGATGAAGGGGTCAGGTCACATGGGCTCAATGCTCCATAAATATACAAGTTTCCACTCCAGAAAATTCCTGCATAAGAATAGTGCTGGCAGGTGAGTGAGGGAGAATGAGAGAGAGATGCTCAATAAATACTGACTGGTTGAGTGAAGGAAGGAAGAAATGATTCCTTGGACTAAAAGAGGGAGGACCCAGTGTGAACATGAATAAGCTCTTGTGCTTATTTTGTTGTTAACCGGGCAGATGTGTCCAGGCTGCTGACCTGGGTCATGGTGTTCATTGGGCTGGGCTGGACAGTGGTGTGAAGGCAGAGGATCCTGCCTCCAGCAGGGGCTCAGGTTAGCTGAGAGAGACCAAGGGCACCCTGTGGGGAGAATGCCCAGTCTCCCATCATGAAAGGATGGACTCCCACTCCAGGCTTCTGCAGAGACTGGGTGGGCAGGAGAGGCCTCATAGAGCATCCTCAGGCAGACCCCAGAGAAAGCCCCTGGGGTGGTGTGGCAGAAACAGGCTGAGCAAGACGTGGGGAGATGGAGTAAACTTTGCTGAACTACTGCAGAAAGGAGGAAGATAGGGAAACAGCCCAGGACAGTTGACTCCTGGGGACCTGGGCGGGGGAAGTTTCCAAGTAGAGTCCCCACCTGGGGTATCTGCCTCAGGTTATTGTGGGCTGGGCAGCCTTGGGGAACATCATTGCCCACTGGTAACTCAACTAATGGGTTAGAGCCTGGGGACTGGTTCTGGCGTTGGGCCCAGGTGTCCTGGGGGTTCGTCATGGGAAGATCTTGGGAGACTATTATTGAGGGTCAGACATAGCAGATGACCTAGGACATTAGTGGGGGAGGGGGCAGAGCCTTCATGAGGGGCTGAGGCATGGGGACAGGAGGTGTACTGTGAGATGGGGGCTTAGAGCCCAGGGGAATCTTGAGGAACTATATAAAAAGTAACAGACCAGGGGGGTGAGATTAGGGGGTCCAAATCTAGGCATGTTTTGGGCGTGGGCTTGGGTGGAATCCCAAGCTGAGAGTGCCTTGAGGGGTGGGAGGCAGATCATGGGAGATAGGTTTGACAGGGTTAGGGGACTGATATCTATGTAGGTCCAGGTGTGGACCAGACTCTGCCCTGTGAGAAGGCAGGAGGAAGCCAGCTGGTTAGCAGAAGTTTTCCTGTCTCCCACCTTCACCCTTCATCAGTAGCATTTGCTGTCCCTGTTCTTCCTGCTGCTCCCTCAGGACCCAGCAGGAATGGAAGGCAGGCAACGAGGCCAGTGAGGAACCCCGATCCACACTGAGAAGTTCTAGGTGGGCTAGGCTGTGGCCACCACATGCTCCTCTGGGGGTAGCTTTGCCCGGAAGCAGCCCTGGAAGCCCACGAAGAGCAAGGAGCCCCAGCAGAACAGCACTTTCTGAGCTATATTGTCTGCACCTCTGGGGGGGTGGGCACCTCGAGAAGTCTCTATTTGGCTGTGGTGGAAACACCTACGGACGTTAGCTCTGGGATCTCTGGGGGCTGAACAGCTGCTCCTGGCACTGTAACAGCTCCTTGCCCAGAGTGACCGACAGTCCCTTGGGCAGCTTCAGGTTCTGCTTGCATCCCAGCTTGGCCCGGGCCTGCTCCTTCTGGAAGTCAGGGGCCACAAAGCAATAGCGGCGCTTGTTCTCCACAATGTCCAGGTCCTCCTGTCCCAGGCAAGCTGGAGCGCAGCAGCATCTCTGCCAGGGAGGCAGTCAGGTGGGTGCCCTTGAGATCCAGACTCTTGGTGGCATTTGGCAGGTGGTAGCCCCGGCAGACAGTCACTGTGCAGGTTACCCTGCGGCCTGTGCCGACCACCAGCTTGCTGACCTGCCTGTGTGCACAGGCAGACGGCACCAACTGGGAAGCCATGTACATGGCTGGTGAGTGCAGCAACTCAGAGGCCACCCCCACCAGATCCTCTCGGTTGGTGGTGGGCTGAAGGGTGGTGAGAGAACAGCAGCAGGTGGTCCAGGGTGGCCACGTGGAGGTTGTGGTCCAGCAGGTGGCACCAGATGAGCTTGGCCTCATCCCAGTTCACCACGATGTCTTACCGCCTGCAGCAGAGTCAGCTCCAGGGGAGCAAGGGTGGCCTCGCCTATGAACTTCTCCAGCACTGGCTGCCCCGTGGTGGCTGCCTTCTTAGGCTGGCAGCCCACAGTGGCGGCCATGGTGTAGGTGGGCCAGGCCTGCCCCACGAAGCCCATCATACGGGTGCCTGTGCCCATGTCAACGGCCACTGCGTTCACCTTGCTGAAGGCATCTCGCTGCAGGGCCTTATTCACCAGGAATGAGCTGGGTGTCAGGCTGGGCCACGGGTCCCTGGGGAGCGCTGGGGCTCTGAGGGATCGTGATTTGCATCTATGACTGCAGGTGGCTGGGTGGGCTGCTGGGCAAAGCTGGCCACTTTCCTCTGGGGTGCGTGGGTAGGGGGAGAAATAGTGAGAGAAGTGAGGTAGCCAGTGTGTGGCATTAGCCTGCCTGCTGTCCCCTTAAGAAGACTACAATGCACTGGTGGGGGTGGGGTGGTGCCCTTCCCTGCCTCAGAAAGCTCCCAGGGTACTTATTTATGCTGCACGCACCCCAAAGTGCCAAATTTGGAGAAGCAGGAGCATAGAGGGCTCCAGAGCAGGGATCTCTGATCCAGCTCCCAAACCAGTAAGACCCAGGAATCCTTCTCTTGCTGCCTTGTCTTGAAGTTATTTATAGTGTGGTACTGAGAGCCGGTCACAAGCCTCCTCCTTGGAATGGCTTTCTGGTTTCCAGAAGGATACAGAAGCCAGCCTGGGCTGGGGGCAGGAGAATCAGACACCCCTGCACTAGGTTCTTGGACTCCTCTGCTCTCCCCGCTGCTGGAACAGCCTTCCTGACCCATTCCTGCCAAGCGGGAATTTGCCTCTTCACATCTCAGGGGGACACCTCCTCCTGGAAGCCTTTCTGATTTATCCTTTAGTCCTGAATGTGTGAATGTGTGTCATGGGGATATTAAAGTGAGAAAATTTATTTTTAAATATATTTTTTATTGATTTTAAAGAGAGAGGGAGAGGAAGAGAGAGATAGAAACATCGATGAGAGAGAAACATCGATCGGCTGCCTCCTGCACGCCCCATAGGGAATCGAGCTATAACCAGGACATGTGCCCTGGGACCCAGGAACCAAACTGGTGACCTCTTGGTGCAAGGGACAATGCTCAACCAATGGAGCCACACTGGCCGGGCAAAGTGAGGAAGTTTAATTGACTAGTTGTGTCACGATTTACTATCCTGGCCAGAGAGTGAGGTTGAATTTTTATTAAATTAATTAATTAATTCTTTTGTGTATGGTCTCATATGTGTTTTTGGAAATGTTCTTTACTCAGCTATTTATTGAAGGTGCAGGTACATTTCCCTCCAGGCCTTATTGAGATATAATGTACACACATACATACCGTGTTGATTTGACACAGGTTATCATTCCAAAATAATAAGTACCTTAGAGTTAGCTAACACCTCCATCACCTCACATAATTACAACTTCTTTTTTGTGGTGAGAACATTTAAGTCTACACTCAGCAACTTCCAAGTATACAACACAGTGTTACTAACTATAATCACTGTGCTGTACATTAGACCCCCAGAACTTATTCATCTAATAACTGATTGGAAGTTTGTACCCTTTGACCAACATCTCCCTATTTCCCCAACCCCCAGGCCCTGGTAACCACCACTCTACTCTGTTTCTATTATTTAAGCGTTTTTAACTTTCATATGTAAGTGAGATAATACAGTATTTGTCTTTTCCTGACTGATTTCACTTTGCATACTGCCCTCCAGGTCCATTCTCAAGGTTCATCCATGTTGTATCAGGTGTTAGAACTTCCTTCCTTTTAAAGGCTGATTAATATTCCAACGTATGGATGGACTACATTGTATTAATCCATTTATCTGTTGATGGACACTTGGGTTACATCCACTTCCTGGCTACTGTGAATTAATGCGGCTGTGAACATGGGTGTGTGAAATCTCTTTGGGACCCTGCTTTTAATTCTCAGGTACATACCCAGAAGTGGGGTTGCTGGATCATACAGTAATTCTATTTAAAAATTTTTGAGGGATCATCACACTGTTTTCCACAGCAGCAGTACCATTTTACATTTCCACGAGCAATGTAGAGGCTTCCCCTTTCTCCACATGCTCACCAACACTTGTTATTTTATTTTTCTCTTTTAATTATAGACATCTTAATGATTGTGAAGTTGTAATGGAGTTTTAAGCATCAGCATATTAGAAAGCTGCATGTGGTTCAGATAGACTATTCCATAAGTAACTGAATAGACTGTGCTCATGGCCCAGCCTTTGGTACCAATGTGATCTGGCTGTGTGCAGAAGGGGTGCCTCCCAGGACTCCACCTTATTCAACAAATATGCAGGATGAATTTTTGACCCCATGAAAGAGTATTTTGGTGAATTTATGTTACAGCCAATAATAAGACAATAATAAACATTTTCTCTCTTTAAAGAATCATTGTGGCAAGTCAGAGATGTTAGATAACAGCTTGGAGTGGGTAAATCTCACTGCAACTTTATGAGTTAGAAATGGGTAGTCTGATAGGGAAATAGAGGCTTAGAGAGGTGAAGTAACTTGTCCAAAGTCACACAGTGGGGATGGAAGCAAGAGCCGGATATGAATGTAGATCTCTGAAATATTGCAGTGACTGACTGTGGGTTGGGGAAATTGTGAGGTCTAGAACCCATCCAAAACAGTGGATGGGATGTCATGGGCCTCATTTTTCTCTTGGGTTAAACAGGGTATTGTGTCTGGCACATAATAGATTCTAGATGCTGGGATACTGCAGAGAGCAGGGCAGAGACATCACACTTAGAGGCAGCAAGACAACAATGTGTTTAAAACCACAGATCTGAAGCCAGCTGCTGTGGTTTAAACCCCGGCTCCTCCACTTAGTAGCTGAGACAAAATACTATCCTCTCTGTGCTTCAGTTTCCCCAGTGGCAAATTGGAAGTAATAATAGTGCTGACTTTAAAGGGCAGCTATGAGGATGGCACGTTGTTTGTGAAGTGTTTAGGTCAGTGAATGGCACATAGTAAGTGTTATTTGAGGGCCTGTTACGTAAATTACAGGTAGTGTAGTCTTTGAATGGAATTAGGGACATAATCAGGCATTTTTCTTGGAAGGGCGTTTCTTGTGCAGACATCAGCTAGACTTCGTATGTGTGCTGTGAACTCATTGGTAGCCGGCACCTCTTTTCACCTGTCTGAAGTGGCTGGGAGTTGAGTTGTGTAGCCTCCTGCCAGCAGGGGGTGACCAAGACCATCAATTTCTTTTACTTTCTTTTAGCCAAATCCTTTGTTCTCTTGCCCAGTTCTCAACTATCATTGCAAGTTAGAATCACCAGAGGAATTTAAAAATGTCTCTGTGTCCCAGCTGCACCCCCAGACCAATTCTGAATTTCTGCAGATGGTGACCAAACATTGGTGATTTTTTAAAACTCCCAGGAGATCGCAATGTGCAGCAAGTGAGGCGACTGATCTGAGACTTCAAAATTCTTAAACTCTTAATTTCTCCTGATCATCAGAAAGGATGGATAGTGAGACTGAGGTGAGGCAGTTTGCTCAGGCCAGCGGGCTCTCAGGCTTAAACGTGTTTGAGAATCTCAGGAAGGCTTGCTAAAACAAACAGAATTGTTCTCACCCAGAAATTCTAATTCAGCAGGTCTGAAGAAAGGAGAGCCTTGAGAATCTGCATTTCTCACAAGCTCTGAGGTGCCGCCGGTTGGTGGACTCAGCTTTGAGCAGCATAGTCTGTAGCATTGCAGATATGTGGGAGATGAAAAGGAAAACTCAGTAAAGCTGGAACCCTTTACAGTATGGAATTATTTTATTTCTTAATTTTTTTAATTTCAAAAATTTAAATTACTAAGTATTTCAGGCTTACAAAACTTACACACACACAGCCAAAGCATCAAAAATACAGAATAAATCACAATGGCCAAGCTATGAAAACATACCAAATGTCTATCAATGGATGAATGGGTAAAGATGACATGGTATATATACAATAAAATATGATTCAGTCATGTGAAAGAAGACATGCTTGCCATTTGCCACAACATGGATGAACCTTGAGAGTATTATGGTAAATAAAATAAATCAGATAGATAAATACTGTGGGATCTTACTTATGTGAAGTCTAAAAACCACTGGAGAACAAATAGGAGTGCTGTATATTAATCATGTCTTTTTATTTGGTACTTATGATCTGTTGACATCTTGCTGACCTGCAAGAGACTGCGCCTTTCAGAGTTAGCTAATTCCTTCAGATAGCAAAGGATTCCCCTGTGAGTGCTCCTTTCATGTGCAAACCAAATAATCCAGAGCCCACACCCCCAGCCACACCCTTTCTGGAGCTCTCACACTCAGGGCCACTGTTCCTCTGCCCAAATCACCCCAGGGCCAGGTGCCAGACACTAGGGCCAGCCCCTACACCCCGAGCCTACTGAATTATTCAAACTAGCAACTCCTAAGCCTGCTCACCTGCCTCACCCATTTGTTCTTGTGGAAAAACAATGAAGGTTCTTGCCCACATTCCTCCTCACTCCTCTGTCTCTTGACTGACCCTGGTGCCTCTCCCTGTGCCCCTGTGCCCCATGCATGTTATGCCCCCTCCTCATGGGAACTGAGAGAAACAAGTTATCTTCTCAATGGCAATCATCTCCTGCTCTGCTGGTCTTGTCATACCTGAATAATAATACACTTTTGTTTTAAAACAAACTCCATTCATTCTGCTCACTCAGAATTTGCTTGGATTGTCTAGAATTTTTCAGTCATACATGCCAATGCTCCTTCCTCCATTCCTGTGGTTTATTAAGAACTGGGCATAATTTTTTTCCCATGCTCAGCTGGGGCAAATTTTAGATGTAGAGCACTCCCGCTGTAGTTAATTTTCTCTTCTCTGAGAAGGGGAAGCCAGAAGAGGTGTCTGATGTAACTAACTCCTTTCCTTGGAACCTCCATCCCTTGACTATTAGGTCATCACTCTTGGATGAAGAAGGTGCTGGTGGGTAAAACAGGGAGAGACCCATTCCAGGGAGGTGTTACCTGGAGTAACTGAGAAATGGGGAGAGCTGATGGGTGTCTCTCCCTGGGTAGCTCACTGTCCTAGCTCAGAGGATTTCAGAGCAAAGTAAGGAAAGAATAGGCAAGACAGGATACATTACGAAATGCTAGGACCTGTGTTCCTAGACTGCAGACAAAATATCTGGATATTTCACAACATCTTTCTACCTTAAGTCCACAGGAGCTGTGGGCGAAGACCAGGCTGTGACTGGGGCTGGGGCTGCCCCCAGGCCTGAAAGCCTTGGCCACTGTGGGCTAAGGATGTGGTTATTGTCTATTATCTAGTTTGCCAAATTTTGGATGTAGAGATTCTTGTCTCCCTTTCCCTGCACCAAAGGAAACTTAGAGACCCCTCTGTTTACCTAACTCATTAAGCAGCATGCCCTGCTGGGCCTGGAGTTTCCAATAGGAGTCAGGGAAGCCCAACTCCAGGTTCCCATCCTGAGTGTCGCCAGAAATTTATAATGTAGAGTGTTACATGCCATCTGCAATTTAGGGAAGACAGGAACCCTGCTTTCCCATTCACCAGGGTTTCCTATAGTCCAGTAAGGAACTTGGGGGGCACCTCTTGACCCCTCCATCCAGACTGGAAAATGGGCAGAGCAGGATGAGATGGTCCAGAGGGATGAGCTTAGCCCCTGCTTTGCACCCACTTGGGAAGCTGGCTGGGCCAGAAAGCAGAGCTTTGTGAAGATATATGAGGGGAGAAAGGAGACACTCCATCTGATGGGAGCTGGAGACAAGCATTTTATCTCACAGGGACTCAGAGAATGTTTGACATGAAAATCAGCCCAGGACCATTAGTCGGACAGTAGAAGCAAGACTATAAAGAGCTGAAAAGATTGGCCTGTGCACGTGGGAGGTAAGGATCTTAATCACAAAAACCTGTGAGCCCATGAGAGGACAGTTCTAAGGTCCTGGGGAAGCTGAAAGCAGTGCCTCCTGCATATGCCAACCAGCACCTGCTCTGGATCCCACAGGGATGGGCAATGGGGCTGCAGACTTTGGCCAATGAGGTTCCTGCCTTCACACTGCTCCCCACTCTAAAGCCTGAAGCTCAGCGGGGAGGGGGCTTAAAAAAAAAATCCCAGCAGAACAGCATTAGCTCTCTATCAGAGCACCTCGCCCCCAGCAGACAGGGGGCAGCGCCCCCATACCAACCAATCTAGCAGTGTCCTCAACCTGGGCTGGACCCAGGCATCTCAGCGTTGTGCACGGCCACCAGGGAATGGAATGACCACAGCTAATTATATTCCCCAAAGTCTTCCTGGCCTTACTTGGAGCTGCCTTGGTGCTCACAGTGGCATTTGGATATCTCAAGATATGACTTCTGGTCTGGGAGGGGCAGGTAGGCCATTGGAGGTGACTATGGCCCTGGGAAAGCCCAGGCAGGACACGGTGAGGTAAGTGGTCCTCTGTGTCCAGGCCATTGCCCGTGATTGAGAACCCTGGCTCCAGGCCCAGGCACCATAACAGAGGCAACCACCCACAGGTTCTCAGTCCAGGGACCTGCTCACTCTCCCTGCATCACTCTGCTCAGAGCTTGGGTGTTCCTGGGGCTGCAGCAACATCAGCAGGCTCTAATGGACCCCTTCTGAGTCCTCCTGGAGGGAGCTTGTGAACTACAGCAGGGGATGTACCTCTCCAGGCCTGGCTCCCCAGCCCCCTCCCTCCATGTCCGTCCACGCAGGAACTAACTGCTCTCCCTTCCCAGGCGTGCAGACCAGATCGCTGGGTGTGCTGTGGAGGCTGCAGAGTTAGGGATAGGGCACTGGTCTTCAGAAAGAGATGTTTTGCCCTTAATAGAAACACACATCAGTAATAAATTTACCTGACATTTCTGCCTCTCCCAGCCCCATGCAGGCGGCCCAGCCTCCCTGTATAAGTCTGCAGGGGTGCGTGATGGCCAATTACGTGACAACCTGACGAGGCCACAGTGCCCAGGCATTGGGTCAAACACTGGTTTAGATGTTGCTGTGGAAATGCTTATTTTAGATGAGATTAACATTTAAATCAATAGGCTTTGAATAAAGCAGATCACTATACCGTGGTGGGCCACATCCTATCAGTCAAAGGCCTGGAAAGAACAAAGACTGACCTCCCGAAGAGGAAGAAGTTCTGCCAACAGAGGACCTTCAGGCTCTACTTACACCAGCCCCTTGGGTCTCCAGCCTGATGCCCATCCTGCAGATTTTGGACTTCCCATGCCTCCACAAGTGTGAGACTATTTCTTACAATAAATGTCTCTCCCTAGGCACACACAGGCACACACACACACGGTTATACACACACACACACGCAGACATCCTATTGGTTCTGTTTCTCTGGAGGACCCTGACTTACCCAGATCACAGTGGAAAATGTTAATGGCATTTAGTGGATGTGCTTTCTCTTCAAAACACCCCTTGCTAACAAGCACTTCCCTCAGTACAGTGGTGCCAAGTATGACCCTGAGGAATGAACTGGGCAGGCCAGGGCAGGAGCTGGCACACTCTGAGCTTGTCAGATAGGGTCCCTTTGCTCAAAGCCGGCTCACCGCATGCACAGAGCCTGACAGACAAATGACTCACACTTGGGTGTGTCAGCTTCATTCAACATTTTGTGGTCACTTTTTTTTCTGTGGGCATGTTGCGCATTTGGTTTGTTTGCCTGCTCTGGCCAAATTCCTCCCATTTGCACATACATACATCTCTGAGTGCTCCACAGGTGCCTGGGCCTGAGTGTGAAGTACTCAGGGAAGTGGCATTTGACCACTGAGGAGTCCTGGAGAGATGCTGAACCTCAACCAGGACTAATGGAAGCACATCATGCCCCCCAAAGCCCTTTCCATCCCCAGTTCCCAGTGTAAAGCAAACTTTACACAACATGGCTCAGTTACTTTGTCAGGATTCTAGAAAACTAGCTCACTTTTGTAAAAACTGGTGAAGGTAGGAGTCAAGCTTTTGGAATACAAATAAAAATTTTTAAATTTTGCAACAATACCATGGCAAAGCCCTGATTTAGGGAAAACAATCACTCTAATGTTGTAAACAGCCCATGCCACATAACTTGCTATGAGTCTCATGAGAGGTTAGTGGAAGGAGCTGAGGGACCCCTTTGCCTGATGAATCTTCAGTGGCTCAGTTGCTGGGCTGTGACTGGCTGTGAGGAATGGGCAGGCTCCTGACCCTTTCTGAGTCCTGATCCTCTTACCTGAGTCAGCCTCTTGGGGACTCCCTGGAGGTGTATGGATGTGAGTTCAGACTGTGGGGAGACACATATATGCCCCCACACACATGCAGAATACACATATACATGCACATGAACACATGCATACAGGAGAGGCACACAGAACATGCATACACACATGTATATAGATGCACACACAAGTATGTGCATGCCTGTACACAGACAAGAATGCACACAAACATATGCACATACACGCACACACCCATATACACAAACACGTGCATAGATGAGTGAACATTCACATGCATACATACTAAGCGAGGCCCCATGACAACAATCAGCTTCATGTCCAGGTCAGCCCTGACTCCATGCTGGCCTCATGGTGGCCACTTTTTGCTGTGTCAATAAAGAACTAGGGATTTTCAGGGAAGGTACATGTGACCAAGAATGATAGTGACTACATGGAATTCTTGGCCTGAACTGTCCTGTAAAGCAGGTTTTCCTGGACAAGTCTGGGGTAAGATGGGGGCTGTGGGTCCTGCTTCATGTGGCCACATGTGGGGCACACTAAGCTCAAGTACACATTTTTTCTCTTGTCTGGGCCTGAGTTCACAGTGCAGGTCTCAAGAGCCAGCAAGTCAGGGATGCCCAGGTGACAAGATGGGAATGTTGGGAAGTCAGTATTCAGACCTGACCACATGACCCCACCCAGATTCTGGCCCTGGGTAGAGCAGGCATGGGGAAGGGTGCTGACAGTCAGCAGTGTCCATGACTCAGTTGGGGGCAGGAGATGCTCAGGAAAAGAGGACTTCCAATCATTCTCTGGAGAAGCAAATACCAGGGGTTTGTTCTGCAGACAATGACCTGCTTTAAATGTGGAGGGGAAATTGGGCTGCAGGGAGAACCTGGTGGTGTGGCTTAGTCTGGTTAGGAACACACTATAAACCAAGCCAGGCAGAAGTGTGGTAAGAAAGATAAGCATGACCCTTGCTTTGTCTTTCTGAAATTCAGAGTATTCATGAGGGAGGTGCTGGAAGCAAGGTATCTCTTCTCATGATGAGTGTTGGGGGTTCAAGCCTCAGGGTGACTATTGCTTCTGACCCTGTGAGTCCAGATGCCCAAGGATCTGAAGAGGAGCATCCCCTCCCTCTGTCTCCTACCCTCCCTTCCTAGGAGGAGCTTCTCTAGCAGGGCCTGCATACAGTCATTATCACAGGGGCCACAGGGTGGGTGTGAGAGGCTCCCCATGCCAGATCCATGCAAGTGCCATGTAGCTGACTTCTTCCCATTCTCACTGCTCGGATGTTCAGGAGAAATTGGAGCCTCCTTTCCAGAAACCACATATGTATATGGGAAACAACCAACCCAAGCCCAGCTTGGTGAAATGACTTTGGAACTTCCTTTCTTCTAACATGGCATGTGGAATTCTCTCAGTCCTAACCCCATCCACTTAGTTCCTTCGCCGGTGAAGCTCCCATATGGCTGGAGTCTGAAATGACACCAGCATTTCTGCTGAGGATTACATGAAACCAAAATGATTCTTTCTGCAAGCATTATACAATGGCTTTTATTTTAAAAGTATCTCTCTCAGTCTTGGGGATCAGGAGTGAAACCCTCCACTCCAAAACTTTGGCCAGAGGACAGAGGTTTATTCATGGGATAAAGTCAACAGGGACAAATGAAGACCTCTTCCCTTCCAGTGCTAGTGTCCACATGAGGTTCTCATGTGGCACAGATCGGCCCCTACACAGATCCCTGCATGGGGCACTGGGAGGAGGGGAGAAGATTGGCCTCTGGAAGCACAGTTGGGCCATGAAAAGGGAGTAAGACTGTCTGCTGGTTGTTGAGCTGCAAGGGTTAGATGTGTGCCCCCAACAAAAAACATATTCCAAGTGTCATATGTGCTTTAGAACACTTTGAGAACACTTTGACAATGTCCAGGAGCCAGAAATAAGGGAGTGATTGGAAACCACCCAGGGAGAACAAAGCCTGGAGTAGGCCATTAATACCTGTGGGATGGCTGACCACCAGTACCTGAGAGCTGTGTGATGCTTCCTCACAATGAGGACATCACAAAGATGTTCAACTCTGGGCAGTACTTCTTTGTGCAGCCTGGTTGGGCACCTTCAGTCACCAGGTACCCAAGTAATGCTACAGGCTCTTGGGGAAGGACATGACAATGTGGCTGTGGAAAGATGCAGTGACCAGTACCTGACAGCTCTGGGTCTCAGCAGGACAATTCCAAGGCCTCTTTCTGGGAGTGGGGAGGACAGGCATGATGGGCACCCAGGTCAGTGACAGAGATGGGAGGCCTCACTCCCTGACCAGGACTTCCTCCTTGACTGGGCTCATCTGAGTCATGGCCTTACCCTGCACAGACCAGTTTTAGTGGGAATCCTCCCCACTCTTAAAGGAGAAATAAAGAGCTTCCCAGACAAAAAAAAAAAAAGCTAAAGGAGTTTGTTACTACCAAGCCAGCATTACAAAAAATATTAAAAGAAGCTAAAGAAGAAAAAGCAAAACAAAACAAGAGGAACATAGTTAAAAAAATAAAATAGCAATAAATTCAGACCTATCAATATGTTACTTTAAATGTAAATAATTTAAATGCTCAAATCAAGAGACATAAGGTAGCTGAATGGATAATAAAACAAGACCCATGTATATGCTGTCTTCAAGAGACCCACCTCAGAACAAAAGATATACACAGGCTAAAAAAAGTAAAGGGATGGAAAAAAATATTTCATGCAACTGGAAAGGAAAAGAAAAGCTGGGGTAGCAATACTTATATCTGACAAAATAGACTTTAAAACCAAGGATATTGTAAGAAACAAAGAAGGACACTACATAATAATAAAGGGATCAATCCAAGAAGAGGATATAACCCTTGTAAACATTTTTGCACCCAACATAGGAGCACCTAAACATGTAAAGCAAATCTTGATGGACATAAAGGGAGAGATTGACAGTAATACAGTGATATAGGGGATTTTAGCACCCCATTGACATCAATGGATAGATCCTCCAGACAGAAAACCAACAATGAGATAGCAGCCTTAAATGATATACTAGATCAAGTGGATTTAATTGATATCTTCAGAACATTCTACCCCAAGAATATACATTCTTTTCTAGTGCACATGGAATGTTTTCTAGGCTAGACCACATATTAGGACACAAAACAAGTCTCAGTACATTTAAGAAGATTGAAATCATATAAAGCATCTTCTCTGACCATAATGCTATGAAACTTGAAACCAATCACAAGAAGAAAACCAAAAAACACATAAAGACGTGGAGGCTAAATAACATGTTAGTAAACAATGAATGGGTTAACAATGAGATCAAGGAAGAAAGCATAAGATACCTTGAAAAGAATGAAAATGAGAATACAACAACCCAAAATCTCTGAGACACAAGGAAAGCAGTACTAAGAGGGAAATTCATAGCATTACAGGCCTATCTCAAGAAATAAGAAAAAGCTCAAATAAACAATCTAACTTTACCCTTAAAGGAACTAGAAAAAGAACAGAAAACAAAACCCAGAGTGAGTAGAAGGAAATAATAAAGATCAGAAAAGAAATAAATGAAATAGAGTCTAAAAAACAATACAAAAATCAATGAAACCAGGAGCTGATTCTTTGAAAAGATAAAGAGGATTGACAAACTTTTAACCAGACTCATCAAGAAAAAAAGAGAGAGAGGACCCAAATAAATAAAAAGTGAAAGAGGAGAAGTAACTGACACCAAAGAAAAACAAAGAATTGTAAGAAAATATTACTAACAACTGTATGTCAACAAATTGAACAATCTGGAAGCAATGGGTAAATTCCTAGACACATACAAACTTCTAAAACTAAATCAAGAAAATTCGGAGAACCTGAATAGACAGATTACAACTAGTGAAATTGAAGCAGTAATAAAAAAGACTCCCAACAAATAAAAGTCCTGGACCTGATGGCTTTATAGCTGAATTTTACCAAACATTCAAAGAAGAACTAATATCTATCCTTCTCAAACTATTCCCAAAAATTCAACAGGGGGGAAGATTCTCAAACTCACTTAACAAGGCCAGCATTATGCTAATTCCAAAGCCAGACAAAGGCATGACAAAAAAAGATAATTATAGGCAAATATCCCTGATGAACATAGATGCTAAAATCCTCAACAAAACGTTAGAAAACTGAATCCAGCAATACACACATTAAAAAGATCAGCTTGGCTGGCATGGCTCAGCAATTAAGTATTGACCTATATGATCCAGGAGATAGAAGTTCAATTCCCAGTCAGGGCATGTGCCTGGGTTTCGAGCTTGATCCCCAGTAAGGAGTATGCAGGAGGCAGCCAATCAATGACCTGCTGATCATTGATGTTTCTATCTCTCTCTCTCCCTTCCTCTCTCTGAAATAAAAAAAGATATATTAAAAAAAAAAAAAGATCATACACCATGATCAAGTGGGATTTATTCTGGGGATGCAAAGTTGGTACAACACCCCCAAAACAGTAAATGTGATACACCACATAAACAAATTGAAAGATAAAAACCCCTTGATCATATCAATAGATACAGAAAAAGCATTTGATAAAATACAGCACTCATTTATGATAAAAAGTCTCAGCAAAGGGGGCACAGAGGGAACATACCTCAACGTAATAAAGGCCATATATGACAAACCCGCAGCCAAAATCATATTCAGTGGACAAAAATTTCAAGCGTTCCCCATAAGATAGGGAACAAGACAGGGATGCCCACTTTCACCACTCTTACTCAACATAGTACTGGAAGTCCTAGCCACAGTGATCAGACAAGAAAAATAAAAGACATCCACATTGGAAAGGAATAAGTAAAACTGTAACTATTTGCAGATGACATGATAGTATATATAGAGAACCCTAAAGGTTCCACCAAAAAACTATATCTGATCAATGAATTCAGTAAAGTAGCAGGGTACAAAATAAATATCCAGAAGTCAGTTGCATTTTTATACACCAATAATGAACTATCAGAAAGGGAAACAAAAAAAAAACAACACACGATCCCATTCACAATTGCTTCAAAAAGAATAAAATACCTAGGTCTATATTTAACCAAGGATCTAAAAGACCTGCACTCAGAAAATTATAAGACACTGAAGAAAGAAAATGAGGAAGATACAAATAAATGGAAGCATATACTGTGTTCATGGATAGGAAGAATTAATGTAATAAAATGTCCATACTTCCCAAAACAATCTACAGATTCAATGCAATTCTTATCAAGATACTAATGGAGTATTTCACATAGCTAAATTAAATGTTTCAAAAATGTGTATGGAACACAAAATACCCTGAATAGCAACAGGAATCTTGAGAAAGAAGAACAAAGTTAGAGGAATTAGTCTACCTGATATCAAACTATACTACAAGGCCATAGTAATCAAAACAGCATAGTACTGGGCCGACTGGCATGGCTCAGAGATTGAGCATTGACCTATGATCCAGAAGATCCCAGTTTGATTCCAGGTTAGGGAACATGCCCAGGTTTTGGGCTTGATCCTCCAGGGGGAGCATGCAGGAGGCAGCTGATCAATGACTCTCTCATCATTGATGTTTCTCTCTCTCTCTCTCTCTCCCTCCCTCTCTCTGAAATCAATAAAAAAATAAAATCAAACAAACAAACAAAAAACAGCATAGCACTGGCATTAAAGCAGACATAGATCAATGGAACAGAACAGAGAGCCCAGAAATAAATCCACGCCTTTATAGTCAATTAATTTGACAAAGGAGGCCAAAAAAAAAAAAAAAAAATACAATGGACTAACGAGAGTCTATTCAATAAATAGTGTTAGGAAAATTGGACAGATGTGCAAAAAAATGAAACTGGACCACCTTCTTATACCGCATACAAGAATAAACTCAAAATGGATTAAAGACTTAAATGTTAGACTTGAAACCATAAAAATCCTAAAAGAAAATATAGGCAGTAAAATCACAGACATTTCTCACAGCAATATTTTTTCTGATACATCTCCCCAGGCAAGGGAAACAAAAAAAAAATAAACAAATGTGGCTACATCAAACTAAAGTTTTTGCACAGCAAAGGAAACCATCAACAAAATGAAAACACAAACCACTTAATGGGAGGACATGATACATCTGATAAGGGGTTAATATCCACAATTTATAAAGAACTTATAAAACTCAATACCTCCCCCAACAATCCAATTAAAAAAATAAGCAAAAGTCCTAAATAGACACTTCTCCAAAGAGGACATACGGATGGCCAATAGACATATGAAAGGATGCTGAACATCACTAATTATCAAAGAAATGCAAATTAAAACCACAATGAGATATCACCTCACACCAGTCAGAATGGCTACCATCAATAACTCAAAAAATGTGTCGGTGAGGGTGTGGAGAAAAGGAAACCCTCATGCACTGGTAGTGGGAATGCAGATTGGTGCAGCCACTGTGTAAAGCAGTATGGAGTTGCCTCAAAAAAATTAAAAAATGGAATTGCCTTATGACAGAGTGATTCCTCTTCTGGGAATTTATTCGAAGAAACTTAAAACACTAATTCAAAAGAATATATGTTCATTGCCGTGCTATTTACAATAGCCAAGATCTGGAAACAGCCCAAGTGTCCATCAGTGGATGAGTGGATAAAAAAACTGTGGTACATTTACACCCTGGAATACTATTCTGCTGTAAAAAGGAAGAAAATTTTACCCTTTGCAACAACAGCATGGATGGACACTATGCGAAGTGAAATGAGTTAGTCAGAGAAAGACACGTACCATATGATTTCACTCATGTGGAATTTAATGAGCAAACTGAACTACCAAGCAAAACAGACACATACTTATAGATAGAGAGCAAGCAGACAGCTCGGGTTGGGAGGAGTTTTGGGGGGGTGGAGGAATGGAGCAAAAAAAAGAGAGAACTCATGGACATGGACGGCAGTGTGGGGATTGTGGGGGGGGAGGGGGATGGGTGGAGGCGGTAGAGGTCATAGAGGAAATAAAAGGTGATAAAAAAAGAAATTTAAACAGAAACAAGTGTTGGCAAGGATGTGGAAAAAAGGGAACCTTCATGCCCTATTGAGAATGCCAATTGTTGTAGCCACTGTGGAAAACAATATGGACTTTCTTCAAAAAATTAAAAATGGATCTGCCTTATGACCCAGTGACTTCACTTATGGGAATATGTCTGAGGAAACTCAAACACTAATTTGAAAGGATATATGCACTCCTATTTTCATTGCAGCATTATTTATAATAGCCAAAATTTGGAAGCAGCCCAAGTGCCCATCGGTAGATGACTGGATTAAAAAGCTGTGGTGCATTTACACCGCGGAATACCACTTGGCCATAAAAAAGAAGGAAATCTGACCTTTTGTGACAGCAAGGATAGACTTGGAAAGTACTATGCTAAGAGAAATAAGCCAGTCAGAGGAAGACAAATACCATATGATTTCACTTATATGCGGAATCTAATGAACCAAACAAACAAACAAAATAGAAAGAGACTCATAGATACAGAGAACAGACCTACAGTTGTCAAACGAGAGAGAGGTTAGGTGAAAAAGATGAAGAGATTAAGAGAGAAAACACTCAGACCAGGCGACAGTATGATGATTGCCAGAGGGAAAGTTGGTGGGAGGAGGTAAAAGAGGGTAAAGGGGGGATAAATGGTGACAGAAGGAGACTTAATTTTGGGTGGTAAACACACAATATAATATACAGGTGATGTATTATAGAATTGTACACTTGAAACCTATATTATTTTATTAACCAATGTCACCCCAATAAATTCAATATATTTTTTTTTTTTATTAGCAAAAGAACCAAGAATGCAGACATTTTAAAAATCCCGACTGCTATGAACATAAGTTGAGGTTTTCAGCCCTGGTACAAGCTGAATCAAAAAAAGAAATAAAAAGTTTAATGGTGCATTAACACATTTTTTCACTCATTTGCCATACTTACAGTGAAAATACAGATTTGGTCTAAATGTACAAACTCACAAGCAACAATGTACAACCTTTCTTCATTCTCCATGCTGAGAGACCTAAAAGTTTAAGGGTCAAACAATACCAAGTGTGCAGACTTTAAAAACCATCTAAGTTAGGGGATTCACTAGTTTTAGCTAAGATACATCTGAAACACTGAGAAGTGGTCAGTTATGTACAATAATGTGAAGTAAATTTTTTCGAAATAAACCTTTAGTGGAAAAACCCTGAAGAATATACCAGAGGAGCAATAATTTGCCAGCTTAAGGTATCAACCAATTTGTTTCAGCCAGTTTGAGTTCCTGTTCTAAAATCTAAAACTTATTTTTTTGTGTGAGCCAAGAGCTTCCTATCACGTCAGCATCTATGTTATTTATGAAGTAAAGGAGACTTAGGTGAAATGTTTTTATTCATCACAACTACTGTATCAATTGCCTAGGACCTTAACAGCATTATGGAAGTCTGGGAAATGTTTGTACATAAGGCCATTGCCTTAGCTGACTTAAAATTGCCCCCATACAGTGGTCCATAACAAGCCTTAGCGAAGCCTTTAAGAAAACAAACAGGTTAAAAAATGGATTAAAGGAGGCAAATGCAGCATCTGCCTTTAGAGCTATAAATTCAGGAATCCTCTCAATTATGAAGCCTTGCAGAGAAGTTGTTTCTCTTTCTCAAAATCTGGTGATGACAACATTCCTTACTACAGATCTGGCATTTTTTCATCATCACTGTCTTGTGAATCATCACCTGCTTCATCTACTCTGGTCAACCTGCGCCCTCATCAGCACCCATGTTCATCATCTCAGAGAAACAATCAAAATCAGACACGTCTTCATTTGAATCACCTTCCCAGTCTCTCCAATTAAAGCCCATACTAAGCCAATTAAGCTTTGCCCTTTTGTTAACCTTGGCCATGACTGGCCAGATTCTTCTTTTCCTGAACAACATAAAATTAATCTGTCTTTTTATGCTTGGAATCATTTGTATCAGTTTCAATGAAATGATTAAAATATCACTTTTTCCAAGACAACTGAATGTAAATTTGGATTTTTCAAAATTTACATTAACATCTTCATTGTTTTCAACACAAAATTTGATGAAGACATAGTCTTTTTTATTGTACCACTTTGCAAAAACGTGCTGCATTGTTAATGGGGCAGGGGGATGGGGATGGGTGAATGGGTGGGAAGTGGACTCTCCCCTAGTGGTGACTCCGGCATTTTCTCCTGGTGGGACCTCTTCTCGCTTCCCTCAGGCAATGGTGGCAGTGGAGGGCTGGACCTGGGTCCCCAGAAGGCACCTTGCAGAGAGAGGAGTTCCTCCAGTTATGGAGAAGAGGAAAGTGTAGGAAAAGGGTCACAAGGACAGAATGAATTTGCGTGTGTGCAAGTGAGAGCTGGTGAGAGTATATATGGTGCCTTTTCAAAGTGTATTCAATGCAGCATATGTGGCAAATACTTCCCCCGCAAGGAAAAATCACTGCATGGACACAATTAAATTTTATTACTCATAGAAGCATCTTTTATACATGTGACTTGGTAGTGTATTCCATGCACCAAAATGTGCTAAACACATTCTCTCAGTAAAGTAACTCTGTACTTGTTAATATATATAAATATTCTTAGCAACATCTTTTGTACACAAAATATTTTAAATGTTAAACACAAAATATTTTAAATGCATATTAATGTGGTGAATATATTCTTTCAGTGAAATAACATTTGCTCTTATTCACATACACAACTAGCACCATTCGAAACATCTTTCTGTATACGTTTCTTTACATAGTGTATTAAATGCAGCATATGCGATGAACACATTTTTTCATCAAAATAACATGACCTGGACACAGGAAGTTATATCACTCCCAGAAACATGTATTATAAATGTCACATTATAGAGTGTGAGCCATCCACCAAATGTGGTGAATGCTTTCTTTCAATGAAATAACATGGTGCTTATCCATATATAAAACTAGCATTCTGAAGAACACTTTTTTATATGCACCTTCACAAAGCTCATATGCATATATTGTGAAAATCATCTTTTACTGAAATAACACTATATTTGTTCATATATAAAATCTGAATCATTGGAAATATCTTTTATATGCAAGCATTTACAAAGGGCATGAAATGCCACAGATGTGGTGAACACATTGTTTAACTGAAATAACATCAACTGGACATAAAAAATTTTATTACTCTTAGAAACATTTAAACATGTGGCTCTACATGTGCATTAAATGCAGAATAGTGTGGTGAACACATGTTATTTCATAGAGGTAACTCTCTCTATACACCTATACAATTAACATTCTAATAATATTTTTCTCACAGTATTCTCATTTTTTACTTGCTTGAAAATTCAACTTCATTATTTTTCTATTAATAAAGTATATGCTAATCATAAAAAGAATGCAAATAATATAGAATTATATTATTTACAAAGTATATACAAAATATATAATAAACAAAGTGCAAAGCCATATTATTCTGCCACTGAATCCCTAGCAAATAACCACTGGTAACAGATTGTTTTATAACTAATTTACATACCTTTTTCTATACACGTATACATAAGCATTTATAAAAATTTAGTATAAATGAGTCATACAACAACTACTATGCTACATACAGACTTTTTTTTACATATGTTGCCCCCCAAGAATGAATGTATTTATTGAGAAGGGCTTCTGGTGGCTAACTGGGCTCAGCTTCATAGATAGAGCCTAGCAGCTGTTGCTAAACAAGGGCCTCTCATGCAGGACAGGCTTTAGGAAGAAGCCCACACTAAGCTGCCTGCCTCCCACACAGAACTGCCTCCCTGTTCTGTGTTCCTGCGGTCTGAGCCAGCCCTCATAAAGGAGTTCCTGGAATCCTATTTCACCAGTAGGACTGAGAGTTTTCTTGTCCAATCAGAGCTTTGCATCTATATCCCTCTATTAGCATCTTCACTGACCAATCTAAGCAGCTCCACTCCAATCAATCAAGATGGTTCTTTTTGGATCAATCCAACTGCAAGGATCTGGTGTACTCATTTGCAGGAAAACAGACCAATCAGGGGTCTGCGGTGGGCACTTCTCTATGTAAGTTAGCTCCCCTCTGGCTGGGGGAGTGCACTTTTCCTTTTCACCAAAGACTGAAGACTGAGTTTCTCTAGTTGGAGTTGAAACACCAACAACATCTCAGGGGACCAGAGTGGAGCAGATCAGAGCAGTGTTATGCTGGTGGGGGGCCTCTCCTGAGGGCCGCATCACCCAGGTGCCACCCCACCACATGCTGTTCCACATGCTGTGTAATAGAGCTGTAACACTATTGAGCTATCTCACAACTGTGCTGCTCTGCAGCTGTGCTGTATCACAATTGCACTGAATAAAGTCTCCTTCACTGAACCCTCAAATTGGGGATTCCTGTTGGCATTGAATTGGTGCCGAAGACCATATGTTGACACATACTTCATGGACATCTCTAATGCTCAGACATGTAGATCCATTTTTAAGAAATTGCCATTAGGGTAATTATAAACAATTAGAAATGTTGTTGAACTAGTTAAGAAAAAATCAGGGAACATGTATATCAATGTTTCTCTTCTTCATTCTACCCATTTTCTGAGGCATGGAAATATCATGTTGGACTTGGAACATTGCTTCCTAATAATTGAAGGTGATGGATTATAATTCTGGGCTCCTTACTGATGACTTGTGGAGCCTGGATTGTGCAGATATGGGAAGTGATCCACCCATGTTGAATTGGAAGAGAATTATAGACAAGCTGAAACTGCCTTTGCACAACAGACTAGGAACATTAGTTTTTATTTAGTGATAAGTACAGATCATATTCTACAGTTTCCAAACTCATAATTATGGCAATGTCTAATAACTTTTTATAATATTGCTTTTTAATATTTGCATTACACTCTTTTACACATTTAATATTGCATTGCACTTGGTGAACACATTCTTTTATTGAAATAGCACTACCTGGATCCAATGGAATTTTATCATTCATGGAAATTTTCGTATGCATGTGACATTACACAGTTTATTACAAGCTGAACACATTCTTTGGATAAAATAACATTGTGTTTATTTATAGATAAAACTAGCATTTTGAGAAAGATCTTTTATATATGTGCACTAGAGAGTGTATTCAATCAAGGCCTGTAGTGATCACATTATTCACTGCGATAATGACCCAAATCCAATTAAATTGTACTGGTTTTAGAAATATATTTTATTCAAGTGATTTTACATAGTGGATTGTATGCATCACAGTATGGTGAACACATTTTGTCAATGAAAACACGCTGCTATTTTATAGAGATACAACAGACATTCTTAGAAACATGTCTTATACTTGCTTGCATGATTACATATTGTATTAAATGCAGCACAGTGTGGTGATCACATCTTTCACAGGAGCAACATTACCTAGATACAATGCAGTTTTATAACCCATAGAAATATCTTTTATACATGTGACACTACATAGTGTACCCCATGCACCACCCACTGGTGAACACATTCTTTCAATGAAATAACACTGCAGTTATTCATATATATGTTCACATATATAACTAACATTCTTAATGTCTTTTATACATATGTATTTTTCAAAGTGTATTAAATGAAGCGCAATCTGTTGAACACGTTTATTCTCTGAAATAACACTGTATTCATACCTATAGCTACCATTCTTAGAAATATCTTTGACTCGTGTGCCTTTGCAGAATGTGTCAAATACAGCAGGATATGATGAATACATTTATTCCTGGAATAACACTAATAATTAACATATAAAACTACTATTTTTAGAAATATAGTTTGTACACATGACTTTTAAAAGGTTTTTTTTAAAGTGGAATAGTGTTGTGAATATACTCTCATTGAAATAACAGTGTACACAAAACTCAGCATTTTAGAAACATCTATGCATGCCTATCAGTACTAGACTTGGCTTATTAGAATTGCAAAGGGATATACTTCAAACTGAAATGAAAGGATGTTAATTAACATCATATAACCATATGAATGTAAAAAAATCTCACTGGGAAAGGTAAGTACATGTGTAAATAATTTACAACTATAGATTAAAGGTTAAAAATCAAACATTAAAAATAACAATAACTCAATAATTTGGTATTGGACATATATATGAAAAAGATGTAAATTATATCAATACCCTGAAATGAGATGGGAAGATAAAAGTATAAAGATTCTGTGTGCTATCAAAGTTAGCTTACAATAAGATAATATATTTTATGTAAGCCTCACAGTAACCACAAAGGAAAAACCTGGAGTGAATACACAAACATTATGGCAGTGTCAAGGCAAACCACCACAAAAAGTTATCAAATCACCGAAAGAGGAATCACAGAAAATCAAAAAGATACATTTAAAGACAGCAAGAGAAGAAACAAGGGGAAAAAAGGGTTTTCATAAGATTCAGAAAACAATTTAAAAGTGACAATACCTGTCCTTACTTACCAATACTTCAATTATAAATGGATTAAATTTTCTAATCAAAAGACAGAATGGCTGAGTGAATTAAAAAAAAAAAAAAGGTCCAAGGGATTCACTTTAATTTTAAGGACACTTGTAGGCAGAGTGAAGAGATTGGAAAAGATATTTCAAGCAAATGGTAACCTAAAGAAGGTAAGATAATTATAATGATATCATAAACAATAGGCTTTAAGCTAAAAATTATCTGAAGGGACAGGGAATATCAGTAAAGAAAGATAAAGGAGTTAATTCATCAAGAGGACATAATAGTTGTAAATACTTATGCACCTAGCATCAGAGTACCTCAAGTATGTAAAACAAGTGCTAACAAAAATCAAAGAAATAAACAGTAATGCCGTAATAGTTGGGAACATTATGCCCCCCTCTAAACAATGGATCTGTCATCCAATAGAGAATCAATGAAGACACATTGGTTTTGAACAACTACAGATAAAATGGACCAAACAAATATAATAAAACATTCCATCCAAGAGCAGTAGAATACATATTTCTTCTCAAGTGTACATGAAACATTTTCTAGTATACATCATACATTAGGCCACAAAACAAGTCTCAGCAAATTCAAGAAGACAGAAAGTATATCAAGTATCTTTTCCTACCACAATGGTATGAAACTGGAAATCAATAACGGGAAGATTACAAAAACATTAAGAAACTCATGGAAATTAATGAATACCTGAACAACCAATGGGGGAATCCCAAAATATCTTGAAACAAACAAAAATGGAAACAAAACACATCAAATCTTATGAGATGTAGCAAAAGCAGTTCTGAGTAAATTTATAATTATCACATATACATCAAGAAAAAAGAAAAAATCTCAAAAAACAACCTAACAAAGAGCTACAAAAAGAACAGACTGATTCCAAAGTTAGCAGAAGAAAAGATGTAATAAAGATTAGAGCAGAAATAAATGAAATAAAGACTAAGGACAGCAAGCGTGGCTCAGCGGTTGAGCATCGACCTATGATCCAGGAGATCACGGTTCAGTTCTGGGTCAGGGCACACGTCTGGGTTGTGGGCTTGAACCCCAGTTGGGGGTGTGCAGGAGGCAGTCAATAAATGATGACTCTTTCATCACTGATATTTCAGCTCTCTCTTTCTCTCTCCTTTCCTCTCTCAGAAGTCAATAAAGATATTTTTTTTTAAAAAAGAATAAGAACACAATAGAAAAGATTAGCATTAAACTAAAAGAAATAATCAACAAAAAGGGGTCACTCCACAAAACTGGAGAAAATATTTGCAAGCCATATATTATATAAGGGTTTAATATCTTAATATATAAGGAACTTATCAAATCATAGCATCTAGGACTGGAGAGAATGATCCTCAAATATATTTTCCAACTTTTATTTTTCACCTGGACACAGGATCTCAGATGCAGATCCCTAGGACAAAAAGGGTTCCAGATCTCTCCAGAGGAGAGGAAGATACTTGGATGAAAGGAGTTAGGGGTGAGGAGATTAGAGTTGCCTCTCCAGTCTAGAACAGTAGCACCTGAACACACGTGCATACACCCACCCACCCACACACACACACACACACACACACACACACACACACCTCACACAGATGATAGATTATGATACATGCATATATATATATACCTGCTTAGGCTTCAGGTTCCACCTCTGTTCTGCCTGCCCCATACTTCATACAGACTTAGGGGCTTGCAAATGCTGCTAAGATGTTTCCTTTTATTTTTATCTTCCTGCTCCTGCAGTTTCCTCTCCATGTGAAGTCTGGCTGCCCCCAGTTGTTTTTTGAGAATGAAACTGTGTATACAAGGATGGAGATGCGGGTATTGGTGGGCTTTTCCCCCTTTATATATTTTTCATACAGTGGGATCAATAAGCTTAGCAAGTATGTCATTTTCCAGCAGTGTTTTTTTTCATTTGTTTTTCTACTTGAATATTATGCTTAATGGTGACGAGGGGATCTGTGGGTGGATAGACCAAGGCTCTCTGCATCACCTATCTTGTCCTTCCCACCTGCAGCCTCACCTCCCCAGACTGTCCATAATTTATTTTGTCTCTTCCCACTGACTTGTTTCATTTCAAAGCAAGAAGAGAATTTTTCTGTTTTCTTGCTTTTAGTTTCCACTTTTCAGGGATTAGAGCTTAGTGAGATAGCACTCTCCACCAAGGTACTCCACCACCCTGCCCATCCTCCTGCCTCAGCTGTCACCATGTCAGGGCCAGTGATGTCCCTTAGAAACACAGTCCATTGGCATGAATTCAGTGCTGAGAGGCTGCAGGAAAGGGTCCCTTTCTCATATTTCTTTTCATTTCTAGATGTTTGCTTATCTTTTTATTCTTTGATGATTTCCACATTTACCTGTCTTTTTTTACTTTCATAATTTCTCAAAATGCATTTGCCATATTATTATCAATGTTTAACATACATACTCAAATTCTGACAAATGCTGCTGGTTGTTGTTTCTTTCTTTTTTTTTTTTTTAAAAAAATGTCTTTATTGATTTCAAAGAGAGGAAGGGAGAGGGAGAGAGAGATAGAAACATGAATGATGAAGGAGTCATTGATTGGCTGCCCCCTGCACACCCCTTACTAGGGATCGAAACTGCACCCCAGGCATGTGCCTTGACAGGGAATGAAACTATGACCTCATGGTTCATAGGTAGACACTCAACACAGAGACACGCTGGCAGGGCTGGTTGTTGTTTCTTAGCCAATGTCAGGGCTACAGGATTTGGGGTCGGTTCAGCCAGGAAAAATCTGGCTTGAATGTTGTGGAGGCAAAACCCAAGTTTAACTCTTATCTCCCAGCAGATCAGGCATTCTGGATGGTGGAGAGTTTGTTTTCCATCATAAGATGAGAAGCCAAATGCTCTTCCTCTGCTCTGCACTCATGGACACATGCACTGGAAACCCTGTTAAAAGAACATAGTTGCTATTACAGAAGGTTTCATGTTGTGTAGGGCCTGACTATTCCACTAACCACAAGGGGCCCAATGTGCACAAGACTTTAGGGCCATGAAAATGTTTTAATTACAGTCAATAATACTTTGTTGACAGAAGGTAACTAGATTTATCGTGGGGATCACTTCTACTTACAAATGCGAATACATGACAAAATGGGGTTATTTGCCTACATGTCTCTTTAACCTTTTTTTAAACATAAGAATATATCATAAATGCCCTAGTTGGTTTGGCTCAGTGGTTATAGTGTTGGCCCATGGACTGAAGAATATATCATGAATATGTTTCTATTTAAGTGAGTATCTACTTATCCTTAACTAAATGTCTGCTCTTAACTATGCTATGGCTGTTCTTAACTAATGATCATTTTTTTTGCCTACATAGTATTTATTGTATCCTTAAGTCTAACATAATTTTAGCATTGCACTGATGTTTGAGTTTTTAATTGGTTTCTATTTTTGTTACTATAATTAGGAAAATAATAAGCATACTCATTGAGAAATTGGGACATAAACAATTTTGAAGATTTAATAGCAGAGGACTTTATACAATTGATGAGACATCAAACCACAGATTGAAAAATCTCTTTGAATCCTAAACAGACAAGTACAGATAATGCACACTAATGTACATCACAGTAAAATTTCTGAAAACCGAAGACAACATCTTCAAGGCAGCCAGAGAAGAAAAAAAGAACACTTTCAAATGATCAGTAAAAACAATGGAAGACAATGGAATGAGAATTTTAAAGTGCTGAAAGAAATCTACTAACCTAGAATTCCATACCCAGGATTAATATGCAAAATCGGGGGGGAATTAAAAACATTTACAGAAAAACAAAAGCTGTGAGATTTCATTAATAAGTCACACTACATGAAACCTAATTTATAAAGTTATTTTTTTCAGAGAGAGGAAGGAAGGACAATCAAAGAAGTAGGAGGAGATTAAGAACAAAAAAAGGTAAATATGAACACTGACTTATGAAACAATAATGTCTGGTGAGGTTTTTAATATAAAGAGAATTAAAGTATAAAACACAACAGCATATAAATCAATATTTGAGAATTAAAGTATCCTAAGGTCTTTACATTTTCTGGGAAGAGTAAAAGTGCCAACAGTAAATTCTGATATATTAAAGGTGTGCATTGTAACTTAAGGGTAACCACTAAAAGAACAGTAAAATTTCAAGCTAAGACAAGGGAAGGAGGGAATAAAAAGTTAATTAAAAAAAAACTTTATGTAGGAAGGAAAAAGAAATCTGGAATAGGCAGGACAAAGAAAATACGCATAGTAAGATGTAGATATACACCCAAATGTATCAGTAATTACATTAAATATTAATGGACTAATTGTTCCAATAAAAAAGCAAAGATCATTAAACTAAATAGAAAACAAAATCCAACTGTTTGCTATTAATAGGAGCCACATCTAAAACATAAAGATACATGTTTTGAAAAACAAAGGATAGGAAAAGATAAACATGCAAACACTCAGAGAAAGCTGGCAGAGTTGTGTGTGTTTTCACAAAGTATACTTTAAGGCAAAAGAGCCTTATTAGAGAGAAAGAGGGGCACTTCAGAATAATGAAAGATTTGATTCATGAGAAAGATGCAGTTCTAAATGTTAATGTACCTAATAGCATAGTCTCAAAGTACATTAAACCAATATGTGCAAAAGACAAATAGACATTTCAAAACAGGGTATTCAAATGGCTTATAAGAGAAGTGGGCATTCAGCACCATTAGTTACTAAGGAAATACAAATTTAAGCTGTACTGAGATACCACTGCACACTCATCAGAAAGGTGAAAAATAAAGACTGACAATGACAGGTGTTGATGAACAACTAGAACTTACATAATTGCTGGAAGGAGTAAACAAACGGAAAATATCTACTAAAGCTAAACCTATGTTTACCCTAAAACTTATGAATTCCACTAATTGGTATATGCCCAGGAGAAATGAGTGTATGTATCCATCAAAAGTCATGTTTCTAAGGATGTATATAGCAGGATTTTTCACAATAGCCCCTGATAATAGAGAGAATAAAATGGAAAAAGCATTGCTAAGAGAGTCACTTAAAATAAAGTCAGGAGAAAATAGGGCCTATGCACACCTTGTGCCTTAATTTTCAGAGCCTCTGCTAAGTTGCTGACCAACTGTTGCTAAACTCAGCTCAGTGCCCAGCCATAAACATCCTGGAACAACTGCTGCTAAAAAAAAGAAAAAAGTGGACACATACGAACTTTATTTCCTCCTTGTAGATTTTACCTCTCTCATTTGCATTTTGGAACTAATTAGTTCCCCTTAACCTAGCCAGGATCCTTTATTTGCATGAAGGACCATAATGGGAACCACACTTATAAATTTCACTTCTATAAAACCCTGCATCTTTGTTCTCTTTAGAGCACAATTTGGTTGCTGCCTGAATTTGTAGCTCTTGGAATGCAATTCTTTTTGCTCAGATAAATCTTTTTATTCTCTGTTACTGCATAACCCTCTCTTTTGGTTAACACCCCAAATTGGAGACAATTCAAATGTCCATCAGTAGTAGCATAGATAAATTGTACTATACTTTTACATGGAAGTTTACATAACAATCACAAGAATGAACTACCGCTATTTGCAATAACACAAATGAAGCTCATAAACATAATATCAAGCAAAAGAAGCCAGACAGGAAAGAATGTATACTGTATGATTGCATTTATATACATGTCAGGAACAGGTAAAACTTAATGTTATCACCCTCAGTCAGAAAAATTATAGTGGAGTGAGGGGAAGCATACTGACTTGGAAGGACATGAAGAAAACTGAAGTGCTAGGAAATAATATATCTTGATTTGGATTGTTTGGGTTTATACATAAAATTCATTAAAATGTATATGTAAGTTTTATGTACTTTATACGTGTTATACCTTAAGAAAAAACAAGTAAAACAAAAACTGATAGAACTACTTACAAGGAGAAATAGACAAAAGCTATAATTAAATAAAAATATTTTACACATCTCTCAGTAACTGATAGAACAAGCCAGTTTTAGAGATCAGTAAGGAGGTAGAACATTGGAATGACATGATCAGCAAACATGACCTAACGGACACACAAGGAACACTGCACCCAACAACTGGAGAACATGCTTTCTCTTCAAACTCACATTAAACATTCACAAATCCAGCCACCTGATGGTCCACAAAGCAAGTCTCAACAAATTTCAAAAGACTGAAATCATATAGAGCATCTTGATTGTAAGGTAATTAAGATAGAGATCAATTTAAAATAAAAATTAGAACATTTCATGTATTTGGAAATTAAGAAACCTTTAATAGCCCAAAGGTCAAAGAAGAAATCACATAGGTGGGAATTAGAAAAAATGTTTTTAAAAGAGTTATAATAAAAATACCTGTTGAAACTTTTGAGGTAGAGCTAATACCAGGCTTAGAGGGAAATTTATACCCTTAAGCGCATGCATTAGAAAAGAAGACTAAATAAGTAGTTAGCTGAATATCATGTCAAAAAGCTAGAAAGTAATTTTAATCACTTTAGCCCTTACCACTTCTCTACCTTTTCAGTTCACTTGCTCTCATTGGAAACAGTGATCTATGAGTTCCTTAGGTTCAAGGATTATGTCTTATTCTTTGTATCCCCAGTGCCTATAAGTACCTTGCACACAGTTAATACTTGTTTAAACTGAATAGAACTCGTGTCAGTGCCTTAGGTTAGAAACCTGGGATCTCACATCCACACACTTACAAGAGCCAGGCAGGTGATGTGATGCGTGAGGCCAACAGGATGGGGAAGGTAGCCTACTGGAGAGCACCTGTCCCATCTCCAGGGAAGACTGCTGCTGCTTGGCCCCGGTTGATTGTTGCCATGGGAGAGTCCTGGCCTGGGATGGCTAAATCTCCTCCATTTGTTTGTAAGAAGGCAGAAATGCAGATTTTGATGTGAAATCTCTATTTTTAAAGTGTTGGAAACTAATTAATTTTTTAAAAATACAGCTAGTGCCTGGCCGGGTGTGGCTCAGCAGTTGAGCATCGACCTAGGATCCAGGCGATCGGGGTTCGACTCCCGGTCAGGGCACATGCCCCGGTTGCGGGCTCGATCAATGACTCTCTCATCATTGATGTTTCTCTCTCTCTCTCTCCCTCTCCTTTCCTCTCTCTGAAATCAATAAAGATATATTAAAAAAAATATATATATACAGCTAGTGCCAAACCAAACTATATGGCCTTATGGCTGCCAGTTTGCAACCTCGGGTTTTACTTCCCACCTTAAGAGTTGGGAATGTATTTCATGTCTAAATAGCCCAGCCAATAGGCTCTTGAGCATCAAGCATATTTCTGCCTGAAGAAAAGGGTGGTGACTGCTTCCTAATTGGATTTCTGGGTCATACCTGTAGGAGGTTTGCAGGGCTTTTTAAAGCTGTCTTTGTAGCTGTTTACCCCTCTGAATCAGACATGTGTTCCCAAATATTTTTGTCCCCTTTGTGCAATATTCTTTTTTTAAAAAATAAATACATCTTTATTGATTTCAGAGAGAGGAAAGGAGGGGAGAGACATAGATAGAAACATCAATGATAAGAGAGTCATTGAACAAGCCCTCAATTGGGCATGTGCCCTGACCGGGAATCGAACCCCGATCGCCTGGATCCAACCGCTGAGCCATGCCCGGCCGGGCTTGTGCAATATTCTTAATGACATATTCTGACTTTTTCACTCTGTTTTCTACACATTTATCACTTCTGCTTTTGGATTTTTATGCTGGAAAATCTGAGGCTTACATGGAAGATTGATTTTTTTTAATGCCCTTGCATTGTTTTTTTGGCTGTAACATTTGCATACAATTATGGCGCTTTAAAAATAGGAGAACTAGGTGTTTGAAAAAATAATCTTCTGCTTAGGTGAGCACATGGAAAGGCCAGCCTTTAATTTTTTTAACATTCTAGTTACATGATGGTAACCCTTGTGATGATTTCTACCCCTTGCAGTGCAACACCTGGTTTTTGTTCCAGGGACAAGGACCCAGCCTGGCTGACTCAACCCTTGCTCAACTGAGGAAGAGTTGGTTGAAAAGCTCATGTTTCCACTGGCCAGCAGATGTCACTATTTCAAAGTTATTAGAGGAAAAATGTCTAGGGTTTACTTGACTTCCCTTTTGTTTGGTAGAGGTTTTATTTATAGTACTGGTGGAAGATTTTTTTATTCATACCTTTCTGTATTTTCCAAATGTTCTTTAAAAATCAGTTATTTTTATAGACTTTGTTTAAAAGTGTTGATGGCTTCAGTGGGCTTCTGTAGGTCATTGCTTATGGAGAGATAACAGCAGCCATTTACTGAGCTGGGCTCCATGCTCCACATTCTACACACATTACCTTTAGTAGCCATCTGTCTTCCAGGGTTGTTGTGAAGTTTACCTCAGTTTGCTGGAAGAGGAGCCTGAGGCCAGAAGTGAGATGAGTTGCCCAATGACACACAGCTAGTGGAGATGGGATTCAGATGCAAGGAGATTTATCTTCAGAGCCAGGCTCTTAAGTTTTTTCAGAGCTGTATTTTTTCCCAAAGAAAAAATATTTTAGCAGCTTGAAACAGCAATCACTTGCAATGTAGAGAGGTGTGTGTGTGTGTGTTGTGTGTGTGTGTGTGTGTGTGTGTGTGTGTGTGTGTATATATATATATATATATATATATATATAATACTGACCCAAAAATGTTTTTTAAATAGATTTTAGAGAGAGAGGGAGAGAGAGAAGCATCGATGTGAGAGAGAAACACTGGGGATCGAACCCTCAACTTAAGTATATGCCCTGACTGGGAACCAAACCTGCACCCTTTTGGTGCATGGGGCAATGTTCCAATCAACTGAGCCAACCAGCCAGAGTGAAAGAAGTATATATTTTTGAACAAAATCTTAGAAATAGCTTTCTGGTTTTCCTTTTGCAAATTTCAGCCTACTATTTGCTTGAAGAAAATAGACTTCTTGGTCTTTGAAAATGGGACTGTGTTGTTCTCTCAGGCTTTGCTCCTTCACCACATGCAAACAAATATTAGTGATACAGTATTTCCAAAAAGGCATCAAGCTTAAGACTTATTTATTATAAAGTTTACTAAAAGAATTTCTTATTTAAGTTTACTTGTCGAACTGAGAACTTCTCAACTTCCTGAAGAAATAGACTGTCTGCAAATGAAAAGATAAACCTGTTTAAGTGCACTTATATTTGTTCACGTCTTAAAGAACTTTCCATAGAGCTGCAGAGTTCTGAGGGGATAGTTGTGTTCATCACTAGGGAATGAATGGTCAATCTCACACCCTCTGTTCACCCGGGGTTCTCACTACAGAGGTCATGTGAGAAAAGTAAGAAAAGGCTTTGTATCTTTTGGGCTGCTATGAAAGGACTTTTGATTCTTACAAATTGTCCTGGCATAGTGCTGTCCATCATCCTTCTGAATTTTTAAATCTTTTGTGGTTGCTATTAACTATAACACCTATTACCCTTTTAGATTTTCTTAACTAATAAGAGAAAGGTGGCTTATTTTTGTTATCTACAAATATTTAACACGTGTTCACAGGGATGGCAAGTAGTTCAGAGTAGCAAAATTACCGCTCTAGTGGGGAGAGAGACAATGAATCTAAGTAAACATCATGTGCTGGTAAGCACTCTGAAGGAGTCGTAGATAATGGGTGGGATTCTATTTTAAAGAGGATAGTCAGGGAAGGCCTTCTTGATAAGGTGATGTTTGGCCAGAGGCCTGAATGAGGTCAGGGAGAGAATACGTGGACACCTGGGGGAAGAGTTCCAAAAAGCAGGACACCTAGACCAGAGGGAGCATGCCTGGTAAGGTCAGGGGATAGCAAAATGGGTGAGGTGGCACAGTGGGGGGTGGGGGGGAAGACTGGTGGGTGAGGCCAGAGATGTAGGAGGGCCAGATGATGTCAGGACTGGTCAGCTACCATAAGGACTCTGCTCTTCCTCTGAGTCAGGGGCAGCCATTGGAAAATTCTGAGCAAAGCAGTAATATGGACCCATATATGTTTTACAAACTTAAATCTGGTTGTTCTGGAACTAGACTGGGAAGAGCAAGTGGCGGGTAAGAATGGAAGCCAAAGATAGTTAGGAGGTTACTGCTGTGGCTGGGATGATAGTGACAGCAGTGACAGTGGTGAGAATCAGACAGGTCTGGGGCCATTATAAAGGAAGACTTGCTGAGAATTGCAGGTGGGATGGTTGTAGCGTTTGAAAGACAACAAGTCATTAATGTTGACTCCAAGGTTTTTGGCCTGAGCAGTTAGTTGGTGGAATGAACTTGCCATTTATTAAGATAGAAGAGGAATGGGTATATGGGAGTGGGGTGGGGAGTGAGATGAGTAGTTACATGTGGCTGAATATAGCTGAAAAACTCACAGCAATGACACCCTACGTAACATAGAAATTTATTTATTTCTATTTAATAAAAGAAGGTCAAAAAAATGGGCTGTCTCAAGGTGACTCCCTGTGGTTATCAGGGATTCAGGCTCGTTCTAGGCCTAAGGTGTGTCCTCATGCTCAAGGTCCCACATGGCTGTGCATGAGCCATCAGATCTGCATTCCGGGTAACAAGAAGGAAGAAGAAGAAGGGGACTAGAGTACCCGCTCGCTTTTAAGGGACTCCTGAAAGTCCACACGTTCCCTTGCATCTCATTGGCTGAAGTGTAGTCATATGGCCACATCTGGCTGCAAGGGAGTCAAATGCCTTTGGAAGGTTGTGTGTAACCTCTAAATAAAATTGGGGTTCTGTTACTGAGCTTCTGAATGAGTATTAAAGTAAGCCACCAGCTCTTGTCCCTAGAGTTTGGAGTTCAATTTTGGAAGAAGAGAGTTCTGACCATATCTCCGGCACTATCTAGCTGTGTGACTTTGAGCTGAGATTCCACATCACTAAACCTTGATTTCAACTGCAAAATAAAAGAATTGGACTGAAATATTTTTAGATTCCCTTCTACCTGTAACATTGCATGAGTCTGAGTTTGTCATATAGTAAGGTAAATATAAGTTTTATAACACAGAAAAAAAGTATTTGAAGAAAATATTATGCAAGAAGATGACTATCAAATGTTTTAAAATTGAGTTTTGTAACTGAAAGTTTAATTTCAAATTTATTCATGAATGCAGTTCCAGTCTCCTATTTTAAGATGCTTTCTGCATATGGGTATTGATGATTTTAATATGTGCCTGAAAAGAAGCATATGAATTTCATAATGCTAGTATGTATTGTATAAACTTGATATTTATTTTATGGAAAGAAAAAATAAAAATGTGAATAATCACCTAGTCCATTATATATGTGCCTCCATATGTGCCTTTCTGTTAGCCTCATTTACCAAGTTTTGACCTGTTCAGCCAATTTAGTACATGTATTCAAATCCACAAACTACAGAATGTCTCCATGCATATAAAGTCTATGCCCTTCAGGGGGTCGGCAGTTTATTATTGGGAATACCATAAGTATACAAATAGGCATGTAATAAGGCAGAAAACAAGTTTTCTGAGAGGGGTTTCATGTGTTCTGTGTTTGAGAGGGAAAGCAGGCTATGTAGAGAAGGAGCTATTCATGGTAGCCTTGGACATCTGGATGGCCCCGGGCGGGAGGGATCAGCCACAAAGACATTCTAGATGAAAGGAAAGGAAGTATCAGGCAACAGAGAATGTTCCAGTTCAATGGAGGTGAGGTGTGGGGACACAATGGAAAGATCACGGTATTTAGGGTTAAATAGACCTGGTGCTAAACCCTGAATGTGCCACTCGCTAGCTAAGACCTTGGGCAAGTCACTTAAACTATTTGGGTCTCAGTCCTCATCTATAATAGGAGATAAGACTTACCCTCTTCATAGGATAATTGTCTTATTGAATGTACATATGTAGTATCATCTGCAATAATTTACGTAAAAGAACCTGCCTCAGGGCCTGGCACCCTGTGCTTCCATAAATAACAGGCCCCTTCTCTTATATGGGTGACCAATATTGTCCCTCATTACTTTTAAAGCTGTCAAATACTAATACTTTTATTAGCAGTAACTTGATCTGCATTTTATATTGTCTGATTCTGTTTCCCTACAAATACAGTGGCATGCTACAAACCAACTGAAGTTTCTGTGGAAAAGCAGTGGCATTATAAAGAGAATGAGGTAGGGGTATAACTTAGTGACCTGGTGATCGCGGCATATTTGCTTCCAGGAACAACAATGCAGGGTGAGAAATGACTTGGTCCACCCAGGGGAAGTTACAAACTCTAAACCTGCTCTTCATGCAGATATCCAGCCTCTCCTTTCCTCTCACCTCCCTTCACTCCCAGTACCCAGGCTTGTCACGTTTACTTCCCAAGGAAAGCTGCATTTCAGACTCTTCTCACCATCTCCACCAACCCCTGGCTCCTCAGCACCTCTCTTCTGAACTTCTAACTATTCTTCCAACATCCCCTCTGGGATACAAACCTTGGAGCTTCCTCCTTGCACACTCAGCTGTTGTCTTCTGACCTCTCTGCATGAATTTCTGGGGGGCCTGCACATTCTTTAATAACTCCTTCACTCACTTTATTAATATGTGTATTTATTCAACCATCATTCACTGAGTGTGCATGGACAGCAGGCACTGTGCTTGGTACTAATGCTACAAAACAATTCCTGCCCCTTCAAAAGCCAGGCGCACTCAGAAGGCTTTAGGCTGGGGGAGCAACGTGGTTGAATCAGTGATTTAGAAAAACCACTCTGGCTGCAGGAGGGAAGTTGGAGGGAGGGGTCAGGCTGGAGGGGGTCAGGGAGACGCAGATGGGAAACAGGCCCAGTGATTCAGACAAGAGATGGTGAGGCCTGAGCAGGGACATAGCTGTGGAGATGGAGAGAAGCACTTACACAAGGTACTTAGGAGGTAGGAATCACAGCCTTGGAGTCTGAATGTGAGTGGAGGGAGAGAAAGGAGCCTAGGATAACCGCAGTGGGTGGTGTCATCATTCATGTAAGAGAAAACACAGGAAGAGGAGGGGAGAAAGGAGGAAAGGGAAGGAAATGACTTTAGTAGAACTTGGCTTCCCAAGCCCAGTTTCTATTTCTAGAGAAGGTCTGATTAATCGGAAACTTCATTCAGGAGAGACTCTACTTTCAGGAATAATCAATCTCGCCTAATCCTTTACTCCTGGGAACTATTGATCTGTTCTCTATAGCTTTGCCTTTTCCAGAATGTCATATAAATGGAACCATACAGTGTGTAGTCTTCTGAGTCTGGCCTCTTTTACTTAGCTTAAGGCATTTGATTAATTTATGTTGTTATATATATCAGTAGTTCATTCCATATCATTACTGAGTAGTAGTGTTCCCTGCTGTGGACTTACCACAGCTTATGCATCCTGCAGTTGAGGGGCTTTTGGTTTATCATTTTGGAGGATTACAAATAAAGCTCCCAAGCATCTTCACGTACAGGTTTTTGTGTAACTAGGATTTATTTCACTTGGGTAAATACTGGGAGTGGGATTAATGTCTTGTATGGATGGTACAGTAAGTTTAAAATGATGTTTAATTTTATAAGAAAATATCAAACTGTCTTCCAAAGTGTTGTTCCTTTTTGCATTTCTACCAGCAATGTAGGAGCATTCCAATTGCTCCACATGCTTGTCAGCATTTGAGATTGTTAGCGTTTTCTTTTATTTTTTAATTTTCACCATTCTAATGTGTAGTGTACCTCAGTGTGCTTATAATTTGCATTTGCTAATGACTAATGATGATGAACATCTTTTCATGTATTTATTTTCCATCTGTATATTTTCTTTGCTGAACTATCTGTTCAAATACTTGCCCATTGAAAAAGTTGATTGTTTTCTTTTTATTAAGTTGTAAGACCTCCTTATGTATTCTAAATATAAGTCATTTGTTAAATATATGATCTGCAAATATTCTCTCCCAGGTTGTGGCTTGTCTTTTCATTCTCTTAACAGTCAGTGTCTTCTGCAGGGCAATAATTTTTAATTCTTGATGAAGTCCAGTTTAACAATTTTTTCATTTATGGATTATGCCTTTTGCATCATATCTAATTTCTCTTTAGCTAACCTTAAGCCACAAAGATTTTCTTCTACAAGTTGTAGCTTTGCATTTTGATCCATTTTTAGTTAATTTTTGTATAGTGTATGAAGTGTAGATTGAGGTTCATTTTTTATTTTTATTTTTTGCATGTGTATGTGCAGCTGTTCCAGCATCTCTCATTTTCTGATTGATTTGATTTTTCCACCTTCTCCATGAATTGCTTTTGTACCTGTGACAAAATGTATTGACCATATGTGGGTTCCATAGAATGTGGAATATTTTATTCCACTGAAGCTCCTTTCTATTCCTAGTTTAAGCTGGTTTTTATTCTCTAATCATATATGAGATTTTTATCTAAAACATCTTTGTTGGCTCTTTGTGATTGTGTTCCATATTGGAATAGAAAGGAACTATCTTCACTAGAAAAAGGGCATCTACAAAAACAAAACAAAGCCTACAGCTAACATTACACATTTACACTACACTTAGTGGTAAAGACTGAACGCTTTCCCCATAAGATCAATAACAAGGTAAGGATAACTGTTTTCACTATTCCAATTCAACCTCATACTAAAAGTCCTAACAAGTGCAGTAAAGTAAGACAAAAAAAAGACATACTGGTTAGAAAAGAAGGAAGAAAACTCTCTGTGACAGACAACATGATCATCTCTGTAGAAAACTGATGGAATCCACCAAAAAAGAAAATAAAAGCTTTCCTAGAACTTATGAGTTTACCATGGCTATAGGATACAAGGTTAATATACAAAATCCATTGTTTTTCTGTTTTCTAGCTATAAACATTCTCTCCTCTCATGGAGAGACCAGCACAGCAGGCATAGGGGGTTGGAATAATTATAAAACAATACAGTAATTGCTTTACAGAGCAGAGGGGTCTCTGGGCTAAAGCCAGAGGATGAGAGCCCTTGCCTGCTGGACATGATGCAGAAAGACTAGGATTGCCAAGGCTCAGAGCCTGGTGTATGGAGGGCGAGCTCAAGACAAGGGTGGACATGCAAGAAATGACCAAGGTGGACATTGTCCTGCTGGCTCACTAAGAACCAGGGTCCTCTGCCTTCACATCTTTTGCAGTTAAGGAACAGGAATCGAGCATAGGACCCAGGAGGCAGATATTCCACAGGGCAACAACTGGCTTGCTAATGTACCTGTCTTGCTGCCTAGTTCACGTGGGCTCAGCAAATATTTGTTTTTTGAACTCACATCATGTTCCTCTGGCTGCTACCTGCCCTGCCTGGAGCAGGCACTCCTCCTTTATGACTGTTTTTTCTCATCACAGAGACCTCAGTCAGTCACCTTGCCATTTCCACAGACCTCTGTTGGGAGCGCTCCAGAAATGATGTTTGCACAGCCTGATGATCTCGGAAGCATGACTCTCTGTAAATACAGTTTTATTATTAGAAGGCAATGAATTTTTAAAAAGTCAATTCTGGCCTTTCCTCATGGCAGAGTGTAACTCAAGTCTGTTTTTTCTTCATCAGAAACCTTGCAGGCCTCAGCTCTGTGCTGAGGACATGACTTAGGTAGCAGTTAAGGCCACAGATGCCCAGGGGGGCCAGGAAGGTCCAGTGAGTGATGGAGCACAGCTTCCCATCCCCTGGGAATGTTCAGGAATATTCACCCCCAGGTCCAGGGTGACTTGTCAAGAGAAGACAGAAATCTGTATTTTATGTGAAGTCTCCTGAGTTTTAAATATTGGCCTCAAATTAAAAAATTACCAAAAACAAACCAACCAACCACTGTGAAGGCGTAACATGACACATCTGTTTCTGAGTTTACTCCCCTCTCCCTGCCCCCTCCAGGTAGCGTCTGGCCTATGGTAGCTTTGTCCTAATGTTAGGTTTCAGCAATTGAACCCTATTGCAGGAAGGAGAGCTGAGATCTCAAGGACGTGAGCCTAGGTCAGCAGCAGAGGGCAATGTCCGTGTTGGGCATGATATTTTTAAACTATGAGTCCTTAACATTTTCAGCTTTACACTGAGTTTTCCCTTGATGTTTCCAGTCAGAGGGCTTGCCCTAATAAGGCATATGTTCTACAGCACTGTGGGGTGAGGCACACGAGCAGAGCTTATACCACCACATAGGTCTTGGTTGAAATCCAGATTTTGTCACCCTTTGGCTGTGTGATGTGGGCAAGTCACTGAACCTTTCTGGACTTCATCTGAGCAAGAGGAATGGTAATAATTCCTATTTCAGAGGACGACTGTGAGAGATACTGCAGGTAAAGCAGTAAGTACCCTCTCTGACAGAGTGAAACCCACACAGAGGGTTTCCTTCCCCTCAGTGTCTCTCACTACCAACATATAACCTAGGGTATGTAGAAAACCCTGTGGGCAACTACTAGGGACAGGAAAATAAGAAAAAAACCAGAGTCAGCCAGCATTTGGGGCATGTCTTTCTTTCTCAGCAGGTTGCTGATGTAACTGAGAAACACATACACACCTAACTGGCCTTTACTGATGGGATCAAGTAGCTTGCAGGACAGAGTTTGGGCCTTGGAGCCCCCTTAATGCTTGGCATTTACCCTTGGGCCTTGCATGGGTATAAAGTGATTCTTTCTCTTGGATGGAGTTTATTTTCTTTCCCCCTCCTGGGTTTTCACCAGAGAGCATGGCGTGACCCTCTCCAAGGCACTTATTACTCTATCTCATTTCCCTGTGGACAGGTCTCTTCCCTCTCTTATTAGACTGTAAGCCAGTGAAAGGTGGGTTGGACTGTAGATAGAGTCTTCACCTAATTTATCCTTGTATCTCCCTTTTCCTCCATCAACTTGCCAAGTGGCTACCAACTATTGCTAAAACAAAACAAAAACTCTGCTAATTAAGGACTGGACCAAGAAGCCGAGTATCTAAATTCTCTGCTAATCCCATCCTAGCTCTTGTGCATTGATAGTTTTTACACCCTTTTCCACTTTAAAAATGTCAATGATATCAATTATTGACTTCATCATTAGATTGTTGTCTGTCTCCCCCATTACGTTACAGATTTTTTGAGTGCCCATACAACTTCAGACATAAAATCTTGGAAATAATGGACTGTGAAGTATAGGAACTGGGTCTCTTTTAAAAATTGAGGCAAAATTCACGTAACATAAATTAACCATTAAAAGCATACATTTAGTACATTCACACTTTTATGAAACCATCACCTGTATTTAGTTCCAAAATATTTTCATCATCTAAAAGAAAATCCTGTACCCATTGAGTTATATTCGCCACCCCCTCTCCCCCCAGACCCTAGCAACCACCAATCTGCATTCTGTCTCTATAGATTTAGTTACTCTGGATATTTCATATCAATGAAATCATATAATATATGGCCTTTAATGTCTGGGTTCTTCATTTAGCATAATGTTTTCAAGGTTCATCCATGTTGCAGTGTGTATCAAAACTTTATTCTTTTTTATAGCTGAGTAATAGTCTATTGTATAGACCACATTTTGCTTATCCATTCATCCACTGAAGGACATTTGGTTTCTTTCCAATACTGGCTATGGTGAATAATGCCACTATGAACATTTCATGGGGGACTGGGTCTATTTCACCATTGTATTGTCCCTGCAGTAGGCTTACAATAAATATTTATTAAATAGCTGGGTGGATGGCCAAAAAATGCTTGTAAAATATGCTATTGTAATACATTTTAAAAAGTCCTGTTACCTCATTTCCAGCTCCAAGGAATACAGCTCACACTGGTGCTTGACAAATATAATGTGTGCTGACAGTGATGATAATATGGACCATAATAATGCAGAAGAAACTGAGGATGATGTTTATGCTAGAGCTGGTTCTGGTAGTAGCATTGTGCTTCACAGAATCATAGATGAATTTATGATGACAAGATCAGATACCTTAAAGACAAGAGGCCTGTGCTTTAGATGTTCTTCAGCTCCTGCAGAAGTAAAGGAAAAGAAAACAACAGGTCTAAGATTAAAAAAGAGCTTTGCATTTGCCTCATGCCTGCACAAGGAGCAGTGCAACTACCGCCCAGAGAGCAGAGCTGTGACATGCTGTGAGGATGGAGTGACAAAGAGACAGGCCTGCTGACAGATAATGGGCATCAGGCTGGCTCTTCTGAGGGAAGGCAAGCAAGCTGATCTGGAGCTGAAGTGCAGAAGCCGTGAACAGAATACTGACAGGCCCTGGGAAAAAAAAAACACTGTGGTTGCACATCAAAGAACAATCACATTGTGGGAAGACAAATTGGTCACACACTGGCCTTTCCAGTGACACCTGAACAAATTATCAGTAACTATTTTCAAGGTGTTTGTGTGACTATAAAGTATGTCTTGGTTTATGGCACATTTTGAAGTGTAATGAATTACACAGTTCTGTTGTTAAAGTGCCACTTTTTAGTTGTGGAGTATGGAGAGCTTGAAATAACCAATGATCCCTCATTCATGCATCATTCATTTATTCATTTATGGAGTAATGACTAAGTGCAAGGCACTGTGCTTGGTAGTGCAGGATGACTGAGAGGAGCTCATAGTCCATGAGGAGATACAAATTGGTCTTAAAGATTGAATAGGAATTTACTAGGATAGGCATGCACTAGGGAGGGAAAAACATAGGACTAAAAATAAAACTTTAGGGAATATGGAAAAATATGACAGTTTTTCAAAGTTCAGATAATGCAATTATTAGTTTTAAAAATATTTGAGATGATCTATAATTGGGAAATATTTGAAGACAGTGATTTTGGAGTAAAATATTTTTACTTATAATTTATTAAGCAATGCTTACCTGCCAATGTTCAAAAAGGAGTAGAGGTAGTTTACTAAAAATTCCTTATTCTCAATATAAGAGAGAGCCCCAGTATCTGGAATTGTAGCAGAAGTTTTGGAAGCCCAGTACAGCCCTCACTCTTTCTGTGTGCAGCCATTTCTTGCTTATCTACAGCTCTTCCTGAGGACTTCCTCAGGTGGGCTCACCCTACTCATGGCAGGCTGAAATGCTGGCAGGTAATGCCCCAGCGGCCCTTGGCCAATGACAGAAGAATGCTGGAGGATAAGTACCCCAGCTTCCTCAGGTGGGATAACTTCGAAATGCATTCTACATGGTCTTTCAGAGGCACCCAGCAGGAATGGACACCAACTGCCCACAACAATATATTGCTCATTAATGTTCTCTGTATTGGCTTCTTTCCTTCTCCCCTTTCTTACTAGCACTTCCTGGGATCACCTCAAAAACATACTATTTGCATTCAAATCTTTGTCTTGTGATTTGTTTCAGGAGGAACCCAACTTTATGGGTTGAACAATGTCTCCTCAAAAGATAAGTTCTAACCTCCCCTCCTCCATCTGTGTGTGTGACCTTATTTGGAAATAATATCTTCGCAAATAAAAGTGAAGATGAGGTTATCCCTAGATTAGGGTGGGCCCTAATCCAATATAACTGGTGTCCTTATAAAAAGAAAAGAAGACTCACAGACACACCAGCGAAAGGCCATGTGAAGATAGAGGCAAAGACTGGAGTGATGCATTTACAAGCCAAGGAGGACCAAGGATTGCCAGCAGTCATCAGAAGCTATGAGAGAGGCATGGAAAGGATTCTCTTTCTCAGAACTTCCCAAAGGAACCAATCTTGCCAACTCCTGGATTTTGGACTTCTGGTCTCAAGAACTGTGAGAGAATAAATTCCTGTTCTTTTAAGCCCCTCAGCTTGTGGTCCTTTGTAATGGTTTCCCTAGAAAACTAAGACACCAACCTATGACAAAAGGGAATGTTTCATTCTCCTGAATTTTCCAAGAGTCTGGGGTTCGGTGACCATGTGCTTCTGAGTCCTTTACTGCAAGGGTCCACATTGTTCCTGCTCTGGGGTCAGACTGTGATGGGGGGAGATCAGCAGAAAGGATGGAAGAAGGAGGCAAGTGGACTCTTTTGGAATCTTCCTAGGTGGTGACAGCCAATGAAAATAACAATGTGACCTGATTTTACAAACAGAAAGGATTGGAAATACCTGATGCTTCTGTAACATTTACAGATATTTTCTATACACATCTACAAAAACCTACACTCACATATAACTGAGCTTCTACAGCTTTCAAATGCTAAGATATGTGGTTTGCCATTTTAGATGGATTGCCTTACTAATTAAATATTGGCACAGGAGTTTGTAAAACTTAAAGCTTGCTTTTGTCAAATTGTTACCAGGAGTGACATCAGAGGAATGGTGGTGTGAGAGACCCCCTTGGTCTCTCCCCTTGAATCTTCAACAATTTGGACAGCTATAATTTAAAAAAGGATTCCCTGCTCAATGCATAAACATGTCTGAGAAATCCATGCATTGAAACATCTAAAGGTGGGCAAGTGGGAGTGAACTGGGGAGGCGACAAGGGAGAAGAACTGAAAGGAGCCACACACACAGCCCTGCAACCCAGATCTCACTGCCAGGGCCCAGCCCAGAGAAGGGAGGAGTCAGGTTGTGGCTGGCACTCCCTTCAGCCAAGAGGAGCAAAGAGATTTAGTGAGCATTCCTCCAGGAGTGAGCAGTACCTGCTGCCATTGAACTCAGGGACTTGGGAAGAACAAACCACAGAGGTGCAGCCAAGGTTGTCTGGCAACTGGCATTCCAGACAGAGAGGCAAAGCCATGGAGTTTGACTGCCTTTCATTAACCTCCCAGAGACCACCTCCCTTCACTCTTCATGACAGATTGCCGAGCACATTATCTGAGAACTGGTACTACAGAAACACCTTTTCCCTGAGTGAAGGGTGCATTCTGTGACTAGTCCCAGGGTTAGATCGAGGTGTAAGGGGGACGCCATGGAAGTCCACTGGTCACCATTGTTGGGAAGGCTAAGCAACTAAGGAGGTGGTCAGGTTCCTCCAGCTCACCCCACCCCCACATATCTTGGCTGCACTGCCAGTGACATTTGGCTATGGGAGATAGCACTGGGAATTCAAGATTTAAAGTCCCATCACCTACCAAATTCTCCTGGGGAGTTGGCCCCTGGGATTGGGGTGACTAGATCACAAGGAGGCACCCACCTTCCCAGGAAACACAGGACACTTTCCACCACCCCACAAAGATCTGAAAAGCCAGATAGGTGTAAGAGAGTTAAGTAACTTGTGATTCAGTGCTACCTACTGGAAAACAATAGAAATACTTCTTATTAATCTACTAGAGAAATGTTAATCATACATAGATGCCTAGACAGAGAAGAAATCCATCAAATACCATGAACAACCAAGGTAACGAGGTACTCAGAAAGAAAATGAAAAATTTTCAGAAAATAAACTTAAAGACATGAAAATATGTGATTTAGAGAATTCAAGATTACAGTTCTGAAAAAAACCCTCAAAAAGATGCAAGAAAACACAGATAGGCAGTTTAATGAACTCAGAAGCAAAATCAACAAACAAATCGATTACTATCAAAGAGATAGAAACTTTAAGAAAGAGCCAAATAAAAAATTAGAGAGGTGAGGAACTCAGTAAAAAATACAGAATGAATGAGTGAACCATAAGAAATAGAGCTCTCCAGATGGAGGAAAGAATTTGTAATATTGAAGATAGAAATCTAGAAATGATGCAGATGGAAGAGAGAGACTTGAGCATTAAAAAAATGAAAGAATTTTACAAGAACTATCTGATTCCATCAGCAAGAACAATATAAAAATAATAGGCATTTCAGAAGAAGAAGAGAGGGAGAAGGAAACCGAGAGCCTGTTCAAACAAATAGTTGATGAGAACTTCCCAAACCTATAGAAAGAGCTAGATCCTCAAATCCAAGAAGCAAACAAAACACCTAATTACCTCAATCTAAAAAGGCCTTCTACAAGGCACATTGTATTAACATTGTCAAAAATTAATGAGAAAGAAAGAATTCCCAAGGCAGCCAGGGAAAAGAAGAAAGTAACCTATTGGGCTATCATTAGACTTCTCAGTGAAAACTCTACAAGCTAAAAGAGGGTGGTTTGAACCAAATATTCAAACTGAAAGGGAGAAATTGCCAGCCAAGAATAATATATCCTGCAGTTATCCTTTAGATACAAAGGAGAAATGAGGACTTTTCCAGACATACAGAAGCTGAGGGAATTTCTTACCAGAAGACCTCCATTGTAGGAAATACTCATGGGGTTGTTGTACCCGAAACAAAGAGCAAACGGTCAAAAAACTATGAGTAAATCACCAACAAACTTACAGTGTAAATAGGGATAATTTGTAATAACAATAACATAAAAGGGGAGAGGGCAAAGGTCTAAATATGCCAAGGAATGAAATTAGACACATTCAAAAGAAAAAGGACTACTGTATATATGAAACTTGTTTTTTCATAAACCTAATGGTAACGACATACAAAAAAACAAACAAAACAAAACTGAGACACATACCTTAAAAAAAGAGAAACAGAGGAAAAATGTATGGAATACCACCAAATAAAAACAAACACAAAGGAAAAGAACAAATGTAGACACAGAGCTACCAGAAAACAAAAGATAAAATGGCTATAGGGAATCCTCATACATCAACAATTACCCTAAATGTAAAGGGACTAAATTCACCAATAAAAAGGCACAGAGTAGCACACTGGATCAAAAAACAAAACCCAACCATATGCTGCCTTCAAGAGACACATTTAAGCTTCAAAGACAAAGATAGACTTAAAGGGAAAGGGTGGAAAATGATTCTCCAAGCCAATAGCATGCACAGAAAAGCAGGTGTAGCCCTACTTATATCTGGCAAAATAGATTTCAAGATAACAAAGGTAACAAGAGACAAAGATGGACATTTTATAATGATAAAGGAGACACTACATCAAGAAGACATAATGCTTCTCAATATATATGCACCCAAACAGGGAGCATGAAATATATAAAGCAACTACCAACAGAACAGAAAGGAAAAACTCAAAAAAACACAATCATAGTAGGGGATCTAGATACCCCATAAACAGCTCTAGATAGATCACCCAAACAGAAAATCAATAGAGAATTATCAGTCTTAAATGGCATACTAAACCAAATGGAAATAATTGACATTTACAGAGCCTTTCATCCCAGAGTATCAGATTATACATTCTTCTCTGGTGCACATGGAGCATTCTCAAGGATAGACCATATGTTGGGACACAAAACTAGCCTCAACAAATTCAAGAAGATTGAATTCATACCAAGCATATTCTCTGACCATAGTGCTTTGAAATTAGAAATCAACTGCAAAGAGGAAGTAAAAACCCGCACAAATATGTGAAGATTAAATAACATGCTACTAAAAAATGTCTGGGTCAAAGAAGAAATAAAGGTGAGGTCAAAAGATATATAGAGACAAATGAATATGACAATATAACATAGCCAGACTTTGGGGATGCAGTGAAAGTAGTAATAAGAGGAAAGTTTATATCATTACAGGCCTATCTTAAGAAACAAGAAAAATCTCAAGTAAAGACTCTAACATTACATCTTAAATAACTAGAAAAGGAAGAACAAAAGCAGCCCAAAGTCAGCAGAAGAAAAGGAATAATAAAAATTAAAGTAGAATTTTTGTTCAAAATAGAGACTAAAAAGACTATACAAAACATTAATACAACAAAGATCTGATTCTTTGAAAAGATAAATAAAATTGACAAACCCCTGACTAGACTCACTAGGGATAAAAGAGAAAAGATTCAAATAAACAAAATCAGAAATGAAAAAGAAGTTACCACAGACATCACAGAAATACAAAGGCTCATACTAGAAACACCATGAAAGACTATATGTCACCAAATTCAATAAATTGGAAGAAATGGATAAGTTCTTAGAAATATATAACCTTCCTAGACTGAATCATGAAGAACTGGAAAATCTAAATAGACTGATTGATAGTGAGGAAATAGAAACAACCATCAAAAACCTCCCAAAAAATAAAAGTCCAGGACCATATGGCTTCACTAGTGAATTCTACCAAACATTCAAAGATTTGATACCTATCCTTCTCAAACTCTTCCAAAAAATTGAAATGGCAATACTTCCTAACACATTTTATGAGGTCAACATAAACCTGATACAAAAACCTGGCAAGGATAACACACAAAAAAGAAAACAACAGAAGAATATCTCTGATGAATACAGATGCAAAAAAATCTAATCAAAATAGTAGCAAACTGAATACAGCAGTACATTAAAAAAATAATACATAGTGATCAAGTGAGGTTCATTCCAGGGGTATAAGGATGGTTCAATATATGCAAATCAATCAATGTAATACACCACATTAATGAAACAAAGAATAAAATCATATAAACTTATGAATAGGTGAAGAAAAAGCATTTGATAAGATATAACATCCATTTATGATTAAAACACTCAATAAAATGGGTATAGAAGGAAAGTATCTCAACATAATAAAGGCCATATGTGACAAACCCTCAGCTACTATCATACTCAATGGTGAAAAATTGAAAGCTTTTCCTCTAAGATCAGGAACAAAACAAGGATGCCCACTCTCACCACTCTTATTCAACATAGTTCTGGAAGTCCTAGCCAGAGCAACAAGGCAAGAGAAATAAATAAAAGGCATTCAAATAGGGAAGGAAGAAGCAAAACTGTCACTTTTTGCAGACAACATGATTCTGTATAAAGAAAACCCTAAAGACTCCACCAAAAACTATTAGAAACAATAAATAAATATAGTAAAGTTGTAAGATACAAAATCAATGTACAAAAATCCACTGCATTCCCTTCTACTAACAATGAAATTTCAGAAAAAGAAATGAAAAAAAAAATTCCTTTTGCAATTGCAACCAAAAGAATAAAACACATAGGAATAAACTTAACAAAGAATGTGAAGGAACTATATACTGAAAACTACAAAGTATTATTAAAAGAGGTTGAAAAAGACACAATGAAATGGAAAGATATTTCATGTTCATGGATTGAAAAAGTCAACATAGTCAAAATGGCCATATTATCCAAAACAATACACAGATTTAATGCAATCTCCATCAAAATCTCAATGACATTTTTTAAAGAAACAGAACAGGAAATCATCAAATTTGTATGGAACCACTGAAGACCCCAAATAGCCAAAGCAATCCTGAGAGAAAAAATGAAGCCGGAGGTATCACACTACCTGACTTAAAATTATACTACAGAGCAACTATAATCAAAACAGCATAGTATTGGCTAAAAAATAGACACACAAACCAATGGAACAGAATTGAGAGCCCAGAAATAAAACTATATGTATATGGGAAAATAATTTTTTACAAAGGAGCCAAAAACATAAAATGAAGAAGAGAAAGCCTCTTCAATAAATGGTGCTGGGCAATTGGAAAGCCACATACAAAAGAATGAAACTAGACTACAGTTTGTCCTCATGTACAAAAATTAAATTCAAATTGTATCAAAGACCTAAATATAAGATCTTAAACAATAATTTACATAGAAGAAAACATAGGTACTAAACTTATGGACCTTGCTTTTAGAGAACATTTTATGAATTTGACCCCAAAGGCAAGGGAAGTAAAGGTAAAAATAAATGAATGGGACTATATCAAACCAAAAAGCTTCTGCACAGCAAAAGAAACCGCCAACAAACAAAAGGAAACCAACTGAATGGGAGGACATATTTGCAAACAACAGCTCCAATAAGGAGTTAGTATCCTAAATGTGCAAAGAACACATACAACTCAACACCAAACAAACAATCCAATTTAAAAATGAGCACACATGGATATAGACAATAGTGTGGTAAAGGCCTGGGGTGGGGGGGAAGGGGAAGGGCTGGGCAGAGAGGGGAAAAGGGGAGGAAATGGGGGACATCGGTAATACTGTCAATAAAAAAATATATGTATTTTTAAAAATTGGGCTGAGGACCTGAGCAGACACTTCTCCCAAGAAGACATACAAATGGCTAACAGATACATGAAAAGATGCTCACTAGCTATTAGGGAACTGTAAATCAAAACTACAGTGAGGTACCACCTCACACCTGTTAGAATGGCTGTTATCAACAAGACAAGCCATAACAAGTGCTGGAGAGGTTGTGGAGAAAAAGGAACCCTCATTCACTGCTAGAGGGAATGTAAACTGGTACAGCCACTATGGAAAACTGTATGGAGGTTCCTCAAAAAATGAAGAATAGAGTTACTATATGACCCAGCTCTTCTGGATACCTACCCCAAAAGTTTGAAAACATTTATTCAGGAAGATATATGCACCCCTGTGTTCATTCAGCATTATTCACAGTGGCCAAGACATGGAAACAACCCAAGTCCTTTAATAGAGGACTGGGTAAAGAAGATGTGGTACATCCACACAACGGAATACTACTCGGCCATAAGAAAGAATGAATTACTGCCAATTGTGACAACATGGATGAACCTTCAGAATATTATGCCAAGGGAAATAAGTCAGTCAGTGAGAACCATGTGCTTTCACTCGTATGTGGGATGTAAAACTGAAACTCATAGACAGAGGGAAGAGGGTGGGGGGTAGTAAAGGGTAAAGGGGACAAAATATATGGTGACGGAAGATGATTTGACTTTGGGTGGGGAGCACACAATGCAGCATACAGATCATGTAACATAGAGATGTACACCTGAAACCTATATAATCTTATTAACCAATGTCACCAATAAATTTAATAAAAAATTAAAATTAAAAAATACAAAATAAAATAATACACACACAAAAAGTTGTTACCAGACCAATTCCTCACTGGGGGGCTGGCCTTGCCCTGGCAGGGTCTAGGACCTTTCGTGTGTCAGGCTGCCTTCTGGTTCTTCACTCATGCAGGAAAAATTTCAAGACATGAGTCCAGGTGAAAGTGAGAGTAAGTTTATTAAAACTAAGGATAAATAAAGCAAAATCTGCTCATGAGAAAATAGTGGCAGGCGTGCTCAAAGGAGAGCACATGCTGGCTTTTTTGTCTTGAGAGTTTTATTTATTTTCTATAGGCCAGAATTTTAGGGGAAGTCCCAGGGGAGGATCTCAATAGAATATTCTTTAGATTTAGAGGTGTGTCATTTAGTATGCTGATGTATCAAAATGAGTATATAGTGGGGACAGAGTCAATCTCTGGTTAGTTTCACCTTTATCTTGGGTTAGTCTGGCTCTAATTGGTTTTTTGTTACCTTTCTCCTCGACTAAGGTGATTTAAACCATCTGCTCTTAGATATCTTTGGTTAGGGAGCTTGGGTCCTGTGATTTATCAGTTGGCTGTGATTTGCTGAGACTTTCAGAATGTTTGTTCAGTCCTGTGTCTCAGTTTTATCATTCCACTTGTCAGGGAATTTTTCCTACTAAATTACTAATGTGTATCAAAATTATACATTACAAATCTCACAGTTGTTTACATTTGTATTGTATTCCAAGAAAGAAAGAGAGAAAGGGGGGGGAGGGGAGGGGAGGGGAGGGGAGGGGAGGGGAGGGGAGGGGAGGGGAGGGGAGGGGAGGGGAGGGGAGGGGAGGGGAGGGGAGGGGAGGGGAGGGGAGGAGAGGAGAGGAGAGGAGAGGAGAGGAGAGGAGAGGAGAGGAGAGGAGAGGAGAGGAGAGGAGAGGAGAGGAGAGGAGAGGAGAGGAGAGGAGAGGAGAGGAGAGGAGAGGAGAGGAGAGGAGAGGAGAGGAGAGGAGAGGAGAGGAGAGGATGGAGGAAAGGGGAAGAAAGGAAGAAAAACATATACATCCAATCATTGAGCTCTCTTGAAAATTATCTTAATCCTTTATCAAAACCCAATTCTAGTTTTCAAGCCTTGAAATGTTTTTATCTTCTTTTATTTACCTGTATTGAGCCAGTTACCTCGTCCCTAACTTGCATGTCAGCACTTTTCTTTAAGAAATAAATCTGCTTTTAAGTGTTTGACCTTGAGCCCAGAAGATGGAGGAAGGATAGGGGAAAATAAGCACAGCCTGACTTTTAAAAAACAAACAAACAAAAACGCAACCAAAAAACCCTACTGAAAACCTGTGCCTGAGGCTGGGGGAGAGGCCTCACACATCTTTGGTACCTTTTGAGTGTTCTTTCTGGACTCTCATCCTCTAGGCCAGAGCCATCAGATAGGTACACAAAGCAAAACCCAGTGTCAGCCTGTGGCTGAAAGTGGCCACACCAATTTGGAAGTCTCTTTTAAGGATTTTATCCTGACTATGACAAGGGTTGCCATGGTAACTTTCCGGGGGCATTTTCAACTAGGCAGAGACATTCCAACACTTGGAAACAGTTGGTTAAGAAAATCTATCTTGACAAATAGTTGGTATTTTAATTTGCCGCAGAGTCAGAAACTCTGCCAGCAGGTCTGAGTGACCCTTTGAGCTGGAGGATGCAAGTGATCAAAGTCATCTGTAATGTCTATAATCAGACTCCCCAAGGGGAGGGCAGGGTCTGGAAGCCCTTTTGGGAGGTCTCTCTAAAAAAGAGGACTAGCCAGCTAAAGACCCTGTAAGTGCTGTTAAGATCAAAAGTCAAAGGTATTGATTCGTCCTGAAAAGGAAGACCAGCATTCTCTCTCTCTCTTTTTTAATATGTCTTTATTGATTTCAGGGAGAGGGAGGAAGGGAGAGGAAGACAGAGAGATAGAAACATCAATGATGAGAGTAATTGATCAGCTGCCTCCTGCACACCACCCACTAGGGATCAAGCCTACAACCCAGGCATGTGCCCTGACCAGGAATAGAACCTTGATCTCCTGGATCCTAGGTTGATGCTCAACCACTGAGTCACGCTGGCTGGGAAGCATTCTCTTTTTTTACTCTCATATTCATTCACCCTCTCCATCTTCCTCCAAAAGTCTTCCTGCCTTACCAGGTTATTTTCCTCTTGGGCAATGCACCATATTGGATTTGGGATTCGTTTGAACATGGAGTTCAATCCCAGCTGTGTGACCTTTTACTTAACCTCTCTGGGCCACAATTTCCTGATCTGTTAAATAGAGAGAGTTTGGTGGGGGATACTTGTAAACAGTAAATGGAATGACATTGTAAATGGCTTAGCACAAAAAGAACACAGAGCTATCCAATTAACGCTGGTTCCTTCCCGTCATAACTTTTCTTTTTCTTTGTAACCTTTGTGTAAAGAAAAGCAACCATAAATTAGAGAGAAATATGTCATCCCTCTACTTCTCTGGATGTTTGGCCTAAAGTAAAAAAGTTTGATGGTAGTCACTGTTCAAATGGAGGAGAGATTTTAACAGAATAAAGGCACAATATCCCAAGAGAGTTGGAACGAGACAAACAGAAATATCAATTAGTAAACAAAATCTTGCTATGACCACTTCTAGAGAGTCCAGACTACTGAGGGTAGGGGTTCCTACCCTCAAGGAGCAAGTGTGAGAGCATCCCCAATAGCACTACAATATGAGTATACTTAATGCCACCGCACTGTATCCTTAAAAATGCTTAAGATGGTAAATTTCATGTTACATGTATTTTGCCACAACTTCTTTTTAAAAGTGTTACATGTGATTTCTTGATTTTATCCCAGTTTTTAAAAACACACACACAATTAGTGCATTAAACTAAGAAATAAATCCATTTAGGTTTTTTGTTACTCACAACAATTACATTCCTACCGGATAAACTCTGTAAAGCGAAAAGGTGCCATACATTTCAAAAAGCCAGTGAGAGAATGAGAAGCTATTAAATCCCAAAGATCACAAAACTTCTTTCGAATCCCCTGAACTAGGACCTTAGGCCCACACACAACACTGGTAAGTCTTCCAGCTACCTTTGAAACAGCATTTGGGTTTCCATCTAAATGTCTCTATATTTTACCTCTGAATGTAAATTCATCTGCATGGAATTGCAAAGTGGTTAAACAACCGTGTCACTGATGTAGTTGGATTTTGTTGGGGCTGGAAAACATTCAAGGGCTTTTGGCTTCTCATGCTACCCGGGCACCCATTCCAGGGAACACAGATCCCTCCAGAGAAGGTCAATTCTCATACAGAGGATGGGCTCCAATGAGGTGCTAGGAAAAGCTCTGTGGTAAAGGTGGCTTGAAGGGTGGTTGTATTCAATTATCACTTAAAATGGCAAATGCAGTAAATTATTTAATGAATCTTCCACTGCAGGGTTTGGGCTCTTGTTTTCTTCAAATAAAAAAAGGGAAAAAAGAGAGAAGCACAATTTCAGTGAAACTCTGTTCTATGTTTTTCATGCCTGTGGAGTTTCATTCCCAGCTTTACCCCAAGCAAAAAGCATGTCAATCATAGAACTTGGGAGCTGAAAGGAAGAGGAGCTTTCCAGGGAGCTCTGATCCAAAGCTGGCAGACACAAAGCTGCTTCTGCTGCCCTGGGAATGAATGGGACCAGAGTGTGAGCCCTCACTCATGGGGCAGAAAGGCACAGTAAACACTGACCCTGAGGGGCCAAGGATGAGCTTGTTCCTGCCCACTGGCTCACAGACTTCTTGGAAGAAGGGAAGAAAATAGTATTTCTCAAAGCCCTTATACCTGACTTTTCCAAGAGCCCGGGGCTCTGTGGCCATGTACTTCTGAGTCCCTTACTGCAGGGTCCTCATTGTTCCCTCCCACCTTATCTTGTCCAAAGGCCTCATAAATGATCTCTATTGTGAACCTGAGCTATTCATTAAGTCTGTTAAACACTGTGAGTTTTCTACCTCCAGCAACACTATAGAAATCAAGGGACTTGCTGGTAAATGACCAATCTGTCTGAATATATCAATTATTGCATGAACTGTTAGAGCTTTGAGAACATTCTAAGATATCTTCATAATGAACCCCCTCCTCTCCCTGCCCACAACTGGCCTCGTTGTGGTCAGGAGAATGTCTCATACCAAAAGAAAGCCTCCATCTGTGTTAGGCACATCAAAACAAGCACTCAAAAACTGAGAGTGTATGAATGTGCTTGTATATTTGTATCTGTGGGGACTGGTAGATTATACTGCGGTAACAAACAGCTCCCCAAACTCAGCCTCTTAAAACAACACAGGTTTCTTTCTTGTTCATGCTACTTGTCTCTAGGGACTCTGTTTTGGATCATCCTCATATTGGGATCCAGGCTGACAAAACAGCCTCTGTCTGTGCATTTTTTATTGCTGTGAAGAGGGAAAAGAACACTTGGAGTCACTCACCCAGCAGTGAAGTGCAGCCTTCCATTTGTGACTCATTGGCCAGAACAGATCACCAGGCCACAACCCAATCACAAGGGCCAGGAAACAGAATCTTCCCATGTGCCTGGAAAGTAGAGTGCTGGAAATATTCAGCATGTAGCATTAATAGCTACCACAATAATGTACTGTGGTTAGTAATTTTCATATCTGTCTCTCACACCAGATTGCAAACTCCTCAAGGCAATGGGCTGTATATTACTCCCTTTGTAACCCCAAGGCCTAGCAATCTTCCGCAGTTCATGAAGGTTCCCAGTAAATATTTGATGAATGAATAGATGAATGTCCTTTCTCACATCTCCCTCCAGGTTGAATTTTGTTTTGAATGAAGGGGAATAGTTTCTTGACTACAAGTAACCACCTCTGATCTTGTGAGAGAGTTCGGGAGCTATTTAAGAGAGAGTCCAAAAGAACTGCTGGGGTGGCCACTCAACACACTAATTTGCCATTTAACTGTTCCAGCCCTGCCTTATTCTGGCAATATGTGGCCAAGGTCAGGTCAGGGTTTCTTCTTCGCAAGTCTCTTTCTCTGGTCAGCCAGTTCAATTGTCTAAAATTTCATCATTAGGGGTAGTTATGGAGTGATCCCTTTTAATACTTACCTCCCTGTGTGTGAGCTGACACATTAAAACTTTCAGAGGGAAAAAGTTAATAAAGTCCTCTGCAGTGAGAGGGTACCCATCTAAAGAGTGGGAGACTATGAGAGACAGAAAGAAGTCAAGCATCTGGTGTCTGGGTGGGAGGCAAGAGTATGCCAAGAAGGAGGCAAAGGGCACTATCCAGAAGATGTGGTCCTGGAATGAATTGTGCCTCCCTCATAGTGATGTCAGTGCAGCTGTGGGCCAAGGTCATGTGCCAGAGGGGCAGAGGAGCACAGCCTGGAGATGCAGGGGCACGAGCAAGAACATCCGGAGTGGGAAAGAGAGGTCAGGCTCTGCGGACAGACAGGCCCGGTTCAAATGCCAACTTCAGAATATTCCTTGCTATGTGACTCTAGGTGTGTTCTTTATTTTCTCTGAACTTCAATTCATCTATTAAGTGGGAGTATTCACATCTCATAAGGCCAATGTAAAGATTCAGAGACAACACGTGTACCTGTTGCATGGTCGATAACAAGTGCTCAATAAACGCGAGCCTCCTTTTATCTTTTCTCCTGCTCCAGTTTCCCTGGAGCCCACCTCATTACTCCACACACACACACACACACACACACACACAATGATAAAATTCTTAGTTTTACAAAAGTACCATTCTTATCTTAGGAGTCTTTACACTAGTATTTTTCAACTTTTTCGATCACAACCCGCAATCAAAAATATACTTGAAGAAAATCACATGTGGGCTGGTGGAGGAAATGGGTGCCAGCATTGGACTCCATCTCATCAGGCTGAACGTGAAGGAACCGCAAACCCCACATCCCTCTCGTGTCTGTCCTGAGAAACTCCTTCGCAGGCATGCCAAGGAAACGAGGGAGAAAGTTCGCAGCAGCGTGTTCATGAACACCCAACTGGAACCTCTCCCCTGCCCACCAGCGCTGAGGCGGCTCATACCTTGTGGTGCGATCAGAGGAAGAAACTTAGGCAGCAGTGAAGACGAGTGAACCACAGCTGTACACCCGGTGGGGAACAAATCTCACAAACACAACACGGAGTGGAGGAAGCAAATCCTGGAAGAACTGTTATAAAGAGCTCAAAGACAGGCCGAAGTAAGCTGTACTTTCCTGATATATATGTGAGTGGTGGAATTATAAAGAAAGCAAGGGAATGACTATCATAAAAATCAGGGCAGTGGTTGCCTCTAAGGGGAGGAAGACAGTGAGGTGAGGCAGGTCTCACAGGTGGCTTCTAAGGTACTGGCTCTCTTGTCAACTATAGTGGTGGGAACTCAGGTTTTGGCTTTATTTTTCTTTAAAATATATAAATTGTAGCCCTAGCCAGTTTTGCGCAGTGGTTAGAGTGTTGACCTGCAGACTGAAGGGTCCCGGGTTCAATTCTGGCCAAGGGCATGTGACTGGGTTGCAGGCTTGATTCCTGCAGGGGGGGGGGAAACAAATAAAGTGTCTCTCTCACATCAATGTTTCTCTCTCTCTTTCTCCCTTCCACTCTCTCTCAAAAGCAATGGAAAATATATACTTGGGTGAGGATTAAAAAAAAAAAAAGTATAAATTGTATATATGCTTCTGGGAGTTTAAATTATTTCACAATAAAAATAAAAGTTAAAAAATAAGCAAAAGAACATTTTATGTCCCACCCCAGGACACACGCTTATATATTGTTTGTATGTGTGCATGTGTGTGTGTGTGTGTGTGTGTGTGTGTGTGTGTGTGAACACTAAACAAAAATTTCACCTTTATTACATCAGGTACACTTTTATGTTTATTCTATTCTATTTGGTTCAAGTTTTGCTTTTGATGCTAGTGGTTAACTACTAAACTGGTTTCAGAACCCAGTAATGGATGGTAACCTATAGTTTAAGAACAGTGCTTTTGCCTAATGATAAATACCAACATTCCACCTTGCCTAGATCAGGAAGGCTATTTGAAATATTTGGCAAAGCCTGATAAGGCAAGAGATAGATAGCCCTTATTCTTGGAAGGGATTTACCACTTTTGATAAGTCATTTGCATTTCAACAGCAGAGCTTTTCCTCTAGGAAGCATGACCAGTAAGTGATTGCTAGTTATTTTACTACAGAATCAGGCACCCAGAAAGAAGGCCAGATGTAACAGTTTGGGAACTGTGTTTCAGGGGTGGAACAAGTGTTTCCAAGAGACAAACCAAAGTGTGTCATCAATAAAGAAGCAATGGGAACTAGTCACAGGTGCAGCAAGGAGTGAGAATTGCAGGACGAGGAATGCTGAGATGAAAATGGAGCTGGAACAGAGTAACCCATGGAAAAGCAATTTGTTCAGATGCTGTCCTGTGTGAGCAAACTGTATGGAGAGAGAACCTTGTCAATGGCCAGCTTACAGAGAGGCAGCAGAAACAATCAACAGACAACCAGTGAACACTCCTTTGGTGTCTAAATTACTCAAACCATTCCTCTTTGGGGCCTCAGAATTAACACTGCTTTAAATATATTTTTTAATATGTTTTTATTGATTTCAGAGAGAGGGAGGGAGAGGGAGAGAGAGAGAGAAATATCAATGATGAGAGAGTCATTGATTGGCTGCTTCTTGCATGCCTCTTGCTGGAAATTGAGCCCAAAACCCGGGCATGTGCCCTGACCAGGAATCGAACCACGATCTCCTGGATCATAGGTTGATGCTCAAACACTGAGCCATGCTGGCTAGGCATTAGCACGGCTTTTAAATTTGAGGGTGGTGTAGGAAGAACAAGCCAACTCCCACCCATGTGAACCACACATTTGTTCTAGGGAGACCAGATCTCCTTGCTGCCCTTTGGCTTTCCTGTAGACACCCAGTTTAGCAAATGGTGACTCCAAGACAGGCCAGAGCAGGAGCTTATGGGACCCTGACTCCAGGGACCCCAGCCCATCTAACAAAACCCCACATGGGCTACTTCAGATGGCCTCTTCCTTGGGCTGGTCCAAGAGAGTGACCAGAGGAGGGCAGGCTCTGGCTGCCTCTGAGAACTTTGGGACACATTCCATTTAAGCCTTGAAAAGAAAAATAGAGAGAGCATCTAGGTATTACTGCCAAGAGAGGTCAGAGCTAACTGCTGCCCTGTTCCCACGCTGAACCACAAGAAGGTAGAGCAGAGCTTCTGATAAATACCTGGCTGGTAGACAGAACCTTTGGTGTGAACTCCCAGGAGGCTAAGAAATCATTTGGGTTCCAGATGGTCTCTGCAGTGATGCTGGGGCAGCTGGAGTCCCACCTGATAATAGGGTTGGGTTGTTGTAGGACAAGGACAGGAACAAGAGAACATGAGAAAAAAAAATGACAGAACTTTTGTGTTCTTCTGTGTGTTCTTTTTATAATCATCAAAAATTTAAAGCCAGAATAATAAAACTTAAGTTCTTAGGTCCCTTTTCATTCCAGCACTCCTCTTCCAAGGTAGGGAAGAGGGTTGTTCTGCAACATTATGGGCACTCTGCAAACCCTTTATCACCTTATGTGCACAGGAGATCATCCCCAGGTGCAGTCAGTTTGTACACACTCAGGGCCCTCCTTTCCATCAGGGGATACACAGTGCAGGAAATGAGGAACCTTCTAGCCTCTGAAAGAGACCACAAAAAAGGATCTGCTGAGATGACATGAAATGTGTCCTCTTTGTCCCCAGTAAACTGTTAATGCTTCTTTATGTTATAGATAGGAGGCTACAATATTGCAGCTCTGTGTATCTGCCTATGTGTACCTGCTTGTGTGTACATGTGTTTGTCCACAAAGTGAAGAGAGCGAGCAAGCTTCTGAGAAAGACCAGAAAGGAATGAAAACAGTCTGTTAAGCAAATGTTGACATAATCAGGAGCCAAGTATCACCTTGAAGGGATCAGGTTTTTTCTTAGGTGGCCCTGTCCCCAAAAGCTGGGGCTCTTGGCTATTAGCCCAGTCTCCTGCTACTAACTTACTTTATGTAGAAAATTTATATATACATTTTTAGGTAGCTTATAAAAAGAAAATCAGGGTTTGAGAAGATAAATATGCCATAAAAGCTTTATGAAACAAAGGCAATGTTTCACACTAAGTATGCTCTTCCTGATAATAACAGAAATTAAGCTGCCTTAGAGTTTTCCTATCCTATTTGTAAATGCACCCTGAGGGTAAGAAGGCACGAGCACAACCAATAACTCTAATAATTGAATAATAGATAAGCATTGAATCAGGACTGTGTGAGGGAGTAATGCCAACAGGCTGGAGCAGCGCCTCCCTGAGCCACACAAAGGCAGGTTGAGACGGATCAAAGAGGAATTATTAGGACAGTTCTTTATAGATTTCCTGACCTTGGCATTTGTCCAGAACATGCAGCCACAAACAAATACACTTCTAAATGCATACCTCACACAACCACCGACCTACTTGCAGCTCTAAATGAGCCTGCTGAAAACGTGGTTGTTTTAGTGTGGGCTTAAGACAGCCACTGGCAGCTGCAGGGCAATTGCCTGGAGTACTTAGACCATCACAAAATTGGATGGATCCTGATTTCAGCTTCTTTCCCAGGGGGTAAAAAAAATGTGTGTGGTGGGGGCAGGGAATTAGGTTATTGAGTTGGAAGAATTAACATAATGGAAGGAAATGAGGAGCTAGATAGAGTGTACTAATTCATTGCCGTATATAACTCACTCCTAGAAACATTTTTTTCCTTTATGATTCCTGGCACATTTGGCCCAATGATTTGGAGCATGTCTGAGACTCCATTTAAGTCTGAAGCAAGGGAAAGTAGAGTTTCTTCAGGGAAGAAAGACTTACGAGCATGAGCAGGTAAGAAATGGCTGGTGCAGGAGATGAAATGCGTAGTTCACACTTTTTGCCAGAGCTCAAGGAAGGAGTGCTACCTAATTAGAGGTAGCTCCCTCTCCCAGGAACTTCCATCAGGGACACTGTGGCCACCTTTAATAGAAACACCCAGAGCTTGCCTCTGGCCCTGGCCCTTTGGACCCTAGGAGAGGGCAAGGGGCATGGGGCCAGCAAATTGTTGTACATTCCATTAATATTGTTACCATGTCCTTCAAAGTAGTGACAAAATACTAGGGTAACATTAGAAATGGAAGGTACAATCTCTGTTTCAGTCTACAATGTAAAACTAAATCATGAAAAAACAGTTCTGCGGGTATGCATATATGTATCTACCAGTTCCCTGTGTTTATTTTACACACTTGGCATAGTGTCCCATATACAGGGTGGTTGGTAAAAGTCGTGGCTGATGATTGGAGTAGGAGGAGGAGAAGGCAGAGGATGATATGTTGCCTTGAAATGGTTTGGTTCCATCTTCTTTGTAAAAGGGATGGATTAAGTGATCTATACAATTCCTTGTAGTCTGTGAAAAACCACTTGACTTTCTCATTCAATCCAAAAAGTCTATAAATATGAGTATTGTACCTCTCAGTATTGTATACCTAATAGTTAAATAATAAATATCCATGGACTTATTTTACAAATCCATTTAATAGATTGTAAATGGAAAAACTAAGCCTGTTCCACAATTAGACAGCTTGTTAATGGTGGAGTGCAAAGAGAAATTGACTAGGCAGAGTCCCAGATGGAGAGAAGCAACTTGAATAATGAGCCCTTCGGGTTTCATGGCTAAATTCACCTTTTCTGCTGGCAAGAAAAGAGCAAGAAAGTATCAAAGTGGTGATGTCAGGGATATAAGAGCCAACTCCTTTCTTGAGAAGGGAAAATCACACACATCCATTGAACCATTAGGAGCTTGAAAAATTGGCTTTTGCTTTTCTCGAAGAGTTCTCTCTGTTAGTAGAAGAGAGTAAAATCTGAATGCCTGCTATTCATTCATTTAGTCATTCAATCATTTATTTTTTTACTGAACATCTGCTAGGTACCGAACATTGTCAATGCCAAGCCAATTGAGAAACTGTCAGTGCCTTCAGGGAGCTTGCAATCTAGTAAGAGTCTAAGAAGTATTTGTGCATCACTACAACACAAGGCAGGATAAGTAAATGCCTTGAGAGAGGTGCAGGTAAAGGCCAGCAGGGCTCCAAGGTGGCAGAGCTGTGGGAAGAGAAGAACCTACCATCTCCATTGTTGCACGAGAATGGGGAAAGGGAAACAGCCAATCAGAACACCAACCACCCAGCCTCCTAAAGCCGATCTGACATTGCAAATATATGGGCAGTATGGTGGCCTTCCTACTCTCCACCCCTTCTACCCGTATTGTGACTCACTATTTGCTGGCTTTTTAAGAAACAGTAACCTTTAGCCTTCTTTTTGAGTGTCAGGATCAAGGAGCCTGAGACTACCTCATGTGGTCTTAACATTTGTGACACCAGGAGACTAAATCTTTGATTACAGGTCAACAGTCCAAGAGAAGAAGAGGGTACACGATTAGATGCTGACATTCCCGCAGCATCCAATCTGAACAGTGCTGGCTGTTATCTGCACTGTGAGCACTCAGGGTGAAACATACCAGCATTATCAAGAAATGGCATCATTTCAAGCCCTGCCATTACGTTCACTAAAAATAACAGATGTCATGGTCTGCCAAGAGGAAGAAAAATATCAACCCTGCTCATGGAAACACACACACACACACACACACACACCACCACCACCACCACCACCACCACCACCACACACACTTGCCAGGTCTCTCAGTGCTACCTTTGTTTATATTGCTAACTTCTGGATTTCACCATTAACCCCAGAACCTTCTTGATGAATTTAGGTTGACAAACCTCAAAGAAATGCAGTCTTTATAATAATATGGGACCCAGGGCCTCTTCTGGAATTAAATGTCTGCTTTACCTTGCCCTGGCTCATGATCTAAACACTTCAGAAAGAGCTATCTGGTGTTGATGTCTGTTAGGATTTTCCTTTTTATAGGAGAGAAAAAATCAGTCTCAGAGGTTACTGTCAACACTGATGTTAAAATACCAGTGGAGAGAGAAAAGAACAGAGATAATACTGAGAACAATTTTTCTCACCAGATGTCCTGATGGGCCTCAAGAATATACAGCACCCACCCCTCTTATCAAAGTTGAGAAGATTATAAAATAACAAATAATAACTAAGAAAGGCATTTTTCTCCTTATTTTAAAAATTATACAAGTAATCTTATGCTCAATGTAGAAAAATATAAAACACAGATAAGTAACAAGATAAAGCAATCAACCAAAATTCTCCTACCCAGAGAAAATCACTGTAAATACATTGGTGTATATCCATTGCTATAGACTGAATATTTGTGTGTCCCCACCCACCCACCCAGATTCATATGTTGAAATCCTAACCTTTAATGTGATGGTATTTGGAGGTAAGGTCTTTAGGAGGTGATTGGGCCCTGCTCTCGTGAATGGGTTAGTGCCATAAAAGAGGCTCCAGGACACAGTGCAAAGACTGCCATCTCTGAATCAGGAAGCGGTTCCTCACCAGATACCAAATGTGCCCACACCTTGATATTGGACTTCCCAGCCTCTAGAACTGTGAGAAATAAATTTCTGTTGTTTATGAGCCACATTGTCTATAGTATTCTATTATAGAGGCCAAAACAGACTATGAAAATGTTTCATATATATGTGCTTTTTCTTTAATGGAATTAATGGTATACTTAATATTTTGTGATCTACTTTTCTCCTTAACATATAGTGAATATCTTTATATATTTTATTTATTTATACATACACACACTTTTTTTTTTTTTAATTTTTACCCAAGGATATTTTTTCCATTGTTTTTCAGAGAGAGTGGAAAGGAGAGAGGCAGAGAGAAACATTGATGTGAGAGAGACACACCGATTGGCTGCCTTCCACACGCTCCTCTACCGGGCCGGGGATCGAGCTTGCAACTGAGGTACATGCCCTTGGCTGGAATTAAACCCGGGACCCTTCAGTTCACAGGCTGATGCTCTAACCACTGAACCAAAGAGGCTAGGGTATCATTACTTTTTTAATGGTTAAATAACATTTTAGTCTCAAGACAGGCTACAATTTATTCAATCTTGTGTATCTTTAGGATGTTTAGGTTGCTTGCAGCTTTTCATTATTTAAAGTAGACCATAATGAATATCTTTTACCTACATTTTGCATACTTTTCTGTTATTTTGTTAGGATAAACTTTTTATAGTGGAATTGCTAGATACACATACATCTTTGTGGCACTTGTTATATATTTCCAAACTGCACTCTAGGATATCATACTGATTTACACTTTTAGCAACAGTGCCTAGGCCTCTTCCCCAAAACCCAAGAGAGGCACCTTTACAAATCCTGTGTATCATCTTTGCCCTTGGATTCCCATCCAGGACACGTACTTTCCCTGACAACCTCAAACAGAAAGAGCTCGGTACCACATGTGTGCACAAAACAAAGAAAGATGGGCAGGCAGCCATAAATGGGAGAAATCCCTGAGATGGGCTGTCAGGGCATAGTGAAATTTTGCTCAAGAGAAAGAAACAGAGAAAAGAGCAAGGTGTCAGCCTCAGAGACAGGCAGCCTGTTTTTCTCATGCCTTGCTTTCTGTTTAAAAAGCAGCGACACTTCTGTTTATACAGCATTGATCTTCCAAACAAGTTAGAGTACCCCAACAAGGTTTCAGCTCCCAACCCTTTTCCAGATTCAAGTATAATTGATGCCTCTGCACTTTCATGTAGATTGTCGTGGCACATCCTCTCCACTCCGTTGTTTGACACAGATATGATTATCTGTTTCTCTGCACTTGTCTAAATGGCCAGATAGCATGTTGAACCTCTGGTCCCCCTTCTAGTGCGCCCTTTAAATATTTTCCTCTTTCACATAATATTGAAGAGATTGGAATAAAGGCATATTAGTCACAGGATCTGTGGTAGAAATTGCTTTTTTGATATAATTCTTGGTGTTAAATTAGGTTGTGCTTTGCTTTATTTTCTTCTAAAGAAGGGTGCAGCACAAATAAAACAAAACTGAAATATAATCCCAGCTACTCCACAGATGAGGTGCCAGTAACTGCTTTAGTGGAACCTATTCGTTGTGTGAGAGACTTCTTGGGGTCATGGTGACTGACTTGTGAGGAAGGACCAATATCTGGGCAGTACCCTAAGGGGCCCTGTAAAGGTTAATTGCACCTTTCAAGTAGGCTAAGCCACGGTACTCAGATATTTGGTCATACACTACTCCAGATAATTCTATGAAAGTATTTTTTCCGATGAGCTTAACAAAGCAGACTTGAGTAATGCAAATTACCCTGCATAACCTAGACCCCATCCAATCAGTTGAAGGCCTTAATAGAAAAAGACTAATATCCCCCGAGGAAGAAGAAATTCTGCCTCCAGGCTGCCCACGGACTTGAACTGTAGCATAAACTCTCTCCAGAGGCCCCCCAGCCTGCTGGCCTGCCCTGCAGATTTTGAATTTGCCAGCTTCCATAATTATGTGCATCCATTGCTTAAAATAAATCCTCTCTCTCTCTCTGCTCCCTCTCCTTCTCTGTTTCCACCTCATCTAGTGTAATTTTCAAGTCCAAGAAGCAAGCACAGGTGAACTCCATTTCTTCCCATTTTTCAAAGATATATTCAAATAATAGCTATGTTCTAGGTGCTGGGCCAAATTCACAACCCAACATTAGGAGGTTGGCTTTAGCACCCCCTTTGACAGAGGAGGAAGCTCAGGCTTGGGATAGCTGGATACCTGCCTGTAGCTTTGTAAATTTGACTCCAGCCAAATAGTGTGAGAAGCTCTAAGCGGCAAGCCTGGGGTTCAGATACAGGTTCATCTGACTTGCCTGACTCCCAAGTTCAGGCCCTTGACCTCTACGCCATCCAGCCTTGCTGTAAAAGTGGTTTGGCATTTGAAAAAATATTCAGTCCCAATGAAGGACAAGCAGGGCTCTAAATTCTCTTTACTTCTCAACAGGTGAATACTACCCAGAGACTGTTTCAGCTTCTGAACACGTGAAAAGAGGCTCAGTGGGGAAAAGGAGTCTTTCCCTGAGCCAGCACATCAGAGCTCTCAGTTTCTCTGGATTAAGAATGATTTGAATGCTTAACATCTCCCAATGATTATTTCCATATCTCTGTCTTCATGTTCAGGTCCTATCCCTTTCCAGGACCTGTTACACACAGAGCTGGGCTCTGGCTCTGATTAAACAGCCCCTGACTTAGCTCTTCCCAGGCTCCCTGTGGTCCTACAGGGGCTGTCTTTGGGGCAGGTAGCCTATTGGCTCTGCCCCTTAGGTGAAAACATCTCTATCACACTCCTCTGCTCTTCTCTTTCCCTCCTCACTGCCACATTCCCTTCCCTTTATCACCTTCCTCTGCAGATAAAAAGATCTGGAGGCAGGAGCCATGGGGAGGAAAGGAAGAGGAAGACCAATCCTGTTCCTTTCCTCTCATCTTTCCTCTCAAGTCCAGACACAGTAAAAGCATAAGCATCTTTCAGCCATGTGAATAGATGCTGCAGTAGCTGTCACAAAAAAGTATCAATGTGTTTTAACACTCAAGGGATTGAGGCTGTGAGAAAGCCCTACCCACTGTTGTTTGGAGTCATGGAAGGGAAAATGACAATGTGACAAGCGACACTGAGCTCCTATTTGGCTCTAGGTAGATTACAATATGAAAAATACCATTTGCCTTTCATTGATTACACTTCAAGTGTTGTGGAAGTATGTACACCCAGAAAATATCTGATATTTTAGTATTCTTTCCTATTTTCCTGGGAAATATTTATGGAATCATTCTGCCTCTTTATTTCTACTGCTTCCCCCTCCCCCCACCCTCTGTGATGCCAGAGCAGCTGCTGTTGCCTTGGCAACATTACAGAATAAACTTGTTGCTCTTGGACCATCTGTACCCAACCTGGGCTATGTTGAGGCTGTTTGCTTCCTTTTTCTGTTTTTATCTACCAAAAGTCAGACTTCATTATTCAGATACATGAGGTTTACATTGTTACAGGGTTAACAGAACTTCTCTACCCATCACAGAGTTAGAAGGGCTGGGTCATTCCTTTGGATTCTGGTTTTTCTCATAGAACCCTTAGTAAAATATATGCCTGCTGCTAGAGAGACAGGACCCACCAGCACATTACAATCCAATGAGATCATTCGGTGTTCTTGTAGAAAACAGAATCTCACTGCACCGAAGCTCAGGGCTACCATGTGAAAAAAACAAGTTTTAAAATAATCTGCTATTTTTCATGACTATAAACATTTTTCACTATTTACTCTTTAATTTTATCTATTTACTCTTATTCCAAAAGGGATATAATGCAGTGATTATAAAAATAATATTTGCATCTTAAAACAGATTTGGAAAATATAAAATATTTTAAAATTACCAACAATCCTGCTACCCATAGACATTGTTACTATTTTTGTCTGGGTTTTTTTTTGTATGTTTCTTTAAAAAATAAAATGTATTTGTTTTATAAATACAATTTTTAAAATATGTTTTTTATTGATTTTAGAGACAGAGCAAGGGAGAGGGAGAGAGAGAGAAACATTGATGTGAAAGAGAAACTTCAATCGGTTGCCTCCCTCATGCTTCCCAACTGGGTACCAAACTGGAGACCTTTTGGTGTATGGTTCGATGCTCAACCAACTGAGCCACAATGGCCAGGGCTATAAATATATCCTGATATCTTATATCCTGATTTTCCTAATTTAATATACACTGGGCATTTTTGCATGTTATAAAAATTATTTGAAACATTTTTTTTAGTGTAAAATATTTTCTTTAATTGTATCTTACATCTTGATTAATGACACATGGAAACAGTGATCTTCGGTTTGGTCACCTGAGGAACCTACTTTCATTTGCTTTGGGGGAAGTCCATTTCCTAAATAGACACAAGATTGCCACAACAATGTGCAAAACCTATTTGGTAATAAAATGTTGTCTATTATTTACTTCTAAGCAGATATTTGCAATTATTTTCTCCTAATTAGATGGGTGAAAAAAGATTGCTTTAGCCTGGCCGGGCGTGGCTCAGCAGCTGAGCATCAGTCTAGGATCCAGGCGACCAGAGTTTGATTCCCGGTCAGGGCACATGCCTGGGTTGTGGGCTCGATCAATGACTCTCTCATCATTGATGTTTCTATCTCTCTCTCTCCCTCTCTTTTCCTCTCTCTGAAATCAATAAAGAGATATTTTCTTAAAAAAAGACTGCTTTAGATCCCGAAGCTTACTCAAGTCATCATTACTTACTAGCAAACACCCAAGTCTTGAAGACATTTCTAAGAAACAAAAAGGCATATTCAGAGTACCTTAAATGTTTACTTTTATAGACATTTCTTAAATCTTTGGAATTTGGTTGTTTAAAAATACTATATATGAATCAAGCTAGTAATACTGCAGCCATATCCTTGCAAACATCTGTCAATGTCCAACGTTTTACCTTTTTTAACAAACAAAACCCCCCACTTTATATACCCAAATGAAAGAATTAGATATAGTTAAAAATCCCTCAGGAAACATGTATTTTATTTTCTTGTCAGTGCCTTGAAAAGGTCTGTTTGTTTAGTCACTGTAACACTGGCTTACGTTTCCCAGACTTAGAATAATAAAAAAATGCCTGCATCTCTGATGGGATAGACACAGCATTTAAAGTGGGTTAAGTTTGAGAACAGAATAGATTCAATGACATGGAAGCATAGATGAGACTGACGAATGTCAGAGGGATGGAGGAGGGCGGGTGGGTGGAGGGGGAGAGAGTAACCAAAGAATTTATATGCATATATGCACAACCCAAGGATACGGACAATGGTGGGGAGAGGGACTGGGGAGGGGGAAGGGAAGGGGTGGAAGGGGGCATTGGGGAGAAAAAGGGACATTTGCAATATTTTAAACAAAAATAAAATTAAAAAATAAATAAAGTGGGTTAAGTTTGAAAACCCATAGGTATATGCTTAATTTTTAAAGAGAATTTGTAGAGTATTAACAAAATTTGATGCTCATTATAAGCAGTGCTGTTATTTTTGTGTCTCTCACCCCACATTAGATAGTATTGGTGATATTATATTTAGTGAAGTCAGCTAAGTCCTAATAAATAAAACCTTCAAACAGATGCTAAGAAGGGCTGTGCACTCTGAAACAAATTCCAAATCAGTGTATGATATGTACCTGATATCTTTTCCTGCATTCACTACCAGGAAGTAAAGATGAAATCAAATATTTATCAAAATCTCATCCACATCAGTGCTATGTTCATAAACAATTCATCCAGAAAGATCTGAGAAACCATATAAAGTTGTAGGACAGCAGAGGCTAGTTCTTAAGTTGCTGTGAGGGGAAGGAAAGCAAATTTTCAAATTCTAGATATTTTTTTTAAAGCAGAAGTTCAATTTTGTATTTGGTAAACCTAACTTCCGTAATGCTAGGTGCTATACAGTGCAAAGACTAATGTTGCAATGGTTCTAAGCAAACAGTTGCTCCTCAGGTTTTATATGGAGTGAATGGAAAGCACAGCTTAACACAGTAAACCAACAGCAGTCAAGCCATATGAGCATTCTAAGAAGTAGATTTTATTCTTGGAACTTGCTATGCAGTGACATATATATAGCCTGTATCTTGCTCTTTTGACTGGATTCAAGTCTCAGTATGTTTTGCACCGGCTATAAGGTGCAGAAGTCCTAAACTTTGGCAAAGAAGAGTTTAACCTGAAAGGGGGGGGTGTTGCATCCTGGTCTGTCCAGGTTACCTATTATTAGCAGCCCAAGAGGAGATATGTGCCCAATGTACAATATTTTATGTTGGACTTATAAACATTAACCTAAAGAGACATCAAATACAGTTCAAAAGCCCAAGAGGAAGGGGGTAATGAGAAATTGGAACACTGAAGAATGTTTAAAGCATTGTTTTCCAAATGATAAAAACAAAAAATTAAGTGCAAACTGAAAATTATGAGATTTACAGGCACTGTGTGTAGAATGTGCAAAAGTTTGCAAAGGTTTTTCCTTTTTGTGTGTGTGTGTTGTTTTAGAAAACTATCAAATAATATGTCTTAGACATATAAAGTTCCTTTCTCTCCCAACTGAAGGCAATTTTTAAAAATTCAAAGTTTAGCAATACTCAGTACAATAGCACAGGTGAGCCAGACAAATTCAATTTCTTTCTGGGGAAAAAATAACAAACTGATGTTCAGGATGTCAAAAAAGTTAACAAATATCACCATCCAGAAGCCACCCAGAAAAACGTGTTGTCAAAGCCTTTTGTTCTTCAGAAGTCACCAACCACCAGCTGAAGATTTTGTATGCAGATACCGAATATTGTGAACTTAACTTGTATTTTTTTTCATCAGCTTTTGGCTGGGCAGTTTCCTCCTTTGCCTTTGCAGAATCCTTTGCTTCCCCCCATTCTTGGGTGCCTTAGAAGCAGTCTTCTCGTCTTTGTCCTTTGCTGTGTTCTCTGAGGTCTCTGTACTTGAAGGACAGCTGTTGAAATCATCCGAGAGGGAATCAGGGGGGTCTTGACCATCTGCAGGTTTCTTTGGTTCCTTTGTGGGTGGCTCTGCTGCTTTGTCCTTGTCATCATTATCCAAGAGATGTCTGTATTCGGGTGGGACAGTGTCACCTCTTTCTCCCAGCTTGTCTCTATGTTCAGCTTTAGTTCTTCCCTTGACTTTGTCTGTTAATGGTTTGCCCTCATCTGGATCAGACTCCCTTAGGCCTAGGCTGTCTGAAAGTTCATCCAGGGCATCGTCGAGCTCTTCATTGCGCCTCAGAGCGGCAGGGGACGGACCTGCAGAGCGGGTGGTCGCGGCTGGGGTTTGGGAAACCAGTTCAGAGACAGTGGCTGAGGGTTTAGCACCGCCAGATGGAAGCGGTGAAGTGTCCGGGAGTCCAACAAGTCCTTAGACAAGGCATCAGGAAGTAAGTCTTCGCTCAAGGCAGAAGCGGTCCCTTCTTGGACTCTTTAGGCAGGCGCTGTTTTCCACCTTTGCCCTTGACCTCTTCTAATCTACAGTCAGGAGGAATTGTTCCTTCCTCGCCAAGCTTTTCGCCATCCTCCTTTGGCTTTCTCCTTGACTTTCTCCTCCACAGGCTTTCCATCCTCTGGACCTGCTTCCCGTTTCCCCAGGCTACCGGCCAAGGCTTCCACCGCGACACCTGGCACCACGCCCTTCAAGGTGGCGGGCTTTGGGGTGCAGGCTGCCCACCACAAGCGGAGGCCCAAGGCACGTCCTCTCCCACAGGAGCCAGGGTGGCCTCCTGGGATTCTTCTGTTTTTGCAGTTGGCTTAGATAGTTTTTCTTTCCATTTAGCCTGGTCAAAATCTTCTGAAAGCTCATCAGTGAGTTCTGATTCACTCGGGGGCTTGGATTTTTCTTCAGGCTCTGGCAATAGTGGTTTCCCATCCATATCTGTGGCTGGTTTTAGCCTGTACACCGAGGGGACTGTTCCGTCATCTTCACCACACTTCTCTCGTTTCTCTTCTTTAGCTTTTGCCTCCTCAACTTCCTTAATGGAGCTGAGGTCGAGCTCAGGTTCTGACTTCTGGTGGCCCAACAAAGTTGAAAGAGCCTCCAGTGCCTGGTGGCTCATTGTGTCTTTCTCCACCTTTCCCTTTTTCTCATGGGGTGGAACAGCACTTTTCACTATCCCGGCTGATTTAAGATTTCTCCCGTAGATTTCTCTTTCTCAGTTTTCTTTCCACCAGTGGTAGGAGAACTGCAGGTGAAGTCAGATAACAAAGCATCGATGGCATCATCAGGCCCCATGGGTTTCGGAGAGTCTGGAGGAGGCCCTGTGACCCCTTCTTTTTCAGCCAAAAGTTCCCTGTATTTGGGAGGAACTGTGGCTTCTCTTTCACCCAATTCCTCTATGTACATAGAACTCATGGGATCTGCAACGTCAGGTCCAGCGTGTGTTGCGTTATCTTGCTCAGTTTCTTCGGGTAGTCCTAAAGTGTCTGCTAAGTCATCCAAAGCAGCATCCATGCCTGACTTCCCAGGTGCTTTACCTGGTTTGGACTCAACTGGTACAGCCGACGGCAATGATTTATTTTCTTTTTTCTTGTGTTCTGACTTGTCAGATGCCACAGCTACACAGACAGCAACACTCTCTCCACCAGCAGAAACTGTATCCTGAGATTTAGTCTTTGGTTTTCCTGGCTTCTCTGATGTTGGCTGTTCACTTGATCTGGAAACTGCCTTTTTTTTCATGAGCATGCTTGCTTCCTGTATCTGATGCATGTTTGGGTGGGCTTTTTGGCTCTCTGTGTTCCTTTGGCTTTACTTCTTTTTTTTTTTTTTTCCTCATGAACCACAGATGGTTTAGTTGACTGTGACTTCTTTTCAGGTTCTGTTTTTACAGACTTGGTCCCTGTGGGATTCATGCTGGAAGACTTTCTGGTTGACGCAGAGGAAGTAGACACCCTTTCTGGTCAGATTAATCTTCCCACATGTCGTTCTCAGGCACTTCTCCTTCTCAAGTAGAATCAGCAAAGACTCTTGTTGTCCACTGTGCCACTTTATTTTTCTCTCTCTCGCTTGCTCCTCTCCCCCACCCTTCTCTTTTCAATGTATTTATTTGTTAAAGAACCTGGTCGTTTTTCCTGTAGAATTTCTTATAACCTGGATTTTGCTAATTAGATCTCCATGTTGTCACTTATCATGTTCCTCTGTCTCCTATATTTCCTAAAATTTAGTAGCTAAATCTAGGAGTTGATCTGATTTCATGTTTGTTACTTTGGCAAGTATGCTTTGTAAGCACTGTTGTAGATGTCCCAGAAGGTACATAACACCAATTATACTGGGGTACAGTTCATGAATAAAGGCAGGATAAATGCCCAATTTATTTCCTTTATTTGCCAGTTATCAATGTAATGAATTAAGTGCCAAGCATGATCCAAAGGGGACTAATTCATTTTTCTAGTACCATTATGAACGCATGGATTTAAACATATTTGATGTTTTTTAATCCATTGCAGTTGTTACTCTTAATCATGCTCCAATTGCCCAGTGAGAGTGTCTTCACATAGCCCTCAATTCCTTTCTAGTATTTTTTTTTTAATTGCATCTTACACTCTGGTGTGATAAGATGTTCCAGACTCATCTTAAAAATCTTCTGCTTCAGATCTAGGACTAGCCGTTTCTTCAAGGAGATCTAGTTTGTTTATATAGAAGTCACAATCTGTGTTTTAAGGTACTTATGTTTCAAGGTCTTTTCTGTGAACAGAAGTAAGAAACTTTGCTTTTGCTCTCCTCCTCTTCATCATCATCATCTTCCTCTTCCTCCTGTGCCTGCTCCTTAACATAAAATACACCATTGCAATTATTGCCATTTGCATTCATCAATCTTACACTTGTGGCTCCTTTCTCTTACATCAATGACACCAACATAATTACTCATTTGCTTCATCAACAATACACACATATCAAATTCCCCCAAAAATTAATGGTTCAAAGAAACGATAAACACTAATTACATTACAGTGTCTCAGGATCAGCAAATCAGAAGCAACTTAGCTGCACAGTTCTGGGTCAGAGTCTCTCATAAGATTTCAGAGAATATGTTAGCTAGGGCTGCAGTCATCCGAAGGTATGACTGGGGCTGGAGACCTGCTTCCAAGGGGGCCTACTTTCCTGGCTACCAAGTCAATGCTGGATGTTGACAGAAGACTTCAGTTGCTCTTTGAGGGCTGCTAGAGGGTTCTTGCAGTGAGGTTTCTGATTTTCCCCAAAGTGAGTAATTCAAGAGAGCAAGGTATAAACGGCAATATTTTTATCTAGCCTCAAAAATCACACATTGTCATGTCTATCAGATTCTGTTGTCATAACTAATTCATTCTGTCTGACTCATATTTAAAGGGAGGAGAATTAGTCTCCACCCACTAAAAGAGGAATGTCAAAGAATATGAGGACTTACTTTTTTCCACTCTCTGGTTGCAACTTATTTATGTTGCAAATGTGAAATAAACTCATCCCTTCCAAAGACTCTCCAAAAGTATTATTTCATGGCATCAGCTTGAAGTCCAGGATCATGTTACCTACATCAGTTTCAGGTGCAGAGGAGACTCCTCAGGTGACCTAGAGTACAGCTCCTTGAGTACAGTTCCTCACAATCTGAACACCTATAATCTAAAGAGAGAAGTTATGTGCCTCCCCCCCCCACACACACACTTTAACATATGATGGTGGGACAAGCAGAGGACAATACTATGGACTACCCTCCACACCATTCAAAATAGAGGAAAACTGGAGAAACAAAAGAGCTTCAGACCCATAGTAAAATCCATCAGGGCAAATGTTGAAAGTTCTTTGACTAAAATGCAAGGCTTAAAAATGAGTCTTCATAGCTCTCAGCTTCAGCCCCTGAGCTCTTGGTTCCACCCTCTAGGTCATTCTTTCTTTTTCATGAAAGGTAACCTTTGTTTTCTGCTGAATAGTTTTCTCAGCTTGCTTCCCGCCTATAGAAGCTTCAGGATCCAAAGGCCTCTTGTCATTTTATATTGACTGTGCCCCTTCCAATTCAAACTTGTGGTATTTCTGCCAATTTAATTCTTTTAAAAACTTCATGGATGTTCTGTGGTTCTTGTTGTAACCCACTGAGACAAAGACATATTCACAAACTCTTTCAAAATAAGTCTTTCTTCACCTTGGGCTTCTACTAGCAGTCTTTTCAAGGCCCTCTGGGCTTTCGTTAATACTCTCAGCTTCCATCCACTGCCCAATTCGAAAGCCACTCTAAAGTTTAGGGTTTTATTATGGCAGCACCCTACTCCTTGTAAAAATTCTGTATTAGTTATCTATTGCTGCATGACACACCATCCTAAAACTGTGACTTAAGTCAACAGAAGCATTTATTATGTCACGATTTCTGTAGCTTAGGAATTTGAGAGCACCTCGGCTAGATAGTTCTGGTGGAAGTTTCTCATAAAGTTACAGTAAAGAATTTAACCAGGGCAGCAGTTATCTGAAGGCTTGACTGAGGCTGAGTGGTCTGCTTCCAAGGTGTTTCATTTATATGGCAAGTTAGAAGAAGACATTAGTTCCTTTCCATATGGGTCTTTCAGAGAACTAATGGAATGTTCTCATGGCATGAAGGAGGCCCCAGAGCAAGAGATCCAAGAGAACAATGGGAAAAACTGTAATTCCCTTTATGATCTAGCTTCAGAAGTCATCATCATTTCCACTCTTTTCATTAGACATAAATCAATAAATCTGGCTCATATTCAAGGACGAGGGAGTAGGATCTACTTTTTGAAGGTGGTGATATATTTTTAAAACACTACTACCAACAATATAACTACTAAAAGTAGTTAAATTTTTTAAACTTCTTTTTGTCCTTAGAGTGTCCTTAGTGCATAATTTACTGAGAATTTATACTCATATTTCTGTGTTCAAAGCCCCTTAAAATTGTCCTTTCTTTGTGCATATGCCACCAACTGGACAAACAGTTGACTTGTTTTATTTTGCTTTTTACTTTGGGGATTTCAATCTTATTCCATAATTTTATAAAATAGTTTCAAGGTTTCTAAGTCAAACTATAAATAAGGTATAATTCAGAAAAATTTAGCTTCAATTCTGCCCCCTCCATGCTCTCCCTTCTCTCCCTTCCAAGTAACTTTGTTTTTAGTTTTTTATTTATTCTCCCATTTTTAAAACATAAATAACAAATAAATATATATCCCCGTTCTAAGATAAATAAGTGCATGTTAAGTGCAAGATTCTTCATATTTTTTAGATCTACCAATATAACTTGAATTCATTCTATAGTAGTACTTGGAAATAATTATGATTTTTTTAAATGGCTAACAGTCACCATTATATAGATGTATATAGTTTATTCAACTAGTCCCCTACAGAGGGATAATGTGAAGGTTTCTAGTCTTTTACTATTATAAATCATGCTACAATGAACATCTTTATGTGTATGTCTTTTTAATTTTTTCCAGAAATATATTTTTATAGCCATAATTTATTCCATGTTGTGAATAGATGTACCTTAAATTATTTAAGTCTACTTCTATTGTGGACATGTAGGCTATTTCTATTTAAGCAATATAACAATGAACATCCTTGTACTTATATCTGTGTTGACATTTCTGGTTGTATCATAAGAACAGATTCTTAGAAATTTAGTTATTAGGTCAAAGTTGTTAAACCTTTTTAGGTAGTTGATGCATATTGTCAAATTGTTTTCAAGAAAAAAGTACAGGTTACACTTTCAGAGGCAATAAATCTCAATATCTGGCACTGGAGAAATTTGGGTTCAAATCTTTCCTCTACCATTTACTAGTTGAGTGACCTTGGACAAGTTAGTTTTCCTGAGCCACAGTCTCCTTATATGGAAATGAACAAAATAATATTTATGTCATGGGGTTGTTGTGAAGAGGGAAAAAAAAAGGGTATTTGACTACAGATATACTTGAGTACACAAGGCAAGTATTTAACATAGTGTTTTATGTACAATACACCAAGCATTTAAATGTTTGTTATTATTCTTATCACCAGCAAATGAGAAGTCAGTCTCATAGAAGATTCATCAGCACTGGATTTTATTGTTTAAAAATAAAAAGTGCCAATTTGACAAGTAAAAGGTGATATCTTGTTTTAATTAGAATTTCTTTGGTTTCTGATTCTATTGAACATTTTTCATTTATTCATTAAGCTTTTAATTTTTTCTTCTGTGTATTCTGTTTAGATACTTTGTCTATTTCTTCTATATAACTTTAGTTCTTTAAAATGCATATACAACAGTTCTTTAGTAGGAATACAATTTTTTTGTTGTCATAATTGCTGCAAATATATCCCCCAATATTTTGGATTTTTTCCATTTCAGTGGTTAGACATTATTTTGACATACAGAGTGTAACATTTTATATAACCAAGTATTTCCCTTTGTGATTACTTTAATAAACTTTTAAAACCTTTATGAGGTACCTCACTATTTCCAAATTCAATTACGTGCTCACCCACATTTTTTAGTATTATTTGATGCATATATCTTACATACAGAAAACTACACTAATCTTAAGTTCACAGCCTGAAGAATTACCACAAAATGGACATATTCATTGTATTAGTTTTCTAGGACTGCCATAACAATGTACCACAAGATGAGTGGCTTAAACAATAGAAATCTACTGTCTCTCAGTTCTGAAGACTAGAAGTCTGAGATCAGTGTCGGCAGGGTTGGTTCCTTTTGTAGGCTGGGAGAGAGAATCTGTTCCATGCTTTTCTCCTGGCTTCTGGTGGTTTGCTGGTTATCTTTGGTGCCCCAATCTCTGCCTTCATGTTCAAATGGCATTCTCCCTGTGTGTATGTTTCTATATTCAAATTCCCCTTTTTAATAGGAATACTAGTCATGTTGGATTAGAGCTCACACTAATTACCTCATTTTAACTTGATTACCTCTGTACTGTATTTCCAAATAAGGTCACATTCTGAGGTACCGGGGATTTGGGCTTCAACATACCTGTTTTTAGGGAAACAATTCAACCCACAACAGTTATGAAACTAGAACACAGATAAAAACAAACAAACAGAATATATCTAGCTTTCTTAAACTTACCTCGTGCCTCCTTCAACCATAACCCTTGCCAAGGTTACTACTCTCTTGATCTCTCATACCATGTATTTACTGTTTCTGTTCTTGGACTTCATATAAATGAAATTACACAACATGTACTCTTTTTCTGTCTGGTTTCTTTACCCCCAAATCCATCCATGTTATTGCATTGTTGCATGTAGCAATAGTTCATTTTTTTTTCATTTTTATGTAGTATTTAAGAAAAGGAGGAAAAAGTAATGTAATTTTCTACTTTATTGTTGACAGATACTTAGATTGTTTCCAGTTTTTAATAGTTGTGAATATAGTTGCTATGAAACTATATTAGGAATATGTTAGGATGAAAATCCTAGGACAAGTCTCTTGGTGAGCACGTGCTCACATCGATGTTGGGTATTTGGAGTAAACTTTCTGGCTTATAGGGCATGCACATGTTTAGCTTTAATAGTTGCACCCAAATAGTTTTCCAAAGTGGATTCCAGCAGTGTATGAGAATTTTGGTGTTCAGCACTCTCACCAGTACTTTGGGTTGACTTGGACAAAGTTATTTTTGATGCAAAGATGATAATAGTGATGATAGTAGCTTCTCATTCAAGTTATTATGAAAACAAGGCATTGGGCTGGTCATTTTACCTATATTATCTCATTAAATTTTTTTTTTAAATATATCTTTATTGATTTCAGAGAGAAGAAAGGAGAGGGAGAGAGAGAAACATCAATGATGAGAGAGTCACTGATCGGCTGCAGCCCGCAACCCGGGCATGTGCCCTGACCGGGAATCGAACCCTGATCGCCTGGATCTTAGGTCGATGCTCAACTGCTGAGCCACGCCTGGCCGGGCGTCATTTAATCTTTAAATTACTTTTCAAGGGAGTTATTAGCTTTATTTTATAGGCAACAAAACTAAACATCAGTGAGATACATTTGCTCAAAGTAATAGTAAGTAGCAATGTAGGGTTTGAATCCAAATTTGTCTCATTACCAATCCCAGAGACTTTCTAGTCCAGATAAAATGTAAACCTGGTTATCATGGAGGTAAAGGGGGAGCCCTAGGCAACATGGGGTAGCATGAGGGGCTTGATATGGCTATTGTGGAGGGGTCAGCTTAGTGGTAAGAGGTGGATGCAACTCTAAATCTCTACCTGAGAGCTAGTTTGTGTTTCCTATCTTGGGGACATTAAGCATGCACATCTGTTATTAAGGTGAGCTCCAGACATTTCTCAATGAATGATTATTTTGAGGACTGATTCTGAGAACAGATGGATGTGCTTAATATTTTTAAAGAGGTAGATTCCAATATGGTTGCAGAGTAGGTGGAAGTTACAATCACCTGCTCCCGGCTCCAAACTGGATTTACAGCTAAATTATAGAGCAATCAGCTGGAATAACCAACTGAAGCCTAGCTGAACTGAAATGTTATAACCAAGGATTTATAGAAGAAGCCACATAGAAACTGCTAAGAAGGGCAGAGCCCCTGCACCCAGGTGCGGCAGCTGAGAAGCTGGAGGGATATCCTGACTGCAAAACTCCTTCCTCGCAGGAACATGGGATCTCAACCCCACACAGGCATCCCCAACTCAGAGCAACAGAGATGGGAAGAGGTGATCACATAGCATGTGGTGGTGAAAATCAGTAGGAATTCAATCCACCTGGGAGACCCAGATACCACTTTCCCAGGGACAAGCACTCCTATTTGTTACAGCACCAGCCTGGGGAGTGCACTACCCAATCCCCCTCTGCTGGTGAGGCCACTCTAATGTGCTCAGTCCTGCAGAAAGATGTCTGCTGACTGCACCCAGCAGTGACTTTTGGACCCCTCTTTTTCTGGGGAGGCTCTTAACAGATACTTAGACAGTGACTAAGCTATGTGGCCTTGGAAAGAGGGCTGATCTCCCCCACCTCACATGCACAGACAGTGACCCCACCACCAACTGTTGAATCACTTGGCCAGCCCCATCCTGCTGAATTCAGCCTCACAGGGGGACCAGAGTGCCGGGCAGAGCTGGGACTTTCAGAGCATGTCTCCTGGGGAAGCTTTTGTCCAGGAATCAGACAAATGAGTGCTGTGGCTAAACCACGGGGGGGGGGGGGGCAACTGCTATCTCCCCTTCGAACTCATCCCATGCTACCCTGGGAAGGGCACCACCTCCAATAGGAGACTGGATCTGCTCTGCCAAGTCTTGGATACCTCACCCCACTGGGCTCAGCTCCACAGATAGAAGAGAGAGCAGCTCAGAACTGGGATATTCAAAGTGTGAGTCCCTCGAAAGCTATTGCCTGGGACCAGGACAAAGTGCTTAGCCTCCTCCTGCTGGATGGGCCAGCATTACCACCAATGGGAGACTCTTTTGACCTGTCCCCTGAGCCTGGTGACTCTCCTTCAGAGGGGATGGCTGGCTTCACTCAACCTGAACCTGTGGCATGCCTTTCCTGAAGGAACTAGAGTTGAAGACTTTGGCAGAGACTGAGTGGTTTGGCTCTGGAGAAGGGGTCACTTCCCCTCATTGAGTTCCTGACTGCATGACCCCCAAGTAGGGGACCTACTAGCCTTGTCCCTCTGACCCTGGTTGCCCCACCCTACCGAGCTTACAACCTGTAGAAGGGTCTGTGGGATGCTGCCAGTCTGGGCTCGCTCTACAGTCTTTCTTCAGAAGGCTCTGGAAGAAGACCAGACAACCTCAGGGGGAAGCAGAGTAGCTGACAAGTGGACGTTTACCTCAGGGAGCCTTAGTCCTTTTAAAGATTTGCCCCCAGCTCTAAGCTGGAGGAAGCTCACCCTTATACACAGATTGACCCCTCTCATGAACACTCAGGCCCAGTAGATACAGCCACAAACAATGAACAGTGTGGTAGGTCCAGACAGGTAACCCAAGGCTGGTTACACACAATGCCTGACATCGACCTGAACCTGGACCCCACCTGCATGAACACGGAACCAACACAACTAGTGGTGAGCTTCAGACCACACCTGAGCTCGACCCAACTAGCCACACAAGGAGTACACCCAAAAGGGGCTACATCACATAAACAAAATGAAGGATAAAAATTACATGATGCAAGATAAAAATATCACTCTCAGCAAAGTGGGAATACAGGGACATACCTCAACAAAATAAAAGCCATATATGAAAGATCTACAGCCAGCGTCATACTCAATGTGCAAAAGCTAAAAGCATTTGCCTTAAGATGAGGAACAATACAAGGGTGTCGGTTTTCACCACTTTCATTCAATGTAGTGTTGGAAGTCCTGCCACAGCCACCAACCAGGAAGAAGAAACAAAGGCATCTGAATTGGAAAGGAGGAAGTAAAATTGTCATTATTCGCAGATGACATGATATTGTACATAGAAAACCCTAAAGACTCCACCAAAAAAACTAGTAGATCTAATTGATAAACTCAGCAAAGTAGCAGGATACAAAATTTATATTCAGAAATCAGTGGTATATTTATACACCAATAATGAACTACCAGAAAGAGAAACTAAGAAAACAATCCCATTTACTATTGTAACAAAAAGAGGTAAGGTACCTAGGAATTAATTTAACCAAAGATGTAAAAGACCTGTACTCGGAAAATTATAGGACACTGAAGAAAGAAATTAAGGAGGATACAAATAAGTGGAAGCATATACTGTGTTCATGGATAGGAATAATTAACATCATTAAAATGACTGTACTACCCAAAGCAATCTGTAGATTCAGTGCAATTCCTATTAAAATACCAATGGCATATTTCACAGATCTAGAACAAGTATTCCAAAAATTTATATGGAACCAAGAAAAGGCCCTGAATAGCCACAGCAGTCTTGAGAAAGAAGAACAAAGTTGGAGGGATCACAACGCCGGATATCAAACTATACTACAAGGCCATAGTAATAGAAACAGCCTGGTCCTGGCATAAGAACAGGGGTATAGATTAATGGAACAGAACAGAAAGCCCAGAGATAAACCCATTTCTTTCTTTTTTTTTTTTTTAAAAAAAAAACATATCTTTATTGATTTCAGGAAAGGAGGGGGATTGAGAGATAGAAACATCAATGACGAGAGAGTCATTGATCGGCTGCAGCCCGCAACCCAGGCATGTGCCCTGACCAGGAATCGAACCCCGATCTACTGGATCCTAGGTAGGTGCTCAACCGCTGAGCCAGGCCCAGCCGGGCTAAACCCATTTCTTTATGATCAATTAATATTTGACAAAGGAGGCAAGAGCATGCAATGGAGTAAAGACAGTCTCATCAGTAAACGGTGTTGGGAAAATTGGACAGGTACATGCCAAAAAATGAAACTAGGCCACCAACTTATACTTTATATAAGAATAAACTCAAAATGGATAAAAGAACTAAATGTAAGTTACAAAACCATAAGAATCCTAGAAGAAAACATAGGCAGTAAAATCTCAGACATCTATTGTAGCAATATTTTTGCTGGTATCTCCTCAGGCAAGGGAAACAAAAGAAAAAATAAACAAATGGGACTACATCAAAGTAAAAAGCTTTTGCACAACAAATGAAATATCAACAAAGTGAAAAGGTGAACCACCACTGAATGGGAGAACATATTTGCCAGTGATACATCTGATAAGGAATTTATCTCCAAAATAGATTAAGAACTTGTACAACTCAACACCAGGAAGACAATCCAATTAAAAAATGGGCAAAGGACCTGAATAGACACTTCTCCAAAGAGGACACACAGATGGCCAATAGACATATGAAAAAATGCTCAACATCACTAATCATCAGAGAGATGCAGATTAAAACCACGATAAGATACCTCCTCACACCTGCCAGTATGGCTATCATCTATAAATCAACAAACAAGTACCGAGGATGTGGAGAAAAGGGAACCCTCATGCACTGCTGGTGGGAACGCAGACTTAAATTAAAAACGGACCTGTCATTTGACCCAGTGATCCCACTTCTAGGAATATATTGTAAGAATCTTAAAACACCAATCAGAAAGAATACATGCACCCCGATGTTCATAGCAGTGTTATTTACAATAGCTAAGATCTGGAAACAGCCCAAGTGCCCATCAGTAGATGAGTGGATGAAAAAGCTGTGGGACACTTACATATTGGAGTACTATGTGGCTGTAAAAATGAAGGATCCCTTACCCTTTGCGACAGCAGGGATGTACCTGGAGATTATTATACCAAGTGAAATAAGCCAGTCAGAGAAAGACAAATACCATATGATCTCACGTGTATATGGAATCTAATGAACAAAATAAACTGATAAATGAAATAGAAACAGAGGCATGGATACAGGGAACAGGCTGACTGCTGTCAGAGGGCAGGAGGGTGAGAAGACTGGATGAAAAGAAGGTGAAGGGAGTAGCCAAAAAACACATGCATAACATATAGACTTAGACAACAGTGTGCTGATAGCCAAAGGGAAAGGGGGTGGGAGCTATGTGGAGGTAGGCAAAGGATGGGGAAATGGGGACAGAAAGAGACTTTGCTTGGCACAAGATGCAGGGTGCAGTTGATGTTTTATTCAGTTGTACGCTTGAAATATGCATGGTTTTGCAAACCAGTGTCATCCCAATAAATTCAATTAATTAAAAAGAAAACTATTTTAAAAGAGAGTGACATAGACCAGTTTTGAATACAGAATTAGAGCAAGGGGTCAAGTCTGAGACCAAGGAAACAAAACCATAATAGCAGCTCGGTGGCACTCTTCTCACCACTGATGTCAATATGCACTCCTTCGCCCTTCAGCCCTCACTCCAGGCCAGGTCTCTAGGTAACATCAGGAACACTAACCCTTAAGAACAAAGCAGGAGCCAAGTTCACACTTATCATGCCCTCTGTTTCCATGGCCCTGGATGATAGCATGAATATCAGTGGGGGAAAATATTCCATGGAGCAGAAAGTAAAAACATACTGCCAAATAATCACCCTTCCACCAAGATGCTCATTAGACTCTATTGAAAGGCTGCTTTGGATCAGGCACTGTGCTGGGTACTTCTAGATACTTTGTCTTAGTCTTCACAATGACCTTGAGAGAAATAAATTTCTATTATTCCTTTGTGACAGGTGTGGAAACCGAGCTTCAGCAAGGTTAAGAAACCTGTCTGAGGTTGCATAAAGGGAAAAACAAAAACACAATAGTTCCATCCTAACAAAGGATGAAGGAGAGGGAGGTTTGGACTTTTATGAATTATGAGATGTGTTTTTAAGAAATCTATGGAATTGCAATCTTACTTTTCTCTTTTAAAAAAAGTAAGGTAATAAAAAAAACTTTGAATGCTTTTCAGCTGAATACTAAAATGCTGACTGTTCTGGAAAATAAAAACTTTAGAGAGCGAATGCTGGTATTGTGGGTCAGCAACCTTGTTTACAAACTATTTAATGATTGGGTGCGGGGAATCATGTCCTATAAATGTATCATATTGATGAGGTCCTAATCAGTTCAGATGTTGTCACCTTCTAGGTTTGTGCCAGTGCATTTTAGAAAGTACAAACTTTCTGTTTTAATTGGTGCTTGGCTTATTTGTTTCTTAAAACATTTGGTTTGATTTAAAATTCAAGTTAAAACTAACACTGGGGCTTTGTCCTGGTTTCAGTAAACTTGTTCATTTTTTTCCTGTATTTTAATCTGTTATTGATTTAATTGCCTGACCAAGTCACAGAATAGGTGTTCCAGATATATGTACACTTTCATACATTACAACCCTAGCACTGTAGCCGGTAAAGAGTGAGAGCCCTTTGGGAAGGAGCAATGGGCTCACAGCTCTGAGTGCAATTCATGCGCAAGGCCCATTCTCACCCAGGCGCGCTGGATCTGGGCTGACTTCTCAATACAGAAACAACCAAAGAAGAGGGGAGACACAACACCCAACTCTCCTGCTTTAGTCAGGAAGGCTGACTATCCCCAAGAACTGTGATTCCTCAAGTGCTGCTCAGGAGCCTTTCTTCCAGAACCTGTGGGTGGGCTTACCTCCCTCCCCAGGGAGGTAAAAGAGAAGGAGCAGTCTGAGGACTGGAATGCCCTCTGCTGCTCCAGCACAGAAACCTGCTGCTGGCATTTGCAGACAAACTCAGATAATGTGGTATGTGTGTTCTTAATCTCTGTTCTAACGTATCCACCAATTTAGTTATTTGCTGCCCACCAATATGCAAATGAATGACAAGAAAAGACCCTCTGCATCTGTAATTATTTTGCTGATTTACAAGCCACTTTCCTCTGTGTAGGTTTTCCTGTGTATATGCATTCACGCATGAGGGATTTCGTTATTTTTAGAAGCATACTCAGTGCATTTTTATGCTTTAATATTTTCAGGCGTCAGTAATTACAGTATTATGGATATATATACATATGTGTATGTGCGGGATTCTTTTTTTTTTCTTTCTTTTTATACAGAGTGGAGAGTAAGATTTTTTCAAGGGGGCTGAAACCCAAATTGCAGAGAGAGCGCAAGATTAAAAGATGCTCATTCCTTCCCCTGCCAAATCCTTATCTGGAATCAGAGGAGTCTTGTAATATTTGATTTTCTCCCAAGCAGCTCTGTTGAGTGGAGCCACGATCTACGTTATCCATCTGCCTACTTTGGAACAGGCTGTTTTACTATTTGGAGGTTTAAACGTTTTACGTTTTTGCCAGCGCGTTAAGAAAGGCTCTTATGTTAAATTAAGTCAATTAATAAATGGAGACACATTAAGCAATCAATTTTGTCAGCCTATCTCCCCAGCATTATGTATGGTTGGCTGTAATCACAAGATAAATGCAATGTGCTGATCTATGGTAATGTTCAATAATACATTCTGCGCCAGGCTCGATTCATCGGGGAGTTTCAGCAGGGGAGGCATTTGTTATTGGCTGTCTCTGCACCTCCAGGATAACACTTCTGTCCTTTTGATTGGCCGCCTCGCTGCTGCAAGATTCTAAGCGTCTTATTTTGATGATGAATCCGAGGGCGCTAAGCCGGTCCGGAGCCCCGCGTCTCAGAGGCTGCGCGCCTTCCAGAGCCCGAGGACCCACAGCTGCCTCCGCTGCCTTCCTGTGCCAACGACCCCCCAAAAGTTGTGATGCTTTTCTTCGCCCAGTGCTTTGGAGCTGTGTTAGATCTCATTCACCTCCGCTTTCAGCACTACAAGGCTAAACGGGTTTTCTCCGCCGCCGGCCAACTTGTCTGCGTCGTAAACCCCACGCACAACCTGAAGGTGAGCTGCTCGCTAGGGCTGGTACGCGCGCTGCGCGGGTTCGAGTCCTCCCTCGGGGGCGTCAGTGACCCTCGGTGCGCGCTCGGGGCTCCGGGCCGAGGCTGGCTCGCTGGCGCTGGCGCCGCGTCTGGGACTCGGTTGCCTCGCTGGCTCGTGCTGGCTCCCCAGGGGGCTCGGTGCTTCTCTCTGGCAGCGTGTGTGTGTGTGTGTGTGTGTGTGTGTGTGTGTGTGTGTGTCCCCGAGTGGCCAGAACAACTGGAGTGACTGTTTCATTTCTTTCCCCCAAGCAGTCAGCCCGAGAGCATGGTGGGGGTCAGAAGTGGAGGTGGAGGGATGAGGGGGCGTCCCCCCCTCAAATATTTGTGGGCAAGTGTTCAGTCGACGGGATTTGAAAAGTTACCCAAATTGCAGTCTGCTCCATGTGTTTGCAAAAGCTGGTAGGCACATGGATTTGGGGAGCCCCCTCTGGCTGCTGCTGAAGTAACGGGGGCAGAAACACCCAGACAGGGACCTGGGAGTCGGCGAGGGGGCTCAGTCTGCGAAGTGTTTTTCCTTGAGTGAGTGAGCGCGCGTGTGTGTGTGTGTGTGTGTGTGTGTGTGTGTGTGTGTGTGTGTGTGTGTGAAAGAGAGAGACACAGAGAGACAGAGTCAGAGAGACGGGAATTTGCCGTCTTTGCTGCCTGCGAGCTAGATACGCCCCCGCCCCCTCCCCCGCTCCCCGCCCCTTGCCCCGAGGACCGAGGCGGCGCGTGGGCCTCGGAGGGGCAGTGACGCCCCGAGTCGCCGCCGGCCCCCCCCCCCCCGCCGCTGCGGCTGCTGCGCCGCCTGTGGCCGCCCCGCTGCGCTCCTGGCGCCGAGGCCTCGGCATTTGTGCCTTCGGGTCAATGCTCTTTAAAAGAACAGCCAAGATATGGGATCCTGGAGGACCGCACCACATCCCGGCCAAGACTGATGGGGAAATGAATCAGGAGCCACTAGCGAGCGGTGGGGAGTCGGGGAAAGCATAGCAGTAGTTGGGGGGGGGGGGCAGGGCTGAACTCCCCAAATGTGAAACAGCCGTCAGGACTGACGGCTAAAATAAATGGTGGACTCATTGGGAGTTGCTTTCCCATCCTCACTGTACCCAGGGCTGAGTGACAAGGGGAAGGTCTGCAGGAAGAGCGCTGGAATAATCTCTGTGAGGGTATGTCTGTCATTCTGACCACTGATCTTGGGCAGGAAGGGTGCTGTTTGTTGCTCATCACTTTATAAACTCCTGTAAAGAGTTAGACTCTTCTCAGTCGGATCACTGCAGGTCAATGCTGGTGGATGCCTCCAACACCACCACTCAATTTCTGCAAGTCCCTAGAAGGGGCAGCTGCCTGGGGCCCCTGGGGCCATTGTCAGGCCAGTCCTGGGTAGAGGGGTGATGGGTTGCTCTGCACCCGCTGTGATGAACTGGCTTGCTGTGGCACCCAAGCTGTGACTAACAGCATCTCAGGCAATCTCTCCCTCTCTCGTCCCTGTGCTTGCTCTTGATGTCTCTCTCTTTCCCCTCATTTCACTATTTCTTTTTTCCTTTATGGCTGAGTTTTGTAAATGAGAATTCACGGCCGTCATCCTTGGCAAAGCAAGTGTATGGTGTACATATTAAAATATGAATCTGAATTCCATTTCATGGCCACTTTTCAGAACTCATTCAAACTCCCATTATTTTGTCACTTTACATTAGTTCCCTGTGGCAAGAAATTTTGTTTACTCCTGTTTTGCATTTTAATACATTTAACAATTGTTTATGAGATTTAGCATTTCCAAAGTTTGAATTTATATGGCTCATTGACTACTGCTGCTGATGGAGGAACAGAGGGGTGCTCAGATCTCTGTGTGGGGTGGGGTGGGCTGAAATGCATTTGTGTGTATTTTTCAGTGATGTATGCCTGGATACTGACAAGTAGTCCTGCAGCTGAAACCCAGGAGTCCAGAGTCAGGTTGCTGGCTGTGGGTCTGCTCTGATTAGCTGAGTGACATCAAGACTCAACCTCTCTGAACCTTTCCTAACTTTCAAAATGAACATACAGATACCTATCCTGTTTCCTCCATGGCTCTGTGAGGCTGAAAAGAGATACTAGATGTGGATGTAGATACTAGATTTTTTTCCTTCAAAAAAAATTATGTTATTGCACATAATATGTAGGGATTAATTAGGAACTTCAGAAGTTGTCACTTAAAGACTTTAGCCAACTTAGAAACCATATAAGCAGTAACATAAATATAGGTGACATATGCTTTGAGAGGCTATTTTCCATGCCTCACTTTTTCAAATACATTCTCATTTGGCTTTTCACTTTCCATAAAAAACCACTTAAGAGATTTTGCTCAGATGAGCTTCACTGCAGGTAAGCAAAGCCAGTTGAGTGCTGCTAATGCAACCAGGGAATGCAGCAGAACAAACAGGATTCACAGAGGCTGTGCCAGGCAGAGAGACCTCTTTAGCCCAGGTTACCTCCTTGGAGGCTTAGATAACATCTTGTGCTCTTCCATGATCCAGGTGGCAAATTGGGTCAATTTTACCTGCTTTTCAAACCTGAGGGCTAACAGTAATTTGCAGAGCTTTTTTTTTTTTTTTTTTTTTTAAATATATCTTTATTGATTTCAGAAAGAGAAAAGGAGAAGGGGAGAGAGAGAGAGAAACATCAGTGAAGAGAGTCATTGATCGGCTGCCTCTGGCATGCCCCCGACTGGGAACTGAGCCCGCAATCCGGGCATGTGCCCCGATCGGGAATCGAACCTCGATCTCTTGGGTCATAGTTCGATGCTCAACCACTGAGCCATGCCTGGCCGGGCTGCAGAGCTTTTAAAGGACCAGTTCCATAGGAGCATTGCTGCTATCATCATTTATATTAAAAAGTGCATAAAACCTCAAAAGAAAAGTGCTCCTCCTAAGCATTAATTTCCATAAACAGACCACAGAAATATGGCTGGGATATAATAAGCTGTGATCCACATGGGAAAAATTCTTTTAAAGAAAAAAAAAAAGCTGTGGCAATGTTAACCCAGAATAGCTATTGATCTGTGGTGCTTCCCCACACTTTGTATGACACGCTGGTACACAGAATGGTGACTAAGGACAGAGACTACAACCTTGTTTTCAATTTTCTAGGTGGCATGTAGCTACATAAGAGGGCTAGGAAGCTTGTGTTTTTTGTTTTGTTTTGTTCTGTGGAAGCATTTTTGCACTTTGTCCTTTCCTGAGCTTTCCTGCGAATGCTGACTGTATTTTAGGACCTGAGGCAAGTGCTAAATTATAATCAAAATTCACTTATTGAGCAGAGAAAATTGTGTATTTATCATGCTTGTATAGGTCACCTTCATTCTTAATCTTATTATGGCGATTACTCAGTAACCTGGAATTCCTTCAAAGCTGATGCCTTTCCTTCTAAATGGAAGGCAGAAGACTTCCCAGGAATGTAGACACCCTGGCTAAAGTCATTACGCCCCTTACTTCCTACCTTAATTAAAAGGGATGTTTGGTGTAGCTGGCCTGGAATATGAGGAGCCTCTGCTTTAAGCAAGTCCCAGGCAGGGCAAGGAACTATAGCAGAGCAGTCTCTGTAGAGTGCAAATGACACTCTGTGTTTCCCTTTGTCTGTTTGTTTGTCTGTCTCTGCCTGTAGGGAGGGCTCCTTGCACAGAGGATGCCCCCTACCTCTCCTTCCTACACCATGACAGTGACCACTGCCAAGGAGCCAGTGTTCTTGGCTGGCTGCCCTCTGCTTCTTCATTCACAGAGGTCACTGAAATGCAGCCAGCGGGCTCCAGGCTGGCGCCAGTGAGGGCTCTGGCTCCTGGTCTGGATTTGGCACTTCTTTCTTCCTCTTGCCTTTTGCTTGTTTCCAAATCCAAAATGCCTTTCTCTCCTATCTCCTCTCCAATCCACTCTAGCTGCGTCTATAATGCCCTGTGCTGGGCAGTCCTCCCTCTTCTTCCCCAGCTCCAGAGGTGCCCTCTGAGGTGTGGACTGGCCAGTCCCTGCACTCAGGCATTTCCAGGGAAGGATCTGTAGTGACAGCCAGAGTCCCTCTGGGGTCAGTCCTCAGCCCTTCCTAAGCAGATAGTAGCTGAGCTGAGGCCAGCAGGGTAACTTCCTCCTCTTACCACAGCCCTTGATAAACCAGTTTCTGAAAGTAGACTAGTAAGATGCTTTCTGACAAACTTCCAAAAGGCCCTTACTGGGGTCAGCATCATTGCTGAGACTATAGTGCCCTCCCAGCATCCAAGTGTGAGAGCATAGCCTCTCCATCTCTACTGGGAAGTTATTCATGCCTCTATCCAGCCTTCCCAGAGCTCTTCTTTATTGTAACCTGTTAACCTTGGATTTACACACACACAATGGGGGGGGGGGGGGGATGTGGGACAATAATGACTTTAAGTGCCTGACAGATACTAAATAGAAAATTAGGGCATTTTAATACCATTACTTGAAGCGTCCACATGCTTTTCATCCACAGACCAACCTATGTGGATGAAGTGTGTTGAGTGACTGAAAGTGGGGATGGGGGTGCATGGAGGAGGGGGATCATCAAAGGAGGGAGCCAAGGAGGAAAGTGTGGCAAAGCCAAACATTGCCCCTACTGTTTATGGAATAATCTTTGCAAGTCCCATGGGCCCTGGGGCTTTCACTAACTCTGCCTGACACAGTGCAGTAAGCAGCTGAATGAGAGCTAAAGACCTAAGCATTGTTTTTAGAAATTCAGAGGTGAGCTTTGGAGTGTTCAGCCTGAATACCTTGTCAAAGCAGTTAAAGGTTCCAACAAGATTGTTTAATTGTGTAGGTTACTCAGTTCTTACTGACACAGCCACCTCAGGGGGTCTCATTCTGAGTCCTCTAGAAATAACACCGTCTTCCTCCTGCTGTCCAGGCTGGAGCCTCCTCACAGCTCATTAGCACCTTCGAGGGCAGAAAGGATACGGGAAAAGCCAGAGCCAGTGGTGCTCACTCTAGGAGCTTAATTCTAAAGGCTTTCTCTGCAACCTCTTCCAGCCCTTTGGTTTCTGTGAATATTGTATGATACTCTACTCTGTGGGCACAGAGCAGTCATGGGGCTTTTCTGGTTAATGGTAATTGCAAATGAGACTCTTGAGTCACATAACTGGATGCCCTTAGTCCCACGCAGTCATTTGGTGAACTTTCAGTGATGGAGTTGCAGAGAAGGCTGAAGCTGAGAAGGTGAGTCGATTATCTCTGTACCACATTTACCAAGCAGTCCCAAAGCAAATTTTATGGAACTTCTTTAACCATGGTCTCTCAAGCTGCAGGGGCTGTTTGGAAGAAATTAGAAAGCAGGTACTGAGAACTTTCTTTGAAATGCACAAAGAGGTCAGAGTTATTTGGATGGCTTCCTTGGGGTAAGGCTGATTATTTTTCAAGCAATTAACAGTAAGAAAAAATTTAATTGTCTGTGAAGGTATTTTACCCTTAACAAAGTCATTTTGATTTGACCAGCTCTGTTCCCCTAGGGGAAAATTTGACCTGTTTAGACATTAATGTCACATGGAAGGGGTAAATCTAGAGAATGGAGGCCTGTCCTCCCAGGGGGTATGCAGCTTAGGGAATGACCAGGAGAATGTCAGAACTGGGGGGGTTAACTCTTACTTTACAGTCAAGGGAACTGAGTCCAGAGAGGGGAAGTGACTTGTGTTAGTTTCCTATGGCTGCTATAACAAATTACCACAAGCTGAGTGGCTTTAAACGAGAGAAATATATTCTCCCACAGTTCAGGAGGCAAGAAATCCAAAATCAAGGTGACAACAAGGCCATGCTCCCTCCAAGGCTCCAGGGAAGAATCTTTTCCTTGCCTCATCCAGCTTCTGGTGGCTCCATGTGTTCTTTAGCTTGTGGCCACATCACACCAGTCTCTGCCTCTGTGGTCACATTGCCTTCTCTTCTCTGTGTGTCTATCTCATAAGAATGCATGTGATTGCATTTAAGGTCTACCTGGATAATCCAAGATAAACTTCTCTCAACAGCTTTAATGTAATCACACCTTTAGTCATATAAAATAATATTCACTCTTGCCATACGAGGTAATACTCACATGTTCCAGGAATTAAGATGTGATCATGTTTTGGAGGGCCACCATTCAACCCACTACAGGACTTTTGCAGAGTTAACTTATTTCCTGACGGAATTGGAACCAAAATGTAGGTCTCTTAGTGACAGACCTATATTCCCTGCACTGTCCTGGGATGCCTTCAGATCAGCCCTAGCTAGATGGCCCTTGCCTGGATACATTCTCTGGAAGCAGAAAACCAGAGGGACTCTCTTCAGGTGCCACATCAGTCTGCCCTGGACAGCAGCAGTATGACCCCATGGGATGTACCCCGCACTCAACCATTTCACCTTCACCAGACCCACATTTTCTTAGCAAATTGGAACCTCTACAGTATCACCCCTTTACTCCCCACCTCCTCCACAAATCTTCTTTCCTTTTTTTCAAATTCTTTTAAAAATAATACAATTTAGATGGATGCATGCACATCATATATTGAAAATGAAATAATAACAAGATACATAGTCAAAAGCATAGTGCTTTATATTTGCCCTTGGTGCATATTTTATTTTATTTATTTTAATTTTATTTTTCAAGTACAGTTGATATCCAATATTATTTTGTATTAGTTTCAGCTGTCTTGGTGCATATTTTATAAATCCACCAGACCAACATGGAGGGAAACAGTGGGTGTGGGGGAAAATCTGGGCTCTGGGAGAGACTGTCCTGAATTCAAACCCAGACTGTGCCACTTGCTGATTTGTGACTTTGAACAAACGACTTGGCTTCTCAGAGGCTCCATTTCCTCATCTATAAAAAGGAGAAAATAATGCTTGCATTTTATGGTGGCTGTGCTGTTAGGATTAATCGAGCTCACATAAGGAAAATGTCTGCCATAGAGGAGAGTCAGTAAAGAGCAGTTATTGTCAACAAGGTCATTACAATGAATGCGACTGCTCAGAAGCTAGTGTCCACTCCCCACAATCCCACCTGGGAGAGGCTGGCTTTCTCTGCCTCTCCACCTCCCTCTCTACAAGCCTCAGTATTTGCTGTTCCTTGGAATGTAAATTGCCCTTGGCCTTGAAGAGAATTTTGAATAGAACAATTTCTTACCTTACATAAAAGTCAGATTTGTCCTTAATGCTAAATCTCAAAGAAAACTTTAAACCCTGCATGGGTTATGAGCCCAGCAGCCCAATGGGAGAAGGGCTGGACCTCAGGAGAATAGGGTATCCATGTTGGGACAAAGGCTAAAGAGTGGGGTCCCCTATCATTCACAGAGGCAGGAACCAGCTGTTCAGATCAGTCCCCTTATCCACCCAGCCTGAAACTTGCCCCTCATGACTTATGCATGACTTCTTTTCATTAGCAGCAGATGAGTGAGCACGTGGGTAAGTGGCTCTGTGAGGGGGCTCTGATCCCGAGGCTGTGGATCTGAGTCTGAGTGACACCACTGAGAGATTCAGCAGGGTAGGTGGAGGTCGGTGGGCAAAAACCACACACTCCTGGGAGACTAGATATTTCTCTCTGCCCTTCAGTTCATTCTACCTTGAGAAGTAGCTTCAATCTGAGGGGGGTGGAGATGAAGAGGGGGTCGATGCTCAGTGGAGGCTGCAGTCCCTGGAATCAAGGAAGGGTGAGAGAGATGCTCTGACCTTGCTGAGGCAAGAAAGAATTCCTGGATCCCACTGTCATCAGAGAATTTTAAAAAAGCACCAGGCTAGGCCATGGGCCTGAGTCCCCTGCACTCCAATCTGAGTTGTCTCTCTCTCTTTCTCTCTCTCTCTCTCTCTCTCTCTCTCTCTCTCTCTCTCTCTCTCTCTCACACACACACACACACACACACACACACACGATGGTAATTCTGAGATGCCAACTTCTTTGGACCCTGAGAGATCTCCGAATAGCAGTGCAGGATCACAGGATGCAAAGCCCAGTGGATGGAGGATCCTGATCCCCAGCACTGAGGAAGACTGGAAATGAACAAGATCCTTCTCCCCCAACCAGTCTGTGCCTGACCACTGGTCTCAGGACAGAGGTAAGGGAGAAAGTAGGCCTAGGAAAGAATAGTAACATTTTAGTTGAGGCTCCAGGGTATGGGTTTTGGAGTCAGACAGATCTGGGTTTGAATCCAATGCTGTCATGTTCCTTGAGTAATGTCTTTGACCTCCTTGAGCCTGCATTTTTTCACCTATGAAATGATTATTGTGAAGATGAAATAATGTGTGCATAAAGTGTTTAGCATAGCACCTAGCACATAATAAATACTCCATAAATGGTAGCCATGTTACTATTAAGTGGAGTCCCTTAGAGATATTATCTGATGCACAGGACGTGACCAAGGGTTTTTAGCCCAGCTTGCATGGGTGACCAAACTTTTCCTATTCCAACTGGATGTTGGGGACAAGAGAGGGAATGGCCCTGTCATTGAGTGCCCATGATTTTGAAGCGTAATAGGTTCAAGCTAAGATAACCAGAGTGATTCTTTAGTTCTAGGTTGTGGTCTAGCAGATGAGGCCCAATTGATGAATTGACTTGCCCAAGGTCACAGCTGGTGAGGGGCAGAATCCATTGCTCCATCTGTGTCACACTGCTGGGGGGTGGGGACACTGCCTTTATAACATGACCCATGGCAGTGCTGGACATCTTCACAAGGGGTCCTTGTGCTCAGGAATTTGCCAGGATGTAAGCCAATGGGGCAACAGTGAGCATTGAAAAGGCAAATATTGCTTGTGTGTCTAGTGCTGGCAAAGACAGGGATGAGGCTCCAAGTGAAGTCACCAAAGCCACAAAGCCATAACCCCAGACTTTTAAATAACAGGAAGGGTCAAGTTCTGCTTCAAAATGCTACATTTTTATCTTGACCATTGGCCCAGGATGAAAGAGCCATCAGAAAATGGATTTGAAACCAGCCTAATGTTTTCAGCCCAAGAACATGGTCCTTGCGGATAACTTAGAATTGTGGTCTAACTGGAAATGTCGGTTTTCCTCACAAGATCCTGTATCTCAATCATTTCTTGGTCCTGTAATGTATTTTTAATCACACATCCATGATTAGTAAGGAGATGTGTGCTGCAGGGCTGTTTCTAGCTGCAGCACAAGGAACTCCAGCCAGGAGAGAGCAGCCTGCAGATGGGATAGGGCAGGGCCTTGCAGATAAAACCAGAGAATGTCCTCTATGGAGGAGAAAGGCCACTGCAGATGGTGTTTGGAGAAAGAAGACGGGGTTAGCTTGGCATTAGCAAGGTCCCACAGAGATGGAACCAAATGCAGATCAATAACAGATTTTACAAAAGGCTGGCCAGCAAGTCTAGCCAGCTGCCCAGCTTTGTAACCAGACACTATGGCCGGCCCTTTAGCTCTAGCTCCTACAACCCCGCCAAAGATGTGCTGGGAAGTCTGAGGCAAGCAGCCACTCAGAACCTCAGGTTCCCTTTCTATAAATAGGAGTATATTGTGACTTATACTAAGGTAAGCCAACTACACATCCTGAAACCCTACGACAATAGTTTTCTATTGTCTCAGTTATGCACTCAATAATAATGATGATGATAAGAAAAATGACTACCCTTTATTGAAGGCATGCTATGTGCAGGAACTGTGTTAAATGCTATGTATTTGACTCCCACTAGGAAGTGGTATATTACTATCATTCTCCATTTTACAGATACTAAAGCAGAAAAAGGTGAAAGAGCTTGCTCAATGTCACACAGCTCTTTGTGGCAGAATCTTTTTAAGTTAAAATCCTGTGCTTGTAAGCACTTATTGGTACCCCATGCTTTAGTGTTCTCTTTTCACAACAAATAAGTGAGCCAACTTGCTCGGCCATAGGTCTAATATTGAGTATATTATATTTCATTTAAAAGCATTGATCTGGCATTCTGTCTTATTCACCCTTGTGTGTATATACATCAAACACGCACTAGATGCTCCAGGTGCTGGTGGACAACCCTGGGAGGCATGTTCTAGGCTTCTCCGAGCTGTCCATGGAATCAAGCCCTGTGGCCTACAGCAGTGACTTATTCCCTCCTCCTGCTTCCTGGAATCACCTCCCAAATAAACTCCTGCATCCAGGGCCTTATCTCAGGCTCTACTTTGGGGGAACCCAAATGAAGACTATGTATGTGTATGTTTTATTAGCTAACGTTTATTGAGCCCTTACTAAGTGCCAAGTGCTATGCTAAGTAATTTACCTGAATTAATTGCCTTTTTAAAAAATCCTCAGAATAAAGCCATCAGCCTATTCCCATATTACCCATGAGGAAGCTGAGGCATAGATTAAGAAACTCATGCAAGGGTGTGTCCATTGACTGGTGGACTTAAGCTGGTGCGTTTAATCTCTAGGTTATGCTGTCTCTCCCTCTTCATCACAGGATTGGTTGTCTGGAAGCTTCTATGAAGAGCCCAACTATCCAAATTCAGGCTCAGTCAAAATTGTGATTTTCATGAAATACTTAAGGAAAATCTTTGCAACAATTTTACCTAAAAGCTCAACTCAAATTACCCTGCAGAAAAGGAAATTTGTGCCCTATGACTTTTTAAAAAATGGGTTACATGGTTTGACAGGTGGACAAACCGTCTGAAACTAGCAGTGACCCCCAAATCTGGGACATGTGATTGACTCGCTTCTCAATGACAATGGGAGCTGGTTGAGGACATCAGAAATGCAAGTGCTCTCTAAGCATTGGGATAGCATTAAATGGGTCACTTTTCCTTTGAGAAAAGAAAAAAATGAAAGAAATCTTTTTATACAAAGCAAAATTGTCCTTTAAGAGAACATGGCTCTTACCATGTTGTACCTGTTCTCTGAGAGATCCATAGGCCTTTGAAATTTCCTTTCTCATTAGCAGTCATACTTTATTAGTAAATTGGGTTTCTTAAAGCAAAGAGGAAAAAATTTTAATGACTATTTTCTACCTAATTTAACTCAGCCTTTACCTTGATTTCTGGTAAACCTTTCTCCTAATGCCCTTCAAACATTTTCTCTTTCCAAAACTGCCGTGGGAAGAACTGAGAGAGGGAGGTGTCAAGGTGAGAGGGGAGCTTGTTGAAGGAAAGTACAATGATGTTTGTGAGGTTTGTTTCCGGTGTGCAAGCTGAAGAAATTCAGGTCAGGGTTTATATTGACATCAGAGAACGTCTAAACACTCAGCCAGGAGCTGTGGAGGGAAGTCACCAAAGTAAAGCCTGGAGTTAAGGCTCATCCAGCAGTCCTGACATCTGGAAAAAGTCACACAGTGCAGTAGAGGGCTCACAGAGGACACGAAAGTGGAAGGAATGAAAGGAATTCTGTGAGGAAAGTGCCTCAGACATCCAAGTCCCCCATGACACCTGCTCATCACAGTGCCCCTGGGCTTTGGCATGAGAGCAACAGGGCAGGAGCTGGCACCATAGGCACCTCTGCTGTGTCCATGCTCTGCCTGGCATTCCCACAAGTAGGAGAGCTGATGAGCACATTAAGAAGCTGCCTCATTGAAGCCAAAGTGATACATCTGTTTATAGTAATTAAATAAAAGCCAATTGGACCCTTCTCAGTATGCTTACTGAAGCAAGTGCCAGATACACAAGACTCTCTAAGAACCCGAGAGAAATTAGAGGCAGAAAGGAGAGCTGCCAGGCACTTACTAACCACACCTTGAAAATACTTGGCAGAGGAAGTTTTCTCAGAACCAAGAGGCTAAGCTTTTATTTGCAGTCTGGCTCCGTTCCGTGGGGTCTGAAACAGTCATTTAATCTTGGCTTCTCTGTCTGTCAGGTGAGAAGGTGACACTGCTCTCTGCCTCTCTCTGAGGTGACCTTGGTGTGCAGCGATGGGTCGTTACCACTGGCTTTATCCACATGCTGCCTCTTTTCAAAAGGGGCTTGGGGCAGTTTACACCAAATGATGGAGTGACAAGGTAAACAAAATGGAAGTAAAATGGAGAATGCAAGTAGATTAATTGTATGGACATAATTTATTAACCATAGGTGACAGAAATTTAGCAGAAAAGTGAAATTCTACCTATGTGCTCTAAACAACTCTCAATGTTACTGGGACAATCATGACTTTTGGACTAAAATATGGCTTCAAATTTAGTTCCAATATTTATAACTCTGTGACCCTTGACAAGTTACTTAACCACTCTGAGCTTCGTTTTCCTTGTCTATAATAAGACATACATGTGAAGTTAAGGAGGAGCAAATGTGACAACTATATGCAAAAGCACCTAGACCAGTGCCAGGCACGTAGTAGGGCCCTTGTAAACACTGATTTCTTTTTTCCCTCCCGCCTTCCCTTCTTCTCTCTTCCTGCCTTCCTTTTTCTTTTCATTTGTTTTCCATGCTAAGTAAGGAAGTCTCCAGGGAACACCTCTGACATTATTTGATTAGTGGGTTAGAGGGAAATCTCTGGGGATGAGAGTTTGGAATTATGAAAGGAAGAGAACCCTGCCATGCAGAGAAGAGACACACTTTCCAGATGCGGAATGACTCAATTACCTTATCCAAAGCCACCAGATGAGTCTTCAAAATTGGCTGCATCTTATTTTTGTTATCTGGGTGTAGAGTTAATACGGTGGATTCCTTCCTATACCTCAGATCTCCCAAAGGGATCTGGGAGGAGAAAGGAGAATATTGGGAGGGCAGGGCTGCTGTTATGGTGGCTCAGGGCACAGCGCTAGACAGGCGTGATGCTTCACAGCAGCGGATGGCTGGGTGATCCAGGGGGCGCTGGAACCCGCCGCTCTCTAACCGTTAGAAAATAAACATGACGGGGAACGAAATGGTGGCCGGATAGGTGGAAGGTACACTCCCCTCCTCCCAGGACCAAACTGAAAATACAACTAAAATATAGAATAATCAACCCGAATAACCAGCCAAAAACTAGCTTAACAGAAGTCATAACCAAGCATTTATAGAAGACGGCACTTCGACTGTAGTTGGAAGGACCGAGATGCACAAAGGGCTGGTCCCACTCCCACTGACAGCGGCTGAGGTTCTGGAGGGATATCTCAGCTGCAAAGGTTCCCTCTCAGGAGCATGGTATCCCAATCCCACCATAGGCTTCCCAGCCCAGAGCACCAGAGCTGGGAAGAGGCACCCACATAACATCTGGCTGGGAAAATCAGCCGGGATTCTGTCCACCAGGGATAGACAGGAGGCTGCTAGAGACACAGGCATCCTCTGAAAGGGCCAGCACAAAAAATCTCATTTGCTGCCACTCACCCTGGGCTCTGGGGGAAGGAGAGTGGAGGGGACTAGAATAGTGTGAGGAGACACTGGGGTTTGTGGCTCTGGGGAGAGAGTTGAAGGGACAGCTGTCCGGATCCCTGTGCTGAATCCCTCTACACACCGCAGATACCATCTTTCTTGGATGGAGCATTTCCCGCCTTATGGCATCAGCCTGGGGAAAGCAATGAGCCCTGGCTGGTGTGGCTTACTTGGTGTGAGCATTGTCCCAAGCCCCGAAAGGCCATGGGTTTGATTCCTGGTCAGGGCACATACCTAGGTTGTGGGTTTAGTCCCCTATTGGGGTGCATACAGGAGGCAACCAATCGATGTTTCTCACATTGAAGTTTCTCTCTCTGTCCCCTCCTCTCTCCAAAATCAGTAAGCATATCTTCAGATGAGGATTAAAAAAAGAAAACCACAATGAGATATCACCTCACACCTGTCAGAATGACTATCATCAATAAATCAATAAACAAGTTTTGGCAAGGATGTGGGGGAAAGGGAGCCCTCATACACTGTTGGTGGGAATGCAGATTGGTGCAGCCACTGTGGAAAACAGTATGGTGTTTTCTCAAAAAATTAAAAATGAAGCTGCCTTATGACCCAGCAATTCTACTTCTGGGAATATATCCAAAGGAACCTGAAACACTGAGTTGAAAGAACATATGCGCCCCTATGTTCATTGCAGTGTTATTTACAATAGCCAAGGTTTGGAAGCAGTCCAAGTGCCCATCAGTAGATGAATGGATAAAAAAGCTGTGGGACATTTACAAAATGGAATACTACACTGCAATAAAAAATTTTTTTTAAAAAAGGAAATCTTACCTTTTGCAACAGCATGGATGGACCCAGAGAGCATTATGCTAAGTGAAATAAGCCAGTCAGAGAAAGACAAGTATCACATGATATCACTTATACGTAGAATCTAATGAACAAAATAAACTAACAAACAGACTAGAAACAGACTCATAGATACAAAAAACAGACTGACAGAGGGAGGAGGGTTAAGGGTTGGGTGGAAAAGGGGTTAGGTGAAGGGATTAAGTAAAAAAAAAAAAGATACCTCATGGACATAGATAACAATATAGTGATTACAAGAGGGAAATGGGTTGGGGGAGGTAGAAGAGAGCAAACAGGGAATAAGTGGTGATGGAAGGAGGCTTGACTTGGGATAGTTAACACAAAATACACAGATGATGTATTATAGAAATGTACACTTGAAATCTACATAATTTTATTAACAAATGTCATCCCAATAAATTTAATAAAAATTTTTTGAAAAGAAAATATGACAAATACAATTCCCTCTTACTCTCTGAGGTCATATGGGTATGTATGTTCAAGCAGGCAGGATGTGGTGACTGCAGAGCGACCATCAGCAAAAATTCCAGGCAACTGGTTGGCGTCAGGGAAAGGCAATAGCAGGAAGCAGCCCGGTGGTCTCTGCTGTGAATCCTGCAGAGGCTTCTTGGGTGAGACTCAGGCCCTGCTCATTCTGTCTCACTAACCCCTTTATAGATTTAATCACGGCCCTCAGACTCTTTCCCTCTATGCAGTTATTTGTACACCTGTGTCTCCGTCAGACGGTGAGTCCCCCAAGGCCTCTGTGTCCCCAGGCCTAGTGTACATGACCGGCACATAGTGCACACTTAGTAAATGTGGGTCTAGTTAATAACTGGAAGGCTCTGGTCCATGAGAACAAGGAAAGGAAGTGGGAGAACCGAGCATGTTGTCAAAACAGAGGCTCAAGGACGCGGAAAGAGACGGAGCCTGTCTTGGGAAGCCTGCTCTTATCTAGAAACTCTCTAGGAGGAAGACAGTCAGGTTACAAAGCCAGAGCTAGACAAGCAGTGAGACTTATCCCAGACCCCCCAGACCCCTCCTGTCTAAAGACAGTGTTGGGTTTCTGAGCCTAGACTGGGCCTGGGCTCACAGTTGGGGTCAATGATACAAGAAAGTGTAGTGTGATACCAAGGGTTGGACTCGGGAGCCACCCTACCTGTGTTCAACTACTGCCATTATCAGTCTTGTGACTTTAGATTTGTAACTTAGCTTTTTTATGTCTCAGTTTTCCTATCTGTAAAAAGAGTATAATAATATTATCCACCTCCTAGGGTTGTTGTAAAGACTAAATGAGTTAATATAGTAGATTGCTTGGAACAGTGGTTAGCACAGGTAAATGCTACATGGGTGATAGATATTATTATTGCTGCTGCTGTTATCATCATTACCAGATGTGAGGCACACTTAGTCCATAGGTCCTGACAGTGATGCAGTGAAAAGTGAAAGAAGAATTTAGTGATTTTGGCTTCTATCTACCTAATATATAGCTGCTCCAACTTTAACTGGTTAGGAATTGATCATCTGAAGATTAGTTCTCTACATGTTGTTGAGAAATGTTTTAAGGTCCACGTTTTGAGAGCCCGGGAAACAGTCACTCCCACAATAGTGCCACAGGTTGACTTTTTAAGAAACATGGGTTTGGAGTTGGTTTGCTGGTGCGTTCAAATGAATCAGGGCTTTATAGCTTAGGGGATGGGAATCAGTCTTCCTCTTTCTGTCTTTATAGTCTGTTTTGTGGGCTCTCAGGCCTAAAGGGGATAAAAGAACATTAAAAAGCCCCTTTAGTTGTTAAAGGAAAGTTCCTGCTTATTTTCTGTTTTTTATAGTATTTTGAGTTTTATTATAAGAATACACACATAACAAAGATTGTATGAGTCATTTCTTGGCTCTACTTGCATTTAGTACTTACTCTTGAGCAGCTTTCTTTGCTTTTACTATCTTGACAAGTTCCTTATATCGTTTCAGGCGGTCCTTCTTTGCCTTGCCAGGCACTGGGTCTGCTATTTTTTTCCCCATCTTTTAGGTGTATTTACTGGGTATATTTTCAAATCTTGTTCCAAAAGCTTCTGTTCTTCTGTTGTCCAAGGAGTGAACATGGACCTTCCTGAAGGGGTTGCAGTGTCTGCTTGAGGCACCACTCCATGTTCTTTTTAAATTTATCAACACACTTACTGTGTGCCAGATACACTGTTCTAATTACAAATATTAATCTACTTAGTTGTCAAAATAATCCCTGTGAAATATAGCAGTTATTGCCACTGCTTTACAGATGAGGAATGAAGATAAGCCGTGTGATCACAGCCAACAGCAGTGAGTGATGAGCCAGGATCATGAGTGGACTCAGGAGCTGGCCAGAGTTCCTCCTATGTCTTCTCTTGTGCCACCTGTCCAGAACCCTAAGTTTGGGTAAATGCACAAGAAGGTATGCAGGCCTCTCCAGCCCAGGGTGGGTGGAGCTGCCTGCCTGTCCCAGAGTCTCCCACCCAGAGCAGCCCTGCCTTCCCTGCTGGAAGGAAAGGGGAATCCCACAGACCCTACCAGATTCCTAGGGCTGATTCTGGGTAGCCCAGCTTCGGAAGGAAGGTTTTGCTCCACACAGACACTGAACTGAGAGCCCTAGGGGACAGACCCCTCTAGGACAAAGACAAGGACAGGGTCTCAGTCCTGGGCCTGAGCTCCCAGGTAGCCCTGTAACTTGAGAACCCTCTACCTCCTCTTGCCCTTGGTTTTCCATTACTTCTGATAATCCCCAGTCTCAGAACACAGAGGGCTTGGGGCCCAGGGTTTTCTTCCTTTTCTCCAAGCAAAAAGAAGGAGCCCCAGGGAGCCTGTTGATGTCAGTAAACAGGTCTATGTGATTGCTGAGCCTTCACAATTGGACAGAGTTTTCTTTCCCCTGATAGAGATAAATGTTGATAACTCAATGATAATGAAAACATTGTAAAGTGCCAAGCACAGCATGTTTAGTTACAAAAGCCAGGAATAATTGCTTCAGCCTTGCTGCTAAGAAAACCAGTTGTTGAGTCCAGGATAATTCTAGTAAGAAATTGGCATTCAGGGATTAATTGTTTAGAATATAATGACTGCTACAACCCAAACTAATGAGAACAGAAGGCAGTTTCCAATTTGAATTTCAGGAGTGAAATAGGCTTCACCAGGCTGGCTGGCATAGAAAAAAAGAGAATGAAAGGCCTTTATTTTTATTTATTTTTTTTACCTTAGTACTGATTGGGCAAGAAAATAAGAAAGCATTTTGCAAGAACAGCTTTTGAGAAGACTAGCCAAAAGTCCGTGCAGACGCCTCAAGAAAACTTTTGATTGACTATTAAAAGCCTGGCTGAGCACTGCCCCAAGGCCCTGAGCAGGTTTGGGGGCAGCAAGGCAAGGGCGGATCATCACACACTGGGGAAGAGGGAGTCGTAGCTGGGCAGACTACTCCCTGACACTTCAGCTTTGACCTTCAGCAGGTTACCTCTCCTTTCTGAATCTGTCCCCTCCTGCAAAACCTGGGTGGAGAGAGACACTAACCCTGCCAGTCTCAATGGCTTATTGTATCAAATGAGAAAATATCTGGCAGTGTTCTGTGGCCTTAAATCAAAATGTGGGTGGAAAGTAGTATTTGGATAAATTATCCCTTGTCTCATCCTTATATTTGTTTGCTTAGCCCTGCCATGTTCTAAAAAAGACTCAAGGCAACAAGCCTCCCCTTTTTTTGTAATTTGTTGCAGAGCTATGAACACCCTTTAGAATAACTGTCATGGCAGGCAGTGGTTCAGTACCATAAGAGACCCAGGATGGTTTGCTGGCTCTACTGGACAGGAGCTTGAGGGCCTCAGAGGAAGTAGAACCCTTGCCAGGTCTTCAGAGCACTGAAAGTGCTATGGATAATGGGTGAGGGGGGAAGAAGATGCAGTAACCTGCTCATTCATGTGTCTACTTATTGAGTTTCTGCTTTGAGTGTATATTTATTTATTGAAGGCCTGCTACGGAGAGTGGCACTTAACGGAGAGATTTTTAAAACCTTCAAAAGAAACCTATTTAACAAGTACCTCATGGGAGAGGTACCAAATTCTCTCATTTTTATCCAGTTTCTTCCCACTTCCATCCCTACTTTCTAGCTGGCATTGGTGATATAGATGCTGAACAGGATTCCTCTGAATTCTTTCAACTAACTGGAAGGCACACCCCTGAAAGTCCCCCCCACAAATGAGGACTCCCCAGATTGCTTGTCAGACTTGAATGGTCAGAGTAGGTTCTGAGAATGGATTTAGATCTGATGCTCTTAGTATAAAAGCAGAGTCCATGGAAAATCACGAGCGTTGGTTGAGGATGTGGAAAAATTGGAAAACTTGGGCACTACTGGTGAGAATATGAAATGGTTTAGCTGATGTAAAAAAAAAGTGCGGAGTTTCCTTAAAAAAATTTAACACAGAATTACCATATGACCCAGCAATTCCACTTCTTCTGAGTATGTGCCATTGAAAATGGGCTCAAACAGGTATTTGTATACCAATGTTTGCTGCAGCATTATTTATAATAGTCAAAAGGTGGAAACAACCCAAGTGTCAATCAACAGATGAATGAGCAAGCAAAATGGGGTCTGTACATACAATGGAATATTATCCAGTCATAAAAAGGAATGAATCTGATATATGCTACAACATGGATGAACCTTGAAATATGATGCTAAATGAAATAAGCCAGACACTTACATAAAATATCTCAAATACGCAAGTTTATAGAGATGAAACATAGATTAGAGGCTACCAAGGGCTAAGAGGAAGGAAAAATGGCAAGTTATTGCTTAATGGCAATTTCTTTTTGGGGTGATATGATAAAAACATTTTGGGAAATAGTGGTGGTGGTTGCACAACATTGTGAATGTAATTAATGCCAATGGCTTATACATTTAAAAATACTAAAAATAACCCTGGCCAGTGTGGCTCAGTTGGTTGAGTGTCGTCCCATGCACCAAGAGGTTGCCTATTCAAGTCCCAGTCAGGCCACATGCCTTGGTTGTGGGTTCAATCCCCAGTAGGAAGTGTGCAGGAGGTAGCCAATCAATGATTCTCATCCATGTGTCTCTCTCTTTCTCCCTTCCTCTCTCTCTAAAATCAATAAAAACATATCTTTTAAAAATACTAAAAATAGCAATTTTTCTGAGACACATATAAAATTATATATATTTAAAAACAACAGTACTTCATGTAAAAAAAAAAAAAGGCAAAGTCTCTGAACAAAGCTGGGGATAGAAGGACACTGCTCAGATGGCTTCAGCCCACACCTCTCTCTCTCTCACCCTCAACCACTTGAGGCTGGTTCAGCCTTACTGCTCACCTTGCTCTCTTCCACCAGTAGGCCTTTGGAATGCTCCTCTGCCTACCCAAAGTAATCCTTTTCAGACCATCCAGGCTAGGTCTGGTTCCTTGGCTATATGCACTCAAAAACCCATGCTCTTACTCTTCAAAATACAACCTCCAGTGATGGAATAGTTGAACGACATCTGACTCCCCTACGAGACATAACTACTGTGAAAACAGGAACAGTGTCTGTTCAATCTCTCCATTTTTGTCCCATTGCCAGTAATAGCCCTCAGTAAATACATATATGCTGGATGAAGTGACTTTAAGGATGAAGAGAATTGTCTCTTGATTGAGACAGGTGATCTCAGTTCTGTGGAGCCACCCTTAGGCCAGACAAGGGGATATCCTAAGCCCAAGCTCTGCAGGTCTCACCTGGTCCTCCTCAGGTGTGTCCCACCCCGTGGAGTGAAGAATCTGTAGCCCCAAGTGAATGTCCCTACCTTGAGCTCGCACTTCCCTTTCCAAGCCTCTCTCTTGGCACACAGAGCTTGTCTTCTGCAGATCTGTCCTCCCAAGGGTTCACTATGCCACCAGTATGCATGCCCCTAGGCCTAGCAGGTAGTCAAGGCTTTATTTTTGTGGAGACTGTGGACAGAACTTAGATGTACAGGCTGGGGTGGCCACAGACATATATCAGGTATGAGATGGAGCCAGAAATGGGAAGAAAAGTGGGGTAGGTTGTCCAGCCTGGAGCCATGAATGACTGTCTCCACTACCATTTTCCGGAACTCTGAGCTCTAAACTCAAGACTGGCCTTCTAACATGTTATGAAGATGTTTATTTATCACAATAGGAAGGAAAAAAAAGTATTTTATTTAACAGTCTGTTGGCTTAGGTTGTAACTCTGAAACATCTAGACAAATGGTCTGTGGGCCTCTATTTGGTCTTTGCCCTGGGTTTCCCTAATGTTAGAGGCTGGCCTGTACTCAGCCAGAGAGGAAGAATGTCCTTGCCAAAAGGGGAATCATTAGAAATGGTTTTGTGTTCTGAACATAGAAGGAAATTGCTACTCTAAATAGGGAATATACATATATATTATTTATTAGCAGACCTCAGAGAGGGAAGCATCCTTTAGTCTTCTCTGAGGAAAAAATAAAATACAGAAAGAGAAACAAGCAAGATGATTTTGCCTCAGACTAATTGATGGAGATAGATGTCAGAAGAGGAGTTACCTGGAGAGGGGTGTGAGGGGGAATGCTTGAGAGGGGCATGCAGAAGCACCCAGGGTCCTGGAAGTATTCTATATCTTGATCTGGTGGGGTTACTGGGTCACGTGCATGTTAAAATCCACCAAGCTGCACACTAAGATTAGTGCACTTTATACACAAGCAGTTTTTGGAGGCAGTCAGCTTGGGCTCGCCAACTCTATGTCTTTGAGCAAGTTACTTATCCTCTTAAACCTCGTTTTGCTCAACATATAGAGGGTGAGATCAACACTTCTACCTCCCAGGGCTGTGGGAAAGGTGAGAGGAGTCAGTGTTCAATCGGTGGTTTGTTATCAGATTAGCTGCATTAACTACTATTAAATTAGCTATGTAAGTTATTGCTTATTATAATACTTGAAACTTCAAACCTAAAAATAAAAAGGTCTTTTAAGGTGAGAGGCAAATAAGCATTTATTTAAGATCAATAAGAATAGGCATTTGGGAATCATTAATTCAGACAGGAGCCCAAATAATGTTCCAGTTAGGAGACAAAGGCAAAGGGTGTTTATAAGAAAGGGAAGAAGAACAATTACATCAATAGAAAGAAGGCATTTCTATTGGTGCAGATAACATGACATAGTGATGTTAATTCTAAACAATGTTTTAATTTTTAGCCCAGTAGTCACCAGTCCAGTAATCATAGTATCTGCTTTCTGCTATCTTTCCAAACAGTTCTTTGGGAAACAAGGTTGTTTAGGCCCAGTCCAAAGGTTATTTTTGCCGTTTTAACATTCCAAAGATTTGAGGCATAAGACATGCAAGGCAGTTCCTTTGCATGGCATGGCAGCTCCTGCTCCATTTTAAAGTGGCTCCATTTATATTATTGTTTACTTAATAAAACTTCTAAATGTATGGACTTTTTTAAAGTACAATTTTTCTAAATGCAACAAAATGAGTTAGCTCTGTCCAAAACTCTCTCCTCCCTTCTAATTGTTTGTCAATACCGTTTGTGTTCACCGACTGATTTCTTTTAAGCCACACTTGGTCTAGGTGTTGACTCTTCTGCATGGTAAGCAGGTTTCCCCTTCATGGTCAGGCATTACAATGGACTGGATTCAGTCTTTCGGGAATTAGAACACACCGTTGAAATTGGCTTATTGAAAAACACCTTTATTGCTCTCACTGTGGACTTCACCTTGGCCTCCAAAGAGGCCTGGTCCTGGCTGCATTTGATTCCTTATGATAAAGTCCTGGCTCTAATCTCATTCCACATGGAAGCTCAGCAGGGATGGAGAAGAGATTTTGACTGTTCTTATATTAGGTGAGCTGAGATAGCAGTTTTTGAGTCTCACAAAAATATTAAATGTGCCTTCCTTACTATACTTCTGTTAAATTAATGCTGTTCTCTTAATTCAACTTCAAAATAAGAAATAAGCTTGGACACAGAGTCCTAGAAGCTTTCAAGGGAGCATTTGTACATCCAAACCTTTATCTAGTGCCTGCCAAGAACAAGTGAATATCCCAGGCCCTGTGAGAGAAATAAAGAGCATCTCTGCCCTCAAAGAGCTCAACTTTCAGACAAAGCCATCCCTCCATCCATCCATCCATCCATCCATCCATCCATCCATCCATCCATCCTTCCATTCATCCATTCAAATACTCACTGAGCACCTACTATATGCCAAGTACTGTCCTAGACTCTGGGGATATACTAATGAATGGGATAAGTCAATCCCTGATCCCATGGGGTTTATAATCTATAAGGAGAAAGAAAAACAATACATAAGTATATCAGGTAATGGTAGATGCTTTACAGAGAATTCAAACAAGCTTCTGTGGACTAGGTCATCCAGGAAAGCCTTCTGTAAATAAACTCGAATCTGAATGAAAAGAATGGTTCTGGAGCCAGCCCTGCAGAGCTCAGGGGAAAATGCCTTCCAGGCAGAGGTTGAGGAGAAACCGAGAAGCAAAGCCACAGGTCTAGGATGTTGAGGCCCAGAGGGAAGAAGGCGAGGACTTTTGAGTGCTTGAGAGCTCTGGGCTTTGCCTACATGTGTGGGAGCCTCTGGAGGAAACCTGGGTCTTAGAGGATGAGTCCAAGTAGCAAGAAGGGAGCAGAAGGAAGGGCCGTCTATGGACACAGCAGAATGACAAAGGCCTAGGGCTTGAGTGTGTGTGGCTGGAGCAGGTGTGATATGGGGAAAAGGGAGGGTCTGTGCAGACACAAAGAGACTTTGAAAAGGGTCCCTGCCCTAGGCACTTGAGAACTCCTTGGTGAGGCAGTGAATGGGGAGAGGTGAGGACTACTGAGGTGAGACTGTAGTATCACATTAGAGGCATTGTGATATCCAGAAGAGAAATGACAGGACCCACAGTGAAGAGGGGGCTGAGTGGTAGGAAACAGAGTTGACCTGGGAGATAAGTAGGAAGTAGAAGAAAGATTTCATCTTTGGATGCTCCGCAGGGCCTACCTGGTGCCTTACTTATGACAGGTGTGCACTAATGTTTGTGGAATGAATGAACAGCTGATGAGTAAGCTCAGAAGCTCGGGAAAGCAGCAAGAAGGAAATTAGTTCAGCAGCAGAAAATGCTGCCTCCAAAGTCACTTCTTGCTCACCAAGATGTTTCATAAAGACACTGACTTTTTAAATTCTCCCTACCTTTACCTTTGGCAGGAAGGTGAGCTGGGAGAAGTGGGTAACCTGGAGCAATAATTTTCAAAGGTGAAAGGATCAATTCAGATATAACGCCCTCCACTTTGAGGTGATGCTAAGCACACCCCCCTCCTTGGCCGGGAGCTGGGCTTCAGGCTTTGCTGAAACCAATTTTCCTTCCCGTGTGTTATGGTGAGGCGTGTGGGGGAAATTCAAGCATAGAGGCCACACTCCCTTCCCTATCTTTTCTTCCTTTTCATTCCTATTCATTAATGCGATGCTCCCAGAGTTGAGATAATGATTTAAAAGCTCCAATTTTGTTACATTCTAAAATGTGTCTGCCATCAGGCTGATTGTAATGAGATTTGGGGAGGAGCCGGGCTCTTAGCTGGGGTCAATTCATCTCTGGGAGAAAGTGCTACCATCAAAACGCCCAGGAATTATTAGCACTTAGAGGACAGCTGAAGAGACCTATTAATGTGAGATGCCTGGGGAGTCCTGAACTGTGAGGTGCAATTATATTTCTTATTTATTTCCCCCAGTTTATATTTAAGGGTGAATAAAAGATGGGTCAGTAAGGTCTCATGAAAGTCAATAAACATATTAGGCACCTCTAAAACTGTTGTACCACGTTACCTTTGCGTAGCGTTCGGAACTCAGTAATGTGAACACATCAGGGCAAGTTAGGCTTCTCATTTGCTTCTCAGCCCAGCCATGGAGACAGTAGAAGATGACCTGTCGCTCTGTTTTTGTTTTTAATAAATGAGGAATCCAAGGCACAGGAAGAATAAGTCCCTTTCTCTAGTAAGTGGTAGAGCTGATTTAAAGCTGGGTTTTCTGACTCCAGTGCACCTTTACAAGTAGGTGCACCTTTTCAATCACATCACACCACTTTCCTTATGTGCTGGCTCTAAGATGCAGTCTGGGGAGTCCAGAGAAATTTAGCACTAGATGTTTTCTACCAATGCCTCCCAAGTCTGACTGCATCCTAGGTTTATTGAGAAGCTTTAAAAAATTAAAAAATGCTGAAACCTGAGCCCCAGCCCCAAAGATTTGCTTTAATTAGATCAGGTCAGGCTCAAACGTGTCAGCTTATAGAGATGGGAGAGAGAAGGAAGAAAATGGTAAGAAAATTATGGTTCCTCTGCTAATACTTGTTGTAATAGCAACACTTTATTGACAGATGCCCAGCCTGCTGCTGGGACTGATCACATTCAATCCTACTAATAACCCTTTGAGGCGAGGAACATATTGACACTTTTATGGAACTTAATATGGAAAAGTAAAAAAAAATAAAGGGGTGGGAACTAATAGGAATCGACTTCACAACCAAGCTCTGCCAGTTTCTACTTGTGCAGTTTTGAACAAGCCACTTAAAACCCTTTAAGTCAAATTTGCCTAGTTTGTAAAATGGGATGTTAAAATTTGCCCTAAGTTAGTGTGAAGATCAAATGAAAGAAAGTGTATCTCTGAACTTTGTAGGGTTTACTAGGTAAACCATAAACACATCATCCCAGTGATACTACAGAGGAGAAAACTGAGGCTCAGGTCTGTTTAAGCAATTTGCCTAAGGTCATGGGTCAAAGCCCTGGCCTTTATGGGACAGACACCCTTCTTTTTATACCAGTCAGCACCACCGCCTAAAAGACAAAACCACCAGAGATAAACTTTCCTGGTACCTGCGTGCCCTGTGGGCATTTGCCTCTGTCAGCCTCTGCCTTAAAGGGGAGGGGAGGATAATGTTTGGTGGAGAGAAGATAGCAAAAGTTTAACACCCAAATGTTTCCAGTGCTTGGGGAATCATGGAATAGACCAAGCTCTCTAGGGCCCAGAGTATACATTCAGATAATTGTAGAATTTTAAAGCTTGAAGGCATATCAGTTGTAGGTTTCACAGAAGAAAAGGAAATTGGAAAAACTTCAGGGGTAGAATAAGACTTAAGGTTTCTGAAGTAGTGGCTATAAAAAGGCTTGCCTGGGAAACTGGGGCAGACTCACCTTGCCTATAGCAGTTCTGAGGATCAGCTGAAATAGTGGACAAGTGCTTTAAACACTCCTGGGGAAGGAGAGGCTTTCAGTGCTGGCTGCATGTTAGACTCGCCTGGGGGAGGTTTCACAGGGCTCCAGAAGTGGGGGCCAGGGAGTGAGGCACCATACACAGATTAGGTCAGCATTTTTGGGGTGGGGCTGAGTAGGAAAAGCTCCTCAGGCAATTTCAATTACACAGTTAAAGCTGAGAGACTGCCATTCTTAAGCATCATGCAAGTATGAGTTGTAACGTTACTATGCAAGTAGACCCAGGACTATTATGGAACAAGGCACCCACCTTCTACTGAGATTCAAATAAGAACTAACAGCTTTAATATATAGCAGAACGGACCAGTTTCACCTAAGGAGGAGCTGTCTGTCCAGAGGGGCATTAAAAGAGGCCCCAGTGTTTGCTTCTCTCCAGGGTGACCCAAACATAGACTTCCAGGGAAGACCATTCGACCTCTGGTCTTTGTTTGTTCTTTAATAAAAACAATAAATAGATCCACCGTAGATAATATTTAAGGCTGGGGCTGGAGGCCATGGAGGCAGCTTTAAAAGCAGTTCTTCCTGTTTCAGAAGAGGAATGAGTTTTTATCTTCCACACTTGCTGCACACCCAGCTTATACACAACAAATGTTTGTCATCTATTACTGAGGATATGGAGGCTTTGTATGATTGTATAAAAAAATACACATTCATTTGCATTAAGAGGGCCACAAAGCCATTGAAATAACACTTGCTGGTAATTTGGAAATCAACAATATTAAAAATTTAAATCACCCATAATCTCATGGCCCAGAGGCAATCATTAGTCCTTTAGCCCGGTGTGTTTTCACATGAACCAGTATGTTGCCTACTATATGGGAGAAAATAATGAATGATTACTGGGGAAATAAGAAATCTATGTTGGAGTTGAAGAACAGGTTCCCAAATCACATTTCAGAAAAATTTCAAATTTCCTGCTCATTGTTCCCAAATTATGAGAGCAGGATATTATACAGGTCTGAGCTGAGACCCCAATGCTTTCAGAAAGTGCCCTGTCACAGCAGCTGGGCTGGTCTCAGAGTTAACTCTGGGGAGCTTGGACCCATAGCTCCAGATGCCAGACTTCTCTGGGGTGCCCTGAGTCCCTTGCAGCCAGGAGCACATGCCCCAAGAGCAGAGGCAAGTAGTCCAAGCTAGGAGCACACGGGTATGATGCATTCCCTGTAGTGGCTGCTGGTAGCCCTCATATATCACTGCCAGCTCTTCCCCAGGCCCTCAGCCATGCTTCATGGAGGGTGGTGCTGAAAAATAAGAACCAGGAATCAATTTGGTCCAGGAAAAAGAACCTCCATATATTTCATAGTGAGCATTTGTTCCTGTTCTCTCTCCCTACCCAGTTTGCTGAGCAGCGAATCCCCCTTCACTGCCTTTCTACCCTACTTCATTGATTGTCAACCCAATAATGCACAGGTATTTCCTGAGGCCACAGCTAGGTGATGGTGTAATTAAGAGGGCCACAAAACCACTGAAATAACACTTGCTGGTAATTTGCATCTTTGTTATAGTTAATTAGAACAATAGTTAAAATTCAACCCGGTGATTTTCTACTTTAAAGTCTAATTATTCTAATGGAACCAACATTTTTTGACTGCTTACTACATGTCAGGCACTGTACTAGGTCCTGGGGCAATATGGTCCATGGAGCTGATGGTTTAGCTGAGGAGACAAGAAACCAAATAAATCTAATACATTATGATTGGGATATTAGTACCTGTATTCATTTCCTAAGGCTGTAGTAACAAAGTAACACAAACTAGGGGGCTAGGCAACAGAAATTATCATCTCAAAGTTCTGGAGGCTAGAAGTCCCAAATCAAGGTGTAGACGCTGTTGGTTCCTTCTGTGAGCTGTGAGGGAGGATCTCTGTCCTCTCTAACAGCTTCTGGTGGCCTCAGGAGTTCCTTGGTGGCGTTCTCCCTGTGTCTTCACATCCTCTTTCCTCTGTTTATGTTTGTTTCCATGTTCAAATTTCCTTCTTTGGTAAGAATACTGGTGATATTGGATTATGGCTGATCCTAATGATCTCTTTTTCACTTGATCAGTTGCAAAGACCCAATTTCCAAATTAGGTCACATTTCCAAGCACTGGGGTTTAGGACTTCAACATCTTTTGAGGGACCATAATTCAAGTCATATGGTACCCATATATATGTACAAAGAACAGGGCAAGGAACAGCAGGTCTCCTGGTGGGAGAGTCTGGGTTGACCTGGGGCAGAGGAAGAGGGAAAATCATGTGCAAAGGTCCAGGGGGCCAGGATCAGCCTCCTAGGAAATTGTTGTTTAAGCCCCCCAGACTATGGTATTCTGTTTTAGCAGCTTGAACTGAATAAGACAGATGAGTGAATGAAAGAATGAATGAATGATTCTGTAAGGCTAGACAGAAAGGCTTGTGGTCACAAAGCTGGCCAAAGAGGCCTCAGATGCAAGACCCCAGGGACAATGTTCTCTAGTGTCCTAGTCTGTTCTGCTGCTAATACAAAGTACCACAGACTGCTCATCTTATAAAGAGTAGTTTATTGCTCATTTCTGGAAGCTGGAAGCCCAGAATCAGGGTGCCAGCATGATTGGGTGAGGACCCTTTGCAGGGGAGCTCTCTGGAGCCTCCATAAGGCACTAATCCCATACATGACAGTTCTAACCTAATGATTTAAGCACCTCCCAAAAGCCCCACCTACTAATACCATCACTTGGGCATTAAGACTTTAACATATGAATTCGGGCGAGGGGGGACACAAACATTCAGAGCATGGCATCCAGATTCCCCAACTCCAAATCCAGGGTTTTTCCTCTCACTCACTAGGAAGTCAAACAGCCTCCTTTCCACCCTCACTTCTCTCCTTCTCAGCTGCATGAGAGCATCACAGAGTAAAGAGCTGAGGCCAGTCGTGTGCCAGGACCTGATCCTGGGCAGGCTCACCACGCTCCCATTGGATCTGGCCAGTTTGCTTCTGAGTGTGGACAGTGCCAATAGCAAGGACCGGGTGCCCTCCACTTCCAGCAGCCCCCATAGGAGCCCAGGAGGCCTGGGTGGGCCTCAGTTCTCCGGCTTCCTTCTGCTCCTTAGAACTGACTGCGGCCTCACATTTCCAGCATTTGAGCCTGTGAAGACACTCAAAGCTTTCTCTAATTGTGTTAACTCCCTGTGAGTGTGAGCTGCAAAGGCTTTTGTGCCATTAGAGCATCAGAAAATCCTAGGAAAGTCCTGCTTACTAGTGCTGGGACCTCACCTTTTCTTAGCACTCAGTGAAAGTTGCCTCACCTGGTTGCTCTTTGATGGATGTAGGTGTGGGTGTGTGTGTATATATATATATATATATATATATATATATGTATATCTACATATGTCACAAAAAGCATGGCATTGAGGAAGCTGTTCCCCAGGCTCCTAGTGATTGTATGTCATGATAAATGATCAGTATAATCATTACAATATCAGCCACCTCCTGCTCCAGGCTGACTGAGGATTAATGGAACTCACTGTTCACAAAGTGCCATGAGTCCTCAGGAGAACTCTTCAGGAGGCAGTTTTTAACTTCTTTCAGATGATAAAAAAAAAGCATAAACTAGGAATGGGACTACATCCTGGCTTCCACCTTGCCATGCCCTAGCTGTGAGGCCTTAGGCCAGTCGTGCAACCTCTCTGACTGTATTTCCTTGTCTATAAAATGGGCACCCAGGGCTTGTCTGTGCTCTCTCTTGGGGTTTGGGTGGCGACAAAAAGAATTCATGGAAGTGAATATCCAATGAAAACCAGCAAGCTTGGGATATATTCCCAAGTGTGGCCCTGCATTATCAACCCTAAGGCCAAATGTCGGCATCAAACAGCTTGAGGTTCCACTGGCAGCACTTCCTCAGAAGTCCCCACATCTGCTCCAACACGATTTACCTGTTTCTCCTCCTTCCCAACTGGTGCTGACAGGTGTTCTTTGGATGAGCGGCTCTGGGCTAAAAGGAGTGCATGGGGAGAGTCTGGTTCCCATTCTCTAAATGTGTCCTTAGTACCCAGGCCCAGGTGATATATCCCTCCCCATCAGCAGCTGAGGCATCTCGGAAAGTTTAGATGGAGCCTTCCCATAGGGGTCCCGCTCAGGCCTGAACCCTTCTCACAGCACAACAGGTTAACAGTTCTCTGGCTCCCCAGAGACCAAATCACCATCCCTTTAGAAAACTCTCTCTCCAAAATGACCTCTGAGCCCTACATTGGTAGAGGTTGATATATATGCAGAGCAGAAGTTAAACTCAAGAGCAGCAAACTCCAGGAGAGGGCAGCCCTGGGACCCTTGGAAAGAGAAATTGGAGCAGGAGACCAGTTATCTCCTGTCCCACACCACAACTTCATAGCCTAAGATCCTGGTTTCCTGAGATGCAAAGAAAATGTCAGCCATAAGGTTTCATTTAGAGGGCATTAAAAGTGCTTTTCCAGGTAGTATATTTGCCCTATCAACAAAGCCTAATTACAGAGTTTTCAAAATCTAGTTAGGCTGAAAAACGTTGATTTTTCTCAGGAAATGTTTATTGCCTCCATCATGGCCAAAGTACCAACTCCTACTACCCCTCATCTCCTCCAAATAGTCCTGTTTCACTAAGTTCAGATCATCATCATCATCATCATCATCAACCTCCACCAACACTGATTAGCATCTACTTTGTCCCAGGCAATGTGCTAAAGTACACGAATCTCTCTTAATTCTTAAAATCACCCTAGGACAGAAGTTCTGTTATTGTCCTAATTTCATAGATAAGCCTCAAAGAGGTTAAGTAACTTTTCCCAGGTTTCACAGCAAATGAGCAGCTGAACCAGAACTCAACCCCAAATCTCCAAAAGTCATGCTTTTAACTTCTTCCCTATTTTACCTCTCTTGGGTATAACAGACTAATTCCTCAACCATATTTCCACTGAAGCCAAGCAGAAGGATGTGGGCATGCAAACTGCATGCTCTTTCTCTCTGACTCTGTGCCTGATTTCTGGAAATTCTGTCCCAGGCCCTTCCAGGCACTGTACATGCAGGCCCATGCTCTAACTAAGGGTCCATGGAGATGACAAACCAGAGTTCCCAGGGAAAATTTGTTGCTTCATATCTCCAGAGCTGCTTGGAATTGATTTGCTAGTGACAAAGCACAGCCAAATCTTAGGAGTAGATTTTGTTCAAAGTAATCATTCTTGTAGAGTTGATAATCAATTCTAGACTCCCATTAGTCACCTGAGTATAGCAGCATACTGTTTCTCAAAGAGTTTGCCTAGAGTAGAGAAATCAATGAACTCCAGGCAAATTCTGGGCTAAAATTTCAGTGGTATCTTGGTTCCCTGTCATAGCATTTTTCTATTTCCAGAGAGCAATTTGCTCCGATTCCAGGACACGTCAATGCCTCACGTCTAAGCCACAAAACACCAACTGCTGGTAGCAGGGTTTGAAAGATGCCCCCTGGATTTTAAATATCCAGAGTGGTTTGCAGCAGCAATATCAGCCAGACACCATACACTAGAGTCAAGATATATGTGAGCTCCTGGTGCAAACCATTCCTCACCTGTGGACTGTGTGAAAGCTGACTCCCATGAGAAGCGGAAGTTCATCCATCCATTCTAGCCTTTATGGAGCATCCTGATGCATGTGGAACAGAGCTTGGCCTGCTTTTCTTACCTCCATGGAAGATGGAGGAAAGGTTGAGCAACCTGAGGACCCAAGTGTCTCCTGGGGGAGGACACAGACCTTAGTTTCCTGGGAGGATCTAGAACGTTGGCTGCGGGCCATTGTGATCTAAGCTGAAGTCTTCCCAGCTACCCTTGCTGAATTGTGCCTTTAGGGTGTTGCCCCAGGACTCTGCACTGGTTTAGGAACTTCCAGTGCTGTGGGTCTGGACTGGCACAAATAGGGAGCCCATGGCTCTGTGACAGCCCTGGGCTTGGGCTGCTGGTAGGAGAAATTTTAAATGGAAGTGATTTTTGTTCTTTTTTTGCTTTGCTTTCTCCCCCCCCCCCCAACGTGTGTGCGCAAGCGCACATGCTATTTTTAAAATAACATTTATTTTTTGCCCGAGCAGCGTGGCTCAGTGATTGAGCATTGACCTATGATCCAGGAGACTGCTGTTCAATTCCCGGTAGGGGCACATGCCTGGGCTGTGGGCTCCATCCCCAGTGGGGAGTGTGCAGGAGGCAGCCGATCAGTGACTCTGTCTCATCATTGATGTTTCTGTCTCTCACTCTTTCCCTTCCTCTCTCTGAAATGAATTTAAAAAAAAAAAAAAATAGCATTTATTTTTTAATTATAAAACTAGTATGTGTTCTATAAGTATGCTTATAAAATATAGAAAATCACGAAGAAAACATTGCCTATAATCCCACCCAAAGATAACCATGAATAATATCTGGTGTTTGTGCTTCTAACAAATTTTTAATGCAATACATTTGATTGTATATTTTTGTAAGAAGAACACTAAATAGCATTATGTATATATAGTTTTGGCTTGATTTTTTTTAATTACTATATTGTAAACATTTTTACTAGGTCAGTATGAAGATAGGGCCTTCTTGGATAAGTACTTCGGGCACTTTTCATTTCAGCCCATTATTCCCTGACCTGAGTCTTGGCCAGGCTAGAGAAAAATGGTCCCAATTACTGATACTCTTGTCTGAAACTTCCTTGCAGTCATGAAGCAGCTGATTCTGCCCATGAGTGGAAGCCATGCCTGGCAAGTTCTCCATGAGGCATAGCTCTCAATCTTTAATGGGCATATACAATTTTTCTGGGGCATTTGTCACAACATCCAGAGATTCTCATTCTGCAGATCTGCAGGCACACATACAAAAAAGTGTCTAGTACTTGTAATGATTTTCAAACCACAGTCTATAAATTTCCAGTGTAGCCTTAAGTGTGGAATGGAAATTATGGAGTCCATTTAAAGGTCTCAGTTCTATGGAGCCTGCAACATCCCCACTCCCCCCACCCTAACTCCCAGCAGCTCAGCCAATTGCCTTAAGGCAGCAGCCACTGAAAGGTCAAAGGTTATGCAGGACAGTCTTAGGATTTATGTCCTCTTCAAGACTCATGACCCTCACTGACTTCTTTTATGAGTCAGAATCAAAAAGGGACCATCAATATTGTTACAACGGGGTTGGAAGCCCATTCATTCACCATGTGAGACATGCCACTGAAGACATAAGCAGAGGGTACTGTGGTTTTAGAGGCTCCTTGCTCAACTAAGCTCTTTCAGATGAAAAATGGGTACAAATCTTAAACATATTCATAATTTGAGGTGTGTAATAAATGCAACATTTTTTTCTCCATGACTGGATTAATATATATTTAGGGTTTCCATTCCATCAAGAGTAGAAACTTAATCTTAGCCAAGTTGAAGATTCCCCACTTTTGCCCAGAGCTGTGTCCAAGTTCTGAGGGGCCTATGAAATGATGTTTAATAATAAACTCTGGGGAAAAAAGTATGCATATACATATGTACATAACCTTATTGTAAATTTTACTAATATAAAGGATGTGTGACACAATTTTAAAAGAATAATAGAATATACAATATTCTTAATTTTAAATCCCATATAACCACACAGAATGCCTTCATTGGTTCTGCTTGTACCCATAACCAACCTATGGTTGCAATTCAGCTATCATTTGACAAAATCAGATTACAATGAGATGTCACCACATCATTGATGAATGTGTATGATTTCCATATGAATGTTGGTTGATATTTCCTTTTATGTTAACAAAATAAAAGTGAAACAGTAGAGGTAAATGTCAGAATATCACTCATTAATGACATGAATGACTTTTTGGCTGAATCAGATCATTTTAGAATACTAAAATAATATTTTCTCAATTGTTAGTGCTATTTAACACAAAGTAACAGCTACATATATGGTACACTTTTAAATTTAATTTGCCTTTTTAACATTTCCCCATCACTTTCTTTAGTCTATTCTATATAATAAAAAAAAAATAAAACTAGGAAATCTAGCCCTAATTTTCAGCATTTGCCAATTTCCATGATGTAAATACTTCCACCATGGTTAATTTCAAGCTACTAATATGACATTGTACATGAAGTTGAGAAAGAGATGCTTACCATTATTTAGTATTATTCCATACATAAAAATACAAATACAGATTTATACATATGTAAATAACCTCAAGAACACATATGATAGTAAAATAATTAATAGGTAATTAGTTTATTTACCTTTGTTTTAAATATAATTTATCAATTGTCAGTTTACGTAATTTAATTTTAATAGTGGTTGTGTTTAACCGTCAGCTCACAAAATTTCTGAAATGTTAACAAGTAGATATTGCGTGCTGATGCACACTGTGCCCATGTACTGTCAATGCTTGCATTTGGTGGGCATTCTTTGTAGCTGTTGTCATTGATCCATACTGATTACCCACGAAAGAGTTCTTGCTGACATCTGGTCTCTGGTCATCAGTCCAAGCAGGTCGCTACTGTGTTCTGACTTCACACAACACTCTCTCTCAGCTTACATCTATGCCTCTCTGGATGAATATGGGTGCAGATTTTAAAACTCATTAGGAGGGCTGGGAGATTCTTTTCTTGAATGATATGCAATGCCTACTTTCTGCTCTACTAAATGTATTAAATAGACTCATAGACTGTATTTGGACTCTGCTGTTCCATTGATCTGCTTGTTTTTTCACGCACCAGAATCACACTGTTTTAAATACTGTAACTTTATTCTGTGTTTTAAAATGTGGCCAGCCAGTCTGTTTCACTACTATTCATTTTTCAGTAACATCCTGACTATACTTGTATTTTTATTTTTTTTATATAAATGAGTTAAATCAACTTGTTTAATTGTGCTTATTTTTTACCTATTGGCATATTTATTATGATCTTGTTAAATTTATGGAATGTCAACATATTTATAATATTGAACCATCCTATTCATGAATAGATTGTAATTTTTATTTATTCAATTCTTTGTGTTCTTCAGTAGCATTATATACTTTTTTTTTCACATAGCATGTGAATGTTTTTTATAAAATTTATTCTTTTTTTAAAAAAAATATATCTTTATTGATTTCAGAGAGAGGAAAGGAGAAGGAGAGGGAGAGACAGAAACATCAATGATGAGAGAGTCATTGATCGGCTGCCTCCTGCAGGCCCCCAAATGGGGATGGAGCCCGCAACCTGGGCATGTGCCCTGACTGGGAATCGAACCCTGATTGCCTGGATCCTAGGTCTATGCTCAACCGCTGAGCCAGGCCCGGCCGGGCATAAAATTTATTCTTAGGTGTTGTTTTTAATGTTTATAATTTGCTGTGTGTGAATATATAAAAATTATTCATTTATATTTGTGAAATTTGTGCTTTACTGAGTTCTTTAATTTTTATAATGATTTCTGAGTAGATCTTTCCCTTTCCAAATTTTTATACCTGTATTTCTTTCTCCTAACAAATTCAGTTGGCTAATTTCTGTGAAATATTAAATAATAATAGTACAGTGAACATTCTTGACTTCTTCCAGACATCATTTACCCATTATAAACGATGTCAACTTACTTGTTAAGAAAGTTTCTATTTGGTTTTCTTTTTTATAACAGTTTTATTGAGGTATAATTCACAAGCCTTTTAAAATATATAATTCAGTTGGTTTTCATATCTTCACAGTTGTGAAACCATCACCACTATCTATTTTTAAAACATTTTGTTCATCCCCCAACAGAAACCCTGTATCCAATAGCAAGCACTCCCATTATCTTCTCCCCTTGCCCCTGGCAACCATGGAGCTACTTTCTGTTCCTATGGATTTGCCTTTTCTGAATATTTCATATAAGTGGAATCATACAATTTATGTCTTTTGTTACTGAATTTTTCACTAAGCATAGTGCTTTCAGGTGTTATCTATGTTGTAATACCTATTAATACTTCATTCTTCCTTGTTGCCAAATAATATTCCATTGAATGGATATACTACATTTTGTTTATACATTTATCAGTTCAAGGACATTTCTTTTTTCCCTCCAGTCTTTGGCTATTATGAATAATACTCCTAGGAATATAAAACTAAAACTTTTGGTGAGAACATAAGTTTTTATTTCTCTTGAGTATGTACCTAGGAGTGGGCCGTACGGTAACTTCATGTTTAATCTTCTGAGAAACTGCCAGAATGTCTTCCAAAGCAGCTGCACATTTTACATTTCCACTAGCAGTGTATTAGCGTTCCAATTTCCCCATCTCTTCACCAACATTTGTTACCTATCTTTTTTATTTTAGCCATACTAGTGGGTGTGAAGTGGTATATCATCATGATTTTGAATTGCATTTCCCTAAGAGCAAACGACATTGAGCATCTTTTCATATGCTTACTGGACATTTATTTTTAAAATATTTAAAAAATTTTTAATTTCATTTGGCATACAATATTACATTAGTTTCAGTGTACAATATAGTGACTAGACATTTACATAACTTGCGAAGTGATCATCCTGATAAATTTAGTACCCATCTGACACCATACATAGTTATTACAATATTATTGACTATATCCCCTATGCTATAATTTAAATCCCCATGACTATTTTTAAAATTGGCATTTTGTATATTTTAATCCCTTTCTCTTTTATAATCATCCCCCCAACTCCCTCCCTTCTGGCAAACATCAAAATGTTCTGTGTTTCTATGAGGTTTTTCCTATGTTTGTTCATTTATTTTGTTCTTTAGATTCCACATGTAAGTGAAATAATATGGTATTTATCTTCTCTGTCTGACTTATTTCACTTAACATAATGCCCTCTAGCCTCATCTATGTTGTCACAAGTGGAAAGAATTCATTCTTTTTTATGGTTGAGTAATATTCCACGGCACATATGTACCATATGTTCTTTATTATTATTATTATTATTATTTTTAAAATATATCTTTATTGATTTCAGAGAGAGGAATGGAGAGGGAGAGAGAGATAGAAACATCAATGATGAGAGAGTCATTGATCGAGCCTGCAACCCGGGCATGTACCCTGACCGGGAATCGAAACCCGATTGCCTGGATCCTAGGTCGACGCTCAACCACTGAGCCACTCCCAGCCGGGCTGTACCATATGTTCTTTATCCATTCATCTATCAATGGACAGTTAGGTCACTTTCATATCTTGGCTATTTAATATAAAACTGCAATGAACATAGTGGTGCATATATCTGTTGGAATTCATGTTTGTATTTTCTTTGGATAAATACCCAGAAGTGGAATTGCTATGTCATATGGTAGTCCTATTTTTAATTTTTGAGGAATCTTCCTACTGTTTCCATAGTGGTTGCACCAATTTACAATCACATCAATAGTGCACAATCACACAAGTTTTCCACATCCTCGCCAACACTTGTTTATTTATTGATTATAGCAATTTTGATAGATGTGAGATGATATCTCATTACGGTTTCAAGTTGCATCTCCCTGAAGATTAGGGATATTGAGCATATCTTCATATGTCCATTGGCCATCTGAATGTCTTCTTTGGAGAAATGTCTATGCAGGTGCTCTCTGCCCAGTTTTTAATCAGATTATTGGTTTTGGGGGGCGGGGGTTGGTGTTAAGTTTTATGAGCTCCTTATGTATTTTATATATAAATCCCTTAATGGATATATCATTGGCAAATATCTTCTCCCATTCAGTAGGTTGTCTTTCCATTTTGTTGATGGTTACCTTTGCTGTGCAAAAACTCTTTAGTTTGATGTAGTCCCATTTGTTTATGTTTTCTTTTGTTTCTCTTGCCTGAGGAGATATCAAAAAATATATTACTAAGAGCAAGGTCAGAGAGTTTACTGCCTATGTTTTCTTCTAGGAGTTTTTTTTTTATTTTTGGGTCTTGCATTTAAGTCTTTAATTCATTTTGAGTTTACTCTTGTATATGATGTAAGAAAATGATCCAATTTTTTTCTTTTGCATGTGTCTGTTTAGTTTTCCCAGCACTGTTTATTGGAAAGACTATATTTACCCCATTGTGTATTCTTGCCTCTTTTGTCATAGGTTGATTGATTGATCATATAAGTGAGAATTTATTTCTGGGTTTTCTATTCTGTTCCATTGATCTATGTATCTGTTTTTATGCCAGTACCATGCTGTTTTGACTACCAGAGCCTTTAATATAGTTTGATATATGGTACCATGATATCTCCAACTCTGTTCTTTCTCAAGATTGCTTTGGTTCTTCAGACTCTTTTGTAGTTTCATATAAATTTTAGAATTATTTTCTCTAGTTATGTGAAAAATGCCATTGGTATTTTGATATGGATCAGATTGTATTGGTAGCCTGCTTTGGGTAATACGGATATTTTAATGATGTTAATTCTTCCTACCTATGAGCATGGTATATCCTTCCGTTTATTTGCATCTTCTCCAATTTCTTTATTTAATGTCTTATAGTTTTACAAGTATAGGTCTTTTACTTTCTTGGTTGAATTTATCCCTAGGGTTTTTTATGTAATTGTAAATAAAATTGCTTTCTTAATTTCTTTTTCTGACAGTTCGTTATTGTGTATAAAATGCAGCCACTTTCTGAATAGTAATTTTGTATCCTGCTACTCTACTGAATTAATTTATCATTTTTAATAGATTTTTGGTAGAGTCTTTATATATATGGTATCAGCAGACCTGCAAATAATGACAGTTTTACTTCTTTCTTTCTGATTTGGATGCCTTTTATTTCTTTTTCTTGTCTGATTGCTGTGGCTAGAACTTCTAATACTATATTGAACAGAAATGAAAGTGGGCATCCTTGTCTTGTTTCTGATCTTAAGGAAAATGTTATTAGCTTTCCCCCAATGAGTATGATGTTAACTGTGGGTTTGCCATAGATGGCCTTTATTATGTTGAGAAGTATAATATTTTCTTATAATCCTTTGTTTTTCTGTGATGTAGTCACTCTTCTCTTTCATTTCTGATTTTATTTATCTATCTGTCTGTCGGTCTGTCTCAATCTCTCCCTCATGTGTCTGCTTAAAGGTTTATTAATTTTCTTTATCCTGCCTGGCCGGGCGTGGCTCAGCAGTTGAGCGTAGACCTAGGATCCAGGCGATCGGGGTTCGATTCCCAGTCAGGGCACATGCCCGGGTTGCAGGCTCGATCAATGACTCTCTCATCATTGATGTTTCTATCTCTCTCTCTCCCTCTCTTTTTCTCTCTCTGAAATCAATAAAGATATATTTTTTAAAAAATTTCTTTATCCTTTCAAAGTACCAGCTCTTAGTTTCATTGATTTTTTGTATGTTTTTAGAGTATTTCATTTATTTCCACTCTGATCTTTAATTCCTTCCTTCTACTCACTTTGGGCTTTGTTTGTTGTTGTTTTTCTGGTTTCTTTAAGTGTGAGGAAAGATTGTTTATTTGAGATTTTTCTTGTTTCTTGAAGCAGGCTTGAATTGCTATGAATTTCCTTCTTAGAACTGTTTTGACTGTGTTCTGTAGATATTTTGGTCATTGTGTTTTTATTTTCATTTGTCTCAAGGTAACTTTTGATTTCTTCCTTGATGTTGTTAACACATTCATTCTTCAGTAGCATGTGCTTGTATTTATTTCAGTTTTCTTTTTGTAATTGATTTGTAGCTTCATACCATTGTGATCAGACAAAATTCTTTATGTGGTTTTAATTTTCTTAAGTTTGTTGAGACTTATTTGTGACCTAACATGTGGTCTATCCTGGAAAATATTCCATGTGTGCTTGAAAAATATATTTGGGTGTAAAATGTTCTAAAGATATCAAATTCTTCTGGTCTAATATGTCATTTAAGGCCACTGTTTCTTTGTTGATTTTCTGCTTGAATGTTCTATCCATTGATGTCAATAGAGTGTTAAAGTTCCCTATTATGACTGTATTATTGTCCATATCTCCCCTTATGTCTGTCAATATTTGCTTTATATATTTAGGTTCTCTTATTTTGAGTCCATATGTTTATAAGGGCTATATCTTCTTGTTAGATTGATCCCTTTATCATTATGAAATGTCCTTTTTTGTGTTTTATTACAGCCTTTGTTTTAAAGTCTATTTTGTCTGATATAAGTATTGTTACACTAGCTTTTTTTTTTTTTTATTCCACTTGCATGAAACATATTTTCTATCCATTTACTTTCAGTCTGTATGTGACTTTCATTCTGAAGTGGGTTTCTTGTACACAGTGTGTGCATGGGTCTTGTTTTCTTATCCAATCAGCTACCCTATATCTTTTGATTGGAGCATTTAATCTAGTTATATTTAATTATTGATAGGTATGTAGTTATTACAAGTTTACTATTTATATATTTGAACTTTTTTCTGCTTCTTAAAGAAGTCCCTTTAACATTTCTTATAATACTGGTTTGGTTGTAATAAACTTCTTTAGTTTTTTCTTGTCTGGGAAGCTCTTTATATTTCCTTTGATTCTAAATGATAGCCTTGCTGGGTAGAGTAGTTTTGATTGTAGGTCTTTGCTGTTCATCACTTTAAATATTTTGTGCCAATCCCTCTGGCCTACAAAGTTTCTGTTGAGGAATCAGCTGATAGTATTGTCGGAGTTCCTTTGTACATAAACAATTTCTTTTCTCTTGCTTCTTTTAAGATTCTTTCTTTGTCTTTAATCTTTGCCATTTTAATTATGATGTGTCTTGGTGTGGGCCTCTTTGGGTTTATCTTGTTTGTTACTCTCTGTGCCTCCTGTACTTGTATTTCTGTCTTTCACCAGGTTAAGGGAAGTTTTATGTCATTATTTCTTCATATAAGTTTCCAATCCCTTGCTCTCTTTTTCTTCTGGTTTCCCTATGATATGAATTTTGATCCACCTGATGTTGTCCCAGAGCTCTCTTAAACTGTGCTCATTTTTTAAAATTCTTTTTCTTTTTTGCTGTTCTGATTGGGTGTTTTCC